>NW_028324168.1:6746300-8095561 GCF_054372755.1 Phalangium opilio | reverse complement strand
TCATCGTTAATTATAACTTTACCCCTCTGTAATTCGCGAAATGCGGAACTTTCTCGTGTGTGAAAGAAATAACTTAAACGTACCTAAACTAACAAACTAAACTATAAAAGTCCCATTCAGATAATTAAATAATAATAATTACCATAAGTGTTCTTCCAAATAATATATATATATATGAATCCTGTGATCTGTTTGAAAGAAATATAGTATGTGTGCTATTAACCCGGCCGCGGTACCGTCCGCCAGTACCAATAGGTAACAAAAGATTTAGACGAACACAACCACGTATAGTTGTATCCCTATGTCTATAATTAACGGGGATTTACATACGTACGTTATTTCTAGGCACAATTTTAAACGCCTTTTAACAAAAATATCCCTCAAGTTTTTACCTTAAAGGGAGCCACCGGAGGGTATGCTAGCCAGTCTGCCTATTCGTTTCAAATTTCGACGCTGCACTTTTGTGGCGCTGAATCTGCACGTCCAACTTTGTTTCAGTTTTCTGTGGGAGAAGCCTGGTTCTAGGTGGCCATGGGGGGATACTTTCTATTCACTCCCCTCGTAGCTAGAAGAGGGCTCGGAAATCCGCGGGAGGGAAATGCAAACCCTCCGATGGCTCCCTTTAAACTATCCTTGACCTTCATTCATTCATTCTTTTTAACTATTAAAAATTAACACATAGTTAATCGGGAAAAAGTTAACGAATCCCTGTAAAGATTACAATGCTAAGAATGCCCCATTATCAATCACGTTAGTAAATTTGGGGATTTTTAGATAATAATGCTATCCAAGCTTATTGCGGCCCCATTTTTGGGAATTTTTAGGGAAAATCAAGTTGACCAAAGACCTTTATAATTATTTTTATCAGTAGTATCAGAAGTGAGATCAGACTAGAAGTGAAGGGCTCTAGCTTTGATAGTAGATCCTGGCACTAGTGAACAAATTTGAGGATTTTGCGCCGCTTCAATCGCGCCTACGCTAGAGAGAAAAAATTGGTCGAGTTCCAAAAACATTTCCTATCCCCTTCCCCTCAACCTAAAGCGGCGAAACACGGACGCGGGTGCTTGAATCTAGTTCGGCCGTCTACCACCGCGAGCGTCTCACGTTTTGGAGGGGAAATTCTGAAACCGCCACTAGAGGGCCAACCGTTGGTGTGTTATCAAGAATATTCACTTTCGCCGAGTGAAGAATTTGGTTAGCTCAGTACTTCTGGTCTCATCTCACTTCTGGTAGTATATAACCGCAAAAAGCCGAGCGTTCAGACCATATTGTGTTCATACTTTTGACGTATGATTGATTTAAGTTTGCAAAAAAAAACAACGCTATAGGCTTAAAAATTAGATACACCTTTTAATCCAAAAATAATATCAATTAAAATGGCCAATTTTAAAATTTATCAATCAATCAATCAAATCGAATGAAATAATATATCTCTGAAAGTAACGATAGCCGAAATGAGATTTATCGAACTTTTATCACACACTTTAATGTTATAATACAATTAAGCTGTAAGGTTTTTTTACAATATTTATTATTTTAATTTTTTGAAGGCTTATTTTTTTATAATTTTAATTATTTTTTCACAAAGAACGGTAAAAGATAAGAGCTTGAAACTGTTCGGTTAAGTTGAAGCGAACAAGCCACTTTACCGGTATAGTTCGTTCGAAAGACAGACAGACGATAAAAGGGTTAATATAGTTATTTTTATTTTTTAGTCAGTTTAAATTTAAAGATAAAATTAGATTCATTCCATTTTTTTTAATAGGCAATATCCCAATTAATTTATTTAATTAATTACTTAAGTACTTATTCCGATAACGATACTAAAGACCTACTAAAGTATGTAAATTTCAAAAAACAACCCTCCAAAGATTTACAGGCCTATTTTTTAGACAATCTATGGGAAATATATTACCGTTGGGTATAAAATAATTACCTAAACACGGTAATTAATTTTAGGTAATTTAAGAGGGGGGGAGGGGGTACTGTAATTAAAAATAGGCCTAGTACAAATTAAGCTGCTCAAATCGAAATCCTTTTTGCCCGCGTTTATTTCTCTTCGTAATAAATGTAAACTGTTATTCTCTCCTATTGTTGTTAATAACAAAAAAAAAAAAAAAAAAAACACGTCCTCAAAACTTCATAACGGATCGTTTTGATCAAATCCTGTTTCCCTTTAATGTTTCTTGTTGAAATTTACAAAAGAAAAAAATATCTATAAATGTGTAATTGTACTATTTTCAAAATAGTTCAATGTTTTATCAAGTGATAATATAAATAAAGAAAAAACTAAAGGTTTTTTGTGAACAAGTTTATAATGGAATTGCTATTCATACAGTAATTCATCTATAAAATCCAAATTGTAGTAAGTGAGTCACAATACGAAGTAAGTTTTGTGCAAATTTTTACTCATGTGCCGAAACGTTATAAATAGGTGTGTGTATGTTATACGTAGGGACTTAGGACTTATGATTAACTCCTCCCCTTTCCATCAAAATAGACAAAATGGCCGAGAAATTCACGGGAAGAGGTGGGAATGTCATGACCTTTGTCCGGTCTTTGTCCTTTCCTTCAAAATAGACAAAATGGCCCAGAAATTCACGGGAAGGGGAAGAGGTGGGAATGACGTCATGACCTTTGTCCGGTCTGGGGTTGCCATTAATAGACTAAAGGCATCCCGTGTTATTTCCCTGTAGAACTTTATAAAGTCAAAGGTGGGGGCTGCCATTATCTTTGTGTATAAGATATATACTATTGGCACTTCATTTTATTTCGCCATAGAACTTAATACAGTTTAATACCGGGGAGCTGCCATTATTCCATGATTTAATTGCAAAATTATTATAGACTAGTGGCAGGTTATGTCCGCTCCCTATTGCTTAGACTAGATACTAATGAGATTGAATGTTTGTAATTAAAGTAAATTCTATTGATAATATTAATTAAGCTTAATAAATTAGGTTTTAGGGGCCCCAGTGAGTTTTTCACTCAGCTCCCATAGTTTTGGCGCAATATGACTATTCAGCAGTATATTTGGAGGCCAAGGTTGTTCCTGACAATCTCTATAAAATTTCCCCGACTCGTCATCCAATTCTTCATCAACAGCGCAATTAACGAGAGTTTGACAACCCTGACTCGGGGTGCGAACGAACAGGTACGCGGCGGGTAACAGCAATGCCATTGACCAATAGGGTATCTTCAGATGACGTCCCAAGTTGGTCCAAACATGACCTGGAGAGACAGTGTAGACGTTAACCTTGGTCCCTTCAATCCTCTTTTGAAGTTCCTGAGCAAAGAGACAGTTGGCCATTTTGCTGTTACAGTAGGCGGAACCTTTATTATATTCTCTTTCAGTTGGGTTCAGTTTGGCCAGGTCAATTTGTCCCCTTTTACTTAGCATTGACGTAACGATAATTATTCTACTGGGAGCTGATTTTTTCAAGATGTCAAGAAGCAAGTTTGTCAGCAGAAAATGACCAAGATGGTTAACACCCATCTGCATTTCGAAACCATCCTCGGTTTGCGTGTAGGGGCATTGGAAAACGCCCGCGTTATTAATAAGTATGTTCAACTTTCCTTCCGTTTTTTCAAAATCCTGTACAAAGTTTTTGATTGACTTAATAGAAGCCAGGTCCAACCTACGTGGTACCAATTCGCCCTTGTTGGTGATTTTTCTAATTTCTTCTATAGCGGCTGTGACTTTGGTGAAGTCTCTGCAAGCCAAGATGATACGGGCATCGCGCTTGGCTAGTTCGATGGCTGTGGCTTTACCAATGCCAGAATTAGCGCCGGTAATTACGACTACTTGGCCTCTAAGACTCTTCTTGCTTCGACATTTTCCCCATTTGTAAACACGATATTGTCGTAATAACACTAATCCGGCCACTAATCCGAGTGGCAACGATATCCAAAGGATGCGGCCCATCTTTATTTACTGTCTGTCCTCGTACCTGAGGATTGACCCGATTGTCCTATAACACCGTTGATGTAACCGGGCGGGCGCGCGCGCACCTAGAGCTCGAGTCTCAGTAACGATGTGATTCCGTGGGATTTGTTTTTAGCCCCATCTAGGGAAGAACGGGAAAGTTACGTAACCTAAGTATTATTACGCGCGCTTTATCATTGTAAGCCTGCCACGAACAGTCAATTAGCGTGTCATTAGGCCTAATTTTAACTTGAAACAAGGAGGTAATTATAATTTGTCAAAATTAGTCGCGGTGAGGAATAACTAGCTTGTAATTAAATAATTATACGTGCAAGTAAGTTAATAATATAATATTCAATTAGTTAAGGGGTAGAAAATGGTAACCCAACTCCCAAGTGACCCTAACAGACCGCATGGAGGTTACAGGTCAGGTTGACGTCTTGTCTCCGTTGTGGGGTGGGTTCAATGGGGATTAGAGTAGATTTGATTTGAAGGTCATGCACTTGACTACATTCAATAAAGGAAGAAAAACAAACATCCCAAATGAACGTGACCTTTATTTAATTTAGAAAAACGTCGAAATCCACAAAAAGTTTAGTTTTTTAAACAAAAAAATAAATAAATTTAAACCCACATCGATGATATCATGATATGGGTAAGATATCCTAGAATCCGGATTTCCTAAACTACCCCTTCATCAGTCACTGATACCCTCCCGCGTATTTGGGTAAAAACGGGATTATACTTCAAAAGTAATGAGGGAGGGAAGCGCTGGCTGTGCCTAAGACTGCCTAGGCCGGCTGTCGTTCGGGGTCAATGGCAAGCGAAGATATCTTGTCTCACGACGACTCGTGTTTGTGTAGTAGTTTCATACTCGTAGAAAAGGTATTATTTTGGGCATAAGCGCGTATTGAGGGTCCTGTTTAATTTATTTATATCTTTTTTATTATTCATTCGTAACCATCCATAAATAAAGTTACCGATATCTTTGCAGCTCTATATTGGAACTTATCCATCAAGACGGTGCTACAAAGTGTCAGATTTATTTATTTTTATCAATTCTTTTCTGGCGAAAAATGACTCTGGTTCCGCTAGCCGGCCGGTTATGTAAGGCAAGGCCTCGGCTATCGCGTAAAGGATTGTTGCCGATTAAGAATGAGATTCTTTGGAATTCAACGACGGTGATGATACTCCCATTGTGAATGAAATAAAAACTTTTTCTTTTGCTCGACGAACCGAGGCCATTGTGGGGGCAAATCTCTGGAGAGAATCGCGGCGAACGGTGGACCAAGTTACGTCAAAGAATAATAATATCAAAGAATCAAATATGAGGTCTTGCAGCGGATTTCATGACCTGAAATCAGGCAGTATCGTGGTGTGCCATTATGCCATGGTGAGTTTTTTTTTAATATTTTTTGGACATCAATTTTTATTTGTTATGTCTATGTTTATTCATGTGTCACGTGTCTGTCGTAAAGGATAGGGGATTTTTGTGATTGATGGTGAGTTGGGGTTAGTTTGTAGTGTGATGATATCAGAGATTCATCTATGGGTTTATATCCCTTGCTTCGAAGTTGAATTTATTCGTAAATATTGAGAAAAAAGGGTTGTAGTTTGAAGATATGACGTCATGCAATATCGAACTAATACCCGTATGCCCCCAAATCAAAATATTGAAGTTTTTCTTGAACATTTTAATCAAAAATTCAATTAAATCAACGATACTCTATATGCAAAATCTTACCGCACCTTAAATCACTTTAAAATCTCTTTTACTAAATTCCCACCCCTTTCCTTAAAATTCAAGCAAAATTTAAAGTTCCTCTTAAACGCGTAACATGCCGGACTTCCTTAATATTTCGTTCGCGCATTTTTTTCTGGCGTCAACTTAATCCGCTACACCTCTTCACTAAAACGGATGCACATTGACAAGCTTTACCTTTGTTTTAACTTAACTTGGTATTTAAAACGTATACTTCGGAGAAACTACGTGACCGCTTATGTTAAAGAACCAGTTATATATAAATCCCTTTAAGATATTAATTTTTTATTCTTTTTTTTTTGTGATGGAACAAGTTCATTATAGCTTGTAACACTCGCTAGTAACAAGAGTTAATATTGTCCTTAATGGTGATTGGTTCGATTTGGGGGACTGGTACGTACCAAGCTTTTAAGGCTTAGTCTTAATGGGTCTTCAGAAGTAGGCGTGAGTTTCGGTACGTAATTTCAATCCTACATGGGTATTTTGAACTTTTGCAGTTAAGCTGATTTTACGGCACCCACGACTTGTATCCTTTACAAGGATTGACCTTATAGTATATGCATGCCTTTATGGTATGACTCTTGTACAGTTAGTACCAAGAGTTATTGTAAAAACGCCCTAGGAAGTTAGTTACGAGATAGGAAATTATTAACCTCTGACTTCCCTTCCCAAGAGAAACAATTTTTGTTTAGAAATACGTTAAATTTAACCTTTGACATCTTAGAAACAAATTTTAAACTGACGTATAGTACATGTACCCAACAACTAACATTCCTCGAGTTGACTTTTTTTGGCTTGAAATATGTCAGATTTTCAAACAAATTTAAATTGTTATTCGCCTTACAAAACGGTACCTACCCCCTCGATGACATTTAAGGTCTTTTGTGCCATCCTAGGTCATAGTATTGGGATATACTACCTTGGTGACCTTTACCCTTTATTAAGGCCACCATGTCAATTAAGATATGTCTAATAATAGTACACAGAGCCTAATTAAACGAGGGATGCGTTATAATATTCTAGAGACAATATTTGCGATAACAATATTTAATTTAGCGCTATTTATGTCTACTTCCGCTTTACACGGTGCACTTGAACTCGCGGATATTAAATTTATCTCCCCATAATGCTTTGCGTCGCGGAAACTATAGATGGGGTTATAAAATTTTAAATTCTTAAGTGGAATTTCCTTAGTAAAATTTCTCACGAAGGTGCTAAATTTTATACCGTAAAAATGACTGCCTAAAATCACGATCAAGGCTATCTTTAGGAAGCTAGATAAAATATTATAGTCAACGACTGAACTTAGCCATGAAAAATCCAAGAATGCAATTAACGTAATGATTTTACGGTAAATATAAACAAATAACTTTGCTTAGATTACCTAATAAGTATTAAGTACCCAGACATAATGGGGTATGAATATATTTAATCCTCTCATTAATAATGAACCATGAATTATAAAACGTTTTTAGGAATTTTAATATAATCTTCAGCTTTATAGTTTGTCAACGACCTTGCTCAATATTCATGAAATAATTTTTAAAATTCTCTAATAGATATATATTTAATTTATACGTTTATCTCGTCTTAATTACAATGCCTAAAGACACGCGACTGTATGTACTGGAGTTAACGCAATTCAAAACCCGTTTTATGACTAAGTACTTTTATAAATTAGTAATTCAAGTCCCTATCCGCATTTTTGAGTCGAAAATCCGTTATTTATTTAACTATTAAACGTGGTAAGGTATTTGAAGGTTTAGGGTTTGGTATATTTTAAGCTAAATCAATTCAAGAATTATTATTTATTTTTTTATTTCCGTGCGTGGAAAAGCGTCACCTTTAATATCAAAACACCCCCGCTGTGGTTTTACCTTTTGACAAGGTTTTTTTTCTATATAGATTCTAAATAAGGAGGTTTCTTCTCTTATCGTACAACTAATACTTTTAGGATGGTTTGGCGCATTGAGATTACACGTGACTATTTTGTTAAAGAACTATAGCTTCAAAGCTCTTTTTGAAGCAATCAATCTTGGGCTCATAAGTTTTATATCTATTGTCCGGCAGGGTTACGTTTGAGATTTTAATAAATAAGATTTTGATTGAGTAATTTCAATTGAAATACCTTGATTTGGTTCCCACCGTTCTAAGTAGTGTGAACTAAATAATAATTGATGGGATTAATAATTTGGAGGTTTAAATGCTTTTTTGATTACGAAGGTACCTTGACCACCCAGTATCGGAAAATGTTATAAAAGTTCTTCGATTGTAAATTATTTATCATAGATATGAAAAATACGCGCAAATCTTGGCTGGCAGTAACAAGTTGTTTTCTATCGTTAGGCTTAGCGAAAATAAATAAAAACTATTTAATTCATCAAATTAAAGAAAGTTAATTAACTAACTACAAGGATTAAAGCATTAATTTAATTTAACTTGTTAGAAAATAGAGTAGGGCACCTTCCTGTTGGTGTTTATAACCTTTATAGATAAAAGGATTTAGAGAATAGATTGAATCGAATTGAATGTAGAACATCAAAATAACATTAAATATAATTTAAGTAAGTTACATTGGGTTATTAGTGTTTTTCGTCGGACATAGAGAGTAACTTCCCAGTAATTCCCTAATTCCGTTTTAATGGAGAAAATCTATTATTATCGCTTCGTAAGTTAGTCAAGCGTGTTGAAAAATGTTGGAGGGTTCTCTCTCTCCTCTCGAGATTGAAAACGTTAGCGAACCGGAAAGGCGAGAAAATGATTTCAATATTTTTATTATTCCAATATATATTTATTTTTTTTTTTGATTTAATGAAATGTGTGTTAGATTCGGAATAACGATTTTCGGTTAAAATGTTTCAAGGTCCGTATATATGTTGATCGTGACCCCCTTTCTGACGTTTTAATATTAATATTAACTATTTTTAACCGTAATATACTTTAGTTAGATCCTTTTGAAGTGAGGTGGGATGAATAATTAATGTTACTTAATGTGATCTTGTTGAAAGAGCCATGAAACATGACCTGGGAATAATTTTTATTATTTCGTCTAAAATATTTTTAGAGGTATCCAAGCTTTATATTATTTTAAATATTCAAATATTTAAAACTTAGCTTAAACCAGAATTTTCCCACGATGTAAGCGAATATGGTTATCGCCGTCGTATCTTCTTAGGTCTATGATCTGTTTAGTTTCGGACCACTAATTTTTCAATTATCATATTAATATTTTTCGCTTAAAATGCTAAAAAGTCTGTAAGCCATTTTCTCGGTGCGTTACCGTTGAAACTTTTAAGGCAGTTTAACTTTACCCATGGTTACCTTTCCATGCCTTCCGTTGAATTAATACCTAAAGATAAAAAACTCGCGGCCTTTTTATATAGCGTATTGTCTTAAACAGTTTAGTAATATTATACCTGTATCCATTTCAAAATTATTTAGTATTTATTTTTATTTTGGGGTGATATTTTTCGAGGTTTGTATTATGTATGATAAGTTCCCAAAATGGGCCGATTTTATTTCGCTATTTTATCCCTAATTTCAAGTATTTTTTTACCCATAATTGTCTGGTATAAATTGGAACGAAGGATTATTGTATAGTATATTTATACAAATTGGTTCAAGTAGGTTAAGATAGTTTTCGGTTAAAATACTCGCGTTTTCCTTAATTTAGTCTGTGTTTTATTTCAATCATTTTTACTCGAAATTTAGATGTATTGATTTTAATGATTAGTTTTTAACGAGTTCCCATAAAGAGTCGATTTAAAATTGAAACACAAAACGCAGACGCAAGAGATAGAAATCGAGAGTTTTTGGACGTTTTATTCCAGATTATTTTAGCTCGATATACAAAATGCTTTCAAATTATAAAATATTTACTTTTAAAATACAAGAAACACGTCTAAGTTGGTGCGTGGTCATGTCGAAGGACCCTAAGTGGGGTAGACATGACGTCATATAAGGGAAATGTAATTAGCTCTAGTCAAAATAATGGGTATTTCAAATTGGAACTGTATGTCCATATAATTTTAAAGATGTAATTTATTTAGAAAAGGCTTAAAATCTATAAATACCATACCTTTTATGCTTTCTAAGATTACCAAAAATATCAAAACGTAAAAAGGGAAAATAATCCATAACAAAAACATTATTATAATCTTCAATATGGCAAATGTGAATCCAAAACCTATTAAAGCTCAATGATAATAGCAAAATGACAAAATTATGGGGTAAAAAATTCAACAGTTTTCAAACTTTCTCTATGATAACTTAGAAGACGCATACAGGAAACGTTAAAACACTAAAGATAGACAGTATATCGACCTTTTCCATTATAAAATTTGAATAGCAAATTATATGTGTGTATATATATACACCCTCGTAATATTCCTACAAAAAAGAAGCGTATAGTAAATATGACATATCTTCCTTAATCTTTTAAAGATTAAATGAAGCTTTAAATGATTTTCTAAAGAAAGATGAGGGGGAGATATGTCGAAAATCCGCGAACCTCAGCGTGTGATGGTGTAAAAATGTCCCTCAACTTCCGAGGACTTACCAAATATTCCTCCCCCACTTAATTTATACAGAATGGGGGATAACGACAAATATTGAGCTGTTTATATTAGAAGTATATTAAACTCGAAGTGATCAATTTACCCTATATTATTTTGTCATTTTTTTTTTCAATATACGTTTTTCATTTTTGTTGAGGTTTACAATAAAACTTGACTTTTGCGAGGTATTGTGGGATTGAACTTTGTTCCAAATTAGTGGTCGAACAAGGACGTTTGACCATATCCTTAAATCGAACAAAATACTCTAAATGGGGAATTAGGTTTTGAATCTGACTTAAAAATTGTTTAAGGCTAGTTCCCACTAATTTTCTAGAGAAAAAAAAACTACATTAAAGAAAATCGCTGAACTTTTGCAATCGCAAGTTTTAATCACTCAAAGTGGGAACCAGACTCAAAATATCTCAAAACCCTATGAAAACTGATTCTAATAGACGTCTTATACGCAGGTACACCAATGTAAGGGAAGTAAATACATACAACACCTTCGTGTTAGTTTATTTCTGTTCGCATTTTTAAATCAAAGAGCACAAACTATTTCCCCCCAAATGAACCCAAAAATATTTTGGCGGGGGTCTTGGAAGTTAGTAAGATCTTAGCCCAGGTTCGGAGGAGTTTTATTTTCAGTTTACTTTGCCGCCTGAACGCACGCGTTCTTTTCTAAGGAGATTCAAAGCAACCTACAAACGGGAAGAAAAAAAAAATAAAATTTACCTGAAAGAATAGCTTTATACCAAAGTACAAATTTGAAAAAAGAAGAAAAAGTTTCCTAGCTAGCTATAAATTTTAAAGTTGTTTTTATTTCCAAAATAATTTTTTTATCTACCTGTCTCTTTTCGCTTGAGTCGTATTTCTAACAAGATTCAGTCGCGGGAAACAGTTTGAAGTAGTCGCTCGTATCGTGTGGGCTGCTGTGTACAGTCAAAAGGTGCGTGTTTTAAGAAATGTCACGTGTTGAGTGCAGTCAGTGGCAGTGGCTAGTTTCATGCCTGATATGGATTTAAAGTGTTTTGAAGATGATTTTTTTCTTGTGTCTGGGGTTTTTGATCTGAATATTTTAGTTTATTTTAATTTATTTAGTGGTCAAGTGATTATATTTGAAGATTAGTTGTTGAGTTGTCATTTTGGGTTCTATATTTGTTTGTAACTTGTCAGTGGATTTAAATTTTGGGGGATTTAATAACAAGGATTTAAATCGGTTTATGATTTTATTGTTAATGCATGCGCAATACGGACCGTATAGAACTTGATGACAAAGTGGTATTGCTGACTTACATGTCAAGTAAAAATTACCAAGTTCTTAGCTTAATAGCTCGCTTAATAGTATATCATAATAGATTAGTTTTTTTCTAAGGTTATGTTTTAAATTTGCTATAATTTTTAAAGCTTGTCAGCTACCATTTTAGTTAGTATATTTAACTCATTAATTTGGCAAGTTTTGTCTCTGGGTTTGATTAATTTAAATAGTTTAAAATATTCAGATCAAAAAGCCATGGTCTAAATTGACCCTTTTCGTAACCTCTTGGTGTAGATTAAACCCCGAATGAACTGAGCATCATGTAAAATAATTTTGAGCCCGAAATGCGCGTCAAGAAAATTAACTGTGTCGTAGTAGTTGTGTTTGTGTTGTCGTCGTTAAAATGTTGGACGTTGAAGGATACCCTTACACTAACCGCAGGAGAAATTGGCCCAATTTAACTCTTAAAGGAAGGCGACTAGCTCAGGTACAGATTGAAATATATTTTTCATTTTCGATTTCTTTATTTTTCTTGACCCTTTTAAAGAACGACGTGGTGCTTATTTTCTCCCTTTTCATATATTTTAAATTAGGGTTCAATTACTTCCTTGTAAGAATTTTCTTAAACTACTATTGGGATTATAAGTAGAAATATATATGTAGCACTAAGGGGTGGAATACTTCCTTAAGAAAGCTTAAACTGAGTTAAAGGAATTCAATAAGGTTTTTGTCACATTTCGAAGTGTTTCTTTCTACTCAACAGTGATATCTGGAAAATTAGCTAATTTCAAAATATGCAAATTCAATATCAGTGAGGTTTTTGTAGTGGGATACCCATTGGCCAGGGAAATTTTTATACTTAAGTCAGGTTGCGTGATATAAAATGCCTTGTTAACTAATTTCTTACCCTGAAAATTGTAACTACCCATTAGAAATAATTTCTGGCAGCCCTGAAATAATTATAATTTCTAGCTTTTCCTTACTCCTTAGGTTAATCGAAAGGTTATCATTGACTAATTAATTTTGGCCTTAAAAAATCAAGTAAAATTCTGGAATTGAGTAGAAAAAACAGGGAAATGTCAAAGTACAATTTTAATCTGAAAATATTAGGGGAATTTGACAAGTGACTGTCCCCTCGGGCAAGTTGCACTTATACCCAGACGAATGTCCCGATTTTTTATGTTCACCGATAACTTATACACTTTATAAAAAAATATATAGAATCTTAGACTGGTTTTTCTGAGGGTTCGAACACGTTTCGACTTTTTTTATTAAATGTTTCTTTAGAATTTGCGCGTTGTCCAAGGTGTGGTTCTCGACAGCGTTTTAATGAATATCGGACCCAACCTTGGTGATTCGTAAAATTTACAGTGATTTTGTATTGAACTCCAAATCTTGGACACTCAAAATTGTGGGGTTCCTAAGCTAAGTTTTTTATAGGCATCAACAAAAAATTTAGTTCGTGTCGAAGACCTCTAGCTGCTGATTTTTTTTTAAAAAATAATTTTGGTTTTATAATTAATATTTGCAGACGCGTGTGTTATAGTTTTAATTACAATTATTACAATTTTTTCTGTTGCTGAGTTTTAATGGGGGGAAAGTTAGAGGGATTTCGTGACGTAATGTTTACGCGCTGTGACTTTGAAGGAAGTTTACAAGACAGGAAATAAATTCACTTAGAAATTTGTTATTTCATAATTCTTTCTTCATAAAAAATAAATAAAACCAAAATTTCCCACGCCTACTGAAGTATTTACCTTTTATATTCTTTATATTTTTAAAGGGATATTGAATAGGATCATTTAAAACCTTTCTTTCAAGGTCTTTTAAAAGTACTTTCACGCGGAAATACTAGGAAATATTTGCGCTAAGCCTAATTTGAAATAGTGTTCCGATTTAAACATAGCTACGAAAAGAACTCTTCCTTACTCTTTCAATTAATGTGTTCCTCAAAAAGACACTCGCGTCAATTGAGTTTATGATTTACCAAGCCTTTAACTTCACTCAACCTCGTCACAAAATGACTTGAGCTTACCTGTCCAAGCTTAAGATCATTTGTTTCACTTTTCTCGGAGTTTTGTTATAATAATAATAATAATAATAATAATCTAAGCTTTTGCCTGTGAAGGGATTTCCACACTAAGCCTGTGGCTTGTTTACAGGTAACAACACCCTGTATAATAAAACTAAATATCTGTTGTCCATTTCCTACACATTCATGTCTGTATATTTCTTTGACCAAAAATGGTATTCTACATTCTAAAGATAATTTTTTTCTCACATATCAACTGAACTTCTTTCAGACACAGTCCGCGAACTGTATATAGAAACCAGTTTTATATTAGATTTTTTTTATCTGCTTCTAATAGAAATTCTTTGTAAAAAGAAGCCCCTGCTACAAGAATCTGTAGGTTTATTTATATTATTGGCCATAAAATAAAAAAAAAAATACCTCACCCAGCTAGTAACCGTGGAATAAATACTGTACATAGCTTATCGGAGGAGACCACTTGGGCAGTTCACGCTTGAATAGCTCAAAATGCGACCTCCGCCGGTATTTCTTATTTAGGTCTTAACGTTCGGAATCTTTTATACTTGTCAGAATCTTACCGCTATTATTTATTTTATTCATTCATCACATGTAGAGTATTTTTAATTTAGTTTTTCTTTTACATAACGGATGTAGTCAGGTGTTTTTATGTAACGCCTTAGATCCGTTGAAATTTACGTTAGTGTCACCTTTTTACATGTTTTGGCTAGTCATTTTTGAGGTTGTTGAGTATACGTTTTATTTTTGAGGTTGGTTATTTGTAAGTAATTTAAAATTAATGTCATTTTGTAAGAACCTTTGATATTCTATGAACCATAATAGGTTTACAGTCCCATCTTTCCTAATGTATAGTTTTTTTCATTTTAAAAATACACTTAACATTAGCGAACAAAACCTTACGTTATGGAATATAATATTATATTCACGAATGAATGTAAAACGTAAAATTTTCCCATGAAATTCTTGTAGAGTGCATAACCCCTTAAAAAATATTACCAAGTACCCGTTTTTGGTGTACAAATAAAACTTTCGGTCAATACCTTAGAAGTTTAGCTAGAGATCCGAATCGGGTAAATAGTTTTTTTTAGTGGCTAGATTGAGAGGTCACCTACGTGCGTCTAAATTAAATCCATCTTGAATGCATTTACTTTGCAATGAAACTAGATACAGTTTATGAAAAAGTTGGAATGAAATTCGAGATAATATGTATTAGAAATCCATCAAAAAGTGAAACTGGATTACTTAAAAAAGAAAAACATTAATTCGTGGTTTTTCCGTATATTTCATCATTATTTTCAAATGATCTCTCTAAGCTTACGTCATAATTCAAAACCTTTCTTAATTTATAAACCTCGAAGATTAATCAACTATGTACCAAAATGTTTATCAAAACTAGGTTTTAATTTGTTCATATTTAACAACGTAATGATCGTATCTATACTTTTAATTAAGCTTTCACTGATTACCATTTAACATAATTAACCTTAATTTAAAAAGACTAATCCTCTTTAGAAAATTTCTCGGTTTCTTTTCGTACAAAAATAACGAGTAATTAAAAACTAATCCAGTTTAAGTTAACGCTCGAATAAACACCAAGAGAGGACAGTTTTGCTTCTTCTTTCGAAAGTTGTGTCGTGTTACGTCAAATAACTGGTGGACAAAAAAAGAAAAGACAAAAACACTATAAATGAAATAGACTGTGCAATACAGGAAATTTAATATAAAATTATTTGAACGTGTTCTCCCTCACAATATTTTAAGCGCGTTCCTTATTAAAAAATTGCTATTTTGTAATTGAATTTAATTTCTTTTGAATACGTGTTTTCCGACTAACTTCCGATTGGAAGTTAACTTTTTTTTGTGGTTAATTTTGGGGAACTGAATTTTAAAGGGATAGTATTGTCGCAACTTCATTTCATTGTCATTTAAAGGGGTAGTAGCACCCGAACCTTAACACCGAAAAATCACAGTCCGTCTAATACGATTTCTTATTGGCTATTTACAATAGGTTAGAGGTTGTATTATTTCTTCGTCAGAAATTCTTTTCCGACCTTCCCGAGATCTAAAAATACTCCTTCCGTTATTGATTCGACCTCGTATATATTTTTAATTAAAAATTCATTAAATAATAGAATATTTTGAGCCGGTTCGATGAGTTTCTTGAAAGTTTTTAAGTACTTGGAAATTGGACACAATACGTTTAATATTACTGAACCGAATCGTTTAAAGTTATCATAGGTTAAATTCGTGGTGTTAAGTTTAAAACCCCTTTTTAAACACGAAACAACCAACGCGTGTTTTTTTTATATTTGACTTCTCTACTTCCGGTTCCCACGCGTCACTTTGTTATGCAATTTAACCCGTAATTAAAAAATGTAGCGAGAGTTTTAATTTGGCTTCTTAATTTAGTAACGAACGTATAATAATTAAACAGAACAAAATACAGATTGATTGATAAGCCAATAGACAGTTATGACTACTCTTGCCAATATCACTGGTTTAATTTAGTTCAGTTCAGTTCAGTTAATCCCTACTGCCATCTTTAAGAATATGAATGATGTGTATAAAACTGCAGACGACGAACTGTGTTTAGTGTCGCGCATTCCTTATAGATGTCGTTATTTAATCCGTAAAATATTTACGTTTATTTCGAAACGAACTTGGGGCGGAAGCGAAAGTTAAAGCTGAGTGATCCTTTGGGCACGCTTCGCCAACCGTTTAATGAACGATTATACCCTCTCTTAAATTTCATCCTTCTTTGCTTCTAAAATCTCTCCACGTTTTAAAGAGAGAGAGCCAACCCATTCGCCCTTTACCTCTATCTCTTTCTCCCTTTCCCCAGGTGTACAGTCATTTCAGGTGAAAGATACGCTTGAATGAGTTTTCTCCGCTTTTCCAGTTGAGCCGGCCAAGTTCATTGGCGAATTCCTTCTTTTAACGGCTCTTTTCTGCTTGAATTAATAGATGAGGTGATTAATAAGTGATGCCCCATAAATATTGTAATACCAAGAACATTTTGCTCTCAGATATTTGGAGTACAAAGACGTTAGATAAGTTAGCAGTCCACCGAAGTCCTGTTGTTTGTATCCATAGCTTATGACGTCTACATACCATATATTTCGTTTTAAGAAAGCAAGGTTTAAACCCCAGATTATTTTAAAACGGTCTCTATGAGAGGGTAAAAACCTAAAACCACGTAGATACTTAACCACATCGTCTACTATTACTAACCAAACCTCTACTTTCCTTGAATATACTTTTTGAACGCGATATTAATACAGCTTTAAAATTAACCAGGATAACCAGCTAGAAAATGAAACGAATTGAACTGAATGACATTTTTTCTTGTTCAGTTGTTATAAGCGAGTTTTGAAAGGGTTTATTGCTTTTTTGACAGAAAAAAAACTGAGCTTCCTTCATGGCTTTTATTCGCTTGACGCGCTGTTAAATCTCGCTAATTGACTATTGTGGGAGAGCATGCAATTTTACTACCATTAAGACTTATTTAACGCATCTATTATGAAACTGAATTAATTTCACATTTTGTGATCTATTAATAAACGTTTAGTTCCGAGGAAAGTTGAGTGACAAGGGCTTGGATTAAATGAGCTCTACTGTTACGCGTTATGGTCTCTGTAATGTAATTAACATCTCATTATGAGGTATGCTTTGATAGGAATAAAGGTTTTCGAGCCACGCAACGAAATCCTCGAAACTACTAATTAATTATTTAATTATGAATGGGTGGTATCAAAGCAATTTCCCCTATTCAAATATTATTATTTAATGATTTAACCGACTTGGTTATCGAGTTTATCATTTAATATCTTTTGTAAGATACAAAGGTACTTAAAACGGAAAATATAGCTCGGGAATAGAAGGTAGAGTCGACCAAAAGCGTTCTCCATTCATTTCCGGTGCTAATACTAAGCGCCAACCAATCAGCGAGAGCCGGAAACGGAAGTAGAACCAAATAACCGTAATATCCGAGACAGGCCCCCTTTTCCAATACTAGTTTCTTAGATTATAGTAATTGCAAAGCGTGTTCAACTAGGGAGTCTCAATTGAACTGACTTTTTGTGGTTTTACACGCGGTTTTGTAGAACCTAAACGTCTATCCAACTGACCTAATGCGCGAAACGTGAAACTCTAACAAATCGTGATAAATTTATGATCTAGTTGATGATTTAAATTTAAACAATTTTTTTTATATATTATGTATAAAAAAAGGTTGGGTTGTAGTACTATTTAATTTCATGATTCCAGCCCTAGGGCCAAGCATTTGCTTGAGCTTGAAGAAAAATAACTGCACCACACCCAACCCAGGGTATTTTATTTTTGATAACACACGCAAAACTTTGCATTACATCTTGAGGCGTTAGTTTCCGGCACACTTTTTCTTCTCGTACCAAGATGGTATGCCTACTTCGAAGTTAGAATAAAATATATTTATATTAAATATAATGGGTAGTGTTTTTTAAGCTTTGATTCTATCTAAACCGGACGTAATTTCCGTCAACAATTAGTAATTTAGCCAAACCCAGATTAATTTTATAGTTAAAGGTGTTTAGTTCAGTAATTTAGCCAAACCCAGATTAATTTTATAGTTAAAGGTGTTTAATTCAGTAATTCACCTTACTTATTTTAAATCTGCTAGATGCCATATGGTGCAATCATTAAAATCCATCTTTCAACCTTCTCTGACGTCATCAAATCTAAAATTACCCGCCTTACATTCATTCAACCGAATAAATTTTATATTTTATAAAATCTAAAAGGCCCCAAATAAAAATTTACAGATCATTTATTTCAAAAAGAAATCTCCAATAAGACGTGAAAAATCTGATTTTAAATGAGACTCAATATAGCAAAGAACGTATGATAAATAAAGTAATTACCATTGGACTAGCTAGTTTCATATATCTTCTTAGATTGGATGAGTTTTATTTGTGTCTGTCAACTTTATTTAAATTAAACCAGTTATATTTCCGTGTGATTGGTTTTTCTATAGGCATGACTTTTGAGGTGTAGGGTCACCAATAACATCAGGAAATTTGGTTTTAAAAAATTGAAAGTGTATAATGGATATGTATTTTCACGATATCGGGTAATCCCTTCCAGTTTTCAAAAAAGGTTACAGGGTTCAAATTTCGGATTAATTTTTATAAAGTCAGGTTGAAATCGAAACTAAACGAGTTCATCCTATTTTAATTGCGTTGCATTTACGTGTAAGGGAAGCGATTGGAACGCAGTTTCGAGTTATCACTTTAATCTGCGGAACGTAAATACGTATTAAAAAGTGAAACAAACTTTTTAATTTGAAGGGTGTCTGTGATAACGAACCGGTATAGTGTATATTAGTTATCTGTATCAATAGAAATAGATTGAAGTTCGAAGTTATCAAATGATATACGTCTTTATTTAACAAATGGTGTATAATGGGACTTCTATATTTGGTTCCCTTGGTGAACTCTATTTCTACTTTTTTAATTAAAATTTAATAGCCTTAAACTTTCTTTGTTATTTTGGATTTAGTTGATTCATTTATGTTAATTTGATTATGCTTTGCATCGCTATAGTTTGTTAATGAGCAGTTTAGAGACGATAGTAAGTTTGAGACAATCTTGAACTTAATTTTGAAAAGTTTTGTTTTGAGATTTAATTGCTATCTAATAAAAAAATTACGTATTTTAATGTTTATAGCTTGCCCCAATAATTTTTCATAGTTCAAGGTGCCAACCCAGGCTTCCTAAACCGACAAATTATTTAAATTTAATAAAAACCAAATTTATTCGTGTTAAATCATAACTTCCTACAAAATCTTGACAAAATTCTCAACACTTTGATGTTAAAAAAAAATGTTAAATTTCCTTTTCTTAAATTTCGCGAAAATCATTCAATGTGACGAACGGAATTAGAACTGTCGACCTTTGTAAAAAAAGGTTTTCAATAGACAATATCAGTTGACCATTCATACCATATTAAACTCCTTAATAGACGTACAATCACCTTAACCGCATTTTAAGATTGTCCACGCGTTTTAAAAGTTTGTTGTTATAAAAATTCGTTTTTTATTTCCTTGTCAAAGCATCCAAGCGTATACAAAATTGTTAAAAATATACGGAAAGATGCACCTGGAAGAGGTAGATTTTTTTAGCTATGGTTAGTTATTATTCGGCCACATGCTAGTCAGGATGCCCGTGTCGAAAAACGGAGGTTTTTGATATCAAATTTTATACCTAACCCTAAAAAAAAATGGGCGAAGTTTTATATTTAAAACCGCGAGAAAACGGTGTTAAAATTGTTCGATATGAAACTAAGGTTTTGAATCGCGTTCAAGTTAACGGACGTTTTATATGGTTTTACGTTAGCACTTTACGTAAATTTCGCATTGATTAAATGGTTTAAAGTTTAAATTTGATAGTTAAGTATTGGAATAATGCCTCAAAATTATCCATCATTTTTGTATACGGATCGCGGCGGTTGTTTGGGAGGTAGTCAACAATCCAGCACCGTTAATTGCGACTTTCTACCTTACGAAGAAAGACCAGTGACCCCTGAAACGACCACGACCTTACCCGCATTGGGTAATAGGATACCACTCAGACATTTCGGTGGGGCTGTCAAGAATAATTGGTTGAAAGGTGGGATTCAGGTAAAGCTGATTGATTAATTTATTGCTGATAATAGAATAGTTGTACCGAATGTAATTTTAAATGTTTGTGCATGAAAGATAATTAGTAAGAGACACTAAAGCAATCTAGATGAAATCATTTCCCTAAAAACGTACATTGATTTTGTAATTTTAGGCGTGGTTTTGATTGTCGCGTGCTTCCTTAAGGGGCTTAATTAGTATAAATTAATGAATAACCTATATAGTTTCTTTATTTCATTGTCAAGGTAACTATAGGAGATACTTTTGTCGCGTATGTGACCCCTCTGGCTGAAGTTGGTAGCTTTAAATTGGAATTTTATGGGAGCTAGGGCTTGGGGATATATGACAAAATTTTCCTTATTTTTGAGGACCCAAGTATAAATTTTATTATTTTTTTTTTCAAGATTAATTTTAAATATACCGGTTATTGACTTATTAGAGAGTTTAGAGAAAAATCCTGTACAGTTTTAGATGTAAGAGGGAGAATTTCCATTTTGAAATTAAACTTAACGAATGAAATTTGAGTGTAACGAAATTAAAGCGCAGAACGTGTAAGGTGCTACACATTTTTGGGTAACTTCTTTAATAAACTCTGGTTTATGTTTATTTGCAGTGCAGTTAGTAAAACGTGACATCTTTGTTAGTAACCTTATATTCCATGAAATTCAACACCCAAATAAACAAATTCCTTCATAAAAATCTTATATACAAGCAAACCCCTATTGTAAATACCGAAAGGGTCACTGCATAATTTGAAAATGAAGAAACTTCATTGTTTAACTCTTATGCTAACACAGTATGTCTACAATTCATACCTACCTCCCTTTAAACAAACACGGTTCTCTGTTTCCCAATCGTTTTCGTTTGGAATGTGGTTCCGTAACTTCCATTTCAAACCGTGTGTTAACCGTTCCAATTTCAGTTAAAACTCTTAGCCCTCCTTTTGTACCTATAGTAAACTCGGACTGAAATGGATTACATCACATCAATTAAAACTAATGTGGGTAGTTCCTACATGTATCAGGGTTCAGTCTTTAAATACACCGTATTATACTTAAAAATACAGGTTTTCTGTGCGTGTATATATAGTCATACTAAGATTATAACTACTATATAATCTTTTACTAGACAAATTCCCCCCAAAATTCGGTTACAGAGGGGAAAATTTGGGTATTTCTCAAAGTGACTCCACGTGTAAGAGGCCATTAACCTGTACTACCGATGAATTAAATTTACGGGCTAAGTCTGGAGAAAAATTAAAAAAAAAAAAAAAAGAATTCTGTCTTTCTTCCGTGGAAACTTGTTTCGTATTTAATTTACTATATACAGTTATCTGATTCCTTTTATATTGTTATTACGGTATTAGGTGAAATCGTTTTTCTTTTGTATTTGACAGGGTCTGTCATTTTTGGCCCTAATTGTTTTATCTGGAAAATTGTACGAAGTTGATCGGCAAGTTCGTTTCCTGACTGTAGTGCTAACAGAATGGTTCCCAAGTAAGTTATTTCTTTTTTTTTTAAATAATTTTGGAGGTTTTTTTGTTATTTAAGAAAGTTAAAAGTAGATTATTTTGAAGTCGTGAAGTGAAATTTCTGTTTTTCTGCATTATAGATGGTTTTCACACATGGAGTATTCATACCATTTACACCAGGAGGCCGGGCTACCTGGAGGACAAAAAGCAGACGGATTTCTGTCCTCCAGGTAGCCCAGCCTCCTGGTGTAAATGGTATGAATCCTCCATGTGTGAAAACTATCCATATTTTGTAAATTTAAGCGAGAAAATGAAAGACGTGGTTAATTTAAGGGGTCAAATAGTAACTCGTAAACGGTGGTGCTTAGACTAAACTAAATGTTTTGACTCAAAATAACTTAGCCCATTTTAAAACTTTATTAAATGACAACTTTGGTTTAGTCTATTTCTGACAATATCGAGGCCAAATTCGTGTGTTTTTGACTGTGTTCAGACTGCACGTAAGATTTCGTTTAATTATACATTGTTTTTCGACGTTTTCTCTCTATCTTGTACGTTATAGCGATGGGAACTGGGTTTTTTCCTTGTAAAAGCCATCGTTACGATCTCCTACTCTACATATAGTAGTACATATAGTATTGTACGGTTAATCGTTGTAAAATGACAGTTATCAAGTCGTTCAATAGGCCAAATCTCAATTATATTTCATAACGGCGACACAAAACGATGATGGTACTGTACTTTATTTAGGTTTTTGAAAAAATTGATGAAAACACGAAAAAGAAAAAAACCGAGTTTTCCTGAAACTTGATTTAGAATTAAATGGAGGCGTAGTTTATTATCTTTGTTGTGGCTGTAAAGAAAATATCCTTTAAGATATTCATTTCACCATGAATATTTAACCTTTCGCTGTGCTGCTCTGGCCATACTTCTTTCTAAGCTGACCCCCATTGTTAATCTTTTTCAGGCGAGCAACCATCAGATCCATCACCGATTCAACGACCTCCACCAAACTCGCCAAACATCCAGGGTGGAGGTCCACCCATTATACGTCCCGTCAACCCCGGGGTTCCGGTCAACCTTCGACCACCACCTCAACAGCAACATCCTGGTCATACCAGAGTTGGTCGTGCCAGCACCCAACTGCCTACGAGTTCCCCGGCCCAAGTGGTTACGGTGTCCCCAGGCGGAAATGTTACCACGAGTGTCCCCGGGACGGAAATACCAAAGAATGGCACCACCGTTAGTGAAGTGCCGATCATCTCCACAAACACTAGCGAAACTGGTGACAATATTAACGCAACCGCGAACCCTAACGTGTCGGACATTTTATCCACGTTACCCGTTGACGTTATCACTACCGAAATGACCAAACCGGAAGAACTACCGGTTCCACTTCCGGCTGATATTACGGACAGCCAAGCCAGTGCTCAAGTTAATAGACCACCTACGAGACTGCAAGTTTATGTGGCTAATTTGAAATCAGAGTTACATTTTTATGCCTGTAAGATGCATTTATTTTTCTATAGATTTTTGTTGGGGGGTTATAGCAATTTAAGTAGTACTTTAACGAGATACTGAACTACTTGTCGTGTTAATTTAAGAAACAAAACTTTCTTCTTCGTCTTGCTTATTTTGTAGCCTCTAGATATTTTGATTGGGGCGTCTAATATTCCTTTTAATGACTCGAAAGCGTTACTTTTATATTTATGACCGTGTCAACCACGATATTAATTAATTTTGCATAATAATGAACCAATCGGGAGCCAGGCAATTTTTACTCGCATGCATGTTGATAATGAGTAGTTATTTTTGTCCCAAGCCTGAAGGTATATGAATTTTAAAAGAAATAAATTGGTTTTGATTACAGTGGAGATGGCTTCGGCTCGAACCACTTTGATTTTGAGTGTGGTTTTCGTCCTCATCTTTATTCTGAGTTATTGGTGGATGGCCTTTGCCATTAAACAAGCTAGAGAAAATGTAAGAACGCTGGACACAGGTCTTCAACTTATAAATTTAGTAGAAGGATTAATTTTAAACTTCGTTTTGTTTTAAATTAGGGAAGTGTATCTTTGCGCACGATATTGTTATTGTCCGTTTTTGCCGCAGTTGACATTGCGGCCAGTGCTGGCTTTGTTCTCCTAAGGCTTATACTTGTAAGTTTTCTTAATTAATTTAATTGTTTTAGACTTAATTACCTATATATCTTCTTTTGCTTTAAAAGTATATACGTCGGGATCGGTTGTATCCATTTCAAATGCGAACCCCGTCAATTGCGGCTGAATATGATCAACTCGCTGCTTATGCCGCTTTGAGATTGACAACAATGGGGGTACGTTAGTTTAATTAATGTTAAGTTATTGCCAATTACTAATTAATTTCTTAATTTTCTTCAACAGTCTTGCTGTGGTAGCGCCGATATACTAGTCAGCATTGTGGTTGGATTTTTAACGGGATTAAGGGTAAGTGTCAATCCTTATATGAAACGCGTATATATCTTGATTAACACGTTACATGGTTCCAATTATAATTGTAATCTTTACTTACTCAGGTTTATAGCGTAGTTTGTGTTTTCTCCTATTATCGTAAAGCTAAGAGTGGAGCGATGGATTCGTATCAAAAAAGTAATTGTAAATAACATTTATTTTTCATTGTTTATATTTATTGTTTGTAAATTAAGGGTTTTATTGGTTGGTTGGTAACTTAGACCGTAATGTTTTAGATGTTACTGGATCGGAAGCTGTCATTCATCATACGCTAGACAGTCGAGCTGATCGACTCAAAGACATGGAAGACTATGTTCCTAGACCCCTCATTATTAATTAGTAAGTTAATTGATTAATTAACTTTAAGTTATTATTAGTTAATGAGTCAGGCCTACTTTAGGCTAGAATTAAATTAGAAGAAATTTGAGACGATAACTGAGGTAATTTTTAAGAGATTTAGCTAAGTTAGGTTCTTTAGAGAGCCGTCTTTGTTTTTCAATATATTCTACCGCCATCTTCGAAAATGGCTGCCCTTAATAAAAAGTTATACAGTTCTGACTTCGTCATTTTCAATCGGTTTGATGATTTCGAACCATTCTATTACCAGTCCTAAAAAACACCATCAGGCTCCGCCACACAGCGCTGTTCCCCCAAGTCGAACTAGAAGTCGCTTGTCCAGCATGACCGCGACGGGTTCAACCGACGACGAGGAACAGTTGTCCGATTTGAAAATCCAAGCGGCTGATATGCCGCCGGAAATGCAGAAAACTGCCGTGCAAAGCGCTACGCAAGCTATACGTTTGTACAGCACGGAAAAACATATTGCCGAAAGTATCAAGCAGGATTTCGATAACATGTACAACCCCACGTGGCATTGCATTGTCGGTCGCAATTGGGGCAGTTGCGTCACACATTCCAAACAGTGCTACATACGTCTAATATACAAAGACTTGACTATTTTGCTCTACAAATCAACATGAACATCCGTAAAGTGTATTTGATAAACTATACTGAAAGGTATTTTTTAAGTTAAATAAGTTAATTGTGCGTCGAAAGAAATCATAAATTTAGGTAATTGAATTTCATCGATTGTTGTCGCAAATTTCATGAAGTTTTGCGAATTTTCGTGATGTTTTGCGAATTTTCGTGATGTTTTGCGAATTTTCGTGATGTTTTGCGAATTTTAGTGATGTTTTGCGAATTTTAGTGATGTTTTGCGAATTTTCGTGATGTTTTGCGAATTTTCATGATGTTTTGCGAATTTTCATGATGTTTTGCGAATTTTCATGATGTTTTGCGAATTTTCATGATGTTTTGCGAATTTTCGTGATGTTTTGCGAATTTTCATGAATTCTTTGAATTACCTTGAATTATAGGCCTACTATGAACATGCATGAACTATCACGAATTTCATAAAATGAGGCTTTCGACGCATTATACTATGTAGGGTAGTTTAAGTTATTTAAAACCAATTATAAATATATATATTAATTATTTTTATAAATATTTTTTTTATAAAAATATATTAACACGTACGCGAGTGAGTGTGTGTTCGCGGCGCATCGTCATTATACGACGTAAACTTATAAACTAATTTTTTTTAATTAGTTTTAACTATATACTATTACAACTTCCGTTATGTTTAATTAACGAAAGTTTTAATTTCGTTCAAATTAATTGTCTCTCTCTTTCATCTTTTTGAAAACATTACCGGGGGGGGGGGGAAAGCACGTATGTTTCTCGTACTAATTAGCAAATTGACATAATTGGTATTTGCTATAAGGGGAAACTATAATCAAAATTAAACATCTGTGAAATATTGAACACATTACGTAATCCTTGAGAAGAAAAAAAATATATTTTTGAACCTCCCCTATTAATATTGCAACGTTTGATTTTATCTACTTTAATTAACCTATTTGTGTTGTGTGTAATTATTCTCTTACCCTTTTTTAATCACGGGGTAATTAAATTTTTCATTTAGGTTCCAAAAAAAAAAAATGTTTATAATTTTTTTTTTTGACAATAAAAAAAAAATTCAAAATGTCTGCATGTACGAAAAAGCACTGAAGTGATTTGGTAATGGTAACTTAATTGGGAAAATTAAATGCTTAAATTTTTAGATTAAATTAATAATTAATTTTTTTTCTCAAATAGGAGTAGTTTTATTTTATGTATGCTTTGATTTTGGTTATCTTGGTGATGGATAAGGTGCTTTGTTTAACTAAAAAAAATCTAACGGGTTATTGGTTAAAATCTACAAATTCACAGGAAATAGAAGGAACTAAAGGGTTATTCAATAAAACACACAAAAATCGGTAAGTTTTTAAAACGCAGTTTTGTTTTTATTAATAATTTTTAGCAAAAAAACACTTTTTGGGGGGGGGGGTTGATTTTTGTTGTCCCGTCCCCACAAATCCATTCATAAATATTGACACAGTCACTAGCAGGAAAAAACAATGCGCAATTAATAATTATAATTTAAATAGTTTATCAACTTTTTTTTTCTTTAAACGCCAGTTAATTATTTTTTTAAAAAATACCAATCCGGCAGGAAACACGTTACCGTATATTTTTACGAAAAGTGACAAAGTCGCTGTACAAACGGAATTAGTCTTCTTCTTTCGTTTTTTAATTGTTATTTAACATTGTTAATTACTTTTTTTAATCATCTCATCTCATCTCGTAAGGCAAAGTTGTTCGTATATAAATTCTCCTTTAAGTTATTCAAATCTCTTAGGCACGTCAATGGCTTTATTTTTGGAATGTTTTAATCGCGTTTGTTTATTAATTTTTCTCCCTTCTTAAATTCTACTTTTTTGTACTTGAATCTCTCTATAACTTCGAACTCTTTGGCACAGCGGCCAATACATAAGCGCTTGTCATTTAAAATGAGCTAACGGTTGAAAGTAATCGTCTTCCGTTAACTGTACGTCACTCTTTAGGCCTTGTGCGTATCTGAAATTTGATTGTATAACCTTCGTTACGTCATATTTATAAATGACAACTTTTACCTTGTTTTGGACGGGGAGTCAATTTTGACCAACCACTGATAAGGTAATCGTCTATGCTGTTGTTGCTGTTGCAAGTTAACACTGGCCCTTCGGTTTTCCAATTCAGCCATTATTATCTTATTGGTCATTTCACGTAACTGCTCACTGCTGGGTCTGTTGGGATGACGCGATTTACCCTCGTACACTTCATATTCTGCTGTTTAAAAATGGGTTTCAACCAAAACCCTTAATATTCTTGGAGATATTTAAGTTAATTCTTCACCCTAATTAACTAACCTTGCTTTTGAAAATGAAACGGTGTGTCTGATGTTCGATGATCGTCTGGGCTGTTGAAAACAAAGGTACCAAAAATACCGAGTAAATAAACCTATCTTGGAATTAGGCTAAGGTTATCTGAGAGACTAAAGTAAAAATCCTTATATATGCCTTTAGCTATCAGGGGGGTTAATTGGAGATTTGATTAATTGAACGATCGTGGCCTAAATAGGAACGAAAAAATGTTGGACTACTTGGAAGAGAACCTCGTACTGTGCCGGTGTGGGAGGAGGTGGGGGACTGTCCGGTACGTCCTGTAGGGTTGGCCTGTACGGCATGGAACTGAATGTTTGAAGTTCTCTCGACGTGCTGTATGAACTTTCCGTGTCTGATTCGCAACCTGGTAGACGAAAAGTAGCGTACGGCGTGATGTCGTCATCATAATCTAAGTCAAAGGTTATCGTTAGACCATTCTGTTTTAGTCTTCATGTCGTCTAGAGCCAAGAACTACTTCATGAACTTGGACATGAAATATTTACTCCTCAAACTACGGTTTGTTTATCTTGGCTCCGGATCTATTCATCTAGACGACTATATCTTATTTTATTTCAAGAAAGGTGTTACTCAACAGATTGTTTGATCCAATGGGTTATGCTCCATTTGCTGGGTGTTTAGTTTGTCCTGTATATTATGCGTTGATAATCTCTTGGGTCCACATGTGTGGTATAACGGACCGCCATCTCTCTGGTTTGGATTCGTTGTAGGGTCGCCACCTTTTTTAGAGGCTGGTTCCGTTTGGGCTATGTGGTTTGTTCGCATACGGTCAGGAGGATGGTCGTAGTCCTCTAAACCTTGTCTCCGCTTATAGCAGACGAAAATAGCCACCGCTACAACCACTGTTAAGGCTACAAAGGCGGCCATGATAGGGAAGACTAAGTTTATGTCGTACCAGATGTTCTGATGGCTTACGTCCGATAGGACATTCATTAACGTGACTGGAGCTACAGTTCCTAAGAGTAAATCTAAAGTCAGCCATCAAGGATTGTTCCAAAAATGTATCATTTACCTCCTTTAGTATCCAAAGTAGCTACTTCGTACTCTTTTGCAGTAAAACCCGCAGAATTATGCGCAGTTACCCTAACTATGTACCATGTCCCTGGTAACAAGTCCGTGACGATAACTTGATCTTGACGGGGTTGTAAGTTGTTTGAAACTGTCCTCCAATCGGTGAGTTGCATTCTTTTATAGCGTAGGATGAATGACTTGATGGGACATCCACCGTCAATCCAGGAAAGAAGGTGAAGGGTTAGAAATGTGGTATTGACTTCGATGAAATTATCTCTGTACGCAGCTATGGGGGCTTAAAATTGTAAATCGTTAGTCATTTTAAACCATACCACCCGCAAGTACTTTTAACTTACGATTTCCTTCGGTTTTTGCTGAGATGGTTTCACTTGGTTCACCCTCTCCCCATTTACCGATGGCGGTAATGTAAAAGAAATATTTTGTCCCGCAGTGTAAATTTTCCAAAGTGCATCCCGTGTCCGATGCTGGTATGGATATCTCTTCCCAATTGTTCTTTTCCTCGCGTTTATATCTCATGACGTAACCTAATTTTTTTCCACATGTTAACTCTTTCCAATAGGCAAACATTGCTAGACATTACCTTTCAACTTTGATATTTTAGCTGGTGCTTTCCATTTTATATCCAATTGATTTGAAGTCGCTCTTATGACGTTGATGGCTCCAGGAGGTGCTAAGACTGTAAAAACGGCGTTAGAATCTCATGGTTGATGTTCAAACACTTTAAAATATTTACCTTTTTCACCAGCCTGCCTAGCTAAAAATTAATACGAATTAACCATTTAAAACCGTGCACCTTTTACAATTAGGTTGTAAAAACGATTTGTACCTTTTACTATGACGCTGTACCCTATTTCATCCACACCGTGTTTGTTCTCAACCCTACAAGTATAGTTGCCACCGTCCTCCGAAAGGACGCTATTGACGATCAAGGTTCCATTAGCTGTGACGCCCGTTCTGGGTCTGTCCATTACTAATATAGAACTGCAATGGATATTTTTAAGTCCTGTATTTTACCCACGACGTTCTGGTAAAAACTTACTTGAACAGCCATTTAGTTTCTGGTTTTGGTATACCAACTGAGAAACAAGGTAAAACTAGGTCCGCTCCTTTAACGACAATTTTCTGCTCCGAAAATGACGCGATTCTAGCTTGAACTACGAACAGAAATAAATAAGTCGTGGTAAAGATTCCACGTTCACTGTCTGTGAACGTACTTGTCTCAGAAGTGACTTGAGACATGACTTTGGTCTTTTCACTTTGTCCAATTTTAGTTGATGCCTGCACCCAAAATTCGTACCTCTTTTTCGTTTCCAAAGAAGTGACGTCATAGTAGAAGACGTTACCTGGTACCACGTGTTCCTTGACGTCCTATTATGGTACATATGTGTTGAAACGTTTGACGTTTGCATCGGAGAGTAAAAACTTACTTGATCCCCGTCCACGAATTTGCGTTCGTAAAGGGTGTACTGTAGGATGACACCGTTTGGTTTCGTTGGAGGTCTCCAACTGACCAGTATGGCGTCTGGCTGCGAAGGCATTGCCTTAACATCTGATGGTGGCTGTGGAACTATTGCGATGGTTATTCAAGGGTTTCTTCAATAAATTAGCAAGTACTCTTACTGTCTTCAAGGGTACGGCAATAGACGACGTCGCTACTTATTCCCTCACCCCGCCGTGTGAAGGCTAACACAGATATGCTGTAGTTGGTGTATTTTTCTAAACCCTCTAATGGAATTTGATTGGACTTTGATTTGACTGTGATTTCTTGTTCCTCAAAGGCTGGATGGAATGTTAATTACAAGTGTTAGCGTTAATTTCAGATATTATGGACGTCTGGCTTATTACCACTCCAAGATTCGGAAGCTCGGAACAAAACTTTATATCCTTGCAATATTCCGTGCAAGGCATCACTTGGTGGAGGCTTCCAAGTAACTTGAGCGGTAGTGGAGGACGACGCTGCGCATTTTACGTCCCTCGGTGGATGACTTGGAACTTTAAATTACACCGTAAGATGTTTTTCTTTAATTACACTCATCATTGAAACTCCCATCTTACCATCCTCCCAAGTAGATCCACTAACGGTGTCCGATCTGGGTCCGGCACCTTGATTATTGTAGGCCTGTACCACGACGTCATATGTTGTAAACTTCTTCAACCCCCTGAGCTCAGCTTCAACGTAGTTATCGTTAGGGTTATTGATCTCCACGGTCTTGTATTGGAAGGGCTCCGTGTTGTTTTTCTCCTTGTAGCCCACGTAGTATCCCCTTAGTGGTCCATTTTGGAAGCGTTTAGGTGGTGGCTATAGTATTTTGGGTAATTAATAACTGGACAATGTTTAACAAGATGAGGTGACTTACGCTAAATTTCACTTTGATTGTTTTGGAACTGGTAGCTTCGATAGAAATGGTTTCAGGGGGTGCTTCTGGCACTGATGAACAATAATAAGACATTTAAGATGAATATTGTCAAACTCTTCATCAAAGCAGGACTTACCTTCCTCATCTGTAGTTATAAGTAACGGTGAGCTAGGTGACCCCATCCCTATAGGGTTACTGGCCAGTATGTACAATTCGTAAGGAGTAGCTGGTCGTAGGTTACCAATTTCTGACGTCGTTTCGGCGGGTGGTATGGTGGCATTGTGTAGGTCTGAGCCTTTACCTTTATGTTAATTACCATCGGGTTAATTACTTATAATTTATGTACTTCAAGTACTTCGGTAAACTCTAGTACCTGTTTCTCTATACCTAATTACGTAATTGGTAATTAGACTGTTTCCGCTAAAAGGTGGTTCCCAAGAGACCCTGACGAACCGGGAACTTGTTCCCGTTATCTTAACGTCACGTGGTGGGTCAGGAGCCTCTGTATTTAGATAGGATAGAAATATAAAGTATTTGTTGATTAAAGGGCTCCTTCGGACCCTTAGACACATGGCCCCGCGGATTTCCGAACCCCCCTACCTAGCCAGAGAGAGGGAGTGTACTGAGGAAGATCGTCTATGAAGAGGGGATGGAAATACGCGGGGCCATGTGTCTAAGGGTCCGAAGGAGCCCTTTAATTACAAATTTTTACCTCTCCGAGTGACGTATGTCACGGAGAGGTTCTAATTTCGACGTGTCTGTGTGTCTGTGTGTCTGTGTGTCTGTCTGTGTGTCTGTGTGTCTGTCTGTCCGTTGTTACACCCACGTGACCGCGTTCGCAGTTTGCAAATCGGAGCAAACGTATATTCAATTTCCAGACCGCATTTACAGTCCCGGAAATTGTATTCGACTTACAGGCTATTACTCCATTGCCTGTTTAACAACTCTGTTCATTTGTCCACCCCACATGGACACTAGTCTGAACTTATTGGCTTCTAAACACCACCATCTTCTAGTTTTTCGCCCATTCCACATGGACGGACACCAGTCTGTACTTACTGGCTTCTAAACACCACCTCCTTCTCGTCTTTGTCCATTCCACATGGACACCAGTCTGTACTTACTGGCTTCTAAACACCACCATCTTCTATTCTTTGTCCATCCCACATGGACACCAGTCTGTACTTACTGGCTTCTAAACACCACCATCTTCTATTCTTTGTCCATCCCACATGGACACCAGTCTGCACACCTGGCTTCTAACACCACCATCATCCTTAAGGTTAAGACATACGCGGCGATCGGCTAGGGTTACGAGAAACGTCTAGCCTTCCATTGACGGGGTCTTCCGCCAAGGTTCACGCAATTGCGATGTTCTTATCCATAGCTGCGATTCGAAACCCTTATATACTACCTATTTGAGTAAGGCGACGCAACGGGCGTATGCTTCATTTCAAACGCCAATATTAGTCAGGTCTCTCAAGAATGTTTAATTGTTCTTTTTTAAAACGATGTAACGTTCAATAAAGCGAATAACTAACGAAGAAAATATTAAATATTAATTATATTTATTTTAATATTTAAGATAATCTTGTTTCTCAATTCAAAATTAATACGGAAATGGTTAAAAAGCAGTCTATGTTATTGTCTGTGTGTGTCCGTCCGTTATTACACTAGTGCCGCAGTGCGCTGCGTTAGAAGTTCGTTTTGTTTTGATGTGTAAAGAAATCCTACAGAACCATAATATTCCCTTTATCCTTAATATAAAGTGAATATGATGAAATATTTTTCGTAATTATGATGCATTTAGTGCTTTGGTGTCTTTAAAGCTCTGTTTCATTTTAATATTCCAAAGAGTTTTACTAATATTATTATTTGAAATGGCTGTTTATAAATTACTAAAGCTATACTACATCTGTATATAGAATAATCCTTGGTTTAGTAATTTTATGAAGAAAGCTAAGAACTAGACTCCGGCGGGTATATCTTAGTGAAATATAGAGTAAATAATTGAGGCCTGAGGTGATGTAAACTTTGGGTTTTGATTTTCGTGTCTGAAATGAAGAGACATGAACGGTTCAGAGTGAGCCGAAAGTTAAATACACTCTTAAATAATCAGGTTAAGATTTTATAATAGAAGAAAAGATCATGTTGGCAATTAGATTAGTAGGGCTAAGCTACAGAGTTTTTATTCTCTTTATGGTGCGCATTGACTATCAGTGCGTCTAGCTACAATTTAGCTTTGGTATTATCATAAGTTAATTATTTAACGTTAACACTCATGTTGGCAAACTAAGAATATTGTTTAGGTGAGACGAGACGATAGTGTTTACACTGCTAACCAGTTGTGAATGTAGCTATCAGAATATAGGGTAAACAGCTGAAGCGTAGACTTCATTTCCTGTTCTTTTTGCCATTAACTGATTTCCATGGGTCCAAGATTTATCCTTATTGGATGTAAAATGTCGTCTGCTTTACTGTATATTCGCTATGCTTGGAATACTGCTTCAATATTTCGAAAATTTTTACTTCAAAAAAGAGAAATAATTCCATATCTAGGTAAATAACTTTGTAGTAGTAGACCTCTTGACTCGGAGAGGTAATATTTTGGTTTTCCCAACTTGTTATTGTTAAATTAACGAAAAAAAGGTAATTTTAAAGTTACAAAACGCTTTTAAACCTTTATGTAACACCCCTCACAACCTCACTAAAAATATTATTTTCTAAGTTATTGTAATCTTAGAATGGCCAAAATTCACATACAAACTGTTAACACCAAATATTTTTAAAGCTTGCAACTGAAACTATGCGGAGCGCCCCTTAAAAATTAAACTATAAAGGTCGTTTTAAAATGCTTCCACCCCTTGCAATTACGCCAATCTAAAAATGAACTCTCCCATTATGAGTCACATTTCGCTAATTTTCTTTCTCCCCCCCCCCCCTTCATTTCTCTTAAACAATTTCGCTCTTTAACACGTTGCGGGTTTGTTCCAGTTCGAGGTAGACCACGTTGCAATTATTCAAAATTTTCGTGAATATTCTAAGTCGCGATTAATGGTCGAGTTGGGATTATTCCCAAGTACTTGGACATTCAGATTGGTGAGAAATTTATTTTATTAATTAATTTAGGGTTAGTTATGAATTTAGTAAAGGCATAGATAGTTGATCACGTTTAGGCCTATTCTCGCTTCAATGTGGCTTCGTATTATAATACTTAAGGGTGTAAGTATTTTAAATCCAATTTAATCCATCTCTTGGAATTTCATTAAGATGACATCTTAATTATTTTTATTGATTTCCCTTCAAAAAGTCAAAATTTAACGTCAAAGCATTTACCTTGCACAATAAGTTGAATATTTGTGTCATCAGTACCGTAGTCGTTATTAGCTAGGCAAGTATATAAAGCCGAGTCTGTCCTTCCCACTGAAGACAGTAAGAGTTCAACTGTGGCACCAGTATCTCTTTCGGCAACTTTAATTTGGTATCGAGGATCGATATCGGGATCGAAGGGTTGTTTGTCTCGAAGCCAGGTAATGGAAATGGGGGCGTCTCCCGACACTTGGCACACCAAAGGAACCGACTCTCCTTTCCGGACCATTTGCGTCCGGAATTTCGTATCGAATTTGGGGGCCGCTGCCAACGAGTGCAAATACACAAATTTATTTTAGTTTGTATCTTGTGGAAGCTAGTACGGACGGGCGAGTGTAAATGATACTTCTTAGAGGAAGTGACCTAAACCAAAGTTTTTAAGAGACGTATGATATAGTATGGTATGACCTGTAAACTTTTGATACGCGCAAAGTCAATACACCATGACTACATGCTTGCCTACTGATTGGTTGTTACTAGTCGGAACCGACTTACCGAATACTTCCGCTTAAGGGAAGGAAAGAAGGGAGGAGGGAGCCTTTTCTGATTGGGAGGTCTTCGGGGTTAAAGAAAGAGTCGCTATCTTACCGTGGGCGCTAAGAGAAATGACAGTGCTCAATCCTGGCCCTATCCCGTTGTTGGCTTGGCATAGATAAAAAGCGGCGTCCTCGCGTCTCACGTCCTGAATCGCTAATGAACCGTTTTCGAATATTTGATAATGGTAGTTGGTCGTTACTGGTCGGTAAGAGTTACTGGCTGATTTTTCTATATCGAAAAGGATGAAGGGAAAAAATATGGGTTGAATTAGGGAACCCCCCGGCTCGTTAACTGCTAAGCATGTATCGTGGTTAGGTTTTTTTTTATTCTGTTACCTTTAGATTTCTCCCATCTAATTTGAGGTAAAGGGTAACCTTCAGCTTGACAATGTAATACGGTGCCTTGCCCGATGACCACAGCCGTATCTTTAGGTTCAATACGCCATTTTGGCGGTACTGAAAAACATATAGATGACATCCTTGTTAACGAGGTTTTAGCCTTGTTTAACTAATTTGACCCTCTCATATTAACAAAAATTTAGGGTGATAACCTTAATTTAGTATTTTAGCAAGTATTTACCGAGAACAGTTAGTTTCTCAGATGACGTCACGACGGCTACGTCATTCTTGACTAAACAAGTGTATTCTCCATTATGTTTAGGGTTGGCACTTTCAATTGTTAATGACGTAGCGTCATCCTCTAGATCTTTGAAGACTAGTTGATGGTCACTAGTATGCTCAATAGGTAGGCCGTTCTTTCGCCATGAAAACTCAAAGGGTCGATCCCCTCTGGCGACTTGACAAATGATTCTGACTTTCATGCCTTGTTGAATATCTTTGGGGATGTTGACTGGTAGAATGACGGGCTTTTCTACGAAGTACCGCTCGTTATTTACTTAAATTGGGGTTAATTACTCAACCATTACCTTTAACTAAAACCTTCACTGCCCCTTCCGCCGTGCTACCGTCTTTACCCCTAGCTGAACAGGTGTAAGTTCCCTCATCCTCGGATTTTTGTACCGTGGCGATTTCTAAAGTACCATTCTCGAAAACGCGTTGTCTGCGATTGGTCGGCATTGTACGGCCGTCTGCAATGATGTTTAGTTTTTTGGTCAAACATTTAAAAATCTTCTTTCAAGACAATTTTTACTTTATAACTATTATTAGCATGTTTTACTTCAAGTTACAATCTTTACGTGCGTTTTTTTCTGAACTTGATTTCCCATAACCCTAATCATTGGCAACAGCATTCCCCACCCTCTTTAGTGACGCGGAACTATTCTTAGGTAACTGTAAAATAGCGTATAACCCCACTGACCTTTCTGCCACTTAATCTCGGCTATGGGATACCCCGCCACTCTGCATCGTATTATGGCGTGCTCTCCCGCCACTGCGGATATGTCAGACATGGGTCTTATAACTGGTGCTCCGTAGACGTTGACCCTAGCCGAGTGTCTCGCTTCGCCGACCTCGCTCTTGGCCGTGCACGAGTACAAACCCCCATCCTCGACCCGGACGCTACTGACGTTGACGTGACTGACCACGTCCCCTTTCCGATTGACGAAATCTCCAACCCTTATCCTGTCGTTATCCGGTACCGGACGCGAATCGATAGTCCACGTCACTTGGGGTAAGGGCACGCCCGAGGCCACGCATTGTAAGGAAAGACTAGGCCCTGGTCGCTGAACGATTTCTTTAAATACTTGTAACAGTTCCGGGGTGGTTTCTGAAATACAGCGAAGTAAAAAGAACAGATTATTAAAATCGCGCGCGCGAGTGTGTGAAAACTTACCTCCTAAGGCCAGTTCAGTTGCTGATTGAGCAGAATCGTGAGCGTTTATCGCGTAGCATTGATAAATACCACGGTCATCTCGGTGAACGTTGCTTATGTGTAACACGTGGGAAGACAAAAGCCTGATTCTTCCCGTCGTACTGACCAATGGCCTTTGATTTTTCACCCAGAATAATCTATCTATAGGATAACCCGTGACGTTGCACGTGATAGTCAGGGGCCTACTAACCTCCACTAAGGACCTATGGGGTCCTACTTGAGCAAATAACGGAGCTAAATTGAAGTAGAAATTGTTTTTAAAAAATAACCTAAGCCTACTTAGCCTTAGATGTATTTATTTATTTACCAGTAACGGTTAAGGTGCTTTCCATTCTGGCTTCCCCCGCCATATTCTGTGCCAAGCATACGTAACTACCGGCGTCTCCTACAGAAACGTGTGTGAAATACAATGACCCACTCAAAAGAACGATTCCTGGTCGGGCATCCACTGGGGATAGCATAACTCCTATTTTCTTAAACCACCTGAAACATTTTGGAAACCATTGAATTTGGTTCGAGAAATTTGGGCTTACATGTACCAACCTATATTTGGGTAAGGGATAAGCTTGAGCAACGCAGGTTAGCTCGGCCGAGCGTCCCTCCTCCGCGTGAACGCCACTACGGGTCTCGGATAACCTCGGGGGATGATTACCTTGCGGATCTGTAGATGACCAAGTGGTTTGGTTTAAATTACCTTTGGGTTTCCCCTCTTCTATATTTACTATAATCCCGCCCCCCATAATGCATTTTGATACAATTATTCAATACCCGTTATCAAAAGCCTTCCGGTTGAGGTACTCAGTTGCGGTTCTCCGCTCAGTAAGTCTTTAGTTTGGCATCGATAAGTTTTAAAACCATCGTGGAGCATTACGTTACGGATGTGTAGTTCGCCATTCGGTAGAACGCTGTATCTTCCACCTGTTTGGATATAAACTCGTAATTGTAAATGGGTTTTGATCGTTAACGCTAAAAGTCTTATATTAGGCCCGAATTTTAAGTGATCTTAACAGATAATACCCACGAAGAATACCGGCTTAGAAGATCCTTTGTGAAGGTTAATAACTTTCGATAATGCTGTTATGAGATAGGCTATTTCATATTGAATATTTTGGGACCAATTTCAAAGGAATCAAAGCAATTTTTGGGTTTAATTTTAACGTTTTCTATACGTAGTTTATTAAGTTTTAGAAAAATTCCTTCATTTTATATTATTTTGTCTTTTAATATTTAGTACAAATTTACCTGTGGCAATATTGGATGTGATTGTAATACCATCTTCTCTTTCCCAGGATGTGACGATTACGTGTTCTCTGACGTAACTTGGCAACAAACAACGTAAAACGGCCGTATTCCCACGTATCACAAACTCGTCGTATACTTGAACTTCGTATTTTTGTTGCACAACTAGAAATAATCGTCAAAAAAGGTAAGAAATGTTACTTTTTTTATATATATATACCCCTTTGGGTTGGTTTTTCCCATAACACCGAAGCGTAGTGGGATAAACATTTCTACAGGCGCTGGTACGAAATGTATGGCTAGGTTTACCCCTGTATGGCACCTTCCCCTTGTGCAACGATTCTTGTGGAACGTCTATAATTAACGTCAAATGAATATGATATTTCTTTTCTGAGAAAGCAATTTGATTCAAATCAAATATTTGCTCCCCCAAATCTCAAAAACGTCTGGCCCCTCCCCCCAAAAATGATTGCCTCACACAATCCTGTAATTTCTAAATCAATCACTCTGGCGTAGTACCGGAAGCTCCGAACATAATAAGCCTACAAAACTATCCAGAAAACCTACATTCGCGTAGAACGCGGGCTCAAACAATTGTAGGAAAACATTGAGCTAATATAAATCAACACACAATCGTAATCGATCAAAAAAGGGTCCCGTCAAAAATGTCTCCCCTTTTTCGAACTCTCTCTTTTCTCTCTCCCGCTCTCATCTTTGTTCCAGGGTATCTTAACTGCGACTACATTAACGTAAGGAGTGGGAGTAACATAAATCAGAGCGGGTGCGGCTTCGCCCATAGTTTTGACTACTTGCTATAGAGTCTTAGATGGTGGTTTTCATCCAAAACTAACTAATGTACCAGCTAAGAAAAGACGCTTAGCAGGGGGTATTAGAAGAAGGACAGAGGGTAAAGCGCGTATTATTACGTTTGCAAGGGTTATTTACTCCGCGATCCGTTCCGATCTTGCGGTTTGGGTCGAGTCTTTTTAGGTCGCAACATTAAACCTTCCTAAAACGCTTTCACCCAACAAAAGTAGTTTCGGGTGGGGATGGGTGAAGATGTTCGAGATATTATATTCCTTGTTGTGTTCGGATTTAATGGGGTACTGGACAGGAAAGCGGAAACATGGAATTTTTCTGGTGATTTTCGGCTATTTCTTAGTGAAAATTATGTAGGTCGCGTTGAGGGTTGCGTTTATCGGAGATTTTTTATTGTTACAATTGATTATGATTAATTATTTAGTATATTATAATGCAATTATAGTAGAACATAGCCTTAGAATGGATTAAGGTTTATTTACTGCCTTCTTAGAATGGATTTTAGTACAGTATTTTATCTTTGATTGTATTAGCCTATTAGGAAATTTCGGAAATTATTTTAACTCTTAACAAAATCTGTTCAACCCAAAGGCTAGACCCCTTCTCAAAAATTCTCTTTGAGTATTAATTATTTCACCGCGAACAAATTCTTCCTATCCATCCCACCTTGAAAAATACCATCACACCAAGTCCATAGAATCCCCAAGATATATGCGCTGCCCGTATATATATATATAAGTGACAGTGACTCCAAGTATAGCCGCTATGGATGTAACTAGAGATGGGTAGAAAGGGTTAAGGGAAGCTAGGAGGAGGGAGGGGAACTGGTTCTCGATAACGAGTTATTAATTACGTTTCCGTTGGCAAACTTTTCCTCTCATCGCTATGTTGTTTGTCCATGCAACTGGAATGAATACAATTGAGCAGGCGTTGATATTGAAGCTTAATTATTCCTCTACCACGTTTCTTTGGTTACCACTGTCTTGGGTTTAGTGCAGTTTAGCATCGTGGACGTCCTCGATGTAAACCTTAGCTTTTCTCTCTCTCCATCCTAGAGCTAGGCTATCTTTCTCCGTTCTACACAATACCCCCTTCTCTTATAACGGAAAATTCATTATCGAAGTAACCGTGGGTCCGAATTAATATTCTAGCGGACTGGGGACCCCAACTCGGTCGGACGTTACTTACTGCGTGTCGATGGCGTTTTAGCGCCCAATTGTGGTAACTCTCAATTATTTTGGAAGGAATTTTTTAGGGGGGTCAATATTGATTGAGATGTTATAAAGGTTAGGAACGCAAGGGTCTATATGTTGTTTTTGCAAGGGTATTGTTATTATAAGGGTCGGATTAAGGACCAGGGCAAAATAGGTTGGATAAACATATTTGAAGTTGGGCTTGAAAGTTGAATTTCATCTCTAGTGGAATCATTTTGAACCATTTTAGTAAGGTTGTTATTTAAGTGAATTTAATTAATTTTAATTATTAGTGTAATTCGGAGAAAGTATACCCAGTGAGAGCGAGTAGTTCACTAAAACACAGATTTTAATGACCTTTTAATCAATTAGTCTTGAAAACCAGTAATTGTGGACATATTGGGTCTTCGCTCTGGGTTTTTCTCAAAGCGTCGATACCTTGCACCCGTTTTGTCCTAACGATTTCGGGTTCATATCCTCATTTCCACCGCTAATGCAACTATTAGTTGAACTGTCGCTTTGAATTAACCTATAACTTATTCAGATAATGCTCGGAACTGCCGCTCGCCCTCCCGTTCTAATTTTGTCTTTTTGTTCCTTCGGGCCCGGTCTTAATATTGTTTTAAAACTCTGCGAAGGAACTTAATTTTCTCCTTCTATATAGCGTCGCGTCCACGGATAGTTTCTCCACGCTTTACCAAGGAAAAATAATAAAAATGGGCTAAGGTAATTCAACCCATACTATCAATTAAGAAACACCGTGGCAAAGAATGTTGGCTATAACGAAAAATAAGTAATTGTATAGGCTTAATTCCGTTTGGTTTGTTCGGTGGAGTGGAATATTTAATTTGAGCGGAACTCTCATCGACCTTTCTGATGCAATCGCGAAATGTTATACGTGACAGGTTTTAGTTCGAGGCAAATTATCTTCTTTTTTGTTCTTTCATTTGCGCCGAGTATTTTCATTTTTGTAAGCTCTATTTTAACTGATAAGATAGCGATTTTGGTTCTCTATTTTGGGCATATTGGAGTTTTTGACACGTGTCTGAAAAATGTTATAGGAATTTATTGTAAATCGTAAAGCAACTTTGATAAATTGAACTATATTGGATAACTTTTATCTTTTGAATATTTTGTCTACTGAACTGAAGGTAATACGGTGGAATTCAGGGAGTAAGAGATAGGTTTATGACGAAAATTTTCGTGTATCTTCCTTCTGCCTTTCACTGTATTGTTTCTACCTATATTGAACTCAAACTATACGCGAAACCATCAACTTATGTTCCGTATGAGTTTAATAAAGATTATTGTTAAGCCTTTGTGGGATTAACCATTAGCAGCCGGTAGTCTATGACGTTTTTCTGACGTCACTCGGAGATAACTCTTCAATAACACGCGATTATCTTATGGAATATCCGTTATGATCTAATGTCAAAAACCTTGGTAGGCTTATTTATGAAGGATTAATTACTTACCAGCTTTGATCTGTACATCTCTACTTCCGGTTCTCCCGACGCTATTGGCGGCCACGCACCGGTATTTCGCTAGATGTACGTCTTGTCTAAATCTCTCTCCCAAAAATGGTAGCAGTAAGAGCGTTCCATTAGGTAGGGCCATTCTTAAGCCGGGTATATCCGAAATTGGCGTCCCATCCGGCGTTGTCCAAGTGATTACGGGCACGGGTTGTCCCGTTGCGTTGCAATGTATCGAAGCCCCGCTTCCGTTCAAAAAAGTCACTTTGCTAGGAGGCTCCAATGTCAAAATAGGTCCTTTAACGTCTCCGACCGCTAAGCATCCTGAAATAGAAAATTTACAAGAGGAAAAAAGTTAATTTTCTAAAGCTTTGTATCGTGTAGAAAAAAAAAGGAAACATTTTTTAAGATTATAAGATGACTAATGTTTTCATCCTATTTCTTAAGAAGCGGGCTAAAAGAAAATATTCTGTTAATCCTTTATCGTTGAGAAGATGGGATAGATCTGAGGAGGAGGAAAGAAAAAATGCCATTGGCTAAATGGATACTGAAAAAATCTCCCTTATATTTTTTTTGGGTATGGGGAAATTTTGGAAGTTTTTTTAAAGGGAAATTGTGGTAACTTAGATTATATTATTTTTTAGGGCAAATGTTCCTGACGTCTCTTTAAGTTTATTAGTACTGTAATGTAGTACTCATTAATTTTAAGGTCAACCAGGTTCAAAGAAATTAAGGAAATATATACCCTAATTTGATTTCGGGGAAGTTTGGTCCCAGCTTCTTAATTTAGGTATGGCAGCGTTGATTATCAGTTAGTGATAAATATTGCTACACCCTAACCTACACCTCCTACTTACTTGTATACTTATTACTCTAGAAACCTAATTACAAGTTACAACCAAAAGCCATCAAAAGTAAATCATGGCAAGCATTAGATACTACACATTTCCTCTCGGCTAATACTGTACATTGATGAAAACAGAAGAGTTAGGGTGCCTATAACACATATATTTCTTTCTTTTTTTTTCAACCCGATTTTCCCGGCCGCTAGTCCTTGTACCAATTTAGTTTAGCGATATAAAAATCGGCGCCTTGGACTCCACCCCACGTCCACCAACGGCTAGAAGAAGCCTTAGTAAAAAATACGAGGCGAGACTGGAAATTCTTTATAGTTTGAGAGTATAGCGTTGAGATCGGTTTCTTTATATTTCTTCTAAGGATCTTGTACCCTTAGAGAGGATCCCCATCTGTTCAACAGCGGTTGATAAACGCGACTTTCTTTCCTACGAGGTTTTACGTTACGTATTAAACCGCCTTAACCTCGGTTGTTTTGTCAAATGTACTTGAACGAAACTATATGCGCTAGATAGCTATAAGGGAAACATATCCGTATAGAAAAATAGCGAAGAAATGGCTAGTATTTTTGCTAGGGCAACGTGCGGAAGAGCGAAGTCAGCCCCGAGGGGCAAATTAAATTAGATCCTGGGTCCCCTTCTTTCTTTCTTTCTTTCTTTCTTCATCCCGCTGAGCCTCGACCGCTAAGCTGATTACAAAAAAAGGCGGCCAACTCCCTTCTTAAAACATACATAAACGAGCTCTTTCCATCAAATACAGGGTGTGATATTTTTTTCATTTGTAATAATGTATGTTTTATTACAAATCCTTCAATGAACTTTAAATTTGTCAAACAATATCCCACTCGCACTGCCTCTAGCGGGGCTCTTTAGCGCTAGAGAAATAACCCAAGAAGGTGGCTCTGCAAAAAGATTCACACCCTGTATTTATATCTAACCTTTACATTTCTACCCATTTTTTCTAGTTTGAGGCAACCCTCCCTCGCACTCATTTCTTGTTATTTTTTTTCGGTTTGTGTTCCTTTTTCTCGGAGGCCAATCTTTTATTTTCAACTATAATCTATTTCATCCACTTTTGCTCCATTGTTTTTTGAAGTCGGCTTGCTTCTTTCTTTCATTCTTCGTCCATCTCCCTTCTCTATGTCTTGCGCAAGGGTTAGTTGGATTTTTTTTCTGCTTCTACCCCCACTGGTTCTTTTTATTTTTTAGGTTTCTACTGTTTCTTAAATGCTAAAAGGTTTTATTCCATCTGCTTTTTTAGAGCTTGATCTCCACGGTGCATTAGCTTGATTAAGATATCCGGAGAGTTGTAAACTATGTACAGTTGCGGGAGTTAATTTATTGTACAAAGCCCGGGCTTGATTATTTGTAGAAATCTATGGTCTTCTCCTCATTAATTTAACTGATAATCTATGCGTATTTATCTATATATCTATATTTGAATCCGTGGCGAAGTTACTGATGCGTTCTGATTATGGTGATTACGTTGTATGGATGAATATCCGCTACTACCTCGCGCTGCACCAGTTTGGACTTAGCTTCTTAATGGAGTTAATCCTACTAATAGATAGAGGGAATTCCTCTAATTTGCGCGGATTTTAATTTAATACGGATTTTAACTCAAAATTACTAGGAAATCTCTGTTTGGGTACCTTGCTAAGAACTTTGATAATGCTTGTCGTTCGTTATACTTGTAGGAAGGAGTTCGAGATTTAGATTTCAATAGTGCGAGTCTTTAATTGGGTATGTACGTCCTATTTGGTTATTAAGGCGTGTTGAAATTTCCTTCAAGTGGCCGTAGATTGAACTAGTTTTTGTTGCTAAAGTCGATAAGAAACCTTTCCCAAAAATATTTGATGAAATACGTTGTTATCCCAAGAGTAAACTAAACGAATAAGCCAGCCTTATTGGGTAGGAATTCTTTCAATTCGATCATACATTTTCATAATTTAAGGAATACTACTTTAAAGTTTGTCTGAAGAAAATCCATAAAGATAAACGATTGGAATTATTCGTCGGATTCAATGGGACCGACGCAACCGTCCCACAATGCATGGTTATAAAAAATTTATTTCCCCACTTTTTTTTTTCTTCTATTTCGCCTTGACAACCATCTGTAATCAATTTGCTTGTAGCATGGAATGGAGGAGCGAGAGAACCGAATTTACTTTGAACCCTTGGTTCTTTTTTTTATACCGCCCCTACATTTCTTTTGGGAAGGACAAGATACAACCCCTGCACGGTTGCTCGACCCATCTTTCAATCCAGAGCAGGATAAAAAAATCTTGAAATTTGTGTCCTCCCACAATTCCATCCTCTGAACCCATTGTTTTCCCAAAGCCAAGGGGACAAATTTTTAGCAGGGGGTAGGGAGAAATAGGGTAAGCTTTCCGCAAAGTCTCTCGTTAAGGGTGGGCACCACGCATTGAGCGGGAAAAACGGACTCAAAGGAGTCAGTGTAGTGTGTAGTACAGTGCAGTGAAGTTTCCAAGGCGGGTTTTCTTTTTTTTTTTTTAACTTTATTTCATCCCTCGTTTCATAAAATTTGAGCTGCTCTTTTCCCTGTCTCTGGTTTTTATCTGGTCGAACGATTCCTGTTTACACGTAATCATTGTGTCGAGGAAAGAGACAATCAAGTTTCTATACCGTAACTCGTTCCAATTCCGAATGCCTTTTTCCTTTTTATTTCCTTGTTTAGTTTTGTGTTTCAGCTTTTTAAGGGTTTTTGCTATTGCTTTGTCTGCTGTTTACGTTGTCTTCGGTTTTTGCTATCGACTTCTGTACGTTATATCAGAAGTGAGATGAGACCAGAAGTACTGAGCTAACCAAATTCTTCACTCGGCGAAGGTGAATATTCTTGATAACACAAGAGCGGTTGGCCCTCTAGTAGCGGTTTCTGAATTTTCCCTCCAAAACGTGAGACGCTCGCGGTGGTAGACGGCCGAACTAGATTCAAGGAGCCGCGTCCGTGTTCGGCCGCTTTAGGTTGAGGGGAAGGGGGTAGGAAATGTTTTTGGCACTCGACCAATTTTTTTCTCAGTAGTGTAGGCGCGTGGGAAGCGGCATAAAATCCTCAATTTTGTTCACTAGTGCCAGGATCTACTACCAATGCTAGAGCCCTTCACTTCTAGTCTCATCTCACTTCTGGTTATATATATAGAACTTTGTCTTGACTTATGAGGTTGCATTCATGGTTGTATACTTCTCCAGATATTTATCTACTTCTGTTCGTACCCTTTATTCTGTAACTGGGAGCTGATTCCAGTAACGCGTGTTAAGACACCTTCCCTACCTCACCAGGATTGCAAAGTCAAACTTCGTTCGTTGCTTGGTAATTTTAAATCATCGCTAGAAACCACAGCGTGCACCGTGCCCAAATTTTACTATTTGCTTTGCGATTTTTTTTTCTTCTTTATGGTGCAGTTTGCTTTTTCGGTTATATTTACATTTTAAAATTTGGCGCGAATAAAGAAACCCTCTTTGCTATAACCCGCGGGATTGTTCGCACCCCCTCCCCCCTCCTTTTAAAATCGATATTTAGGGCGGATTTCTTAGAAGACTCAAAGACGAGACAAGTTGAAGCCTCGATCTTTGAAATGTAGGCCAAAAGAAGAAAAAAAATATACAAGTTGAAATCTACACTATAGTGTTGTTTATAGTATGGGTTAGTTTGTTGTAGTCTCGGTGTCTGGAAGAAAATTGTGTGGTGTTGTTGTTGTGTTTTAAATTTATCATGACAGCCAGTTTATTTTAGGGAGTGGGCCAAGTGGTGCTGGTAAACAAGTCGTTATCTGGGAAAAGGAACCATATTCAATGTTTGTAATTATTTTTTTATAACTTGAAATAAGTTTGGCATAAATTAAGGGTATTTTCTTTGAGAAATCAATTTTGAGTAAAATTTTACATGACATTTTACCATCTGGGTTATGATTTCATTGTTTTAGGGATCCCCTTTTGATAAAACGTATGTAATTTTTAAATTATGTTTAAATCTGCAACAAAACAAGGCAAGTTCTTTATTGCGTGTACGAACAACCCGAGCGTGTAAACCTAGATGAACTAGCTAGCTCGCGCAATTAACCTAAATATAAAGGGTTTTTTTAATTAAAGAAAGTACCTGACCTACGCCCATTAAAAATGTTCCATTTTAAAAACTAAGAACGGAAGAAAAAGTCCACTTAATCATTAATGAAAACCGACACACTTTGGACCGACGGAAAACGACGTCGAAAGGAAGGTTGCGGTTTTCTCCAAAAAACTTGAAGATTTCCGTTCAGTTTATGAGATGTAATGCGTGCGAAGCTAGTATGAGCGTGTTTTCTACGGTGCCTTTGCATCAGCATTTTCCTAGGACGTTCATTCATTCATTGGTTAAGTAGTATTGAAAAATTCCTCTTGAAAAAGAGTTACTGTAGCATCCAAAAATTCCCAAAAAGTGGGAAGCTGTATACACCCCCATATATCGTCTTTCCTGATTAATAGTGTCTCTGACATTCAACGTTTTCCACTTCCGTAGAGAAAGGGGTTTTGCAACCAAAGGGCTCTAACACTTGTCGTTAAAATTTTAAATCTCAAAATATATAGTTTCAAGCGAGATACGATAGAATCGAACATTGTCTATTTAAAAGTCATTTTGACACAGAAATTATCTTTAACTTGGGATTAGAGAAGTATCCGACCTCTTGATAGCCTTAGTTCGCTTTCTAACCCTTTTTATAGATCGTAAAACTGTAAGAGTTAAAAGAAGAGAAGAGGCAAAGTAAAAAGCGAAAGAACATTAAAAAATATTTCTTTCGAGGTTTTTCTCTCTTTTGCTCGCATCATTTATTGCGAGCTAAAAGAGCTACGTACGGTCGGTGTATGGTACAGCTAGAGAAAGTATAAATGAGATGACCTCCGGTCTCTGGCTGGATTAAAAGACTCGTCTTACATTTCCCGTAGCTTTTCTTATGTTTTATTTTTCTCTCTATATAGTTTTCTTTATGTACATTACAATCTGTCTCGTTTCCTTAATGCAGGCGTAAGATGGAACGCTTTTAAAATATCGCGCACGAGCTTTCTATTTTTCTTGATGAACAAACGCCCTCGTGTCCCGAATTACCAGAATAGTTCCGCGCATGCTCTTATCGTTTCTACGAAAACGTGCAATTCCCCAGACGTTTCAATTTCCTTACAGCGAAATTTTCAAATGAACTTAAGCCTAATTTGAGAACAAACATCGGGTGATTCTATAGTCTAAGTCTAGAAAACACTGTCTAGAGTTCTCTAGACTGTTTTCGTACCTAGTTTTTGATATCCGTTTCTTAAAGTCCCTATTATCTTAATACTAATTAAGGATTTTTAATTTGAAGCGAGTAAACGCTAATTAAATTCAAAGTACTCTAAGATAGAAAATGAATTAGTTTTTTTTTTAGTTTTTAATTTCGTTTAACTATATTACTTTAATGCTAATTAATTTTAATTTACGATGCGAACGGTATAATTAAATTCGGTTTCCAGATAGAAAATTCATCTATTAATTCTTTATTTTTCTCCTCTTTTTAAAATATGAACTGTTTCAAACATTAAGTTACTTTTCGTGTAATTTATTAAGCCTCAAGGTGTTTTGAAGTAGGAAAAATAATCGAACAATTTTTCTCTCAATTGTAATCCTCTTGTCTCGGTTTTTCCATTTTTCCCAAATTGAAAAATATTGCCTTTGTCAGTTCAAGCGTCGAAAATACTCATTCACATCCTTGGCAACGTTATTATTATTTAAATACGCTACTCCAATTTTTCTCCAATTCTCTTAAAATTAAAAAGGTTCATCAGAGTGAAAGGAGAGATACCTAATTTGCATATATTTTTTCATTTTAATTAAAGGCCGTAAAATGATTAAAATTTTTGGAAGTTTTACAAAATTTCTGTAATAAGGGGTTTTTAGTCACGAGTGGTTTGTTCTCTCTGACATGTCAGAAGTAGATTATTGTGAAATTATCACCTGTTTTTGAATGATAGTTATAACGGGAATTACTACCTTGATATTAGCGATGGAGAATTTTGAACGTCGGTTTAATCAACTCTGGTTTATGTATATTTAGGGAATTGGATGGACGAGTGAGGATGCAGTTTCGTTTAATCAATAAACTCATTAATTACGGAACGAATCTGTCCTTTTGATGGCGGCGGCTAGCTAGTTCTAGTATATTCTCTAAAGTTCGCTTAGCGCGCCCGGGCCAGTCGACGACAGATGCTATTGGCAAATATCTTACCCTGTCCTTTCCCGCGCGCAATTTTCACTTTTCCCGCTCTTTTCTCCCTCCCGATAAAATTAACCTACACTGGACAAAGACTCGTTCACACTTGCTTGGTACGTTAGGTTTTTCATACCTTTAGTTAAGGATGTTAAATTGAAAATTATTGATAATTTGAAAACCTCCTAGACTAGTTTGAAAATGTGATGGTTTTAGTTTGATTTCCGAGTGGTTAGTTTACTGTTTGTCTTTGTTTAACGTTTGCTGCAACCCAATACCCAATTCGAACGTGTCCATATCAAAACTTTTGCGAACATATATATATACGAACCAACGTATTTCCCGCCAAAACCGATACCCCGCAAAATACGTGCCTTTAAAATTGTTTCACAAGCAGTTGTAGTTTTCACCCTTCCAATTTTGTCCCCCCTCCCTCCGGTTCAGGGAGAGAAATAGGAAACGCCAAAAACAACCTTATATCACTTGTCCATCGATAAACGTTTCCTGTTTATATTCAATTCCGACCTTTTATCTACTGACTTCCGAAATCGTGCATGAATCATTGCGAAATTTGCGATTCGAAACTAGGAAGACTCGCTGCTGCTACTGGTATATCGGTGGAAAGATGATTCTCGCCACTGAAAACCTAATAGCGCGTTGAAAAGGCGGGAAAACGCTGGGAGGAAAAGGGCGGGAAAAGTACCCTGATATTTTGTTTCCAATTGCTTTTAATAATAGAGCGCGAACAGTTTCCAAGGGAAAGGCATGGGGCTACCCACAAGGGGTCAAAATCAAAAAGGCGGGAACATTAATTCCCGCGCTATTGTATTTGAAAAGAGTACTGTCGGATACGGGCGACTCCGAGCTTTGAGTTTATTTGAAATAATAGAATTTTATTACAGGCGAATTGTTTCCCGGAATTAAATGTAGCGACTTATATAGCAATGGGGAAAACTCTCTTCTATTTTTAAAAAAGTAATTTGTTTGGAAGATAAGGGAAACCACCACCCACAACCCACTTTTTGGTTATTTCAACGTATTTTTGGCTTGTTGAACTCGGTTTGGGTTGGCTTAAGGTCTTGTTTCAATTTGGATTAATGATGTTGATGAGGTTTTTGAACTCTTGGGAATTGTTTAATACTCTGATTGGACAAATTATGCCTTGCGACTATCTTTAGACACTCAAAGGCATAAAAAAAGACCTAAATTCAGATAGAAAAATGATTTTCTTTAATTTGGGAGCGTTTTGGGAAAGAGCTCTTACAGGGGTAAATTTTCCTATAGTTTTTCTACGAGCCCCTGTAGAAATGTTTACTCTGCCGCTCTTTGATGTTAGAGGAGAAACAAATATTAAGGGTGTTTTCGGAAAAATATCCAGTTCTCTATAATTTAGCCTAATAGGGACTTGGCAATTCGGGCTTAACTCCGCCCCCAGCGCCATTATGGTATGTTTTTTTTACAGAATGAAAGCTATATAACCCCTCCCCCTGGTATGTTTTTTAGCACTAGTGGAAGGTAGCCTGACGTTTCATGACGTAGTAATGCCAAGTCCCTATTCCTAGTTTAACCTTTAGCCCTAATTACTATTTTGATGTTAGTAGGGGTTTATTTCGAAAGTAAATGCATCAAAACAATTAGGCTTGCGCTGGGTTTTTCTGTTTATTTTAAAGTCTGTTCGAAATATCCATTAAACTTAAGCCTATTTCATCTTTGCCGAGGCTTAGAAGGTTTATCCCTTTGATCTTTGTCGGTACTCCATCTTCGATCTAAACTTTCCTCTTAACTTTATGAACTGCATATTCGGAGAATCGTTCAATCTTCAAACGAGAGTTCTTGAAAATTCTAGTAGGCCGGGTTAATTATGTCGCTTTTATTTTTACCTTTTTAGGTACGTGTAGTTTTAAGCCTTTCACATTGCCTATATTTCCATTCATCATTATTCCGATATCAGTTCGATTCTTAGAGACGCCGCTATGTATCTGCAACGGAGGGTTCTACTATCTGGTTTACCCAGCACCAACCGTATATCGTCTTAGTCCCAGGGCATCCCAGGCCCTCTTTTTTTTTATTGCTCGGTGCCTAAACATAAAGTTTTCTACTGGCGTTATCGCGCGTATCGTGCTTGGCTCCTATGGGTTCCCGGTAGTGCTATTCACATCCTTATATATGGCACTAGGTTTAAGAAAAACAATTGTTTTTGGTAAAATATAGGCCTTGGCTAAAATCCCTGAAATCTTAGCTCCTAGGGACGAGAAAATCTTTGTATATGTTGAAGCTAAGTACACGGAAAAAATACCGAGGCTACTTCGTGCCTAGACAATGCTAAGCCTAACGCGAACTGTCAGTATTAAAGTCCGGTATATAACGCTATTTTTGGGATAAAAATGCAGTAGATTTACTTGCTTTTAGCTTCAATAAGGGAGGGGATTGGAAGAAGAGTATGTTTACGAATCTGTGTTCTTGTAATTCTTTTAAGTTTGTAGGTTGTATATTGTACTGGGTTTGTTTTGGTCTATTAATAATGCACTTGGGTGATGTATGTACGCTAAATGAAATCTTTCAGACTGTTTTACACTTCCGCGAGCATGGTTTAAAACTGTATTCTGGTTTCAAGGAACGAAAATAGCTTTTTATTTATAAGATGTTACGCGTAAATATATTAGGGCCAGAAATTTACTTTTTTGAGTGTAAAATATCTCTAAAAATTGTCTCAGCCTTGAGTTAGTGACAAGGGATCTACCAAAACTATAAACAAACGAGCCTAAATCAACTTAAATCCGTGATGTCAGACCCTTAATGAAGATCATAATTCTTAACCAATCTTGATACTTTAATGAAGAAATCCAGGGGAAAGTTTACTACATACATATAACCAACCAACAAAACACGCCGTTGAACCATCAAGACGTCACCATAAAAAATCCCTTCTGACCCTTAAAAGAAAATCCCAACCCTTTACATCCGGTCGTTCCTGGATGGCAGATACCATCCTCAAATCCATCCCTAGATCATAGAAAGACAGAGTCATAGTCGGGCTTCGGGAAGATGAGAAAGCCATCAAAAAAAGCTTGGACAAAAAAAAATATATGAAAGGGTATAAGAAAAAAAAAAGATAGGTCAACTGAAAAGGGGGGACGACACTAATAAGATTCCTTAAAGGTCAATTGCCATTTTTTCTGTATACACTGGACGTATAAAGGGGGGAGGAAGAGGGGTTAAGGGTCAAGTTGTTCAATCGATAAAAAGGTCGTAAGGTTAGAAAATCGCGTTAAAAGTGTTGTTCGCGAGGAGGAAGGGTATATACGGTATTTTTACTGGAGATTCATTCCGCCTACGGTAAGCCTTTCACCGCGTTTCATTATTTTAAAAATGGTAATGTAGGTAAAGGCTGGAATGATTGAGCTTATGTTTTGTGTCGAAAGAACCCGTCTCGCTGCTCCAATCTGTCTCATCCGCTCTTCCTCGGAGCTTCTTTTTTCGGTAGCAGTCTCCTTAATTACGTTAGTAACGATGTTAGCGAATGGATGGCGCCCGAAATAGATTAAACGTAAAAATTATCAAATTCAATAAAATTTGTGATTTATTTAAAATTATGTTCCTTAAGTTGTGCCTAAAGAACGCTAGCAATACTTAGGGTGGTCTTTGAGAGACACTCTCAGCTGGAAATTTCTTAGGTTTTCATTGTTAAATTTTTATTAATTAATTTTATTAATTTTATCAATGTCATCATTTCGGAGTTAATCTACTTTTGATGGCGCCTAGATATTTTGGGTTTTTTTTTCTTTTTTATAGTTAATTCTCCGGGCTTTATTGAAGTGGCGGTAGTATATTTAGTCGCCACCTTAGTAAGGGTCAGTGTTTATTATTTATAAACTAGTTTTCACCCGTAAATTTTAGGACAAACTTAGAGTGAAAGGGTGTATAGTTGTTTTAATGTCAGAGGCCGAAATCTAATCCCGGAGCTTTAGCGACCCTAAAAAACGTCGGGAGCTCGCGACACGTACTATGTTACTTGACCCTAGTTGTTATAGTTTCTAAAGGAAGTTCGCCACCTTGGATAAAGCTGTCAAGTGACATGGGTTAAGGGATATACACGCTTCCATTCTCTTTTTTCTTAGAGCTTAAATTGAACGGGGCGTTTGATTGCGGCGCCCCTCCGGTCTTTTTTTTTTAACACCTTGCACCATCTTTTCCCCCTCCCACGTGTAGTAAACAATCTTATAAACGTTTTATGCTTGCAAAGGCTTAGCAGGCTTGATTTTTTTATGTGTCCCTGTAGTGTCTTTGAATTGATTAGATTGGCCCCAAATGATAAAGGGTTTTCGTAATTTTATGTGATGTAAAAAAAGTAGGTGAAAACGTTCGGTGTTTTCGTTTAATCAGAAAATTCTCAAGGGGTTTTTTTTGGTTATATATTTCACCCTACCTTTAATTATTACACCTTTTGCAAATTAATTCGAGTATTACTCGCAATTTAATTAAGGTGTGGCGTAATAATTCACTAATTAAGAGTGAGACCTCAATACTCATTTACACAAACGCAATTAATTTTTCCAAGAAAATTTCCATATCGCTAGTTGCGAATTCAATTACTAATTTACATGGTATTACAAAGATTAAAGACCTACTTCCACGTATAATTAATTCAGAATTTGAGGGGTTAAAGAAAAACTAACCCTAAACACTATTCTAGATCTTGCTGCACGTCTAAATTTAGAACCTTTTCAGTTCGTTGGTACAGGGGGGAAAATTGTCTAAAGTTATTAAAATCAAAGCCATGAATGAAGGTGCAGTTTTTTTTCCTTTTTCGTTGCAGCGTTGCCGTTAAGTTTATTTAGAGAAAAGAGAACGAAAACGTGGTCTTCACTTTATAACGTAACATGATCACGTACACCCAGTACAAGGCCTAACTTAGCTGAACCTTCAACCTAGAGGTCGGTGTCTTTTATAAAACCGAGATTTCTATACTAAGAATTCAGGGGAAAGTTTAACTGTTCGCGCAGTAAGAATGAACAGGGTTTAAAGTTATTTCCAACTGGAAATGAAATATTACTGCTCTATGGTTGTGGGTACTTTATGGTAAGTCTGCCATAACTCAAATGTTGTAAACCCCATGTTCTTCGTGACTTACCACTCATTTTGACCATAAGAACACACCTTTTAATTCATGGCAGACTTATCGTTAACACCCTCGATAGAAAATTCCACGGGTTTCCGCGAACGTGAAAGTTTCAAAGTCTAGGTTTTTTTAAAAAAGATAGCAAGCCTCAATTTTATAAAATGGATTACGTTGGTAAATGGGGGTAAAATTTAAAAAGTCTATCAAACGCACGTGATGTCAGGTTCTTTGGAATCCTTGGAACAGAGGGGAGGGTGTATATTGGTGAGGTTTAAGACGAAGCAGGTGTCGTTTTAAAATATGGCTGATACGTGACGTCATAAAACATTCTATACGGCATTTTCTTCTTCACCAGTTATCATCGTACTCCATAAATTTGGTCATGTGAGAACTGGCGGGAGATTTTTTTTTCTTCTCTTTCTCTTTTTCCTTCTGTACCTGTCTCTTGGGTCAGGAACTTTAAGGGTTTATGGGTGAGACGAGATAGAGGGATATTTTTCAGACTAGGAATGGTTCATGTTTTATATGGAAGGTATGCTTTTTCCTTGGAGGGAGTTTATGATTTTAAGGGTGTTAGAAATAATGTTATGTGGTTTTAAATTCCGGATTTTTTTCAATGTTTATGTATATTTTTAACATTGTTTTTGGATTGTTGTTTGAGTTAAAATAATGTTGTTTTGTTTCTGTAGGTGAGTTTTTCTCTCAGCTTGGACAGTTAATATTTTATTCTGATTATAAACTCATTCGTTAGTTATACTAATGAGCTCCATATCTTAAAATTGCAGTATAGTAGGTATAATTACCTTTAATTACTGACTTCTTAGCTATGTAGTAAATATATTAAAAAAAAAACAGAACATAGGCTGCTCTAATTGGGTCCTTCATTCCGAGTACGCGCCCATTATTGGTTCCAAATAGCGCCATACTGATGGGTTTCTAGTAATTATTTCCCATAGGGATACGTGTGTTACTACCCACCATCCAGCACCATTCCTAAAAAAGGACCTACCTAAGAATAATAGTCTATCTATTGTCTAAAGGGAATAGACCTAAAAAATTACTGGTACATTGTCTACAAGCACTTCAGGCTGAATTTTCATTAGTGCAGTGTATTTACTAAATTAACCGGAAGTATATTATCCCGAAGTGTTTTGTTGATCGTAGATTTAATCTATTTCTAATAAGTTGATTTTATGGCTTAGAAAACGTAGTTTTTCAGTTTCAGACGCGTTGAAGATTCGCAGTGAAATGAACGGTATAACAAAAGTCAATTACTGAAATAAACAAACTACACCCTATTGTTCAGACTCACTCTATTATGGTCAAAAACGGTATTCCTACGCAGGGAAGAGTCTGGGGCCAACAAAAAAATTACGTGACTAAAATACAGAGAAAATTTTCGTACTTTTATCAAACGGCACAAAGAGAAAGGAAAACACCGTCGCTCCGCGTTACTTTAGGAAGCCCCTACATTCCCATAGAAAGCTGACATTTTGGCTTTAAATCGCGACCCTTTTAAGACTGTAATTGAATATACTCGAGAGTCCGTTGTCCTCTGGAACGTTCTGGGACACTTCAGAGCCGCTCTGGATGACGATATAAAAGAAAATAGCTTCCAAGTACATAGGCACGACACAAAAGGAGGATGAAAATCCTCGGTACAGGAAAAAATGTTTTTCACCCTGCACCCGGACGAAAGTACTTTAAGCCTCGGCCATAGTCGTTCGGGGGGGGGATATTTCCCATATACTAGTATATGCCTTGGAAAATGCCTTTTTCGTCTCCTTTTTTCCCCTTTTGGAATGGATTTCCAAGTTCTCTACGAACACAATTCCTAGTTAGATCTAGTTTTCGAGTGGTTGCTTCTTCGTTTTCTATCGAGGTTCTACTTTTATCATTTTATGGAGTGTTGAAAAGTTTTAGGTTCTGGCGTGTTTTTTCTTATTCTTCCTTCGAAAGCAGAGAGAATATATAGGAAAAAGGAGTAGAAGCTTAAATTCTAGAATATGCCTCTGAGATTCGGGTTAGTAGTAAATTTATTAGTTGGCTTTCTCAAAGGGAGACGCTGCTGCGAGCCTGCGACTGTGGTGCCGAAATTATCAAGAATCTATTAGTCTGTGTATGTCGCTTAGAGGTTAGCTGGCACCAGCTAGCCAGAAGAGGAAATTAACGCTCGCGAGCTAGGACCTAATAATGGATTCCGGTTAGAGAAAATGCAAATGACCAAATAGGCCTGATTATATTTCGACCCCCCCCCCCGCTTATAGCTTCTCCGTCCCTACGTCCCAACCTTCCGTTTCCTATCTCGTTTCCCAACCTAATTGTTCTGTAAAGTCTAAATTATCTCTGTTAATATTAGCCCCGGTTGCTCATTGCCCAGATTCGAACCTTACCAACCTCTCTTACACCCCCCAACCTTCCATTCCGATCTCCCAAGAATTGAGGTCGCCACCATTAAGAGAACCCCAAAAGATATCCTGGTGTGGTACGGCAATGAACCTTACCAACTCGTTAACCGACTCTCTCTCGCAACAGAACTCGAAATGTTTGATCTTTTTTTGATGACTAAAGTGATGGTGAAATGTTTATGAATGAGAATTTTATTGTTTATCATAAAATGCTTGGACTGCACGTTTAGCGTGTTTACATCTTTAATGTCCCTTGGTTTAAAAAAGGGAGAAAATCTGAAACACCCTGCATTTGTTTGTGGTCTGAAAGATTGCCCCCCCAACCTCGTTTAGGTTTGGCGGGAAAGATACCGATGCCGCGTCCCCCGTATCGATGACTGTTGTTCGACATCAAAAGCAAGAGATTTAATCCCTTCTAGTTTTCGTTTAATATCCTAGTCAATAACATCTGTTTGGTACATCAGTTTTTATTCTGTTGGGGTCAAGATAACTGCAGGAGCTAAGGGACCCCTACGTTTTTTGGGGATCAGAGTATATATATATATATATATCAAGCGATATTATTTTTCTATCGTTTTCATGTCCGTATGTCCTTGGGTTGATAGATTTAACGTAACCCTAACCCGAAGATCAGAAATGCTTTGTTATAATGGAAGCTAGGAGAACGAATGATTTGGAGAGGAAAATGAACAAATTTATTTTTTTTTTACATAAAACAATTAATGTTTTACTATTTTTTCGACAGATGGACGAAGGTAGCAATTAAACACGGCTATTCTTAATTTACGATACCAAAAATTTCCCCGAAAGACTATAGAGTCTAACGAACTATTTTGAATTGGGCATTAAGAAAGGCGCGTAATTGGCTTTGCTGTATCATCTCATCAAATTGGGTAAGCTGTTAAGCATTCAATTTTCATTACTCGCCATTATCAGCGAACGTTATTTTCCGGGGCAAAAGATACACTCGACTCCCTAAACTTCGTGAGCTTTGATGCTTAGTATGGCCATTCGGCCGGGGCGCGTCAACGAATATAAGCCCGTAAAACTAAAAGTATCCGAGTAAATGAGCTAGAGACATCGATACAGCGCTGGGGTCCGGTAATAAGAGTCCCGTTTTCCTCCTCGGTCATTCGGTTGCTCCGCCATGGCTAGCATTGCCCATTACCGCTTTAATTAGTAAGGGCTTTTTTTTCTGCCGGCGATTAATTCGTAAATGGCGCGGCAGGGCGTGGGATTAATATACTGTGGCTATTAGCGGCAGCCGGAGAACCGTCAGCTCGCGCAAGATATCATGCATCTCCAGCGCGCCCGGAACATCACGCTATACCCTAAATACAATGTGTAGATTATAAGGGTTAGTTAAATGCGCCGAGTTTAACTTTCAACATCTGTGGATTTACAAATATTTCGTTATACAGGGTGTTTCTGATAAGTCTGTATGCATAAATTAAACATTTAATTAAGACAATGATTTCTAATTTAATTAAGGGGTCATCCCTAAAACACTCAAATCATAACTCGAAAACAGTGTCCCTTGTGATAGAAGTTCCATTTCGACTCAAAATACAGTTCCCAAAGAATATCAACCCCTTAATTTATGGAATGCAGACTTATCAGAAACACCCTGTATGTATGTCTACACACTTTAAGAGTCTGAAAGATGGGTAAAATAACGCTTATTACGCGAAATTTAGTAGGATTTTGATTTAAAGTATATAAGGGAATGTTGAATTTATAATCGGCGGTTGAAACACTACGTTTCAATTAGGAGTTGAAAGCGTTATTAATTGGGCAAAGTTCTTGAAAGTCTACAACTTTACGAACATTATGGGAAATTTTGGAGTTAGACCAAATCTTGCAAAATGATGTTTTAAAACACGTTACAATTTTAAGTTTAGCATTAAGTCCCTGTTGCTAGTGAGAGATTTAAATTTAAAAAAAAATTCAACCTGCAAAGATATTGGGGTAAATACAAAGATAAAAATTGGACAAAATATGAAACGTTTCAGTGTCTCTTGAAAAGCTTTTTCCCAAGGCATAAAGGTTAAGGCGGGAACTACACTAGATATGTCCGAAGCCATTCCCGCCGTTTCAGGCAGAATCGTGCTTTGTACCAACTAATACGGACTAACCCCAACTAGAAGAAGTGGAAGGCATTTTTTTTTTGTTCGTTGGGTCACTTCTCTCTTTAGTAAATTGACGCTTAAGCCTTTTCTATCCCCTCATTCTCTGGCAGGCTGAGCCCTTTAGTATTCTCATTCCCGAGATCTTAATTAAAAAGTTTGATTAGGAAATTCGAAGCCGAATCGGAAAGCCGCCCGATGCAGTAGCATGTATGTCTGCTATACACCCACATTTTTTCTCGACCTATAAACTCTAGCTAATTAACGTTGCGCTAATCTTTGTGAAGGAAGTGTAAAGAATGGGCAAAGGTGATTTGTTGGTTAACCATGAGGTTATATTTTTTTTTCAAAAAATGTATGGGTTTGGTAAAGAATGTTATATAGTTACAAGGGATAATTATAGAATTTTTTTTCATGAATGTATTAGTGTTATTAGAGATCATAATTAGACTTAAAATATAGGGTGAAGTCTATTACGAATTCTTTTTCAGCTTATTTATAGCTTCAAATTACGACAAAATCACTTCAAATATAAGAAATATATCAATATAAGTAATTTTGATCGCAATATTGGCCTAGAGAGTGACTTACTAAGAGGTATTGTAACGGTATTATACTTTCCATGTATGTATGTATGTATGTATGTCTTGATAGGGTCTAATATTACAATTTTTATGGCTTAAATAGAGTTTAAAATGGGACTAATTTCATTAAAACTGTAAGAACTGAGTGTAATTTAGAATATTGCCCCTATATGTAAGCTTTGCGTGAAGCAGTAGTGTATTGCGGGTTAAACATTTCTACAGGCGCTGGTAGAAAATACATTGATGGATTTCCGCCTATATGGTTACTTCCCCTCAATGTACGAAAAAACTTTTTTCCTATCAATTAAGTCCAAAAATAATATACCTACAAAAGTTTTATTTACATAATGGTAATTTTAAATCCGTTCTCTTTTCTCATACTGTTTTAAACAACTAGGATACGATAAAGCATTTTTAATTTAACAAAAATCTCCATTTTTCCACCACCTCCTCCGCTCCAACCTTCAAGCAAACTAAATCGTGTACCTAAAATGTGTACACGGTAACGTACTCTCTCTAATTACGAAATTTGGAAAGCGAACTCGGGCGTCTACTAATTAAATGAGAATTTTACCTTGATTTTAAGTATTCCTTAAACCTCTTTGCCGCTCTGTTTGACTGAAATGAGTTTGGTGGGGGGAGAGGGGTTGGAAACGGAAGTTCCCTTCGTAGCCGGGAGGAATTGAAACTTGTTAAGATCTGTATACGTAATATACCTCTAAACCCGTTTAATTAAGCCCAAAGTGTACCGAGTGTAAAATTTAATCGACAACCGTACCTCTAACCGTGTTAATCACGTCCTCGCGAACAAACTATGATTGTGGTTCTAATTTGAAAGTGCAGCGGGTACGAAGTTAAGCCTTGGTGGTCTGTTTTGAACTGAGTTTGGTTTAGGGTAGAGTCGACGTAAGTGAATACTCGGGGTGAATATATTTGCTTGGGCTCTTGACGTGGGAACAAATAGATTTCTCTCAACGGGATGAAAATCTAGGGGATGCACTGATGGGAGTTTTCGGCGGTGGCTTTCTATCTGGTGGTATGCGTAAGTTGAAACTAAAATGAACCCGGATCCAATTAAGCCTTGGTGGAAACTTTCTACCTCTCTGCTTGATTAAATAGAAAACTCTGGCTGGGAATCTCTCTGTCTTCTTGCGCTCTACCATCTAAAACATCGTTCCAAGTACCGACTGATGTATAAACCAGAGAAAAAGGAATTGAACGGTGTTTGTTGCGCTTGTTTTGGTTTTAATTTGAGAGGATCGATAGTTCTTTAATTAATAATAAGGAAGTTTTATTTCTTAATGAGTTATGAATTTTTAAGGTATTTTTAATTGGGTTGTAATGATGTTTTTGAATGATTACATCTTTTATTAGTGTTGAGGCACTTAGGTACCGTGTTTATTTATTTATATCGTTATAAAGATTCTTTGAGAAATTTAATTTAAGCTAGAATTAAATTTAGTTTATTTTTAATGATTTGAAAAGCTAATTTTAAACTTAAAATATTATGGTAAACACCCCGGCTCTTAGTCACGTGGTCTGGGTGAGCCAATGATGAGTTTCATCAATTGGTGTCGTAAAACTACCACAATTACATCATAACTATTTCAAAACAAAGATCCACAAATATGTTTTATTTAGTAAATAAAAAAAAACAGGTATGGTTAAAATATTACTAGGGTGTGAATGTCAACTCCTTTAAACGTGATAATTTACTGGTGTTTAAAATTTCCATTTACCTTTTTTTGAAAGAAAATACGACAAGTTATGCGAAGAGAACACGTTAAACACGTTTTAGGTTAACGCGTAGTCACTCGCAAAGAAAAAAAATAACGGGACAAGATAATTATAACCTCCAAGGTTTTGAATAATAGTCCCTACGTATTAAGACAATTAGCGCGGTTTAATGAAATTAGTCAAATTAAGACCAATTTGCTTCGGGGCGAGATAACTTAATCAAGGCAAGGCTTTTTTTTACATCCCTCATGCTATAGCCAACTCTTCCTTGGTTATATTGGTACACGAAAACGAGAAGTGAAAGCTTAGTACCCGGAAAAAAAAGTCCCAGATATAGGTATAATTAGAAATATATGATATTGAAGTTATATATATTTGAAGTGGAATTTCAAATGTATTGAGTTGCGCATATTTTGCCTAAAAATAGGTTATAGCCTTTAGGGGGTTAACTCCATTCGTTTATTAACTTCAGGCTGATTTATTTTTGGTTTAGTTTTATAGAAGTATAATATAAGGCGTTGGACTTGAAGCTACGCTACTCCGCCCTGTAATCGCTTAGAAATTCCGGGCTCGTCTTATGAACGAGAGTTTTTAGATTATGCCGGTCAGTGCCACCCTCACAAACTAAGCGAGCCTGCTTGCTTCCATCCACTCTTTCATGTTGAATAATGCGTGCGCTATTCCTTGAGTCATCTGTCCACTCTCATAGTGATTCCACTCAATTCGCCAGTTAAGTATGGACGGAGTATATAGGGAATGGCGGGCGGTGTCGACGCCGGAGACGGACGGCTATTAAGGGTGACCCAGCGCGAGGCCTCTTATCAATTAGTCCCTTGTTTAAAAGGCGAGTTTGCTACAGCAAGACCCCTCCGAAGTCTTTGCCTGCCTTTCTTGAATTAGTTCAGTTCTACCGCGAGTCGCGTAAGTTGAACCCGCCTAATTCAATATTTTGATCAAAATGAGGCTGATATATCGTTTAGCTCGATTTCTGGTGGCCATTTTAAAATATGGCGTCCAAATAATAGTCTCTCCATAGTACAGACGTTATTCAGGAAGTTTGTTTACATTTCTGTTCACATTTTCAAATGTAGTCGTGGACTAGAAAATATCTTTCTAATGAGTACCAGCTACTTAAGAGAAATGTAGTAGCAAAAACTATAGTTTCACCTTGCTGAGCACTGATTACTGATCAATACTTTTGCTGTAGATTTAATTCAGGTATGACTATTTAGTTTGGAATATTTGTTGCCAAATTAGACCAAGTTATTAAAAATCTACCTAACTAGGAGGTCATTGCAGTTGTGTTCAATATTGTTGTGACATTTGAGTGCATTCCTGCATGGGCACACGAGGATAGTGGCATGGCATGTGGTAAGGCATGTAGTTACGTATACCATAGTTCTTCCTTCTTTTATCCCTAACGACCGGAACGCCACCAACCGTCACGTATTAGTGTTGGCAACGATTCTTTGCGTTGTTGGATGTGCTTGCTTTTCGAGAATGGCAATTTAAAGAGTGACATAGCGTACGATCTAATTCCGTGGCCATTCCTAAAAAAAGGAAACTCCGAAATAGGTGTTTTTTGTTGCCTTTATCCGTAACCTGAAGAGACCGTTTTGTTATTACCAATTTACCGTAAATAATTTAATTGATGAAAAGGCTTTAGGTTAGTTTCCGTCGGAAATTTCCAATTTTAGAAATCCTGATAAAATAATTATTTTAAATTAGAACCGTTTTGGGGAAGTAGATAAAATCGAAGATATCAATAGAGTAGTTGCCATAAACATTTTATTTTAAGAATTTCACGAGAACTTGTTCGTGTTAAGCCTATTTTGAAAGAAATGAAAAATAGAAAAGCACGTGTAGTTTTGTTTCTCGCGCCAAATATTTTCCTACGCTTTTTTCTGTAAATTTCATTAAGTCTCTAGTTCTATGGGAGCGTTGTGTTGCGCTTGAAAAGGCAAGAAGGATTCTGACGTCAGAGTATGACGTCCCTTTAGAACTATGGTGCTAGTGACCCGATTAAATGAATGACTTTTTTTAGGGACTTTTAAATTATTTATCACCGATTCTACAGAAATAAAGGGACTAGAAAATCGAATTGAATTTTAAAAATTAAAGAGAAATTTATTATATGAGAAGGAATAAGTTATTCTTAAATGCGAAGGCTTAGAATGATGTTCAGGTTAATAATTTAACATGATCCCGGCATTATTATCCTCGTAATTAGGGCCTATTTAGTTTTTAGTAACGGAAACGTAAGTCCTTTGTATTGATTCTACTTAGTACCTTGCATTGATTCTACTTAGTACCTTGCAAGTTTTGTAAATGCGCAACTAAAAATTAAAGCTTTGATCTTTCGCTGCGTACATGGGTCGACTCCCTTCTCTGTTTTTCCACCTCTACCTAATTAAAAGTTGAAAGGGAAAGGGGAGCGAAAGGGCTGCTGGGTAATGCATCCATTCTAAATGAGACCATATTAATTTTAGAGAGAGAGAGAGAGAGAGAGGGGAGAATAGTTATGGGGGTTGAAACACATTAGTGAGAGATATCTTCAACCGACCCACTCTTTTTAGTACCGAGAATGCGTTACATTTTTCCTGGAATTTATAATTTTATTGTATTTAGTTCATTATTTTAACTGGATTTGTGATAAAGACCCGAGAGAAGTGTTCAATATTGCTGTTAATCAAAAATAAGACTTCTTAACACAATAACCATAAAAATTGTTATATTACGATACTTTTATCAGCGTTACAAATTACAATACTATATTAATGCACGCCTTGAATACATTCATGATATATTACACCTTCCCCTTTTCCGAAAACTAATTCAATGTGCATTTTAAAAACCGAGCGTGGTCGGTCTAAAATAGAACCCTGTAGAAGATTATAAAGAAAATCTATTTAAACGACCTATTACTGACGCTGCCGAAGGAAATATTACATGCATATCCGAGAAGAGTGAAGACTGAAATCGGGGCTTCATCAAATAAAAAAAAAAGAATGAAATCAACTTTACTTCAAAGCGAAGTTAATTGGGGGGATGCTATTGTTTTAAAACCAAAGTTAGTTTGATAAATCTAGGCTCTTTTATCGTATCTTGAATAGAGAGAAGGGTGTGCACCGGGAATCCATCCCAAATGAAAGGGTACCGCGATATTAAAATTATTTTCCACGTTCAGGTTATTAGATGTAATAGGTGAAAAGTAAGGCTCTTATTTTAGTCTAATTTATCCATTTCCCTTCTGTAACTTCGTTATTTCAATAAATTGAACGTTTTTCCAAGGTTTTACGGCACGAACGTAGATGCTCTCCGGCTTCTCTTTATTAATTGAGTCATTGGGAACATGGCTCTATTTTTGAAAACTTTCTTATCTTGGCTCCCAATGATTTTTTTGTTCCTTTTTTTTCCTTTTTATTTCTTCAACATCTCTTTGATTTTCTAAGTTTCTTTCTCGCGTCGATTTAACACGCCTTGTGTGGTTTGTACTCGCTTCTTTCATAAGGTCATAAGAGGTCAAAAGTTAAAGGGAAGAATTGTTCCGAGACTTCAAGGGGAATCTTCCAGGGTGATGGTACCCCACCCTTTTAAAGGGTTGATCTATCATTCCTTGTCTATACTCTATATTCCATCTTGAAAGCTACCCGAACTTCTCTTTTCTCTAACAGTGTTTATATTAAGTAAACCTCCGCGATATGTATTGGAATTTAGTGCATTTTGCCACTGACTATAGGGAAAATCTATGCATTATATATACGTTTTAGACGTTTAATACATAATATATCTGTTTTAAAAAGGTTTCGGCAGACTGTGTCTTGAAAGGGTTGCGTGTTGAGGCAATATTTGGTGTACTTTGTCATCTACAAACTTGCCAGCTTTTCTTTTAACATTGAAAAGATGAAAGTGTTTTCTGTTAAGAAAAAGGAGTATGAAGTTTCTCTGTATTAAACTCTTTATATAGTTAAGCGTAATTTATCTCCGGTATGGAAGAAACTATTTAAATATTTAATTAAGTTTTCTGTAGAATGGTTCATCTTTAAAGCGTACCTGAAAGGCAAATTTTTTAGTCTTAAATTATCAAAAAACTTCATGGTAGTTGTTAACGCAGTTCCCATTTATCCATTACTCAAAGTTTCATTATTTACTTTATGAATTTTTTAAAATACTTTTTATCTGAATATTAAAATAAGGGGGAAGTGCAAATTATGAATAAATTGGATTGGTCAATTCATCTCTGGTTTTGAAATGAATTGACCAAGAAATTTCAGCTTTCTAAATGAGAGGAAGCGTAAGCGTTGAATTCTACTTAATTGGAATTCAATATTTGAGTTTAAAGGCCAAAGGTCTCAATTTAAACGTGTTATTCAAATATTAAAGCTTTAAAGAGAATATATTTCGTACTATATTAAGGTAAATATTAATTATAAATACTTGGTTTACAATCGGCAATTTAAACTTCAGTCGGTATAATGCGTGTTTGCTTTAATCTTTTTCAGTTTTTAATACATTCCGAAATACTACTTGAAAGTAACTTTGAAAAGTATAGTTGCGTAGTACATCTTTACCCGGAAGTCTTCTAGGCTTTTCTCCGTACCATCTTCTCATTCTTGAGCTAACTACAATTAACGCCAGTTATTTGGAAGCGGACAGATATACATTACGAAACTTCTCGGAATTTAGCTTGGACGGCGCGGGTCATTAGAATACCTTAGGTTCCATCCCATTCCCAACTCTCATCTCTTTACACAATCTCCGACGTCCATGGCGTATTTGGGATCATTAAGACTCGAGACCATTAGCAAGGTCTCTAAGACCCTCCTCTATATATTCTAGTCAATGTTTGGTTACTTTGATCCAAGACAAACACCCCTTGCACCCCCGAATCTTAATCCTAGCAGCGGCGTCAGGACCAACTTGAAATAACTTAAGGATGCGGACCCGCACCATATAATGTCTTGGCATAAATTTACAAATTTTAATCGCCTTCCCCGTGCCAGCTCTATTTAACTATCCTTTCTTGTCGACTTTAAAGGTCGAGGTGCTTGATACCTCGAACGTATAATATTGGGAGTCTATAGATTTTTACTACTGTAAGCTTTAGCCGAATCTAACTACCACTATTTTGAAAGATAGAGGACGAAACGGGCAAATTATCTACCCCCTAGAGTAATATTTCTAAACGGGGAAACTTTTGCGTATACATTCCCAAATTTTAAATTAAATACCTTACTTACAGCTGAAAAGGGTTTTCCCTAAATTTAGCGATTTTACAAAATTCTATCACCTACGACCGTTTTGACAAATCGAAAAATAAGCGATCGTCTCGAGTTTCAAACTTGAAATTGCTTGCTTTAAAAGGCTGCGCGTTTTAGTTTTCACTCAGAATTTTATCGAAATAATTATTTGAGCACAATTTACTCGGAGAGTAGGGTCCGTATAATCCCCCGCTTTTAATTAACGGCATTTGCCTATTAAAGATTCCGATATTTCCGAAAAGGTTTAATGGAAGACTTCCAAGGGAGTGTATGGGGAAGGCTTGATAATACCCAATGAACGGACAGAATTCAATTAGGGCCCAGACCGTCTCCTATAATGGCCTAGCTTAAGCGTCATAGCGGAAGTTTATAACTTGAAGTTAAAATTAATTATCCGTATTAACTTTATAACTGTGGAAACTTGTTAACAAAATAAAGTCTCAACTACTTCAGCTTATAAACTTCTACTATTATGAAATTACTTCAAACAATTCAAGGCAAAGCGATTGAAACTTTCGAACCGATAGTTTATTTTCTTCCTTTGATGTTCGAATATTTGCACCCGGAAACGTCTTTGGAAATTTTGAGCTATTCGTTTGAATTGTCAATTTCAATAGACAGTTAGTACTACCCAAATATTGCCATCATCAAACATTTGAGAGTACGAAATTTAAAATAGTCTTTTTCAAATGACCAATAGATGCATCGACGAGAGCTTTGAATTTCAAAGGTCTGTAAGAGATAATCAAAACAAAAAGAAGAAAGGTTTGCTAAGCTAGGCCTTGCTGTAGTGTAGGTAGACTATGTTCTGACCACGTCACCAAGTGAACGTTACTCCACCCTCGTTCCATCAAATTGTGATCCCAGGTGTATAAAAACCATGTTAAATGGTGACCTTATTGTATATAGAATATATACGGTGTCCAGATATCACGTAGATCGTGAACGTATCAATCAAATTTGTAGGTCAACACCATATCACCGCAATTTTTATCATTTTATCAATATTGAATAGCGAGGCGGTTTATTGATATTGATTTTTTCCTCCCTCTCTCTCTCTCTCGATGTAAGAAAGGGTAAAAAGTATTTTTCGGAAATATTTTAAAAATCCTTGAACTTTTCATCTCGGAAGAGGGAAGATTTTGAGGGATGTTTTATATGGGTGGAGGGGGGGGGGTAAAAAAAGAAAAGGTTGAATAATGCGAACGTATCCCTGGTCGGGGGACCAGTCATACCGCCGCGAGATGCTTGTCTGACATCTATTATTAATCGTTTCATCTCCGCAACATCTTTTGACTGCTACTTTTCTACTACTTGTCTCCTTTTCATCCCGATTCTCCGTCGAGCATCTTCTTACAATCCCTCTCCTCCTCTTACGCCTCCCTCTCTACCTCTCTCTTTTTTATCTCTCCCTCTTTCATTCTTTATTTTAAAGGTTAGCCCCTACTAAGACCTAAATATTTTAGTGATAAAATTGTTTTCATTTTAAGACACTTTGAACTTTAGTTCCGAAAGAGATAACTGGTAGTTTAAAATTCACGTGAACGCGTGGAGATACGCATTTACTGATCAAAGTAAATTGTCCATCATATTAAAATTGAAGGCTACTAATTTAAATAGATTTAAAATTAGTATTGTTAATATAATATGAGAGAATCACTCGCTTTGAAAAATGCTTAGGTTTTTTACCGCTGGAGCTGTACTCTTCTAAGAGTTTCTGCTCTTTTAATTACGTCACATTCCCTCCAGCCAATTAATTGCCCTTATCTTTGAAGGCGCGAAAAAAGACGCCAGATGAAGACAATCATAATTTTTTTTGTAAGTTTTTAAAAAGCCAAAGGCGTCACTTTTCCCCATTATGGAGATTTTCTAAAAACAATGTTTCTCATACTAAAAATATATCGAAATGTATAAAATAAAAAACCTTGCTAGGCCTAGTTTTTTCCCCGAGCTTTTACCCCTTGGGGGCTTATTTCTTTATTTGTAAAAAATTCTTTTCTTTCTCGCGAATATAGGTCTAGTAACTCTATCCAGGTCGTTAGATTCTTAATGGTCTGTTTAAATTGAGTTTTATAACTTCTTTATTTCATTTTTTTTTTGTTATTTTAAATCAGATTAAGAGTAAAGTACTTTGTCTTTACTCACTGCTAAACTAGGCCAATATATTTTTCTTAATTTGCCAAAAACCGTAAAGGAAAAACAGCTATTTAAAATTCTGCGTTATGATTTTAATGAAGTTATTATAAACCTAATTGGAGCAAGGACAAATTTAAATTTATTTGAAGCCTCAAATAAACTCTTTGATCGGTTATATTTATTCTGAAACAAAATTTCCATTCTTTGTTCTTAATTTTAAATATTTGGCAAGAATGTTTGTCCCCTGAGTCGTTTTGTATCATTTTTATCTCTGGTTCATCGGCATTAGAAAGATTTGTATCTAAAAATCCGTATAAATTCGTTAAGATCTTGTTAAGATTCGCTCCAACAAACTGGAAGATTGTAAAGATAGAAAAACAAGAACGACAGAAATGAGGTAGAAATTCTCTGATAATACACATCTGATATCAAATGTATAGTACAAACATGTAAGAAGGTATATATACCTAAGCGAACCACACCAAACCAAACCAAAGTCAGTTTTGTAGATGAAAAAGGAAGATACCCTAGGCTAGACTAGTGAAAGCTCTAAAAGACGAAAAAGTATAGCGGTGAAAGCTATAGCTTATAGATGGAGAGAAGATCGCGTGGGGGGGGGTGATGGGATGCTGTGGTCCTTTTGTCCACTTTGTGTCGTTCTCCTTGTCAGTATGTGGATTTTTTTCCTGTCCTCCTCTTCTCTTTCTCTTTCTCTCTTCTCCATGTCCTCTATTCTTCTCCAAACATTCCCGTGTCTCGCGGCGTCTCTGGCCATCCGGCAAATCTCTGAGACTTAGAACGCTATGATCATTCTATCCTCTCTACTTTTCTCCATCTCAAACTCTACATTCCCCCTCTCTCTCTCCATCCTCCTGTTCTATTTTAGTTTCTTTTTCTATCTTCTTCTTATTGATGAGTAAGCCTTAGAGATAAACTATCCTAAGTCGAACATTTTTGGAATTAAACTTAGATAGGGTGGGCGGAGCGTAGAAAGGAGACGATGTTTCAACGTGTACTCAGTTTGATTTGGTTCTGATCTTAAGGAGTCATCTTATTGGACACCGTTTCATTCACCAGGTTTCAGGCAACATTCCAAAAACACGTGTCGTATAGACATTAATTTTGAAAGAATGTGTGTTTTTGATGAATAATATTGTAAGAAGGAAAGCCATCTTACGGGCGGAAATAAGAGTGCGCATTTTCTACAAGCGCCTGTAAAATTGTTTATAGTACAATACACTACTGTTCCGGTGGAAGTTTGACTATAGGATAGGGTAACAAGTTTTGCATAAACTTCAAATGAAATTTGACTAGGTAGAATTTTGCAATCGACAATGGAAAACCAATTCGAAGGTTTAAATTCTATTGAGTGAAGTTATACAATCTTTTAGCTTTAAGCTCTATCCTGTACTTTCTCTTCAACCGTCAAGAATCTTTGTTTTTCTTTTTTTTGTATTGTTTTTGGTTTTTTTCGCCGAAAACTTTGGCGCTATAGAAGTCTCACAATCTCATTTCTATAGAGAAAGCATCGATTACTTTTCCAGCTATGAGGCGATTTCTTTATCTTCGATATAAAACGTCTTGTTCTTCTTCCATTTGTTTCGCCTATAACCTTCCCGATAACAAAAAATTCCAAGAAATTTGGAGGAGGTACGCTTGCTATATAGATGTTTTTTCTCTTCCCCCCCCTTTGTTCACTATAACTTTAACCTTATTTTTTGCGCCTCATATTGAAGGGGTAAGCTACGGTCTACAAAGATCGCGGAGTGAACGAAAGCTTAGATTACAAACGGAGGGATCGGACAATAATTTGAGATAAGTTCAAGATAAACATGTTCGTTTTGTTTTGGACAGATTTTTATCTTGTTATGTCGGTTTTTGGTGCATGCTTATATCTTTTCTCACGTTTTAAATTTGTTTTATTTTTATTTTTCGATAAAATGAAGGAACAATTGTCCGACCCCTTATTTTATATAGGCCTGCCAAAAATTGTTTTATACGATTGGAACAAATCTGATGCCCCATTTTTTTTTTCTTTATTTCTTTTTATATTCGACAATTTCTTCAGATATTACTTTCGGTTATGTAAGCTATAGTTTTATTAGAAAAATACTATAGAAAGTATATATTTTTTCTGCAGGATTGTTAGCTTAGTTTTGGTATTGAGTATTTGGGTCGCTATTCAATAATACTTACTGATATGAGTTCAGGATGATTTTTAGGATAAATTTGACATCAATTGTCAAAAAAAGAAGATTATGAATTATCGAAAATTTTTGACTTTTGCGGTGGTTAAAATGTATTGAGTTTTTGAATTTTGACATTTTTGTAACAAGTTATATAATTTGATAGATAACAATTGCTTATTTTGAAATTCATTTATTACATTTAGTATTAATGTAATTTTGGTCTATTTTTATTTTAAATAGAACTGATTCTATGATAATTTGATCTATTTCTGATTGAACACTAGAATTAATATGCAAAGCGCGGTTCATAATGGGGATCGTGAATTCGTACATTTAAAAGAAGTTAAAAATCAAAGTAAAACTTGATTTAATAATATTGGAACACACAAATGTGATGTAGGAAAGGATCGAGTCACTAAAGCCATTTAGTTTAGACGGCCTTCCGATAACGACTTATTACACTCGATCAGCTCTTACTAGAAATGCCGGAGAGCTCAAAATGATAGCGTGCTAGGTATTTTTCGGTTCAAGAGGAGTTTGGAGGGACTATTTTTATTTGAGTGAGGTTAAAAGTTGAGTATTAATCCCCCTTAGCTGTTGTTCGCTAACTGGTCTCAATCGGCTCGGCTTTATTCGATACGGTTTGTCCATCAAAAACATGGAAAATATTGATTCTTATTTTTTATAAATTGGTAAAGGCAGAAGTTCATAACGGTATCGTTGAAGAAGTGAAACACTAACTTGAATATTGATAGCACGGTTTTCTCCAAAAGAAAAACAGTTCTCGCAGAAAGATTAATTTTAAGATTTGAAAGCTTCTGATTAATTCACTTCTGATTTATATATAACCAACAATGCTACGTTATTTCTAATTTTTTTTCATCACATCACTGGTGCGTGCTCTTTGTTGGATTTCTGACTCAGTCCATAAGTCCCAGTTGGTCATTGGTCCTATTCCGTACTTCATATAAGTCTTACCTATACTAACTAATAATTGAAGTACTTTTGGCTCGGGACAAGTTTCAATGTCAAACTTTCCTTGACCGTTATGAAAAGAATATTTTGTTAGACAATCTCTGTTGACACTAGGGGATGAAAGCGGGAGGTCCGCGTCTTTCACAGTTGGATTCCTTTTTATTAGAGCTTACGCGGTGCGTCATCCCAAAAACTCTTTTTTCCCCATCCTCTTTTTTTGCTAGATTAAGTATTTCTCTCTTTTTTTTTTCGGGTATTGACCAAAGTCCATTTTTTTCGTTGACCGGTCATCGATTAGGACCGTGGGATTATTTTTCTGCGAGATTGCGTGGGAAATAAGGGAAGGACTTTTCTGATAACGTAATTATAGTTTGGATAACTTTTGCTCGAATTGGATTTTTCGGGAATTTTTGTTTGAGCCATAGCTTGCTTGACAGTTATTGCTGAACTCAAAATGAAAACATTCCTTTTAATATTATAGGTGCCAACATATTGGAAGAGGAAAGATAAAGTTTAAAGTGTCTGTAAGTGTACAGCACCTTCTAAGCCTAACTATATATATTTTTTACAATATCGCAAATGCTGTTGATGTGGTAGCGATGTAATTTGTCGAAGCTATTGAACAAGAGTAGGCATATCGTTCTAGAAATCTCAAAAAAAAATAAATAAAATGAGAACAGAAAATTACATTAATGTCAACCTAAACACGCAGATATAGGAGAATAAAGCAAATTAGGCTTATGAGATCAGCTAGTCTACTTCGATCAAAATCCCTGAAGGAGATCCCTCTCATAACGATATCGAAGCTCAGCCCAAAAAAACCTAAAAAAACGTTCATTGGGTTGGTGGCGCCTTTCCCCCCTTTTTTTACGAGCGGTGTACCACCCGAGAAAAAAGCGCCTTCAAGCGCCAAGGTAGTGGTAGCTGCCTGCCAAGAAGCACTTAAGAGAAAAGGTCCCGCCGCCACCAAAGCTCGAGCGATTTTCTTTATTTCGCGCCAAAAAAATAAAGTAGCCGAAAAAATCGAGCTCTTTGCCCAAGCTATAATCAAGAGAAGTGTAGGGGTAGGTAAAGAAGCCTAGAGTTACAAGAACCTCCTGGATAGGTTTGGTTTATAAGGGGAAAAAGCCATAAATATAGCTTTCTCTACAAGTAGATGGGACCAACCCAGGCACCCGATACTTATTATACCGGTTACGTATTAAAGAGAAGGTGAAACTCGTATTGATCCTGGTTTATATTATATCGAAACGCAAATAAAAAGAACTTCTCGCGCTAAAATACCCGTTTTTAAGTGAATTTCTAACTATTTCTTATCTATTTGATAATGTCAGAAGTGAGATGAGACTAGAAGTGAAGGGCTCTAGCATTGGTAATAGATCCTGGCATTAGTGAACAAATTTGAGGATTTTACGCCGCTTCAATCGCGCCTATGCTAGACTGAGAAAAAAACTGGTCGAGTTCCAAAAAAATTTCTTACCTCCTTCCCCTCAACCTAAAGCGGCGAAACACGGACGCGGGTGCTTGAATCTAGTTCGGCCGTCTACCACCGCGAGCGTCTCACGTTTTGGAGGGGAAATTCAGAAACCGCCACTAGAGGGCCAACCGTTCTTGTGTTATCAAGAATATTCACTTTCGCCGAGTGAAGAATTTGGTTAGCTCAGTACTTCTAGTCTCATCTCACTTCTGATAATGTCTAAAAAAGCATTGAACGATAAGATGTTTTATTCATTCTAAAATGGTATTTTATTATAAAGTGTTTGTAAATTGACTTGTCACTGTCCCTTTAGCCTCCGTCCGGGTAAGGTGAATTGACAAGCTATATCTCGATTACAGTCTCTCTCTGTCCATGCCGATTTTCCATACATTCCTCGGGTTCTCGCGAACAGCAAGGTATACATATATATATGTACTTTGGGTGACCCTATATAGGCTCAATCTTAGTTTTACGTTATAGGCCTAGCATACTTGTATATTTTATTTAGTTTTTCCCAAAGGATGTGTGGATTGGTGTGAAAAAAATAAGGGGGAGGTCTTTTTTTTAGACAGGTTCAAAATGGGCTGCAGTAACTGATGGTCTGGTTACTCCAGCATCACCTAGGCCTATACTTCTTTGGAGTAAAAACTAATATCGTCTTTGGGGACATTAACTGACCTTTCTTTTTTCTTCTTTGGTGAGTTTCCCCTTTTTACTATAAAATCGAGCCTTAAAGGACGATAAAGAAAGTTTGGATATAGTTTAGTACCTAATTTCAAAAGCGATCTCTTTCAATACGCTGACAGCGAAGGAACACTTTCTACACCACTAACTATTCAGTATGTGCTAGAATGCAGTTTTTTTGGTAGAGGTGGTGGTTGTATAACGTAAAAAAATTATAATAATTTTCTTATGGTTTTTGATAACTTGGCATTTCTAGGTGTATTTATTGGTACTTGGTTTTTAATTTATGGTTTGCAGCCTGTAAGGTGGCTTTTCCGTGAACATTTGTGTGTTGCGGGTTAAACATTTCTACAGGCGCTCGTATTAAATACATTAAGTGAAGCCTGGCGACGCGCCCACCCTGACTCGTCCATACCACATTATCTGGACCGATAGGTCTCAAGACTTCCGTCCCCCGCTGCCACCACAAACATTTGCGCATTTTGTTGGACTTATTAACTTCTGCTGCGCTCCCCCAATTGTAGGGAGCCGCCCTGTTTCAAAAGGGCGTACCATTGTACGGCGAACAATTAAACCTGTAAACCTGTAAACCTGTAAGTTTGTAGCGCCTGTAAGTTGGCTTACCCAAAGAGCTCAATACAGCGTTATTTCTTGGTTTTTTTACAAAACCATAATTAATTTTGACCTTTAGCTTGAGTTTAACCTTTTTTTAACCCCATAATCGTGAGAGAAATATTCTATATAGTTTTATAGAACATTAATGACACAAGGCTTAACCTATTATCATAGCGATACTTTTATATCTATATAAAACCCCTCTTTTTTATCCCTTGGCTTCGTTTACTTAAGGAAAATTCGTTCCTGGAATAACAATGAAGTGCGAACGTAGACCTTGTTTCTAGGCCTTTCTAACTTTTTTATCTCTTCTTTTTTTCTTTCTTTCATTTCGTTCAAATCGGAACCTCTCTTAGCTCGACTAACTTAATTTTAGCCCTTTTTTTCGTTACTCTTAAGTCTATTCCCTACATACCTTACCTTAGATACTTTATACAGAGCGAATAAAAGGGTCTACGAACTTTTTAACAAAGGAGGATTATTTATACCCATACCTGGAGTGGAAACGAAAGAGTTAAATTGGTTTTGTGTCAAGGATAATATGAGTTGATAAATTTTCTCATGAAACTTCGAGAGATGTGTACCTATACATTGTTACAGACGTTTTTCTGATTAACTAAAGGTGATACCCTGAATTTCACTGAAAATTTTAAATATCTTTGAAATTCCCTGAAATTTCATCTCCATATTCTAGCTCTCCTTGTATTTTCCACTTCGTTCACGCTGTACGCTAGCAATTTGCGCGGGAATATTTTCTTTATTCTTGGATGCACGTGGCGGGGCTCTCTTGTATTTTTGCGCCTTTTTTTTCAGCACTATCTCTGGGCGCGCGATGCAATAGTACGCTTGAGCCGTTATATACCTCTTAGGTTTTCTTTTTTTCATCCGACTTCTCAATCTTAGCGGAATCCTTTAGGCGAAGAGCTATAGAAAGCCAAGAGGGAACGAAGCTTCTATCTTCTAATTTTCTACAAAAGGTGGGGGATCGGAGAGAAAGGCTAGAAAATCAACAAAAATGTTTTATTTGGCGAGTAAGCTAGGAAGGAGAAGAGTGCTTGGAAGAGGGGGAGGAGGGAATAAGCTAAGAGAGCTTAGAATTGAGCTTCGAAAACAATTTGACGAGCGGATGTTAAATCGGACACAATAGAAAGCTAGAAAAGAAGAAAGGAAAGAAAATTGCAAAGGGAAGAAGCTCTGTTTCGACCGGAAATGAAATTGGAAGCACGATTCTACTTCCCCTAATGATGCCTTTCACCTTCGTCCCACGTAACATTTTTTACACCCCTATTTTTTTTTCTTAAGACAACAAAAGTAAACTAAACAAAAATTCTAAAAGCTCATGCGTCAAGGGGGTAGAATTATCCAAGATGTATAGATACACGATTTAATTATTCATTTATTTATTTATTTCGAAAAGAGGCTGCAAATTGAATTCTTTTTATTTTGCTATTTACAAAACGAGGTTGGGGAAGGGTTTACCTATCCGGACTTCATTAGAGCGTACGTGACTTGTTGTTGATGTTGTTAAACTTCTCTTCAGTTGTAAAGCTCCATTTTACAAATGCAACCTTTTCATTGCATTCGAGGACCTTCTTTAGATTCCTCTTGACATATCCCACTATACTTTGCGAGAACTGTGTATTTATCCATTCAGACCAACTTTGAAACAAGGAATTCTTATCTCCACGTCTCCACTGATGAAATTTCGCGATCCAGTATGTGTCAATGAAGGGATATGAAGCTATATTTTCACATTTATAAGTATATCATCCTGACCAAACTTTTGCCAATCTCCTGCATGGTAACGTCGTTTTTTATCTACTTCCGGTGAAACTAAGGTAGTTGTGCAATTGGGAAAATGGAGACGCTAATCTACTTCTTAAGGAATAATATACTTTTAGTTTGACTTCTTGTTTCGTACAGGAAGTTCAACGAGGCTTAAGGCAACACTATTTGAGTATCTAATCTGATTTCTTTATCAAGGGGTTTGGTACTATTTTCAGTATTGAATGTTGATGTTGAATTGGTACAAACACGCAGGCCTTTCCTTCGTTTTTGCTTTATGTTAGGGGTGTTGCTTATTGTACAAAGTATTCGGCTAGTCTTAAAAATTGCCTTTTATCACCCCTACGTTTTTATTGTTCAGCTTTTTTATTGTTATCGCCGAAGACAGAGCCCTGGGGGAAGGGGGAAAGGTTTTTGTTACGGAATTTATATGGATCAATTTTAAGACGTGGATGTATGTGTGCTTAGAGGAGTGGAAATAGCAATATATTTAGAATGGTTTTACGTATTTTTCTCTTTTCAGTTTATAGAGGTATTACAAATTTTCCTTTATCGTCCTGTGCGTGGTTTTTAGTTTAATATATCGACAATACTAAGTATTCAATTATCCAAGCGTTTTATAGCCTTATAACTTTAAAAAGACTTGTTTAAACTTTATTTTACATTTCTGAAGTATTGGTATTGGTATAAGCAAAAGCAAATACGAATAAGGGAAAGTGAACTAGAGAAGAGTGTGATTAAAAATTTTCCTCTGAGAAAATAAATCTCGCGTATTAATACCAACTTATGTTCACGGGCAAACCGAATCACACTTAGGTTCGCCAGCACCAAAAAAATATTCAAACACGTCCCAAATATCTCAAAAGTCGAAGTATTTTTGTTTTAGAGAGGAAAATGATAACGTCTCTGATTGGTTGACCAAAAGAAGCTAGAGAGAAAGAAAGACTTATCATTCTAAACACTAAATGTTCACTTCATCTACTTTCTGTTTATTTTATTTTCCTTTGGTATAAGTATTTATGAGAGTCAGAATTTATCTCGTAAGTAAAACCATAAGGCGTGTCCATAAATATATTAATTATTTCTAGTATAGTTCCTCTGTGTAGTTCCAGTAAATCGTGCATCCGCAACTCGTCTGAATAAGTTACTCTATAACTAAGAAGAGAGAAACTAAAAAACAAACGCTTTAAAAATTCAACCACCGAAAGGGTATTAAATCATAAGGAAGCTAGCTACGGAATACAATATATTTCCAAGAGAGAAAAGGCTTCCCGATGCTTATATAAAGAGGAGAAAAAAATAAAAATGAGAATTTGGCCTTAATTGCTATTGGAGGCAGAACAAGGACATTAAAAATTCATCTTGTTATTTCAACCCGAAACGAGAAAGAGGGAGTATCTGTATAAGCTTTATATAGAGGAACCCCCTCCTTTTTCCAAAGTTACAACACCGAAAAAAAGATATATTTTTCTGTTTTTCTTTATTGATGAACATAACCAACCTTCTTTAAACCCGCATCTTTTTTGGCTTAGTTCAAAAGTGACGTAAAAGAGTGCCAAGGCTTAGCTAATTCACCTACGAAATATAAATTTATGAAATTTCACTTTATTTCGCCAAGATCGTTGTAAAGAGCTCAGGAAATTATCTCCTCACTTCTTCCTTCGGATTTAAAAAATTCATTGACTTTAACTACAACAAATTTTAGTTACGACCTTTTCCCTATCATCTTGCCCCTCTCGTATCCTACTTACGTCACCACGCCCATTTCAAGAAGTAAATCGTTTTAAGAAAACTTGTACAACTTTCCTTGGTTTGAGAAGACAAGGCTGCTGTAGGAACTAGATGCTTGTACTTTTTATCTTAAGGGGTTAAAAGAATGGTTTTTCAAGTAGATGGTTTTATTTTCTCATGACTTTTTAATTTCCAATATATTTATACATAAGCCTCGAGCATGTATTTCCCTTGTTCGCGCACTCCCACGTCAATATCGTCTCTCGTTCGAGAATATTTAAAATCAAAAGATGAATAATTCATCTTGCAGACATAATACACTCGGTGTTTCTACAGTATATTGGGACGTATAGTCTGTTACGGTCTTACGTATTTTGAAAGGGTACTGCTAATAATGCCAAAAAAGGTCCGTTTCACTCTCTCTTCAATTGTAATTACGCTAATTCCTCGAATATCGCATATGTAAACAAGATTCCCTCTCTGGGAAAAGCGCGGCCCACCCAATAAATATATCCGCAATGCAAACAGACCGATTCTCCTTGCACAATTAAGAAAATTAAGCCATCTCCTATATTTTCCTGCCTTTTTCTTGCAGTCTTCCGCTATAATTAACCCACCGTTGGGTTCTTCTCTCTAAATTTTACCCGATTATATTGCTCGCTAAATGCCGGTTGACATCTCGTGAAAAAGAGCGCGAAAACTTTCCCGCCTTTTACATTTCGCGGTAAAGTTTCTTTTCTTTCCCGCGCGCTTGGTTCAAGCCCACCACGTAATTCAACGGGTAACTTAAGCTCCCTTAAGTGTTTTTAAATCCAATTTCAAATACGACTAGCGTTAAGCCTTAAACCCCGGGTCTTTTTCTTCTCGAGAACGAGATCAGATGGAGATGGAAAGTTGTTTGAATATTTTATACCATGAGGAAAAAAGCCCCAGAAGGGTGTGCTGCTGCTATACTTCGAAATGAAATGTTCAGGACTAGAAATTTCGACGTATAAGACGTAAAAGGCGTGCAAAGATCGATGTTAAAATATGGGAAAGTTGTACCGTGGTGCCTTGAACATTTTCGGCTACTTTCTATGGCTACCATCTTCCAATATGGCCACGGATTCAAACTGGATGTTTGTTATCAGTTTGGCTGAATCATTTCCAGTCAGAATACGAAGTTTCACAGAATTTCCATTCAAGTTTAACATAATACTCGCTCGTCTACTATTTTCATCCAATTTTCTAGCAGCAAAGGCTTAACAACACGTTCCAGATAGTCTATTCGTTACTCTTTTCTATGGGATTCTAACTCCTAAGGGTCATTCATACCTGACAGTATATAGAATCCCTCGGGGTGTCTAGTATATTTTTTGCATCTGCTATGATGAGGAGGACACTTGGAGTGGAGCTGACGCCAAATGTGAAGTGACGCCTATAGGTATTTCAACAGACACTTTCGCAGGCGTGATCTTTGTGTAATGTTCCCCCCTCTCTATCCTGCCTTGTGTGTAGATGTAATCGTACTGTAAGGCTACATAGTTTACTATTGCATGAAACAATTTGTTACGGCTTGATAAAACCAGAAGGTTGTAGACAGATGTTACTACAAAAAATTGAATCAGCGTCTGATTACAAATTATGAAGTACTATCTTGATGGTGTGCTCTCGCTATGGTATTCATACTCGAGTTTAAATTAGTGTACCGGGGTACTGTTTATTTGTCTTTGTTTCTGGGAGTATACTTCGTGTTTATGAACTTCTTGCTTAAATGACTTCAGCAGAGGTAGTCGCCTAATGGGTGTATGTTGCATTGTATGTATCTAGTTCGTTCGTTTCTTGGGTGTGGTTTCTAAACGAACCTAGGCGACGTGTTTTGGTCAGCCAAATGATGGACATCGCGTGTAACGTCAACCTTTAGGGACATGCTTACGTTGTCCGGAGTGAGCTTGCAGTTTGGGAGTTGACTCCTATATAGATTTACCAGTGCATAGTCCTATGGGATCCTTTTTAGATGTTATATTTCGCCTATAGTTATGTTTTGTTTTTCTTGCGTTGATAACGTCGATAAAATTAGTGTGCAATTATACCAAGAATGCATATAGTGACGTAGAATGTTCAGTGTCACGTTTTTCCCTCATAGTTCCTTGTTTCCTCGCGTCATCGGGTCTTATATGGGTTCTTGGTTATACCGTGAGAGCTAAAAATATCGTTTATGACTAACCGTAATTAGTAGCGTGCAACGTGTTTAGCATGCAAGTAAACTGGAGAATATTTTATCGTGTATTGCCCAACAAGTAATTGTTGTCGGGTTATTGATTTCGTATACCGTTTTGTAGGTGTTAATTTGTATAATATTATTAGAAGTAAGTGCAACGGATGTTATGTGTATAAAGGCAACCCGTGGTGTACCACTTTTATCATAGAGCAATACAGTTAAATGAAAATTTCGGACTAAGTTACTTCGAACTGTATACATTTCAGCCAAGTAGTCTCCGGTAAATTCCCACAAAACTTAAGTAAATAATTAAATATAGCTTTATACGTTAGCAGTTTATTATAATCATATAAACACACTCGTTCTCTTTATATACAATTCAACTTTCATCCATAATTAACAAAAACAAAACGGAATTAAAGCACTTTTTAAACACTTTTCCTTTTGATGCTTTTTCTATTTTCTCTTCAAAAATTATTCATTTTCTTTTAATAACGAAAATTTTTAAAAAAACATTTCAAAAACAATTGTAGCCTTCTCTCTATAAAATTTCAAAAACAAATGAAAAATGTGTACGCGAAACGTAAGGTTAAAAGCAAATGTAAAGTAGGGCTACAACACAGGCCTGAAAAGAAAAACGCGATACTGGAAGATAAAGAAAGAAAAGGCGAGAGAGTGTGCTGGGAAGATGGTGCATGCGGAAGAAAAGGAAAGTCTGATGATAAATCCCAGTCCTTTATGCCCTCTTTCCATAGCTCTAGAGAAGAACATCTCTTCGTCCGGACCATGGCAAGGGCTAAAATCCGACTTTATCCCGGGACATTTCCGATACAGCAGTTACACTACATTAAGCTAAATCGAGAATAAACGACTTTATAGCGAGAGAAGGAAGAACTAGAGTTACCCCCCCCCCCCATTTTCCCTAGCTCTTGGATCTTGTTCCCGTTAGTTACAAATTCCGTTGTACGTCGCTTCTCACTTTTCCTTAGCGAACGTATATACGTCATTGCGTTATTCGGGTTAATTAAAAAAATACATTTGGTTGGGCGATGCGCTTCCTATACGCGATAATTAAGAATCTGAAGTAACGGATGATGGTGCTGGTGGAAAGGTGGAGAGCTCTAAGCTGGAGCTGCTCTGGAGCGTGTACGAGAGAACAAGCGAGTGGTGACGACAAAAATGTTAAATGCTTCGTAATCGGAGTAGACGGTGCTTCTAATGATCTTTCATCCTTTTGACGCGTATATACGAGAAATGATGGTACGCAGCGTCAGGGAGGGAAGGGATGGGCAAAGAGGACTAGTTGGGATACACTGAAACGTCTTACTTGTCTGTGATGGTACGAGGTAAAGAAAGTTAGGGGTTTATATAGCGGCAAAAGGAAAATGGTTTATGGGTAGGGTCTATGACATATTGAAGTTCTTGGGTGAGAGGTATGTAGGTACCAAATTGGCATCTTGTATTAGTATTTCAAGTTTCTCCTCAAAGTTACTTTTGAATTAGATCAAATACTCGCGCTTTGAATTGCAACTTAAATATTTTTCAGAAACATTTAGTTACATCTTATTTGCAACGAGACAAACCCCTAACCTGTACTACCTTCCAGTCCATTAGCTTTATTTCACTTGACACAAGACACACGCTAGATTTCTTTAGAAAGGAAATGGCTTTGGCGCCGAGTTTGAAACTTTCCACGTCTGCATCCAATCATCTTAGCCGAATAACGTTGAAGGTATAAAAAGGGTATATAAAATTGATGGGGCATCACGTTTTTCCCTAACTTTCACTCGATTCATCGCGAGGTCTTGGACGAAATCTATCCCCGAGTCTTTGAGGGAACAAACCCAGTTTGACTAGAAATTCTAACGATCCGAAAATGAAGCTTTCGCTGTCCCAGTTTGCTCTTGCCTACCTTTTACTTTTGTTGGATGGGAGAAACGTTTTAGCTCAGACCGCCCGCCCGCCCTTCAGCTAGTGGCTTTCGTATAGTGTCTTAAAACAGTCGGGTTCCTCCTTCCGACGTCTCGGGTAACATTAAATTAACGAGTCTTTTGGGTATTAAAACAACGCTTGATAATAGATCGCGCGATTCTTCAACCCACCCGTTTTCCTAACTCCTACTTAAGTTTAAGGTTTTTTGAAGTTAAGGTGGTTGAGAAACACCTAAGAACAATTCTATTCATTTACTGTATTCTCATTTTAAGAACTTCAAATTACGCTAACGATATCTTTTGATTGGAAATATAATTTTATGCAAAGTAGCTATCCTATTGATTGAAAATTATAAAGTAATATCTTTTCTCTGTTGAATGTTTTGAGGAATTTCGTTTTGGTTTGAGCAGTTTGAAATCAAACTGCGTGGTCAATCAATTCAAGACGTCTGGATTTTTCAGGCCATACTGTAGCTCTGTTACTTGCTACTGTCGTGGGGGTTCAACTATCTCATTTCGCCTTGGCCTTCCACAGCTGTCCAAACACTATCTCTTCAGTTGTCTTAGGAGGATCGAGGTGATTCTTTCTCGTTCTTAACAAAACCACCACTTAAGGAAAGGAACATCTAGGCTTCGTTTTCCTTAACTTTTTAGTTGATTCTTTTTCCTCTTTCCTCTTTATTTAAGGAGGAGGAAAAGCTTTTAGTTGGGAACTTATATCTTTCTCTTAAGTTCTGCCCGGCCCTTTTTAGTTATTAGGACATTTGGATTTCATTCTTTTGCTTATATACTTAATCGTTATTAGTGCCTCATCTTTTTCTCTCCAGTTTTGGTTTTTATACTTAAAATTGATGCTTAAATCGTTATGGTCGGTCTTATGGCTAAACTTTTAAAATTACTTTAGGGTTAATTTGGATCCATTTAATGTGGATTACTCTACGAATTTCTATATAAAAGCAATTGGGGGGAAAAGCTCTTGAGAAGTATCGAGTTTGGGTTTGGTGCCACTTTTTCTGTTTCAAGGATTTCAAAGGCTTAATACTTCTTTTTTTAATACACGCTTATTTAAGAAAAGGTAGCATATTCCGTTGAGAGTATCCAGTAAAGGGTTAAAGAATATAATTAAAAGCCTAACGATTGTATTTAAGACTTCTTCATTGTACGCGAAACGTAACCAAAGCTGTTATTTTAATATTATATCCCAGGAGATATTTGCGAAGGAGCAAACTCGAAGAAACACAAACAAAAATAAGTAGTATAGTTGAAGGAACGTGTTTTTAAAGCTGATTCTGCGCCCCCCCCCTTCGTCGTATCGTGTTTGAACTGATTTGAATAATTTTCAGACCCATTCTAGCTTAAAATTAAAATACCCTTTCATATTAAAATTTAAAAATTGGGTAGACGATATAGCTGGTAATTCTGCTTTTAGTATGATACGCTTTGCTTTGGCTCGGCTAAAGTAAATATTTGAATTTTACAAACTTTACGGATTTTATGTTTGAATTTTTACACGTTTCATTTTCATTCAAATTATAAACACTGAAAATAACTAAACGAATTATAACCAAAAGGAATTTTTAATTTTAAAATATAACATTAAATTTGGTTTAAGGTTAGCGACAATGGGTGTTTTTCTGTTGATTTGGGGAATAATAATAAAAACAGAGGTTTTTAAATCGTGGTTTACGTAAGAAATGAAATTAAAATTAGGCTTAGCAACTTAGACATTTTTAAGGACATAAAAATCGATTAATCGCCTTGGGAATAACTCTTTTAAAATTCGTTTCAAACTTTCTCTTTTTTTTTCCTAATGAAAAAGGAAATTTAAACTCCGCAAAATGATCCAACCTTATTTCACTAAAGCCATCAACATTTTCCAGCTTGTATAAAGAATCCGAAAGATTCTTGGCGGCTGCCAAATTCCTGATAGAAAATGGGTCATAATCGGGTCAGCAGCTGTAAGTCGAAAAAGCTGCCAAATTTCGACGGTCCAACCACAAAAACCACGTATCTATCCATTCTTTACGCAACTCGGTTACTTATTTGTGGCCCTAAAACTTGGGCATCAATGTACCTAGTATTAAAACCCATCCCATTTGGCAGCCTTCTCTTTCATTATCCGTACATTTTTCCACCCGCAGATTAGGAAGAAAGAAATTAGACTAAAAATATTGCGTGGGGACGTTTTACCTTAGAAGAGGCATGCAAGTTTGATTCTTAGTTGGAGGCCATCCCAGCATGCTTTTCGTGGTTTAGCATCACTGAAAATATTTTAAATAAAAGTTCTTGTTGCTATAACCAGGTGGCAACTAACAATAAACGGGGGTAGTATGGGTAAACTCTATATCTGGATGTGTCCCTACGAAAAATTATTTGTCTAATGAGGAGACCCTGAAGGTACGGTACCTTTCGGGCCTTTTTGGATAGCTACTATTCTCCATCCAATGTTTTATTTTTATTCGCTGGTTTCTCCCCTTTTTCGGAAATAATGCGCTATTAAGGCTAGACTTCCTGAAGGCCTGTATAGTTTGCACCCTTTTCTCTCTCAGGCCATTCGCGGTGTGCAATGCCAATTTTGGGTCGTTTTGGTCCGGGGGGGGGGCGGGAAGAGCTAGGTCCTTTATACATCACCCATGGTTGTGAGGAAAGAGTTAAAGGCGCGCTTTCCACGCTCTGTCGGCCATTCTAGCAGCCGCGATTGTTCCGAATTGCGACCAGCTTCTTACATCCCAAAATTATTTAGGATTGTAATTACGGCTGTTGTTGTTGTTGGGATGATTATGTAATTGTGATTTAGTTGTAATGATCGTTCCAATAGATGAAGCTGGTTGTTTCTCATTTGGTATTGATGACAAAAATACCTCTTCTTGGCATCTGTAATCTCAGTCTACATAAGGTGGACTTAAACTTGGAATGGCTATGGACAACAAGGAACGACGTTTTATACCCTTGTTCATCTTGTTTTTCCAAATTCCAGTGAAAGAATAAAACCAAAAAAACATTCCAAAGTAATGTTGGTTCTCCCCTGGGCAATATAGATCAGGACTTGCAGTTAAAAGTATACGGGGAGAGGATGGTTGACTGCGTGGGGACGGAGCCAGAAGCAACTTGGCGTTAACTTTAAGTCCTTGTTTTAGTGGCAAAGCTCTCCCACGGAATTCCGCCCCCCACCCCCTCATAGTTCTTCCTTTAAAACTTACGTTAGGCCTTGGCCAAAGGCTATACGATGGCGGTAAAACGGTAAACTTATTAGGAGAAAACTCCTCTCGCATCGCATCTCGCCAAATCGTTTGCCCCCCCCCCTCCTTTTTGGTCGTAATTAGTATAGCCATTGGGGCCCAATTTGCTTTAAAAGATATTACCCTTTAGCTCGGTCGCGCGCTCATCGAAAATTTGGGTGTAGCTAAGCCTTGGCTTACGGTTAGGTCTACATCTCTCTAGGTCTTTAACTAATTGCGATTAAGTTAATTGAAGGGAAGTTTAGGGGATGTTTTTTATAGGCCGTTTATCAACGGGGATAAGCCTGCTGCACGTGCGACCTTTACGTTTTAGAATCAATGAGGGGTCGTGGGTGAAAAGCTGCATGGTGAGAGTAATTAGTTTTAATTCGATTTATTGCCTAATTTTTGCTGTACAGTTTAAAAAGTTAATGTTTGACGATTTAACTGCTTCGGCTAATAGCTATTGATAGGGTCATGAATCCTTTTTTAGCGTATCTCTAAATATCTCCTAAAATTGTATAAACGAATGTTACCCAGTATCTCGTGGAACCGGTGAAAATGTATCATGCTTCGCTCAGACTTCCAATGCTACACAGAGTAACGTTTTTACAATTTTAGTATAATCAGTATCGTGACGTCAATCTAATTTAGTAATGTCTCGTCGTCGGATATCTTATCTTCGAGATGAATGTAAATATGCAAATCCCCAATTTCCATGGATTAAGTTTACCCGCAGCCAGCTAGACCTGGCCGTAAGATGATACGGGCCGAATGGGGAACGTTAATTTTAACTGATTTTGACAAAGTCGGATTTAATTAGGGCTTGAATATTCGCGCCCACGTAGACATATATAACGCGTACATGGTCTGACGAAGGTGACGCTTAAACAGCAATTTAGTTTGTTTATTTATTCAACAAACCATTCCGGGCATACTTGCGCGCGCGAGATTTTGGAAGCAATTGTGGACGAAGGGGGGTTGAACATTCATTAATTCGAAGGCGTGCCATTGAGAACTTAAGGTAAACTTATAGCCAAGAATGTATAGTTTCCTACATACATATTTAAATGCGATGCCTCGAAAGATTTTAAACTTAAATTGCAATTCGGGAAAACCAATTAACTTAGTTTAGTTAAATTGTTCCATGAATTTTGTCCTGTGCCTTATAAGATTGGTGCGCTATTAGAGTCACTTTCTTCAAGCCGTATTAGCCAATAAGAATTGGTACCGATAGATTAGGCCTATTTCAAGTTGAACATGGAACGAATTGTCTTTTAATAACTTAAATCCTTGACTCTACGTTTCTTATCATAGTTGAAATTGAAATTTCAGAGATAAATTGAATAAATTCGTATTTTAAAACCTATATAATATTAAACGGGATTTAAATTAACGGAATCTTGAGCAAAATTTAAATATTTCCACTATCAAATACATACGGAGATATTATCGGTACTATAATTTAACGTATTTTGGACCCCCGTCTCTCCCCCTAACCCGTTTTCAATCCCCATCAGTAGAGACGGTTGCTTGGTTGGTATTTGGTACAGGTGATGGCGTATATGCCCTATTGTAATTCGTTATTGATTATCTCTGAAACTTAGGCTATTATAGGACCAAACCCTGATCCGATTTACCCGTCTATTTAAATGGCAAAACCACGTAACTTCGTTGTATCCCCCGAAGAAACGGGTGACGTTTTGCCTCTTAAATCATTCATCTTCGTCTATTGTTTAGCGTGGATATCTATAGACTAAATCCAACCCGTAAAGTCCAAATCCGACGCAATGATATTACGGATATATCAGTGAATTAATATAGTTTGCCCAATTTAATTTACATGTCTTACAGCTGTGATTTCGGTTTGGACTTAAACCTAACTTTGCCATCAATTTTACTCTCGATTCTGGAGCAAAGGGTTTTAAAGAGATAGTCGCATTCGCGTCGTGACTCTGGTTGGTCGAATTGCCTTGATGTTAGATTGGTAAGCCTTTGGTTAAACCAAAAGATTTGAGATTTAATTAATTTTTAAAAAGGTTAGATTTGAGGTGATACTCTCCCTTTAATGATGGTTCACAGTTCATGGGATGTTCAATTTAGACCTAAATGATGAATCAGATTAGGGTATAGTGATTTGATTAAATATATAAATAAAAAACACACGATTTCCAAACTCTCATTATATGAGTTTATGGAGGGTAAATTGCGAACTCCCCTTTCTGGCCATGGCTAGCCATATGATGCCTTTAAGTGACGTAATTAATAATGGTAAATGAACTACAGCCTAGCCACCAGGCACGAGCTGCTATATCCAATTTCGTAGCAGACTGTTATTAGCGCCAAACTCTGCGTGCGGTTCGGACTATGGGAAAGAAATTGTTCCTCCACAGAGGACGACAACCAAAACGGTCCTAATTTATGAACCTGCGAAGGTGGCAGCGGTCAGATTTAAGAGTTTTTTTGTTTAGACTTTGAAAACGATTTATCATAAAAGGGGTTTTAAATTTAACCGTACCGTGGAGTGGTATAATATTAATGATGTTTATTTAGAGTCAAGTTCGGTTCGGAACTGAACGAGGGTTAAACGCGTGGTTTAAACTCTTATTTAATGGTGAGAGAGGAAAAAATGTGAAATTTATACGCTGTTATTCAAACCCTACAAAAGGATGGTGGTAGGACCGAGTATACTTAGGTTATTTTGAGTTGAAAATGTTCTTAATTCTAATTTTAAATTGCTTTCTAAACACAAACATGAAGAATAGGAAACTTAGTCTTAAGCTCAACTCACACTATTTACGAGTAAGCCTAATTCACGCTATTATTAACGTTTGTATAAGTTACCAAATAGACGCTTCAAATCAAGAGCATCTCATTTACATAATCCTCATACAGGAAAATGTTTAGTAAGCCTATTTCAATAAATTTACCAGACCCTTACGTTCGTAGGAGGCTCTCTCGGTAACAATCTCATAAACACTCATTTACTATAGTTTCGCGGTGGATACTTGAGGGTGTCTTGGGAAGATGGGAAGAAGTTGATTCCAATTACTTTATTCACGAGGTCCTCCTCCAAGCCAAGGCCTGTATCTTTTCCCTTGGAAATTGCTATATATTTATACTTTGCCAACAAGTAAGGGCAGGCAGGCAAACCCAGAAGACCCTAAAGATCTTATAGAGGGGATTCCTTTTTTTTACGTTTCTTTTTCTTCGATCTTCATTGCTTCAACAGCCTCGTTTTCGTATCTTATATTCCCTAATGTATTTAAGCCTCGGTTGTTGTGGCGAATAGAAGAAAATGGTAATAGGTCTTTCCCGCACTTTTTCCCAAACGCTTCTTGTTTTGGCCTTGGAGAATTATAGCTAGGGATGCAATAAGTTTTGGTGGTGGTGCGTGGTGTATACTGTACACCATCTAGGCATGCACCAAGGCTTCTGGTCTTGCTTTTTTTTCTTCTTCCTTGATAGCGCACGAGCTTCAACCTTATCAGCCTAACTTTGATATCTTTAAGGTACTCATTTATAACCGAGGCTTATCAATTTGTTTAGTGTTAGGTTGGTTTGATATCGTGGTATGCACGCTACAAATCCAATATAAGATTTGCTTTGGGGTTCGACCTCTATAGGGTGTTCTCTCTCTCTCTATAAAAAAAGCTGTTTCCCTCGATTTTATGCTACCGGAAGAAGCTGTTTTCCATTGCTAATACCGCTATACAGGGTGTTTCTGATAATTCTGGCGGCACAAATTAAGGGGGGCGATTTTGAGTACGTAAAATACTAAAATCATAACTCGAAAATAGTGGAACTTAGGGCAAAATGGAGGTAGAATATTTTCGACTCAAAATCTATCCCCCTTCATGCAGACTTATCAGAAACACCCTGTATATACAATGCATCACCCAATAGAGATTCAGATAGAGGCGGTGTATACCATCGGCAGTGTAATATGTAGCCTGGTTTTATATATGTATTGATTTTAAATCTGCTTGTTTTTACCGTTTTACGTTATGGCATCGAAACGAAATACAGTATGTATTTTAAATAATTTTTAACGCGTGTTATAGAGGAAAACATTTTGTGTTCATCGTGTTACACCATAATAATATGGAGTTCTTGAGTTTGCCATCTGGTTTTCTTGCGTTAACTAAGGTCCCTTTTACTTGCGCAATATATTTCACTTCAGTTATCTATAGCATTAACACCTCCCTTACAATTTTCACTTGTACATACAGAAAAAGATTACATTTAAAATTCATTATTCTATATAAAAACATAAAACTATTATTTACTCCTCTATTCAATATAAACATAGTAAATTCATATTCCATCCATACAGATTATTCTTGTTTTTCGATTAAATTGCAAGGCGTAAGCGAAAATTTGATCTCGTCTTTGTAAATTTGATTTCGCATACAAGGTATACCAAATTTCTTCCATCCAGATGTCTACTATCTTAGCTAGCTATCCCAATCCCCTTTTTCTTATTTTACCCCTATACCGTTTTAGTTTTTCAAGATAAGATTGCAGAAGGGTGGCCGGGTGGCTGATGGTTCAAGGGTTGAAGCGAGACAAGCCATAGAGAATGAGAAAAATTTGTAAAAGGCAAGGGTGTTCGAACTCGAGCGTTGGATATATATGCGCCAAAATCCAACCAAGCAACATCACCCTTTAGATGGTTCTGCATTTCTAATGCCCCTTCGTCTATGGTCTAACGTAGCTGCCAAGAACATCGGGTAATACAAGACTAGCGCTTGCATGCAGTCGCCAAAAGGCTTAGTGTTTGTTATGCAACGGATTTATATAACCCTGGGCCCCTGGCCTATGGAGGTTTGCGCACCCCCTATTCTAGAGATGCATGAATTCAGTTCTTCTCGAATGAAAAAGGAGGGGGTTAAGGAAAAAAGACAGCTAGAATGGCTGACTTCCTATATATGGAAACAACCACCGTGATGTGGAGGATCTACTCCCAAAAACGTTGGAGTGACTTTTCCAGGGATTGTAAAGTTAAAACTGAAATGTTTTGTGCCTAACTGAACACTTTAACTATAGCGTCTTATCGGTGACGCTTACTAATAGATTTAGGCCTACTTGATCCTAAAAATTAGTTACAGATAGACAGGTCTTCATCCTTTGAAAGCATGCATGCACTCCTGGGTACCCTTTGTATTATCATCCTTGCTTACAGGATCTTGTCTAGAACACAACACATTTTCTTAAGGGTTTTTTCCGTTCTTCTCTGGTTTGCCTTTGGAAAATAGGCCTAACATATCCAAAAACCCTTGGCTAAGGCTTTCTTCCTTTCACAACCCCAAACCCTTGTAGCTTAATTTCCATATTTTGATTTCATTTTTTTTTCTTTCTTTATATCGAGGGAAATTTTTCCGCCGAAGTAACGCTCAGCTAGAGGGCATCTCGGAGTGTTTTTTCGTCAAGGAAATACTAGGAAAGCTATGCGTGTAATTTCCAGGACTTTCTTTCTCTTCTTTGTACTATACCAAGGCTTAGCCGCTGTTCCTGCCTCGCTGACTTTATTCTTATAGAGGTTTTTCCCGCGGTTTTTTTTTCTGTTATAGAAATAGCAGAATCTCTACCCTAGAGGTCTCCCTTCCTCTCCCCCTAAGGTTTAAATGGGGTGGAATACATGAGTTTTTATATTATATGGTGGTTTACCCTGGACTTGTACCCTGCACTAAAAGAAAAATGTCTATAGTTATTCTAATCCAAGAGGCCAATTTTACTGATTTATTCCGTAGGATTATACGAGTTTTTCTTCTTTTCCAACGCGCAAAGTTACTGGAGTGTTTTGGGAGGAAACCATCATCTTAAGGGAAACGCTTTAGGGCAGATTGACTTTAAATTTTTGAGGTCTTTCGGTCGGGAAAGATTTTTTTATTCCTCCTTTTTATTTTGATGAATTGAATCTTTAAAGGGGCTCAATTTATATTTTTGAATTTTGCTTGAGACTAGCAGAGAGAATCACCACCCATTAGTGGTTATAACGTTTTTTCAGACTTAGAATGAGTAAGAATTCGAATGGAAAATATATATAGTCTCCTGAGGTTTTATCAACTTTCTCAGGTTGTAAGGGATAATAAAATATACTTGGGGTTTAATGTCTGGAACTTCCTTCGCAAATGTAAATTTTCATGGTCGATTTACAACTTGAATTTTATTTTTAAAAATTAGGGAAAATTGTAAGTCGGGACACAAATCGGGAGGAAAGGAGTAGCGTTGCATTTCTACTCCAGTTTTAAAAACTCCTTAGTGAGAATTTAAGCTTAATTAAATGTATTATAGTAATTACTCCTTGTCGTCTGTAGGATGCAGTCTGCTTCCCATTCACTCGGATAATTATTTTAAAAGCTTAGACGTCTTATCGTTAATGCTAATTATTTTAAATTAATTACGCGTTTCACGTTCTAAAAGTCTGAAATATTGTTAGGGAAAGTTTCAATTAAGTTATTAACAAAGTTAATTTCATCAGATTTTAACACAACGCGATAGATTTGTTAATTTATTTTTAGTTTTTCTACACTACGAACCAAGGCTTAACGCCTCGAGGTGAAATTATCTGGTAAGTTACTGTAAAGATGATTTAGATTCAAATTAGAACGTCTTCCATCCCCCGTAATACTTCATTAACTTCGTTTCTATAAATGGTAAATTATAAAAGAATTCATTATTTTATAACTTGAGCTCGCTCGGGGACCAAGCTAGGCCCTTGATTAAATAGGATTCTCTTAGCGCTGGGGGAAAACAAGAGAGGGTTTATTAATCCTTTGAGATTGCGGAAAAGGCAAACTGAGAGGAGGATAAAGAGGAAGAAGAGGTAAATACCTCTTCTTAGAAACGAGTAAAAGAGGTTGGCGATTTTTCCCGCTTACTCGGCGCAATTTGAAGTTTTCGAACACAAAAGTTATTAGAAGGAGAGGGTACTAAAAATTGCTCTTTTTTTTACTTCACCACTTTCCTTCCAAAAGATGGCTTGCGCTATACAAAAGAATGAGTTTGGAAGGTTCCGGCCGGATTTGCTAGATGATATGGTTGAAGAGTTTATATTCTTAACTCAACAATCAAAAACCTTCGATAAGCGAAACACTAATTTTGGTTTTTATGTTAAAATCTCTTCAAAAGAACTACAAATATTTTATACGTGCCCTTGCTCCCTAAATGACATGTTAAAGTTCAAACTTCGGAGGAAGGAAATAGCAGACGATTTTCTGAAAACACTTAAATTTTTCCAGCCATTTATTGGGACCACCGAACGGATTTCCGCCAAAGAAATGGCGCTCATTTCTTGCCCGCAGTCTAAACTTTAAAAGTAACTCTTTAAATTGTTATTGGCAACCATTTTCGTTAAAATTCTTGCTTTGGCTGGTAATTTTTACGACCATATCATCTAGCAACCTATTCGGAATTTCAAGAATCAATGGGGGGGATGCGAATTAAAGGGGGTAACAACAACCTTTTATTTTAAGAAGAAGAAGAAGAACCAAAAATGGCGCGCTGTTTTCCCGGTGGTACTTGATGGCCGGGACTCTAGAATCTCTGTAAGAGAAAGGACTCGAAATTTGTCCTCCCACTCTACTTTTCTTAATTTGATAAGCGGGAATCTTTATAATCTGGTTAAAAACGGTCGCCGTGATTACACGATGCCTCGGGGGGCCTAATTCGATTAACTGAGAGCGCCGCTTGGCTCTTCTCTCCTCCTTCGTAGCTAGAGTTTGAGACTGAAGCGATGGCTATAGACCTACTCGTCAGCTAGAACAAGGCCTAGCTATAGCTTGGGCTAACATCGTTAACTGCCGAACAAGTTTTATTTTTCGGTTTTTCGCCGATGGTGGTAGCCACTAGAGGCCGCTTTTTGGCTCCCTCGCATACGCCGAGGCTTATGTTAGGCCTAGGTATAAAAATATTCGTCTTTCCTCCCCTCGATTGAATCAAGCTAGGGTTGGTTGGGAGTCTTAGGGACTGTACCGTTAAGCCTAACGCGAAGGAGATTGGGTTTGTTTTCTTGTACAGTACATCTATTGCGCGCAATTTTCGCTTAGCCTGGCGTTTTTTCCGCGTTTTCGCTTTTCTAACAGCAACTTGGGGGTCCTTCCCCCGCCCACCTTCGTTCTATACTTAATTAGAAATGTTTGGTCGGTGGACTTCTGGAAGTCCGCTTACCTTCGTTTCAGCTTTTCCTGTAGGTATTCAATTGGGAAGTTCCGTAAAGGCAACGTGCGTGGTTTAATTTGTATTAGTACAAACCATAAGGACCTGTTGAAAATAGGACTTTTCCAAAATGAAAATATGTAGATCTAAACTTCTACTCAACCTTGTAATAGTCGAATAACTCCAGTAACTTTTGTGGTGTGTTTATTATATTTAGGGCTTCTTTCTACGTACTGAATACTCAATTTGGGATGAACCTTTATGACTTTCCATACGCAAATTTCGTAGGAACTTTGTCTTTACGCGGCTCTTTCATCTTCTCACCGATGACGTCAGTCTTTCAACAACTTTGTGGCTAGTAATTAAGGCTTAAAAAAGGGAAGACCATAGAATACACACTGCGCTAAGTGCCTAAACAATTGGTTTTATCTAATGAGTCGATGAACTTAAGGGATGGATGAGATTTTTTTTTTATTCTTTGGTCCAAGAGGGTTTTTCCCTTAATGTAATGTGTTGCCCCCTTAAGTTGATTATAGAGTGACGTCACTAGTTGTCTTATCAACTTAAGCTAGATGGTAGATTAGCGTGCAAGTACATAATGAGCCCCAGTAAGTTAGGTATTGGGGTAATTCAATGGCTTTTGAAAGTGGGTTGTATCACTGAACCGAAAATTCTGTAACTTAAGGAAATTCGTTTAAAGTATTTATTGGCGTTTCCTGCGATCTCAAGAATATTCTCCAAGAACAGTTCATGCATGTTTGAATATGTTTCATTTTTTAGACGAGAAAAATTTAATATTTAATAGAAAGTCTATATATATCTATAGCTATAAAAATCCCACTTTATAGAATAAACACGTCTTGTGCCAAGTTAGCAAACAGTTTTCTTGCAAAAAAACCCCCAGCTTCCTGACAAAAATTGAAGTGATTTTATTTTTTCTTCGTTTTTTTTTTTGGCATAACACCCGCGGGCTTGTTAATTCTTTATACCGTATTTTCAACGCGCTAAAAATCCATACAAGAAACCAAAAATCTTTGTAAGGTGGGCCTCCTATTTCCACAAACCAATATTGAGTCCTTTTTCTCTTGAAATTGGAATTGAATATCGAACTACAAACACGGTTATTTTTTTTTTCTTATTTCTTCATCCAGTTTTTCCGCTCAGATTTTCAATAAGTTTACCCTATAAAGGTTGGTTGGTTTAAACCTTTTTGTAGATATATGGGTTTTAAAGCTTACTCATTTTGAAGAAGGAAATTTTTTTTTACTATTTATTTATCAGAAGCAACAAAGATAACGGTCAAGTCTCGCGCTCTCTACCTTCCATCGTTAGACCAATCAGCACTCTACTTTATGTGACGTTATATTTTTTTTTGGCGACACTCTAATGGAGGTGCTGAAGAGAAAACATAAACGTATCCTTGTCGTCTTGTTTTTAATCTTCTATATTCACAAAAATTCGATTTAATTTTTTTCCGGACTGAAAAATAATCGACAGGTTTTTTTTCTTTTGGTATTTTAAAATCGTTTTTACGGTGGGATTTCTATATCTTGTTACCTGTCGCTTCTGTATGTTTTCTATATAATGTTGTAGCGGAATTTGTGACCCTAAGGGCTAGCGAAAATAGGGGCTTTTCTATTGTCAAAAACATGTTCACGTTAAAAAGAAATCAGATGGTAAAAAAAAATGTATTATATCAACTCCTTCGAATTTTGCGAAAAGTTTATTTTTGGGGCAGTGATATCTACTAGTAAACAGAACTTCATAATTTGTTTTTCAAATTCAAAGTTTTGAAAGCACGAATTACAAAGGCTTCGAACTTTTAGTGATGGAGCTGTTTCCTATGGTTTCTTATACTCAATAATATTCGTCACAAAAGAAATAAGGTTATCAGTTCTAAACCAATTGATTTGAATTCCTTTTCTTTCAACTTTCACGACCATTATCCAATTTCCTTCTTGCATCATCACCTTAAAACTTTAGAAAAAAAAATAAATCTTCAAAATAAGCGGAATCAGAAATAAATTAAACCGAACGTTATCAAAAGGTTTCTTTAAAATTAAGACTATGTCAGTCGTCAATCCTTAAGTTTTCAGGCCTATTTTTGTTTTATCCCACAATACTTTGCGACAAATATTCGGTTATGATATTGAGTTTTCTAGACAATGGAGATTTATTTTGCTTCCATCTGCGATGAGGGGAAGACAATAGAATTCAAACTATATCTTCGCGTTAATGGACTTTGATTGACGAAATCCAAATCTTTCCTTTAAAACTTTAAGCTCATTTATCACTGGAATCGCGATTTATAAAGCCTAAATATGACATTCAAAATCTAACCATTTTCTCACTCTCTTGAAAAGTGCGCTTGGGCCTTGAACAAACTCCCCTGCAACTTTGAAAAAAAATACCTCGATAATGACTGTAAAACTTTTCAAAACCTTACGTATAGCTTTTCAAAAAAAAATTATTTTCTATATATGTGTATAGTTTTTGGTATACCTTAACTTGGGACGATACAGAACCATCAATCTAATTCGTATTTAAGAAAAAAATAAATATGGTGGAATAGAAAGATAAGCCAGTCATCTTCTTGTAAGCCTTCCCCTCCCCCTCTACCCCTTTTACTAGTTTGCGCGGGAAAGGTTTTTGCGGGATTATATGGCCCTACGGAGACCCCCGACTCGAGGAGTGCAGAGAGTCGTTAACGATATCCCTCATCATCACCTGATGCGTTTTTATCAGTGTGATATATATAAAAAAAGTTAGATTACTAAAGTGATGGTGCAATCGTAAAATGACCCATTTCACTTTCCCTTCGATGTTTTGTAGATTAATGGCATCTATCTATTTGGTTGCCTAAAGTTATACGGATAAATAATGTTGCGTGTCATTTATTAATTTGTAATTTATGTACAAGGTGTTACAAAAAGGAAGGGTTCGCATAACAATCGGTTCTATGGAAAATATTTTTTGAGTCGAAAATGTGTTATAATATTTTGTTCTCAGGGCCACCGATTTAAAGCTATGATTAGGAGTGTTTTAAAAGTGACTTTTTAATTAAATTAGCATTATATTTCAGATTCTTAGTTAAAGGGGTCCAAAACGGACGAAAAAATGTCTTGGAACCTTTTCGACTGTATTTAGGTTCATACACCCTGTATTTTAATATAATCTCACCTGAAGTTTTATATTTTTAATACAACTGGGATTTCGGGTTAGGTTTTGGCGTCGAAAAATGATATTTTTCCTGTTCTTGCTATATGTTCTTAACTTCAAACGCAGGTGTATTTTGTGCCCCTTGGGAAAGGGTTGAAAAATTACGGACTGACGTTGAAACTTGGGCCAATTTTTTTTTTTAAGTTTAGTAATCGATGATTTTGATGGATTTTTAATTTTTGGGGGGGGGGGAGCATGAGGCTGTTTTTATTTTAAGTTAGTTTTTACCTCCTTAAATATCTACTTTTATTTTGAAAGTATTGGGAAATAATATTGATTTTAAATTAATCAGGTCACTGACAATATTTGGTTAAGAGAGCTAGCTTGAATGGTTTTGTTTTTTCAAATGGTTGATTTTTAATTAGCCCTGTTTGAGTCTAATTTTAATTCGAAATTTTTTTTTCAAGGGGATCGCGAATAGAGAGTTATAGAAACTTAGTTTAAAATGTGTAACGCTCCTTTAATTAGACGTTTTTTTTTGCAATTTAATTTAAATTAAATTAAGATTAAATTTCACAAGAACTTGAACTAGTTAAGCATAATTTTAAAAAAATAATTTAGTTGAAACGTTTAAATTTAAATTAAAATTTTTAAATTGTATTATGTAATAACCAGAAAATTACATAACTGTGCAATTTGGGGGGGCGTGAAAATCGACAAATATCACATCGTATTTACCCTGAACTCGTAAAATTTAACCAATTAACAAACACGACTTATATACGTAAACAAACCAAAAATTCTCTAGAGAATCACCGAGACTAAATAAATAATTTCCTAATTATTCTGATTTGAATTCCCTCGTCTTTCGTCTTTCAATGTGTAGTCGTGAATTAAATTGATAGCAACCATTCCCAATTAATTTAAATCAATAAAAAGTCTGCTTGGGGGAGTATTAGAGGAGAGGTTTGGATCTACTTCCGTATGGAAATAAAAATTAAGGGAAGTGGTAGAGGAAGAAAAAAAAAGCCGAGGAAATAAGATGCATTGGGGAAATCCATCAAAATCATTGATTTTTTTCCGTCACTTAAGAACGAAACTACATGGAGAAAAAAGGGTTGTTGCGTGGGTAATTTGAATAAATATAGATGAAGGCTATATCAATTTTCTCGCTATGATTTTTGACGAGTCACGTCGTGGGAAGTATGACGTCATAAGATGGATAAAATTCTGGTTAAATCATTGAGATAGAATTCTGATGAATCTAGTGAATATTTTGCAAAAAGAAAAAAAATTCAACTCTTCATCTTTCTAAGCCTGGCATAAATTAAGGGGGATGTTCTTTGGGTGATTTTGAGTTGAAAATGTTCCATGAAATTTTGACCTAAAATAAAGAAATAAAAAGTGGCGCGTTAAATCCAGGTGCTTTTAATTTCTGTAAATTTATTATAAATTGTTTTCTAGAACAAGCTATTACTTGTGTTTAATAAACACCATAAATTAAACATTATACCTAGACGGAATGTAAAATTGTCCCAATAATATTTGGATTCGTTATATTCATTCCGTCTTATAAAAGGACATTTGTCGTTTTCAATTTCGAACGATATTCATATTTGCATATTAAATTAGATATCTTACTGCGTTTCCTTTTGCCTGCCAACGATTCTTACGCAGCTGCGAATTTATTAATTCTATTACCTCTCTTATAATTTGTTGCAATATCATAATTATCTTTCTCCATCTTAAAACAAAACCCGAATCTAGAAAATCAAACTTACAAATCAAATAAATTTGACCCATTCCTATCCTGCAACTTCGCTATATCTTTTCCTTTTAAAATATTCCCCCTTTTCAGAAGCCCGGAAACATTTTACGATCTTTGTAATAATAAATTTCAAAAGGAAACATATTAACATACAGGGTGTTTTTGATAAGTCTGCCATAAATTAAACTTTGAGTTCTTAGAGTCGAACTGAGTGGCAAGTGTCACTGGAACATGGGTGGGGTCTACAACATTTAATTATGAAGGTATGTGCTCCCAAACATTGATTTTTCCACTAAAACAATGAAATAAATGTTTGGGAGGAAATATTGCTGTAAATAAATGATGTTCATCACATGTTCTGGTTGAAAACTATGGCAGACTTATCAAAAACACCTTGTATAAATTCTCAGGTACACGAGTACACAAATGTCTTGTGTCTTTCACGCGTATAGGCATACACAAAAGTTAAATTGGAACATAAATTTTTCTCACCCTTTTGCGTATCTCTTTTCTACGTAAAGCTGGCTCCGATGGTTTTAATTTCCTTCTATACAGGCGTGCTCTTGTCTCGACTAAAACTTAACCTCGATTAATAAAAGGGAAGGGAAGAGAATGTGAGTTGTCCTCCTAGACTCATCCTCTCTTGTTTTACCTGCGGGGTAATTAAATTTGTCTGTGGCATTTCGGGGGGTGTCGTTTGAAATAATGTAAAGCCTGAGCTCGGAGTTAATTGAAGAAGGGGAATTTCGTTCTGAGCGAAGTGTATAGCTAACGTGTTTTAGTTGTTATTTGATATAGTCTTGTTGGAAACATATTGTAATAAAATATTTGTTTATAAGAATGTTTTACAAATGTAGGCCTAATTGTTGGATTATATTTTCCATATTTTCTACCTTTCTACCTTACTAATTTAATCATCCTCAAAGGTAGCATTCGTACTCTTAAGATAAGGTTGAAATGACTGGTATAGAAAAGGATTAATTAATTTTTTTCTTTATTTGTCGTGAATTTGCTAAGGCCTAAGTCAACTATTTTCTAAGCGATTCCAAAGTCCAAACTGTTCTGGATCCTTGTGACATCACATCCCAGTGCTAATAAAATTCCCTTGTGGGGGCTGACGAATGAAATTCACCTATTAAGAATCTAGTTACGCAGGGAGGGCATCAATGTGCGCTCCAATAGACCTCTATGGTCACATAAGCTAGCTATAAATTTCGCTCAAAAGAATCCGTTTGAAGATACGCGCGTTTGACTCTTTTAACAATTTAAAATGTTAATGTTATAGCGTATTAGAGAGTAATCCTGTTAACTCTTTGATGTTGGCTCTTTACATAGTTTGTAACAACCTTGACGACCGAGTTTGAATGAATAAACCAGAGGTAGATGACGTACTTTAAGAATCTTTACCAGAACTTTCGCGTCATCAAGGAATTTAAGATGGGGTGGGAGGGGTTTGTTCAAAGGTTTTGGGGACCTTCTATAGGTATATATGAGAAGGGTTAACTTTGCCGCGTGGTACATATATATATCGGATACCCATTTCATTTTTCGGGTCGTTGATGCTAATGGTCTGATAGCAAGGAGTATGGTCCCCTCTAGTTCACTAGGTATCCTCTCTCCCCTAACCCCGTTTTACCGTTCGCTCCATTTGCGATGAGCTTGAGGTACTAAGGGTTCGTTTCAGATGGTCATCAGGTGACGTTATTCCTCTTTTATGAGGATTGAAGAGTAGGATTATTGGAGACAAGGTGTAGGGTCCAGGGAAAGTGAAAGGTAGCGTCTTGCGTTTTGTGATAAGCGTAAAGTTGAGTATTTTACTTCATATTTGTTAACTTCTGAAATACTTTGGTTTAAAGTGTCCCCTGGTTCTCGCAGCCCCTTTCAAAACGTTTGTGTGCGTTTGATGTTTACCCTACACTGGGTGATTCGGATCAATAATGTCAATTTTGAGGATTGATTTAATGAGTAAACAAACTAATTATTACGCGGTGGAAAATGATACCTACTGGATTCCATTTATCTTTTGTGTGTGCACCAATAACCATTTCCACGTCACAAACATAAAGTTTTTTTTTTTATCTAAAACACTATATAAGCAAAAGATGTCGTTTAGCCTCGAATGGTTACGGAATATTGGGATAGAATCGCTTTTAGTTCTCCTTGATTTCTTCCATGGACTTGGCGGTTCTAAAGAGGACTAGAAAGGGGAACAAGCATCACCCGCTTCCCTAAAAAATTAAATTTAAATAACGTCATTGATCTATTAGAATCCTTATCTCCTTTTGCTCGTAAATACCGTTATTTTTGTATTGCCGAAGTGACCAGTTTTCATGTTCCCTTCAGGGTATGTAAGATCCTTGAATCTTCGTAACTTTTCGAGTACTCTTAATGCGTTGTTGCCATAATGCTCGATCGTTTCCAAAAACCCAAAGAGTTTCTCTTTACCCATGAGATTTATTCTACCTTTTTTAAAGGCTTTTGTCCAAGGGTTATCTCCTTTTAGTTAGAATCGATGGAATTTAATAAAGTTGGTTTTATTTAAGTTTGGTTTCGTGTTCCCTTCCCTAGTCTTCCAGGGGTTTTGTTGCGTAACATGTTGTTACCAAGGCTTAAAAGGTTTCAGCTTGATTAATTGAAATTGTCGGGCTGGAAAGGATTTAATGATGATTAGAAATTTAAGGGATTAAATTGAAAAGATGTTTAATTCTTCAGATTATAAATTTTTATTTGATGGATGTTAAGAAAGTTTTACTTTAAATTCGTATGATTAATTAAGTACTAATGTTACGTAATCATTAGGGAATAGTCTCTTAGCTCCTTAGGTAACATTTGAGAAGAATAGAAGTGACGCGTAAATTCCCAAACCGAAATCATTGGCACTAACTGCACTGGAAGAAGTTTTAAATCATCGCTAGTTTTCAAGCCTAAACGTTTATTAATATAAACGAACATTCTCGCTAAGCCTTTGCGAGATTATTTTTACTTTTGATATGATATTTTTTCTTTTTCTCTCTGTGAGAGTAGTCTTATACGACGTGCTGAGGAAAGTAAGAGGTCCCAAAAAGATAATATCACCCTCTGAACCGTGTGGATATCAAATATTTCATCATTAGTAGCATCGGCGTTGTTTAGGTTTTCCTCTTTTTTTATTTTAGTATTTTTACTTTTACGCGCGGGAAAACGAGTATAGTTAAGAAAGCCCGCGCCCAAAAAATGGATGATGTAAGCCTATTAGAAGTCGATTAATCTGAAGGTTTCATTCATACGAAATTGGAGACGTAGATTAGAAGAAAAAAAAAAGATTGAATATTGCGAGCTCTGACGATGTTTCCTTTTCATGGCCCAAAGATCTCGAAGTATTTAAATTAAGATTATAACTTAAAGTTAATTAACTTTTGATGATATAAGCCTATAAAAGTAGAATATATGTATAGGCTAGACCTTAGCGGCTTCCGATCCATTATTTGTCAAATAGGCGGCGATGGTCGACCTCCGTAACGAGCTCTCAGCCTTTTCTCCTCCTATGATTGGGGGGAAATACACTATTAATTTCAACCTCAGTTTACTCCGTCTTTAACGCTACATTGATGCTAAATTAACGCCGTAAGAATTGTATTAGGGTAGCTTTGATTGTAGCGCCAACTTGGATAGAAATTGGGATACAATCGGCGTTCGTGTAGTTCTAATGAATGAAGGGTTATTTCAATGAGTCGTATAACATCAAGGGGTGATTAAGGAAACCACCCACTGTACTTTTGAGTGTATTAAATCGCTTGTCGCGAATATACTGATAGCTTTTACCGCGCGGAGATAAAAACGTTCTGCTATTTGGTGCGGAAAAACATTACGCCGAACAAACGTGGACGGTGGCTGGCACTGAAATTAATGTCGAACACTGTATGGAACCGGGGCTTTTCCCGCGTTTTTACTAGTTTCCCTTGCTCCATTGAGGCTGGATGTGCATATAGCTCTATAGCTAAGCCATAACGTTAGACTAACGGTTTGTAAAAGACCCTAGTGGGGCGCGTTGCCCCAGAAAACAAATATTGTACTTTCGGTTTTAGGTAACTATAGAAGAATTCGTTAAATTATCCTCTGAATATCTAATTAATTCGTTAATTTGTTTGTCTGAACTGATGAAAATTATATAAGAGTATCAACGTACTCGCACGTGCAATTTAGAGAACTGATATTAGCTATGAATCTCAGATAAAAGTCTGAGAAGTTAACTTCATATTTAAAAATATTGTTCCATTTAAGTATAATTCTATATCCATGGGAATATTTTAGAAATTCATGCCCCCTGGGTTATCTAAGGTCTATGGCCTGTTTTAAAAGTTAATGGCATCGTAAAAAATACTACCGTATGTAAGGTAATATAGCCTAAATTTTATATAGTCTATATATATATATATGAATGTCGAAAGAAATGGATTATAAATAGGTTCGGTATTAAAAGGTTTTTTTTAAACTTATACGGTGAAAAATATAGTTCCTTAAAGTTTTTTTTAAAATATGGCTAAGAGGTTACGTTCTAAAATAGATAACTCGCTCGATATCTTAACCAAATAATTAAATAATTCTAAATTAATTGGCAGTCTATATATATATATATGTAAGGCTCTATACTCTATAGTGTTGATAGAACATGGTCCTAAAGCTATTTCAAGAATGCAAATTTTACCAAAGCCCCCTTTCTCGAGACGGGCATCCTTGCAGTAGTCCTGACTTAAACTTAATTTAACGTTTATCCTTTGAGCCAGCTACTAATTAATTAGGAGAGGGTGGTGTAGTGGAAGGGCACAGGCCGCTCGCTCCTAATCACTTTTACTAATTAATTAGGCTGGACGATCGAAGACATACACGTATAGAAACTCTTTTTCGAAGGAACCCACATCTTCTCTTTTAGATTGTTTACATTTTGGGAGGAAGCTAAGAATGTTTTAAGCCTTGGCTCTTTATGAAGGAAACTATTTTATCCTCTGTTTTCAAACCAAGTATTCCTTTTGGACTGTCATTCCAAGTGCTAACAAACTATACCTACATTCCCGGTTTAGATGAATTTGATTTTGAAATTTTTTAAGACATATTAGACTCCAACAGAAGGTTCAAAGTTAAATTCGTTTGTTTTGTGTTATATTTTAAGCCAATTTTTTCGAACTCTCTATCTTTAACATCATTGGATGATGCTCAAGTTAGGATATTATGATTCAAGGATGCTTATTGAAGTTTCTTAATTACTTTTTCTTCATTAAATGATTGGCTACGAATGACTTATTGGATTACGGCGATCCTAAAAAGATCCGATGTAATGTACTTAAGCGTATACAGCGTACTTAAACCTTTTACTTATTCCCTTTACCCCTTCATTAACGTTTCTACCTCAAACACGGAAATTTCCAACAGGGGGTCCACAGCAGGATGAAGGATGAAAGACTTAGGGGGCGGACTTAATATGTTAGCGACAGTTTCACCTTACAGTATTGTATTACTTATTCCTCCCTATATCCTTATGGCTTTCGTAAGGTCAAGCGAGATTGACCATGGATGATGCTAGGCTTATTATAAGATAGGAAATGTCCCTCGTATCGTATTAGGAGCCGGCTTTTAGTATTAACATTGGGACCCTGCAGGTCTTTCTTTCCCCGCTCAAAATATTCTCTTAGTTCTTAAGTAAAGTTGATTAAACCCAGAGATATGAAATGCTTTTTGCCGGAACTACAAATTGCAATACCGTTAATATGAACCTTACAAAGCTTGGAATTTTAATTTGGAAATGGGCCTGTAATAAATTTGTATTGAAGGAAAAATTGAGAAAACTTCTTAGGAAAGTGATTTTAAAAATTTGGGGGAGAGGAGCTATTACGACCCTCTAACCTAATCTAGCCTAACTTATGGTTGAAAGGATGATGAAAAGGTTAGTGAATTGTCTAGAAATTTGTGCCAGAAGTTCAGGGGAAGTCGAGAACTATGATAATTGTCCCAAAAGGTCCATCTGAAATGGCAAAAATTTTATTTTCGCGGACGAATTTTAATAATAACTTTATGTTTAACCTACTCCTGTCTGTAATGCACTGTTCTAGCTCATCCGAGGCAGGCAGGCAGGCAGATGAGGGTAAGGGTTAGCGAAAAGGATGGAGTAGAAAGAACAAAATCCGTTGCAACTCCGTGGCCGGATTCCCTTCTCTTTCTCGTGACAAGCGCAGCTGCAATCTCTTTTCCATTTTCTTCTCTCTCTCTTACTCGCTCTCTAGCTGCAGTTCTTTTTTGGTTTACTTTTTATCTTTGGGGTCTTTTTCCCCTTCACTGCGATTTTTCGGATTCGCTAGATCCATTTTTTTCCGGAGGACCTGGAGCTTCTGCTCGTTTCTCAATATCTTTTTTTTCCCGTATATTTTTTGTTTTTACATATTTTTGTTTCGAGTGGAGAGAGAAAAGAGTGCTCTTTTTTTATTTTCAATGGATTTTAATTTTTTTTCTCATTTTTTTTGTATATTTCTAAAGAGCAGCCGTATTTATATCTCATTTTTATTTTTCTATTTTGAGATGTTTTGAAAGAACTGAGAAGAACTTTGCTGGATGAATTATCAATGAATTTTGAGCCTGTATATTGGGAGTAGGGCCCCTGGATGGGAGCTTTTCCTTGGACACGAGTGTGTAGCGGAAACAACATTTCTACAGGCGCTCGTAGGAAATATATGGGCGTTGTTCAGCCTGAAAGATGGCTTTCCTGCAATATTGCTAAACATTTTAATGAACTTCCAAACAGTCAAAGTTGGTTCCAAAACAACTTAAGTAACTTAAATAATTTGAACCTCGTTACCGGATGTAATTTCTGGGTAAGTCGATGAAATTTACATTTTTTCCTTTGTTGTTTTGGTACATATGGGCCAATCTGAACACGCCTTTTAGAGAGATAAGATATAGAGATAGACCTGTATATATATACAATACATCTCGTGAAAGATAAATCTTTGGATTTGAGAGTCGGCGACCGAATGAAGTGTGGAGTGTATACCAGCGAATATAATAGTTTCATCCATGAATATTGTATCAATAAAACAAAATCGTATTGTGGGGTGAACTATAGTATTCTTCACCACGAGCTTGGACTCCTCCAACAATGGAAGAAGGGGTTGATTCCTCCTTGTCACGTGGGTTATTGCATTTGTAAACAATCAATATTCGTGGTAGAATTTAGTAATTTCCGATGGATTTCGAGACTTGATATAGCCTATAACGTCCTGACTGGGCAAAGTTAAACTATCTTAGAAGTCACGTACAGTACTAGCGTCCCGATAGTGGGCTACTATATCCATTCCCGAGGTACTTTGGGACTAGTGGGTCACCTTTTGGCATCCTACTTTCCTCCTCAGCTACCGGCCGGACTTAACAACTTCTTTTCCCCCAATATATAACCCCTATATACGTTTTATTTTTTTACTCCTTTTTTATATCTGTTTTCTCTCTATACTATTCGTTTTTGTATCCGCGTCCCATCTTGAACGATAGTTTCAGTCCAAAAGAATTATTACCTCCAGTTTTTACTATACAGAAGGGGGTATAAGTGACGTATTTCTTTCGACCGGACAGACTATAGAAGAATCTGTTCTGTATATTGGCCTGTTCACATTTGTTATATTTCTAAGAAAAGGGTAGTTATTCTTCAACTCATTTGGACCTTTGACATTATTATTAGAGTGGTTTTTCAATTTTTGTTTTCGAAATTATCTTGGTTTTAAAACCATTGATTAAAATTTAAATAATAAAAAGTGACCAAATCCCCCAGAGTTCAACCACTGCTTTTCTTTAAAAGCATTTTGGGCGCAGAAGAAAACTTGACCCTAGACTGTCGGGATCAAACCCAGGAATCTTACTTTTTTTCTTACTACACTCTCCTATATTTTTCTTTGTTAAAAAAAGAAACGCGATTTTTCAAACTGGATTTTTTTCTTCTTTCTTTCTTTATCCTTCTTTACTCTGACGTCTTGTCTGTCAGGAAGTTTTTGGTGGTGTATATATATGGGTCTGCCTTCAACTCTTGTTTAAATTGCGCGACCTTCCTTCTGGGTTTTAGTTACAAAGAGGATTGCTTTCCATTCCTCGTGTGGCCACGCGAGGTTTTTAAGGGGTGCTGCAAATCCCATACCCAACTCTTTCACCCCGTTCAAATTGGAACTTTTCTATAGGGATTGATAACTTGATAAGATAGAGAGATTCTGATCCGCTTTGGGTTTTTTCCTTTTTCTTTTCGGTTTGACTCTAATATTGAAAATTTCTGGGATTTGTTACTTCTTAAAACCTGTTAAAGGGTTAGTGAATTTTACACAAAGTTTCTAAGGCTTTGAAGTGGTTTATAAAGTTGATTAGTTATTGATTATTTCAATGTAGAGGTTTTTATAGTGAATTTATTAATGTTTCAACTGGAACTATCTGGAAATTTTGGGTTATTTATTTTTTTTTCATTTGTACGGATTTAATGTTTTATGCTACGTTGTTTTTTTTTTTATCAAATTCTGCCGTATTAATTTAGAAATTTAATGAAACTGAAATGGGTTTCAAACCATAAGGAGACTTTAATTTAAAGGAAAATTCTGTTTGAAAAGGATGATTTTACCAAAATGAATATATTGGAAACAATTTTTAATTTAAGATGTCTTTAAACTTTAAGTTATCTTAATTAAAAATAAGGATTTCAATTTTCGTCCTATCCATCCTTAACATATTTAAGCGATCAAAGATTTATATGTAAAGATATATACTACTCTCTTGAGGACCAAACTTTTAATTAATTCATAATTAAAGAAAATCCAGCGTCTTAGAAGACTTTAAGACGTCACAACGCTCACGGCTCTAACTTAAATCCACACACCCAAAACTGTCAGATATCCATCACTTCAAAGTTTTTTCTAATAAAACTTTACCAAAAGTTTTCCCTCAGTGATTTTTAGATCTAACCCTAAAATAATATTGAAGTCTATCATCCAAAGGATTGGAGCTGATTGGTCGAAAATGGAAGGCTATAAAGTACATAGGGGGATTTGAAAGGTTGTAATTAATCTTTGGATCTTTGATCGTTAGCTAATCGTCCTCCATCAGTACATCAATCAAAAAATGAGTTTTCGATTTTTAATGGTAGTTTCTCTCAAAGATAAACGACTTTTCAAAGCCTTCTTATATTTTCTACCGTCAAAAGCTGCACCGCGCACCGTAAAGACGACCCCCCCCCCTCCCCCAAAGTTAGAACCTTTTTGATTTCTGAGGTTCCGAGGGTGAATTCGATAGAACCTTTATACATTACAAAGTACGCCAATAAAATTCGATTTAAAGTGAGAGTAAAATGTTATGCACAGTAAAAGAGATGATTTTACTGTCACTTTAAAATGTAGCACGATTTAAATATCCATAAAATTTTAAGAGTTTGTTAATGACTTTATAAATATTCTTCCCATAACCGAGCCTAAGCTAATATCTTCCACTCTCCCTTTTAAAAGAAAGCAAAAATAATGAAAAACAAAGAAAAAGCTGGCCAAAAATATGAGTGGGGGGAGCCAAAATTGTTTGATCTATGCTGACGTTGAGAAAAAGTTTTCTATAAGGCTAGATATACCCTTGTTTTTCCTTGGCTGCAGTATGTGTACTGTAGGCCTAGGAATCTTTTTCGTCTGCTTTTTTTGTTCGCCTCCTCTCACTCTCTTTCGAAACGGGGGCGGATTCAGGGTACTTTTATTAACACTGAGAGAAGATATTTTTCCCTTTTTCTTATTTTCTTTAGTAGCCCGATCGTTCCTAGCTGCTATGATACTTTTTTTTCTTCTTTTCCTGGATTTTCCTTTTCTAGAGCCTATATCTGTACTTTCGTCTCCTCCCTCGTTCTCTCTCTCTCTCTCTCTCTCTCTCTCGGCCTCGTCATGAAATATGACTAGCCACTCTCTAAAAGAGAAAGGAGTCACTGACGGAGAAAAATAGTCGCATCTGGTCGTGCTCTTAGAGCCACATTTTCTCGACTATTATAATTGAATGTCCAGAAATACCAGCAGCGCTGCCAAGCGCCTGCCCAGCCTTTTCTAGAATTTACGATATATATATACTAGACTAGGGATTTATATATACTGAGAGTTCAGAAGACAATCTTTTGTTTTTTGGATCTTTATTTATCATTACAATTATCATGGCTATATCGAAAGTGTGTTAACTGAAATAGCCATATCACGGTGCTGTTTTACATCATGATAGGTTTTTTCTGATAATTATGGCATAAATTAAGGGGGAAAACACCCTGTATATGTTTTCGAAGTAGCTTTATAGCTTTTCTCTAACTTTGTTTGATATTTAAAACATTACTTTTAGAAAAATTCCATTTTTATTCCGGTATCTTTTATACGCGATATCCTTTAAATTTCAAGCCGTATGAAAATATTCTTTTAACCCTCTGGACATAAACTATCGTTTAAAACTCCTTAAGAAAACTTTTTAACCCTTTTTATTATCTTCTCTCCATCCCTAGATTCATCCAAATTTGTTCTTGAGCCTCCGCGAACCATCCTTGCCCGCCTTAAGCTCAATATATTTATTAATTTACTTTTGACACATACCCTACCTTTTAAACGAACTTATAAATTTTTGTTAGAGGCATGCATGCTCTGTTCTGTTGTTTATAAGAGATAGTGCTCGCTACTTTACCCTGTTGTTGGAGGTGCTAGATCAACTTCGTGTTGTTCCTTTTAGATTATAAACTCAATTAATTTCCCTTTAAAAACAAGGAAGGGCACGTTTAATACTAAACAAATATCGATTAATCCGAAGTTAATGTTATTGAGATTGTTTCACTTTTGGACAAAGTCATATTCGCCCTTGTAGTCTTCGAGTTTAACTACTTAATACTTAGAAGCCTAGACAATCAAGCACGTACTAGGCCCAGCGCCTCTTTGAAAGCTAGGGTGGAAAAATAACTTTTATCAATTCTTGTACTAATGAATAGCGACCTTAGTTTTGACGTGGCCAATTTGCCTTTAGGCCTTGGTGTACTAGCTGCGCAACCTTTTAGTTCAAGCTCAGTCAAGTGTTTACCCGCGGGCTATACAGGTGTTGGAGCCTCGCTAACACTAATAACTTTACGTAATACCTCAAGCAGTAACCCGCGGCCTTACATTAATTAAGCAAATTCATTAGTATATAGAAAACTGGGGATTTGCGCGCGCGGCTTTTATGAAAAGCCAAGGCATATGTGGTTAGAAAGGGTTAGGTTTAGGAGGTTGAAAATATACCACCTCCCCCCGATAGTGACGAGTCAATTATAAAAGCTAAAATTTCACCCACATCCCCCCAGTTTCACCTTTAGGGTAAGGTGTTACCTTTCAAATATAAAATCCGAAAGGAAATAGTGGAGATAGGAATTTTGCGCCCTTGTATTCCATTTTCCTATCTTTCGTTACGTTGGTTAAATTTCGTAAAACGAAGAGGTGAAAATTGTTATTAATTTATCAGCAAGGGAAGTAGTGAAGTTTAAACGTGTAGTGTTATCAGATGTGAATAACTTGAAGTAAAATAAATTCGATGGGGTCAAAGTTCAATGAAAGACCGATAATAATAATATCGCGTAAAAATTAAGGCAATGCCTTTCAACTTCGGAGTAATGGACTTCTATCATAGTTTAAGGTAAAATTCCTGTTCTGGCCTTTTTCGTACGTTAGCTGTATTTGAGGTAACAAAGTGTTGAAAGCCATCATTAATATACCTTAGGTTTTGGGCTATTAGTTTAAAGCTAGCGTGGTTGTTAAATTCAACAAGAGGCGGCAAGGTTTTCTATACATACATACATACATGCATGCATGCATGCATGCATCTATCCGCTTTCTAGCTAAACTGAGACTAAGCATATACTTCGCGTAGTGCCTATAATAAATTATTTCGGACCCCTTATTTTGCCCCCCCCCCCCTAGGTTTTCTGTCGAGGTTAGCTGCTACTTCCTGGATGGAAGGTTTTCGGGTATGGCCCGGCCAGCTCTCTTATTCTTTTCCGCTTAAACATTTTCCGCTTCGATAAATTTAAATAAGTTCACCCAGTCTATGTTATTACTTGACGAATTGCGAATATACCTATAGTTTCAAAGTTAATTTTTTGAAACTAACTAAATTTGTTTTACAAAATTAGTTTAGACTCAATTTTATCCAATTTTGTATTATACGCGTCAGGAGGTATTTATTTAACTTTTAGGGATAATGCATTTTTAGGTTAGAAATTGATAATGATCATATTTGTCGCAAAATTAAATTATTTATTTCACCTTTCTTTTAAATTTTATATAAAACCCCGTTCCTTATGATCCTTAATTTCCCGCATCCCTGTTTCACTCTACATATTATGTGGCGCTAGTTAGTCGTTTGTTTAAGGGTCCATCCATAAAGAAACTCTTTTTCTTTTTCTTTTTTTAAATTCCAGGCTTTTAGATGAAAAAAAAAATTAACTCAAAATTAACCTTTACTAACCCTTTGGATGACCCAAATTTTCACCACCGAGTTATATGGATCCATTAATGTAAAATGTATTTAATCTAAATCCAATAGATAGGACCCACAAAATTCTCGTAATCTAAACGGGGGCATAATATGGATTGTGTGCTACAATTTCCTACCACAAGCAGAGAGAGAGAGAGAGAGAGAGAGGGGAGAGAGAAATATGTAGGCCAGTGCATGCATGTAACGGATTTCATAGTTCATTTAGTAAAAGACTTTTACACGCTCGGATTGTCGATAATAAGATTATTTCTTCTTTTTTATTTTTTTTCTTGGCCCATCCCTGGGGTTCATTCTATCTCGTCTGTGGTTGTAGGCTTTATCCGCAACTTCCAGGGCCCCATACTATTCCATTTTCGTAAACGATGTGGCGGGATATAATACCCAAAGAGATGAAATGAAAAGATTCCATCAGGGGAGGGTATGGGGTTGGGGGTAGCCAACGGGGCAAGAAATATTTGACCGTGTTCGGACCCCAGTTACGCTAGCTGCCCCGTCCGTCTGCCCCCATCGCCCCACCAGATCCTTGTCTGCGATCCCATGTTAGCCACTCCGTTTTATCTTAATGTTACGTCGAGTTGATTAGTAGATGAAATGACTGAGGAAATTGATAGATATCAATCAACTTTACACAAGATGGGTCATGCAAGAGTTTGATCCCATTGTAATGTCGATGTATCTGTGTAAGGGAAAACAACTTTGAATGATTTATTTTGGTATTACGTTGTCAGTATTCACTCCTGGATTTAAAACGTTATCATGAATAGATGGGAATTATTTTAAATGTTGTCTCGCTCAACCATTTCATCTACTATGACGTAACGAGATCTAGCTATTCCACGCTTCGGGTGACCGATATGAGAATGCGCGCCCCCAAAGCAATAGATAAGAAGAGACGAAAGCGATGACGTCAAATTTTCTCTTTGGGATGCTCTTACTATAGCTAGGCCTTTGGTGCTGGTCATTGTTCATGAAGGCCTCATTTCAACCCATTAATCCGTATCCACTATCCACCAATCTCTGGAATTGTACTGTTCCCGCTGTCCTCTCTCTAATCTAGGGTAGGATTTCGGAACTAAATTATATCCTTGCCCATAGTCCCTCTTCTATCCTAGAATCTACTGTACAGTACATCCTATTCATAAGGTTATCATAGTCTAAATAAGTATTTGCTACGTGGTACGTGCATTCATTTTTATAAAAAAAATAGGTACATCCTAGTTCTAACGGTTTAGGCGTTCATGTTTTATCAATCGTATTTTAAAATTTTAAACCGTTTATCTTCCCTTTAAACTCTCGCCAATGCAATATTCTCTCCTTATCCTCATCCTCATCCTCTTCCTCCGAAGAAACTTTATCCTTCATTAAGCTGGTCATCGCGTACACTCTCGGACTTTCACTGCCGGCATGCAGTTTTCTATTTCGGGAATTCGTTTAGTGGGTTAAAGGGTTAAAGTATGGACTGAATATACAGTAAATAGAGCGGGGGTGGCAGGGACGTGGCGGCAATTTCGCTTCTGATTTATAAATCTCTTTTGTTTCGCCATAGTGACATTTTAGGTGGCTTAAAAATAAAGGGTTCTGCGTGGGGAAAGGGTTGGGAGAGATAAACGTCGACGACGGTCCTGCAAGGCTAAGAGAAACTGCTGCACTCTTCTCTCGGAGCTTTTGTAAAAGGGAATAGACCAAGGCCTATATGCAAAAGAGAAAGAGCAGAGCCGAAAAGCAAAGCGCTGGATTGTTTTCCCGGAGAAAATTGAATGTAAAATTCCCGAGGGTGTTGTTTTGGGGATTTTTCCGTCCACGACTCGGCACGCGGAGGCGTGTCGTCATATATTTTGTCTTTTACGCCTCATCCCTTTTCGGGCAGGCCTTTTCTCTCGTTCTCCTCATCCTCTTTTGCTCTTTCTCGCTGTATCCAGATAAATGTTTTAATTTCATTTTTATTTTTTGATACGGAACGTGGTATATTTCATTATTAGTTAAAATAATAGTCAAGGTTTAATTAAAAGGATTGCAAAGTGCCGAGAAAACATTTAAGAGGTTGCTGGAAGTTTATTAAGCTCCTGCGCAAGATGGTAACTGATATCTTAGAGAGGAAGTACTTAATAAAGCGGAAGATGATAAGAAAATGAAGGTTGGCATGCACTAGATTCGGAAGTTATTTTTAATTTAAAATTTCCGTTGATTCATTTAACTTTAATGATGTTGGTGTACATTGTGGGCGCAATTTTGCTTCCACTTTCAACAACATCCGGATGTTTAATTTATCTTAATTCTCTTATTTATTTGTATAGTTCCCAACCATCCATGGATTGAAATTAGAATTTCTAGTAGTAAAATAAAAATAGGATTAATCAATTTGTAAAGTTTCCTCGCATCTTCGATTAAGTTAAGTCCGGAAGAATTTTAAAAGAGGATTAGCTCCGCATCTATGCCTTCATCCATCCCTCTCCACTTTCTCTCTTTAATTCTTTCAAAATTAAGCCTCATTTTAAGTCTTTGCGTATAACCGAAAATAATTTGAATGCATTTTGTTCTTATTTAAAAGTATATATCATGTATTAGTTCGGTTTCTGAGTTAAACCAAATATTACAGAACTTTGCTAGTTTATTGTCTGCCATTATTTAAGATGGTCGCCGAGTTTAGTCAACAATTTACAACTCTGTAATAGAGTATAATGAACCTATTTACAAAATTCCAGTGAAATTGTGTACATTTTACTACATTTATGACGTGGGAAAGGAAACTGTACTATTTTGAGTTTGGATTTGCTCTGGAAAATAACGCATCTATTTAATTGATAATTATTTCATCTTCGTCCTGAGAATCGACTTTAACTTCGTGTCACTAACAGCGGATATTACCAATTTAAAACTATAGTAAATACTAAGGGGGGGGGAATTATATAAAGACCTTATTCTGAATATGTAAATACTGCTGCATATGTAAGCCTAAATCGACGCTCATTTTGTAGAGTTATGACGGAGTATAGTCTGTAGAAGTGAACCAAAGTTCCCTTATGGACCATTAAATTGTTGAAATGAGAGAACGGAACTTAAAATTCGGTATTCAAGCTGTGTGACAATAAGCTTCAGGGATGGAATATTTGTACCAAAAATATCGTAACTCCCTTACATTAACTCGAAAGTTACTTGAGTTTGGCTGTAAACTTGCCATTTGACGCACTCTCCTCCTACACATTATTATTATAAATCTAAATATTTAGCCTGTTGAACCCCACCCTGATATGAGTTATGCTCGGATCTCATTTTCAGTGAGCCATTTTCACCCCGCGAACCTTAGATAAGGCCCTTTATTTATGCCTGATTGTTAAACGGAGAAGTGTACATACGGGCCTATAGTAGGCGTTGCGTTACTGTTGGACACTTGGTTTGGCACTGGTAACGATAATGGGCCGAGGAGCTGATGTCCTTAAAGACGGTCTTAAGTGACATTGCATCGTGCCCCCGACGGCTTTGCTGATTAAAACTGGACCCCGTTTTTGTTTACCTAAATATGAATCATCATTCTAAATAGCCACTGTTAAATTGCATCCTCCGCAGTCGTTTTGAATATTCAATTAATTAGTTATTAAGTTTAATCCCCGTGCACTGTTTTGGATCTGCTCTAAAACTTTTCTAAATTTAGTCGCTGTAAATTTTGTTTTTATGTGATAAGGGATTATTTATTGAACATTTTTATCTCTGGTTTGTTTGTTTGAGCTTGGAAAGGAACCATGGGCAAATAAAAGCGGGACAAATTACCATTCCGTTTTAATTTACCCTTCATCAAAGGTACAATTTTTTAAGATAACGACTGAAGCTTTTGAACATGAGAGTCATGCCCTCTAGTTTATTGGTCCATGCAAGTATAATATGGATTTTCGACCATCGTAGTATATGCTGAAGTAAAGGTTGTTATAATTTGAATTGCAAATTTCAAACCAACGAGGATATTAATGGTTTAATCGATTAGATTTAGGGAGGACTAATTAAATTAAAACCTGAAGACTTTGATAAATTGTTTGGGGATTAAGATTTTGTTTTTTTCTTCTTAAAATGTGTTTCATTAATTCCAAAAAGATACAGTTAAAACAATATTATGTTCTCTAATGTCTTCTTCAACATTTATGGCGCCAGACATAAGATCTCTCAAGTTTAGCGAGGGAATAATAGCACGTGCTTTTTATATTTTTATTTGAAAAATTAGGCTTAGTTCGCACAAGCTCTTGTGAAATTTAAAGTTCAAAACTTCTTTCTTTAAATCTCATAAAATCAATATTGCTTTTGATCCACACCCAATATTCCAGGAAATAATTTACATTCCGTATCGTATTTTCAGTCAATTTACTTTATCCATCTATTTCAAAGATGGAAACTGAATTTCACCATTAGGCTTAGCGATTTAGTCTTAAAACTAAGGCTTAGAGTTTGAAAGTCCGTAGGAACTTATAGTGTCAAAATATTGAGGGGAAAAAATAATGTAAGTCGTTGGTTGCGATCTGCAAATTGCTAAATAGCATGACTAGAAACGTTTCACGAGCTCGTAGCTCGTGTTATAGATAGATAAAGTAGTAAAAATTAAAAATAAATCGCTAACCATTAAGAAATAGCTTGTAATAGCGCGCGCTAAGCGACTCCTTATAGTAATCCACAACCGAGGCCTAGTTGCAACTCTTATCGCGGCTTGCATGAACCGAGAAGAAGTCCCGAAAGAAAAAGTGAAAAGGGAAAAGAGAATGGGCAAAGAGCGGTCCGGGGAATAAATGTCATTTGTCCGTGACCGTGTAATGACTTTGTAAGCTTTACCAGAACAAAAAACTCATTCATTTTTACTTCTTGGTTCTGCTGCCGACGACGTATATTACTCGAGACAAAACGCTATGGATGGTTGCCCTCACGTAGGCCTTGGCTTTAGTGTACATCCAATAAAGTATTTAGGTTTTCTTTCGACCCAGTTCTCGCGACACTTAGGCCTATATAGTTTATAGACACAAACAATACAATAGGCCTAACAGAAATGAGAGTTCTTAAGATAAAAGAAATGTATAGGTATACGTACATTCGTCTTGTCTAATCTTGAAGGGAGTATAAATTAACCGAGAAACCTGTACTGAAACGTCTAGAGCAGCAGACGAAAGTAATTCAAGTTTGCGCGGGAAAAATTACACGTGCTTTCCGCTTTCATTTAAATTAGGCTTAACTATTTCAGTTTTATTATCCCTTAACCTTCCTTCCGGAGATACGTAGCGGATATCTGATTCTTAATCCGCAAGTCTTGTTTGTAGGATTGTATATATATTTATACATATATAATTGGTTCAAAGTTTCAGATGTTAAACAACACACCATTAATTCTTAAGGCTTTGTTTGGTTCGCTTATCGCCTTACCATATTCGCTACCTAAGAGCCAATAATAGCTCGATAAACGTCGGAATGCGAGTTAATGGTTTCATCCTTTCACTTCGTTAGTTCTCCGAACGCGAATGGAATCTTTTAGCGCAATCGCCATTCAACCGTAAACGAAAGACATTTGCTTCTTCCTTCCCACATTCTCAGATTAAGCTAAGGGAGTAATAATAAGAAACGGGGCCAATTTGATCACGTTCCCTCCCCAGCAGCCCAAAAAAAGTTGCAGTTTCCCCGTTGTTTATTAGATCTAAGCAATTTGTATAGCCCAAAGTACCATAGACATACGCCCTAAGGTCTCTGTGGAAGACCAAAATATACAGGGTGTTTCTGATAAGTCTGCATGCATAAATTAAGGGGGATGTTCTTTGGGAAATCGATTTTGAATCGAAAATGTAACTTCTATCTCCATTTTGTTTCCCACAAAAGACACTGTTTCAAATCGAGTTAAGATTGGATGGAGTATTTTACGGATGAACCCTTAAACCATAACTCGAAAACAGTGGCCCGGGCGATTTTCCAAAGAACATCCCCCTTAATTTATGCCACCAGACTTATCAGAAACACCCTGTATAAGGAGGAAAAAGTAAATATCTTCCTGAACAATGGTTACGCCTGATTGGTCAATACTATACCATCGAATATTCGACTTTGGTTTTTTCCCTTCCCTAAATTTCCCTATACTTTCCCATAAGTTGTATAAAGTCGCGGATAACGACACGTTTGAGAATAAGATAGGGGAAAGCGTGAATTTGTTGTAAATCCTAACCTAAAATCTTCCCGAAGAGCCATTGAAAAAAAATCGAACTTTCCCCTGTAAGGTTTAAGCTATTTTTTGCAAATCTCATTTACTGCGAGAGATTTATATTGATGAACAAGGGATGGATTTTTTTTTTATCCTTAAGTATATCGACTCACGAGTGGGAATACTGATAACAAACGGTTGTCAACTTAACCTAACAGCGTTGTTAGTGCGGGAAAAAGAGGGTGTCTTTAAAGAGATAAACCCCTTATCGACTGCTTTCCTAAACTGTCTTTTTGACTCTTCTTCCATCGTGGTTATCCCAAAGGCCGCTTTAAAACTATCGATATCGAAAGTTCAAAACGTCGTATGTTTAGACTCGAGGTTTTAAGGATAATTTGAAGAAAATATAACTTTTACTTCATGAGGTCAGGTTACTTGGTATTGCCCTTTGTCCTCCTGGCTTACTGAAATGTTTATTAAAATGAATCCTAAAATTTCAACAATAAACTTCTCTTCTTAATAAATCATTGAAATTTGCTGGACAATTGTAAGAGATATATCTCTCTTTCGATTTTTACTTAGCTATATTTCTTTAACGTGATTGAATGGATAGACGTCTGCTCAGTGCCAATACTGTATTGAAATTTCCACCCCTAAAAACGACTTACTCCATCTTTACTCTAAAATTTACAACGATATTTAAAGTACCCGAGATCTTCCCCTTTTCTTACACGGTATGTTCCCCCTCCTCTCTATTATACGGGACGTATATTCATAAATTTTTATACGTTTGGCTTTATACCCTCCTATATTTTAGTTTCATTTTTTTCTTAAATAGATCTCTCCCATCCCTCTCTCTCTCTCTTTCCAGAGCTAAGCCTCCGTTCTTCCACATGCATGCATCCCCCGAGCTATAGCCGCGCGCCGCGTGTAGAGATTAGAATAGTTTTCTCTATAGTTTTAAAGCGCGGCGATTCACTATGGATACGATATCCTTAGACAAAAATAGGTCTTCAAGACAATGGGAAGCCTTTTTACTTTCAGAAAAAAAATCCCTTAGAAATGACCGTTGGGTTCAGTTTGCAATACAATTTGGTATCTGTTCTTATCAGCTTAAATCTAATTGGAGGAGGGAATTTTATACTGGAGTAGCAATCATATTCTAAAGGGCTAACGCGAGAGGGCCCTTCCCACCACGAATGGCCGTAAATTTTACCCATAATACTCTGGTTTTATGTTGGGCATAATCATTAAGTGCCACCTGGTTATAGCAACAAGAACTTCTATTTACACTCCTTAGCTAAGTTAGTATAATATTTTTACCGAGAGTATCATGACTGCACTCAATGATGCCTAATCTCGAAAAGCATGCTGGGGCACTCCAGTTCATCGGTCTCATCTCCCACGCTCTTACATTTCTCACTCTATTTCAGACCAAATACAGTTTACTCCCGAACCGTAACAAGTTCCTATGAACTATTTTAGTCTAAGGTGAAGTTTGTGCGTGATATATTCGTCCGATATTGTTCGTTGGGGATGAGAAAAGGAGGAGGGGTCTTTGGAAAAATATATTTGTTGGGAAAACGGTCAGGCTTGGATTTCTGGCAACGGAAGAGCCCGGGGAAAGGTTTTGGGAGGACCAAGAGCAGAGCGGAGCGTAGCATGCAGCTCCCGAAATGAAATAACAGATGCGGAGATGAATTATTGCGGAAGCTAGCTGGAGAAGTTTAGCAATAAAATACAAAACGCCTCTTCTCCTATAGCGTAAAAGAATGGGAAACGTTTGAATAAAGAATGGAGGATATAAAAATTTTATGTTTTTTTTTCTCTCTCTCTCTATCAGACTAGATTCTTCCAAGATCTTCTGCCTACGAAAATATTGTTTAAATTCTAGGATCAGGATTGAATTATATTATTTATATCTTAGTGTTTTTGGGGAGAATGCGAGTTCGTCTATATTATTTACTAGAGATTTGTGCAGCTGAAAAGTCAGGATGCAATTTATTTTATTTTATTTTATTTTATTTTATTTTATTTTATTTAATTTTACTTCAGGAATTGCTCATAGCTAAAATTATTTCTTTTTTTTTATTAATACAAACTTCATTGCTAATTTAATCTTTAGCCTACCCTAATTATATTTACGAAGTTTCACGATGCTTTAAGAAAAAAAGGAAATACTTTGAAATGTCTCGTTTCGATGTTTTCAAAAAGTGTCTTTCCTGTTGATCTTGAAGAAAAGGTCCGATTCTCAGGGGGACGGACATATATTTCCAGGGTAAAGTCAAGCCAAGCCGTGCACTAAAGTCTTTTTATTTTTAAATTAATATTTGAGCCTAATAGAGTTCATTTTTTTTCTTTCAACGATAAATTTAATAAACTACAGTAAAATTTGAAACAAAGTTAATTCTTCGAAGCTTTCAACTAAAGTAAGAAATTGGACCTTTCTACCTCACCTTTCTTCGAAATGCATGCTTCCCCTTTCCGTTTCTTTTATGCCTTACTAGTTTTACTTCCGAAAAGGGGAAGGGTTAAACTGAAAAAAAAGAGCCGAGTTTGAAAGAAAAATGAACCATCCTTGAAAAATTCTTCTGCTGCAGCCTCAAACTCATCTTAAACTAAAAGAAAAAATTTGAAGTTACGTAATTGCCACTTGAATATGGAACTTACTTAACTTTAAACGTAATTCAACGTATCTCCAAATTATCAAATGAATGTGTTGATAACATTTAAGAATATACAGGGTATTCATTATATTTTCGACTCAAAATTGATTCACAATATAACACGTGCACTGTACATCAGTCCTACCCACCCACGCTCCCGCGTAACGTTAGAAATTCCGCACATTCATAACAGTATTGATAAAATTCATAACTGAAAAACGATATTTAATATTAAAAACGGTACAGATACTGCAGCTTCTAAATCCGTAAACTTTACCCTTTTCTTATACCCAGCCAGCTCTTAAGTTGGAGAAAGGCAGATCTCAGTTAAAAAAAAAAAGAAACCGAGCTAGAAATATAAGGAATGAAAGAAATACTAGAGCTTCTCAGATGAACGAGAGAGAGAGAGAGAGAGAGGGAGAGAGAGAGAGAGAGAAGAGTTCAAAAAATAAAAGAATCGTTTCTTTCCAGAAATGAAAATCAAGAGTCTTTCATAAAACTATTCCATGTGCCTTCTTTCTCTCTCTCTCTCGCTCTCTCTTTCTCTCCTTCTCTCTAACGCGATACTTCTCCATGACGTAGTTCTTTCTTTTCCCTATAGTTTTTTATCCTTTTTCTGGGCTTGGGAGTAAGAAACGGTATGGATTGAGATGGTCTTTGCCGGGGGTGAATAAAGACCTTTAAGAGAAAAGAACGCGTGAATTTTTAAGCCTAATCTTTCTTAGCGTCCGCCCATTCGTCTTCGAGGAGTCATTAGCAGTCAAGCGTAAACATATATATACCCACCCCCATTCTCTCGACAACCCGGCCCTTTACGACTCCTAGCTGATGCTCTTCCGATTTCGGAAGCGCAGATTTGTGGCTAATCCTGTGGTGCTGATAAATTTTGTCAAAGTAACTTACGTGGTCGATGAAATTAATTTAAATGTAATTAGGCTTAGTAATATTCTTGGTTTCAAGATGATTTTAAGTTGTTCTTGGAACCTAACCTCAATTTGTTTTAAAGTTAAAATGCTTTAATGATTTGCTTGTAAAGCAAACGACTCCTAAACAGTAAAGGTTTCCTGGATTTAGGAAGCGCTAAGCCTAAATTGTGGATAAACAAGTTTTCTGCACCGTTTATTCGGTTTCGTTCAAAATTTATTTATATTTTCAGGGAATTAGGCTTAAGTCTTAATATAGTATAAAGAAGCCATATTAAACGGCGTCTGCTTGTCGTGGAAAATGTAGTGCGCAGTTTCTGATGATGAATCGTGTATGATTTAAACTAATATTAGGCTTAGGAATGCCGGGATAATGTCGGTATGTTATTACGATTACCGAAATGAATGAACTTCTCGCGAATTAACCGATACCACTGGCTAGCCAATCGTAAAAAGAATTCCAAGTGCTAGCTTGGGTATAAAAAATTAAGCCTTGGGCAGTGAAGCCTGCAAGCTAGCCTAAGGATTCTCTCGCTCTCGGTGTATCTTAAAACAGAAGGAGAGGCGCCTGAAAGGACAAACCTTTTTTCTGCAAAAATCCACCCATATAGCTTCTCGTTCCAAATGGAGAGTTTTGGACAAAGACGGAAACTGTATTTGAGGATTTTTTTTCTCTCTCTCTCTCTCTCTCCTTTCCGATGGGGTATTTCTCCACGCCTTTAGGTTGAAATTGGCTTTCATCTCATCATGATTCTTCTTATGGTAATGAACCTTATTTTTTTTTCTAAACTCGGGACACTCTCTTAGATTATAGAGGTTTTTAATTATCGGGATACTGTAAAGGATACGTATATCCATCCAGAAGGCACTAGTCCTTTTATTTTCATACGCAGATGAGCTTCAATGATAAGAGATCCAATTTAATAAATAGAAGAAAAAAACGTGTGGGATTTACCGGTTGCCTTGGTGCGTGTATGCCCGCGGAGTCTTTAAGAACTTAATTTGGTTTTTGTAGCGGGGAAGCTCTGCCAAACGGAAATTTAATTAATTTTTATTTTTTTTTTTTTGTTTTTAATTTTATGTTTTTTTTCGACTGCTACTTTTTTTGGGTGTGTCTTCGTTTATTAGCGTTTAGTTTCGATTTATAATACTGACGTAAGCAAACTGATGCTTAAGTTTCGCTCAGAAACCAACCAAGTCTCGAAATTTGGAAATTAACTCACATTTTTATGGTTTTAAAGTTTATGTTTAGAACTATTTATATCTCCATTTGATAGACAATATAGTCTAAACTAATTACAGTTTATCTCCCTTATTTTAAAAATCGGTTTTAATTGAAATCCACGTAAGGGAATGTCCGAAAAAAAATTCCAAATCTCATTTTCATTCAAAAATCGCTTTTTAAATTTTGCTGCTTCTATCCTATTTCTGTACATCCATACTTTTCCTTATACATCCTCCTCTCAATTTTTCTAAATCTCATTACCACGTGAGAGAGAGAGAGAGAGAGAGAGAGAGAGAGAGAGAGAGAATGGGAGGAGGGAAAAATACTACTAATTGGGTTTTCTTATTTTTCAAAATTACGAAAGACTGTGGGTTCAGTGGGGTAAATTTTAAAATGGGGGAATCGAAGTATTCACTACAGAAATGGGCATTATTGATACCTCTCAAGGAATGTTTTATTCCTAACTTCTACAGACCATTTCCATTATCCAGAATCTATGCTAGTCAAAGGAGCGCTGTTTATTGCTGTAATTTTAAACTGAAAAACCTTATGGAAAAGAAAGGGTTCCATCCCAAAGGTTTCTTTGTGTCCGATTGGATGAGCATTTTACTTTGTGGGAAGAATAAGAGATTATTTCAAACCCGTGACTCTGCTCCTAACCATTCTGTTTAATATTTCAGTTTAAGAGTGTATCGAAATAAAGCCTGAATTTAGGCTTTTTAAAAGCGATATTGAAAATACTTTATTACAGGCATTAATACGTGGTATCTTCTTAAACTGAAAAAAGGATTTTCTTCTATTTTTTATTGTTTCATGGTAAAAGTGTACTGAAATTAAGTCAAAAACCACGAGATTTAAATACGCATTGAATTAGTTCAACCCCCGTGTTTAACCCATGGTATTGTCTTACGTTGAAATATCATGGTCTTTAAAAGATAGTGAAAAAACCCAAAAGAAAAAAAAAATCGGTTTATTCTTTGCTTTTCCATTCGAATTTTTCAACCTCTTCCAAACTTTATCCATTGAACTGGAAGTAATATTATGGAGGGTGAACAGTCGCTAAGATAAAGCTTTTCTCTATTGGTTCCGATTCGATGGATAAGTGTATAGGTATATAGTCGATCTTTTCTTTAGGTTTTTTTCTTCATATTGAAATAACCACTGGACCATGTCGAGACTAGAGATCTTAGAGTATGGGAGCATATAGGATATCATACATAAAACTACCACCATGCACCTTTATACTGTATTTCTTCTTATGCTTGCTTGTCCTTATTCGATTTGGCCTATATTTGTATTCGTGCGTATATTGAATGCAATCTTTTTATTTGTTATTTCACAGTAGAAATTTGAGTTGTTTTTTTTGTGTGTGTTTGTAAGTAATATTTGTTGTTGTTTCCTATTGTATTTTGCATGACCCAAATTAAGAACAGATCTTGATATACGTTGTAGTCATATGAAAATAGACCTTGATATCTTTAAAATCAGAACACCAAAACGGATATACGGTCTCTAGAAAGCCCATTATTTGGGTCTACAACATTTAGTTCTACTTGGGCTGGTCCTAAACATTGATTGGCCCCCTGAAACAAGGAAATAGTAGTAAGACATATTAACCTTCAATCTAAGAACGTTACCGAACGATTCCGGTGATGTTTCAAAAAGTAAAACATCACCGGAATCTTGTGTACATTGTAAATAATACACCCACGGAGTCTACCATTACCGCTTTTAAGACAGTCCCAAAGGAAGGCCAAAATCACGACCGAATTTCGTAGATTGAACCAGGGTATAGAAAAAAGAGAAGTAAAAGTAGACCTAAAGCATTCCAGCCCCCAAAATTAATGATTTGAAATCCCGGAGAGGGAATCCTCCAAATAAACCAAGCGAAAGAGAAGTTTCGTATAATTTATATTTCACAATAACATTATAGCGTTGTTGAAGGCTGGAGAAGCGCTTTCCAAATTATGGTTGAAATAGCATTGAACTGCTTACTTGGGACTCGGTATCGTTTTGAGTTGAAAGGTTTTATAGTGAAGGAGAAATTCCAGTATAGCAAAGATTGCTAGCTTTTAACTCCGTGCCAGATTGGGCCGTACTGGACGCTGAAGTTGGGCCTACAAGTTGGCGCTAAGTTGTATGGAGTATATCAATGCGACGCAATCAAACTAAGTGTTTTTGTTACCGGGTTGATGTTTAGTGACCCCAGCATCTACGCGCTATCGCGAAATTTAGGCGAGTCTTTGATATTTTTAAAATTCCTAGAAGTACACTTTGGTGCGATGCGGGTGAACACTTCTACAGGCGCTCGTACAAAATATATGGGGAAGTTTTCCCCTGTTAGGTGGCTTCCCTTTCACTCGGGATATCGTCTTAAAAATTATTTTTCAAAATTGTCACGCTTCTTCTGTGAATATTAATTAGTTACGAATTAATGGTATTAATTGGTATACCACAATTTCAAACCATCTCTCCCGTTCACACTTCACATGATTCGATACCTAATAATATTTTTTAAAGAATTCCAAAACATCACCACTTCCTCGCCAATTTTAGTCCAAATCCATCTGGTTTATTTATAAGTAAACTAGATTCCCCTATAACTATAGCTATCCGTAACGGGTTGCGCTAGATACATAGGCGTAACGCCATCATCGGATGTTTTCTATCCGAACTTGGCTTTAGACGTTTTAGGACAGGCCGAAGACTAATGCTTGTCTTCGACTTCAACTTCAACCCCGAGCGAGACCCCGGGCTTTAAACCTATCCCTTATACCCCAGTTTTAATACATGCTGGGCTCCAGCTTCTTTCCTGGAATCATGTGATCTTCCTTCTGTTTGATGTATTCTAGGAGTTGGGACCCGAAGACCAACCATGCTTTGAATAAAACGGGTGCCGGAGGAGAGAGAGAGAGGGTTTTGAATAAACGGTTCCAAATGGAAAAGAGAGAGAATATATTTATTCCATCGATTTGGAATTCCTTGAAATATATATATATGAAGTTGAATGGTTTTAATCTTTTAAAGGAGTATTGAAGTTTAATTTCGAATGCCTCAACGTTTTGATAGTTTAAATATACTTGAAAATGCGAAAACTTAGCATAATGAGTAAATAAGATTATATGGAGCGAACGCTTTTGATCATTTTGAGTATTTGTTCTAGTCTACGTATTAGATAGTCAAATAAAACGTGCTTATAATTAAATTTATAATAATTAAATAGAAAATTTGAAATATTTTTAATTCTTCATATAGTTCGGCTTAGGCATAATTATAATATCCACTATAACATAATTACTTTAAACGCTTCACTAATTGTTGATAACTATATATATATATATGAGGTTTAAAACCGGCATTATCCGTTGGGGAATATTAATGGGAAGCTCGACCCACGCGTGTTTTAATGTTTTCCTAAAACAATTTCCCGAATTGATGTATTCCGGAATTTAGAAAACTCTGCCAACGTTGCCATATTAATTTAATTAACGACTTTAATTAAAACGCCCCCATGACATAGTTTTAGACAATTAATTTAAAAATAAAGTTTACAGCTTATTTTTTTTCTTGTTGTTGTTTTGTCGTATCGTGATGCCGTCTTTCTCAAGTCGTTTAAAGTCCGCGGTATCTTCAATTTAAAATTAAGCCACTGTAATCGAGCTTCCTTCCATCTTATTTCCAGCGGCTTTAATTTGAATATAGACACATTCAGAGTCGCGTAACCTAGCAACGCTATTACGTCTTTCATTATTAAAGTGTTAATTGTCGAATTAGTCTAGAGAACGCGAGTTGATGAGTATGGGCGGCTAAAAATCCCTGTCTTAAGCCTAAATTAGAAGTTTATTAGTCGGAAGATATCATTGATATTACTTCTGATCGCCGCAGTTTCTTAGTTTCAAACATCAGAGAAGGTCAAGAAGGAGAAAAGTATAGGAGGTCAAGATTTATACCTTTCTTAATTATATTCGTAATTAATTTGATAACGTTAGTTTTATTTAATTTAAGACTGATCCCCGGGAAAGTCTTGAGAGAGAGAGGGGGCGGGTAGAATGTGGATTTCCGTTTTAGATGAGGTTGAGGGGAGGAGGCTAAACCAATTTCGAGGTCTAATTTGACGTGCTTAACTCCATAAATTCTGTATACGTCCGAGATGGGCATCGAGGGAAAAGGCCAGTAAATGCCGGATTTTCATCTCGCGCGCTCGCGCTCGTGTTTTAGACGTATGTCTCCCGCCAAAATCCCGCGCCAAATGTTCGCGCTCCTCGCGGTGTGTAGGAGAAAACGAGGGAATTTTGGCGGGAAAATTTGTTGCTCCCGCTCTCGGGGATGTCTTCTAGAATTAATCGCGTCATTTAACAAACTTTAAAACGGCAAACTGGGCAATAATACGTCGCTATTCGTCGAAATTAGGCACGAAACTTATTGAATACGTTGACAAAGTTGCTTTCTACTCGGGCGAGAATTCTCCCTCCGCTTATTTTACTCTAAGGTGTAACGATTTGGGATCCCTTCGAAAGGCTCGAGGGAATTTTGGAAACCTGAATTTTGCCGCTCTTTTGGGAAGATGCTTGATGCGCTCTCTGCGCATCTCATGCCAAAGAGGTATTTATTAAAAGTTGGATGAGAAATCCCATGAAAGGATAACCATCATCTAGGGATAGTAAAACATGTTAGCCATTAATTTATGTCGCATTTAGACCTCGATCACGTTCGGACCACGCCGAGCAACAATTCGAACTTAAAGGGAGTACAAATCCCATACTTGGACACTGGGCAGGGTTGAATCAATTTCACCCTATCTTTATCGAGATTCTAAACTTGAATGTTACGAATGGCGTGCTTTGTTCAGAGGTATGCAAAGTGGAAGGAGGACTGCTGCGTGGGTTTCAAGTCGTCCTTAGTCAGTATACCGTGAATCTTGTCAAGCCCTTTTCATTCCCCTTGAAATGTTTATGCGCGGTTGGGTGAAGGGGAAGGCTCTGTTATGATCTTATGTAAGGAATGATTGCAGTTTTAGAATAACTTATATCCAACTTGTGACCATTTACTAGATGATTTTAGCGACTAAATAGATTAATTTCAAAGTTATGAAATCCATTTTCTCTAAACGAAGCAAATATTTCCTGCAGTGCCCTTGTACAATTTTCTTATTGATGATGGAAACCCTTTTGCTTCAGTTGTTTATCAATACCAATTCCTCTTTAAAACTTTGAAGGAGCTATAGGGGTTTGGTCAACTGATTTGGAAATTGGAGATGTATGGAGACTGTTTGCGTAATCAAGTTGGGAGTTTAGGTTTTGAAACGAGGATTCTGAATTCCGAGAAACTTCGATATTTGTCTTTAACTAACGTGTAATTGGAGCGAATCTTGAAACTTCAAAGACATTCTCGCTCGCGACAGTACATTCAAAGGAAATAAATTGAATGGTTTCTATTAATTTAAGTTCGGCTCTTAGAAATTGACCTTAAAATCGAGGGTTTTTGATGTTTTAAATTAAATATAGAAGTCATAGAGCGCGAGCCTATCTATCTCGTATAGAAGTCACAAACTGTAGATGTAAGCATGTCTAAGAAGTAACTGGAAAATGGGTTAGTTAGCGCCATCTGGCCAGGCATTACAGCCTAACTTATAATTGCATCATACCATGAAAGACTACTACTTTATCGCCCAACTTTCAAGTTAAATTATCCCAAACATTTTCCCCAATCAATTATACTTGGAAATTATTTAACAGTTCAGAATTTTGAACCGCGTATAGTCCCAGACGTATAACATCAAAAACCCACGTACGATACTAAAGGTAGTGGCAAAGGCTTATCTAAACACTAGCCACAACAACGTACTGACCATACTTTGAATTTCTAATTAGAATTTAAAAAAAATAAATAAATAAATAAATTTTCGAAACTTTTCAAGAGCAGATCAAAAATGTTGGTTTATGTATAACAGGGCGTGTAAAGGAATTACAATTAGCGCGAGATATTGAGTTAGGGAAGGCATTCTCAAAAGCGGAAAATTCCAATTATAATCACCTCGGAGATGAAAAGGAAGAAAAAAAGAAAGGAGAAATGGGAAAAATTATTATACTCGACTAGGTTTAATTAAGATCTCTTTCCTTGTGTTACAATCGAATTAATCCCTTTTCACGCTAGATGCTAGCTAGCATTCATAGCGTGGTTTGGAATACAGTCGGTCGTTATATAACGAACGAATTCGAAATTCTCTTTCTTGAATACACACAAGGAAACCTATGAACTCAAAGGACCAAGGGAAAATACATATATTGTATTAAAAGTAGATTATTTTGAAGTTGCATGGGAAAATTCTTTTAATTAATTTGTTAAAGAAATATGGGTGTTGCGTAATTTGAGACGACATTTAATTTGGTACTCTTGGAACAATTATTAGACTGTTTGGTGAGTGATTGATCGAATGGCTCTGTTTAGGAGTTTTATAATATACTGATTGCGGTATTTATTCAAATTAGTACTAAGAACAGATTGGTGCAATAGTTCTTAAAGTGCGTTTGAAAATTTCCATGAACAGTCATGTTCAATTAAGAGCAGTTCAACAATACTTTTATGACATTAAACAATGCGCATTCATTCACACGCCTCAACTTTCCCCTCAATATTTTATTCAAAAGTCTAGGCCTACATTTTAAAACTTTCTATGATAACTTTGGAATTTTCTTCCACTACTCTCGGTTCAAATGCCGCCCTGTTTCTGGCAAGATGATACATAGATACAATAATTCTCTTCCGCACTGCAGGGTTCGAAAACTTAATACAATTCAAAAGAAGCACCCCACTAAAGAAATATACGGGCTTCGGGTGTCTTTTGCCGCTATGGCTCTCCTCAGAATCCATTCCATAACTTAACTTAATATTAAAGGGCAAATGCGGGTCTGCAGGATTCGCGGAATAGGTGGAGAGGGGGCATCGTCTTTAGTCCTAAAGTATCGAGGCATTTTCCAAAAGGTGTAGCAGATGGTACCAAAACGAAAAAGACCCAAGCAGCGGTGCAGACTCTTGACGCTCGCTGCCCCGTACCGAGGCTGCAACGTATGGAGACCATGTATGGTTCGCTGTAGTCTGAAGGTACTCTATAGTGGAACGTAGCGAGTTGCCTTGTTCAACACGGCCCTGCAATTAGTGAAAGCCCCCTTCGTCTTTCCAGAGGTTTTGCCGTCGATATTCGCTTAGCGTTTGAGGCCCATTCACATTGTAGACCTCGCAAGAGGCTGCGGTATAAGTTCATAAGATAAGTTTGTCGCTTGTCATGAAGTGACATAGGTAAAACAACATTGGCTCTCTGATATTTTCTCGTGTAACTTGGTAGCATCCTTCATTTCCTCAACAAACTCTGCTAAATTTGACCATATTCACATAAAAATAAAATCCTGATAAGCGTGTTCAGATATTACGTAAAATATCCCCTCTGAATCCATGGCCATTCACGAGGGATTTCCTATCGTGATGGTTCCGATCCATTGCCTCGAAACTATTTGGCAACATTAGTAAGCTTCCTAATGCGAATAGGTCTTTAGGCCTCGTGTAGGAAACTCAGGGAAGGGCTGGGCTGGTCGACCTAAAACGCGTCGTAAATATGTTTAATAATAAGTTTTCCGCTGCTTTGGATAGAAATTGGAGGGAATTGGTGGATGGGTGGGTGAGTGGTGGCGGGCCAGGGGGAAATCGTCGCGCGTTCTCTTGTGGGTAAGAAGGGAAACTGGTCCTGTAGTTTGGGGCCCTCGAATGGGCCCAACCTCAACGCCCATTTCTATACCATTAGCTCTAATGGAAAAGTGTAGTCAATCTCACTTTGCAGCATTGTCGATAACTGAACAACAACCATTTCTGCTTCTCTACTCATTTTCCTGCCTTATTTGTCAATACATACCTTGCCAACTTTAATAACAAAGTTTTACCCTAGTTTACTTCATTTGTCCAAAGGGGCCTTACTTGAATTGATCAGTTAGAAGTTGATTAATGCTTGTCAAACGTTTGTGGTTGTGTATGAATTATAAGTATTATCATGTAGGTTTAATTGTAGATATCTTCTGATGAATTTTGGGGTTCCTATTGATAGGTTAATATTTGTACTTTGAAAATTTATGGTAAAATTGAGAGATGAGTAGTTTAAACTAATGTTGTGGTAACTTCTACGGTTTAATTTATTTTTGGATTGACTTTAATAACCCAAGTTATTCTAAGGAGAATACGTTAGCCTTGTACTCTTTTCGAACAAGGTTTGGAACATTGAAAGTTTCTCTTGTAGTTCCATGTACTGTTTTAGTTGGGGCCATATGCTTCCTTTTCGTTGTCTATAGTGTTTTTGAAATTATTCCAAATAAGGGGGCTAAGTTGTCCATTAAATTTTAACGAGTTTTGAATTAATGTCTGCTTGTGTACCTGTAATTTTTAAGGGTATCTTGAATTGTATTTATTTATTTTTTCTCTTTTATAACATAAGGCGCTTGGAAAATATAGTATATATATAGAGAGAAAATTATTCCATGTAAATTATTTTGGGATGCAAATTTTTCAGAGAACTATTTTAAACTTATTATACCGTAACACGCGAGAATACTTTTTATAGAATTTAATAACTGGTTACTAGAAGTACAACCAAGATGCGGGGTCCTTTGTTATTGATTTTAATTTCGGGGACCCATAGTTGGGTAAGTGAAATATCTTACGGACACGTTCTAATGATTTATAAAGTAATTCATTAAATTTACACAACGACAATTCATTTAACATCATTACATAATTAGATAAAATCACTTGCAAATTTTTATCGTAGAGCCAAAAGTGTATATATCTAAGTAATATCTAAAATAATATTAATTCAGAACTGATAAAAAATTAATTGGATTCATGATCCATATTTCAGAGCTGATAAAAAATTAATAGGCATATAAGCCGAATAAATTAAATCAAAACTTAAAATATTCAAAATATGTTAAGATCAGAATATGAAAAAAAAAACTTTTTATGAATTTTTCATGCTATGCAATAATAATGCGCTAGAACTCTGTGGAGGATGTAGACCTTTTCCAATCATAAATTTTAATGTTTAAAGCTACAGAACACTCTCCCATAATCATTCTTAGTATCTAGTATTTTTTCGTAAGTAAAATGACTACGGATGGAAAAACCCATGGGTAAAAAAAGAAAAAATATATATTTTCAAAATCACGGAATACCATCTTTATTTATTTAAAATTCTATGGATATTTGCCCTACACTAAAGAGTACATACTGTGTTTTTTTATCAGTAAATTATTCAAATCTATTGATTCGGGGAAATAAGAGAAGGTATTAGAAAGGGAAACAAAGTATATCTTTCCAAATGACTTATTTTGCATGTTATGTTAATATTGTTTTATGAAATTTAAAGTTCGTTAGTTAGGCATATGTATTAAAATTACAGAAATGTCACTTAGAAATATATATATAAAGGAATATATTAGCTGATATTAAAATCTAGTGCATTAATGTAATTTTTTTTTTGAAGAGAAGTTTGTGAATTAATGCCATTATACGGGGATGGAAGACGGAGAAGAGTTAAAGGGATATGTTGGAAAGATGCCAAGAAAAAAATATTATTAATTTTTAAAAGGGATTAAGTCAAAATAGGTACGAAATTATTTTATTTCTGGTTAATTATTCGAGTCGCGAGGACTTAACTAATTTTTTTGCAAACCACTAGGGGCTCTGTTTTAATTTAATCGTGATTGTAGGGTTAATTAAACCCCAGTCGAGTTTTTACAATATCTTTCAGATGCAACCGTATTAATTGTTTTTAAATTAATTTTTAATATTTCACCATCCATTTAATTGAATTTAAAACAATCCTGAAACCTTATAAAAGTATACGACATAAAACATCATAAACGAATGATACCGTAGACAGACTAATAAGCAACCCTATTCAAATAGAGAGAGCTACTGTAAGGGGAATAACCTATGGAATGTGACATCAATAATGGTAAAGTAATTCTGAACCTAGGAAAGAGGTATAAGAATATGACGACAGGAAATCATTCCTAATGGCTCTTGGCAACACACGCCTCTTTTTGGACGTGCGGTGTCAAGTCCATTGAATAGTTTTGTCTATAAAGTACATCGTCACTTGTATTACTACTACTAAGTACTTCCCCATTCAGTGACTGACAACGCTAGAGAAACGTAATAGTTGTACCTTTTACAGTATCATTTGTAAATGATAACCACACGCACACCCAAAAAAATAAACCCCAACCAAATGTTCACCCAATAAAGCAAGCAAAAACCTTACGTTATAAAAAGAGAAAAAACAAACTCACCAACTAAAAGTAGGAATAAGCAAGCCAGATACTTGATTGGTCGAACAACGTACAATCGCCGCATGTTCGATGGGTAGTTTTATTTTCTTTGGTTCTTTCACGATAGTTCCCTACAAACTGAACCTAAGATCGAAGACGACAAGTTAATTCTTTTCCCTTTCTCGTTTGATTTTTGAAAGAAGTGAACTTCCTCTTTTTCTTCGAAAGTAACTAAAAAGTCCGGGACTGAAATACTACCAAAGTCAACTCCGATGAGAGAGGAGGAAAAACGAAAAAGAATATTCGATCAGTCTTAAGTTGTATAGTCGATTCTTGACAAGACCCTATTTAAAGTCTATTTAGGGTCCATGTTAGAAGAAACTTTGCGCGGAATATTAAACAGCTGAAAACACGAGGTCGAATTCGCCGCTCGCGATTGGAAACACAGAGTCCCTCCAACACAAGCTAGATTAGACCCGGTCGACCGACCGTTCTCTTCGACGATTTAGCGTCGACTGACTCTCCGGATGATTCTGTCCAGGGCTTTTCTCTTCTCTCCTCCGTCTCTTGGAGAAGAGGACTAGGAAAAGGGCTCTGCCGGCGTTGAGAGAAGCCTGGAACTGACTATCTGGGACTCGGGACCCTGCACGGGTTGTGTTAGGACTCGGGCTAGATTACTTAGAGAAAAGAGGGGGGTAAGGGTTGTCAGGCGATCAAGGCACTTTTTTGCCCGCCCCCTATCTCCATTTACGATGAGCCTTTCGTGGTGTATACTCGATCAGTGAGAGTTTTTCTTGCCAGAAAGGAAGGCACCCAATTCCTTCAAGGACGAGTGTCAGGAATGTCATGAAGGGTTTGATTTAGATTGGTTGAGATTTGAGAGAGTAGGGGGATCATTCGAACCTGTTTGTTTTTTAACTCTTAATTTCAAATTGTGGAGAAACATCGAGAAGATGGTGTGTCATTTGGTCAATCGCTCAACAATTTTAAAGAGACCAGTAAAGTCAGGTGCATGCTGTACTCTCCTATCCTACAGCCAGTCGTGCTACAACTTACAAGTCTTGGCTAAGTTTTATTTTCAAGCTTGCTTCAATTTTATTTATAAAAGGTCATGGATTAAATCAAGAATTCAAGTTCAAATAAAACTTTGGGACTTTTTTGAGCCGATTTGCACGCGCTATTTGGAGCTAAATGTCTCCTTCGTGAGGCTTGCCCCTTTGGACGTAAGGAAAAGCCCCCTACTCCCAAGAAAAGGCTAAAGAGAGACAGAAATAGCAGCTAGAAAAGAAGGAAAAGTATCTTCTTGAGCCTAATTTAGCAAAGGGATCGTTCTTTTAATCCAAACCTCTTCCCTAATACTTGGCTAGCAATGGTAATGCCGCTATAGCTTCTTCTTTATATTGGATTTGCCCGAAAAGAAAGCCAGACTCGAGCTACACCCAGCGGTTGCTCCGGGATGCGAAGTTCGCTTTAGTTCAGTCAGTGATGTGCAGTCAATTCGCTAGCAAATGCCGCAGCTAGGTTATGTTCTGTTAGGGATTTGCGTTATATCATTTGGAATGTTCTGTTTGTATCTTTGTTCTTTCTTAATACCACTCTTGAAACTTCCATACCATTTCGTCTGCACTTCCGACCGAGGGTGTCTTTTACTAGGGATCTTATTGGGGGATCATTGTTTTTGTTTTGCTTTGCTAATGGATTATTGTTTGCGCTTAGGACGCTGAGAAATTGGCTTCTTCCGATCTGTATCGCTAAGCCTAATCGCAGGGTTTTAGTAAAGGAATCGTATAAGGAAAGGCGACCGAAATGAACCATAATGAAAATAGATTTTGCAGCTGAGGGATAATTGAAGTTACTCTCTATATAGCTATGTAATGCGATTAAAGATTATTTCCAAGAGGTAATGATTATTTCTTATTTGAGAATAAGAATGATATAGAATCGAGTTGAATTTATATTTATGGTAAGTCCCTTGACTACGCACTTTCTAGTTTGGGAATTAGCGCAAATCCACAACGAAAACCTTTGTTATTACGTACTTAAAAATTAATCATTGCATGCATAGGTCTTGCTTTATAATTAAAAATACTGCTAAAGTAATAATTCATTAGCCTAAAAAGTGAATTCAAATCACGTGTAAGTGGTGACATGTTTTTGCATTAAATGCCAATTAATTTAAAATTAACAATAGGGTCACTGCATACCTACCCGGGTCGCAAAAAACAACAAAGCATTTTTGCTGTTACTCTCTGTAATTATAAAGTCCATGAATAAACATTTGGTCCTTGGTTTGGAATGTTATTCGAGTTACAGAGGGAGGGTGAAATTTTGGCGCTAAATCTATGATATACGTGGAGCCCTGGTATAGTGGCATCATTATATATTCCTTCTATATACTGTGTATATAACTCTCACTCCATCTTTTGGAAATGAAATATTCAAAAGGCCCCGTAAATGCTCTTAACTTTTAAAGTATAGGTATTTCTAGCAGGAACAGATGTAGATTACCCCGAAGTTGTTAAGAAGTTAATTTGCATAAATAGACTCAAAAACGTCTGTCAAAATTAGGTAAATATTGTTTGATTGAAATTGGAAAAATAAATCTTTAGGATGTATTTTGATAACTTTTGTTAAACTTACGTTTATATAACTGCGAAGATAATGTTCCTGTAAATTACGTTTAAGGAATAACTATATGAAAGCTGGCTGCTGGCTTCTAGGGAAACTTGTATCATTTCCCTCTAGTTTTCAGCCATTTTAAGCTAAGCGTCAGAATGTTAGAAGTCTTACTTACTTACTTTAACGCATTTGCATTCTAGATGAGACGCTATTAAAGAGACCTTTACTTTACGTTCCCTTGACCGTTTTTACCGACTGGTGTGTTAGCTTCAAAGGTAACGTGAACTCGTATATTACGGTACAAACTTTGATTTCTACCCCTCAAAACCCCTACAGTTAATCCGTTTCTCGTATATTTTAGTCTGTTCTGTTTCATCCTCACTTAAACCTTTCGTAACTTTCATTCTCCAATTTTTGATGGGATGGGAGGTAAAAAAATATATAACCTTATTACATCTCAGACTTGAATGTTTTCAATCATTTTACTCATATAGGGGAACCTTAGAAATTGACCGGAATCTGTAACCACTTTCTTAAAAGAGTTCTCCAGCCGCTTCAAGAACCGAACCCTCGCCTTTTAAATTACTTTTAGGTCTTACTTTCCATAAGAGTAAATGGAGCATTGGGTAAAACGATCATTTTTTCGGGGGTAAAATGTATAATATACCCAATTTTCAGCGACTGCGTATTTTCCCACGCTTATTTTTCGAGGATGAATGATTCTAATGAATAAATCAAAAGTTAAATCTTTTTTTTAAAAAGGATGGGGGAATGGACAGTTCTTTCTTTATAAAGATGATAAGGTTAATTTAATATTTTCGTTAAACATACTCTCGCTTATTTTAATCTAAATTATGTTGCAAAATTAATTGAATAACAATGTTTACAAAAATGGATGGTGAGCTCTTATTTCATTGAGTATTCCAGAATTACTAAGCCTAATCTATTCACATTTCCATAAGAGTACTAAGCCTAATCTTAATCTTAAGAAATCTCAAGGAGATTTCTAAGCCTAACTTGAACAAACTCCATGGTAATACTAAGCCTAATCTGAAAAACAAATCTCAAAAATAATGTTAAGCCTATTCCATGGAATTAAATATTAATAAAAATGTTCCATTTTCCCTTTTGTAAACCAAGTGCACTTAAAACGTTTATTTACTTTTATCCCAGGAATGTGTACCTCTAAATAATGCAGGAAAACTAAAAGAAAACTGTTATATCTTTGAATGGAAGGCTAGTTTCTGACCAGCTTAACGTAATCTCCCGGAAAATGCGAGTAAAAATCAGGTTGTAATTAAATATAAAGGGCACTTTTGTTTTTCTTTTTCCCCCCTCCCTTGGGTTCGCTTTTGACCCTTAAATCGCTACGTATACAAGCTGTAAGGGTTTGTCTTTTGCTCTTTTCTTTTCGCCATAGATAGCTCCGCCATGCACTGAATACTTTCTGATAAAATGCTACGAATGTAACGTACATGTATCTCTCACGGTTACGTGATTAAACTTCACACATAGCCTAAGTTAGTATACGCTATATTGTAGACGTAACATGAATTATCTTCATACTCCATGAATATTCTATAGTTTAGTGTTTTATACTCGATGCAGAATCTTTGATGCGTGTATTCTTTGGTAAATTAATTCAACTCAATCGTGGTGGGCATATGTTTATGTTTTCCTTCAGTTTTGATTATTCTGACTGAAAAACACTCAGCACGACCCTACAGTAGAGCGAATATAGAGTAATGTCAGTTCTACGTATGCAAACGTCATACCCTTCTATCTCTTAGCTCAGTGTCATCCCCCCTACCAGGCGCGTACAGTATCCACTCTTACAAAAGCGCACCTAGAGGGAGGGATACACTGTCTACTCCCCTCTCTACCGACACTACTCTATAATCTATTATTCCCTACCTATATATGACTTGGTAAATATTTGTTTTGTTTCAATGGACATGTCTACTCCCTGCCTAAATTCGATATATGTTTCTGTACGTTGAGGAAATAGGACTAAGGCTTAAGAATTTTATCTATTAATGGAACCAATAACTTGTTTAACTTAAGACTTCCCTCGTTTTTCTCCATTACTTATTTAGCCGCGAATAAATCCTCGAAGCTTTTTTCTTTTCTTTTGGCATCTTTGCTCCTTTTTCCAATCGATTCTGGTCGGTCGGCATAGGGTTAAATCTTTTACAGTCTCGTCTCAGTGTTTATTTACAATTCTGTTAAACACAACCCGTATTTCCCTACGTTGTTAATCCTTTTGATGTGAATAGGTTATTCATTTATAGATATTGATTTCTCAATATGGGATGGACTTTATAGGTATGCCGTCACTGCTGTTTCAGCTCTGGGTAGCCCGTCGATCTCAAACTGTTTCAAGTTTCTCTTCCCCTCGCGAATCTAAAGCCAATCTTTAAAATTGAATGAGGGTGGAGGGAAGGTTTCTAATCCCCAAAATTCTCCCGCAGTATTTGGCTTGTATTTTTAAAAAGCATATATGTGTACAGTACCTTATTTTAGCGTCTAGAAAATCATAAACAAGAGAAAAATCTTTCTATTTTAAGATTATTATTACCGTTACATGGATTCATGGAAAGGTTTTTATCGGTAAGCCATTGCGTAGCACTTCCGCTATTAGATCTTTCCAATATGGCGCTTGTGCTCTAGGCCTACATTTTCATTTTCTAATTAGACTTAACACCTACGTAGTGAAATTTGAACTTAAAGAAACGAGCTGTACGGTCCTTCGCTTTTCTTTTACCTTCCCGTTCATAGAAAGCTCTCTGCCCTAACCTTTAATACCCTTAATCCCCTTCTCCAAGAAGCACCGCGTGATATTTGATAGCGAAAGAAATAAATTTCTCGTTCCTAAAATCTTGGAATAACACTAACTTTCCTGGTATTTTTGCTGTACATATGACCCCACGCCGAAAGATGTACAAAAAGGGAATTGAAGCGATGACGTATTTTTTTCACTCCTTTACTAGTCTATCGCGGTGTATGGAGCCAATATACAGGGTGTTTCTGATAAGTTTACCGTAAATTAAATGACGTAATCCTAGGGTCAAAGTTGAGTGGGAAGTGCCCAAAAAACATCTGATATGTCTTACTCACATGTGTGACTATTTCCTTATCTACCAGTGTTTGGGAGCCAACATCGCTGTAGTTAAATGTTGTTGACCTCCATGTTCTGCATGGTGACCCTTTCCACTTAATTTGTCACCAAGGTCAGAAACACCCCTGTATATGCTAGCTACCAAACCCAGTTAAGCACCCTTATAAAAAGTGTTTTTCTGTGAGCGTAAAATTTAATATCCAGCCTCTGTGGTCGTCCCGAGAAATCCTTTAGCTATTACGTTTTTTTTCTGTCTCTCTCACTCTCTCCCTAAACCATTAGCTATATATGTTAGTATCAGGGTTTTTTTCTCTTTTTTTATTAGTCTTTTAGTTGTTTGATTTCTGTACTCGGAGTCTCGGTCTTTGAAGTTCGCTTGAAGGCAATATCCTTTTTGTTAGGTTGCGAGAAAGAAGATTGGGGTTGGGAGAAGTCTAACCCTAACGCCTCGACACGGACAAATATTTGGTTTCATCGGGTTTTCTATGTACGCCTCCTGATCTCTTATAACGTCTTCTTTTCCTAGATGGTATATAGTGTCTAATCCGGATGGCTAGCTAATAGGTTGCTAGGTCGCTGAGACGTTTGACAGTTAATGGAAAAATATCTTTTATAAAGGCAGATTTTTAAAGTTAATGGGATGGGAAATTTTTCCCCATCTTTTTTTTTCTCTTCATTCTTTAATTTTCATCTTTTCCTTTCTTTCTTTTTTTAGAAAGAAAAGTCTGACAGCGACAAGATTACTTAAGAAGGATTTTTCCTACTTATTTTTAATGCCGGAAGTTTTTAAATAACGTAACTTACGCGTTAAGATTGGGACCCCTTTCGCCGTATGATGGAAGGAAACAAACTAGGTTACGGGGTGAAAAAAAATCTAATTAACAGACCATCAAACGTGTGACGCTTACTTGGCTTAAGGATAAAAATACCATGGGGTTGAAATACTTTTGATTCTTTTAGTTAATTAGGTTAGGGTTTTTTTTGCTGTTTTTCCCTTAAATTAATAGACGAGTAATGTTTCGATGAAGAGACATGATCTCACTCAACCGGACCGGCTGCCAAACCTAATTTCAATTACTTCGTAAAATTTAATGCCTAAATTCAAACTCAATTAAACATTCCTTCTAAATCGAATTTCAAAGTTATGGAGAAATTGTAACTTGATATTAAATTTATCATTGATAGAAAGCTAGGTCGAGACTAATACTACTAAGCCTAATTATAAAAAACGAGACTGAAGCCTATTTTCAAAAAAAAAATTAAACATAAGCCTAAATTTATATAAAATGCTAAATTTGGAAAGCCGAACTTTCAGGGTGAAACTTCCCCGTGTATTTCCTACGAGCGCCTGTAGAAATGTTTACCCTGCGGCACACCAATGTACAAAATCTGCCAGTGTTTAAATTGAACCTTACATTATGAAATCCTTTCGGATATATGAAAGAATGATTAAGGACCATAAAAAAGGGTTAGTTAGGGGGTGAAAGTACTCGTATCAGTTGCTTAAATTCACGGTTTAAAAATGACTAATTAGGAATTATTAATAATGAAGCAACTCGCTAGTAATGAAAGAATTATTAGATTAAGTAAGGTATCGTGATGCAGGCTTGTCTTTTGCTTTGAACTCAGACCACATTCGACTAATAAATCAAAAGATCTTTTTCTGACTTCACTCGGAAGTGAATTAATTCTAGAAACTTTCAAATGCTAAAATTTTAAATTGATCTCTCGAAGAAGACTTCAAATTTAATAGTAGTGGGTATAGCTCTTTAGTGTTATAATTTCCCTTAATAACGCCCGATTAATTTACTTTTTATTTAAGGGTCGAAAAAGAATGCTTTAGGTTTCTTGGTTTTCTTGTTTGACTTTGCATTGGATAAATGTAGTTTATCGTTTCTCTTCACTTATTGCTTGATCATTTGTAAGAATTTCTCGTAATGTTCTTTACTTCTAGATTGTTGGTTAAGATTTGTGGTTTCCGTGCTCCGTTAATGCGAACTAATGTTCCGAGTTAAGTATGTGTTAATGTGATATACTAAATGATTTACAGTTTTTGTCTATTTCACATATGTTTTTTGTTTATTTTACCTAAATGTTTTTGTTGGCCTTTAAAGTACTTTTTTTCTACGGAGCTACAAGCGTGCTGGGGTCTTCAAGATCATTTTTATGTTGAGTCATTTTCAATGGGGGTTATAAGGTGCTGGAGTCCTAGGACTTGGTCGATCCCTTAGGTGTCACTCGGGTTTTGACCCGGGCGACACCTTTCTTTTCAATCGACGACGGAAAGCCGGCAGGCATCAACAGTTTGAAGCTCGCCAAACTCTCCCCCGAGGAGCTCAGCGGTTTTCACCAGGGAAAAAAGTCCTTATCGTTCTCTCCAAAAGTCGAATTTCTCTCTCTCTCTCACCTCCTACGGCTATGTCCGGAAAAAAACTCACTTCCTCCTTCTTCCCCTTGATAGGTAACAGTCTTTTTTATATCATTTTTTGGATTGTTTTTAAAGGGATACAGAATTGAGTCCAAAAAAACATCCACTTTAGTTAATTATTCGCTATACTGAAATATCTGATTTTCGTATAAGTGTTCCAATGTTTGTGTTTGTTTAAAGTAACTAGCGAAACTTCTTTCAGTGGTCAAAATATTTACTAATCAGACAAATATTGAACTTGAAAGTAGGCTTAAAGTTTCATCTTAGAGTTTAGAACTCTTATTCTTTATCGAGTTTTAAATATTTTGACGGGGTCCTAAAACATTTATATTAATTTTAAAATTACTTTTTCATTTCCTTCTCCCTTTAAGAATTCGGACAACCCAATCGATTTTTGAGTTTCTTGGTTATGTTCCTGTCGTCTATAGTATATATATGGGCACGTGACCACCATACGATTTTCGGCTCTGAAATTTGAGTCCAAATGCCGAGTAGGGCAGTTTTATAATCTTTATTATTCAATTTGTTACAGACCTATATATTGATCCCATTATATTATTCCTACTGGTAGCAACTTTTATACTGTAGTTGCAGCACGAGGAGAAGGTTCTAGAGATGTGTAAAGGATTGTTACTTGTTTGGGGGGGGGTGAAGAAGAGACTGAAGTCCGTGGTCAACGAAGCGTATCCGGGCTTACAGATTTTTCAAGTCTCTATACTCGCAACTCGCCGCCCGGCGTGTTTTGAAAATTTTTAAGCTTATCTCTCGTAAACAGAAGTTACATTTTTACGCTGTGTATTTCTGAGAGAATGTGTAGTTTTGTTACTAGGTTGTTCAACCGCCTTGAATCAATGAAGAAATGATGCTGATGGTTGGAGAGGCAGCGGTCTCCCTTGGGAATTAACCACCATTCCGCTTTTTCTTTATTATTTGGTATACGTTGTACAAACTGACGTGGTAAGAGATGTTTGGGGCTTTCTGTTTGTGAACGTTTTGAAGTTTTCGGGCAGGGGATTGCGTCACGCTGTGTTAAATTATCGCGGCTAACTTTTCATAAAAGATTTTTTTCCGTGTTATGAACGCTGTGGAAAGTTGACTCCCCTGTTCAGTCCCATTATCTTTTATTTGTTTTGGATTTAAGACTGCCTTGTTTTTTGTTTATTTTTAAACTGGGTCGTGCCAGTGATGGCATGAGCCGCATCGAAAATTAATGTTCAGATTGTCAGTTGAATTTACATGTGTTTATTTTTGTTATAAGCTCGAGTCAAAATACTGTTTAAACTTTTTATATAGTTTTAAAATTATTTAGAAGATCAGGACTTTTACTTCCTATGACGAAAATTTCCGAGTCGTTTAAAAATGAATTAGATTTGAATGCGGGTCAATCTGAACTTTGAAGTCTCCCCTTAAACCCAGGAACGGAAGAAAGATGCTGTGCTGGGGATGAAGGGTTGAGGTTCTAAAAGACCTATAGCGTGGGAGCGCATGTCCTTTATCCGATTGAAATGTGATTAATAATTTCCACTCCAATGCGGAACTAGAAACGAACGAAGGAACTAATATGTAGTACATTCGTATATCGCCAATGGCTAGCTTGCTACTATGTAACTTACAACTTTATTAGATGAGATGGTTCGTGACTTTTAAAACAGCTATAGTTTTTTTGTAGTTTCACCTTGCGTTGGTGAGCCTGTTCAGTTTGAATCAGTTCTTGCAGCTCAAAAAAGGGCCGTGATAACACTGAACTGAACTGAACTGAAGATAAGTTGAAGGATCTATTTTCATTAGCTGAAGGGATACCCACGTGTATTAATACTTAATCATCTCTTCTACTAATCATGTAAATCTATAGTTGTTAAGCCTAAATTTCTCCTATCATTCCAATTTTGAATAGAGGCCCGAATGGAGGGAGGGAGAGAATGATAGGGATCGGTAAGCCACGCCTACTTGTATTAATAAAACGACCGAGATTCCAATTGAGCAAATGCCGTTGCCTTTTGTACATACGTTGAAGCGTTATTAAAGATAAGGCCTAAAGGCAAGGCCTTTGCAGTAGCCGCTTGCCTAGCTCCGTGATTTCGCTTTCGCGTTTTCTAAGGAGCAGCAACTTTTTTTTTTTGTTCAACCGTGGAAAAGGAAGGAAGGAATATAGTCTGAAAGAGAATCAGCTATTGAGTAAATACGGATTTCTTGAAGTATATTAACAAAAAGTTAAGATTTTCTTAGCCTCTATTGTGAAATAAGTTGCGCTCTTTCTTTCAAATTTTCCTGTCCAGTACCTTTGAGCTTATATTAGGCCAAGGCTTAAGTTGGTTTTACAACAAATGATTTGTCTGCTTTTAGTTAATCTATTTCAGATCTAAGGCTTCTCTTCTCAGTCTCTCTTTTGATGATTTACGCGAGCGGGGTCAAGGGTTAGCCTCTGTTGCGAGTTCGTCTCAATTTTCGCCCAGGCGTCGATAACACGACCCAAAAATCTTTTCCTCTATTTTGCCGCCTTGCCTTACAATAGGCGATCTGGTGTTCTTCATTCTTAACTACGTATATTGCTATAAGATTCAGTGGAAATGGCGAAAGATAAGGCGCGTAGATTAAAGTAATCTTTGATAATTGCGGTGCATCCGCTGCAGTATGTCTTAAAATGTATTAAAGATGTTAGAACACTTCCTAAATTGTTAGCATTATTACTGCCTCGGCTATTATAGAAAAGGCTTGTATTTGTCCCGGTATCGTTGCGGTTGATTTATCCTTTGGAGCGAAAAGACGTTGGTTGGGAGCTCGCTGACCATGCAAGCTAACTTGACGCGACTATTCGCCGGCTCCTTTACGCTTCCTCGCATTTCAATGACAACTTATCCTGACATTGAACGGGGACAGCGTCCCGGGATGGACTACGCTCGATTACGATAATAGGCGTAAATATTCGAATAAGTCTTGAAGACGCTGGAATGCCACGCAACCGTCTTTCCATTTTCTAAGAATATATTAAGGCTAAGGAATAGATATTAATCCAAGTAGTGTACGTGTCCCGAGTATAGGGAGTTGTGAAAGGAAATTATATTGAAGTTGTTAGCTAGTGGTTATCAAGACAGCGAGGGTTGCATTCATTTTCCTAAGCACCACATTTCGCACTTAATTTTTGAATCGATGAAATATCCGGATCTTTTTCACCCCCTCCCTTCAAACTCTTTTTATGATAACTTCGCGTTAATTTAGAGAGATTTCGTTCCCATGTATATATATATCCCTTATTGTTGTCGAAAAGGGGGAGGAGTGTATTGTCTTTTGATATAATAATAAAATATTATTATAATTTCCGGGTTCACGAACTTGAGTAAATTTTCAATTAAATTTAAAAGGGGGAATATCGACAATTGTAGTAAGTGGACTGTATATTAGCGCCTTTATCTTCTTCGTTTAAATTCGCTTCGGTAATCACTACCAATTTGTAAAATGTTCTGTCAGGAATTTCGATACCCGTTAGATAACGGAGACTGTATCAAATATTTAGGGTGTTTTTGATAAGTCTGCCATAAATTAAGGGGAATGTTCTTTGGGAAATCCATTTTGAGCCAGACTTATCAGAAACACCCTGTATACTAATATAAGGGACTCCGTCAAAATCGTCTAGATAATAGAGGAAAGAAACTTTTACGCATTAAGGTCATTTCAAATGCACGCGTAACATACCACAACACGAGATACATTTATACCTAAAACCTTTTCCCATAACATAATATTTGTGTTTTTGGTTTTGGGTACATTTTGAGTGGCACGTGGTTTCCCTTTACCCATATACATTTCTCCATCAAAGTATAGAAAAACAGCGAGGGAAAAAAATATATGTACAAGTCAGAAAAAATTCATGAAAAAACGTCTCCAAACCCCCTAAGGTAGACTATCGCTCAGGTAGATAGAAGTTTCTTGAAGAGAGAGAAAAAACTACTGGTATAAGCATAAGTTTATAAGATACGTTCCATAAGTATGACACTTCCTATACAAGTTCGTAATGCTACTGAGAGACTTACAGCTTGAGCTAGTTCAATTAGAACGACAAGCGAGAATTAATTTTGCAGACTTCCATCTAGTTCCTATTTTTTTTGGGAGGGTTTCAATGCGAGTGGGTCAGTGTACCTCGGCAAGGATGTGATTATACAGCTTTCAGTACGTGTGTAAGCAGGGGAAGGAAATGAGGTTTACTTGGGACGTGACGGACGGGGTGTGGGGGTCAAGTCACCTCCGGCGGACACGGGGCAGTCGGCACCTAAAGGGTAGGATCGCCGACATGTGTCTTATTCGCTCAAACTTTGCCGCCCAGAAGCTTGGCTTACAGGAGTGCGCCACACTCCCAGCCAGTCTTGGAAATAGCACAGGTCCACAGGTCAAAAACCAGTTTATTAATTGCTCGGACCAGTTTTTTTATTCAAAATCCGGGGGTTACTGGTCCTTGGGACCAGTTTATTAATTGAGAATTTTTATGAAAATTCAGGAGGGACCAGTTTAAAAATTCTAGTCATTATAAATTTCTACTCCATGGATATAGTCTCCTAGCCTTGACATTTCCTCATTCTTGCCTATGTTGCCTTCCTTGCTACAACCACAGCCCACTCGATCACGCTTTGGCTTCACACAATGTTTTTCCTATGTAAAAGCGCGTGTTGGTAATTATGAGCTTTTTCGCTCGAAAAATCCAAGGAGCCAGCTTTTAACATGACCGGCTATGGGAGGAACACAGTTATTTTGCCCTAATTTTGAAACTACTGGTGCAAACCTCTTGAAATTTTAAAGTGATGTGCAAAACAACGTTTGCTATGATTTGGAAATTTTAAAAAGTTTCCCTTCTATAGTTTTTTTGTATAAATATTAGAACGAAAATTAGCCCTACTTAAAGGGCTTGGTCTTGGAACGGTTTAATAAGTTTTTCCGTTTCACTTGTTCGAATCTCTTGAAATTTTAGTGAGAGGCACATTGAACGGTTTTAAGTTATGATGCAAAGTTTCAAAGTTTTCAAAGAAACAATTCACTTCCAAAAAATTCATTAAAATTGTGCTTGTGCATAATCCTACAACCTTAGGGAAATTTTAGGAAAAGGACTATTCGTTTTAAAAGTTTGAAATTTTCCACAATAATTTAAAACCTTTAAATATGCCTTTCACTAAAATTTCAAGAGACTCGAACCAGTGAAGCTGAAGGAAACAAATTTAAACTGTTTGAGACTAAGCCATTAAATTATGGTTCATTTTCGTTTTAATGTTGTTACAACTTTGCACAAAAATACCAAACATTATTTTGCAAATCTCATTAAAATTTCAAGAGATTTCAACCAGTATTTTCAAAATTAGGACCAAAAAACGGTGTTCCCCCAATGACGGAGTTAACTCTGATTTTTGACATAATTTTTGCATCTATAGCCCGATTGAATGGGCTGTGCGTCAACGAAATACTCTCTTAATTTTTCAATAGGATTAGTAAAAAATAAATTAGGGATGGGGTCACTGGTCCCAAGGACCAGTTTAATATTGTAGACGCTGGGGGTCACTGGTCCCGAGGACTAGTTTCAAAAAATCCTTATTTCCAAGACTGCTCCCAGCATCTAGTTCCTATTTAGTCTGCATTACCATGGCCAACTAAGATTACCGGTAATCTAAGTTGGCCATGGCATTACTAAGCCTTTGACAGCGCCTCACCAGGTGTCGCTTTACCTCGAATCTATGACCTACCTCGCTCACTTCATGACAAGCTCCAGTTTATAAGTTACCAGTGACAAACTTATGGAAGATGTCTTATGAACTTATGGTATAAGGTACAGTAAAAGAAGTTTGCCGTCAGCGCAAACTTGATAAATAACTCAAGGTTCTGAATATATTTTTATTTAGTTTAGTTTATTTTATATACATAGAAAAATACTACATTTCCACCTACTGACTCCGGAGGATTTTTTTCTCTTCTGAGGAGATAGAAAAAAAATGACGTATTCAAATATGGTTATTGACAAGGTGTCTGTCTGTCTGCTTCGAGTCTTGAACTATTAAATTTAAATAGGGACGTTACGCGTATCCTCACCTTTGCTATAGTATTTATTTTGTTTAATTATGTCCAACGTGGTGGTTTGTCTCTATGAAAAATATTTTGTCCAAGATTCAATTTCAATTTCAGCTTCAAGTATATTGTCTAAAATACAAAGAAGTGCCGGTTGGGTGGAATTTATATAGACTGAATTTCATTATTTTCGTCGTGTTTGAACGACTTTATTTTGCTTTATTTAATAATATAAAACAAGATGAATGTAATTTAATTAGTGTGTGCGTATGAACTTGGATTGGAGGTTTTAAATATTCACTAAGAATCAAAAATGGAGTTTGCTCCCATTATTTTAATAAGCTAATTTCTTAAGGCTGCTCCTTGTTTGTTTAGTGATTTGAAAGGAAAGATGGGAAGGAGGGGGAGGTGAATACTTTCTTTATCAAGGGATTTCGCCTTCTTAGGATGTAATTTTTTTTTAATTTAAAGGGCTGGTGAATTATGTCCTATCAATGATGATTTTTAGATTTACAAGCACTTTTTTTTTAGATTTACAAGTACTTTTTTTAGATTTACAAGCACTTTTTTTAGATTTACAAGCACTTTTTTTTAGATTTACAAGCACTTTTTTTTAGATTTACAAGCACTTTTTTTAGATTTACAAGCACTTTTTTTAGATTTACAAGCACTTTTCTTAGATTTACAAGCACTTTTTTTAGATTTACAAGCACTTTTTTTAGATTTACAAGCACTTTTTTTAGATTTACAAGCACTTTTTTTAGATTTACAAGCATTTTTTTTAGATTTACAAGCATTTTTTTTAGATTTACAAGCACTTTTTTTAGATTTACAAGCACTTTTTTTTAGATTTACAAGCACTTTTTTTTAGATTTACAAGCACTTTTTTTTAGATTTACAAGCACTTTTTTTTAGATTTACAAGCACTTTTTTTTAGATTTACAAGCACTTTTTTTTAGATTTACAAGCACTTTTTTTAGATTTACAAGCACTTTTTTTTAGATTTACAAGCACTTTTTTTAGATTTACAAGCACTTTTTTTAAAAAATTGGCCAATGTTTTCTAATTGAAACTTCATAATTTTTTTTATTTTGTAATAGATAGGATGTTCGGAATATTTCAAACGATAAAGTTCAATATAGCGATGGGGAACCCATGTAAATTCAAGTCAAAATTCAGACTGGTATATCTTTTACATTTGCTATTATCAGTTTGCTTTCCCTTTGGGCTTTAATATAAGATGACCCTTTACGTCCCTCCTTTTCCACCCCGAGACAAAATCAGAAAAATCTTGACTCTAGCGTTACTCCCCAAGGTCCCTTCTCAGAGAGAGCCGGGGATTTTGGTGGTCTCAAGTTACCCGGGGCTTTAATCCCAGTTTTCCATCAGAACGTATTATTTCTTTATATTTCAAGAGAAATCACGTAAAATAATGAAAAGAGCCCAAAAGAGCTGAGCTGAGCTGCACCAGTGCTACTCCATGCAGCAGTGCACTCCAAGAGCTCTCCATTTCAAGAAAAATGTAAAAATATTTTCATGAATATTTTTCCGCTAGACTTTCTATTTCTTTTTATGGTGAAAGCTTAAAAATCATAAAAATATACCCTGGAACGTAATATGAGATGTAATATCATGTCCAACTTAAAAGCCATTGGGGATATGTATCTGGCTTTCAAAAGGGCTGGCTTCAGTAACTCGAGTATCTAGTGTATGTTTTGCCTCGAATGTACGTAGCAACTCATAAATTTGAAGATGGTTTCCTTTTTGTTTTTGGTTCTGTAACTTTCACGTTTCTTATGTAAGTTCAATCAATGATTACCCTTGTGGAGAAATTGAATAGAATGTTGTTTACTGCGAATTTAGACGATATCAAAATCATTTAAATTTTAAATTCAACTTCAAATCTCAAGTTAGTTTCATCTTTATAGCGATTTCTACAGAATATGGCATTTTAAAATAATAATTTAAATTATCTAGAAGAGTTATCTCATGATGACGCGTGAATAATCCCTTTTACCTTAAAAATCACTAGCACGATAAACTTTTCCAATATCTCTATATTTCCAGAGAGAAGAAAAAGTTTATTTGATGAAACGCAAACGAAAATATAATAAATCAACTCCATTATTTCTCAGTTACGACACTGTGTCTCTAAAGAGTGTTGACCATCATTCCAGCACCCCCTTTTTTTCTCTCTCTCTCTCCGTATTTCTCTTACTTGTCCGAAAGGGAAACTCATCCGTCCCCTTGCCGCCCATTTGTATCATTGTATATACAGTCCTTGTTTGGTGATAGTATAGTGCTAGTAGAGGTAATACGGAACCATCCAGTGTAGGAGTACTACTAGTGCTAAGGATGGAAGCAAAGTCGAGTCCAACGATGCGAAAAGTTACAGGAAGAGTCGTCGTCGACTGCGATGGTCCTGTCGTTGGTACTCACCCACCCTCTTAGAGTCTTATACTCTTTCCCCTCTCTCCATCTCCCAAGCCTCTACTCTCTCCTCTTTCAGTCTTTGGGCTTCGGGAGACTTAGAAAAGAGAGTTGAACGATATGAGAGCCGACGCTGTTTTTCCGCCTGCCGGTTATTTCGTCTCTTTCGCGGTTAGATTTTTCCTTCTTTTTCCTTTCTTTATTTCTCTCAGTTCCCTGAGCCGAACGAACGAACCGTCTATACTAGTCTCTGACTTTATATCCCAGCTCGGTGCTACTTCTTCACACACACACACACCAGTCCCAGGATCACTTGCCGAGTTATGTGATAATGTGTTATGTACTTTGACCAAGTGACCACAGTTCAAATTAAAGCGTTAGCGTTAATGGGAATGTGTTAGTTAAACTATATAGCTTCGACTTCAGCTGTGAATAAACATTGGAGGAGTTGATTTAAGTGTACTTAACGTGCCATTGGTTGGTGAACACCGATCTACGCAATCGAATTGTATCATTAGCTCATGCTCCCATAGATTTTTGCGGGGGTTTTGGAGGTTTCCGACCCCGGTAAGGTCTCCTTCCTCTTTTCTTTTCTATTTCTTTGGGAAAAATCTTCTTTTCCAAGTAACGAGCAATACTCGGCTGTGGCTTCAAGCGCTCACTACGTCCCAAGTATACTGTTAAAGGCGGTTTTCGTATATTTAGTTTTTCTACTTCGTTTGATTTGAGGAGGAATGGAGGGGAATGTTACTGACTGACTGAACTACACTTTGGCCTACACTCTACATTACATGGTGGGAAGGTACACTCATTGGTTGACTAGGTGCCCCTTTCCTATTTTCTCGCTCAGATAGGCAACAACTTGTCTGTCCTAGTTTCTATCTTCTCCTTGTATCTTCTGTCTGATTTGACCCAAACCGCCCCCCCCCCCTTTATAACGTCTTCTCACGCATCTTGCGGAGATGCAACTAACCATTTGTGAGGTTAAGAAAATGCGCAATATTTCTTAAAATATTACATATTTCAGTTGGAACTTTCTTGGTGGTGTTTCTATTATTAAGACAAGACGAATATTTTGAGAGAGTTTGTTGCTGTTTTGTTACTGAAGAAGAGTACATATTTCTTTACCTCTCTATTTGTTCGTTCACACGCCCTTACTCCGAAGCAACAAGAAAACTGATAACGACTATAGGCTCCGTAGTTTCGAGCGGAATTCGGGATCGATTATGCCATTTTCGAGAGCTTGTTCACATACCTGTAACTGAATATTTTAACGGACCTATCTGCTTACTTTTTCTTAAACATACGTCCAGGGTTAGTAACGTTTAGGTAAATCAATTAAGCGACTTTAAAGGGAAAGTTATAGACTATTTTCTAATATCCTTAAAGTCAGTTCTAACTCTTTATAAGTGCGACCTCTACCCCGCGAGGAAATATCCTCGGAAGAAAATGTTCAACAAAAAAGGGGCGCGAAAGGTCCCAAAACGAAAAAGGAGAGATATGAAGTAAGGGAGTATCACTGGCTATATTCGATGGTTAGTGAGGTCAGTCTATAGATATCAAAAGTTTATTTTGCTTCAGTAATGGTCTCTTATATTTCGCCACAATTTTTTGGGTGATCAATTCCTCGTATCTATGGGTAAACCATCCCAAATAGCAACCTTGTCCAGTCTAGCAAAGGCCTCGCGAGAGTTACGAGCTACCAGAGGGAACAAACCAGCCAGAGAGAAACTCGAAATAGCAGCGCATGCAGAGAGAGAGTCAGGGGACCCGGAGAACGGGGTTACCGCGAGATTGAAGGAGAATCATTCGTCCATATTGATGCAATACGACTTTTCCGGCACTGGGAACTTCAAAGTTAGTTTCCCCGCCAATTTATTCGCCATGTTTTTCCATAATGGAACCGGGGACTTGGTCGCTTTCCTCCCATTCCTCCTTCTTCTGATCCCTCAAGGGTATTAGGGATGAAATCCGATGGTTTCCACGCTTCCGTCGCTGCTCTATATACATTTCTCCTTTTCCCGCGCAAAATCTCGCGAAATGGAGGGAAAGAACGTGTCTTCTCTGTCTTAATAAATAAATATCCACATGTGTATCGTATACGAACTGCTGCTGCTACTGGAAATCCCTGGTATTGGATCTTATCTTAGTCTCACGCGGGGCTGCCTGTACCGTATTACATATCCTTTTTCAATATAAATTACGAATTTCCCCAAGTATTTGTATGGGTTTGATTTGACGGGATTGGTTACGCCAAGTTTTGGCGGGTTTCACTTACAAACTATAAATATACGGAGTGATTGATACCATTAAGGTAGTGAGGCCCTATGGAAATACGAGTAAAGGTTGACATAGCACGGGAAATTAAGTATACCATACCCACTGAGAGTTTTCATCTGAAGCACGCAAAGTAAATGTTAAATCAACATATAAATTTTTGGGACTAATGCATAAACATTAACTTTAGCTAGGCCTTGGCTTAGTTTCATAACGAACTTAGTGATATCGTGATATCACATTTTGTTTTTATTATAACCAACTAAAGCCTATCCCGATCTTTTCTTCCTACTCTACATTCTGAAAACGGAAGTCATCTTTTAATATCAGTTCTCTCTCTCTCATATTCCTCTTTGAATCCTTTCAACCGGAAGTAGGTTAAATCGAAGTCAGCTGCAGTCATGAAAGCATTTTTGCAGATTTCTATTTCCTTTCTGTCCTATTGTAATATGATTCATTCAAAAATGTTCCTACTTCCCAATTAATTTACTTCCGTTTTCACCAGAAGTAGAACTGGAACCCACCAGATCTCTCTTTCCTCTTATTTCCGGGTTGTAAAAGTTTCCAGCCCCCGACCGATTTTATGTTTCCTAAAAGTTTTCCGCGTGAATTCGAGATGGGTGGGAGCTACTAGTGACTCTCGGTATTTTCGGTAACGAATCGGATAAATATTCCGAAACTTTCCAATTTCCGTTTTAATCCTTTGGACATGGAACTCCGTAGAATCGCCGCGCATCGTGTTATGTTAGAATTTGGAAAGCTCGATAGATTTTTGATGGGTTGGGAAGAAATATTAGATCAGATTACGTTCTGGCTGCGTTTTACGATCTTTTCCTCTTTATTCTATTAAATTTCGATTGGCCAATGTGATCCTAGCACGAAATTTCGATTGTTGTTTTGTTTGGTTTAGAATTACAGGATGATAAATTGATGGGGATGGCTGCCAAGTACTAAAATTGTTTAATTTGTTTCTATTGTTCAGATTTATCTTTATATCCCAATTTATCTTTTGACCTTTAACCTTACAAAATTTATAGTTTAGGGGAGTATCAAGGGTTTATCTGGCGAAGTAATTGGTTCATATTATGTAATTCAAGAAAAGAATCAAAAACCTTCAGTCAATTTATAGTATGGTAGGATTCTATAGGAGGAATTTTACTAAATTTCATCATTTCAGAGTTAAGCAGGAAAACCCTCATTTAGGGGCAAACATCCCCATATATTCTCAACGGGCGCCTGTAGAAGTGTTTCACACGCTAAGCACCAAAGTATATAGGGGAAGACATCTTGTAGGGGCAATAAACAAAAAAGGTATATTTTATAACCCTTTAGAATTTTTTTGAAGCGCCCATCTTGAATATTACACCCTGACGTAAGTTTTTCATGTAAAAGATATAAAAAATAGCCTTAATATATTATTGGACGATTGCCACTACACTAGAGTGTCGTCAGGTCCCGCATTTTTTGACCCTATTTTGTATAACGCCGGTTTCGAAATACACTCTAGTTGGAAACTTCTTCTACGCTTTCCCGCTCGCCTGCCCGACCGGGTGGAAGGGTTTTTGAGAATTTGTTACACGCCGGAAATTGTCCGCGGGTGTGAGAAGAACTTCCGTTAGCGCGCTAAGAAAGTCATTGCGCGACGGGCTATAGAAGTTGCTCGACTTGACTAGCCTTTGCAGAAGAGGGTAAAAATCTGTGAATGATAGCGTTTTGCGAACTTGTGACGTACAAAAAAAGGGAACGCGACCCGTTTTTGGCGTTTCTCGAGTTTTTTTCCCCAGAGATTCTATTGATTAGTTTTGAAGATGTTTTTAGGAGACATTGTTAGAGGTTTTTAGTACATGAGATAGATGAGAACTTACGTGGCGAAGTTTCATCCTTAATCAATGAAGATTAAGATAACTTTGAGGAATAAACGTCAACCATCTCCTCTAAATTTAGAGTTGGAAAGATGTTATTTTTTTATCTGGAATTCTAGAACGACTATAATATAATAATAATAATAATGCGAAATATATATATTTTACACTATAAAATTTCTATTCGCTGAACGCGCTAAATTTTGCAAGATATTTTATTTATAGACGACTGGCGTCCTCGACTTTGAATGTAATTTTTATATAGACTGCATTATTTATTTCCTTTTAGGCCTATAAGAGATACGCTCTTTGAACGACTCATCGAAATTTCTCTTTTAAAAATTTAACTACGTTGAAAATTCAAAAAAATTATGTAAGCCTTATTTCGTATTTAAATATTAGTTTTCGTTAGGCTTAGCAAGATTGAACTTTGAACTTTATTATATAAAATTTCACGAGCCTCAAAGCGATATTTCTAAAAAAGAACTAGGCCTAGGCAATTGTTTTACTGCACTCTTTGAAAAATCGAAATAGGCTTAAATTTTGATGAGGTTTTTTCGAGCGTTAAAATACTAGTTTATTAATAGCTGAATGATTCTGAGTATTTACACTTGTCTTTCTTTATCGGATAGGGATTATAGGCCTAAAATGTATTTATCTTTTTTTAGTCTCGCCAACTCCTTAATATTTTAAAGAAAAATGTCTCTTGGGTAGTGCACTCTGAATTCTAGAGCTAGGTTAGTTGGTACTAGGCTAACGTGAAAAATCTCTCCGGAGGAATAAATAGGTCTCTTATCTGGACACTCTCAAAGCTTTGTCATCTCGGCGTCGTCTTAAGTCGCTCGAAGCGAGTTTGTAGCAAACCCTAGAGAGCAATAAGGTCTTACGAGATAAGCTATTTATGGCTATAAGCACGCTTGCCTCTGGCTTAGCAAATTTTGTAAAGTTTCAGACAACTTTCATCTATTTTTTCCTCTACCTAGGAACATTTTAACTTTTTTTTATTAAAGTGAGTAAATGGAAAGTTCTTTCATTATTATATTTTAATGGATAAATCTACATAACCATACCCTAAGAAAATTTATAATTAATCCTATCCAAATTCAAAATAGTTAACCCCATAAACGTGTTATGTCATTTATCTTCCCTAAAGTGAACAGTAATTGAAACTATATAAAGCAGACTCTTCATGTCGGCCATTTTAGGGTAAGATTTCAATCACATTAACCCTTTTTTATGAAATAATCATATACATAAAAAATAACGCGCCTTAGATCCATCTCAAGTGATGTTTTCTACGTGTACCAGCTGAGAAAATGTCCCATAATTTTGGGTAAAGAGCTATGTATCCATTGAGGTTCAGAGGTTGTATCTTTCTCTGTTAAAAAAGTACTTGGGTTGGGACGGACGGGACAAGGAAAGGGACTACGGCTCGAGTACGGTACGGTTTTTTGACCGGGGAAAGATCGCTTATAATAACGACTAGAAGATCTAAGCCTTACTTTTTTTTTGGTGGAGAAAAGGGAGTTAAGAGTTTTTTGAGGGTAAGAGCGAGAGGACAGACTAGAGAGAAAAAAACTGGCCTATAACAGCAGCTGGGATCTATGATAGCGTGTCTGAGTTGGCTTCTGAAAACCGTTAACACCACCACGGTCGGCTTGCCCCGTAACGCACCAATGCCCTCCGTTGAAAACCATCCTCCCCTTTCACTCGTCAATGCTATACCGCTAAGCCTTTTTTAAAAGAGGAGCAGCTAGGCCTAGCGTGGTCTTTGAAGCCGCTTCGGAATAATCTTAACATAGGATATAGGGATGCGTGTAGAGGAGAGGAAAGATGCCGGTGGTAGTACGCTGTGGTAGGGAAGAATGTCAGAAGGGCTATAGTCGGGCCTAGGTGCTAAAAAAAAGACAATTTTTAAGCCCATCTTGGGTAGCCATATCTGGAGAAGCTAATGCTGACTGCATTGATGGTGAAAGCACTTTCAAAATTGCAATTCTTCTTTCATTTTGCCAAAGACCATATAGAAGACTAAGATGTTTGTTTAGTCAGTCTATTTTTGATTGGAAAGTGAAGTTAAATAATAACAAAGGGTTGATTACCCAAGTAGCTTGTACCAAGAACCAAACTTTACTTTCAAGGGGCTCTTCTAGTCCATATATTCTTTACACATCGCATTTGAATCATAACAATGATCATTCTAATTGATCACCTCGTTTGTAGTTGCAAGGTACGACTTGTTTCTTTTTTGTACAAGAGCATCGCCCAAACTTGAAAAAAAAAATAAAATAAAAAGAAACCTTCTCGGACGTGGGAGAAGCAAGAGGCTGGAAATTCCGGCTTTCTCCAAAACATTAGATGATGCTCGGCTTCATCTCAGGGTCCAGGGAGCCGTTTGGGTTATAGGGTGTCAAAAAGGTGTAGGCTAACTCTACTGGAAATGCCGTTGAGCTAGGAAGGACTATAAAAACGACGTAAAACGTCTTTACACTAGCGGCGGTGCAACGTTTTGGAGAATATTAGTGCTTCTAACAAAGGGCAACCCTCTCACTCTAGAATTGCTATCATTACGTGTGCTTTCAGAGGCTCGTGTGGTGATTACTTTCCTTTAAGAAGAAGTAGCTATAGAAGATCGAGAAATATACGATAGAGACCAGATGAAGGAGATAACCTATATCCTTTTGCTCATAATCGTAAACACTTTATCGGGAGGTCTGCGCTATAAATTGCTTCCCTCGTCATTAGTTTACCCCAGGAACCCATATAAGACCCGAGAACACACGAAAGCCTTCTTAGGTATCTGTGAGCTCATACGGTAGCTTGCGAATATGACGGTGATGTAAGGGTACCTGGAATTTAGGGGAGGGGTATGTTAGAGCACGGAACCAAAGTCAGCAGTAACTCTCTTAACTTCAATATAGAAAGACAGACAAGTATGACTGTAAACAAGGCGTCGCGAGATGCCAAAAGTATAGCCCTCCCCATTTGTATTGATTTTTTTTTTTGGTCAGGGTGGTTTGATGTATTTATTCAATATTCTTTTGATATTAACCTCAACTTATCTAGGAGCCATTTAAAACCACTGGCACTGTCAACATGAAGGCTTAATATCAAGTTATTTTTTTGAACATGCCAGTCACAGCCCATAGATGGCTGTTTATATGTAACCCCCAAATTATTAGGCTTTCAAGGTACCATCAAATAATAAGACAATTGAAAATAATTTCCATTCATGTTTTTATTTAAAAATAAAACATTTTTGTTTATACATCGGCAATGGTTACTTCAACCTCAACACCAGGTTCAATACTGATGGAAGTAATTTGCTTGACCTTTTCGGGTGAGCTATGCAAATCAATGACTCTCTTATGGATTCTCATTTGAAAACGATCCCAAGTCTTTGAACCTTCTCCACAAGGTGTTTTACGGGTGGTGATACGTAGGACTTTCGTAGGCATCCTTACTGGTCCCTTAACCTTCAAACCCTCATCCTTGGCCTTCTTGATTAAATCAGCACACACTATAAAAAGAGTATTCAAGCTTAATTACTTCTTCATAACTTAAACTAATTTAACAGTAAATAATAATAATAATAAGTAAAAAACTAAACTTACCCTTTTCCAAACTGCGCACATTTCGGCTGGTTAAGGTGATACGAATTCGATGGATGGGTGAGATTTGCGCATCATCAAGTTGCTTTTCCTTATAGGCTGCCTGGAAATTAAGTAATTTAACAGATTTAGTTAGTTTAAATTAAAATTTGGTTATAAAAACGACGCTGTGACTACGTCCACGTGGTCGAACAAAGGCCAAGGCTTAGCGCGTAAATTAAACTACCAACCATTTAAGCTAAAATAAGTACTTTAAGAAAGCTTAACTATTCAAACCAGCGTGAAATAGTTGTTATGCTCACCATTTTTAATTGAAATTAATCCTCTGGCCGACTTAATTAACTTCGAACGAAATTAAACAGCGGTGAGCCAGAAAACTTGCGTTCTGAACCAGCTTCGCCAATGGAAGAAATCTGATTCTCGTCCTATTTCCGGTACGGGTATTCTGGGCAGGGCCGGAAATAAGCATAGGACACTGGATATTGTCCAATAAAATTTTAAAATTTCCCATAAATTTTTAAAAAACCAAGGAAGGGGGTCACTGGACGGTTGACCAGTAAAATTTTCCGAAGTTTTGATAGCTTGACTAGGAAGACGCGACACAATTTTTGCGCGCTCCAGTGGACAATGTCCTATAAATTTTCCAGTCATGGGGGCTTGAAGGAGAGAGTAATGGAGTGGAAACCCCCATACCTTAAGCGTTGTCTTTGTACCCCCACCTACGGCACCATAGTCCTCCCATCATCCCCAGCGGTTAGGTAGGGTCGTACCGGACGAAATTGTAAAGGACGCTCCCTCTATCTCAAAAATAGAAGCTAGTTCTCATTCAAATAAAATGGCGCTACGTGGCAGCACTTAGCAATCGCCTACGGAATGGTAGGGGCGTGCGCGAGGTACACTGGGAGAGATATGGTGCCGCAGGTCGCCCATCATCATTTCCAATCCATCTGACTCCCTTATCCCTGATGGGGGGTATCACTGGACACATGTCCTATAAGACATTTTTCTTATTTCCGGCCCTGATTCTGGGAAATTGGCGGGCGCAGAGCCTCAGACTGCTCAGTATCAGGAAGGGAAATAAGCACTGTGTTATTTGGACATTACTGCACTCTGCATGAGTAATTAAATTTTAATTTAACGCGTTAATAAATGGAGTTAAATTAATGAAATAATAAAAAAAACTAAGAACCCAACCAAAATAAATGAAAATTTTAGTTTTTAAAAACTTATCTGCGAGTCTGACACTGACGTCATTATTTAATAAGGCCAATCAATCAGAATTAATTATAAATAAATAATTACTCAGGATGTTAATTTTAGGAAATGTAGTTTATATTATAAAAATGACTTTATTACAAAATAGATACAAGTTCGCAGTCGCAGTCGCACAAAGCAATAATTAAGAAAATATAAAGGATGTTTAAAATTTAAAAAAAGAAATTCAAATTCATATTCATCAGTCAAAAATTAATTGTATAAATTTAATTTACTCTATAACTATGACATCTTCGTCTTCCATTGATTTAGAAACAGTAATGTCACCATTATCTTTTATCTTTATCTTCTTTTTATTAGGACAGCCTGATTCTTCATCACTGGATTTGGATTTTCTCTTTTTAGAATTGTCCTTATCACAAATAATTTTTATTTTATTTTCATTTGTTAATTTTATTTCCTCTTCATTTTGAAGGACAGTTTTAGTTTTTGCGTCATCCTTTAATTTTTCTTCATTCCCAATTTCTAAATCCTCAACGTCACTGTTTTCACCGGCTACGGATAGAAAAAATTAAAATTACGAGATAAACTTAATTTTCATTAAATTTCAAATTTTAAAAACAAATTTAAAAATTTTCAAAAAATTTCAAATTTTAAAAACTAATTTTCATAAAAATTTCAAATTTTAAAAACTAATTTTCATAAAAATTCAAATTTTAAAAACTAATTTTCAAAAAATTTCCAATTTTAAAAATTTTCAAAAAAATTTCAAATTTCAAAAATTAATTTTCAAAAAATTTCAAATTTCAAAAATTAATTTTCAAAAAATTTCAAATTTCAAAAATTAATTTTCAAAAAATTTCAAATTTCAAAAATTAATTTTCAAAAAATTTCAAATTTCAAAAATTAATTTTCAAAAAATTTCAAATTTCAAAAATTAATTTTCAAAAAATTTCAAATTTCAAAAATTAATTTTCAAAAAATTTCAAATTTTAAAAATTAATTTTCAAAAAATTTCAAATTTCAAAAATCAATTTTCAAAAAATTTCAAATTTCAAATTTTAAAAACTAATTTAAATTTTCAAAAAATTTCAAATTTCAAAAATCAATTTTCAAAAAATTTCAAATTTCAAATTTTAAAAACTAATTTAAATTTTCAAGTTATTATAGAAGATCTAACCATTTTTCAACAGATTGTTAACATCATCTTCCATTTGACTATCATTCTTTTCATCTTCATTAATTTCATTTTCATCTTTCTCATCTTCATCATCCTCATCATCACTTGACCCCTCCCCCTCCTCTTTTTCAGAACTATTTTTCTCATCATCACTTTCATCTTTTGGTTCTTCCTTTAACTGAGCTTGTTTCTCCGTAAATGTTTCAATCAGCTACAATATATTTATTATTTTAGTAAGATTAAGATTCATCCCTTAGTTTTTTTGTACGATCAAGAAGAAGAAGATTAAGAATAGACGACCTCATTCATCTTTTCTTGACCTATTTCATTATTTTTCTGAAGTTTCTCCTTTAATTCAACATCTTTACTGGCAGGATCTTGATCCGAATCATCATCGGGTAAATAAGCGACTAAGGATTCTTTAAAATCAGTTTTTCTTCTAGATTGAAGTTCTTTCCCTACATCTTCAAAGACTTCTCTAGCTGCAATTTATTAAAAAATTAATATCCCTAATTACTAATTAGTAATTAATCTAAACTCGTTTAGATATTACAGACCTAATGATTCCACCGCTTTTTCTGTTAAATTTAATTGAGAATCTTGGTTGGTATTCTTAACAATATTAAATATATCAGTGAAATCCGGAAACCGCGTTCCTTTATCTTTATTAATGAATTTTTGAACTCTTTTGTTGATTTCTGGAATTCTTGACCCTATTTTAAAGATTTTTTAATTAATTACTTTTGGGTCCATATTAATTACCTTAGTTTAATTAATTAATTATTATCAGGGTTCATACAACTTTTGGAAAACAAATTTCCCTGAGTTTTCCAGGTTTTTCCCCATATACTTCCCTGAGTTTTCCAGGTTTTTCCCCATATACTTCCCTGAGTTTTCCAGGTTTTTCCCCATATACTTCCCTGAGTTTTCCAGGTTTTTCCCCATATACTTCCCTGAGTTTTCCAGGTTTTTCCCCATATACTTCCCTGAGTTTTCCAGGTTTTTCCTGTATATGGAGCCAATGTTAACGAAGGAGGGGTGGGGGGCAAATAGGACTATAACATACTCAAAGGACATCCCCGTATCTCTAATAGAAACAGAGTTATGAGCCTCCAAAGATTAGTGTAATGTTAATCCTATGGAGGGTATATTTATGAACAATTTGCTTAATTACTCGGCCCCTGTTTGTTGCAACCCTATGTTCTTAGTATGGTTAGATGAGGGCCAAATATCACAATAACATATCCAAAGGACATCCCCGTATCTCTAATATAACCAGAGTTATGAGCCCCCAAAGTTTAGTGTTAATCCTATGGAGGGAATGTTTATGAACATTTTGCTTAATTACTCGGCCCCTGTTTGTCGTAGCCCAAAGTTTTTAGTATGGTTGGATGGGGGATAAATTGGACTATTACATAATCAAAGGGCATCCCCGTATCTCTAGTAGAACCAGAGTTATGAGCCTCCAAAGTATAGTGTAATGTTAATCCTATGGAGGGTATGTTTATGAACATTTTGCTTAATTACTCGGCCCCTGTTTGACGTAGCCCTGAACATTTTCCTTAATTACTTGGCCCCTGTTTGTCATAGGCCTAAGTTTTTAGTATGGTTGGATGGGGGAAAAATTGAACTATAACATACTCAAAGGACATCCCCGTATCTCTGGTAGAACCAGAGTTATGAGCCTCCAAAGTATAGTGTAATGTTAATCCTATGGAGGGGATGTTTATGAACATTTTGCTTAATTACTCGGCCCCTGATTGACGCAAATTTCCCCGATTTCCCTGAATTTTGCTAAAAATTCTAAATTTCCCTGAGGTTTTTGTCAACTATTTATTTCCCTGATTTTCCCAGGTTTTCCCTGATTTCCAGTCCAGGTTTGTATGAACCCTGTATTATATACCATTATAAATTAATTTAGAGTGAACTGCTCTTCCTGTTGAGTCACTTTTGTTTTCCAGTTTACAAGCTAATTTGTACAAGGACATATATTTTTGTTTGAGCTTCTGTTCGTAAATATAATGAGAATTATCCTCCTCCATTTCTTCCAGGGATAATTCCTTTGTCTCTAACTTTTTAATACACCTTTCTAGTTTCTAAGAACATAAACACAAACCAAAGATTCAAGTTTATCCCTTGACTTTGTTAGTTTGAAATCCATTACTTGTAAAGCTTTGTAAATTTTGTCGAGCTTTCTTTGAATTTTTTCCGGGTTTTCTAAATTGTTAGAAGAAGAAGAAGAACCTTTTGCATTTGCATCACCATTTTCTGGTTTTTTTATTTTCCCTTTAGACATTTCCGGGATTTTTCTATTCTTGCAACGATTAATTTCATCAAACATCTCTTTTATGTAGACGAAAAAATTGTCCCGGTCATTTCTCATTTTACGAAGCACTTTTTCACTTTTATCAATGAATTCTAAAGATGATAAGTACTCCTTTGGACACTTTCCCGCTTTTTTACGTAATTTTTCAGTTATTTTATCAACATCACTAAGATCTTTAGGTCTACAATAAGCTCGAGCATCTTTTAAAAAACTTTCAAGAATGTCTAAATCTAAATTTTTTTCATCTTTGGCTAAAGAATTTGAAGTAGAGGGTTCTGTCATGTCTATTGGCATAATTGGTTCAGATTCTGTCCATAAATTTGGGGCTAAAGAATGTGTTTCTATAATTTTAAGTGGGATTTCTAATGTTGAATCAATGTCCTTCTTTGAAATAATTGGTGTAATGTTTTTAATGACATTTGGTGATAATCCAAGATGGTCTAGAAATTCTTTGCCATTGATTTCCTTCCCCTGAAAACCCTAAAAAAATATCCAAATTCTAAACTCTATATAATTATAATATAATGAACAGGGAAGCGCAAAAAGAAGAAATTAATTAACGAGGTAAATTAATTTTTATAGCATATACAATTTACAAAACACGCGCTTCTCTATGTGTAACTATAACCAAGCTGAGTTAGGCTTAGGCTTAGGTCAATATTAATTTATTAAAATAACTAAGTATACTTTACCGTTGAGGCTCCCTTTAGTTTCTTTTCATCAGTATCTTCTTCATCATCTGATGATGACAAAACTATAACATCAATTTTGGCGTGGTTTTTCCCTTTTTCTGTTGATGTCAAACTTGCTACGGACGCTGACCTATTCAAAGAGGTTTCCGCCATTTTAAAAATTATTTTATTGTTAACTGAAACTCTGAAAGAAATTTGATTGGTTGTCCAACTATTCCATTTGCCCCCTACCGCACACTGCCCACTAGGTGGTCCAACTGACCAATTTAATGTTTGCGCTAATTGAAGTTATGATAATGAGTCTAAGGACCACAAACTTATTAAAAGCAGATTTATTTATGCCATTTTTCTTTGGGCTACACCCTCACTCCCAAAACCCATCCCCTCGTAACGAATATACAATTTCCATGGACTAATTTTATTGTAGGAGAAATTAAAGATTCCCCAATAATGTATTACATAGTACCGAGCCTCCTGAAATATTACTCCATGGGAACACTTTGCTGGCAGAGAAAAGAAAACATTGTTTTAATGTCCGATTTTTCGATGGCTTATTTCCATTTCTGCCACTAGTTGCCGCCGCGGCGCCGCCTTTATGACGGTCGTCGCACCTCCCCTCTCTCCCGCTGTTACCTTGTTTTTTTCCGTAGCCAGTTTTCAGTCTAGAAAATGTCGCGTCGCTGAGAGCTGAACGGATAAACGGTGAATGAAATTGAAATGTTTAATAAAGAAATAATTAAGAAAAATAATAGTTAATTACGGTTAGAAAATTTTAAACGGAAGTATTAATATTATGATATGAAGTTATTAATTTCGCGTACGAAATGTAAAGAAAGTGGTGCGTTTTGGTTTTGAGTGCGGGTTACCCATTTTTGGAATAGACATTTTGCTAAGCCTCGGCTTAGTTGAAAAGTTCGGCTTTCTTGCCTAGGCCCTCTTGGGTGTCATCGCCGTCTCCCTATTCAAATTACTCAACATATTTAGCCAAGGAATTTAATATCAACAGATGTGAAATCATGACGTGGGGAATAGAACTTTGGGTAAGATCATTAAGCCTTTTTTTTTTTTCAACCGTTAGTAATTGCCATCTTAAGCCTCGCATATTGACACAGTCAAATGAATCAAACCCAGTTTCTCAATATTTCCTATAAATTACAAGGAGGAGCCCCCAGCCATTCCGTATTTCCCAATAATTTTTATTATCTGGCTTCGAATCTTTATTATACTTCATTCTTTACACCTTAAATCATTATTTATTTGCTAATTTAGTCCTTGAATCTTAAATTGAAATCTGCATACCTTCCATAATCTATGATTAATAACTCTAAATCAGATGACAAATTTTAAATACGTTTTTAGTTTGTTATCAAAGTATCAACACATTTATCCTCGCTATTGTTTAAAGTCCAGAAAACCCTCCACTAATTATGTAGTTTGACTCAGAAACTCCTATTATAGAAATAGAGATAAGATAATGTAAACTTAAACAAGCAAAACATTCCAAAGTGAAAAATTCTTAGACATCTCTGTTTGAAGTCTTCATCTTGTCACATGATCACAAAACAAAGCTAACAGGGGTATAACATTTCATTGCAATTAATACATGAATTAAACATATGCCTCCTGTCAATTATTAAACTAGTTGGGAAGTGGGTATTAAATAACACCAATCAATTCTCAATATATTTCAAAAACTAGATCATATAATAGTACCACCACGGTGCTGTGGTTGTTTTCTGCTGTGGTATGAAACCATAGAAAATATAATTCTCTGATAGCCCTAGTTTTCTTTTTTACAACTAGGCCTTCTCCCACCCTATATTAATGGGGAAACCCTCCCCTATCCATTGTAGTATCTTAGCCTGGTTCTATTCTCTTTAGAAGTCTTAAAGAGTGTAGGCTCTATCTCTCTCTCTCTCTCTTCTTTCAACTCCGCGTTAAAAAATTAGGCGCGACGAATTTTAATTGCTTCTCCAGCTTGATATCAGTACTATAATGGAAGTCTACTTAAACCATCCCATCCTTCTGTGGTCTTTATTTTGCTTTGCTCGAATTATTCCTTAATGTCCGAACAAATTAAAGAAATTAATGAAAGGCACGAGGCTTCGCCTCAGTAAAGATGAGATGACTGAAGGCACGAATTATGGTTTTCCTAGTACCAAGCAGGATTCATACAAACCTGGAAAACCGGGAAAACCTGGAAAAATCAGGGAAATAAATAGTTGACAAAAACCTCAGGGAAAACTCAGGGAAGTTTCGAATTTTTAGTAAAATTCAGGGAAATTTGCGTCAAACAGGGGCCGAGTAATTAAGCAAGCGGCCATTTTATGATGGTTTTCTCTATGGGCAAATAGCATTGGTGGCGTAGCCGTTACCCCCTCTGAAACAGCTCTATACTTTGGAGGATCATAACTCTGGTTATACTAGAGATACGGGGATGTCCTTTGATTATGTAATAATCATATTTGCCCTCCCCCCACTCCTTCGTTAACATTTGCTCCATAGGATACTCCATATACGGGAAAAACCTGGAAAATTCAGGGAAGTATATGGGGAAAAACCTGGAAAATTCAGGGAAGTATATGGGGAAAAACCTGGAAATCTCAGGGAAATTTTTTTTCCAAAAGTTGTATGAACCCTGCCAAGAGAGAGATAAAATAATCTTACTTAGTTGACTTAAATGATCGGAAAAAGAAATATTTTCTTTAAAATCTACGTCAGTAAGTGCATGACTAGACACGGTAACGTTTTAAGTGCGCTGGCTACAATGACAAAAATCTTTTTTTAATCTTCCTATTTGATCTTAGGAATAATGAAATGTCTTAGATCTAAATCGGGAGGAAATTAAATACCCGTAAAGGTTTTTTTTTTAATTCGTTTATCAACTTTGAAAATGACGTGCTTGCTTGTTTAGAGGAGCATGACGCTGTTAGTTTTAATGGTTTAGGTTCATGAAATTTAGCGTTTTTCTTTTGCAATCAATTTTATAATATTTTGAAAATCTTGTCGAACTTTCTATAATCGTAGAACTACCCCAAAAAATATAGTTTCATGATATTTACTGTTTATATATCAAGGCATAAAAATGGCAAAATATTAGAAATTTATAGGTTTCTAAAATCTATAGGCGAAAAGCTGTACATCCCCATGTACATATGGTTATTTTTTTTAATATAAAAACAAGATTATTGCAGCAGCTGCAGGACCAGACGGTCAGGGGGTGCATAGAATTTTTTGGGAGGTCTTTTATTATATCCGATCTCAGCATCAGTGTAAAATTTCCATTGAAAATAACACAGTCACTCCGAAAAAGTGCCATTATTCCTTGACTAAGCGGTAGGGTCGGGTCTGTCCTTTTAAAAAAGGGCATGTAAAGAAATAACCTGTAATTTCACCACACTTATGATACACCACATGTATAAAAATCACCCTAAGTCTGTATTTTTTTGTAGTGGAACCAATCCTCCGTTTAGTTTTGAGTTCGCTACAGACTTAAGTTGATCCGTAGTCACTTGGGATGATTCATAACCCCCCGCGAATTTAAACTAAACCTCAATGGACCCTATTTAGCCTATTTACTTGTTGCAATTTATGTTGATTAGTCATCTCTCCTAAACTAAATATAAAAATATGACAGTGTTAAGGGCATGAGTGCTTTAAATTCTCTCCATGAATATTGACCTTGAAACGTACATTATTAGATTGAAACTGTTTCAAAGTTGCTCTCCGATAACATATATATTGATTAGTTTTGAAGTATCCCCTTATTACTAAATGAAAATTAATTACTAAACCATGCTCGATTGAGCTACCGACCTACCGTAAAGGTCAAATCTTTTTAAACGAAAGTTCAATAATAATGCAAGGATTAAATACATTCCCAAAAGAGATTTATAAACGGAGCCAGACATTCTGGAGTGTCATAAGATGACAATACGAGTTGTCATCTTTCGCACTGCTTAAATGTTTTTAGCTTAATTAAAAATGGAGTAATCAGACTTTGTCTGTGTGCCAGCGGGTACAACTGCCAGGGCCACAACTGGATTTCTCATCTTTTTTTTTTTTTTTTCTTTAAAAAAAAAAATCTCCCCATCCTTCCATCTCTGGATAATTTTAAATTATTCCACTCTGGCATTTTATTGTTTTTGACACATATATTAAAGGGATAATGAAATTATTAAATAAATGGTTTTAAATTGTCGCGCATTTCAACGTTACTGTAGTTAAGTAAAAGTTTAAAAACCCGTGTAATATTGTTAGTTTATAATAGTAGTAAAACGGTCCAAATATATCCAGTGGGGTATGTACCAGTTACTGACTGACATGTTTTTTTTCCAAAGTAAAGCCCCAATTCTTTCCATGTAAATTCCCCTGAAAAAAACCAGCAAAATTCTTCGAATTCTTATACCACCTTTTTTGACTAATTCAAACTCGGTTTTACCACGATAAGCGGTCACCTCTGACCACCGTGACTGTCGTGACACATAAAAAAGGGACTGACTATTCGAGAGGGGAAAAAAAACCTTTTTAGTATGTATTATTTGGTCTATAATGGCGAGCAAGATAAAATAAGTAGTTTATAAATTTGGTCTTTGACATATCTTTGAGATTGCCACTGAGCTAGGAAATAGACAATAAATTTTACAGTACAGGCAGGATAGGATGTTTGAAAACATTTTAAAATTCGTAACTATGGTTAGTTTCCCTTTAAATTTTCCTCTTACGAGAGAGAAGCAAACTTTTGAAAAAAAAAGAAAGAGAATAACTTTGGAAAAAAGAAAGAAAAGAGTTCAAGGGCTTCTAAGTACCCCATCTAAATTACTAACTCCAAATGGTTGCCTCCTCCCTCCCTTAGGGTCGTCGTTAATGAAAAACTATGATATTACGTGAAGCGTTAAGACCAACATAGTCATCGTGAAGCCAAAACAGTTCCATAAACATTTTAGTGTCCAAATAGATTTCTACTTTAAACATAGTTCTTTAACACGCTTGGGGTGATTTTAAACTAAATCACTTCCTATATAAAAATCCATCGGTTTTTGTCGCTTTGAAGTGTAAAGAATGTTTTTCCTAATCCTTAAAGAAGATATGTAAAAAAAAATAAATTGAAACGGTTTGTTCCATATATTTTGTTTTGCCTTAATCAGAAGCGGATTAATTGGAAGCTCTCGTTGCTTAATTAATTTGTCATGGAATATTGGTCATTGTCGACAGATAATTGTCAGTAGGGTTGCGGTTGATACTGTCGGTGGAATAATTGTAAAATATTTCAAATACATAGTTTACATCCTAGGAGGATCCATACCATTTACACAGGGAGGCCAGGCTTCACGTGTTACACAAGGAGGGCTGACTCACTAGGTGAGTCTAAAGCCAGGCCTCCTTTTGCAAATGGTGTGAATCCTCCTAGCCTGTAAAAAGTCAATATGGAAATCGGTTGGTTTAGTTAATATATCTCAATTATAATTAATTATTTTGAAAGGTTTAAATGGGGTTGCTTTGAATAAAATTGTTTATAAAGATTATTTGAAAATATATGTCCAGTCAAAACTGTCAAATGGTGACATTTTCGAACTTCGGGTTAATATACGTAATAAAGATCTTTTTTTCGTTGACGTTACCATAGAGAATAGGGTATTGTTCTTTTTAGTGCATTATTGATGCGGTTAAATATAATACCTCTCCGAAGACTCGCTCCCCTTGTGGTCTATGGGAGGTTATACTCGGTTGATTTCAACTTTTCGAAGACTTTTTTTTTTTAGTTCGCTAATCTAACGGGATTTCTCCTTTATAGAAAGGATAATGGCAGGTTGTACCTTTGACAGTTATGGCTTAGGGATTGGATTATCTTGAGGTGTCGTATCCCTATAATATCCTGCATCTCTTATCTTACTTTTGCAGATAGGTGCTTTGATAAGACCAACACGGACATGTTTGTCTTTTGTGCATCGTAGAGATTTTTGCTATTTTTTTCTGTAGAGAAGTTAATAAATACTTGGCGACTTTCTTATCTAATTTATAACATTAGATAACCTCAGTTTTGTGATAAATAATTTTTGCCCATGCTTTACTTTGCTGAATCTATAATATGGGCCTTAAAAGTAATCAATATCTCCTGACTTGGTCTCTCAAATTGATTTTTAACAAAATTAAAGCATTCAACTACTTTTACTAATATTTATTCTTCTATTAGAAATTTAAGGTTCACGTTCAAAGCGGATTTTTAAGTTCAAGAAAGAGTTTAATTCTTGACCTTGAAATTTCGTTTTTTTTTTTCACTTAACATTTATTTCTTCAAACTTTCAGTTTCTGTTGAAGTAGTAATAAACTTAGAAAAGACCATAAGAATTTTAACCAAAAAAAGTGCATTTGAAGATTTGAAGAAAACTAGTTTCTTCAACTCCTCAATGTCAGTAATCGTTGGGATTTGGAAAATCGGAATAGTTCTATCCGAATAAGAAAAAAACATGTACGCTATTGATAAAGTTTGAACGAATTATCTCGACAAACGTTTTTCCCATCGGCCCCTTTTGAGATTATCAAACTAGTAGTGCTACGCTGGCCGGAAGTAAATTCAACAAAAGTTATCGAAGTACTTCAATTGTAATTATTTTCCCATACTTTATCTCTAATATAATATAATCCGTTCACTGACCGGAAGAAATCAAGATGGATACGAGGGATTATGGAGAAATAGACGTTTTGACGTCATATCTTTCCCTACAGCTCTATTTCCTCTAGACTACCGGATATAGCCCCCCCGATTGATCTATCAACCAATATCAAATAAGGGTCAATAGGGGTGTCAGCGATTTATTATCTAATTTCCTATTAAATTTCCCCAATTTTACATAATTTACTTCCGATTACTTTATTTCTACCTATTAGGGGTATAGCCCCACCGAATTATCTATCAACCAATATCAATTGAAGGGTCAAAAGGGTTCACGGCGATTTATTGTCTAATTTCCTTTTAAGTTCCCCCATTTTTTTTTATATACATAATTTACTTCCGATTACTTTGTTTCTATGGAGAATTTGGAATTACTATTAAAAAGTTCACATAGCCCTAAAATCCCGTTCAAAAATTATTAAATGTTCTCCAGAAACACATTCCTTCTAAACACACGGCGGCGGTCAAAAATGGCTTCTTCGTGAACGTTCGTGAATTGAAACAGGTTCCCCCCTCGATATAAAACGAATTCTTCAACTCCAGGGAATCTTTACCAGGGTTACCAGGCTAATCATTTTCGGTCTCTTTCTTCGTATCGAGTTTGAGCCAAGTAATAACTGTATTCTTCCTATAGGAAGTATATTTATTATAATCATTTTATCAACCCCCAAGTTTACCCCCCCCCCCATCTTTTCCTGGAGGGCTTTGTTTTCAGGGCTATTTCTATTTCTAGGGTTTAGAGTTTTATTACCAGTCTTTGAAGGATAAGTGACACTAATCTTAATTAATAATTTGGACAGACATGAATAAATATTGAAATTTGGTCCAAGACTCCAAGTGTGATCGAAGTTAAGCTAAATTCAAAGCAATTTATAGTTTGTTAACTATAGTGAAAGGTTGTAGTCGTTTATCTTCATATTTTAGCAGTAATGTGTAAATTACGCATTTATAGCATGCCATATATTTTTATCCGACATGATTTTTAGTGGTTTTGGTGCTTGGAACCTTTTAGAGAGCAACTGTTAAATTGTTTCCCAACATTTAAATTGGTAATTTTATCCTGCTTTGCTAGGAAATTTGGCTTTTATTGATAACATATTTCACAATTTGATGTTACTACTTAGGAAGTTAGGAAATGTCGAAAATAAATTTTCATTGCGTTGTTTATTTTCGGGAAACTGTAACCCCAGTTTTAGCTGATTTTAATTTTATATTGTTAAATTCTACGCTGATTTTGATTGAATTTTGAATAAGTTAAAAAAATATTTTTATTCAAGGATCAATTTATGAACATTTAATATTAATATTTGCAAATATCATAAAAAAATGAATAACATTTTGAAACAATATTTCTGAGACTCGTTCTTTGAAACGATACCCATGACGGATGTAAGTAAACATAACGGTATGAGGCGGGTTGGGGGAGCGACTTCCGACAAGCACTTTGATCTTCCTATGTACTTAACTGGCAATTATGATTGCTGCCAATTTTCATTGTTTCACTATATGAATTGAATGATTTTGTAATTGTTTATGACCTCAAACCACTGAGAGCTCAACTTGGGGTCTGTCTTAATTTTTATTATTTCTCTCTCTCTCTCAAATCCGCAGTGTAACTTCCTTTCTGTGAAGTTTCATTGACGAAATAATTTTATGGACGAGTGGGTTTTAAAATCTTAACTTCTTCAAGACAACCAATGGGCGCTGTCGATTAATTTTTTTTATTTTTGATTGGCACGAAAGGGGAGGGCGGTTTGATTATTTCATAAAACCTTTAAAAGCAAAAACAAGTTTATTCTTTATCTTAATTTTAATCTAAAAGCCATGGAAGTAGGCTTGACTGATCAGTACTTTGATTATTAAAATTGATCAAATTTGAGCTTATTAGTAGTGTCATAAGTAACGCTGCTATTAGGCATAAAGTTATTTATACAAATTTAGGTGTAAAAAAACTGTACAAATATTTATTTAGGCTATTTAAACCATTAAGGGGTAAAGTCCCATGTATTATGTAATTAATGCCATGTATTGAAATTGAATTTTTTGGGGGGTTAAAGGTCGTAATGTTGTATACAATAAATAAAGTAATTAAAGAGTTAAGACGCTTTATTCAAATTAGCCTTAATCACTTGGCTATAAACCTAAAAAGAAAAACTAAATTTTAATTTCAATATAGGTGTATTCAAATAACCTTCACCTAGATTTTTAAAATGCATTTTACATTCCAAATGAAATGAATGAAAATGAAAATTCAAGAAATCGCCCCTAAATCTTTCTCAATTCAAACTTAAGCGTATTTCAGCTTAAATTTATGACTTTTTTATGTCAGTTTGAGTGACAATTGGAGGGTAACGAAATTCGAATTCGGAGTAAAGGCATCCAATCTAAAGATGTGTCAATATCGTAGTGTTTATAGACCAAACCAAACTATAATTTTTTCCCAAAGTATTTTTTTATTTCCTATGCTATGAATGACTTAATTATAGTTTTGCAAAATTTCTATTTACATTACATCCATCTGTATTTATACCCAAACACTTCTTCAAGGTTTTAAGCTCTGTGTATTTATCTGTGTTTTTCTTTTTTCTCTCTATCTGTCGTTCCAGGACCAGTTTGATCAAATATCCCATCATACGCAGCGTGGCCTTGATTTCCTAGAAAAATTTTGTCAATTCATTAAGGATAGGTGTACGATAGAAATGGAATACGCGACGAAACTTAGGTAAATGTTTTTAACGTTGTTTTCTGTGTTCTGTCCCGGTTGGAGTGTGCAATGCGGGGAAAAGCTAACGGCCTTGAACTTACGCAAATTTAAAGATGTTAACTATACATCCTCAATTTAATAAAATGTCGTTTGTCCTATAACGAAATGTTCGTGAAATGTATTGTAGATAAGGGGCTAATCACTCGTTGTAGACGCTGTGTACCTTTTATTATACAAGAGTTGTTAGCCCCTCGATATATGGCGTATAACGGGGTTGATACAGTACCTGGTAAAATTGAAAATGTTTTTGGGAATTTTAATTGTCATTAAAATTGGGGAATTGTTAATTTAATTATAGTAGTACTAATGTGAAAAAATATACAGGGTGTTTCTGATAAGTCTGCATGCATAAATTAAGGGGAATGTTCTTTGGGAAATCAATTTTGAGTCGGAAATGTAACTTCTCTTCTATTACATTTTGTTTGCCACAAGGGACACTGTTTTCGAGTTATAATTTTCAAGAGTGTTTTAGGGATGACCCCCTTAATTATATTAGCAATCATAGTCTTTCAGTTTCTTAATTAAATTTAAGGGGTCGTCCGTAAAATACTCCAAAATCTTAACTCGAAAACAGTGGCAAAATGTCATAGAACATTTTCGACTCAAACCGATTTCCCAAAGAACACGCCAATTAATTTATTTACAGACTTATATGAATAAACATTCTAGAAATCAAAGTGACCAAATTGTTAGTTTGAGAATAAAGAATGTGACTTTTGACGAGACATGACTTGATCTATATAGAAACGTCGCGAAAAATGAAAGCTATGCTAATTTTATTTCTAGGCGATTATGTAAAAACTACCAACCGAAAAAGAAGGAAGAGGAAGACTATCAGTTAGATACTGGGTAGGCATTTTATTTTATTTCATTTTATTTGTTAATAACAGTTACGCAAAAAATAGTTCATTTTATTCATTATTCATCTCATTATTCAGAAATGACTAAATACTAAGAAATTCATTCGTAGTTACAGTAAAAGCGAGCGCCTTGTCGAAATAAACTTCCTGTTTTTCTTTCTTTTCCCCCCTCCCGTATAGTTTCACATCGTTACACTCTTTCATTCTAATGTTGAACGAAGTGAATGACATGGCTGGTCAACACGAACTCGTATCGGAAAATATGCAGACCCAAATTGTCAAAGAGATATCTGTTCTCTTGAAAGAACTTAAAGACGAGAGGAAGAAAGTACGTCAGATTACATCCAAAAAAAAAAAAAGAAATATTGCTTTAAAAAGAACGGAGTTGTTTTTTTGAACCCAAATTCCTACAAAATTCGAAAGTTTCTCTATCTTCCCCCTGCTACATAAACCCACCTAACTTTTTCTCGCGTATAAAATTTATAACCAATTCCTTTTATTGGTAATCTCCCTTAAATATCTCAGAGAGACAGACAGACTTATCCAACCAACCGAGTTAGGCAGGCAGACAATAAGTTTTAAAGTAGTAGTATCACGTACGTAAAGTGTTTTCAGCTTTGTTGTACTCTTATATGGGCATTTCCTTAGTTTTGAGTTTCACTTCCTGAAAAAAAATTGATGTGAAACTTTGCCTTTAAAAAATTCGCTCTTCAAGACAGTTAACTGAAATTTAAACTGGAATTTTTTTTATTTTCTTTCTTGGGGGGGGGGGGGAGTCTTATTAATTTTGCGTTGAATAGAAATCTATTCATCCGTTTATAAAGATATTAATCTGTTTAATATCTTAAATCTCATCTTTTTTATTTTAATATGAAACGAGAAAGTTTATACAGCCTTAAAAGTGTTTCACCCAGTTTTGCAATAGATTTCGTATTTTTTATTTTAGCACCTTCACGAAGGCAGTAAACTACAGAATAATTTAAACGCGTCATTAGCCCTCTTGGATAAATCTAAAAAAGCCTACGAGAAAGCTTATCGAGAAGCGGAGAAAGCCCAAGATGCTTTTAATAAAGCCGATCAAGACTATAATTTATCGCGAGCAGATGTGGGCAAAGCCAAGCAAATATCCGTTTCGAAAACTCAAATTTGCGAAGACTGTAAAACTGACTACGCGAATCAATTGCAAAAAACCAACGAACTGCAGAGAGTTCATTATACTGATCTGATGCCAAAGGTCTTTCAGGTAAACAGTTGTTTTGTACACGCGCTTATTACGTATTGTGGGATTATCGTGCTATTAGGCGAGTTACACTGACCAATAACTTCGAAACTATCGCGCTATTACGCTCATTTCTTCGATATTACGCTCATTACTTCGATATTATCGAGCTATTACGCTCGTTACTTCGATATTATCGAGCTATTACGCTCGTTACTTCGATATTATCGAGCTATTACGCTCGTTACTTCGATATTATCGAGCTATTACGCTCGTTACTTCGATATTATCGAGCTATTACGCTCGTTACTTCGATATTATCGAGCTATTACGCTCGTTACTTCGATATTATCGAGCTATTACGCTCGTTACTTCGATATTACGCTCATTATTTCGATATTGTGGGATTATCGTGCTATTAGGCGAGTTGCACTGACCAATAACTTCGAAACTATCGCGCTATTACGCTCATTTCTTCGATATTACGCTCATTATTTCGATATTATCGAGCTATTACGCTCGTTACTTCGATATTATCGAGCTATTACGCTCGTTACTTCGATATTATCGAGCTATTACGCTCGTTACTTCGATATTATCGAGCTATTACGCTCGTTACTTCGATATTTGCGCGTTGCGACGACAGAAATTAATTATTTCTAGTTGCGTTATGCGAGGGAGTGATGAGCCACTCGCTCCGAATCTCAATTATTCATAAAAATTTTCAGCAACTACAAGAAGTTGATGAAAGGCGGATTTCTTGTATTCAAAATTTTGTAAAGCAAAAAGCGGACATCCAAAGAAACGTGATACCAATAATTAATCAGTGTTTGGATGGAATTGTCAAATCAGCCGAATGTGTGGATTGCAAAGCAGTAAGTTTCTATTTCCCCAATATCTCTCTTTCTCTTTTTACCTTAATTTTAGGCTTATAAACACGTCACTATGCGCTGCAACTGAACTATTAATTTAATTCAAATATAATTATTTATCTTTCCAGGATTCGCAAGTAGTCATAGAAAGGTATAAGTCTGGTTTTCCCATCCCTGAAGATTACCCCTTTGAAGACCTGAGCGCCATTCGAATCAACGACAACTCGAGCACGATCACATCTTACCCGACACTACGAAACGACACGATTAAAGGAACACTATCCACGGGGAAACTTAAAAAACGAACTGGTATCTTTGGTCTTTTCAGCACTACCAAGGTAAGAACATTTTTTTTTATTTTACTAAGGTATCTTATGGTTAAGGGATTAAGTAAGAAATTTTCGCGATTAAATCAAAAAAGAAGAGAAAATTGGCCACTAATTTAAAATGAGAGTTCAAACCTGTCTTCGGAAAAGAGAGAAAGTTGTAAAATATTTAGCTATTTACCCTTAATTTTTATGGTTCTTTGTCTCTTTCTATCTTTCTGTCTTCAGAAGGTCTTTTGGGTAACACTTTTATTCGTTCTTAATTATTTTTAAATTTCTCCAAACCTTGAAATATTTATTTATTTATTTATTTATTTTATTTAGGAAGACAGTACTTTAGTTGTTAGATAGACGTGTTTTACCCCCTAAATTGTTCACGCACCTTTGATTATTTTAAACTATAGTAGTCTGAAGGAAAAGTCTCACGAATAACGAACGAAACGAACTCGCTTTGGGGTTAAAGGTTAGACGTACTAATGGTTATGGATGGATAGCTGCAATTCGGTGTTGGTTGTTATAACAGATCGTGAGACTTTTCCTTTAAAATTTATTTTACGGAGTCTAGCAACTGTTTTCTCCTTATCCTTGAATTCAATTATGAATTGTCTACAATCTTACTCTATTTATTATAAATTTGTTGTTAAGAAAGAAAGTAAGAATGAAGAAATTGATTTTATTTTTATTATCAAATCTTTTTCTTTCGGTATCTCTGAACTTTTCTGGCCTGTGGTTAATGGTTGGGTACTTTTTATGATGCCTGTTTTAACTATATTACGGAGTAAGTAAATCTGTGTGAATGCTTGTTGTTTGTTTGTTTGTTTGTTTGTTTGTTATTTTGCATGTTCAATCGTTAACACCCCTTTTGTTCTACGATCACTTCCTCCTTTTGCGCTAATCACGAATTTTTATGGTTTTGATTGTCACGTTGTCTAATAATTATAATGATAATGATGCCGTAATCCTAGTGTTTAATTATCCACTGTCTACGTTACGTTATATACACGAGTTTCACAGCATCACGCTTCCAATTAAAAAACAAAATATAACGAATCGAAACCTTTCCCTTCGTCAAACCAACTTGAAAAGTTTTGTTAACCAAAATCTATCAAATGTTCATTAAGTACTTGACGCGAAAAATGATAGAACTTTAGCTTTTAAATACGAATTGGTAATAATCTTGGATTGGCTTCGTTTAATGACGTACCTAAGAAAATATTGATAAATTTTGGTTATTATACTTTGGACTCCGATTATATTTTAATACGGGCTTGTAAATAAAAAAAAACCCTTCAGAACCACGTTGACGAATCAAAGGAAGACTTTAGCGATCAACCACCCGTTCAAAGAAAAAAGAAATTGCAACTTCGAATTGACGAAATTAAAGCTCAAATTACGACAAAAATGGGCACTAGAGAAGGACTGATTAAAATGAAAGACTGTTACGAAAAAAATCCGGCTTTAGGCGATTTAGACAGCGTCGAAGCGCAGCTATCCGAGAATGCCATAATGTTGGATAAATTACAAAATGAGCTAGCGAAATATCAGGGTTTTCTTGATAATGTCGACCTTAAACCACACACTCCTAACGTCAATAAAAGAGATAGGAATAGCATTTCCGAAGAGAGTCTATCTAGAAGCGCGTCCGATTCGAGTGTCTGTAATCCCAATAACAACAATAAGCCATCCGCGCCTGGTACTCCGTTACCCGCTCATGGGTGAGTGTTCGTTTCTGCTGATTCTTAGGCCTATTTTTGTAGAATCGGAGCCTCCGAAATGAACTAGGCCCATGCATGTCAAATTTTATGTGGGGAAATATCCAGTTTGTTAAGGAAAATATTTTCACCATATATGTGTACGAGATGGCGCTCACATTACCGTTGTGACAGGGGTCTTCCTTAAATTATCGTTGATATTTTAGGGGTCACTCATAAAATTTTATGATAGAGAAAAGTTTCATCCTAAAATTAACGTAAATGTTTTTGGGTCTCTTCACTATTTATTGAATCATTTGGTTAGAATAGATTGTATGAAACCATGATTCTTTAAATAAAATTAGATTTTAAATTATTTCAATTAAAATAATTCAGTAAGAGTAATAAAACCGTATACTTACAATCCGCGACCTTGGCCCAAATACTTAAGCAGTCGACAGGGTCACGGGGTTGAACTTTGTTTATTTTACGGTCGTGTCAGCGCCCCCAAGCGGGAAAACACGGCGAACTAAATTAGTTAAAAAAATATTCTCGCTTTGCCACACGCATGGGCCTAGTTCATTTCGGAGGCTCCGGTAGAATCATTACACTATCGCCGAGTTCCCGAAGAGTTAGTTTAGTCACTCGTTAGTACGAAATAGCATTTGATTTAGTAAAGCTATCCCGCTAGCTCATCTAACAGTCCTGAAAGTGGAATTGGAATGAGTCATACGAGCATACCCGATGCCGATGCTGATGTCGATCAGACTATAGATGAAGAATATCAAAATAACGGCGAAGTTCATCAAGACTTTGATGAACCTTTACCCGTCTTGGGAACTGCTAGAGCGTTATACGCTTTTGAAGGTACGCGATTAAACGCCCGTCTTCAATCTCAATGTTAAAACATACAGGGTTCATACAGACGTGTGTATGAACCCTGTAAAAGTTAGGTTAAAACACAGTTCCCCTCGTTTCTTCCATAGCTCAAAGCGAAGGTTCCATTCCCATGTACGAAGGAGAGGACTTTGACGTTGTTGAGCTTGACCAGGGTGATGGGTGGACGAGAGTAAGGAAAAACAACGGAGAGGAAGGATTTGTGCCAACAACGTATATAGAGTGTCATCTTTATAATAGTTGCTGATCGAGACATTGGTAGTGTTTTTCGTAATAATCTTCGATCTACTAATTATTTTTTATTATTTTCTCCTTCTTCTTATCCTTCTTAATATTCTTCACCGTCAAATCGAGTTAATTAAAGTAATTAAGGTTTAACAAATAAACATAGTCAGGAGAAAAAAAAGTGCTGATAATGCTTTACACCCCTCATTTGTTTTTACCATTCGTAATAAAAATTTTTCATCGAACATTCTTCGGAAAACTCCGCGCGTAATGTTTTTAGGTTGTGTAGTTCATAATATTAATTAGCATAGCGCGCAATTTTATATAGAAAAAAAAACGAAACGAACGAAACTTTTAAGAACTGAACTGAACTGAATTGCGAATTACCATTACCAGTAAGTTAATATTTTTATTTTATTTTTTTTGCCTCCATGACTTTAATTTAAGCTTGGTAAAAAAACATTTTTCAACACATTTTCTTTGGAAAAAATATGTTCCATAGGAAATTTAATTAGTTAATTAACAAGCTTTTTGTACTTTATTTTTATTAGTTAAAATCACAGATTTCATAAATATCACAATTTTAATATTACGTAACCGCCTGACCACTAACAAAAAAAAAAAAACCATTACCCAACATTTTTTTCATTTTTTTTAAATTGAGTCAGAACTTTTGGTTCATTATTCGGTTTATTGCTCAAAAAACAACCAACCGTTTTTTAATTACACTTATTTTGAAGTAATCAATAATTCCTCAAAATCTCATGATCGTCTCTCACCCTATAACTTACCCCCCTCCCCCCCCCCCCAAGATATTTTGTAAATGTTTCAAACAAAATTGTGAAAAAATGTGTATATTAGACTTAAAAGACATTTCTTTTTGTTTAGCCATGAATTTTTTTTTATATATAGATATAATTATTTTAGGCCTATTTAGCATCCGAGCTATTTGATTTCAAAGGTGCCTTAAAATTAGTTTTTGGAAGAAAAGAAAAATGGAGATTAAAATTAAACAATTAGATTTAGATATTATATTCAGATTTAATTTTTATTTTTTTTTTAATAATAAAAGTTCCTCTCCCAAGTTGTGAGAACCGCCGCCGCCTTTTTTGTGACCATATCTTTTCACAAATTGTGAATATATTTATATCGTTACTCATTAGGTTACAGCAACAATATTGTAGAATCAACGTTAGTTTTATCTCACACGTCACAGTTAAGTTTTACAAGTGAATTAAAATGAATGCTCATTTGTTTTATTTTAGAGTACTCTATAGAGTAATGTCAGTTCTACTATGCAAACGTCATACCATAGAGTAGTGTCGGTAGAGGGGGGAGTAGACTGTGTATCCCTCCCTCTAGGCGCGCTTTTGTAAGAGGGGATACTGTACGCGCCTGGTAGGGGGGATGACACTTAGCTAAGAGATAGAAGGGTATGACGTTTGCATAGGTAGAACTGACATCCAGCTCTAGCTCAGTGTCATCCCCCCTACCAGGCGCGTACAGTATCCCCTCTTACAAAAGCGCGCCTAGAGGGAGGGATACACAGTCTACTCCCGTCTCTACCGACACTACTTTATTCGAAACTTGAGTACTCTATTTTGAGTACCTTCTAAATGCATCAAAAAATATCTTTTCACACACGATCAACCTTCTAAATGCATCAAAAAATATCTTTTCACACACGATCAAAAATTTTATAATGAGCCCATTAGGAACAATGTTAAAGTAGGCGCATTGTAAAAATGCTTGGTGATTTGTTTTAGTGTAACTCTACGCCTAAGCCTAAGCCTAATAATAGATGTCGAAAATTTGATATTTTTGCATACTGGTATGTCCGCATTCGTAAGTCCTAATATTCTCAGAATTATTCGCGTAAAATATTCTCCCCCTCTCTCTCTCCATCAGAAAAAGTACGCGAAACTTAATTTTCAAAATATATACATATACATATAAATAAATATATTCCAGAAACTTACTAAGACAGTTTTAACTTTTGTATAAAAATATATATCATGTATCGGAAATAGAAAATTTCGCTCCGTCACAATTAACATTTAATTCTTTTCCGCACTAAGATTCACTTCGCGTAAATATTTACATAGATTATATACGACCAAAAATAGTTCATAGTTCTATGTTTTCAATTAGATTTTCCAAAATAATTAATTAATTAAGGAAGGCATGTAAAAACTTTTATTAATATTAATATTACCGCAGGTTTTTTTAATGTAAATAATAGAAATAATTGTAAATTTTTAATTTTGTTACGTCAGCTTAGCCTATTCTCATTCCCCCCTCCCCCCCCCCCCGAGATAAATTAAATTAACATGTTTTTATAGATCATTTTATTAATTTTACATACTAGTTAAAATTCTGCCCCTAATGTTTTTTTTTTTAAGTTTAAAATTTGACATAATTAATTTTGATTTAAAGTTCGACTATAAAATGGTTCGTGCTATGGGAAAGCATTGAACAAATTAGTGTAAACATTATTCAATGTATAGGCATGTAAATTTATTTTATTAACAATGAAAGAAAGAAAAACTTCGTTAATGCTACTTTTAAACAATCGCCGGAGCATTTAAATAATCCAAGAAATTAATTGTGAAACTTATATATATAAGAAGGAACTGTGCAACAAAAAAAACTGTGCAATCGGTGTTCGCGTCGAACGAATTGACGAGAGATTGTGCCATATTAGTACCTCTTGTCTGTGAAAACGTTGTGCAAAATGAGCGACCAGATAACGCGAAACGGGATGGAATTTAATGAAACTTTAATTTGTGTTTAAATATGTTGGTTTTTAAACTAACCACAAACTAAATAGCGGGTGAGACAAATTAAGGAAGGTATGCCTCGTTTTAGGGAAATTAAAAATTATTGATCTATTAGGTTTATAGGGCGGAGATTTATAGATAAAAAAAAAGAATTTAATGGGGGATACTAATTAAATCACTCTAGGATTAATTTTTGTTGAATTTGTCTTGGTATGAACTGTAAAGAAGTAAATCAACGTTATAATAATGATTATTAACCTTTAGTACAGTTTCTTTGATGACAAATTAATATTAATTACTCGCTCTCAAACTCCCCCCCCCCCCCATTAAAAAAAGAGGAATATTAATTAATATTCCTTCATACCCATATTTGTATCGTTTTCAATGATCAAAAACAACCAGTTACCCTTAATTTGGGCTATGTTATAGTAATTTATTCATTGTTGCTGTATAGCAGCTAATTGTCGAAAATAAAAATTGTGGTTTGTCTTAATTGATTTTTGTAAACGTAGTAGTACGCTCGGTAACAAAATATGGCGGGTAATTGTGACCGACCTCGCCATGTGCTTTTAAAATATTTAAAATTTCCGCTTTTTGTTCCCGCTGGACCCGCTTTATTTCTTTGGGGCAGGACATATACCATTTATTTCGACAAAGTCGAGTGACTCGAGTCGTCTGCTTTCAGTTACCTAACGTGTGTAAACTAGGCGCGTAAATTGTCGTGCAGCAGTCTTACATTTCATGAAATCACATTGAAAATTAAGCAATTTTAGTTAAATTTTTTAATAATTAATTATTTTCCCGCTTTATTTCTTAGGGGCAGGACATATACCATTTATTTCGGCAAAGACAAGGCATGCATCGAGTCGTCTGCTTTCAGTTACCTAACGTGTGTAGGGACTGTAGGCGCGTAAATTGGGGCAACACTATTTTACCTCGAAAATATTTATGCCGAACTTTTGCCGAATTACCCCAAATTCTAAAATAGTAGATATTCTCCCATGCATCGTCTGCTAAAACATTCTAAATGACTTATGACTCCGCCTTGGGCTATTCGGGGTAAAATACTGTCCGTTTCGGCCCTTTTCGGCACAAAAGAGTGCGGTAAAATATAAAAATACGTGCCCTCCACTAAACGTCGCAAAAAATCAAGTTAATCATTTAAATCCATTTCAGAAACTAAATAAGCCTAACTAAATTAACCTCTCTCGCCCCAAAGACACTTTAAATATTAAATAGGGAATTTTCGGCAAAGATCAAAATCAAAAACTCAACTAAACATTGACATTAATGTGAAGTTTTTAGAGAATTTTTTATCTGGATTTTTATCCGGATTTTTTATCCGGATTTTTTATCCGGATTTTTTATCCGGATTTTTTATCCGGATTTTTTATCCGGATTTTTAATCCGGATTTTTTATCCGGATTTTTAATCCGGATTTTTATCCGGATTTTTTATCCGGATTTTTTATCCGGATTTTTTATCCGGATTTTTTATCCAGATTTTTTATCCGGATTTTTTATCCGGATTTTTTATCCGGATTTTTTATCCGGATTTTTTATCCGGATTTTTTATCCGGGATTTTTTCCGGATTTTTTCCGGATTTTTATCCGGGATTTTTATCCGGGATTTTTTCCGGATTTTTATCCGGGATTTTTTCCGGATTTTTATCCGGGATTTTTATCCGGATTTTTATCCGGATTTTTATCCGGATTTTTTATCCGGATTTTTTATCCTGATTTTTTATCCGGATTTTTATCCGGATTTTTTATCCGGATTTTTTATCCGGATTTTTATCCGGATTTTTTATCCGGATTTTTTATCCGGATTTTTATCCGGATTTTTATCCGGATTTTTATCCGGATTTTTATCCGGATTTTTATCCGGAATTTTTATCCGGAATTTTTATCCGGAATTTTTATCCGGATTTTTTATCCGGATTTTTATCCGGATTTTTTATCCGGATTTTTATCCGGATTTTTTATCCGGATTTTTATCCGGATTTTTTATCCGGATTTTTATCCGGATTTTTTATCCGGATTTTTATCCGGATTTTTTATCCGGATTTTATCCGGATTTTATCCGGATTTTTATCCGGATTTTTATCCGGATTTTTTCCGGATAGTTTATCCGGATTTTTTCCGGATAGTTTATCCGGATAGTTTTTCCGGATAGTTTATCCGGATAGTTTTTCCGGATTTTTTCCGGATAGTTTTTCCGGATTTTTTCCGGATAGTTTTTCCGGATTTTTTCCGGATAGTTTTTCCGGATTTTTTCCGGATAGTTTTTCCGGATTTTTTCCGGATAGTTTTTCCGGATTTTTTCCGGATAGTTTTTCCGGATTTTTTCCGGATAGTTTTTCCGGATTTTTTCCGGATAGTTTTTCCGGATTTTTTCCGGATAGTTTTTCCGGATTTTTTCCGGATAGTTTTTCCGGATTTTTTCCGGATTTTTTCCGGATAGTTTTTCCGGATAGTTTTTCCGGATTTTTATCCGGGATTTTTTCCGGATTTTTTTCCGGATTTTTTCCGGATTTTTATCCGGGATTTTTTCCGGATTTTTTTCCGGATTTTTTCCGGATTTTTATCCGGGATTTTTTCCGGATTTTTTTCCGGATTTTTTCCGGATTTTTATCCGGGATTTTTTCCGGATTTTTTCCGGATTTTTATCCGGGATTTTTTCCGGATTTTTTCCGGATTTTTATCCGGGATTTTTTCCGGATTTTTATCCGGGATTTTTTCCGGATAGTTTTTCCGGATTTTTTCCGGATAGTTTTTCCGGATTTTTTCCGGATAGTTTTTCCGGATAGTTTTTCCGGATTTTTATCCGGGATTTTTTCCGGATTTTTTTCCGGATTTTTTCCGGATTTTTATCCGGGATTTTTTCCGGATTTTTTTCCGGATTTTTTCCGGATTTTTATCCGGGATTTTTTCCGGATTTTTATCCGGGATTTTTTCCGGATTTTTTCCGGATTTTTTCCGGATTTTTATCCGGGATTTTTTCCGGATTTTTATCCGGGATTTTTTCCGGATTTTTATCCGGGATTTTTTCCGGATTTTTATCCGGGATTTTTTCCGGATTTTTATCCGGGATTTTTTCCGGATTTTTATCCGGGATTTTTTCCGGATTTTTATCCGGGATTTTTTCCGGATTTTTATCCGGGATTTTTTCCGGATTTTTATCCGGATTTTTATCCGGATTTTTATCCGGATTTTTTATCCGGATTTTTTATCCGGAATTTATCCGGATTTTTATCCGGATTTTTTATCCGGATTTTTATCCGGAATTTTTATCCGGATTTTTATCCGGAATTTTTATCCGGAATTTTTATCCGGATTTTTATCCGGATTTTTTATCCGGAATTTTTATCCGGAATTTTTATCCGGAATTTTTATCCGGAATTTTTATCCGGAATTTTTATCCGGAATTTTTATCCGGAATTTTTATCCGGATTTTTATCCGGAATTTTTATCCGGAATTTTTATCCGGATCTTTTATCCGGATTTTTATCCGGATTTTTATCCGGTTCATTATAATTTGCGGTTCACTTTAATTTGCGGTTCATTATAATTTGCGGTACATTTTTTTTGCGGTTCTTTTTAATTTGCGGTTCATTTTAATTTGCGGTTCATTTTAATTTGCGGTTCACTTTAATTTGCGGTTCATTTTTTTGCGGTTATTTTTAATTTGCGGTTCATTTTAATTTGCGGTTCACTTTAATTTGCGGTTCTTTTTTTGCGGTTCATTTTAATTTGCGGTTCACTTTAAATTGCGGTTTATTTTAATTTGCGGTTATTTTTAATTTGCGGTTCATTTTAATTTGCGGTTCATTTTAATTTGCGGTTCATTTTAATTTGCGGTTCTTTTTTTGCGGTTCGTTTTAATTTGCGGTTCACTTTAAATTGCGGCTCATTTTAATTTGCGGTTCATTTTAATTTGCGGTTCCTTTTAAATTGCGGTTCATTTTAATTTGCGGTTCACTTTAATTTGCGGTACATTTTAATTTGCGGGTCACTTTAATTTGCGGTTCATTTTTTTGCGGTTATTTTTAATTTGCGGTTCATTTTAATTTGCGGTTCACTTTAATTTGCGGTTCTTTTTTTGCGGTTCATTTTAATTTGCGGTTCACTTTAAATTGCGGTTTATTTTAATTTGCGGTTATTTTTAATTTGCGGTTCATTTTAATTTGCGGTTCTTTTTTTGCGGTTCGTTTTAATTTGCGGTTCACTTTAAATTGCGGCTCATTTTAATTTGCGGTTCACTTTAATTTGCGGTTCATTTTTTTGCGGTTATTTTTAATTTGCGGTTCATTTTAATTTGCGGTTCACTTTAATTTGCGGTTCTTTTTTTGCGGTTCATTTTAATTTGCGGTTCACTTTAAATTGCGGTTTATTTTAATTTGCGGTTATTTTTAATTTGCGGTTCATTTTAATTTGCGGTTCATTTTAATTTGCGGTTCATTTTAATTTGCGGTTCTTTTTTTGCGGTTCGTTTTAATTTGCGGTTCACTTTAAATTGCGGCTCATTTTAATTTGCGGTTCATTTTAATTTGCGGTTCCTTTTAAATTGCGGTTCATTTTAATTTGCGGTTCACTTTAATTTGCGGTACATTTTAATTTGCGGGTCACTTTAATTTGCGGTTCATTTTTTTGCGGTTATTTTTAATTTGCGGTTCATTTTAATTTGCGGTTCACTTTAATTTGCGGTTCTTTTTTTGCGGTTCATTTTAATTTGCGGTTCACTTTAAATTGCGGTTTATTTTAATTTGCGGTTATTTTTAATTTGCGGTTCATTTTAATTTGCGGTTCTTTTTTTGCGGTTCGTTTTAATTTGCGGTTCACTTTAAATTGCGGCTCATTTTAATTTGCGGTTCATTTTAATTTGCGGTTCCTTTTAAATTGCGGTTCATTTTAATTTGCGGTTCACTTTAATTTGCGGTACATTTTAATTTGCGGGTCACTTTAAATTGCGGTTCATTTTAATTTGCGGTTCACTTTAATTTGCGGTTCATTATAATTTGCGGTTCATTTTTTTGCGGTTCTTTTTAATTTGCGGTTCATTTTAATTTGCGGTTCACTTTAATTTGCGGTTTTTTTTGCGGTTTATTTTAATTTGCGGTTCACTTTAAATTGCGGTTCTTTTTTTGCGGTTCATTTTAATTTGCGGTTCTTTTTTTGCGGTTCATTTTAATTTGCGGTTCACTTTAAATTGCGGTTTATTTTAATTTGCGGTTATTTTTAATTTGCGGTTCATTTTAATTTGCGGTTCATTTTAATTTGCGGTTCATTTTAATTTGCGGTTCTTTTTTGCGGTTCATTTTAATTTGCGGTTCACTTTAAATTGCGGTTCATTTTAATTTGCGGTTCACTTTAATTTGCGGTTCATTTTAATTTGCGGTTCACTTTAATTTGCGGTTCACTTTAATTTGCGGTTCACTTTATAAAGCACAGAAAAATTAAAACATCCCGAAATTTTTATAAAATAGTTCTTCAGTTCTTTATTTTAAAACTAGATGGCGCTGTCGTCTTTTCAACAGAAAGGACGTAAAGGTCGTAACTGATGCTACATTCTTATATTTGGATATAGCGTACTATCTTTTTTGTATATTCTCTAGGGGCATCCTCGTCTAGCGCAAGACCATTTAAATACGTTTAAATATTACAAAGCAGAGAAGTTTGATGAGAGGGAAAACAAAGAAAAAGGGTGAGCCTGGGAAGAATGACGTTACATGCCTGAAGAATTAAGAGGATACAGAGTGTCATCCTTCTTCTATTATCCCCTTCTGCTATAACTAACGCTTTTACTAGTATTATATTAAGAAAGTTACCTTTTTGAAAGTTAAGTAACTTAAGGTATGGAGTTGTCAAAATGACAACCAATAATACGTTTCTTATGTCTTCAAAACGATCCAAATTCATTTTTTTCACACCATTATTAGGTAAATCTTTTAATTTTCATAATATTTTACATGAAAGAAACCTCAGCTTTATTATTTATATTTCTTTCAATATTAACTAATTATTTTTTTAATTTGACAATATTTGAAATCTTATCCGTTGAGTTAATCAGTGAGCACAAAAATAGTTAATCTTTCGTATTAGGAACTATTTTGACTATTTCGTTGCACAATTTTTGTATGATTTTAGCTTCGGCGTCATTTTAATTTGCGGTTCATTTTTTTGTGGTTCATTTTAATTTGCGGTTCTTTTTTTTGCGGTTCATTTTAATTTCCGGTTCATTTTAATTTGCGGTTCATTTTTTTGCGGTTCATTTTAATTTCCGGTTCATTTTAATTTGCGGTTCACTTTAATTTGCGGTTCATTATAATTTGCGGTTCATTTTAATTTGCGGTTCACTTTAAATTGCGGTTCACTTTAATTTGCGGTTCATTCTAATTTGCGGTTCATTTTATTTGCGGTTCACTTTAATTTGCGGTTCATTATAATTTGCGGTTCATTTTATTTGCGGTTCATTCTAATTTGCGGTTCATTTTAATTTGCGGTTCATTCTAATTTGCGGTTCATTTTAATTTGCGTTTCTTTTTAATTTGCGGTTCATTTTATTTGCGGTTCACTTTAATTTGCGGTTCACTTTAATTTGCGGTTCACTTTAATTTGCGGTTCATTATAATTTGCGGTTCATTTTAATTTGCGGTACTTTTACCACTATGCGCCGTCTGCCATGATTAAAGTTAAATAACGGCTTCATTTGAATATAATACAATGTACTCCATAAAAATAGTAAAATAGACAATAGTTATTCGAGTATTATAATCCTATGAAAAACATTAACATGTACAAAAATGGGCCAAGCCTCGCTTCGTGTCCTTTCCTCCGTAAAACGTTCTGAGATCCCATGTAGAGCCAAGTCTGCCTTTTTGTTCTTATTCAATCGCCAATTGAACAATTATGTTATAAATTAAGTCCTTTTCCTAATTAATAACCAATAATCTTTGATTCTATCATTATTATACATCTTTGTTCGTAATGAATTTGGATCGTTTTGAAGACATAAGAAACGTATTATTGGTTGTCATTTTGACAACTCCATACCTTAAGTTACTTAACTTTCAAAAAGGTAACTTTCTTAATATAATACTAGTAAAAGCGTTAGTTATAGCAGAAGGGGATAATAGAAGAAGGATGACACTCTGTATCCTCTTAATTCTTCAGGCATGTAACGTCATTCTTCCCAGGCTCACCCTTTTTCTTTGTTTTCCCTCTCATCAAACTTCTCTGATTTGTAATATTTAAACGTATTTAAATGGTCTTGCGCTAGACGAGGATGCCCCTAGAGAATATACAAAAAAGATAGTACGCTATATCCTAAGCACCAAGCTTTTCAGTGAGTTCAGCAGTTCTGAGCCATCACTTGTGATGGTCTCAGATAAGTCTGTTATTTCATACCACTTCGACAAGCCCTTCAGCGTGCACTTTCCCAGTCGCGCTGTTTGGGAGACTACCCCAGTCCTTGGAACTGGGGGGGGGGAGTCCGTTTGGTTCACGGACGGCTCTAAGACGGACTCTGGAGTTGGTGCCGGGGTCTACTGCCTGACCAAGAAGTTTGGTTTTTACGAGAGCCTTGGCAACTTTGCCAGTGTTTTCCAAGCGGAAATCATGGCCATTTGTCTATGCGCGGATTTCTGCAACAAGAAAAACTACCGCGGACGGACGATTCAGATTTATTCGGATAGTCAGGCCGCTCTCAAAGCGCTAAATCAGTGCCTTGTCGATTCTAGACTGGTTCTCAGCTGTCTGGATCTGCTGGGTTCTTTGGCTGCCCGCAACAAGGTTCAATTGCTGTGGGTGCCAGGGCACTGCGGATACCTGGGCAATGAGAGGGTTGATATGTATGCCAAAAGGGGGCTGAGGCGAAGTTCTTCGGACCTGAGCCTGCGGTTCCCATCCCCCATGGCATCATTCGCCATAGGATTCACTGCCGGATGTCTGCACTTCAACTGCAGCTCTGGCTTGACATGGATGGGCAGAGACAAGCCAAGGAGTTTGTCCCGGGTCCTTCTATCACTAGGGCAAAGGAACTGCTTGCCCTCACCAAAAGCAAAATTAGGCTGGTCACCAGTCTCCTCACTGGACACTGCCGGCTGAATAGACACCTGCACTTATTGGGTATCGTTGATGACCCACTCTGTAGGTTCTGCCGGGAGGTAGAGGAAACCTCCTCCCATATCCTCTGCAGCTGCGACTACCTCGCGGCCATGAGGTTTGAGCATTTTGATATGCATACTATGGAACCTCACCAGTTCTCTACTGTCTCGGCCAATCGGATTCTCCGATTCATCGAGGCGACAGGACTCTTCGCAGTCTAACCAGCTCGGGGCGCACAATATACCCTTGGTATCGGTGCTCGACGCGGCGACGCGTCACCCCCTTCAACAATAACAATAACAATAACAATCCTAATATAAGAATGTAGCATCAGTTACGACCTTTACGTCCTTTCAACAAGAACACACACTATTTCTGTTGAAAAGACGACAGCGCCATCTAGTTTTAAAATAAAGAACTAAAGAACAATTTTATAAAAATTTCGGGATGTTTTAATTTTTCTGTGCTTTATAAAGTGAACCGCAAATTAAAGTGAACCGCAAATTAAAATGAACCGCAAAAAAAGAACCGCAATTTAAAGTGAACCGCAAATTAAAATGAACCGCAAAAAAAGAACCGCAAATTAAAATGAACCGCAAAATAAGAACCGCAATTTAAAGTGAACCGCAAATTAAAATAAACCGCAATTTAAAGTGAACCGCAAATTAAAATGAACCGCAAAAAATAACCTCAAATTAAAGTGAACCGCAAATTAAAATGAACCGCAAAAAAGGAACCGCAAATTAAAGTGAACCGCAAATTAAAGTGAACCGCAAATTAAAATGAACCGCAAATAAAAATGAACCACAAATTAAAATGAACCGCAAATTAAAATGAACCGCAAATTAAAAATAACCGCAAATTAAAATAAACCGCAATTTAAAGTGAACCGCAAATTAAAAATAACCGCAAATTAAAATAAACCGCAAATTAAAATAAACCGCAATTTAAAGTGAACCGCAAATTAAAATGAACCGCAAATTAAAATGAACCGCAAAAAAAGAACCGCAAATTAAAGTGAACCGCAAATTAAAATGAACCGCAAAAAAAGAACCGCAATTTAAAGTGAACCGCAAATTAAAATGAACCGCAAAAAAAGAACCGCAAATTAAAATGAACCGCAAAAAAAGAACCGCAAATTAAAATGAACCGCAAATGAAAAATAACCGCAAATTAAAATAAACCGCAATCTAAAGTGAACCGCAAATTAAAATGAACCGCAAATTAAAAATAACCGCAAATTAAAATAAACCGCAAATTAAAATAAACCGCAATTTAAAGTGAACCGCAAATTAAAATGAACCGCAAATTAAAATGAACCGCAAAAAAAGAACCGCAAATTAAAGTGAACCGCAAATTAAAATGAACCGCAAATTAAAGTGAACCGCAAATTAAAGTGAACCGCAAATTAAAATGAACCGCAAAAAAGAACCGCAAATTAAAATGAACCGCAAAAAAAGAACCGCAAATTGAAATGAACAGCAAAAAAAGAACCGCAAATTAAAGTGAACCGCAAATTAAAATGAACCGCAAAAAAAGAACCGCAAATTAAAATGAACCGCAAATAAAAAAGAACCGCAAATTTCCTTAAGTTTGAAACATCAGGTAAATAGCCTTATTTTAATATAATACCACTTTATTTTTATCTGTCCCTACCCCGATTGATAAAAATATATTTTTAATAAGGCCGATCCGATGTTATCGGACCCTTGCGGACCCATGCGGACCTTTGCGGACCCATGCGCAAAGGTCCGCATGGGTCCGCAAAGGTCCGAAAAAGTCCGCATGTTCAATTGAAAATCAATACCTGCCGAAAAAACCCTATTTTACGCCAAACTTTGGAATTTCGGGCTTCTTCATAGACTCGGAATATGTAGATCAATTAAAAGTTATTTTAATTTTAAATTAACGATGGATTGTGTTTCGGCAGAGTAGATTTAGATTATAAATTGAGATTCAATAAACAATTCATATTAATGTCAATGTTTAGTTAAGTTTTTGATATTTGCCGAAAAGTACCTATTTATTATTTTAAGTGTCGTTGGGGCAAGAGAGGGTACCTTAGTTAGGCTTATTTAGTTTCTGAAATGGATTTGAATGATTAACTTTATTTAATTGCGATTGTTAAGTGTAGTTAAGTGGGGTATTTTTATATTTTACCCCACTCTTTTTTGCCGAAAAGTGCCGAAACGGACACTATTTTATCCCGAATAGCCGAAGGCGGAGCCCATAAGTCATTTAGAATGTTTTAGCAGACGATGCATGGGAGAATATCTACTATTTTAGAATTTGGGGTAATTCGGCAAAAGTTCGGCATAAATAACTTCGGGGTAAAATAGTGTTGCCCAATTGTCACGTGCAGTGGTCTAACATTTCATGAAAAACATTGAAAATTAAGCAATTTTAATTAAATTTTTCAATAATTAATTATTTAGGGATGTTTATGTGTGTTATAAGAGCGTAGATTTTGTAATTATCCGTTGGATAAGGATAAATTACAACTTGTGAGTGGAAAGTGAGCCAAGTCTTAAAGATGGCAGTGTCAATTAGCATTAATAGTGTCGAAGATATTTGGAATATGTTTCCAAATAAATCATCCATATGTTTCAACAAGAAAATGGCAATTACGAGACAAGTAATGTTTTCTTAATACTGTAAGTTTTTTTAAGAATTCACTCAATATCTCAATCAATCACAGGTAGAGATTCTTTTGAATGATTGTACAAAGGAAGAGATTGCATCTCTTACCTTAAATCTATCTCAGGCATTCTTAAATATTGAGCTTAAAAGCCCTTTAAAAAGAACTTTAGCGACGTAAGCGTGCTAGCTATTCTGCCCTAATTTATAGGTTTAATAACTAGCAAATAATTCTCCTTAAACATACATAGGCTGTTAACAACATTGAACTTAACATTAAATAATGAGATTGAGAATATTTTCACAAGTCAGCTTCAATCATCATTAGAGCAAAATTACTCTTTAAATGAACTTCAGCTTAAAACTGATAATTTACTGTCTTGTCTGGATAACTTTAAAGTTGGGCAAAATGCAGTGAAGTCAAACTTTACACCCACTTTTAGTTTCATCTTTAAAAACCTCAGTGAACTTAAAAATCAATTGAAGTAAATCATAACTTACATTATTCAAAACTATACTATTTTTACTCAAGCTAAATCTTTATCTATAGTCCTATACCTAATCCTCAAGAAACAACAATAATATTTAATGTTAGTCAAGCATTGCTTAAAGCTCTGAGTTTAACACTTCAAGAATATGAAAGTTGTACTTGTGAAGAAAAAATGTCACAAGACATTTTAGTCCAACTTTTCCCAATTGTTACTTGGTTTTTGCAATCAGATTGTGTTGTACTGAATTGTAAACTTAGTTCAGGCATAACTTACGTCAATTTGATAAGAAATATAGCTACTGACAAAATAACATCATTAATTGTAAGATTAAATTAATTTAAATTTCCTCAGTAGAATAGTTGTATGATTAACATTGCTGTTACAGGATAGTGAATGTTTTAAGTGTCAGTTGCCACAAAATTTAGAATTAGGTCTTCTATTTGGAAGTAGAAATGTATCACAAGTTAGCCAACTTTGCTTATGGAATGGCCTACTCGTTAGCTTATCTAATGAAGAATTATTAACAGTCACTTCTGACTGTGAATTTGTTGGCCTTAAAATCCATAATAAGCTTAACAGCATAGGTGATTTAAGGTAATTGAATTAGTAACATCATAAGGACATCATCTCTCTAAGGGCCCAAGCGCATCTATTAGCAAAAACATCTAGTTCTGCTAGATGTGACGTAGATTTTGTATAGGGGCTCCTTCCGAATTTTTCGTGAAATTCGCGGGAGAGAAAAATAATTTTCAAAATCAGCCACGACCGACCGATATCCTAAGCCGGTCGTGGTCTAGACGCGAGCTCTGAGATAACGCTCCCAAGCGGTTGGGAATCAAACTAAAACAGGCGGGTAGGCGATAGAGGAAGGACTGAGGGGAAAAAATAAGTAAGAGAATTTCCAGAACCCCCCCCCCCCCAGCTCTCTCAGACACAAGAGGTAAATTCGCGCTTAGTAAAAATCACGAAGAGCTGTCGTGAGAAATCTTTGAAGGAGGGAAAAATGTTCAATGCCGGGTTTCTCTGCAGCGAGTGTGCTCGGCCTCTATACAATTATTATACCACTTGAGATGAGACGGATGGCTGACCAAATCGGACATACATACATTTCAACCGTAACATAGAATCTTGGGCCCTTAGAGAGAGATAATGTCCTTATGGTAACATCATCAAATGAAGTTTAAATCGTAATAATTCAGAAAAATTTTATATAGTAATGAAGAAAGTGCAGTTTTAATATCTTTTTCAAGAACCTTACTTACATGGACTGAAAGAATTTAGTAAGAAATATACATTTTAAGCTAGTTTTATAGGTTTTAGATCGTTTAAGTTAATTTAATTAAAATTAACTTCTATCAGTGACATATTAAAACTACCAATTGTGCCTGATGGTTTAAAATCATATTTTGATGGAGCTAAAAGCCCTTTAATGAAGCAACTACTTAATTATGTTTTTGCTAATTGGGACCATACAGTTGATGTAATTAACTTTGATTCAAAACGATCTATTCATTTCTTAAAGATATACTTAATTCTAGTGTTTAAGACATCATTCTAAAGATATTTTTAAATATGTAGTTGGTTTTCATTCAGTTTGTTTCGGTGATGGTAAGATTAATTAATTAATTTTAATTAGAACCCGACGATTTATTAATGAAGTTTATTTTAGATGATAAATTCTTATTGGATTTAAGCGACCAACTCTTAAACCTTCCATACCATTGCAAAGCAAAATATAAAGCCTTATGTCATTTAGTTGAAGTTCTTGGGGCGGGACCAATTTTAGCTTTAAAACCAAATATTTTAGACGAAATTGATATAGCATTGAGTGAATTAAGTTTAGCTCCTCACTATAGTGAATTTTTTACTGTGATAAGCAAAGCCCATCATTCGGAAGTTGATGTAGAAATTTGGGAAAAAGTTTGGTTAGATGTCATTATTAAGTGTATGTGTTATGGGACTAAAGTCCAAAAATCTTCAACTCAGCAGGTAAGTCCTGGTTTTTTTAAGGGCTGGGCGAGTACTCGTTTAAATTGAGTAACTCGTTCCAGACTTCCATTACGCAATTGTCTTCATTATATATTTTAAAAATCGACCAACTGCCCAGTTGTCATTAGGCCTAATTATTCATATTATACTTTATTTATTAACTAGTAATTAACTAACATCGCTTTTGTTGTAATGTTACTGGGTACTAGAGGCTCAAATATGCGTGAGTTTTAGGCTTAAACTCCCTGCAATTCGCGAGTACTCTAATATACTACGGTTTGGCAAAGGCGAAGATACTTAATAGACCACTTCGGAAATTACATACAGAAAAACCAACGCATTGGCGTCTCTTTATGGCGCATACCCCAAGGGCCATCTTGCCCCTGTGGGTTGGTTTCGCAGTATGTAATATCCAAAATGGTCTATTCTATACCCTAATCCATTTTCTTCTGCCTAAACGCGGTACTCGCCCGGCTCTACTAGTAATTTTCATCGGTGTTCAAACCGAAATCACTAATATAACGTCATTATCATAGTATATTCTACCCAAAATGCTTCAAATAGAACCAAAAGGCTTGCAGTATTTTATTACCGAACTCGTTTCTGATAAATACGAAAATAAGGAACGATCACTTTGCGCCTTGATTGCGTGCATAAAAACGGCAAAGTGTTCGAAAATTAATTTCAATTCATTTGGAATTGATGATAAAAACCAAAATTCCGAATTATGGAAGAATTGTCTGCCGTACAGTTCAATTAAGTTGGCTTTGCGCCACACTGACGATCAAGTTCGGTTAGATGGCCTAAGCATACTTTGCTATAGCCCTAAAACAACTGAACCATTTGAAAAACGTGAATTGGAATTGTTGCAATTCTTTCTTAAGTTTAATCTTAATGTGCAATCGCCGGCTTTCAGGCAAAAAATGGTTTCTTTGTTTAAGAAGGTAATTAATTACCTACAAGGAATGAAGCATATTGAGTTGGTTTAGTTTATCTCACAGTTTCGTGTTGTTTTTATTTAATTGTTCAGATGTTTATCAGGATTAAATTGAATTCCATTATGGAAATACGAAAAATGGATAAAAATGATTCCCAAGCTATTCTTGGGAATAACATTTTAGTCGAATATATTGTAATACACGAGCATATCCATTGACGTAGGTTTAATGCTCGTGTTAACACGATTTACTCATTGTTTCAGAACTTTCTCAAACTCGTTAATGAAACGCTAATTGAAAATTTATGTCCTGAATCTAATTTCGCTCGTCGTTGTACCGCCTTACAACTCCTAGTTCTTTTAAACGAAACTTTCCCAGAGGAAGTTTCAGTTTCGGGTGGTTTGAAGGAACTACCGTTCTCTATTAGCTTGGACAAACATTTCAGTCGGACATTGTGGGATCTACTTCGCGATACATACGAGAACAATAAAGAATCCGTATTAGAGCTGATGAATTCTGTCCCACTGGAAAAACTTGGTTTAGAAAATGAAGAAATATTTCGAGAAATTCTTGAAATGGCTTTAAATCTCGCGTCCAGTTCACGACCTCCTGATTCAGTCACGGCAGCTTACATATTGAGGGTTCTTTCAAAGTCCAATTTGTGTATAAGTTTAGCGTCGAGTATTTGCTCTGTTTCGGCCAAAAACCTCGAAAATGTACCTCACAGTCGAATATTTTCACTGTTGCAAATTCTGTCAATGCGTTTGGAAGAAGAATTAGCCGTTGCTTGTTTGAGTTTATTGAAAGCGGCGTCCAATGGACCGCTTTACGGAGTTATGACTTGTATTCGTGCATTGATGGAAGATATAGACTTATTGTAACTTTTTTCGACATTTTTTCGTCACTATGATAAATTTTAATTATTGTTATTACAGGAATAGTTGCAATCATCCAGCTTGGAATGAATTAGTGCAGAAAATAATCGGGAATTATTTGGAAGCTGGTTTAGTTGTACAACCCGTAGTTTGTAACGCTTCCCCGGAAGGTCACTTACCAATGGACACTGACCCAAATAGCATTGGTTGTTTGCAATCGGCAATTCAACGTGCAATTGGGCGGAGATTTACTACAGCCGTTGTAACAACTGATAAGTCTATCAATGAAACATCTTCGGATGGATTGACAGTAGATCTGGTAAAGACTAAAGCAGTTACCGCGCAGATGTTGCTGCTTTGTAGTTGGAGGGCGCATAAAGAGGTTTCGCTTCTCCTTGGCTTGGTAGCTGAGAAGTGTTCGGTTGCGTCTGAAGGATTGATTCAACCAGAGAAAGTAAATACGGCACTTGAGAATAAGTACGTATCAATTTAAAACCTTTATCTTCCTTCGTCAATTAGTTTTTGAAGATTGGTAAGTACTTTACGAAGCAACTAGCGGAAATCAAACATCGAGGCGCTTTCGAACAAGCTTATGTTGGGTTTACGAAACTCTGCTATCGTTTATGGAGATGCGAAGACCCTGAACTTCACAATTTACCCGAACAGTGGTTGAATGATTTGATAGAAATGATATCCGAAAATCGTAATAAAAATGATACATCAACTGGACCAACGCGACGAAGCGCCGGAGTTCCCTTTATTGTACAGGCATTGTTAGTTAGCGAACCGACTTCCACCAATCGTCGTTGTTTTAAGAAAGCCCTTCCCGCAATTTTAAATTTGACCGAAATAAGATTTGATAATGAGGAACCGATTGAAAACAGTCGAATTCACGCCATGAATGTTTTGCGAGCCTTATACAGAGACGCGCAATTAGGCGAGGATATTATGCCCTTTGTTTCCGATGGTATTAAGTCAGCCATTTTGGGGTTTAAATCGGAAAACTGGGGGATTCGTAACGCGGCTACTTTACTCTTTACTACACTCGTTACGCGAGTGTTTGGGGTTAATCGGTCCAGGAATGAACCGCACAAGAAGAACTGTCTTACTGGGAGAGTGTTCTTTCAAAGATTTCCACAACTCTTTGATTTTCTTTTGTCTGAGCTTAAAATCGCCACTGAAAATTTGTCCATGTTGGATTCGAGCGCGTAAGTTTAGGCCTATATTATTTCCATTGGGGGCGTTTGCCCATCGTCTTTCGTGTATTTTAGGCTTCATCCGATACTTTTGTTACTGTCTCGTCTTTATCCTTCACCAGTTGAAGGCAGCGGTTCGTACGTCAAACTGGCTTTTTTCATACCATTTGTTGAAATATGCGCGACAAAGTCTCCCGTTTGGTGGACGAGAGTTTTGGCCTCTCAAGCTTTAGTGCCGCTATTGCCAGTTGAAGATTATCCGCAATATTTGGAAAAATGTTTCGAAGCTCTGACTTCCATTAAAACTCCGCAAAACGAAATTCACGGAAAACTTTTACAAGTTTTGGCAATACTCAAAGACATTGAAATATTGCCCGAGGCTTTATTGAAAAAGATTGAATGTAGAGTTTCTGATTGGTTGAAGAATTCTTCGTGGCTTATGAGGTATTGTCCCTATTTCTCGCTAATTGCGGGGAAATATTAATTGAAAATTTTCCAGTGAAATTAACGAATGTGAAGCGACGAAATGCGCGTATTTGGAAGCGATTCATTTATTAGCTTGTCATTTTTCACTTCCTAGTTAGTAACTCTTGTTAGTTCGTCGTATTTTCTAAATGAATAGTTAAACAGTTTTCTATTTCTTTAGTGGAAATCGCTGATTTCCTTGTAAACCACGTTTTTCTCAACACAACTTTGGGTACCGGTGGTGCGTGGTTGCTTAGATCAACTCTTAGCATTTTGATAAGAAAGGTCGATAATTTGGATACGGAACAAATACAAAAGTTAATCGTATTCTCGGTACTAATTGATAACTACGAGATGCAAGTTGTCGCCTTGGATTTCTTAACGTGGTTGTTCGACTGCGATAAAGAAATCAGGGAAAGTCGAAGCCTGGATTTTGTGCCTTTCAGCAAAGACTTTAATTGGATTTCTACAACCGAGGACAAACATTCTATTAAGATTGAAATGGAGAAATCGTTAGAATTGCGCCAAACTTTATTGCAATTAGCGGCGGTTGAAGAAATTAGACCATGGTGTTTATCCGATGTTTATTTAGTTTTGAGCAAAATTCCCGTACCTTTTAATTCGGAACTAACTTTGGATTTGCGAATTGAAGAATTGAATCTTATTTTGGAAAAGATTAAGGCCTGCACCTTGTAAGAGTTTGTTTTTAGTATGCCTACATCTACAAAGACGTACATGGAGATGAAAATGAATTTAATTTCTTAGCGACGATGTTGCCGTTTCCATGATATTATACTCCAGTTGCCTTTTATTAGAGATTTACAACAGTTTTCATAGAAATCAGGTCGAGCCATCGAAAGATGTTTGTCGCGTAGTTGAAAGATGGTCGACGTTTATTCTGAATAACTCGTCTCCTGACAATAGCAGTTTGAGACGTTTAGCCGTCACTCAAGCATTGATGACAGTAACTACGATAATGGTGGACACGTCACTAGGTAAATAGACTTAGCAGTGCTGTCTGAAAGGCGACATTATTCTAACACCGTTCATGGTAGGTGCCTATCCTTTAACTCTTTGGGATTCTACTGTAAAATTGCTTCAAGATGATGAACCCGAAATTAGAAACGGAATTGTTAATTTGACAGTTGAATTAGGAAATATATTGAAGAAAGTTTATAAATTTGGTAAAAAAATGCAAATGTGATGGTAATTTCGTGGAGTTTTTAAATCTCTTGTGTTCTATAGATCATCTTGAAGATCCTTATCCCTCTGTACAATCATACGCTATGGGTTCTCTCATCAATTATTTTACAGTGTTATATTGTAAAGATCCTTATTGTTTAAGCCTTTTAATAGCGTGGAGTTTAAGGTGCGAGTTAGATTTAAATAATCCAGATGAACAAAATGACGAGCAGCCTTTTGATAAAGGGGAAATGAACGTATTTTTGGAGGAAATTTCATTAACACGATTGTGTTGTGAAAAAATTGAGGGTTTACTCGAGACAAGCGAAGATATAAGCTTATATCCTCTTTTTAAGTTACCTTGGATACCTTTAGCTTTTAATTTAAACGGAAAGGATTCGAATGTAATAGAGGAATTAATCGAAAATTGTTTGGAAGAATGCCATAATTTAGTCCAAGATCTTTCAAATTGCGATCTTTCACACATTTATTTATGTCATTTAGTTGATGGATTAAGCCTTAAACTTTATCAACGTGTATTGTTAATTAAGGTAATTGCAGGACGTGTGTCCGATTTTAGTTCTTTTATTCCAACTATTATGGTATTGAAACAAAAGTTAAATGAATGGAAGTACCCCAATTCTTTTATTTTTTCTATCGTCGACCTTTTGAATCATGTTGTCAAATGAGATATTTTAAGTTCTTAATTAATTGTCACAATAAAATAATTCTTCAATTAAACCTGACTCTATATTTTATTCTAAATTATTGTGGGGAGAGGACAAAGGGATGTGGGTTAAGAATGATTGAATTGGATTCTTCAAAGTTCAAACTCAAAAACTCTCGAGTCCCATTCCACACTCCCAGAAAAGAAAATGGCGGCCAACGAAGTTCAAAGGTAAGTGTTGGAGGAGGCTGACGTTTAGTAGGAGAAATTTTCACCCCTTTATACATTTCCTTTAAAAGTTATTGAGAAGTTATTAATGATCATCATATGTCGTCAGAATTACTAACAAAAAATAAAAAAATATTTATCTACAAAAGTACAAGATAAAATGGATTTAGTATTTTGAAAACCAGCCACCAATTCAAATTTCGTAATATTTATTTGAATTGTCATATCAACCAATGAAAGAAGTTAGATACATCCGTACATCTGACGTCACACATCCAACGGCGCGCAAAACAAGACTTGTCACATTTGTCGGCTTTTTCGCGGCTAACCGTCGTGCACCCGTGCTTTTAGTTTCTCAATTTCAAACCACAGAGTAAGTATGGAAGTTAATAATAATTTAACGGGTTTTGAATCAGCAATTTTTGATTACAGTATCATTTTAGTTAATGCAAGAGTTTAAGTTGTTTAATTAGAAACCTGGAAAGTTTAGGCCTTGGCTTCCTTATTAGATTATTACAATTGAATTAATGTGGCGGTGGCTTTGGCGCTCGAAATCTTTGTTGTCACCTAAGCCTAATGGATTTTTAAATTTTTGTCCGAAAGTTAATTAAATTTAAAAATTAAGATATTTATATTGTTTAAGATTTAAATTATTTGAAGAATAGTTAATGTTTCTTAAAGTTGAATAGAGTCAAACCAGAGAACGTAAGATTTATAAGTGTGGTTTCATCACTCCTTATAGGAAACTTTCAGATTAAGGATTCAAACATGTCATCGGAGGATTCCGATTTTATTGATGAAGATGGTGGAGGGCCAGCTCCTCCTAAAAAGAAATCAGGCGGGGATGGTGGAGGAAAAAAACGAATGTCAGTAGAACGCATTTACCAGAAGAAATCTCAATTAGAACACATATTAATCCGTCCTGACACTTACATTGGCTCAGTTGAGTTTGTAACTCAGGTAAGCCATATATTATTATTTGGGTCCCTTTTAACGTCCCTTTTAATTAATTAATTATTAATCATTAATTAGTCCATGTGGGTTTATGATGGAGAGGAAGAAGGGATGGTAAACCGGGAAATTACTTTTGTCCCGGGTTTATACAAAATTTTTGATGAAATATTAGTTAATGCCGCTGATAACAAAGTCAGGGACAAGAAAATGGATTGCATAAAAGTTACTATTGACCCGTGAGTCTTAATTAATTAATTACGTTTTTTCGGGGGGAAATTGTACGTAATTAATTTGGAAATTATATTAGCGAACATAATATGATAAAAATATGGAACAATGGGCAAGGTATCCCAGTTGTAGAACATAAAGATGAGAAGATGTATGTTCCAACGTTGATTTTTGGACATTTATTAACATCGTCAAATTATAATGATGAGGAACAGAAAGTGACAGGCAAGATATTGGGGGTTTTTTTTTTTTTTGTTAAAGGGAGGGTGAAGTAGAAAATCAAGTGATTTTTTATCGATTCTTCTACTAATTATAAGTCCAGTCTGCATAGTGAAACATTCAGGAAATACCAACTCCGAATGATTTTAAAATTATTTCAAATTTGGTTCAGATTTTAAGGATAATTTGAAATAAGGACTGCCGACCAATCACGTAACGCCCTGCCTTTTTGTTAACAAAATTCTCGTGGCACGTTCCATGTCTCGCGCCACGATTATCACGTCGCGCGCGAATTTTATCAAATCTCGTGATAAATTTCATTCAACACGGAACGTGCCACGAGAATTTTGTTAATAAAAAGGCAGGGCGTTACGCGATTGGTCGGAGGACCTTGTTTAAAATTATCCATAAAACCTGAACCTAATTTGAATTTTAAAATCATTCGGAGACTGTATTGTATTTCCTGAATGTTTCACTATGCAGACTGGTCTTATAATTAGTAGAAGAATCGATAAAAAAAAATCACTTGATTTTCTACTTCACCCTCCCTTTAATGAGCTGAAATGCTAATTTTTATAATTGACCTTTTGTGCAGGGGGTAGAAATGGGTATGGTGCAAAATTGTGCAATGTTTTCAGCACAAAATTCATAGTTGAAACTGCAACAAAACAGAACAAAAAATGTTTCAAACAAGTACGCAAGATTAATTTAATTTAATTTAATTTTTTCCTGACAAATTATTGGAATTAGTTAAATTAAATTAAATTAATATAATACGCTTCTTAGGTTTGGACTGATAATATGAGTAAAAAAACCGAACCCAGGATAGATTACCATACCGGTGATGATTATACATGCATTACCTTCTACCCTGACTTAAATCGTTTTAAAATGAAGGAATTGGATAAAGATATAGTGGCTTTAATGTCCAAAAGAGCCTATGATATTGCCGGTACCACAAAGGGTGTCAGAGTTTATTTAAACTCCAAGAAATTGCCGGTTCGTTAAATTTAAAGCCCGGGTTAACCTTTAATCAGGTGGTATTAATTGGGTGGTCAAACTGTTGTTCAGATTCGCGGCTTCAAAGAGTATGTTGAGGAATATTTGAAAGGAAAAGAGGATGAAACTGGAAATCCTTTGAAATGTGTTTACGAAGCTGCCGGTGAAAGATGGGAAGTTGCTCTGTCCCTCAGTATTGATAAGGGCTTTCAGCAAGTCAGTTTTGTCAACAGTATCGCGACATTTAAGGGTGGACGTCATGTAGATTACATTAATGATCAAATTGTATCCAAAATTACCGAGCAAGTGAAAAAGAAGAACAAAGGCGGAGTTCAAGTTAAACCTTTCCAAGTCAGTTCAGTTATCAAGTGAAAATCATCGTATATTTCGCAATACGATGTCATTGAATGAAATGTATTTGTTACTTAGATTAAAAGCCATATTTGGTTATTTGTCAATTGTCAAATTGTCAACCCAACATTTGACAGTCAAACAAAAGAAAACATGACACTTCAAGCCAAATCATTTGGTTCAAAATGCGCTCTTTCTGATAAATTCATTGGTCTCGTTCTCAAATCCGGAGTTGTTGAATCCGTTTTAAATTGGGTCAAATTCAAGACCGAGACGCAATTGAATAAAAAGTGTAGCGCCAATAAAATCAATAAATTGAAAGGAATTCCTAAGTTGGAAGATGCAAATGACGCCGGAACTAAAAACTCCATTGATTGTACTCTTATCTTGACTGAAGGAGATTCGGCTAAAACTTTAGCCGTATCTGGACTAGGTGTAGTTGGACGTGATAAGTACGGTGTCTTTCCATTGAGAGGAAAGATGTTAAATGTTCGGGAAGCGACTCAAAAACAGGCATGCACAATTCTTTGATATGCCTAGAATAGGTCTATTAATATTTGGTTCACGGTTAGATTTTGGACAATGCTGAAATAAACAACATCATCAAAATCATGGGACTTCAATACAAGAAGAGATACGAAACTGTGGATGATCTGAAGAAACTTCGTTATGGCAAACTGATGATCATGACTGATCAGGATCAAGACGGATCCCATATTAAGGGCCTTTTGATCAACTTCATTCACCATAATTGGCCCAGTCTATTAAAACTGCCGTTTTTGGAAGAATTCATCACTCCCATTGTGAAAGCCTTCAAAGGCAACAATGAACTGAAATTTTACAGTATGCCCGAGTTTGAGGAATGGAAAACGCAAACTGCTGACTGGAATAAGTGGAGAATAAAGTACTACAAAGGTTTGGGAACGTCAACTGCCAAGGAAGCCAGAGAATACTTTGCTGATATGGTTCGACATCGAATCAAGTTTAGGTACAAGGGAACTGAAGATGATAATGCCATTCAACTTGTAAGTTGTTAATTAATAAGATAATTATCATATTAGCTTAGTGTTAATTTAATATTTTTATTTTTTAGGCCTTCAGTAAGAAAATGATTGAGCAACGTAAAGATTGGCTGTCAAATGGAATGCAGGAACGTAAACAACGTAGAGAGCTTGGTCTACCTGAAGTAATTAATGAATTCACGCCTTAATCGTAAAATTAAATTAATTAATCTCTTTTGGGTTCAATTTTAGATGTATGTCTATGGAAAAAACACAACAGCAATCACTTACAGTGATTTTGTCAATAAGGAATTGATTCTCTTCAGTAATACTGATAATGAAAGATCTATCCCTTCCATGGTTGACGGTAAGATAACAATGATTTAATGTTAATTTTTCCTTAATTGCGATTTTTAAAATTAAAATTAATTCCAGGATTAAAACCGGGTCAAAGAAAAGTCATTTTCACTTGCATCAAGCGAAAAGACAAGAAAGAAGTTAAAGTCGCCCAATTAGCCGGTTCAGTAGCTGAACACTCCGCTTACCATCATGGTGAAGTAAGTTCGTAAAGTATTTTAATTAGTTTAATCTTAATTTATTTCATTTGTTTTTAGCAATCATTAATGAGCACAATCATCAATTTGGCACAAAACTTTGTGGGCAGTCATAACATTAACTTGTTGATGCCCATTGGTCAATTTGGTACGAGGTTACAAGGTGGCAAAGACGCTGCCAGTCCCCGTTATATCTTCACGAAATTGAGTCCATTGGCCAAACACATTATCTCCCATTTGGATCAACCGCTTTTAAATCATCTTAGAGATGATAATCAAGTTATTGAACCTGAATATTACGTTCCCATCATTCCAATGGTTCTAGTAAATGGTGCTGAAGGAATTGGAACGGGATGGAGCACTAAAATCCCTAATTACAATCCGAGAGAAGTGGTTGATAATATTCGAAGAATGCTTAATGGAGATGAACCCAGACCAATGGTAACATTTACAAAGTACTTGTTGCGATGTTGGCATCGTTGTCTTAATTGGAAAGTTAATTATTTACCATGCAGAAACCTTGGTATAAGAACTTCAGGGGTACAATTGACTGCATTGATTCTTCGCATTTCATAACCAGTGGGGAAGCCGCCATTTTAGGCCCTGGAAAAATTGAAATTACGGAATTACCGGTTAAAACGTGGACACAAGCTTATAAAGAAAGTGTTTTAGAGGCCATGGTTCACGGAGGGGAGAAAACACCATCCCAAATCACGGATTATAAAGAATATACCACGGATACTACAGTTCGTTTTGTCGTTTCTATGCCTGAGAATAATTTAAGCCAGTTTGAAGAAAAAGGATTGCACAAAGTCTTCAAGCTTCAAACTCCAATTACCATTAATTCCATGGTAAGTTTTGGGTTTTCGTTCATTTCTGTTGGTTTGTTTAAGTCTTTCTTTCTTTCTTTCTCAGGTTTTGTTTGATTCAAATGGAGTTCTAAAACGCTATGAAAGCCCTGAAGAGATTCTGCAAGAGTTTTACACTTTACGGTTGGATTTTTATGGCAGAAGGAAAGCCTACTTAGAAGGAATGCTTGAAGCTGAAGCTCGTAAACTTACAAACCAGGCAAGATTCATTTTAGAAAAAATCGACGGGACCATCATTCTCGAAGATAGGAAAAAGAAGACCATTATTGATAAGTTGATTGAAAGAAATTATGATTCGGATCCTGTTAAAGCTTGGAAAGAAAGTCAAATTGCGAAACTGGTAAGTGTACCCTTGGCCAACTACCAAGTGGGATTTTTAACTTCTTTTGAAGTTTTAATTGAAGTAATCTAATAATATTCAGGGGTGTGCGAGTACTCGACTCGATACTCGATAACAACACATTGAGATACTCGAGAAAGATTCGAGTAGCTTTTTAACATCTTAAATACTCACAAATACTCGAATCCGAGGCTTATAACTATAGCAGACGATGAGTTCATGATCATTTATTTTGAAAATCAGCCGTTCAATGTTTAATTGATCACGAACAATCTTTTTGAACTAGTTAGATATTAGATAATTGAACATCTTCGTTCGTTATTTTCAAGAAATTTACAAAATTGCTACTCGACAAATCAATATTTGAGACTCGATAATTACTCGAAAGAACCAAAATTTGACCTATCTAAATACTCAATACTCGAAAGTATTTTTTGAGACTCGGCTCGATACTCGATAAGAAATTAGTTTTGATACTCGGACTCGGCTCGAAACCGAAAAAAACGGGACTCGCACACCACTGATAATATTCCATTAATTAATGATAAGTTTAATAATGTTTCTTTAAATTTAATTTACCAATTTTTTTGTTCAATTACGAAGGATCAGGATGAGGTGATTACTTATATAATGTTTAAGCATGTTTTTGTTTTTCACACGCATAAAGTGTAATAGCATGAATTATTTCGGTTTTGCCGGTGCCGGCTTTCGCGTTGCGTTGCATTTCTTTCAATCATAATAAATGGAACGTCCTAAGAAATATAATTTTTAAATTAGGGCCAAGACGCGATTGAGAAATCAACCGACAGTGATAATGAAAGTGACTCTGATTCAGAATCGGGTGTTGTCGGTGGTAAAGATTACGATTATCTCTTGCAAATGACCCTTTTGAGTCTCAGTAGAGAAATGAAGGAGAAACTTTTGAGACAAAAAGGCGATAAAGTATGTTGTTAATGTCATACGCGACTTATTCTATTGACAGGGTTCGTACACGACCTGGAAAAGTCAGGGAAATTTAAAATGGGCCTAAAAGGTCAGGGAAAAGTCAAGGAAATTTAAAATGGGCCTAAAAGGTCAGGGAAAAGTCAGGGAAATTTAAAATGGACCTAAAAGGTCAGGGAAAAGTCAGGGAAATTTAAAATGGGCCTAAAAGGTCAGGGAAAAGTCAGGGAAATTTAAAATGGGCCTAAAAGGTCAGGGAAAAGTCAGGGAAATTTAAAATGGGCCTAAAAGTCAGGGAAATTTAAAATGGGCCTAAAAGTCAGGGAAATTTAAAATGGACCTAAAAAGTCAGGGAAATTTAAAATGGACCTAAAAAGTCAGGGAAATTTAAAATGGACCTAAAAAGTCAGGGAAATTTAAAATGGACCTAAAAAGTCAGGGAAATTTAAAATGGACCTAAAAAGTCAGGGAAATTTAAAATAGACCTAAAAAGTCAGGGAATTGTCAGGCAAAAATATATTGGAGGGAAATTTGAAGTCTGGACAAAAATATCAGGGTGATCAGAAAATGTGTTGTCTGAGATTTGACCAGAGCCAAAAATTCGCGGAGCTCGCTTCGCTCGCTCCGGTTATTTATGATTAGCATAAGTTAAATTTAACCGAATTAATTGGCTAATTATTATAACAAGAACTCATGTAAAAATGATTCGAGTGAATTTAGATTCGTTTTCATATATGTTGGCCATGTACGTTATTGCAAATGGGTCAGGGAAATTTATGGAATTTAGTCAGGGAAAACCTGGAAAAGTCAGGGAATTTCATTCCGAAAATTTTGTACGAACCCTGATTGACATTTTTGCCAAAAGTTAAAAAATATTTTTCGCGCTCTTTATGTAGCTTGTAGAACTTGAAGCACTTAGAAAAAAATCACCGTCAGATCTGTGGAAAGATGATTTAGAACTTTTTATGGAAGAATTAGATAAAACTGAAGCCCAAGAGAGATTAGATGATAAAGTTGGAATGAAGGGATCCGATAAGATGGGTAAAGGAAAGAAAGCTATGAATGTAAAAGATACTTTACCCTCGGCACATGGACAAAGGGTAGCCCCATTTATCGATGCCGAAATGAGGAAGAAAGTTGAAAAGAACATCGAAGTCAAGAAAAAGAAGAAAACCGTAAGAGTTTTTTCAACTTAATCCCCTAATGCAGGCTTCGTACACGACCTGGAAAACCTGGAAAAGTCAGGGAAGTTGAAAATGGATGGGCCTAAAATGTCAGGGAAAAGTCAGGGAAATTGAAAATGGGCCTAAAATGTCAGGGAAGTTGAAAATGGGCCTAAAATGTCAGGGAAAAGTCAGGGAAGTTGAAAATGGGCCTAAAATGTCAGGGAAATTAAAAATGGACCTTAAAATGTCAGGGAAATTAAAAATGGACCTTAAATGTCAGGGAGACATTTATTGGAGGGAAATTTAAAGTCTGGATAACAGTAGGGTGACCTTCTGAGACTTGAGCAGAGCACCAAATTTGCGGACCTCGCTTCGCTCGCTCTCGTTATTTACAACAATAATTCGTGCAAAAATGACTCTAGTGAATTTAGATTGGTTTTCACATATGTTCGCCATGTACATTATTGAAAATGGTCAGGGAAATTTGTGGAATTTTGTCAGGGAAAACCTGGAAAAGTCAGGGAATTTCATTTCATTCCAAAAATTTTCTACGAACCCTGTAATGTTACTTATTTATTTGTTAACATTTTTAGGCTGGTATTAAAACTGAAAATGGTGAAGACGAAGAGAGCGACACTCCTTTACCATTGGCGGAAAGAATTGGCACCTCTCCTGCTGAAATTGAAAAGAAGGCGGCTGGTGGTGCCAAAAAGGGTCTAAAACAGTCGAAAATAAATTTTAAAAAGGATGTTGTTAAGAAAGAACCCGGGAAGAAGAAAAGTCCGCCTAAAAAGAAAAGGAATGAATGGTCTGGGTCTGACGAATCGGGTAGTGACAATAACATTGACATTTCATACGCATCTGATCGACCAATCTCAACACCACCGCCACCGAGACGCGCGGCTCAAGTTAATAAAAGGTATACTTACAGTGATTCCGATGAAGAGGATATGGAGGATCTTATTCCTCGAAAGTCGTAAGTATTTAGTAACCTTTTAATTAATTTAATTTATAATTAAACCGTACTGTCTTTTATCGCTAGTCCAAGTCCACCTCCTAAGCCTAAACCAAAGGCAAAAGCAATACCGACCTTAGATAGCGATGAAGAGGAGGAAGCAGCCCCTAAAAAAAATAACAACGTCAATGGTGGTACGTTTGTCTTTAATTTATTAATTAATTAGGTAATTAAAGGGAGGGTGAAGTAGAAAATCAAGTGATTTTTTATCGATTCTTCTACTAATTATAAGACCAGTCTGGATAGTGAAACATTCAGGAAATACCAACTCCGAATGATTTTAAAATTCAAATTAGGTTCAGATTTTAAGGATAATTTTAAACAAGGACCTCCGTTCAATCGCGTAACGCCCTGCCTTTTTATTAATAAAATTCTCGTGGCATGTTCCATGTTGAATGAAATTTATCACGAGATTTGATAAAATTCGCGCGCGACGTGATAATCGTGGCGCGAGACATGGAGCATGCGTGCCACGAGAATTTTGTTAACAAAAAGGCAGGGCGTTACGCGATTGGTCGGAAGTCCTTGTTTAAAATTATCCTTAAAATCGGAACCTAATTTGAAATAATTTTAAAATCATTCGGAGCTGGTATTTCCTGAATGTTTCACTATATGCAGACTGGTCTTAAAATTGGTAGAAGAATCGATAAAAAATCACTTGATTTTCTACTTCACTCTCCCTTTAAGGGGGCTTTAATTAGGTGAGATTAAGGTTCTCAAATTTTATCTCAGCTGTTACAGAGGTATTTCCTGTGACAGTATCTTCTGACAGTGATAGTTACTCTGGTAATAGAAAGCTTAAAGGAACCGGAAATACTATTCCAAATCCTCCTGATACTAGTAATTAAAGTTACTTAGTTTAAAATAAATTGTTTTTGCGTGTGGTTGAACATGGTTTTTTTGCTGCACACATCGTTTTAAGTTCAATATAACTGCAGGGTTCATACAAACCTGGAAAACCTGGAAAAATCAGGGAAATAAATAGTTGACGAAAAACTCAGGGAAATTTCGAAATTTTAGTAAAATTCAGGGAAATCAGGGAAATTTGCGTCAAGCAGGGGCCGAGTAATTAAGCAAAATGTTCGTGAACATCCCCTCCATAGGATTAACATTACACTAAACTTTGGAGGCTCATAACTCTGGTTATATTAGAGATACGGGGATGTCCTTTGAGTATGTTATAGTCCAATTTATCCCCCATCCAACCATACTAAAAGCTTAGGGCTACGTCAAACAAGGGCCGAGTAATTAAGCAAAATGTTCGTGAACATCCCCTCCATAGGATTAACATTACACTATACTTTGGAGGCTTATAACTCTGGTTCTACTAGAGATACGGGGATGTCCTTTGAGTATGTTATAGTCCTATTTGCCCCCCCCCCTGCTACGGGAAAAACCTGGAAAACTAAGGGAAGTATATAGGGAAAAACCTGGAAATCTCAGGGAAATTTGTTTTCCAAAAGTTGTATGAACCCTGTAACTGTGTTATTCACGTTTTTAAGCATGTATTTGGGTTTTCAGAATTGTTTATTCCCCTTTTTTTCTTTGACCCTATGGGTTTTTATCTTCTATAATAAGTACTTAACGGCATTTAATGATTATAGACGCGTTGTTCGATTCGTTATTGGTTGATAAATCTGATGAGAAAGAAAATACAGTCGTCATTGAAGATTCCCCAGTTAAGCCCAAAGCTAAAGCAGCAGCTCCTAAAGTTATCAGTGATAGTGACGATGACATTGTATCTCCTTCATCTCCACCACCTGCTAAGAAAAGTGTTAAAAACGCCAAGAGAGCTCGAAATTTTAGCGATGACGGTTCATCAGAGGAGGATTTTGTTCCTAAGAAAGCGGCGCCTGCACCTTCCAAAAAACGCGCCGCGCCAAAGAAAACAGCCGCTGCTACTAAACCTAATAAAAAAGCTGTAAGATTATCAGGGGTGTGCGAGTGCTCGTTAAGTTCGAGTACTCAGTTCGAGTATCGAGCCGAGTACTCGATAACAACACATTGAGATCAGGCTGGGAAATAGCACACGTCCTCTGGTCCAAAACCAGTTTATTAATTGCTTGGACTAGTTTTTTAATTCAAGAAGTGGGGGTTACTGGTCCTCGGGACCAGTTTATTAATTGCAAATCTATTGGAGAGCAAAGGCTGGGACCAGTCCGGAGACCAGTTAATTATTTCAGACACTAGGGGGTCACTGGTCCAAAGGACTAGTTTAAAAAATATCCTTATTTCCCAGCCTGATTGAGATACTCGAAAAAGATTCGAGTAGCTTTTTAACATCTTAAATACTCGACAAATACTCGAATACGAGGCTTATAACTATAGCAGACGATGAGTTCATGATCATTTATTTTGAAAATCACCTGTTCAATGTTTAATTGATCACTAACAATCTTTTTGAACTAGTTAGATATTAGATAATTGAACATCTTCGTTCGTTATTTTCAAGAAATTTACAAAATTGCTACTCGACAAGTCAATATTTGAGACTCGATAATTACTCGAAAGAACCAAAATTTGACCCATCTAAATACTCGATACTCGAAAGTATTTTTGATACTCGGCTCGATACTCGATAAGAAATTAGTTTTGATACTCGGACTCGGCTCGAAACTGAAAAAACCGTACGGGACTCGCACACCACTGAAGATTATCTTGCGTTTATTACGAACGAACGAACGAATTAATCTTTTAATGTTAATAGGCGAAGAAAGTCGAATCATCTGATGACGAAGTTGTTGACTTTGATGATAATGACGAACCATCTAAAAAACCTCAGTTTGATGCTCCACCTCGAGCTAGACAAGCCAGAGCTAAGGCTCCTATCAAATACTCATTTGATGATGATGAATCTAGCGGGGAAGAGTTTTAAAGGGTGGACGACTGCCGAGAAATAATTTATTTATTTTCGGTGTTTTATAGTTAGAATAAAATAAAATTTTACCAGAAAAAAAAACTTAAAACCTTTGTTTTCATTGTTTATAACACTGTTCTGTATATAATTTGACGAAGAAAACTTTGGGGGGGAAACACTCCCTCCCCCACCCCATCCCCCAAATACAATTCTTTTATTAAAGTGCGATGTTGTTCTTTTATTTTTAATTGTAATTTTTAAAGAAACTATTTGGTTCTGTCGTTTCAAATACCCGCAACTGTTTTTATATTAAAATGATAATAAACAATGACCAGTTTTATACGTAAAACGTGATGATTTATTTATTCGTTTCTAATCCGCAGTTACTTATGCAAGCCTTTATCGTAAGTGAATCATTAATTATTTCTAATTTAGTTATTTTGTTTTCAGTGAATTTTTTTAGCGTAACATCGACGAATTTTAACCGTTTCGTTACTAATTTTTCCCAAGATCGTCCCATAAAATCATAATCATTATCGGCAGAGTTACACGATTGGATTAGAGTTTGTTTTGTAGCGACAATTAATGGTTTATAAGTGTTTATCACTTGTTGAGTGGCTTTGGATAATTTAGCGTAATAATCGTAGAATTTTTTAGAGGGGTCCGAGTATGTCATTCTGTCTGACCAATAATATGCCGAGATGCTGTCAATCAGGATTAAACTAATTAATGTCCCTTGTGAACTTAATATTTCATCTAATCCGTGTAATATAATGATTAGTTCATCCATACATCTACAATTTATCACGTTTACTCTGCTAAGGCAAGATTTAAGGAAGGTTACAGTTTCATCGGTGGATAAAGAATGGTTTTTAGTGTGGCTTATTGCCGATGATAATCGATTTTCTAATATCGTCATCAAACGAGTAACCGAAAATTTTTGGTCTGCATCGATAAAAAGTACGCCAATTTCAAGACCATTTAACTCAATTCCTTTCCAAGAAGGTGGAAGAACGGATTTGGCGCATAAATGATACAGAAACTCTGTTTTTCCGCTATTTGCATCTCCGAGAACTTCAATGACTTCTCCCGGATTTGATTTACCCAATATATCTGTATCCAATGATTCAATCGTCTTTTGAGCGGTAAGTCTTGATAATAGCTACAAAATTACATATAAATTTAATTTTAAATTCGATTTAATTCTGTGTTAACTCACTTCAGTTCCAGTTTCACTGTTCAAATTTACCGCCATTTTTAAATCGACACGCTGACACCCGAAACGGCGGCAAACTTGTGTCACGTGATTGGGTAGATGGCGTGTCTGAAGCTGCCAGCTTCTTTGTTCTCGCGCACATGGTAAAGTTAGCGCCAATTTTCGGCGGAGATTTTTCACGTTTTTTTTTTTTTGACAATTTAAAGGTAATTACGCTATTCTGGTTTATTTTAATGAATTATTTAGCAAAAATTATGGAAAAATATAACATAATTAAACCCTATAACCTAGGTTTTTAAAGATGGTTCATTATCGTGAAAATCTCATCAGCCTCACTGGTTGCCACCATATTATAATTAGCTGCGATAAGACAATGGACTCGATTATGGAACGTACTCGTTACATTACTGACCTTACAACGAGGATGAGTCATACTTACTTTACAACGAGGACGAGTCAAGGCGTAACATAATTATCAAATTGGATATCGGCTGTATTAGGTTCGTTTTAAATTTTAGATTATTAATAAAAATAATTAGAAGAATGTAAGTAAATTAGAAACTAGGCAATCTCGAAGGGAAAATATTCATATTCTGAACTCGATATTGTGTTGAAGCTTTTGCATTCATAAACACGGATGACTTTATTACCATTCAACATGAGTTTAAAAATTGGTGTGAAAGTTCAAGGTTGTTTAGATTCTTATCATGATTACAGCGGGAGGGAAGCCCCAAACTCTAAGCCTAAGCCTAAGCCTATAAAGTTAAATTATTTTAAATTAAGAACATCAAAGTTCAATCGCGGTGGCCTCTGCAAATAGTTTTAATGGTGGTGTAATTAATTATCTATAGACCACCTAATCATTTTTAAGGCGCAAAAATTGTTCGGGAACTGGGGAACTTTACTTATAAAAGGAACTGAAAATAATTCAAAATTAAAAAAAAAAAACGGACCTTAGTTTAAAACATGTTTTTTTTTTCTCTCTTCTCTCTTTATAATAATAATATACGGAAAACGGAATAACATGACAGCACGAAATTTCGTGCCGTGTTATTTTCCATTATTAATATATGCGTGCGGTATTTTGAACGTCCCCCCCCCGTTTTTGCCCCCTTAACTTAACAATCTCCTATTCTCTCTCGGTAAACGATGTGTGTATACGCTCAATTATAGCAATTAGCCTTTAGCAAACTTTAGAGGCAGACTGGCTTCGTATAACCACAATGCATGCTCGTGTGTGAGCTTGAGTTTGGAAAAATAAATATAAATTAGCCGCTAAAATATAATGATGAAAATTAAGAAATATTGTTGCAGTCATGTTTTGGGAAATTTTCAAATGTAAAGTTAGTTATATATATTGGCAAGAGGTGGGTTGTTTTAATTTGCACATTACATTACCGATAACCGGGGTGCAAGGTTTGTTGGGGGTGCATAACCATACTAAAAACTTGGGGATCGAGTAAACAGGGGCCAAGTAATTAAGCAAAATGTTCATAACCATACCCTCCATAGGAATAGCATTAGACCCAACTTTGGAGGCTCATAACTCTGGTTCTACTAGAGATCCGGGGATGTCCTTTGAATATGTTATAGTCCAATTTGCCCCCCATCCAACCACACTAAAAACTTGGGGATCGAGTAAACAGGTGAGAAGTAATTAAGCAAAATGTTCATAACCATACCCTCCATAGGAATAGCATTAGACCCAACTTTGGAGGCTCATAACTCTGGTTCTACTAGAGATCCGGGGATGTCCTTTGAATATGTTATAGTCCAATTTGCCCCCCATACTAAAAACTTGGGGATCGAATAAGAGGGGCCGAGTAATTAAGCAAGGCTTACTAGCGCCACAATACATAGAGTAATTGCAATCTATGTATTGTGGCGCTAGTGAGCCTTGGGGGATCATCCCCAAAAGTACACCTCCTTTACCCATGCGCAGATACGCTTTACATACCGCGGTACCATTAAACCACCACCATGGTACCACGCAGTTACAAACTTCCCAATCTTCTTCTTCTTCGTGTTTAGTGTTAATTTTAACACGAGGTCAGCTAGTGTAGAAAAACTTAATTTCTGTGAATGACCCTAGCTAGCTATAGCTTGGACTTTGAGAGAATTTAAGGGGGTTGAGCTTTGGGGAGGGTTAAAAAGCATTGTACGGGTCCTAGGGGTCGGACTCTCTCGCTTAGCTATGGGTGTCTTGGTAACAGAAAAAAGCGCGCGTTTTTCCCACCTCGTGCACCAATCTGTTGCACGCTCATCAATAATCTTCATTCCAGCCGCCGCTGCCGCCAAGGCATATAGCTACGGAGCATGCGAGAAAAAGCGCCCCCTACTAAAGGCTCGTTTTCATAGAAGCTAGAAAATTCGAAAACGCTCACGCTTCACGAGCTTGAATACGCGCGGTAATGTATTTTTTTCGAACGTTTCCGCTTTCGCTCGATATTTTCACGCAACTCGCGCCTATGAAAACGATCCTTAACAATTAAAGGGCAACCGCGTGATCGCTCAATATTGTAATTGTTTTTATACACGATTTTTATGCCCGCTTTTTTTTTGCGCGCCGAAAAGTATCCTAATCATTGGCGGCTAAATTCACCCCCTCCCTTCTCCGGGATTTAAAGGGAAAGTGAAATGCAGAGAGGGTTTAGTAAAATGTGTCCGAATTCATACTGGTTCCCCACGTGCCCTATAGAGAGCTTTCAGATGGGATAGTAGTACGTCACCCCCCCCCCAAGTCTTACCGTTATTCTGGTAGCCATATTCCTGCTTTAAACCCCCACCAATATGGCAGCGTAAATTATGTCACGAGACTCAGCTCCTCCTCCAACTGAAAGCTCTCTATTATGGACGGAGCTGCAATTGTGACGTCTGGATTATGTCTCGTAAATTCAATAAAAGATTGCACTTGAGGTCTGTCTAGTTAAGTTCAAGGGTATGATGGGTTTTGCAGACGTTTCTGACCAAAAGCCTTTATAGGGATAGGAAAATGGGGTTCATGCTTTGGGTAGCTGCAATTATAGGAAGGAGAGCGTACTATAAGATCTAGTATATCAAAGACATTCTAAGCTTTATAATCGTGTTCACAAAATAAGCTTAAAGTTAGTCCATAGTCCAGTTTTTCTACGAACACGGAAATCTGGTTTCAGCTTCCCTTGAACGAAACATAAACTTATTCGTTTAGACAAAAGCATCCATCTATCCGGCTCTTTTGCAGAATATAATCTTTTAAAAAGCTTCAATTCGCTACGCTCTTTGTGGTTGATGGTTTTCTACCAAAGCTTTCTTCTCTCTTTTTCTTTAAAAAGCAGGGATCACGAATTCCTTATTGTTAGGAAAAGAGAAGTTTTCCTTTTTATACTATATGTATATATTTTCTTTTTAAATACTCGTAAGTTTTAAGTAAAACAAGCGTGCATAATACGGCTTTATTTTTAGCAAAAATGTTTCACCTGTGTTGCGAAGCTAAAAATCATGTTTTATTGTGTTCGAACTGTTGGAATTTAAATTAAAATTTGAAAGGGGGAGGGGAGGGGGGTGAAGCTCAACTCGGGGGAAATATCCAAAGCACGAATGATTAGTTTCGTGCAGTTGAGATTACCACAACTGTCGAGTTTAATCTTTTTAAAGAAAAGTTCATTCGCGATGGGGTTTTATATTACAGAATGGGTTTTTAACATTCTTTTGACGGACGGGTTAGACTTTAGATCCAAGGGGTATGTCACTCCCAAAGAATTTGTGTACATCGTCTTCGTGTTTTTGCAATTGTTTGAGAAAATTCGCTTCCAATAGGCCTAGATCATTTCGGAATTTAAATACAGAGAAAACATCATTCAGGGGCTAGACCCCTTTGGGGTATTCTCCTTTGCACTACTTTGGTCTATTTCATCACCTCATCTATAGGGTGTTTCCGCCAGAGTAAAAAGGGGTAAGAAATAGGGGGTGAAAACCGGTTTTTAGGGGATGTCAACATGGCGTCCTAACGTGGCCAGAACGGGCAGCCGGCAAGGGGGAAGGTAACTTGACCCCACGCGCAAAGACCCTATAATTTTTCTCTGCAGTAACTAAATTCGAGGGTGAGTTACCCCTTTTAGACTATAATGTATAGGTTTGACCTTTCGTGACCCTGTCCATTAAAGGATAGATGAAATTATGTTTATGATGATACTGATATTCTTAAATGTCTCGATTTGGAAACCGTTAGTGATACTGCATGTGGTATGGTGCTCTTGTTCAGACTGTAGCCCTGCGGGTGATTGAATTATGATACGGGTCAAAGGTCGAATCCTTAAAAGGCGAGCGTATAATTTATAATTACAAGTCGGTCTAGTTTTTTTTTATTTTAAGTATTTTTACGAGTTGACCATAGCGTCACGGAGATGATCCGAGGTTTAATTTTATTACATTATGTGGTCATTAATTGAAAAACACGTTTTCTTTTAAGAGGTCCTTATACCCGTTAGACACATTTCTTAAATCATATTTCCCCATTTACTGACTGTGAAAAGAACGAATTTAAGTGAAGGTGAAATACTAGTTTTCCAATTTCCTTGGTCAATCATGGCTAATACTACATAAGTCCATAAGATATGTCTTATCTTATAAACTTATGCTGATAATACGTAAATTCCATATGTGCAAAATGTACGTATGATATTTTGGAACAAATATACCTAAAGTTTCATTGTCTCCTTATTGGTGCCATATTTTATTTCTTTTAAATATGTTGAAGTCATATTTTTCAAATCAAAGAAGAAAGACTCCACTATATAGTCATAATAATAGGAAAGTAATATATATAAGTCTATTTTCTTGGCTCCTATTTATTCTCCTTATTATATATTGAAAAGAATTGTATCTACAGTTATATTTTGGGTTGGTGGGTATATATATATTTTGAATTGTGTTGTTGTGTCTTAGTATATATGGTGTATAATGTAGGTATGACGTAGAGCTGTACATACAAAGATTCAGTGTAGTGTAGAGGGTGGGTATAAGTGAAGTGGCTCTGCATATATGGCGTATAGCTATGGAGGGGGGTCCGTTCAAAATCTATTGTGTTGTCCATTCATTGTCCGCTGGGGGCGCTCTTTTCTAAAGCCTAGCCCGATTTTCTCTTTTAACCAGTTAACTGGAAGTTAAAAAAATCTTGGAATACTTGGAATTTATATTAAGGGTGGTTCTGATAAGTCTGACTCTGTTTTAAATACTTATGGTCAAACTTAGTGTCAAAGGGCGTGTGGTCTGCAAGACAATGATTGTAGACCTTCCTTCAGAAGTATGTCCATGGGTTAGGAAATAAAATGTAGTTTTAGGTATTTGAACGTTTCGGGTTTATCAACTTTTGCACCACTTTTACACTGTTCCTTTTCGTTTGTGTAGCCTTTTAACAACGCATTCTCTGCCCTATACTCTCTCCCCCCCGTTTCCTCCCCCCGAGAATATAATGAAGAGCTCGCGAAAAGGTACGTGTCACCATCCTCGTGCCGCTCTGCTCTATTCTGTTCTGGATTATTATTGTTATATTTTAGTCCGAATAGTTCTATATCTCTCAGTATACTTTCGCTAAAATTAATCTTTTGTTGAAATCTAAGTCGAAATAGTTGAAAATTTTCATATAGAAACTTGAAAATTCAACCATTCTACTAATTTTGATTATGGTTGTGGATATTATCTCTTTAAGTCAAGAAGTAGGCGATTTTAAAATAGTTATTTAGTAAAGTTCTTCTTGGATTTTAGATACTTAATGTTAGCACCTTGTTAGGATCAGGTATTGCCCATAATTTATTAATAATTTGGTTCGATTAATTCCAAATTAAGTATTTTTATTTTTGCAAGGTGTGGTAACATAACATGTATACTAGGTTATCTTGAAATTATTCTCTGAGTGAAATTAAGTTTAATGTTTCGGTTTGGAGCTGAAAATAACCAATTAAAAGCTACTCAGGCAATTGGTAAACAAATAATTACTCGCATTCGAACTCAAGTAATTCTAGAATGTTTATTGAAAATTGCGTAACGAGAATTAAAACTTTTTCTACACTCGCGTCTTTTGAGTGTTATTGGCTGTTGGTGCAATCGTGCATTATGGAGTATGCTGGGGTTAGTTCAAAGTTATATTATTAAGGCTATAGACCTTAAGGAAAAGGAGAAAGGCTGGCTAAAAGGAGAACTTTGGGGGGGGGGTGGAGAGGGGGATTATAGAAATAGCCCTTAAAAGTATTGTGGGTGGTTGAAGGAAAGGGCCAGAGAGAGAGAGAGTGTGTGTAGCCACCATGGCCATTGTGAAAAGAGACCCATTGTTATCGGCAACTCATGAACCGACATACGAAGAACGAGGGTGGCCCCCGAGAAAAGCTACTCCGATCCACACGGAAATTTAGATCGGATGGTTTATTAACTGATTTTTTTGGTATTTAAGGAATGTTTTTAATCAGAGAGTGATTAGGTTTCAATTGACTATTACATTAATTACTTACTAATAAACCAACTGGAAATGCCATAATGGTAACGCATTCTTAGTGCACCACCGGAATAATTCAATGCATGCCCCTTGAAAAAAATAAGTAGGCCTACACTTTAATGAACTGTAATGATAAGTTACGAGAAAGGGTTAATTGTGGATACCTTTTCACATGACATGACAGGCGCGTAAGAACCACCTCATCTGCTAAAAGGGGAAGGGTCCTGGTAGACCCAAGAAGGGCCGAAAAGACGGAGTAAGGTAGTGGGGGGACAAGGAGATGGTGGTGGGTGGATATGGTGCCGGCCCTAAACAGTTCTCTCTGGTGGTTCACAATAGGAAAGTTCTATTGTTTGGACGGACGCTATTGTTACCCTACCATAGTACAGAAGGAATATACTAGGCCCCGCGTGGTAAGGGTGTGGAGAGATTGGAACGGGGGACTGGAGAAGGTAGCCAAGTTCTCTTTACGTCTTTCGGCCCCAAAATCCTTTTGTTGTCTTCTCATTTGCATTGGAGGCTCGCTCGCTCGCTCGCTACGGCCAAGCCAAGTTACAGCATCGCCAGGGCTCGCGAGCTACGTAGGGAACGACCTACAAGGACGCTGGCCAAGCTTAAGGGGATATTTTTGACAGCCCCATTGTAGCCTTTTCTTCTATTCTAAAGAGGCAACACCCCCCATATCCCCCCGTCCCCGACATTTTACACTTTCCTCCCCCCATATCTATAGAGGAAGTATTCAGAGTTATCCCAGTGCTCAAATTACGTAACTTTGAAATATTTCGATTACAGGTGTTTTATTGGGTGGTTATTTCCTTTATTTTTACAACCCATTGGTCATATTTTATTTTTTAAAAAGGTTGAAGGTCGTTTAAAAATTCGGCGGTCTTCAAAATAGCCAAAACTTCGATAACTTTTTTAGTTACGAAACCCATCCCAAATTTTGGTTTCATTTTTAAACGGTAACTTTCAATTAATCTACTTCTTACGCCGTATAATGAAAAGTGTGTATTTTTATTATTTTCTTAATCGAATTTCATCTTCAAAAAATAATTAACATTGTAAAGAAAAATCGAGTTACGTCGTTTTTGCTCTTAAACGCTACCCCTTCCTCCCTTAATGGTGGCTACACCGTATAGCGAGCGGCCAAGTGAACACCGTCGTTCGTTTACTACACTGCACTCACACACCACTATGATCATTTCGTTTCATTCTCATCTCATTCCACTCTCTCTTTGGTTATCCGCCGGGCGCGTTTTCTCCCTCGTGCTCATTCTGGTGTGTGTGATTTTTGCGCGCGCGCGCTCGAATGTTTTTGTGTGTTCCAGCAGAGCGCGGTTCTCTCACTCATTTAGCGCCTCATCCACTGGCTCTTCTTGTCAATCTAGTAACTATAGTAGTAGTGTTTATCCCCGCTAGAACGTTGTTTTTAACGTTATGAATACTTGGTAGACACGGATTTTGCTCCCTAGAGCGCATGCCAGACTCTCACTAGCCTTCTGGATTCAATTTTTCTTGGCCACGAGTTTTCAAGCCGATACGACCACGCGGTTTCAGTGTGCGTTTTCGCTAATTTTTTTGGTTGTGATTTTTTTAACTGCCAAAATTGAAACGCGGACACGGTGTTTGTTATTTGACGAAGGATTAGTTTGTGTCAAAGGTCGTATTTACGTGACCTTGTGCGTGTGGGTTTTCTTTTTTGTTGTTGCGGTCGTTGGTGACTGTTGGGACTAAACCACGTGTTCGGGTGGTTGCTCGACCCGACCTGCTTGGGGTCAAAGTTGAAAACGTGGTTCGTTGTGTATGTGTGCAAGAAACTTGGGATTTTTATTTTATTTTCAAGAATATTAATGGTGAGTTTTTAATTTTAGTTTAAACTCGAGTGAAGTCGCGTTGCCACGTAAGAAAATTAGCATAATTTGGTATTAATTTAATGTCATTGTGAGGTGCTTAAAGGGGTTGATATATTTTGGTCTTTTCGCACCATTAATACAATATCTATTTTCGTTGTTGAAAATTTACTTATTAAATTTTATTATATATCGAAATTTTTAATGTTTAATTATATATAAGAACTATATATTAAACTAAATCAAATTATCTTTATTTGAAGGTGACATCTGAAACCTTATATTGAACCGGACCGGACCATAAGAGAGATTGAACCATTATACCATACACGATTTTGAAGAGGAACATTCGTGTTGTGAACTTAAGTCCGTCAAGTAACTTCAAGTTATCAACATTGGAGACTTAACCCGTAAGTGTTACACTTTCTATAGGTGGTGGTTCTTTTATTTTGGAAGGGTCTGTTTTGAAATCTTTAATTATACGAAAAACACGCTCAAATACAAAGGAAATTTGTAGGGACAGGATATAGGGGTCATCTATAGGCACACCCTTAAATATTTTATGCTCAATTAAAGCTTCTTCGTTGCTTCTCAAAATTTAAGACTGTCCAATTAAGGATCCCATCACTTAATTATTCGGGGGGAATTTAAAAGCAACATCTAAATTATTAGGGAAAATTGAAGGATCCGAATCCGATACAAAGTTAAAAACAGTTTTTACGCGAAAATTAATTTCAGATATAACCTCGAAAACAACTCCACTAATTAATTTAATTAATACTAACCGTCTTAGGGAATACATATATTAAAGAAATTAATCCGTGGCCGTATTCGTTATATAATTACATACGTATGAGACTCTGAACTGGAAAACCATCCGTGAATTTTGACTATTATAAAAACCGTGTACAACCTATAACTTAACATATTAAATTAAATGGGACGTCCTGTTTAGGGATAATTACTATAGGCGTTGCTTCCGTGTCTATACTACAACACAATAATCATCGTCGTGTAATTTTAGGGATGGGTGTTGTTTAGGAATATATATATATATATTTTCGACCATAATATTATATAGCGTTTGACCGTTGGAAGTATATATGAAAGAGAAAAACGTTTCCATTGTTTCGTTCATGGCTTTAAAATTTTGGGCTGGTCAGTTCCAGCGCGCCTTATGCCTGTACGCGTGTATACGGTCTTTAGAAGAATGTAATCCATCATTTTTTTTGTTTCACCCCCTCAAAGTCCAAGCGTAGAACTATAATATTTTTCTTCTAAGAAATAGGCTTGGCCATTTTTACACAGTCAATCAACTTCTCCATAGGGATTCTAATATAACTTCTTTAAAAAAATACAATGAGATTGTACGGAATAAGTCAAGCTCTCGTTGGGTAACAAACAACTCTAGCAGCAGACTCTGTAGCGTTTTTTTTTACGTACAGGGTGTTGTGCAAAAGTACATTGGGTTCAATTTGAAATCAATTTTGAGTCCGAAAATGGTCTATTATGACATTTTGGTGGCTTTTGAACCATCCATAAGGGATACCGTACCGTTTATGAAGTTTGATTTGTGTTTTACCAATGACCAATTAAATTTAAGTAAGATAATGCTAATTATTAAGGGGTCGTCCGTAAAACATTCTAATTGAAACGGTCTCAATTAGGGAAAAATGTCATAGAAATTAAATTTTCGACTCTAAATTGATTTCTTATATAACTATCCCATTGTATTTCGGTACCACCTTTTTGAAACAACCTGTATAGAGGGGTTGGAGCTATACGTTTTGTCTTTAAATTAGTTTCAAATTAAAGTCCGGTTTTATTTCCCGTAATTTAATTATAATCATGAGAGTGAAGTTTTCCCCCACTCGTTCATTATGCGTGGGTGGGTTTGCTTTATATGAAGAATAGTTTTCTGAATAAGTGGTTATAGTTATTTTTACAGCCTTAACTTTGTTGGCTGGAATGTTTTGAACTGTTTTCTTCGAGTGCGTTGCATTTACCTAGTTTGGAGGGAAATATTGGCGCCAAAATGCACGTGGACTTTAGTTAAGAGGTTTTACGTTAATTTGTACATGGGGAAATTAATAATTTGGCGGGAATCGTTCATTTAATTTAATTTAATCAAAATTCTTAAAGTTTGATTTTTCATAACCTTTAAAGAATTCCATATTTAAACACAAACCCAAGTACAAAAGTACAATCTTTAATTTTTTTCGTACTTTTTTTGTGGTTCACTGTGTTCTAAAACCTTACCCTATAATTACTAATCATGTATGAAGTTTTTTGTATAATGGTAGGGGAATTTTTCCCCCCAAATATCTCCAAAAAATCTTCGATATTTTTTACAATAGTTCTTAGAGAATTTTCATCCCTTTAAGAAGCGCGTCTAAAACAGACCATTATGGAATGATTGCAATATTTCTCCTTGCACCCCCCCCCCCCAACACCCTGTCTATAAAATTAGGGGAAAATGTTATTTTTCTAAGAAATATATTCTAATTTATTTTTTTTTTATTTCCACGGTTGGTCTATTTTTCTTTGATCCGTGAGTTTTCGGAAGTTTCGAGTTTGGTTTTAATTGTATTTTCGTTAATGGGTATTGTCGAATTGAGGCATCGAATCGAATTTTTAATGATAGACTAATGCATTTTTTCGAAATATTTCATTTTTTTTTAAGTCGTGTTTTTTTAAAATCGTTACAATTGCATGCCAATTATAATTTTAACCAAATATAAATCTGAAGTATATCTTCTTTTTCTTCTTATTAATGTAAATTTTAATCGTTTTTACTTAAATGCATATATATAAAATGAAACAAGGTGTATAGGTCTACCTTAATTATTTAAATTTGTCACGGATTGGTTATTATTTCAAGTATATTTTATATACATACATACATACATACATACATACATACATACATACATACATACATACATACATGACCATGGAAAATTGAAATAATTAAGTATATACATCTTGATTTCGATATTTTGTATTTCTTGATGAAATTTACATGAAAACATGATTTAGTGAAAGTTTGAAAGAAATTTGCGTGTGTATTTATAGAAGCAATTAAGGTTTTTTTTTCTTTTTTGTTAGCGTTTAATGATTTTAATTAATACAATTACACTTGGCATATTTAAAGAAAAACTTCTTTTATTTATATTTAGTTGCAGAGGAATTTTTCCATTTGGACTTTGATTACCATTTAGGCGCAGTGTAAATTTTCACATGGGTTTCTTTGAGTACCATTTAGGCGCAGTGTAAATTTTCACATGGGTTTCTTTGAGTACCATTTAGGCGTAGTGTAAATTTTCACATGGGTTTCTTTGACTACCATTTAGGCGTAGTGTAAATTTTCACATGGGTTTCTTTGACTATCATTTAGGCGTAGTGTAAATTTTCACATGGGTTTCTTTGACTACCATTTAGGCGCAGTGATAATTTTCCCATGAAAGCTGCCTTCAAGTACCATTTAGAAACACTTTTCCCCTAAAAAAAACCAGTCCATTATGTAGCCCCCTATTATATACTACAAATATAATATCGTAATGCGTTTAAAAACTATTGTTAGAGCTACAAGTTAATTAGGCTCATAGAGACACGAGTTAGCTATATGCTTAATTCCTCCGAAGGCCCTTTTGTCTATATCATAACAAAAGACCAAAATCAGAGAGGAAAAAAAATGAGAGGGGGGCCCAATGATAAAATCATTGTAATATGTGGACAAACACATTGTAGAAAAACATAAGACATAGAACATTTTTGATACCCTTTGAATACTGAGCCGTTTAATATTATGAAAGGAAAGGCGAGCCTTTTTTGAAAAGAATACTGCAGCATTACCCGGGCTTTCTTTCGTCGTGCAGCTAGCTAGCTATTTAGAAGTCTGTATTAACAAATAACTTCTTTTTGTCAACTCTACCCCTTCTCACTCCTTCCCTACCAAAAAATCCTATTCTTTCCCTTGGTTTTTGCGCAACTAAGGCTCGAAAAAAGACAAAAGGCTCGAAAAGAACGCGCCAATTTCAAAGAGCGCCACTTTTGCAAGGAGACTTTTATTCCTTAGTGGAGTTAAATAAGGCGTTTAATTTAACTGTACCTCTAGAATCCATCCCTTGACATAAGACTACTTTTGTAGGGAAGTTTATATTCTAAGAAAGCTTTATTATCCGTTTAGGAAGCCATCTTGTAAAATGGCTACAAGACAAGTTACTAACATTTCCCGCCATAAATATTTTGAGTATACTGCTTCAAAGTATCCCAACTAACTTATTTGAGTATTATCTGACCAATTTTGGATCTAAATAGGGAGTTAAGAGTTCTGACCCTGAAACGTCACACCCTTCTATATTTTACTGGAGTTTCATCCCCCCCCCCAACGTTTGGAAAATGAGCAAAAATGCCAACCAGAAAGGGGCTGAGTGAGGTCAGCCAGTTGTTAGCTCCCTATTCGATTAGATAACTAGGCAGATCTCCTTATTCGTTTTCTCCAAGGTTCAGGCGCATTTCTTACCCCCTTCCAACAAAAGCTTTGTTTTAAGAAAATTTTTCTTCTCGTATTTAAGGCGAAGAATAGGGGCCTTTTGGCGTAATGACTAGACTAATTCATTGTTGAATTGTTAAACGGCTAATTTGTGAAGAAGGGAAGGCACGGTTTCGCTTTACAAAAGCCTCTTCGCCCTAACAGAAAAGGCGTAACAATTGGCTCTAGCCGATAATCCGCCGCCGAAGTGTATGCCACCCCCTTATACTCGATGGCATTCTTTTCAATCTGCACACAAAAACTATCACGAGGTTGTCTCAAGATTCTTGAAGGTTGTTATGAAAAAAAAAAAATAGAAAGAATTATGTAGGCCTTCTCTTGTTGAATGTAATATGACTAAACAAACTATAACTTGATAGTGTCAAATTATTATACAGGGTGTAGAAATTCTGATAAATCTGAATGCATAAGCATAAATTAAGGGGGATGTTCTATGGGAAATCAATTTTGAGTGGAAAATGTAACTTCTGTCTCCATTTTGTTTGCCACAAGGGACACTGTTTTCGAGTTAAGATTGCATCCAGAGTATTTTAAATTTAATTAATAAACTGAAAAACTATGATTTCTATTTTAATTACTGAACAAACTATAACTTGAGTGTCAAATTATTATACAGGGTGTAGAAATTCTGATAAATCTGAATGCATAAGCATAAATTAAGGGGGATGTTCTTTGGGAAATCAATTTTGAGTGGAAAATGTAACTTCTGTCTCCATTTTGATTGCCACAATGAACACTGTTTTCGAGTTAAGATTGCATCCAGAATATTTTAAATTTAATTAATAAACTGAAAAACTAGGATTTCTATTTTTATAAAGGGGTTATCCCTAAAATACTCTTGAAAATCATAACTCAAAAACAGTGCGTAAAGATTGTGTTTTCGAACACTAATAGAGGTTTAATAATGTGAGCTTAGTTTAAATATATCTTATTTTATTTTTCCAAAAAACAAAGGAAGATCTTGCAGCTAGGTTGCTTTCTCTTCCAATAAATTAAACCCGACGTAAAATTATTCCAAAACTTGAATATAATAGTTCTAATTTAAAGCCAAGCTATGCGGCAAAGTTTATACATATTCTCTGGCATGCACGCTGTGACACAATCCCTCATTGTCTCCAGAATTTAAATTCCACAGTCTAAGTTAAGAGTTACCTAAAGTATTCCGGGACATAAGTAACAACCCAACTCCCGCAATACTGGCTTAAAATGGTAAATACAATTTATAATGTAACAAGGAAAGTATACAGAAACATTATGTCTAACTTAACTTAACAAAACACTTTTATTATTTTAAAAAGACAGTAAAAGCGCGCGGAAAAAAAATCTGTTCGATACATGGCCATGGTTTGGTAACAAAATACAAAAAAGCTAACTAATGTTATCTCGTTTTATTTTGTTTAAAACTTAGTTTAAACAGAGCGTGTTATAAGGGATTTATATTCACATTCGTGACATTCTAAACAAATAATATGTACAAACACAAAAGGTGAAAGTTACGGGAGGGTGGTGTTTAGTATTGTATAAAGACTTAACTATAAGTACAATTAAGGAATGAGGTATTTAGAGACAACAAAAACGCAACGCGGCGGTATTGTAATTCGTGGGAATGAAGGATATATAAGAAAAACAAAGCCCTGTATTCTGTATACACTCGTAACATCCCGATACAGTACCGTATTATTCGGATTTGTATTAACAAAACCGTATAAAAGTAGGGGTACTTAACAATGAGATTGACTCGCGAGTTTGTTACCTTTTGTTCAATTCTTAAGACTTTGAAAGTTATTTATCAAAGCTTTTCATTTTACGATTACAGTTTGTTCTATATTAAATGAAAATGTGTTTTGTTTTTTTTTCTTCTGTTTGGTCAGCAATGATTTAAGTCGTGTTGTTCAGTTTCTTGGTCGAGTGTTACTGTATAGTATTTGTCGGTTTACCGCAATTGTTGTTAAACGAAATCAAATCCAGTTTTGGTGTCTTTATCTTTTAGGTTGTATACATGCGCCTTAATTGTAATGTTTAGTTTTATCTACTTTCATTTGAGTTTAACTTATTTAAAGGGATATTTGATTTGATTTGATCAGGCTGATATTTAAGCTGAATTGAAGTCAGTTAACCTTACTTATCTTTATAGATAAAATTCATTCAAAACTGCCATTCTTAGGTTCAATAATTCTTTTTTTTTGTCACTCTGAAATTTCATAAACCACGGCTTTGAGGATATGTTGGGTAATCGTTATGTTTCTCGTATTATGTTAATTTACGCGCAGTTTATTTATTATAATTTAAATGACAATTTTCAATAGAGAGAGAAAGAAAAAACTCATTCAAGTATATCGTTTCTTTATCATTGCCGGTACTATGGTTGTTATCGTCGCGAAGAAATTTGTTAAACATCAATAATCTTCTTATCGCTTCGGTTAATTCGTACCCATCTATTAGACTAAGCGTAATAAGGGAAACTATATGGTACAAAAAGAATCAAATATCATTATTATAAATTATTATGAATTTAATTAAATTTTTCAGTGAAAATTTTGAAGGGATGGATATGAATATTTCAAAACTTGAAAAACGAATATTTCAAACTTGAAAAACGAATATTTCAAACTTGAAAAACGAATATTTCAAACTTGAAAAACGAATATTTCAAACTTGAAAAACGAATATTTCAAACTTGAAAAACGAATATTTCAAACTTGAAAAACGAATATTTCAAACTTGAAAAACGAATATTTCAAACTTGAAAAACGAATATTTCAAACTTGAAAAACAATATTATATGAGATAATAGCTATTAGATTTCTCTTTGGACCTCTTCGTGAAGTAGATGGCGCTGTTTCAGTCTTATTGAACGTTCAATATTCTTGTGACTCTTAAATGAATTCGTTAATTTATCAAGAATGGGATATTCTTTCTTCAGGATAATGTGTTAGAGGATATTGATCCGAGCCCTATTCGAGACAATGTAACTTAACAGTGGGAAAGAATCAAGGATGGGATGGGGATGAAATCATTGACGCGTCAGTGTCCGTATGACGTTATTTAATGCCCGAATGCCTCTGGTTTTATTGTATCCGAATCGTATTTATGGATAAAACGGACCTTTAAACAGTTGTCATTTAACCGGCGAACCCTTTCACTAAAATTTTACTGAGGAAAGATTTTTATTTTTATTTTTTTTTTAGAAATTAATTTGGTCGTTTGAAAACGTGACACGTAGGCCTTTGTGTGGGTTTCTAATAAATTAGGTAACAAGTTTAATACTTAATTTACTTGACTGTTGGCTTTTAGTTAAAAATATAAATCATTTATCCATTTTATATAAATTATTTTTTTCGGATTTTATATTGCCCCTGTAGTTTAACTTTTATGGAATACTCGCGTGCGTATAAGGTTAGCCTAACCTGAAGGGGTTACAATTTTAGTTAACTGCAAGATTGTTTCACGCTAATTGGAAACGTAGTTTTATTCGCTGATTCTTTAACCAATGAAAACCTTAAAAACATCCTTGAAAGATAATTATCAGTGTTATTAGAACTTGGGAAATTAGTAGAGAAAGGAGTTTCAAAGAAACGAAATTAAAAAAAGAAAATAACCGACCGCTAGATAATCAAGAGAAATTAAAAGGCTCGCCTAACTCGGCGACAATTAAAATATTATACTACGTATGAATTCATCCTAGATATTAAAAAAAAATATATCAACGAAAGAGAACTGTTTGGTGCGTTCTCACGCGGAAACGTTCCATTCTGTCCCCGAGAGCGAGTACTCGAGTCGACTCGAGCAAAAATGCCTTTCTTTTCTCTCTGTTCTAAGCATTTTTATACTATATTAATGAAGCTATTCATCTAGCGACACCCCCTCCCCTAAAAGGGACACACACACAAACGCGCGTGCAAAAACCATCCGGAAAATAATACCCCTCTATTAGAACCATTTTTGTTCTAGCTCTCCTGGCTCGCGCCTTACATTCTCTCTATTATCTTTAATTCTCTTCGCTGGCTGTTGGGTGGTGCGGAGTCATAATAGAGTCCAATTGCTAAACAGTGGGTGAAATTATAAAGAGACAAAGCGTATCTTTATCTTTTTTCTCTCTCTCAAGTTCCCTTTTCCTACTCAATTACTAGACGCTATTTTATAATAATGCTGGCTGGTTGACTGGATGAAGCAAGGTTTATGGAGTGACAGGTTGAGATGTAGTGTTTAATGGAGACGTTGCCAAGAGTCCCCCATTGCTGTCTACCCAGCATCCTCAGCGTTTAGGTAAGGTCGTAATGGTCCCTCCCCACTGTGTCTTAAAAATGAAAGCTAGTTCTCATACAAATACAATGGCAGCACTTAACAATCGCCTACCGAAGGGTAGGGTCGTGCGCAGTGTACATACACTGGAAGAGATTCAGTGCCGCAGGTCGCCCATCATCATTTACCTCTTTTCGCCCTTGTTTAAGTACCGTGCTTGTATTCGGACGTAAGTTTTGTCTTAGCATACTACCACCACCAGGGGGAGCGGTAAACATGTTTTCCTTGCTATCTCAAAGCGGTGGAAACCTATTTCTCTAAAATCCTTGCTCCGCGCCAACTTCTTCTCTTTAGCCGCGGCAGTGCGACTCACTCGTCATTAAGTAGCATTCCTTTAGCTTACATGTTACACACGCACACACCCTGAAGTACTTAATTATAATGGGGTTGTATCTATTAATGTAAGAAACGTTTTCAACTGAGATGACTGTATGTATTATATTTATGGGCAAGTGTTATTAAAAACGCGATTGCTCCGATCCGCGGCCGCATGCACGCACGCACGCATTTTTAGGCAAATTTTTAAACACTTGATGCTTTTGGGGGAGGGTTTTTGAAACTCTAGGGGTCACCAGGGGATGACGACTCTCTCTTTAACCGTTTTGAAGACATAATTTGAATGTTAAGGGGTTGTTTTTCACTTAATTACTTTGTTAAAGTAATGTAAAGAGAACTTCGCAAGCTATAGGGAATGCTGGAAGCCTTGCCAGTGCTTGCAAACTTCTTTTGATAAGGTTAATGAAGAGATTATGTGAAATCCTTAATTTTTGAACAGAATGTTAAAGTATGCAATAACATATAGCGGTAATTTTTTCTTATGATATCATAAAGCCAACAGAACAAAGCTCTATCTATTTGAGTCCCTTCTCTTTACATAATAGACTCTCAAAGACACGCATGATATTACAGTATCAGTGTCTGTGTACTATACATTAATGTTGCCACGCGATGCAGTAAACCACCAAAAATGTCGGAGGGAGAGAGCCGCCTCGTGTATCGCATTTTCATTCCATATTCCCAACTCGTATAACAATAAAATTTGCGCGCTAGAAAAGGCCCGTAGCAACCAATTAGTGAGGGGGAGTAAAAGACTGGTCGTCTAATTAACATAATCGTCGCCTTCCCGACTCCTTGACAATAGAGTCGAGTCAAATTAAGCGTTATTAAAGAGACACGCATATACTCCTATTATACAGGGTGTTTCTGATAAGCCTGATATAAATTAAGGGGCATGTTCTTTGGGAAAATGTAACTTCTATCTCCATTTTGTTTGCAAATAGAGACACTGTTTTCTAGTTATGATTTTCAAGAGTGCTTTAGGGATGACCCCTTAATAAAAAAAGAAATCATTGTCTTTTAGTGTTTTAATTAAATTTAAGGGGTCATCCGTAAAATACTCTGGATGCAATCTTAACTCGAAAACAGCGTCCCTTGTGGCAAACAAAATGGAGATAGGAGTATAGAAAATTTTCGACTCAAATCGATTTTCCAAAGAATATCAACCCCTTAATTTTTGGTGTAGAGTTATCAAAAACACCTTGTATGTGATGGGAGAGGGGTTGAATGTTGGCGGGAAAGGGAAGGTAAACAGGCAGCGGACAAAACGTATGACGCGCCAGTTAAACATTCTCATCAAACGAGACAGTGGGGCGAGAAAAGAACATCAGGCTGCAGCAGCGTGCGCACGCTCCAAAGACGACACTATATTGTTAAGATGATCAAATTGGCGGCACGAGATGCAAGGAGATTATTCGCGCGCTTTTTAACTTTTAAATAAGTTAATATCTGAAGTTGATTAAAATTGAAATTATGTAAAGGTTTTGCTGATATGAGAAAAAAGGATAATTTCTCCGGACCAAGGGAAGGCTATCAGTCCTATGCTCCGGGTAAGGTTATATAGACACTAGAGAATTTTCAGGCGCTATTACATTAATGTGACGTTGCTCATAAACATCATAGAGTGAAAACCCCTTCGCAGAAGTTTACCCAAATTTCACATTATAACTTCGGGTGGTAATTTGGTTCTGATAAATGTTATTCCGCTGTACATTGATACCCTGGCATTAGTTTGAGTGAGCGCGTCGCTAAACATGTTTCTTGACGCGCTTAAACGCACGCTTGACGTGTCACGCAAAACAAAATGGGCGGCGACAAAATGGAAAATGATACTAACAATATAATTTCCGCCATCCTTAACATTACGTATACTTTTTTCCTTTTATATTCTGTTGGGTAATAAAATATCATCCCTTGTATTCCATCCATCCCTTTTCGGAATTCGTGCAAAAGGACAATTTCTCGCGATTTGGGGGGTTTTTTTGTAGGTCTGCCGATGCAAGTATTTTGTTACTTTATTTTTGCGTAATTTTTACAATGTACATTTCCGTTTACGAATTAGTCTAATCAGTCAATCGTTAAAGGCGACTGCCTAGAACATATATATTATATATATACTCCTTTTTTAACGTGACACGTGATATAATGTTTAAACGTATATATATACAATTTATTTAATGATAGTCTGGTTTTGGTGAAATTGTATAAGCGTATCGAGACAAAGTATTTTTCATTTTTATTTATTTTTATTATGGATTCGTTTGTAATTGTGGTACTGAAGCGCAGTGTTTCAATGTTTAACCCCTTCCCCGTAGTAAAATACATACTTTTATATATATAATTTATTGAATATTTGTAATTAATAGTTAGTTCTGTTTTGATTATGGATGATGGCGCAAAATCTGTTTTAGTCCGCCAATTGGACTGTTTTCACCTGACGTTGACCCCAAAGTATTGACCCCTAAAAAGGCTGATTAATTGTACATAGGGAAACCAATTTGGGGTTATATCCCAAGAAAAGTTATACATTTCTTAAATATAAATATAAATATAAATCTTGGCGTGACGTTTAAAATTAGTCGTAAAAATAAAATGAATTGAGTAGAACTTTCAACTTTGACATGCAAATTTTGGCGGTATAATTTTGAACATATATATTTCCTGTCCACTTTAAGATTGTTAATCTTTACCTGCAGACTAAAAAAAATATTCATTCAAAACTACACGCGTTCAACTTAGCCGAGAAAAGTGTTTTTCCTAACAAATTAAGCTGGCGGCCCTATCTAGTTACGAGATCATCATCATAATCTCAATTAAGTTTTTGCCCCGTTTTTTTCTCTCACACATATAATAACCATATCGTTTCATTGTAAGGTTTTTTTATTTAAAGAGACTGTAATATTTTCTCGTTGAGAAGAAATGAAAGAAAGGGTCAAACGTAAAGTTGAAACACGTTATAAATTTGGCGCGAGTCAATGTCCCAAGTATAGTCCGTCCACCCATTGGACACGCGCGAATTTTTTTTTTTGCATGACCAAGTATTGTACGATTTTTCATCCAGCCCTTATTTTTTCTTTACAATATAATAACCCTTAAAAATTATAGTTTCAAAGGGATAATGAAGTGTAGTTTTAACAAGGTATGCTGGCCTAAATTGAAGAGTGCAACCAATTTCTTTGCGTTACTCTGCATTGTAAACTCGGAGCCTCCGAGATACCTAGGCCCGTGCCTATCCCGAATCAACAATTTTTTTTAACTAATTTAGTTCGCCGTGTTTTCTCGCTTGGGGGCGCTTGGCCCCTAAAATATCAGCGACAATTTATGGAAGACCCCCTTTGCAACTGTAATAAGAGCGCCATCTAGTACACATATTGGGTGAAAATATTTCCTCTATGAAACTGGATATTTCCCCCACATAAAAATCGACACGCACGGGCCTAGGTATCTCGGAGGCTCCGGTAAACTGCACGTGAAAAGTATTTACTCAGTTGTTTAACCAGTTTTATACTCCATTTGGGACATTTTCTTAAACGATTACCTTTTCGTCTGATATTCTTTCACTATCCCTTTAAAATAAAACGTTGAGAAATTAGGGGGTTAGTATCCAAAAAGGTCAACTAGCGTGCGGAAAAGTTAAGGATTTTTTTCTCTCCCTAAACAATACTCGCTTACATGAATAATAATTAGATTTTTCAAACTTCATCTCTGTTACAAGTATAAGTTTCTATCTACCTAGGGACACTATGGGTTTTCTCGCGGTATGCCAAAAGGTATACGCCGTATTATTAAACTATAATAAGCTCTTTGTAACTGAACAAAAAAATTAAAGTAAAATATTACAGTTTTGGTGGCTGGCTAGCTTGCAAGGTGGTTTCAAGGAAAAGTATCTCCGAATGTTTTGCAGGGTTTTTTTTTTTTCAAGATTAAAATTAAATGAAAATTGTAGTCGAAGGTACAGATTAAATTCCCTTCAATAACCCGGGCTTCGATTAAGTTTCTCCCAATAACCCTTCGATTAAATAGACCAATTCGAATATGACATGCAGAGAAACAAACTTCCAGGAGCAAGTCGCCATTCTGAATAATTTCGCTCCCGCCACGAAACACCACTAGAGGGCAGCCCAAGTTCACTGCGTGTTAGAGGGCTAGCAAACTCGGTCATGCCTCTAGTGATGTCTCCTGGCGTGAGGGAAATTATTCAGAATGGCGGCTTGCCCCTGGAAGTTTGTTTCTCTGCATGTAATATTCGAATTTGTCTATTCCACCCAACTTCCCAGAAAAATGTTTAAGACGGTTCCAAAAGAAAATTATGAAATCTCAAAAATGCCAAAAATCCATGATATTAGTTTTCCTTTAAAAGTTTTGGGGAAAACTATTCCCCCTCATCGAAAATTCCAAAAGTGTCTGGGGGATTTTTTTTCTTCTTTTTTTCGTGAATTAAAGGTCTTAAGCTTATTATTATATAACGTGAGCCACGGAAACTGGGCGCTGAGATTATTACAGGGCAACAAAATATTCTGTTTTCTTTCCCGCCAAAACATAAAAATAATTTTGTATAAAAAATAAAAGCCCGCGAGATCTATGGGGATTTATGGAAGTTAAAGTTGTTCGCGCTTTATTTTAAAAGGGGGCGTTATCATTTTCACAGGAAAATTATTTTTAAATATATTAAAAATAATAATTTATCTCAATTCCCCTCCCCCCTTTTTTATTTTTGTAAACTTTTTCTCAACCTCGTTTTTTAGGCATAGTGACAAACCGAAATCAGGTTGAATTAATTTAATTCAAATTGCATTCCACGTTTTTGAAATATTAGACGATTAATATTAAACCACGCCCCCTTATTACAGTAACAAGGTAAATATCATTATAATTTATGTAATAATTGGTTCGTGTTTTATGAAGGCATGAGCGCGAATAATGGGCCTTTCCTCGAGGTATTTAAATATTTAACTCCGTTTGTTTAATTCTCGTTTAGTCGTTAATATCTTTCTTTATTATTATTTTATAAAAAATAAAATAATAAAGATTTATTCCTTTGTGTATAAGAAATAATAGAAATAAGATTAAGATCTATGTAGAACGATTTTAACAACGATTTTTCATTTTTCTTTGGCTAAAGGGAATAAACTTGCGAGGGATTATCTCATTGTTTGAAAAAGAAAAGTGTATAGGCTATACGGTATTTCGGTAAAAGGAATTAGGAGGCGTTTAAAGGTCGAGGTAACTGCGGCTTAAATGCTTGCTTATGGCCAAACCGGATTTTTATAGTCGGGTAGATACCTGTTGCTTTGGGGGAAACAATGGGAATATCTTTATTCGCCTTAAGAAAAATGAATTGTGATTCATCATCAACTTGGTATATTGCAAAGGGTGGCTATACTTGAAATTGAATCAAGTGTTTCATTGAGTTTAATTCTGAATTGAAATTAGATTCGTAATCTCTTTAATTCAATTGAAATTCTAACCTAATTATAAGGTATATGATATTTATTTGCCTGCCTCCATCTTTTTAAGGGTCCTATTTGATATGTTCTAACTCCATTTTGTTTGCCCAAAGGGACACTGTTTTCGAGTTATGATTTGATGGAGTGTTGTAGGGATGACCCCTTAATTAAATTAGAAATCATTTTTACAAGCACTTTTTTTTAGATTTACAAGCACTTTTTTTTGGATTTACAAGCACTTTTTTTAGATTTACAAGCACTTTTTTTTAGATTTACATTACAGGGAGCCCACCGGTCCTATAATTCCTATAAATTCCTATATTTTTGAACCTGTCCTTTATTATCCTATAATTTCATGAAAGGTCCAATAATATCCTATATTTTTGACTTCGTCGAAGTTTTCGTATAGTTTAGCATCAAATTTTTCAAAATTTAGCTTTTTTTTATCGAGATCACATTTGAATAGACACCGAAATTGTGGAGCTCGCTTAGGATTTTTTATATATTATATTATGTTATATTTTAATTAAGTTCTTCTGAGTTTTCAAAGTAAAATCCAATTTTTTATTTTTTATTTTTTGGGATTTTTCTACATAGTTTAAGCCCAAAATTGTATTATATTAGAGCATTTTTAGTCCTATATTTTCCTATAAAAACACATTTTTTCTCCTATAAAATCCTATAATTCCGGAAAAAAATTCCTATTTTTCCTATAAGGAATTTAAATTTAAGAGTGGGCTCCCTGTCATTGTCTAAATCAGTTTCTTAATTAAATTTAAAGGGGTCATCCGTAAAATACTCTGGATGCAATTTTAACTTGAAAACAGTGTCCCTTGTTTCAAACGAAATGAACATCCCCCTTAATTTATGCCACCAGACTTATCAGAAACACCCTGTATACTTCAAGGATTTCCTTGAACTATTTGTTACAAACCCCTACATACATCGAACGAACCACTTTAACCTACGCTTCAATTGAAATTTTTCCCAAACAATAAATAACCAATGAAATAAATGATAAACAAAAATTTACTCTCTCTTTCTAAGAAACAATTATGATAAAAAGACCAGCTATTTCTCGAATTACCGATTGCGAGCTAAATTACAAAAACCATCCTTACGTAAGAAAACTTCAAACATAAATCACGTTGATTGAAACTCGGTAACCCCGTGCGAGTACTCAACAACAAATCGTGTAAATTAGTCAATTGAAACTTCAAGAATAACTACAATACCTTCTTATTCATTCTTAAGAAAGGCATACATAAATCAATTCAATAAAATTACGTAATAATAGAGGGTATAAATGAAGGATGGAGAGAGATGCGAGGATGGAGGTTGACTGCTAGATCTCTCTCCTCCGGGATCTTTAGAAGATAGACACGGGGCATTCTTTTCCGATTACAAGGCGGCCTATTGAGACCTCACGCTGGTAACTCCGCTATAGCGTTATAGCCATGGGTGGGAGTTGTACAATTTAAAGAAAAAAAATAATAAGAAAGATTCCAAAAGAGAAAGACAGAAGACTGAGAGAATAAAGAGAAAAGTTTATATTGTATCCGTAAAGTGGCCATTGTTGGAAACTGAAAAGCTCGTGGCGGGAAAAAGAGGAAAAAAACCCGTACGCGCGTGATTGGATGGGGTCAACTTGAAACGCGGGAAAATTCGACCCTGGCACTCCCAAACTTTAGGCGAACTGAGCGCGAGCGCTAACATTTGCAACTCTCTTAAAAAACAACCTTTTTTTACTTGCCTATATTTTAACTTTCGCGTACATGCTTGTATTGGTTGGTGTATATAAAATTAGGCCTCCAATAGGCATTGTAAATGTAAATGTAAATTCCGCCATTCTTTAACTCGAGCTGACTTGAACAGTCGAATTAAAAACTATAGAAACTATATATTCTGAGCTGGTTTAGCCAGTTTTTTAAATTTTTCTTTGGTTTCGACAATACAATTTAGTTAGGGAGTGTGCAGGTTGATGTTGCATGGAATGTCTGTCAAATTTGAATAGTTTATACTCGTTTCGTGAACTTTCGAGTACTTTACCGGTACTTTTGTCTCAGAAAAGTAAAAGGTACGATTGTTAGGAGTAGGTATTTCCTGCAGAAACCTTACCTTTGAATTTTATTAATCTTGAAAAGTTCTGGGTAGTTCTATTTATTACTGAAAAACAAATAAACAATACACCTACCAAGAGCAAGTTTCCCATTCACTGATAACTGAAAAATATACCTACCAAGAGCAAGTTTCCCATTCACTGATAACTGAAAAATATATTGTCTCCTATTCAATTGTAATAACTGTTAATTGAGAGACATTATTTTAGTTTAATTTACAACCTGTTAATTAGGTTACCACGGAGTATTGTTTACCAAGTCCTCGTTTTATCGTTAAGAAACTAATTCGCAAAGAATTCTGGTAAAAAAATTGAAATTAGAAGCTCCTTAAACGCACCCAAAATAACTTAGAACATTTTTTATTTATCTAAAAAATAAAACCTCAAAATCCATGATAGATTACTGCATTCAGGAAACATTAATTTAGGAATGATCCCTATATATTTAGAAAAGAAAAGAAAAAAATCATACAGGACGTTCCTAAGAAAATGTGTTCGATGTTAAAATAACTATAACCTCTAGCGCGAGAGTATCCTCAAGTACCGGTATGGTACTCGTGAAATATGAAATTATGAATGATGCACGTGTTAGGGCGTTTTACGTAGCCCTTGGAGCCAAGGAGTATATATATGGTCTGTATGATTATATACGCCTAAGGATTAATTCCTTCCCCCCCCCTTCATCATCTACGACCACTTAAACCATACAACGTAGTTCTTAATAATAAACTTTATAGTCACAATAGGGGGCGCCCCCATTGAGTAATAGCAACGATGTAACCTTTACTATACATTAAACACCACATAAAATTACACGGGGTGCCGACAAAGCTCCTAAGAAAACCTTTATATTCAGTTTTGAACTCCGGATATGGGCGGCTCATTCACGAAAACTTATCTTTTAAACAAAAAAAAATTGTTAAAAAAAGAAAAAAAAAATACCTTTTATTAATTGAAGTTAGAATGTTATTTCTTAAAGGCCCAACTTAAGGGGTGTCTTTCTTTTGTTCAAAATTCAAGAACTTTTAGTTTAAAAAAAAAAACCACCCCCGATTCCCGAATGCTGTATGTGTGAAAACGGAGAACCATAGTGAACCCAAAACGAAGGTTTATTAAATTTGTCCATGAATAGTTAACTAGAGATTGATATGCTCTTGATATAAGTAAAAATAAGGTAGTACCAGAAGGGAATAAGGGAGAAGGGAGACATTAGAGCCTGCTTTGGTAACGAGAGTCCGACCAACCTCAAGAAAACCGCGAAAACTTTGCGCAAGTACACAGCTTTTAACCAATTTACTGCAAATATAGTTCTTTAAGTTCTAGCCTATTTGTCTGCTAGATTTTCATTCTCCAAAGGCTTAGGGCTGTCGATGTTTCGTTCTTGCGTAATTATAACCTCAAGTATGTATTTTATTGAAACTAATTTGTATTTTTTAATATTAATTCAGAATAATTAGTTTTCATCTATTTAATACCTTCAAATTATCTGATTTTGGTATGTTCTCAATTCCCGTGTAACTAAATTAATTGCACAGCTTGATTTCGTTTATCAACATGAAATTCAGCCATTTTTATCTCCTTCAATGTAAAGTTGTAAACAAAACTACTTTTTATACGGTCAACCGAGACGTCACCTTCTTATCTGACGTCACAGCTATACGACAGAAGTTAGATAGCCAATCAGTGAAGGGTAGTTGATTTGAGGTTGGTAAGACTGTTGTTACGAGTGTAAAGCATTATGGAGATATAAAGTGTGTCCCTTCTCTCTTATTCCCTTCTGGTAGTACATCTTCGCGCATTGTTCTGCGCATCAGCTGCTAGAAAGAGCGAGAGATAGAAAATGTTTCCGCTTCTAAAAACGTTCCTCACGAAAGATAGTACGTTTTGGCGCATTGTTCTGCGCATCATAGAAAGAGCGAGAGAGAGAGAGAGAGAGAAATTGTCCTTTTCTAAGAACGTTCCTCACGAAAGATCCTACGTCTTGGCGCATTGTTCTGCGCATCATAGAAAGAGCTTTAGTTGTTGTTTGTAATTATGTGCTTACCAACGACATGCGCCGAAGGAGATTATGGGCTTAGTATTATAATAAAATTTTCTTAATAACTCTTATAAACATACGCTCTTGGTAATAGCGCAATTTTTCTTAATTTCGCTTGTTCAATATTCAAGAGGGATGTTGGAGCTACAAAGCGTAGAGGCATAGACCATCTTCACTTCTCTTTCCCCCCCCCGTTTTTTCGTACCATCCCCCTACTCGATAGTTGGTTGGTTTCAGGGGTTACCCATAGAGGTCGCGACACCGGATTCTTCCCCGTCTATACCCCAAACGCCGGATAAAACACACCACCATACGCCATATGCAGCGGGAGGAGGAGAAAAAAAAATTGAAAATTATTTTTTGTTGTAATGTAATTCACGTTTTAAGGGGAAATTTATTTCTTTTTTTGTTATTTAAAAAATATATATATAGTGGTTATGCCTAAACAATACAATACCGGGTCAAAAGTCAAAGGAGTTATACCATCGCTGTGGTGGCTAACTTAAACGAGATAATTGGAAACGTTTAGGGTTATCTTCTTTTATACATTTTTTCGCAGGGGGTGGTAGTGATACGAGCTGCGCCTGCGCTTTAAGCAGCTATTATCGTTCTTGTTAATTTTTAAAAGGGTTTACTATAGCTGGCTGGAGTGGTTGGTCTAAAGACGTGACTGGTTGACACGGGTCACGTGGTGTTTAATATGCCTTTATAATGATTTTCGTAAAATTGCACGAAAGAAAGTAGAATTATAAAAAAACACTGCAGTTTATGAAATTGGCTTAAAAAGGTGTGTTAAAAAAGTCTAGCGCTCTAGACGTGAAATTTTCAACTTTTGCACCAAAAATATCATAGTCTTTTTTCGAATTTGTTGCATTTTCAAAATAGGCATATTTAGACAATTTTCTGACATACTGAACTTTGAGTTTCTACTATCTCCAATCTTAACTCAAAAACAGTGCCCTTTCAATTTCCCAAAAGAATTGGCATCCCCCGTAATTTATTCATGCAGATTTATCAGAAACATGCACCCCGTAATAAAAAATTCCAATTATTCGTACATTATTTTGTCCATAAACCACGAACTTAATCATCCATAAATTCCACACAATCTCCATCAGACAACAATTTAACGCTTGACCATCAATTTTCTAAAAAGAAATAAAATAAAAAAAATCACGTTAAACATTAAAATAATGAAACATTTCCTTGATTTAGATTTAAATGATTATGATCATAATTTTTCGTATATACGAACAATCAAGTTTTAGATTTTTTTTAAAGCGTCATTGAACCATTAAACAACTTGTAAGTGATGGAAGAAGAAGAAAAATTTGTTCACTCCCTTTTCTATGTTAAAAGTTTTTAAATCATTGAAGCTCTTTAAGATTTTTGACATCAAACCTTCCCCCTGGAATTACGTAAAGATGCTTCGTGAGAGATAGAGAGAGAAGAGAACTCTATGTTCACCGAGTAATGGTTAATAGAGTTTATAGATAGGATGGGATGGTACACCTTAAATGTTAATTTAATCCTCAAGTACTCCGACTATGTATGTGATTGAATTCAGAGACAAGCATCACTAAGCGTGCATGGCAGAGACATACTTTAAAAGGGAAAGTCTCATACCCGAATTTATTAAATTGCCCCTATAGTTTAAATCAAGGAATAATTCATTTAAGAAGGTTATAGCCTTTAATTGTTGTAGATTAATTGTAAAATAATGAGCAAATTACCGAATTAACCAATTAGAAACGCGCTTTTGAATGTAGTACAACGATGCTAGCGATCCAACCGGTAAATCCTGGTATTATATAGCGTCTGCTACGTTTTCTTTATATTTGGTTAGGCTTAACAAATAATTATTGACAATATCAATAATTTCACGAGGTATTTCCTTTAAAAATTCATATTCATTTCACCATGCGCATGCACACTCTTGATTTCTCCGCAGCGTCGTTTTCTTCTCTGTTTTCTCTATCGTGACGTCTTAAATTTTTTTCCTAGCGAGAACCACGCCCCTCTCGAGTGTATGGAAAGAAAATGCAACGTCTATCTATTTTTTGCCTCCCCATTACAACTTGTTTTAACTTAATGTTATTAATTCCGCAACAGTTGCTATATTTTATCTGGCATTATATAATAATTTAAAGGCTCGATACATATATATATTCATTCCCCTTTATTTTAAGCAGCTTTGCGTGACTGTCTTATATATGTTTCGAAAATTTAATAATGGTTCGGTAAGTAATGCACGATATAAAGATTTCTCGTGTTTTTATTTTAATAAATGGGGGGAATCAAGATTGTTTAGAAGTTAGTATAGTGTTCGTTCAATTTAAAGGGAGGGTGAAATAAGTGTCGTGGAAGCCGTCTTTAAAATATTACGCGTCATCTCCAATTATTGAAATTTTATTGTAAGGTCTATTTAGTTAGATCTTTGATGATTGTCATTTTTGTTTCGGATGTTTAGCAGCGCGTGATTCAAAATTATGTCCGGATGCGATTTTAAAGTTTTCTGAGTTCACGCCCGAACGTTTTTCAAATCTTAATGTTTAGGGAAAGAAATGTATAGGCGACCATTTCAAATTATAGTATTTGATGATACATGTTTCGTAACACTGTTTATCTATTATATATGGATGGATAATTTTAATTTATAAAAACATTATCGCCTGATTATTAAATTCATTAGAATATGAAATATCTCTGCCTCAGGGTGCGGTAATAATGGATATTAATTAAACAACCTAAATATAATGTGTCGATGTAATTAGAGCTTAATATTTCCAAAAGAACCTCTTTATAATTTCATTAAATTAAAATAAATAATTATAAGAAAATTAACGTAAATTTTCCTGGTATAGAAACTTTATAGCTTTTATTCTAATTATTTTTCTTATCCATTCTGGAATTAATTTGAATAATAATTAACTCGGTAGCGTAGAGTATAAAACCTTAAGAACTTGCCAAAAATTTTATTTAATTTTTGACACCCTACCTCTTTTAAACCAAATGGCCCGGCCAAAAAAAAAAAAAAAAACAAGAAAACAGAACAGCGCCGTTAAATCAGTTAGTAACAAAAGCCCGGCACCCATAACAGACCCTATCTCTTTAATCAAAAGTGTATTAATTGTTTCTTCTAAGAAGTTATCAGAATTAAGCCAGGGTTGTCTGAGTTTATAAAAACAAAATAATAAAGTACTTAGACTAGACCTAGCCAGAGAATTTCATCACTTCGGGATTATCTCGTTTAATATCCACGTGGTATCAGACGCGCGCGATTTTTTGGCGCGAGCGAGGGTGGACGGCGCGCGGCCAGTATTTCACGGAAGGCACAACTATAATTAAATCACGTGCCAACCGGTTTCCTCCCCCCCCCCATTCTCCTTCTCTTTAACCCCCCCCCTTTTTTCTCTTAGTTATAACTAAAAAGATGCCGATCCTACAGGTAAAAATGTTCCTTTTTTTATATTATTATTTTTGCTTGACCCCTAGATGACCCCTTCGTATTTTCGCGGCAATGATGAAATGCGCGCGCTATGAGGCGCCCGTAAGGAGTGGCGCACTTTTTTTTTCTCTCTTAAAACTTAACTCGCTTTTCCAATCTATTGTTAGTGGCAACTTGAAGCTTAATTTGAAATGGGGGAGATTCCCAGGGGGGGGGGGACGCAAAGGAGGTTTTGGGAAACGCCCCTAAGGTGCCCCCTCCCCTTTAAAGTTTTAAGAATATTGTACATTTAGGTTTTTTTCTTTGTGCTTTATGGAGGAATATATGGTTAGGGAATATATTTCTCTACGTGATTTGAGTTTCAAATATATTTTTTAAAGATATTTTGATTGAGTTTTAGCTCGGTTTGAAAGTTTCGGCCTTGGGCGATTTTTTTTCTTCTTTTTGTTCGGGTCTCAGTACTAATTTAATTGTGATTTGACCAAGGGGGGGGGGGAAGGAATTAACTTTAAGGTGTTTAGTGGGACTTTTGTAACCGCCCTAACTATTATCAGTTTGTATTAATTTATTACACGTTGTATTATATGGGTTTGGCGTCTATTATCTTTTGTGATATATTTTCGACGGATTTTTTAAAAGACTATACCCTAATCTGTTGAAAATTGGTTTTCTAAGAGAAGTTAATTACGGTAAATTGATTTTTCAAACTGTTTAAATTTCAAGGTGAGGGATTGATATTTATCTCCTCCCAAATTTGTTTGTAATGCTAATTAAATTATGTTTAATTTAAATTTGTTTAGACTTTATAGAACGTGAGAAATAACTTTGTTAAATGCTTATTCTTAATTGTTAAGAAAATTGCATTTAATCTAATTCTTTTACGAGTTTCTTTAATTTTTCCATAAAACTAGATAATTATTTTCTTCTGATAAGTCTACCAATTTTATTATTGAAATTAATTTAATTAAACCCATATTCTAAACAATACATAATCATGCAACTTATTAAAAATATATAATTCGAAAATTTGGCATATTTTCCCCCCAAAAAACTCCACATCACCGCACTTTCAAAGAATTCAAAACTCTGTCAAAACTTCAGTATTTAAACAAAGAAAAGGGTGCCTTTTTTAACAAAAATGGACCACCATCTGACCAAGGCTTAAGAAAACAATCGAATGATTATATAAACCTTATGAATTATCCAATCAATATGAATAACCATTTACTCGGAATAGCCCGGTCCTGTATTGCGTAAAATCCGTAAATGGAAAAATTGATGAGGGGGTAAGAAGTTAATTTGAAGAAAAGAAAGGGGTTTCTATACTGAGAAATCACGAATTTCGAGGTCACGATTGGATCGTGCTGTGTTTTCTAGCGCCCACATTTTATCCTCTCCTTCTTTTGTTAAATTCTTTTTTTTTTTTCTTACTTAATTTTCTTTTTAAGAAAATTATAAAACTAGACTTTAATTTCTTTGTCAAAAAAAGGCGATTAATTGAATAGAAACAAATATTCTTTGAAAATCTCCACCCCCTGGCGGACCACTTAAAATAATAGACGTTTGTTTCTTTAGAACTACCCGTAATTAGTTTTAGTCGCGTTGATAATTATATTCGTAAAAATGTAGGGTAGTGTTTTCTCGAACTTAATGTTCGAAAAAGTGCTATGAATTCTATACAGAGAGATTTTGAGTCAAAAATGATCTATCTCCACTCAGAACCCTGTATATAACTACAATATATAATCAGTCAGAGGTAATTTGATACTCGGTGCTTGCAATTACTTTATTGTTTCCAGAGTGCATGGTATCTTATATATTTATCTTAGCAGGGATAGATTTAATTTTAGAAGTAGGAATGGAGAACAGAGTAATCTGGGCGCGCGCGTAAAAGTCCCGGACCCCCTTCCACGGGACGGAGGGGTATGAAAGAAGAGGCGGGTCATAGCGACAGAGGTAAAAAAGGAATTACGTTTTTTGGCCATCCCCGCCAGCAACGCCATCCAAACGTAATTTAAGTGAGCCAATAAGATAATTTAAACTTTTCGTTACGTGTTGGAGGGAGGGGCTCTATACTGGGCTATGAGTCGGACATAAGTAAAAATAAATAAATAAATAAATAAAGTTCTCTCTTCTAAAATTAAATCTATCCCTGATCTTAGTATAGGGTTAGAAATATTAACGTTGATTGCTTAAAGAAATTTAATTAGGGGCTTGATAATCTTGTTTGTTAAGTAGGGCATCGCGGTTAACACTCCGTTGTTGGGGCTATGGGAAATTTGAAGGGAAACGTTTTGGGTGCTACGTTGGGTGGGGGTCCTAATCATTCTTCGAAAACGAAAAAGGGGTAGGTAGAATTTCTTTATATTCAAGTCTCAGTTCAGCTATGGTCCGCATTCTACTCTCTTTAATAAATTGATTTGATTTTCCAATCCCACGTTCTTAATTTTCCAAGATTTTTTTTTTTTTACCTTGCAAAGGTCTTTTAAAGAAAACGTGCTTAAATTCTCAACCCCCTTAACTTCAGAGATATTTAGATCGAACGTGGCACACGCATTTGGGTGCAATATCTAAACAATATAATGGATACGGTCGCCCCCTTAAAGATTTCATAACGGCAGTGTTTAATTTTAAATCGACGTGATGTGATTTGACGTGGTTTATTGTTTTTTTGTTGTTGTTTTTATTAATTTAAATTAGGTTTTTTTTTAAATTAATTAAGTGTATTAACACGAAGATGTTGAGGAAATATTTACTTGCTAGCTTCTACTCCTCTTATTTATACCCTCTATACATAGTTTTCAGATATGGAGGATACATATCATTTACACAAGGAGGTTAGGCTATACTTGGAGGACAAAGTAGTCTGAATTTTTGTCCTCTAATTCCAGTACTGATAACTTTTGGGTTAACATACTTTATTTTACAAATAAGTTAATTTAAACTAGTTTCAGAACGCGTAATCATGACTGATTGAATTTTTACGTAGCTGGAATTTTTCCCATGCTCTTAAAGATATATAGGAAATGGGTGTGAAGTGTAATTTGGACTTGGTTTAGTTTAATTTATGGGGTTTAGGTCACTATTTGTTTTCAGTTTTTTTATCTTGAAGGGTTTGGTAATTTTTGGTGCCTTATTGTTCCTAAACGTTTCAATGTTTATTTAAACAATTGAAATGTTTCATTGAAAACTCGTTTTTTTAATATAGCTGCGATGAATTACGTAATTGAAACCGAGCCCTATGGGCGTTTCGCATCGACATAGCGTATTTAATTGATTTAGAATTAACGTTAACGATTTAAATTTTAATCAAAATAACTCGTAATCATAAGAAAGAATTTAAACGCCAATTTAAATTTCTTTAGAAAATAGAAACCAGATTTACGAAATGTCAGGTATAACGTAGGCTACATACAATTGGTTTGTTTTTAAACCACATGATCAAAATTTTAGAAAATACCTGGTTTTTTCTTTTCTTTTCTTTTATTATTATAAAACTTCACGGTTTTAAATGAGTTTAAATTTTCCCATAAACTTTATACATTTTGGGTGTGTGCGCTTTATAATGACTGGCATTATGGTATACGCACCAAAAAAGTTGAAAGGTGCAAAGTTCACTCACGTGCTAGTAACAATGATCCTTACAATTTACCATTACCATATTATAATAAATTTATATGAAAAAAATATATTTCTCATAAACTTTAACTTGGGAAAGGTTCTATATCTGTTAGCTAACGTTGAATTTACACAATAGTGACTGTAAAAATTCTAGGCTCTCTCATTCTCTTTTTTCCCCCATTTTTAACAAAACGAATTGTGTAAGAAATATAATAATACAATTTCTCTATTGAAGTTAAAAAAGATCTCTATATAGAATTCTTCTCTCCTTATACTTATTATAAAATTCGGAGAATTTATACAAACTTCACAGTGAAATTTACGGATAAAACTTACTCTCTCATTCGTTAGTTGTTAAAAATGGCTTTACATCTATGTAGTTATTTAAATATTCCTTGTTGAATTACTTAAACTTGGCTATTGTATAGTCGGAGTATAGAGTTAGCTCCGTCTTTTTGGGAAATATAACCCCTTTGAGGTCATCTAATTTAAATATCCAGCTAGCAGCGAGCGAGCAATGAAAATGGACTCGCGGGGAGAGGTTTTGTACTCTCGGTTCAGAGCTGGAAATAAATCCACTGTTGATACACGACTTTTCTTATATCATCTTCTATTCTTTCCCCAGTTTTATCCATAAAAATGTTTCTTAATTTTTTTTTTCTTTCTTCTTCTTTCTTCATCTTCTCTACAATTGTGTAGGAAAATTTAGGGGGTTATTCTTAGTGTCGGTCGGGTTGAATTATTGTAATAATAGCTTCAATGCTCTCCCTCCAAAAAATGTATTTTTAAAATTTATTATTCTTGTACTTTTGTAGTTTGTATTGGGTGTAAAATAGGAACCGAGTGTTTTTCAACTGAGAGGAAGCGTGTCGTAACTACTGTTTCCTTCCATGCTGGTTTATCTTACCCCAGAGCCTTGTAGGTTTATCTCTCTCTCCTCTCTTACCACAGAGCCTTGTAGGTTTATCTCTCTCTCCTCTCTTACCACAGAGCCTTGTAGGTTTATCTCTCTCTCCTCTCTTACCACAGAGCCTTGTAGGTTTATCTCACTCATCTCTACCGCAGAGCCTTGTATGTTTATCTCACTCATCTCTTACCCCAGAGTCTTGTATGTTTATCTCTCTCCTCTCTTACCCCAGAGCCATGTATGTTTATCTCTCTCTCTCATCTCTTACCCTAGAGCCTTGTAGGTTTATCTCTCTCTCATTTCTTACCCTAGAGCCTTGTAGGTTTATCTCTCTCTCATTTCTTACCCTAGAGCCTTGTAGGTTTATCTCTCTCATCTCTTACCGCAGAACCTTGTAGGTTTATCTCTCTCCTCTCTTATCCCAGAGCTTTGTGGGTTTATCTCTTACCTCTGAATCTCCACTTCTACGTTCCTCCAATTATTCAGAGATAGCGCAAACTTGCAGTAAATCTTCCAACACCGGAATAACAATGTGGACACTTTTTTAACACGACAGGTATAAAAATTTTATTTGAAATTGAATACCGTTCGAGTTTTACTAGTTTCTGATTTCTATTGTAATCCGTTTCTTCCGACACGGATGCGTAGTTGGGTCTGATTGTGTACCCTGTAAACTCCCGCGTTTCCACGGCGTGGTGATTTCTAACAATAACTAGATTAATGTTATCCACCCATGAAGCGCCGTCGAGTTCGACATTTTTTTTTTTTTTGTTCTGAAATGTTTGACAACACAGTTCTCTTTTTTACACTATTCCTGGCAACTTAAATCGTATCTTCAAGACCGTAATCTAAAGAAAAGATCGTGATCTTTGTACTATTTACTTCACATTGTAGCCTCGTTAAATGCATTCGTATCAGAAAGTAGTTTTTATTATTTCTAGACATCCGTGGTTAATAATTAACCAAATTGATAATTACCTTCTTATTAAATTGTAATTAAAAATATGACAAATTGGAAAAAGGGGAAAAGTGGCGTGAATAATTGGTAAATGAGGAAGATTAAACGCGTGCCAGTAATCTGTCGAAAAAAAATGAGAGGGAAAACTGACGACCTAGGAATTTAAACGTTATATACGTCCGTGAACCTTACTGACCCCTGTATATGTATGTATGTATGTATGTAGACAAACGCCAAGCACGGGCTTACTTGCATGTATGCAGCGGGGGACTTTAGATTAAACAATGAATAAACCAAGGCCTCATATTCCTAGAGAAATATACTGAAAGAAAGAAAGCTAGAGAAAAGAAATCGTTTTAAAACAAAAAAATAAAACCCTAAACCATCAATAACTTTTAAGTTTACTTGAAGCCAACCAAATGTTGAATGTGTTGTTCCCATAACAGAATATAAAGGGATTGTGTATTTGCCACGTTTTAATACGTTAAGTAATTTGGTAAGAAATGCGAGGAGAGAAATTAATATTAACTATATTAAATTTTTAATTTTGGTGGGTTTCAATTGTTTCGCAAGTACCTTTTCCACAAAGCCAAGTACTATCAAGGGATTCCGTGGTAATTTTTGCCTTTCACTCTCTCTTGAAACACCCCTTGCCCTCTCTTCCATGGTACGGGTGCACCCCGGCCTAGCCATAGTGTATATCCATCTCCCCCTCTCTCTTTTTAAATTTAACAATACGTATTAACAAACATCTCTACATTTTGGAGGAATCTTTTTTATGTATACACACATATACTGTATATTTTGGCAGGAACCATTTTCCCTTTGTCCGTGTTAGGTTGTCTATAACCTGCCAAAAGCGGACTATTGTTCTCGACGGGAGACTCTTTTTGGTGGGGGCCCTTTCTCTCTCTCTAAGTAAAAAATATTTCTCCCCAAAAGTTTCTGGGGAGACCCAGAGGGTGAGGAGTTAGGCTTAGCCCTAGACGCGCGCGTCTCTCTCTATTCTACAATGATGGAATTGTTACAACACCCATTTTTTTAGGCCCAACATGTTGTAAAAATCAAGCGGGAGTAAGGAACGAGCTTCTATCAATATTTAACACAAAAGAATTTGCACCAGGACCTATATAGGATGTTCTAGAGAGAAAAACGGAACTACAATAGACTTAGAAAAAGCTCTTTTTTTTGTTAAAACTTACCTCGTGTTTGTGATTAGAAAATTTTAAAACTTTCACCATTTTTTTTATTAGGAAACAAGATGGTTACGTCAAATTAATCGAACCTTCATTGTGGTTTAATTTATGGTACAAATATTAGTATTGCTTCAGACAAATTTCAAATTTTAGTAATCATTTTTTTCAGTGTGAACATTATCTTCGCTTAGTGGTTCATTTTGTGTGGAATTTATAGTGCGAACAGGCTATCTATGGGTAGTTCGCTGTCTCTTTTCTTCTACTCTGGACATTTCTAACGTACGGACAACTGACCAATGTCCATATTTATTAAATTAACCGGGGTATGAACCATTATTTTCTCTTAAATTGCGAACAGACCAAAATTCCTTATACTGTAAACAAGGGAACGGTGAAACCATAAAGCCTCAAAATTACGTAATTCCTCGTGGGTTTAAACGTGTGATAATAAAAATGTAGCTTTTCTTTATACCCAAAATTTTATTGTTAACATTTTTAAGGCATTTTTTGTGTTTTTTCCCTCACATTTTATACCATACCATAACAGACACAAAACGGGCGGCAACCGTGTGTTTTTTTTATTTAAAAAATAAGGTAAAGAATAAGAAAATGAGAACAAAGCTTTTTAGCATCCTTAAAATTTGATTTTATTTTTTTTTTCTCTGCTAAGATTCACTCTTATTCCGAATCTTCTCTCTCTCTGGCCATAAATTAGGCAATTGCTCATTGGCGGCGGGCCGAGATCTTTTTATCTAAGCCGACCTATTGTCAAAAGGAGTTTTCGCTGGGCAAATATTTTAAGAAAGGAGATGGTAAAAATCGTTCTAGCGTATGTGCTAAAAAGAGTTTGAACTTCAATAGAAAAAAAAATAACTCATTCTCTTTAGTTCTTGAACTCAAAAACATCCAGACTCTTTAAAAGTTTATTCTCAAAAGATTATTTAAATTTTCAAGGTTAAATTATATAAATCGAATTTAGTATATCTGAATTTTATACAAAAATAACCAAAAATTTTTGGTTTAAAAATCGAAATTTTAGAGCTTATTTGCTCAAGTATTTTTATGGGTAGTGCAAACGCGACCTATTTGAATTTCTTTTTTATCTTTTCGAGATTTTAATATTGTGCTGGTGTAGGGAGTGTGTCAGGGTGGAGTAGCTGCTCTCCTCCTAACACTTGTGGAATACAGTTTGATATATATCTTTCCCTCTCGCCTCTCTAGTGTTGTAGTGGCTCTATTGTTATCCCAGAGCTTTGCATCCCATTTTACGAAGTGAAATTGCGTTCGCACTTTGACTATGACTTTATGATAGTGTTGCCATTTTACCAGAATTCAGGGAAAACCTGGATAGGGTATTTAAAAATAAAACAGACTATAAAATCAGATCAGGGAATTTTAATTAGAAATAGTTCGCGATAAGTTACGTTCCCCCTTAACTCAGCCTCTTGACCATTGAACGAACTATTTTTATCTCTGTTAGTGTGAACTTAGCCAAAAATCTCGGTTTCTCGCATTTATGAATGTGCCGGTATCTAGCGGTCTCCTATAGCAAAAATCGATTCAAAATTCCCTCTTATAATTCACCCAATAATACCATGAAATAAAGAACATACCAAACCTTAACCTAACCCCAAAATCATCCTTTTACCCAAGCCAATCGTATGAAAAAAAATAAGAAATAAAAATTAAAACCCCAATCAAAAAATAGTAATGTAAGTGTCAACTTCCCTTTGAGACTTTCTTGGAAGATTCCTAAAAGCAAAAAGAAGTTAAACCTTACCCCGTGTTATTATTAGTATTAGTTAACAACTACGTCATCAACCGTCTTGTAAAGTCACGACTAACTTCGTCACACCCGAAGAAAAGCGAACGAAATTAGGAATGAAACCTTTTTAGTTTTCTTTATTTCTTCTTGTCTTTCATTTGAAAAGAAATATCTAGGGGAAGGTCCTTTTATTTTAAAGATATCTGTGTGTGTGTGCATATGTGCTTATTTCTTATACAATAGCACCCAAGCGAAGCGAAGATACTTTAAATGCTGAAAGACGTATGGTGGCATGGGCGCGTGATTGCCGAAGCTAATCGTTGATTATTGTAAACTTTTTATTCTACCCTAACCCGGAGATATAAATCCTCTAAAAAGGATGGTTAGCATATATAAGGATGATAGGATCATGGGGTGAAAATTCTGTACCAAAGATTTGAATTCCTTAAAGGAAAAATAGGATTTTTTAAATCTTGAAAAACCAATATGTAAAATAAAATTTTATAATAGGGTCCCGTTCACACTATATCCCAAAATCTTTCAACAATGCTTTCCGTAATTCCGTGGATTTTTTTGATTTCATCGGAGATGATTTCTCTATCTAGACTTATTGAAATACAAGCCCCCAGGAAGAGAATAAGTTCTCATAGTCCGACATGACTGTAGATTTCTTCTTCTCCCTCGCACTTATCCCTACATCATTGAGGGGGAAACCCCCCGTTGTACCGTACAACCCCTAACCTCTTTATTTTCGACTCCCCATGCCATTTCAACCGACCTCTTGGTCCCTTACACTTGCCACCACAGGCAGACAGACAGAGGGATTTAGATGGTGGCCCGTAGTCCTGCATGTACTACTTCTAATAGATTAGCGGGTGGGGGACTACTAACCCCCGTGTATCCCCCCGATTTAACGTATAAATACAGTATATAGTTGCCTGTTTTTGGGCTTCACCGCTTAGACCATGTCACGCTCGCTACTTGTCGAGCCGCAAATAGTTGCGTTGTACGGTTGTTGTTAGGCCTTGGTGGTGGTTTACGCACGCGCTTAAATCTAACCCTGAAAAAGTACGTAAGTTTTTCAAAGGAAATATAATAGTAATGTTATAACGCCATATCTGATATTTTTTTTTTGTAACACGTGGTGTATGGATTGGTGTTGTGTATTTTGATGGATTGTGTTGAATGCTGGCTGGATTGTGCCGAGTAGCGCGTGGGTAATTGGTTTTCCAATTTTCCCTCGCTTTCTTTCCACGAGCTCGAGATGGTTTATCCGATTTTTCGATCAATTAACGTTACGCCATCTGACGATTTGTGGGACAGTCTGAAAAGGGGTAGTGAAGGGTTAAAATATTATTTTGTTTTTCCATTCGGTAGTCTCTACTGACCTATGATGTAGGGTGTAACGTCTTTTGCTACTTGCCTCTCAATTCAATACCTGAAAGTTTGAATTGATTGGACAAGTATTTCTCATCACTATGATAATTTACGTGAAATGTTTTATTCACAAAGTAATAAAGTATGTTTGGGGGACTTGACTGATTCAATATTGATGAAGACTTTGATTGTTTTTTATATTTTTGTGTTGTTCTTCCTTTGAAGAAAGATTTCCTATAAACCTTGGATAACAAACTTTTTGGGAAAGGTTTGGTCGAATCCCGGTGGAATATTTTTCTCCTCTTTTATTCGCTTTGGGAGTTTTTGGAAGATGGTCCGGGATCCTTTCACCCCAAACTCAATATGCTCTAATCAAAGGGTTCCTTTCCTTAAGAGGGGAAATGGTCAAAGAGTTATATAAACCCTCCTCACTCCCGCCATAGTCCACTTGAACAGTCTGGACTCTGGAATCAGAGACAGTGTCGCCACGGGAATTTGGCATGACCCAACCGCAAAAGGTCAATTGATGGAATCACCACCGTGCTGGACACTCGGACGTTGTTAAACCGAGTGCTGTCTATCAAGTCTTGTTCGCACTGTAACCCCATTTTTTTTTTAAACAATCGATATGGTAGATAAAATCATCAAAAATTTGTTCCAACTTCATTTATTGACCGATTTTGATGTACTTCGTCCTAATTTGAAGTGCTGTATTTAACTTCGATATCATTTTTTGACAATTTCCCCAATTTTAGGTATTCTAAATATTTCAAGTACGAACAGTGACACATTGGTCAACCGTCACTTGACCACTTTGACCGATGGTTAAACCACGAGAGTACGGGACTCCCAGAAGGGTAACTTATCTTTCCGTTCAGGCCATAACCTTAAGTGGTATGAACCACCCCAACCAACACACGTATAGTCTATCTCTTACTCAACCCTAAGGTGTACCTTAACACCTCTCAAGTCCATCAACTCCGAGGGTATATACACCTTCTTCTCAACTTTACCCCGATTTTTTCCCCTCTCTCCTAGGTTGAGTAATGACTTAACCGCTATCCAAGATTTAGACTGAAAATATACGACATCAGAAATACGTAAACATTTACTTGGAAAATGAGTTTGACTTCCAGTGAAATACTTTTGTCATTAAAAATGTTTTTAAAAAAAACCTATTTTGAAAGAAAACCCAGGGAGGGGGCGTAAGTGTGTTCACTCCAAATGATTTAAGATACAAAAGGAAAAATTTCAAAAGGGGAAATAAACCTAACTCAAAACTAAGACATTAAAAATCGCAAACTCAACATTTTAAATTCTATCTCGTTTCTTGAAAAATAAGAGGGAAAAAATGGAAGCCTAAGAACAAGGAATAGAATATTTTCCATTTACTAAAGAGATAAGGAAAAAGTCAAAAGATAAAAAAAAATTTAAGGAAGAGATGAAAATTTACCATTAAGGACTTTTTTTCTTCTATCTTTCTATCTTTTCTCTTCATAAAAGATGTGAGGGAAAGAAAACTAAAAATATTTAGACGAAATTGCACGTAAGATTGAATTTAAATGAATCGAAAGATACTTGATATTTGCTCTCAATATAAAAAATACTAGCGGATGAGCGAGCTACAGTTACAAGGGGGAGGGGAACGTCTTAAACATAAAACAAGTTCTTGATTGCGGTTTGAGGCAATAGCTAACTCCGCAAAAACGTGGCCACGCAACAGGAGGATTGGTGGTGGTTGGTTGGAGAGAGAGAAAAAAAATTCTAGACTGCCTTCTAATTATGTTGATTAAAGCTGAAGCGCGCTTTTTTTTTTATTTCGCGGTCTTTTTAGGCCCTGTGGTTAGAAGAGTTAGAGCATCTCTTTTTTTTTGCTGCGGAAAAGAAGGGATGAAGATTGAAAGAGCGGGAAAACCGTCGCATGTTGGAAATTAAAAACTTAAAGAAGCTTTCTACCTTTCTATAAAACATAAGGAAAGCTCACCGAGAAAAAAACTAAAGGCAAATGCGAGAAGAAAAAAATTATTTTGCATACCTGAGAAAGTGATTAAAAGAATTTTTATTTCAATGAATGTCCTGTTCGCACTGGGAAATAAGATTTTTTTTATTATTATTATTTGAGCTTCCCGTTTAAGATGTGGTACCTATGGATTGTAGGAACTTGTTATACAATTGTTTTTATTGAGCCCTTTTAAAAATTAGTTTAATTCGTAAGTTATTAATTAGAATTTGTTCGTAATTTAATTAACTAAATGTCTAATAACCTTTATTTTTATAAATTAAAAGTAAATTTAATTATATGGAATAGATAGGCTCCTTGACTAAAACAATCAAATAATTCGCACTTTGTGTTCAAATTTGGAAACGTATTGCTTTGTTATAGTGCGAACACTACCACTACAATATCCTGACTCCTTCACATCTTCATTTTCTCAGAGCTAAGAGAGAGAGATTCATAATATGTTTGAGTCCCTTTTCGTCAGAATCAGAGAAAAGAAAACTCAGGGTTAAGCCTTGGCCCCTTATTTTTTTTCTTCTTCTTCTCCTTGCACTAAGAACCTAAATGAGTCACGAGGTGGAGACTCTAGCTTTAGAATCATGGATAAAACCAAACCACAGCATCACAGGCCACTCCACAACTATTAGAGATCTAGATAGAAGCGGGGAGGTTTTTTTTTTTCAATTCTGTATTTTGCCGAGAAAAACTAGTAAAAAGCAAGTGATTATTAGCAGTCTGCGGAAAGTGATTTAATGATGGATTCAATACGCAAAGGGGAAATAGGGGCAGTAAATAAGCAAGGTTTAAATAGCCTTTAACAGTACTACATCTTTTGGCGCGAATGATCAGAACCGAACTGCAGAAATGAAAGTCAACATTTGGCGCCATTTTTTTTCGCGCCCTTATGAAGCTCTTTTCTCTTTAACCCCTCACAATTTCTAAGGGTGTTTGAGAGATTTTTGTCTATATAGCGTCGGCTTTCTAGCCTATTCATAAGAGAGATTTTTCCCATCCAGAGGTTTTTCCTCATTAAGTTTTGCGTTAAGACAAGTATAGTCAGAAAACCTCTCTGTGCACCGGAGCTTTTCTTTTAGTAGCAAATCTGCTGAGGTTTTTGATTCGCTACAAGTTAAAGCCGCTTAATCCATTGCGTCTATTGAAAATGGCGTACATTTTTCCGCTTCCTCTAATGTATAATGATAAAAAGAATATTAATTAAACCTTTGTATATCTTGCTTAATATTTAGCAGGTAGTGAATTACGGATATACTTGAAACTTTGCCATTTCTCGTCCAATTTGATCGTAAAATATCCCGTTTTAAAGCTCTTAGTGAACTCTATAAAATTAATTAATCATAATTAAATTTAAACGTGATTAATTAAAATTAAATTTCAATGGGCGATTAACATTGCGCCTGTAGAAATGTTTATCTTGCCGCACACCCTTGTTCAGGGAGAAGCGGCGATTCAGGGGCACACCCGATCATATTTCCCCATCTTAAGGGGAGATAAATGAAACCGATCTTAAAGTATACCGTTTTGAAGCTCTTAATTAACTCTATTCAAATTAGTAATCATAATTAAATTTAAATGTGATTAATTAAAAATTTCATCTCAATGAGAGATTAACATTGCGCCTGTAGAAATGTTTACCCTGCCGCACACTCGTGTTCAAGGAGAAGCGGCGATTCAGGCGCTAACCCCGATATTTATTATTTTTAAGGGAGATGAACAAAATTGGCCTATTTTAGACCTACGCTATTTTCGCTTCCTTTTAATCCACCCCACTTGAGTCTGTTGTAGAAATCGTGAATCTAGGAATGAGGAATGGCTGAGATTAGTGTACTGCACAATTCGGGAAGCTCTTGAATAGACGAGGAAATCTTTATTATGATGACTTTCGCTTGGTATGGATGGAACAAATAATGAAACCTCGAGAACGAGACAGTCGACTCTTCTTCTCCTTTTTTTAGCTCTTATCCCCCTCTTCCCTTCCTTACCCATCAAGGGGTAGGATACTTCGCCTTGATCAATATTAATTTTATTGTGGAAAATTTTACGAAGATAATTTCATATTATGAGCGTTTTCGACTAAACTTCGCGAGCTATTAGTTGAGATAAAGCCTCGTGAATTAAAACCTGAAATTTCTCGCAATTTTTGTGAAGTTTCCGACCTCCCATAGACTTTTGGGTAAAACTTGGTTTCAAATCTGTTTTCTCTTTTATTCTCCGACGTTCTCTCTCTCTTTGCTTCTCCCTTCTTCATATCTGTGCATTATTACATCCTTTTTAAAAGCCTGGCTGCGGTTTTGCCCATTGTAGGCGTGTGGTTGCATTTCATGTATGGTGGTGCTATGGATCAAAATCCATATAACGTTTCGGATGGAAACTAGAAAAGCCTCGAGGGCCCAGAAAAATAGTCTGACGTAGTCATATTCGGCACAATATTTTTCGAAAGGTTTAGGTTTAAAGTAAGCTATACTCTATTGATGTAAAAAAAAGTGTTCTATAGATGATATTTGGTTTGACGTATTTCTAGTGTTTGATGTTGAGATAGATAGATAGCAATATGTCACTGTTTAAGTATCATATCGATTTTTTAGCAAATACAAATACCGTGGAAATATCGCTTGATTTAGAGCAAAAATGTTGCTTGTCGTAAATTTGAAACTTAGACCCTTCTGAGTCCAAAACAAAAATTTATAGAAAATTGTCTACACCCTGAATGATATTTCTATAGAATCAAGAATCTGCAGGGGCAAATATATCCACAGTTATATATCTTACTATACAAAGAGACGCGGTTTCTCTCTCTCTCTCTTTCTCTCTCTCTCTCTCTCTCTCTCTCTCTCTCTCTCTCTCTCTCTCTCTCTCTCTCTTTCTCTCTCTCTCTCTTTCTCTAACACCAGCTCTAAATAAAAAATATTCTCTTCTATTTCTTTATTCCTTATTTTTTTTACGCAATCCCAAAGGTTGGTTCAGTTCACGGAACAAGGGCTATCCTATTTATTTTAGTTCTTTCTTTGCACGCTGGACGGCGCTTCTATCTCTATCATTTTCTGCTAGTTCAAAACGTGTTTTTTCTTTCTTTCCTTCTTCTTTCTGCCGGCTATCCAGCATCCATCCTATCCCTCTTCTTTTCTAATTCTGAATGCCCGGATTTGGTACAATGGATGGAGAGTCCGGCTGAATAGCGCGAGATTGAGAGAGGCTCTGTGGGGAGGATGGAGAAGGAGGGTCAGTTTATTTCCGGTCACCTGGATCAGAAAGGAGTCTGCGTTGCACGTACGCGCCGGAGCGATTTCTCTGTGTCCACTATCGGTCATCACAATCGTCCAGGGAACTCGGGAGGATTCCGGACAAAATGTTGTCTCTTCTTCCAACTCCCCCCTCCGACTATAGGCAGCGTCGTTCGTAATTCGGATTCTTTTTCAACCTGGAGCGGATGGACTTATGGGGAAGGGGGTGGGAATGGTCAAGAATGTTTTGAGTCTTATAGAATGGTTGTAGACTTGGAATGGTCCAATTTTAATACAGGGATTATTTTCTTCTTAAGAAATGTTGCTATGATTTTGATTTTATTTAAATTAATCATTACGTCACTGCGTTTAGCAATTCGGATCACCTGGATTAATTATCATAATTTAATCACGAGGATTCAAATGGTAGTTACGTGAATTACTTTCTTTAGATTTTTTTAATTTATTATCGTATTATGATATGAATTTTAAAATAATTTTTTTAAAATGAGCAAAATCTTGGTTTGAATTTCCATTCATTCTCAGTTTGCAACTAATCTGTAAGCTCAAAAAAAAAATTGTTTCGTTTTGTACAATCCACAGTTTCCCAATGACCATTTCTCAGTCCTTGAGGATTAAGACAGGAGAGAGATATGTTCTCCGTAACGTAACACTATAGAGGGTCCTTACTTAGTCCACCAGGCCCAAGTGTGTCTCGAAGAAGAATTGGTGTTCCTCTCTTTCTCTCTGTAGCTGGCAATTTGTTAAGCCTTAGCTTTCTTTACTTGACCCGTAAGGGACAAAGGTTATTCCCGGGGATTGTCGAATGCCGGCAGCCTCTTTCTTTCTCTCTAGCTGCCTTTAAAGAAAAGAGGATAATCTGTTACCCGATACACAGACGCGTGACCTTTTATAGTTCTTCAGCTAGAATGACCGGCTCCAATGAACACCCAAAGACGGATTAATTCTCGCAGCTTTTTTTTCTTCTTAGTTCTTCTTTTATACATTTAGTTTACACTCCTATAGTAAAGCTGTTGAGAGGTAAAATAACGTACATATGGATTGAAATAAGCGAGGAGTTAGTCCGTTTTAGACATAAATACCTTTCAAACTTTTGCCAGACAAGTTGGGCGAGCTGAAGAACTTTATTCTGAAATATTTTTTGATATTTACGTCTGTGTTCTTCTTCATTTGTTCAAGAACTTTCATTATTTTAGTAAATTATTAGAATTAGATTAACATCTTTGATATACCGAAAATTACTTACCAAAATCAATTTTCCTTTAGACTAATAAGCCCTGGAACCTCTCGATTTCGGGACGGAGTTAAAAACTTCAGTTTGTTTTTTAAAGAAAATGTTTTCTTTTAGAGTAAAGTTTGTTTGAGACTTTGAAAAGGTTTTTCTTTGGGGGAGGGGGTGTATAATGTAAGAACATTGAAGATATTTCTTATAAAACTATATCCATTTCTATTTCAAGAAGAGTGGGGGTCCAGAAAATACACTCTAGATTCCAAATTCATTGGCTATAACTTTTGATCCCCTCTCACCCTAAAGTTTTGGAGGGATGGTGCGGTACTCCTTAAAGGAGAAAAAATACCCAATTCCCCGACACTTGAAAGAGATTGATAAGCTCCTTGGAAGTTTTTTCTTTCTCTCTTTCTCGCACATACACATACTCTTACTTGGTTTTAAGTATATCGTCGAATTTAAGTTTTAAGTCTTTTGATGTTTTCGGAATTCGGATCTCTATGCTCTATAGCTTATCCCCGTGTTTTCTGGTAATACCCCTGAATTTTGGCTTCGATAGACTAACTTTGGTGCGCAGCGGATGGAACGTATCTACAGGGGCTGTCTTGGGGAAAAATTTTAGTTTTTGTTTCAAGATGAATTAGGCTTAGAAGGTTTGGAATTCTAAAATAGGCTTAGTAGGTTTGGATTCATAAATCTGGCTTAGTAGGTTTGGATTCATAAATCTGGCTTAGTAGGTTTGGATTCATAAATCTGGCTTAGTAGGTTTGGATTCATAAATCTGGCTTAGTAGGTTTGGATTCATAAATTATAGGCTTAGTAGGTTTGGATTCATAAATTATAGGCTTAGTAGGTTTGGATTTATAAATTATAGGCTTAGTAGGTTTGGATTTATAAATTATAGGCTTAGTAGGTTTGGATTTATAAATTATAGGCTTAGTAGGTTTTTAATTTATAAATTAGGCTTAGTAGGTTTTTAATTTATAAATCAGGCTTAGTAGGTTTTTAATTTATAAATTAGGCTTAGTAGGTTTTTAATTTATAAATCAGGCTTAGTAGGTTTTTAATTTATAAATCAGGCTTAGTAGGTTTTTAATTTATAAATTAGGCTTAGTAGGTTTTAATTTATAAATTAGGCTTAGTAGGTTTTAATTTATAAATTAGGCTTAGTAGGTTTTAATTTATAAATTAGGCTTAGTAGGTTTTAATTTATAAATTAGGCTTAGTAGGTTTGGATTTATAAATTAGGCTTAGTAGGTTTGGATTTATAAATTAGGCTTAGTAGGTTTGGATTTATAAATTAGACTTAGTAGTTTGGATTCATAGATCTGGCTTAGCAGGTTTGGATTCATAAATCTGGCTTAGCAGGTTTGGATTCATAAATCTGGCTTAGCAGGTTTGGATTCATAAATCTGGCTTAGCAGGTTTGGATTCATAGATCTGGATTAGCAGGTTTGGATTCATAAATCTGGCTTAGCAGGTTTGGATTCATAAATCTGGCTTAGCAGGTTTTAAATTCTAAAATAGGCTTAGTAGTTTGGGCATCATTACCCGGAAATACATTTAGGAGTGTGACCAAGGAAGGAAAAAAATCGATTGAAATTTTAAAATTTCTGAAAAGAGAATCTTTATTTAGGCTTCGCATTTTCCTCATCCCTTAAATAACGTATAATATTTAAAAAAAAACCAAAAAAAAACCAGCAATTGAAGCAAGAATTCTTATTGCTTCATTCCAAACAATCCCTAAAGAGAGTTGAATATTTTTGGTGGGTGGGGGAGGAAAAATGAGAAACGACTTCCTCCTTTATTTTGGACCTTATTCAAAGAGAAAAAGAAAAAAAGAAAAAAAGAAAATCAACACTTCAAACAAAATAGTCTCGACGTTGCATTATGGGTTGAAGAAAAATAGCATCCCTTAACGCTCGTAACACGAGGGGCAAACCCCCAAATATCAACCATTCCTACATGGAAAGCGAGGAGAAAGAGAAGAGAAGAAAAAACGATTTATTTTACTCGTTTTAGAAATAAAAAAACGCGGGACCAATCTCGCGGTTTTTTATACGATCTCATTTCTCGAGAGGGAATTCCCAAAAACACCGTGTATTTCAATCCCTCTCAACAATGATGGAGGTGAAGTTATACTCTACACATTGCCGCCGCGGTGTTGGTTTAGCGATGTTCAAAGGTTTTAGTGACTTTAAATTGTGTTGGGGATGTCTGGGTTGTTCGGGGTCGCCTCAGAGGTCGTAAAAATGTGACATCATCAGATGTGTTGTGATGTATGGTTTTTGGGTCTACTTTCAAGACATTTTTTTGGGAAACTGGGCATTAACCAGAAGTTGAAAATTTACTTAAAATCATTTTGATAATTGACTGATTAAAATTTATTACAGAATCTTTCAGAGCGTGTGGATTAATTAAGGGTTTTATTTTGACTTGAAAAAGATTTCCAGTTTAATTAAATTAAATTTTCGATGCAATTTAAGATATTAAAAGAACTCTTTCTAGACTTTTAGATAAACAAAACCAATGGGTTTATTTTTTTAAGTTTTTTTTCTTTTGGGGGAAAATAAACACGCTTTTTACAAGATTTGCTATTTCATAAAATATTAAAATAACTTTCTTAAACCTTATTCAAAACATTTCTCTGTAAGAGACTAAAAAAAAGAACCTGCCGCTATACCTGTGAAAACTATTCCCATGCTGATAAAAATTTCAGTCTCTAAACCTAGCAACCATATACAGTTTCTGCAAAAACAAAAATGTTAAGACTACTCTCGCTCTCTCTCTCTCTCCAAAACCACGGAAAGAGAGAAAAACTTTATATTATTCAAAGACTCCAAAGGAGCAAAGCGCCAGAGTGTGGAGAAACATTAGCCAAGGCCTAAAGGTGTACCTTTTCCAAAAAGAGGAATACATTTTTATTATTTCCCAAAACTCTTGTCATCCCTGTGGTTATTTCACACTCGACGATTTTGTCAAGGCGCAGAAAATAGCCGCGGCGTATTTTTCCATTTTTCCAAAGCTCCGGAAAAGGCGGGAAACCACTATAGGGACCAAGGGAGTCTGGTGAAGCTAGTTCTAAAGCCTAGGATGGTGGTAAAAAAAGTATTTTACAGAGGGAAAAACACCTTGTACTATATTTTTCCCCGCGCATTTCTCGGCCCATTACGTCCCTTTTACCACGGAAAACACTAGCAGTCGTCGACAAAAAGCGCGTTCGCGAACTTGGACCAAAAACCAATCATCTTTCGATAAGCCTTGGTTGGCTCTTTATAGTGGGACTAGCTGGGGTGTAAGGCTATTATGGAAAAGCTCTTGAAAGAGAAAGGGTTTGTTATACTACTAGGCTAGGCCTAAACAGGAGAGGTCTCTCGCTTGGTTGCGTCTCTCCTTCCCCTTTCGCGCCCAAATCCCTGTTCAGCATCTTCCGAGTATCTCCGAGTGTTAGGCCTAATACACACCACCGCGAAACTATACCTTAGCAGTACTGCTTACGCCACTTCAAAAGGACATCAAGCGAACCCTTCCTGCACTCTCTGGCAGTTTTATTGTCTCATCTTTGTGAAGACTTATTTTAGAATGAGGAGGGACGAGTGTTTAAACTTGGGTTTAGTTCCCATTCAAGATAGACAAAAGATTTCATTGTTTTGGAGTTCAAAACCTGTTGAAAACTTGAACGTTTTAACGCTAACCAAAAGCTCAAAACCTTAAAGTAGAGCGTTGACTGCTTGCAAAATATATCACCCCTGAAATTCTGATTTTTCTTGGTAACAGGCTTTAGTTTTCTAGGGTGGAAAATCAACCCAAAATAGTTGATTCATTTAAGTCTTCCTTTAATTTTAATGTTAAATGTAGCGCGTAAATTTGGGTAGTCATAAACTGGACGATAGAAATAGGAAAATGGCTTTTAGAATTGTAAAAATATTTCATTTTTAAGTACCACGACCATTTTACTGACCGCTCTGTAAATTGTACGAAACTGCTCCACCGTTTACATTTTTCTGAAAATACTGAGGGGCTAAGGCTATTTACATTCTTTAAACGCGTAAAATTCCCCGTAGGAAAGCTAGTTTCTTCTTGGAAAAAAATACTCATTTCAAGACTGGAACATTCTGGGTTTAGTGCGAACCAAGCTCGTTAGGTTTAGAATCGCGCGGGAAAGTTCTCGCGCCTTAAATAGGGCGAAGCGGATCAAGTCTACGAGAGAAATTATTGTCAAGCTATAGCTAGCATTGGTTCTACAACACGTAGTATAGCTCCCTTTATGATATAAGACAGTGAAGGAATTTTGTAGCGGTTTTAACACCACTTTAAATGGTGACGAACTATGGCGCCTCAAATGGCGCGAAAAGCCGCGCGCGCGATGAATGAGTTCCTATTAAAAGAGCGGGAAATTTTGAAGCGAGGATAAGGATATGGTGGACTCCGTTGTGGGTGGGGGTTACGTAAGGGCAATAGCACGCGACACCCAAAAATGGGGGGGGGGTGAAGAAGAGAAGAGCAAATGGCGGGAAAAGCGCAACTTTATTATTAAAGACTAAAATAGTTGATGCAACGAGAGTCTATGATATATTCAACAACTCCATTTTGCACTTACGTATAGAAAGGCGACTATAGTTATTATTTATTTTCTAAGGGTTGTTTTGAAGTAGTAGTTCTTTCATTTTATATAAAGTATGAATTTCGAACTAAACTTCAATTAATTATTACTTTTCACGACTTAGGAATTTTTACTCTTGAAATTCGCGGGGGTCTAGGCGAATAATAGACTAAATTTAGACCTCAAACAGTTACTGTACCACCTGAGACTATATCGTATCACTGGCAAAGTCTATCCGTAACCCCTTAGTCAATAGCATCTTTTGGAAAAGAGCCGAATGTTTTCGTACATGATTCTCTTTAGTCCTTAGGATATATCTAAAAACTCTCATAGGATAAATCTCCTTGTTATCCCTCGATGAGTAAGAATTTTCCCGTTATTTACTCTTCCGATAATCCATCGTCTTTCGGTGTGCTACCGTCATTATCTGAAGAAAAACAGCATTATTTTCTTCCCTAATCAGCTGCTTCTATACTTCTGATCCCTTATATAACCCACCGTGCCCTCTAGCGAGATCGAGTGATTAGTTCTCTCTAGCACTCCCTGTGTTTCGTTTACGCGAGTATTAATACTATGGGAGAAGTATATTAACCGTCGTAGTTATCAAATCGAGACATTGATAAAAATAAGGTTTCAAGTCTGTCCTCACTGATGTGGTGGATCGAGTTTTGCCTGTAAGTTCCATTGGACCGAATAAAAACTTACCTTAACCTAATTAATGTTGTCATAAACGTGGTTCTGGATTAATCATAAATTGAAAATATGTCCTGAATTGAGTTTTGATTTCTTTGTCATCAAAATTTTCGTACACTTCTGCCTTTGATCTCATTGGACCGAAAGTAGCTTTGAGTATATTAATCTAAATTTGATAATGTCCGATTAGTTTACTTCTAGTAGCCGCATTATATAACTCGCGGTACAATGTCAGTGTAGCGCCTCCACTGTTAACTTAACATTCTCTAACTAAGCGTGCCACTGAGAATAAACAGCAGGACCCACTAATTCTCTTCGCTAGGCCTTTTTTTGTGTAATGTGTTATCCTCGTGGATTCTTCCTCTATTTGCTTACCAATTTATGTAAGCTCTTCTTCGTTCCATAAGCTCTTCCTTTTCTGGATGGACTCGTGGCATACAGTGAATTTTCTCTACTCCAGAGGATGTAGAGGTACTACTACTGCAGTAGAAAAAAATAATACTTGACTATAGTTGACAATTACCACACTGCTACTGGTACGAGTTCAAGACTTCTTTTGGCAAACAAGATCAGTAAATATAGGCCTAACAAAATCTTTTCCAATGACCTAAATAGGTTAGATTTTTAGGTATTTAGAAATGTTTTTGTTGTTAAGCCTTGTACATTTAGTATTGGTTTTGTTGCTATCAGAGACTTTCATGGGCTTTCAAATTTCTTTGGCTAATTGGTGGACTTTTCCGTTTCTCTTAATTCACCAATCTCCTTTAACGACGCGTTCGCATTATAAAAAAAAAACCCTCCAAAGTTTCACTGTGCTCGTGTCGTTGCTAGATGCTAATGATACCTTCTTGGGGCATCAAAGACAAATTTGCTAGGTGCGAACGAAACTTTCTTCGTCATTGTAGGGGACTTCATTCGCGATCTCCCTCATTTACGACTAGAAAACAATCATGGAAAAAACGTCCATTCTAACTGCGGACTCTTCTCGAGAGAACTATTATACATTAGCGACGTAGAAGAAGGGGAGAAAAGGCTTAACGTTAGGACTAGGAAAGCGACTAAGCCTTTGTATACTTTCACCCCTTCCGCTTCCGTTCCTGAAATCTCCGCTTTCCCGCTTAACCTATAGTGTACTTTATAGTCACGGGGTGCTAAAACAGCGTTTTATAGCTCGCGAACAGAAAGCTAAGACCTTAGTCCCTATCCTTTTCTTTCGCCGACTGGAATTAGCGTGCGGGTTCTCTCTGTCGTATGCTTTTAAGGGAATGTGAAATACTGAAATAAGTTGACCAGATATGACGTGGCAAAACCCCAAACAAGACCAGAAAGATAAACATTGAGCTGTATGAAGAACGTATATATTTACCAAGGCCTAACTGTTTTAATGTGATTGCGAGTGTAGGACAAGTAGTAACGAATGGTGTGCATTTCACATTCACTTAATCCTCCCCCCCCCCTCCATACAAGTCCGCACACTAAAGAATTTGGGCAACCGAATTGTAATGTCCTTTTTCGACGATGGGATGTCTTTTGCCACCACCAAAGAGACGTCCTAATGAACTTGTCTTCTCCGAAAACTCAACCCTGGCTCTTTCTTAGAAATAGGTTTTCCAGCTTCTCCAGCCGCAACGACACAGTGATAATTGTGCCTTTTAAGCGACTTGGCTTCCAAATTTTTATCGAGACTCGGGGAAAATCCGCTCTTATCCTGATTGCGTTTTTAAAACTTTTTAAACGGCTATTATCTGGCTATTTTTCCAACAACCCATTTTCCTATAGCAATTGCGCTTAACCGCGGCAATGGTTTTTTTGCCTTTGAAAGTGTACCGAAGTTAACGGGGGGTTTAGCGTATTGCGTATTTGCCTAATTAGACGCCTTTCTTTACTATTAACTCATCATCGAAAAAATTTCAAGCTTTAAATTTAAATTTTCTTTCAAATGAGTTTCTGTTAAAAAATTATGAAATTATTCAAAAACTAGCGCTAATTTAAACAGTGGCCCGGACGGCAAATTTTCATGGAACATTTTCGAGTAAAAATAGTCCAAACTATATCCCCTTTGAATTGAGCTATTTCTGTCACAAAAGAAATGTTTCCAAGTTTCCTTAAAAGCAAATAAAAAATATATAAATAAAAAATGATTTGTTAGATTTGTTAGATTTCTATGTTATTGACGTTAAGGATAAAAAATAATCTTTAGAAAATTACTATAGTATTTTTGTTGGACTCTTTTTTGATACAAAGCAATGTTATTTTGGACTCTATTATTCTTGATTGTCCCGTATTGTGAGGGAACAGTAGTTCAATATTGGAATTGGAGACATTTCCTTGTTTCGAAAATTCTTTGAAGGATGGCGCCACCGCCCGCGCGTATGTCTCAGTTCAGTTCTATCTCCCTCTCTCCTTTAACGAAGGACTATTGTTAAATGATCAGGGACTTATTCCCATATGAGATGAGATCTTTATGAACTTGCTACAGTTTTATTCTCATTTAAATTAAACACGGTGATCAATAATAAAAATGAACGAACACAATTCAACTTGGAATTATCACATTATCACTATGGAGTATTTTACGGATGACCCCTTAAATTTAATTAATAAATGATTTCTAATCTAATTAAGAATATATATATATTTAAAATTAATGAATCTAATCAATATTATATTAATTTGTAGTTTGGACGAAATTCAAGTTCGCAACCAAGCTTCGTGGACAAACCTCATCGAATTCGCAAGGCACTTCTCACACAAAGTAAGACAAAGTTTTCATATTTGCTTTTGTACAATTTTGGAAAACCCTTTATGGGAAAGCAATTCCTTGTGAAACTAAACAGCGAAGCTGTTATGTTTTGACAAAACAGGTATACTCCTTTTTAGTTTCGCGGAAAGGTACCAAAAATATATACACGATATATTAAATTTTTCTTTCTAATTCACTCGACCATTAAGCAAAAATGAACCAAGATGGTGTGCCTAGAAAGGGTTTTTATTTTTTTTTAGTTTTTAGTTTTTATTCCCTGAATGCTTTTCAAAAATCAAGAGAACACATCGTCGCTGCTAAAGGTTTTCCTATTTTTGTCGCACGACCGTTTTCCCGCGCTTTTATCCCGCCAAAGTTTCAAACGTAACCCTCTTGATGATTATTGGATAAAACCGAAGTTAGAGTTGTGAGATTTTGTACCCCAAAATGTGTAAGATAAGCGCAACACGTAATGCTGGTCGTTTTTTTGTCATCTTTTACGTGTGACATAACTTCTAGTTAATTTAATTCTAAATGAGTAGGATTTTAGGTAAGGGGGTGGGGACCTGTCTCTCTTTCTCTTTTACACTAAATCTTCTCAATCCTTTTTAGTTTGGGCGCGAGCTAGGACTTCATTCTCCTTGTGTACTTGTTCCACGGGAATATATAGGACTATATACTGGATTGGGACTTTGATGGGATGAAAACGTTGTTTATTCATTTACGCTTCTTTAACCCTAAACATTTTTACCTGCACTAGGAGGGGAATTTCCTACACTTGGTCGTGTTTTCGACAATCCCAGCTCGCGGAAACTTTGGGTTTATTTTGAAAAAAAGAATTGCTAGGAAAGTTAAGTTCACGGGGGGCGTTTATTGTAGTTGGTAGGATTGTCTGTCTGTCTGTCTGAAAAATGCCATTGATTTATTTTTGATACGATAAAACTTTGAAATAATTGGGTAGGCCTATATTATGTAACCTATGACCCCGTAAGTGAAGAATATGATATTGTTTAATATTAAGGTTAGTTTCTTAGTACTTCGTGATTTGAATTTGGTGGAAAATTAGTTTTCACAATATGTGTAATGGACTCGCGACATCTTGTTGCGATTTGGGATTCTAGACTTTCTAGTTGGGCCCTGCCCTTTTGATAAAAGAAGAGTTTTCCAATGGGGCTCTGTTGCGAGGAAACCTTAGGAAAAGGTGGAGGTGGTATGGGGGGGGGAACAGGAGTCTCCTTTTATTTGACTTTGATTTTCCTCTCATTAACTCTCTCTGTGATTTGCCGCTCTTTCACAAAATTCTATTTTATACCGTAGCTATAGGCGTATACTGTACTTGAAGCTCTTCTGCCACCACACTCCCCTGTCCCTATTGCACCAACCGAAACTGGCGTGTTTTTAGTTTTCACTCTTCCAGGGAAACTTTTCCCAAAGCTTTTGTATAAGAGTCCATCTCTTATACAAGAACATACCTTTATCTAGCTGTTTTACCTCTTTTTGGATAAAAGCACTCGCGTATATTCAAAATTGTCTGGGCCTAGCTGTAAGGATTCTTATCGCTAGTCCTTAGGCGAAATCATTATTTCTTTTTTGCATGGTAGATCGGTTTTTCCAATTTTAAGATTTTTTTTAATTTTGATATTTGAGAAATCCATTTGGAGAATGATATTTTAAGGATTTTTTTCTCGCTAATTTTGAATGATTTTCATTTAGATTAATTTCTCTCTCGAAATTAAAATTGGCGATAAATAAATTTTGAAATCGTGTCAACTATATACCAGACCTTTTTTAGAGATGTAGGTCTACTACCCTTTTTTCTAACATCACATATTTCCAAGACCTATTATTCGGTAATGAAGCCACAAAATTGAAATTTCGTGCAAATTTCATAGCAGCCTGTCAATATAGAAAACTCGACAAAAATCTGTGTTTTTGAGAAAACAGGGAAAATAAAAAATAAAAGAAAATTTCTTAAGACCCAGGTTAAAAAACTTTAAAAAAGCTCTCCACCCTCGGGGGTATCGGCGAAAACGATCTGGCAGATTTCATCCTTAAAGAATGGGGGGTGAGAAATCTGGCACGACAAAGTCACTCTAGGATAACTTCAAAAGCTAGCGACGCGACGACACACACGACAGTGGTGTGTGTGTGTGTGTGTGAGGACATGTATTCACGATTCCCCTTATAATATTATAGGCTTATATAAAAAGTCGGAACTGATCAAAGAAAATCGAGCCCCCCTGTTTTTTCCATGCTCTCAGCATCCCTTCGAGCTGCTGATGCTCCTCAGCTTCCCTCTTAAAAAACTATAACACCATCCATCCATTCCCCCTAACCTTATTTCAAACGAAACTTATGGAAAAACGTGTCACACTGAACGAGATCCTTTATTTCGAGTTCACTGTATTACTTCAGTTTTTGTTATCATGATAAAAAAATAAGAGGGGATGATACCCATGGGGCAGAGAAGTCTGGGATACATTTTCTTCTTCGATACTCTCACATTTTCATTTGATACCATAGGTCTCTTGACTGACAATGTTCTTAAGCAATCAAGATTGGTGGATAAGCATTTGTAGTTGTTTAGTATGTAATCTTTAAAAGCTACAATGACGTATAAGGTACAGGTCGTGGTGTGGGACAACATATTGAATTTCACGGTCAACCTGTTAAGTGAATTCTTTTGAGTGTTAGACTATCAATTCTGCCATCTCGAAAAAAATATTACTGGACTTACTAGGACTTATGTTTCCCAATAGAGATTAATATTTGAGCATCCAGAAAAAGTTTCTTTTTTTGGAGAAGTGGTTCCTTTCTCACTTTGACGAATTTATGGCAAACTTTTGATACAATTTTGAAGCTGTGGCCAAAAATGTGACAATGGGAAACTGACTTAAATTAGTTTTAAAGTTAAAAAATTCCGGCTCGTCACTCGCGCGTATAAATCTTTTTTTTTTTCCTTTTCTTCTTCTTTCTTAGTTTTTCTTCTGGTTCATTTTGCTAAATCCTTCTTAAAATAGCGATTCTTCTAACTTCGACTAATCATTTTTTGCTCTCCATTCTTCTTGTCTCCGTCGCGCAATCTTGGTGTTATTGTTCCTAAAAGCGTCCGCGTTCATTCTTTCGGAAGAAAAAAGAAATATTCCGTCGTTCAGTTCCCGTTCCTCCTTCGTTCTATGGTATGGTGACATTCGAACTGTCACTAGATGTTGCTCATTTGCCAAGCTTTTCTTATCTTGACAATGGGAAAAACGGTTCTCTCCTCGTAGCACTCCCCATCCACCAGACTCGATCCCTACTGCACTACTCTATCTTTTCTATTTTGTTCCACCCTCGCGGTGCTACGCTTACGTTTAACTATTGTCTCTTCCGACACCTCTCTACTTTACGGAACAAGTAGATGAGATGGTTAGAGTAGACGAGTTTGATGAACCGATGCAGGGTTGGTAAAAATTTGCCTTAGCGCTTGTGCTGTAGTCTCTTCGTATCATTCATGAGAGTGCGCAGAGACGGCAATATATCAACCCCCTTGTATGTCCCAATAAGGTCTTTGCGCGTGACATCAAGTTACCTTCCCCCTTTCCTCTCCCCTTGCCGGCTGCCCGCTCTGGCCACGTTAGGACGCCATGTTGACATCCCCTGAAAACCTTTTTTTGACCCCTATTTCTTCCCCCTTTTTACTCTCGCGGAAACACCCTATTCTGCTTACCAACTTTTTTTACGTCGAGAAATTCTATTGGTAGATGTCTTCAATGAAGATAAGAGAACTTTTCGGTCTTACTGCGAATTGTTCTTAGCTATCTCGTCTACGAAAAAGGCGAGTATAGTTCTTCCCCCTTGTAGCTGCAGCCTGCACGGTGCACATTCTCCTATCGCTCCATCAAGCGTGTTGAAAGATATAAGGCTTTAAATACATACATAAAAACTATCCTATCGGTAGAATTACGACAACAATAGACGCGCGAGGCGTCGGTAGAATGAAAGGGCCCCCTCGACCTAGCTGACTTCGAATGAAACGATTGTTTTTGCAGATTTGCAGACAGAAGTGAGATTTTTTTATTCTGCGCTCTGAACTATTATTAGAAACTTAAATACCTAACTGTCATTCAGGTATGTTTCCTTTTTCTTCGCGGTTGCGGTCACTGTTTACTTCAATGTTTTTATAGAAAATCAAATAATTAGTTAATTGTAAAATATTTAAAATTTTTATATAATTTACTTGCACATTAAGTGTCTCAACTCGGCGGGAATATTTGAAATATTAATGTACTATTAATTATTGAAGAAGCGTATACGCAAGTCCACTCTAATTGCATGAAGCCTCAATTACGAGGAAGGCATGCAATATAAGGTAAATAAAGGTGTTTTTTTTTTTTTCATTTAAGACGCTATGCACCCCATTAATTTTATCGGATTTAGTTTCTCACATCGAACCATTCGGAATTATCTTTTGAATTAAGCCCCCTTAATCCCAACAATAGGTTAACGTATCAAAGTTCTTTTCGCGCCCATTATTAAGATAAAAGCTATTAACACGTCGTGTATAACAACTAAAATTTGTCGAGCACGGTACGCACCTTTAACTTGTGATAAGATAACAATGGCACCTTAGTTTTATTGTTTCGAACAACGGTTTTTTTTTCCTTCTTCAAAATATAGCTAATCTAAAAGCGCTCAAAAGTACGCTACCCAGCCCTTTCGTAACCCTATTATAATTTTGGGGAGTTATGTACTTGTATATTAAAGTAGCCTTGGGTGCCGCCGCCGCCGCATCACGTGAGTTTATTACGTGTAGAAACCCTTCCTTCTTTTTGCCCGTATTCAAATATTGATACAATGTTGTGATAATTATCTTTTTACCGCCAAAAATTTCATCTCCTTTCCCGCTCTTTTTGAGCGGTTTCCTTTAGCGCCAATTTCCCCTGTATTAGCGCCCTTCCCGCGTGGTTTTCCCCGCGCTATAGCCTTCTTTAAATAAAAGCGGGAAAAAGATACGGCTCGCTCTCGCGCTATAGAACAGCACGCGGAAGCTCGGTTTTGGCGCGCGAGCAAGAACGAAGCGCTCGTGCGCGCGATAATAAAACGCGCGCGAGAGCCCACCCTTCCCAACATTCCCCACTCACTCTCTCATCTCTAGAAAATTCTCATTTGGTTCGCGATTGTTGAGATTTTTCCTCTTTTGATGTTTTCAATTATTTTCCCTCATGTACGAAGCAAGCGTCATTCCCATTGAAAAAGAAGTCTTTTCTAGCTTCGTTTTTGATATCTTTCAAAGCAAATATATCTTAACTTCCGTTAATTGTATCTTTTCTTTTAAATTCTGAAATTTTTGTCTGTTTAGGTTATAATTTGAAATTCATCAAGGTTTTTTTAAAGAAATAATTAGCGCTCTTAATTGTAGTTGACATGGCCTATAATTTAAGGCCAATTACGTTAAAATCCATATTAAATAGAGTTAAAAAACTAAGAGTTTTACGACATGACGTCACGGTGGCTTCTTCAACCCCGAAAAAACCTTGTTAACTTTATTTATCATTCGATTTTATCGCGGTTTATGGCGCCTTAAGTCTAGACACTATCAATGTTCATAAACATTAACAGAAATTACGTAATTCTGGAGTTATGACGTTTGCCCTCTTAAATGGACGTTTTTCCCATCATCTCGCTACGCCCCCACACTCATTACGGTTCTATAGCTATGAATAATAATGTCCAGTCGGACGTAACAGCGCCGCCTTTGGTTTGGCTAGCCCCAAAATAGATTTCATTTAGGTTTCAAGTTAACTTGGTATTTTGTGTTTTTTATTTCCGAAATTTTTCTCTGACAATGCTTGGCTCGCGGAGTTTTGATTTGATGGAGTTGAAGCCCTATAAATTTACCTCGATCTCTTTATTAATAATGCCGCCACCGCAGAATTGATACCGAGCTGTGTATATAAGAATACTTTTTAAAACTTCTTTCGAGGTTTCAGCGTAATGTGGGAAGTATATGAACCCAAAGTTTGATTGGTGACTTGGTTTCTCCAAAGTACCTGAGGAATTGTGGAATTCGCACTTAAGCAAACGAGTTATTGTTTTCACTAGAGAAGGAGTTCGGAGTACTCTATTCCTCCTGGATGTTTGTTGGATACTTTTCTGGACGCCATTTTAAAATATGGCGGAGTTCAACTAAAATTCATGAAGTATGTCTACAGGGTTTAGTGAACCAGTAAACTCAATGTGAGCACTTGAAACGTACCCAGATTTTTCCTTAAGGAATTTCTCTTCATTTCTAACCGCCATTTTCTAAGATGGCCGCTATTTGGAATAATACTACTTAAGAGCAATGTCCTGACAAATTTTCAGCTTCTTTAATAAAACTGTTTGAGCTATCCAGTTAAATGGACTTAAAATTTTATACGTATTCATAGATAACCTTGGGTTAATATACTTCTGTCCGTAAGCATGTACCGACGTTTCAATTAAAATGAGGGAGGTTTTTGCGGGATTTCCTTTGATGTTAATTGTTTTGTTACGCGTGGAAATCTCTCTTGTATTTATACGTGAATTTTTATACGAATTAGGCTTAGCGTAATGTGTGTGGCCTATATTGGGGTGTTCAGCCTAATGCTTCAGTGATTTTTCCTTTTAAACTTGGCCGACATGGGAAATATGGACCATGATCATGTCTTTTCTTTTTCCCACGTGATGCCCCGAAAGATGAATCGAATTCTTTATTTTAGGTATTTCTTAAACGTGGTCTATTTTTTTGTGTGTGTGTGTGTATGACCGCGCCGAGTCTTTTAATCTTTGTGGAATTTAATTCTCACGTGATTTTGTTCGAGAATTTTGATGTAATTAAGGGAAGGCTATTTGAGTTATTTCGAGATTGGTATAAATTGCATTACTTCTATTTTCTTAAATATGTATAATTTTGATTTATTTTTTTATTTTTTTATTTTTTTTTTTGGAATTTTTAGGGAACCAATTTCTTGGTCCGATAATTTTGGTTTTAGTTTTTAAGTGGCGTCTAATTATTTTAGGGGACATATTTAGTAGCGTTAGCCCATATCTCCTTTAATTTATTTTTTAATATAAAGAAGTCTTTGTTGTTTTTGAAATATTTGGGTACTGCCCCTGCAGCCTAGCTTTGCCCTGTACACCGGTGTAATACCAAACTGCATCCTTGCCCCTGCAAAACTCCGTACTGGTGGGTGGCTTTCCCGCATAAGCTTTTTTTTTTTAAATATTTTTAAAGACATTTATTACGATGCTAAATACGGTAAAACGTTTAAAATTTAATGAAGATTTAAGTTAAAAATTAAATTAAGAGTTAATTTTGAAATTTAATGAAGATTTAATATTAAATTTAGCGTAAATATAGTTGAGGGATACTTGAAGGTAACATTTTACATGGGTGTAATGCCAGAATGCATCCTTGCCCCTGCAAAACTCCTTACTGGTGGTAGGCTTTCCCGCAATTAATTATTCAAAAAAAACTTTTTAAAATTAAGTAAAGAATTAATTTTAAATTAAACTTAAGAATATTCGAGAGATATTTGAAAAGGAAAAATTTAAGTAAAAACATTGAAGGAGAATTAATTCTTCGTGTGGTTTAATTTTAACCCTTAATTACAAGGACCTTTTCTATTTTTAAACCCTAATTCTTCTAATTCTTTTTTACGCTCCAAATTTACTATAATTAAAACCGTGTCATCATCACGAAAGATAGAATAATAGAATGCGGCGAAAACAATTGGATTCGGGAGCGTCCGTAACCCGCTCTTGCAGAAAAGTAAAAAAATTAAAAAACAAAGTTCTAAAGACAAAGTAACCTAATGCAAAATTGGCAAAGACAATCTCTTCCTCCTACTCCTCCACCCATATGAGCTTAAACAACAGCTGAAATAGCTGTACAACAATCATTTGAAACTTTTGAAATAACTCCCTAGTATATAATATATATATATAAACAGTTATATAAAAGAGAAGGATGATTTTTAAAAGTTTTCCGTCTCATCCCGTGAAATCGGCGCAAAATAAAATGATGATCCCTTAACTCGAAAGACCCATTACCCTCGTAATAAATAAGAAAGATGTAAGGAGAGTAAAAAAAATATCTCCTAAGCCTAAAATAAGATTTTTTTTCTCCCCAAGACGAGCTCTTTTTGCTTTTTTGTCAATTTGCCATCGAGGAGCCTGTGTCGATCGTATATACTTTTGGGGAAACGGGCGGGCGCGCGCTGCCGGTTAAGTACGCGGGAAACTTCCGCGAGTATCGCCGCGCGAGATGACTTCCTTTTTCCCGCGCAAAATCGTCGCGCGCGCGCGCGATCTTCCATGGCGCGAAATCTTAACTATGGAGCTAGAGAATACTGAATATATATTCGTTTTCTAAGAACGGGTTCGTATCATTCCTTTTATTCTATAGCGTTGGTTATCAAGTGTTAGCTTAGCTTCCTCCATCAGGAGCCGCGCTCTGTCTCCTTGAATCTTTATACTCATCCCGTTTGCTTTCCGATTTTCTTAAGAGACATTTAGAGAGGGGGTGGAAGGGGAGGGAGATACACGTAACTGAGGGTTCTATTTGCGGGGACTAGCGTCAAACTCGCCTTTGTTTTGGACGCTAAAAATGTCGTCTCCGGTCTAATTTTAAGTTTTTCCTCTCTCCCTCTCTCTTTCAGGACGTACTCTTTGACGTCTGCGTTAACTTAGGACTCCCGCACCGCGACTACCTTTTCTTTCTGGTTATTTTCTGCATGCCACTTCTTGGATGAGTTAGGCAGCTTGCTTTCTCTAACTCTTTTTTCATTTAATTTCTTTTTAATAATATAATCGCGTCTGATACGTTTCTAAGTAGGAACATATCCGTTTTAAATTTGTGTTATTAGCACTTGGATATACGTTGTTCTTGCTAAAGAGGATTTGAGACAGCGTGAACTGATCCAAACTGAACTTGACCTAACAAATGTACTGATATTGAGGAAGAGGTTTAGGACTTTGTTTAATATAATCCCCTTTAAGTGTAGATACGATAGAGTTAAATACAATTACACAAATTGGTGAAATCTCTAACTACGCTATATGAAATTTGTATTTAGAAATTATCATAAACACGCGTCGATCGTAAAAACTCCATAATTTGTCTACAAGCATAAGCACGTGTTTCCTTTTACCCCCTTATGCTTTCCCCCTCGCATTACACGCGCTCAAAACGCGCCAATTCTTTTTTATTCCCGCGCCAATCTCTATTGCATCAAGGATGATAGTATGCACGCGTTTCCTTTCTAAATTAATAAAAGCCGCGCTGCCAAATAGGCTTAGGTAATTTGAATACTGCACATAGCGTATTCGCGCTCTCTCATTGAATAGATAGTAAGGTAGATTCTAATGTACCTTCTTCGTATAGGACCCCTAAGTATTTTTCATTACCGATTAAACCTCGTATATCGCTCCCCCTTTTTTATGGTTATATTTACATAATCTGGGAGCACGGCAGTGCTCCCAGCCAAGTCGAGCACTGACATCCTTTTCTCGAAGCAACTCGTGGCACTTTTAAGCCCACTGTAACTTCGTGATGGGTACAGGTAAAAGTCTGAAATTTTGCTTGCCGCGAGGACTGTCAATCCTAGCTATAGTTTCCAAATTTCAAGTTCCTACCCTATATACTTTTCGATATATCGAAGGTGAAATTTACCTTATTTTGTCACTCACTCACTCACTCACCGATCATCAAAATTCTAAGGTACTTCTAGGGTAGATAGAAACTTAAAATTCAGGATTTAGTTTTAATTTATTTTATAAAGCACAGAAAAATTAAAACATCCCGAAATTTTTATAAAATTGTTCTTTAGTTCTTAATTTTAAAACTAGATGGCGCTGCCGTCTTTTCAACAGAAATAGTGTGTGTTCTTGAAAGTTGTAACTGATGCTACATTCTTATATTAGGATATCGCGTAACAATCTTTATTACATATTCTCTGCGGGTCGAAAGGGGTAATTCAGCGTAAATAAGGACAAACGTTAGCGATTATATTGGCAAACGAAGTACCACGAGAGGGTCTTGTTTTAATATAACTACCGAGGGTCTACAAAAAGAAGTGAGATCCTATGAAAAACATTAACATGTACAAAAATGGGCCAAGCCTCGCTTCGTGACCTCTCCGCCGTAAAACGTTCTGAGATCCCATGTAGAGCCAAGTCTGCCTTTTGTTCTCATTCAATCGCCAATTGAACAATTATGTTATAAATTAAGTCCTTTTCCTAATTAATAACCAATATTCTTTGACTCTATCATTATTATACATCTTTGTTCGTATCAAAAATATCGTGACTTGGCAAGAGCAGGTCATCCCCTTCGATTATTTTAAAATAGGCAACGATTTAGTGAATATCCCCTCGACTTCCTTTTAATATTACTTACCTGCGATTGCCAAGTCACGATATTTTTGATACGAACAAAGATGTATAATAATGATAGAGTCAAAGAATATTGGTTATTAATTAGGAAAAGGACTTAATTTATAACATAATTGTTCAATTGGCGATTGAATGAGAACAAAAGGCAGACTTGGCTCTACATGGGATCTCAGAACGTTTTACGGCGGAGAGGTCACGAAGCGAGGCTTGGCCCATTTTTGTACATGTTAATGTTTTTCATAGGATAGGTCTTACAGCTCGCCCCCTCACTTGATATTTAAAATAGAATGTATCAGACTTCGTAGAATGATATGTAAGAGAGTGTAGAGAGGAGAAAAAAATTATCAAACCCCGAACGGTAGTTTTATTAATAGCTTACCGTGTACCAAAATCTTACCACTAATTTATATAGTTTGGAGAAGGGGATATGGTTTTTTTTTATTTTGACTCCTTACTAGTATGCGTGCCTATATACCCGGATCAGAATATTACGTAGTGTGTAAGAATGTATTAAGTTCAAGAATAATGTTTTTAATAACTTTCGAATTAATTAGATAATGGGTAATTAATTATTCACGTAAAGTTTCCCTCGAGTTTATAGTAAATTAAATTGTGAGTTAATTTGAAGGTTTTTTTTTCATAATATAGGTTGTTGTGTTTTAAAGAAATGAGTATCAACTTGTGTTAAATCCACATTCACAGATATAGAGAGCTTTCAGTTGGAGGAGGAGCTGAGTCTCGTGACATAATTGACGCTGCCATATTGGTGGGTTTAAAGTAGGAATGAAGCTGAGACCACCCAATATAGAACAGAGGTAAGACTTGGAAGGGTGTGACGTACTACTATCCCATCTGAAAGCTCTCTATATCGTTTAATACTTAAAGTAATTAACTTTGGGGTTTTCCCAGAACCTTTTTCCCCGTATCTTCTATGCTATAGTTTGTGAGATATCTATATCTAATCTCCAATCATTTTAATAATATCGTAAAAACAGAGATACAACAGTTTTGCTCCAAAATCTGCTTAATTTCGTGATTCCCTATCCCCCTTTTTAGTAAACTTATATCCTGAAGAGATTGGCCAAAATAAAAAAGGGTAACATAACTTTGCATCCCCGTTCTGCTCTTTTTTTTTTAATTTCTCCCGATCTTCCTATGTAGCGATGATGTTAATGAATCTTTTACCGTATTATAATAGTACCGGGCTAAAAAAAAAATATGCCATGTATCCTATAGCTTCTCGCGTCTTCGGTTTTTGGTACCAGTCCGAAAATAAACTTGACAGGCGTCTCTAAGTGAGGGTGAGGGAGGGGGTGTAGGGTACCCGATTGATATATAGTGTACCACAGACATTAAAACCGGATATCCGTTATTAAGTATATTTTTTGCTCGCGACATTAGAGTTTTAAAATTTTTCCAGGGAGAGAGAGGGGCCGCTATGGAGCGAGCGTCTTCGCTCCTCTCTGGGATTTGAAGGATCATTTCGGTTTTTGGTTATTTCCTAACCTATACGCGGCTTTTTAGGCTCTTATTCAGATTTTTTACGCTGTCTTCAAGCGTCTGACAGCTCGTTTTCGAACTTGAAAATTTTTATCTTCCTCTCACCCAATTTTATTTTACCAGCTGCGAAGATGATTTTTAAAGGGTAGACTTTTGTTTTAATCGATTAAGTACCCTTTAATTAAGCTGGAATTAGGCGTATAGTTTAATATCGAAACCAGAAAACACGTGACGTAGAGTTATTCAAAACATAATCAATTACCTAATTACTTCAACGCGATTTGCTAAATCTTTCAAGCAGGTATCTTTAATTTAGTCGTTTTAATTCTTCAGACCAAGGCTTAAGAGCTAAAGCAAACTTAAATCGCGGCGGTGTATGACATATCTATTAAGACAGGCGTGTTAAATTGGACAAAAGGGGTCGACGCCCCTTTTCACTCCATCCATGTGAAAGGGCCAACTTATAACTTTACTTACTTACCCATCCTTTCATCCCACTCGTTTAAAAAAAAATGAAAACTCCGCATGCAGGAGAGATGCGGATGAGGCTCCGGGATTCTAAGAGACTGCGAAGATGTAAAATGCCTTGATAGAGAGACCTATCCATTTCATACTAAAAATTCCGTACAGTTAAGCCTTGGACCTAGTAAACCCATTGGTAGAAATGTAGCTCTTTTTTTCTGGGATGAATCCCATTCGGCTTTAGAGAGTTTAGACTAGGAGAGGGAGCTCTTTCTCTACAAACGTGTTCTCCATATCACTTGACATTCGGATTACGTATTAATTAGGCTTTCTTCAACACAAATATCGCTGACAAGTGACATTACGTTCCTATATAGAGCATACAGTCATCGTCGAGTTTTTTCATTCCCTCATTTCTAATAAGCAAGAAGCCATGTTTGTTCGCGTTCATCCCGTGTAATGAAGGAATGTATGGGGAATAAGGTATTCCTTAACGGAATAGAGAGTATCGCCTTCAGTATTCCACCTTATTTATTAATTAACCACGAATGTTCTCTCCCTCGAGGGAGGACGAAAGCGAGGCGAGCAGTCTTGTTAAGAAAGATTCTTTTTTTTTTCTTGGCATGCTTTACCGATTTATGAGACCGACTTGTAACTTTTCTCCAAATATCCCTCGCGCCCGTCAAAAACTTAAAAGGGATATTTAAGAAAAAAGAAAGGGGGTCAGCTTTTAAACACGCTGCCAAGTTTAGTTGTAAGGTACCGAATTTTGGGGAGTTTTTACTTTTTATACCTGTAACGATATAATTTCCGAAAAATTTTCTAGGGGGATGGATAAAGATGTTTCTTTTTGTTACATGCCGAATTTATTTAGTTTTTCGCTGTAAGAAAAATTACCCTCGATAGTTAACTTAATTAAGGGTAAAATTCTCAACGATTTCTTGGGGGTTGGGGGAGGAAAGGTTCAGGATTAAATACCAAGGGACTCAAGAATATCTTCGATAAGAAGCCAAGTGCATGGGTTTTATCGTCGATTTTGAGTCAAAAATGTAACAGATTTGTTCATAAGGGTTACTGTTCTGAAGTTATGATTGGAGTGTTTTACGTATGATCCCTTAAATTGAAGCGAGAAACTGAAAGGCAATGCTTATTTAATTAAGGGGTATATTTCATTATAGGTTGTACAATTAAAATGAAAGTTACTTCAAGTAAATTAAAAGATTTGCAGCCAATTTTTAAAGAAAAATATTTTCAAAATATCAGATTGAAATAGATTTTTTTTTTTTTCTTAATTTTTCTACTATCAAGGTTCTGATCCCTCTTGGGCCAAAACACAGTTCGGCTAGCTTATACAGTATTTTCTTAACTCTCACGGTCGCGTCATATAATTTAGGGAAGCTTATGGTCTATATAGTATAGTATACTCTCTCTTCTCTCTCTCTCTCTCTCTCTCTCTCTCTCTCTCTCTCGGATTTATATATATATTTTTTTCTTCCATCTTTTTGCTCCTTACTCGTTAGCCGGATGTTGAAAAATGAGGAATGTTTTAATGCTGGCATCTCTTTCATAAAGATATGAAAAAAAAATCCCCTTGGTTTCAAATTAAAGACGGAAAAACTGTAAGGCACCTGTAAGGACGGTTAGAAAAACCAAGTTAGTTAACGTAGTATTGTTTAGATATACGGAAAGGTGCAGGGGCCATTTTGATTTCTGGTAATGTTGCCAAGACATGAAGTTGCGAAGAAAACTCGATAATGCAAGCATTGATTTTTAGGTTCATTTGCGCGAATGTTTTAACATCTTAGACCTACGAAAACATCACCCGCTACTGTATTAGTGAACAACAACCGTAAAATGCTTTAAAAATTCCATAGAAAACCATGCTAACACAGTAGGAAAATGTCCATTTATAACATGTTACTCTGGCTGGTTTAATCGCAGCACGATGTTGGTTGGGGTTAACATTTTTGTCGCGCCTATTTTTTAAGCGCGCGAGAATCCGAAAACGCGCGAGCTGTTGAATTTCTATCATTCCATCGTATCATTGACCCCGGATATTTAGTATAGCGTATCTCCCCTTTTAGTATATTCCTTATGTAAGTTCTCTCCCATGGCCTATCTTCTTCCCAAGAATCTCACCGAAGCACCCCTTCGTCCCCTAAGACTGCGTCATTACGTGGTGTGGTTGCTCCGGTACCCCGTAAGGTTTTTTATAGATGGGTCAGCCCTTTTTTACCACGAGTGCGTAAAGTAAGGCCCCTTGTTTGTCGGTAAGTTCTCCAGCAGGCTATATAGGAAGGTTAAATGTGGATGGAACGGTGACAAACAACTTATTTGCTCCACCATGCCGGAGTTATTGGCGGTAAATAATGTTTAGGGATTTTTTTAGGGAAGTGTATGAATGAAGGGTTGGTAAGAAGGGAAAGTGCTTGCACCTTGAAGGAATGGGTCTCAAAGAGTGTCGCTAACTGTGTCTGGTTAATCTCAAATTGATGTCCATGTGTATCTTGGTGTCTATGAGCACTGTGTGTCCTAGGGTCTTCCTTGGGTTCTTGGTCTCGGTTATAGTTTCGGTGTGTCTGATGCTTACCAACTGTGTCTGGTTAATCTCAAATTCATGTCCATGAGTACTGTGTGTCCTAGGGTCTTTCTTGGGTTCTAATTGGTCTCGGTTATAGTTTCGGTGGCTCACTTTTTCCACGATTTCAGTCAGTATGACCTTCATCTTCCCTTTCAATCAGGATACCCCCGTGTTCTGTTTACGAGTTAACAACCATAGTTCTTTGGGAGCCAGTTGTCTCTCGTCCCTCGTTTTATATACACCTTGTGTAGGAAAAGGTTCACTGTTCAGAGTTTCATGGGAGCAGCGCTGGTTAAAGAGGGTGTTTCCGACTGTTTCGCATCGTTTGGCTTCTTGTAAACGGCGCGCCAGAGTTGAATGACAAGTTCTGCCTACCAGCGACACGCTCTTACGATTCTTCAGCTAGCTTTGACCCGAGACGTACTGTCGTTGCGCCGCCTGTAACGAGAACCTATATACTCACTGATAGTCTTAAAAAGCCGGTTATTAGTAATTTTTTAACGTCCAAATTCATTCCTTGTCACCATATCCATGCTCTGTCAATATCTCAACGTCTTCTTTCTTTCTTGTTATAATGGAAGACACTTTGGTGACCGTGTACTTGATGGAGAAAATGTCTTTGAAGCTTAAATAGTCATCCAGGCTGTTTTTAAAAGAATATCTTCATCTTTGTGTCAAAAACTAAGATTTTTACGTAGATTTTTCTTAAGCGTTAACTTTTATCGCTTACAATGCAGCCCAATTTTTTTCAGTTCGTTTTCAGACTTGAGTTGTCAAATGTCACGCAAAGTTTTGGCTCCCTCGCTATGACGCTCTTTTTTAACCCATTTCCCGAAGATTTTTACGCTATTTTCTATATTTAATACTTGTTGTCATAACCTACCTCGTAATGAAGAAAATTAGTTTGCCAAAGATATGTATATTAAACTATATCCTAATATGAATTAATTTAGAAGTCTTACGAAGTTACAAAGACCAAGTTGATGATATAGTTATGTAAAAACATCCAGAAAACTTACGTATAATTGTAATTAAACCAACCAAATCCTTTGGTGTGGTTGGTGACGTTACATAGTTACGAAAAGCCCCAAAGTTTCCGCATATAATCACAAAACCAATTGAATATTCGGAGAAGTCTTAACAAGCTTTAGATTAAACTCCTCCTAATATTAAACCCTTTGAAATGATAGCTCAGAAGTTACAAAACATCCCCCCCGCTCTAAGTCCAACAATAACCCGGCAGTTTCCTTTGATGCAGTTATATAGGACCAATTTCAAAACGATGTATTGACAAAAACGGAAAATAATTAACCGGAAGTGCTAAATTAATAATTTCGTTTTGTCTTTTGTTTGCAAACATATTTGAGCATAGGTAACATTTGAAGACGGCTAGATTGCGATGTTAATTAAGTTGATATTTAAAATTTTGGATGTTGTTTTGATGCAACTACTCGCAACTACTTTTGGGACTTGAATACTACGTTAAGCGTACGATATATTTGTTATTCACCAGATATATTATGAAATTAGTAATTTAAAGGAGAAACTTGCGGAAGGAAAAGGAACTTTTTTTGTAGGTGTTTTCAAATAGGTTATTCGCAATGTGATTAGTTTATTGTGGTAACTTCGTTGTTAATATACGTTTGAGAAAACTTTAAAGCCCATCATTATTAGGAGAAGGAAGAGTAGGGTTATAGAAGAGCTAGGCGAAATTGATACGAACGACGCAATTTCAGGGAATTTGATAAAGAGAGACAACTTGGTTATGCAGGGGAGGATGTAGAGCTATTAGAATATAAAACATAGGGATCAAGGCATAGTTTGGTGCGTGAAAGAGATTTTGAAAAGCAGGGGAGATCTCGGTATACCATAGCTATAGTTGTACACGACTGGAGAGATCAAAGAGCCGAATGTATACAGGGTGTTTCTGATAAGTCTGCCATAAATAAATGGGTCCATTCTTTGGGTCAATGTGAGTGGAATAGTGTCACCGGAACAGAACAATACCTCTAAATAACGATGTTAACTTTGTGTGGAAATTATAACTTTACTTTACCAGCGTATCCCGTACAATTCTACAGATCTCTTTGATAGTACACTTCTGCTACATAATGGCCCAATGACGTTCTCCTTGTTTTATTGGCTAAACAATGGACTATTGAAGGCTGATATGTCTTACTCCAAGTCTATGATTATTTCCTGGTTTTATTGGCCAATCAATGTTTGGGTTCCCTTGTTCCTTGGTCTCAGTTTGACCTATAGAACGCACCCTTTAATTTAATTTACATGGCAGACTTATCCGAGAACACCCTGTATAAGGTGAAGCCAACCAAGGCTTAGATTCTGGCAGTGTATACAAGAAAACTCATAGAAATCGGCGAGACTTCAAACCGTACACGCTATATAGATCGCGGAACATACAGCGCAGCGACACGGAGTTTATATTATAGTCATATTCCCATAGCTCGTGAGCCATGTACGCATCACCTCCTACGTTTACGCTATGGACCTTGTATGTATGTATGGTCGTTTGTAAACTAGCTTTGATATTCCTTGAATCTGAATAGAAGGCATTGAGATCCGCGCGATATACACACCATCGCCGCGAATGTGTGGCTATTGAAAATGGACAAATAAGCTCCTACTGTTTACCGCAGGCACCGCGAGATCATATGAGACCACGATGATGATGAGGATGGCGAAATTTAAACAAGATACTTTTAAAGCTTTTGTATATATTGCGTCGAGCTGCTGCTGTGTTTACGCGTCTTGCTAGTTGTTGGGTGCTTTCTATAGTCGCGTACGTCTAAAAGGGGTTGGTTTATTTAATGGAATAATGTTTTAAGTCTGTATGACACGAGTTTCTAATTTTTAACAAATTATTTCATGAATTTGTTGTTCATGATATATCTTTGGGCCCTTTTTGGTTCAAATCCCTTCATTGTCCCGGAGCCTTATTTTCATATTTATGATGTCCATAAACAGGAATCGCAACAGAGCTACTTTTTAGCGGAATTTTCGTTTTCCAAAAGTTAACAAAGAAAAGAAACTTTTTAAATCTTTATTTGGCCTAAAAATTCTACTCCAGCTACTTTAATATTCTTATTTAAAGAATGTAGGTTTATTTATAATTAACTAATTATAATATTCTTACTACGTTTCCCAGTTCTAAATTAAGTTAAATTGAGTCTTAACTTTAATTTTTATAGAAATAGAAAATCAAAATTTTGTTATTGGACGAATTTGAGATATAACATTTTAACCCTGCAGGTATAATGACGCTGTATACTTTATATGAGATTTTATCCATTCAATCGAGTGCATTCCACAAGGAGTTTCGCCGTCGCTCCCTCCGTTGTCTATATATATATATATATGTTTATATCTTAATCCAGGCCTTGCACGCTTATAAGGTGCAGTTTATTTAAATAAGCGCCTATAATTTATTCCTTTTGCGACGTACGCGTATGTTATATGCAATTATATATAGAAATATATCCGTTCAAAATGTTTTAAGGGTATATGAGAGAAAGAGTGGTTCAAACTAAGAGAAATCCGAGCCCCATAAGGAAACTATAATATAAATTTTTAAATATTTGTTTGATATATTCAAAAGGGAAAATTTGGGATTCCGAATCTTGCCGCGGAGAAGCTGAGATGTTATAAGGGGAAAGGGAGGGATGCGGTTTCCTCGAGCTCATAATGCTTTTAAGGGAATAAAGAATCTTCTTTGTTTTGAGTAAAGCGAATCTTCTATATCGAATTTTAGTATACAGGGTGTTTCTGATAAGTCTGCATGCATAAATTAAGGGGGATGTTGTTCTCTTGGGAATTCGATTTTGGGTCGAAAATGATGTAACTTCTATCTCCATTTTGTTCGCCATTATGGACACTGTTTTTGAGTTATGATTTTCAAGAGTGTTTTAGGGATCGCCCCTTAATTAAACTAGCCCCAATCATTGTCTAAATCAGTTTCTTAATTAAATTTAAGGGGTCATCCGTAAAATACTCCTCCAATCATAACTCGAAAACAGTGTCCCTTATGGCCAGCAAAATGGTGATAGAAGTTACATTTTCGACTCAAAAATCAATTTCTCAAAGAACATCCCCCTTAATTTAGCATGCCAAACTTATCAGAAACACCCTGTATATTTCAGGAACTGTTTGTTTTTGGGGTTACATTAGTTTTCTCTTAACCATATATATCTGTATCACTTTTATTTAGTTTGATTTTTATAGCAAATGGTGACTTTATTCTCAATTATACTAAATATGCTTATGGTTGCGTTGATGAATTGAAAGTATTTGCTTAGACGCTTTAAGTGTCCAAGATTCATATCGATATAGTAGTACTTATCTAGATTCCAAGGCGATTCAAAGCGGGTTTTCTCTACTGACATTGGTCCAATGCTCGGCAGTTGAAACGGTTGTACAGGCGTTATCTTTAACTTGATCTATTTTCTCTTGGCGTTTTTGGAGGTTATAGGGTTTTGACCTATAGAGAATGTAAAAGACGTTTCCGTGCATTGCAATAAATCCAAAATATTAAGGTCCCTCATCCTTTCCGGCTATGGGACAGGCAAAAGCGGTGCGAACCCCCCTACCCCCTTTTGAATCCCCCCTCAACAAGTCGACACTTTCTCATCTTTGAAATATCTTCCCTTTTTTTAATGCAGCGCCGTTTCGCGGATCCCTCTAAAGAAGCTACCACGATATAGACGTTCCTTTTTAGCGCTTCTTTTTCCGTAGATGCTCTCGTAAAAATAACTCTTCAATCCTCTCGCCGCATCCTCGATGCACGCATCCATAGTGGAAAAACGCCGGGCAAACGGGTTCTACATAACGTTAACGTTTCCAAACGAACTGTTATTAAAACTGACGCTTAGGCTTAGTATTGGAGGAAGTTTCTAGCAGCACTCTCGAGGAGGAAATCTCCTCGCTAATATTAATATTTGGCGGGTTATTTACACACCAGACGTACGCTACTCTACTACGGGTTAAAGATAAGTTTTCCATCGCGAAAATCATGACACTCTTTCGTTATATCGTTGCCAGGGAAATTGAAAGGATAATTTCAAGGCGTAAGTTTTGTTTCTTAAAATTTGTTGTAATTGCGTAGCGCCACCTGTCATTTAAGTTACTCGAGAGATTGTCTGCCATAATAGAGAGCTTTGGCACCTAGTAAGCGATAATGCAAAGAAGGAAAGAGTTTTACCAATTATTGACCTCAATCTGACCTGAAAGAATTTGTACGTTTTTGACCTCTGACCTTGACCTCCATTCTGGTGTTAATGAACTCGACCTTTTACAGTGTTGTACTTTCATTGGTTTATTTGTTCTTTGGAAAAGGGGCGGGGTTTAAAAAATTAGGGATGCCAGTGCTATAGTTATTTAACCACGTGGCGCTGCTGCTCTCAGTTGTTTAGCTGTCACTCAACACTTCTTCAACTTATCTGGCAGCTTAGTGCCGTCGCATTCTTTCCAAGTCCATTTTTCATCTCCCCTAAATACTAAAAACGTTAAAAACGTGCCCTGTTCCGTTAAGTTTGTCCAGGACGTATCTGTTGTACTGGAGTGGAAACACCAAACGTCCTTTGCCATAAGAATATGGTTAGTTTCTACACCAGTAGTAATGAAGCCTTGTTTCTTTGTAAATAATGGTTATTATTTTTTGCTGTGTTTTCTTCCGCGTTTTTAGTCCATCGTTATTCAAGTACAGTCTATTAATACGAAGTACATCAACCTTTAGCCCGGGAACGAAATTACGACACTATTAATTTTGTACGTTTCGACAGATATTAACTCGAAGATATAATTTCTGGTATTTCAAGTTTTAAATTTATAAGAGATTACCCGCTAATGTAAAGAAGCATAGGTTTGTTACATTACTTCGAGTTAATATACTCCAGTCATCGTACATTACGCTATTACTCTTATAATTCAGTTGCCGGTATCAGTGAAGAACCTACCTCAATTTGTACTTCGAATCCCTTGAATTTAGATGGAGGTTAGGTTTACTTGCATTGTAAATTGATACTGAGACGCTATCTAGTTGAGGAATTTCATAAATTTGCTTAATTTTCCTTTAGGTTTTTGTAGTCCAATCTTTTGGGGAGAGTTGTCTGTTTTTCACGCGAAACATTGTTGAGTGTTGAGAAGGAAATTTTTCTATTTCGCTCTTGAGCTTCCTACCCTAAACTCTAAACTCCTCTGACAGTTTCTGGCAGCCATAATGTGACGTCAAACCACCCTCCCTTTTTTTTCTTTTCTTTTGTGATTTTTTTAATTTTTTTATGTTTCTTTTGGTATAACCAAGAGTTTCGGTTCCAAGTTTTAAAAATCTATCCCCTGACTGTGTTTTTTGAGAACAGCAGCGCGTGTTAAGTTAAAATTTTAAAGGCAAGAATAATTAAGAAAGGCTTGGAAATTAGACTCTAGGGGAATGTAAGTTGAAAATGTAGACGTATAATATAAACAAAGATCGGTTCTATGGAAATGAATCAGTTGGGGATTTCTTGTACATTTTAAACTATGCCAAAAATAATTGGAATTTATTTTTTATTTTTTTCCCCATACTGTTTCTTAAATCTTAAGGGTAGAGTAGTTTATTTTTGACAATTAAAATAGGGAATTATTCCTGTCGCCTCAAAGACTGTGTCTTTATATCGTCATAAAGAAAATGAAGAAAAATAACTTACTCTTACCACAAAAAGAGAAATAAGAAAAAAAAACCAAAATTGTGAAAAGAGAGCTAGGCTTTGTCAAATCTAGTACCACCACCATTGCACGCATTCACCAAAAATAAAATTGAAAGTAAGCTTTTATCTTTACCTCGAGGTTTATAGTTCTTCTAGCTCTTATCTTTAAAATGAGAGAAAAAGTGAAAACCTCAAGAGAGATAAAGACAGAGTCGACGGTAAAATAAAGACCCTAAGGCGGGCTAAAGTAATAATCGCTATATTTTACTGTATTCTTTCTGAAATGTTTTGCCAATTTACTCGGTTTTTGAGAAGGAAGTGGCTAATATGAGGCGAATTGTCACTGCGCTAAAGATAGAGATGGCGTCTCTTTACCCTAAACTTTACTAGAGTCTATGGGTAGATTATTCGGGTTGCCATTAGACGGTTATTTCTTTCGTAAGACATCCGATTTGTGACAAACGTTAAAGTATTTGTTTTAGGAAAACAACTCTCTTCCGTTCATTTTTGCGCTCGTAATGGAGGGGTTTAACAGTTGTCACTTAATTCATATTAGTTGTAGTATATTCAATGTTAGAAGGAGTAATTGGCATAAGGAAGTTTTCTTAATTCTTAATGTAAAGTTTTTTTTATTTTTTAAATTTATTGATTTGATTAAACTAAGGTGAAGGGGATTTTCTTTATTTGTCAAGTGACGAACCCCTCGCTGGCGTCAGTTCCTATGCCTAGTTACGCTTCTATCTATAACGTACAACTTCCTGTTTATTTTAAGGAAGTTATATTTTTACTCTAAATTCTATTTCTCTCTCTCTCTCTCTCTCTCGAAAATTTGTTGAATGGTTGGGTTTTGTTTTTGGAGATGAGCATAGTGTCTGCACTCTACTATAGTAAAACTCCTAAGTAAGATTCATTATTAATTGAAAATGTTTTTTTTTTCTATTGTAAAGATTTATGACATAGTTTCGATTGATTTGAAACGGAAATCATTTTTAGTATGAATTTATCTTTGTTGTCTGTTCTTCCTCACGACCGATCACGTGATAATACTTTGCCAGACTTCAAAAGCGCGTGCGAAATTTCAAAAACAAAGGCTAAAAAATCATTTAAAACATTTAGGCTCAAGGTTTACTCGCTGACCTATGGCTATGATCTGGTGGTATGTTAGGACTGTTATTTTAACCATCGAAAAAATGTCTCTAAATAGACTGGTATCTTAACTAGACCAGGAAGTTGATTGCCTGATACTTAATCACCCCCTCCCACCTTCCCACACACTAGTGTTTCTGGTAACTTAAAACTAAATGGCCTATTTAGAAGCCGACGACCGAAGCGGTAGACCCGGCCGGGCGAAATAGCGTGCAATGTATGTGATGCGTCCATCTCTCTCTAAATACAAGTAAATATGCCGCAAAATGACTGAACGTCGTTCATATTTTCAACGAACTCCAACGACTATTTACGTAAATACGGTCATTTTTAGACTAAAAGGTTCCCAATGTAAAGGTACAGTGAATTCATTTTATATCCCCCGGTTGATATCGCGACAATACAACCCAATGGTATCTTTCTCGGATCCTGCAAAGGGTGTTGGGACTGAAATACAATGGGTTCTATGGAGAAATCTATTTTGAGTCGAAAACGTTCTATGATATTTTCGACTCAAAATCGTCCATACCATGTCACCATCCCTGTTTTGGAACACCGTGTATTGGTCCTTGATTGTACATGATTTCTGAGTTTGTTTACTTAAAACTATAGTCCGATACGTTTTACACGTAACGTTCCATAAATCATTCATCTTTCCTTTATAAGAAAATTGGGGGACACAGATCAGTTTTGAGAGTTGGTTGGGTTCCGGACTCGGGACGAAACGGGACGAGTCGGCGTGGAGAGAAAAATATTATTAGTGACTCGTGCTGGCTTTGACATATTCACGGATGGTTGATATTCATTGACTTTTTGGAGAAGTGAAGCTAAGAAGCTATGAAGGCGCCATTGTAGACAACCGAGGCTTACCTCACGTATATCATTTTTGAAAGTTAGTTGCCTACGACATATAACCCCCCAATCATCCCCCCTCCCCTAGAGCTTTCCTCTTATATGTTATTACGAATGTCACTCGGCGATATGAAAAAATGAAGGAAAGCTTGTCTTTCGTCGTCTTCAACTCTATGGGGTGACGATGATGTCCATAGACCATAACGGTGTCACTTGTCACTGTTTAATTTGACCCTTAGTGCTGGTACCGTGTGTATTCACTCGCTGTCAGCTTGTATCGTCTATCTTTGGGTTGGGTGCACTAATTGTGGGAGGGCAACGTTGTTAAGATATGAATATGAAGAACTTCACCTTTCCCCTACATCCCCATCCCATCCCATGAAGGGAATATTTTTCATGATCCACGAAGATATCGGATGTGTCTTGCTACTAGGTATAATTCTAGTTAGTTTGGGTCGAGGTTTTGCCAGTTTAGTACAGGGGCTGCGTTTGTCTCTGACCATGGACAAAGGTAATTAACTGTGTGCTTTTGCTTCTGGAGGAGGGGCTTTGTAATCTAATGACCTTGTGTGGCTTTTATCTATACTTGATTAATTGATTTGAACGGTCACGGTCACGTCTATTGGCAACTTGGTTTGATGTTGTTAAAGACGCAGACATACCAATATTTTTCAAGCGACTTAATTTCTTTACCTAATATTTTGGTTGCGTATGAAAAATGTTTTTGAATTAACAAAATACGAAAAGGGAGAGAGAAATTTTAATTTTTCACACGTATAACGACAATCACATTCCCTTTCCTCCATATCTGTACGTAGTTGGCAATTATTGGGCGGAGTTACAACATTGGTCTGATGTCTGGAAGCGAGACCAAATATTAATTTATCGAATTGTAGCCGGGAGCTTGTCGCGCGGGACTTGGCTCCATGAGTTGAAAATCCACATTTTGTCTCCGCTCTATCATTTCTAATACTCGGAATTGGAATTATTTTTTGCTCTGTCGATAGTATCCCTGTTTTATGACATTACGTGAAGGAACGAATGCAAAATAGTAATAGCACCTTTCGTAAAATCCACATAAGCGTTACGACTCCCAAAGGTAGAGAAATGCCTTGACTGTAATTCAAAAACCAGTCTGTTCTTTTTTTTTTTTTGGTCAGACTTCAATTTGAAAAAAGTTGAATTGGACATCTACGAAACGATAATAGAATATATATTCGTTCATTGAATACAAAATGCTCAATTAGTTTATCTATTAAATTTGGGGGAGGTGGAGGGGGCGAACAATTATTTCCCAATTTTTTTTTTTTCGGGGACCTGACGTGGTTTGTAAGCTTGCCTTATTTTGTCAATTAAAATTTTGATTTGGAGGAACATTATACCGTAGGGAGGTCCCGCTGTGATTAATTACGATGTTTAATTGGGGGAGGGGTTAGAACTAATAGGTTTGATCAGGTTTTAGTCGATTAATGTATAATTTTCAAACAGGATAAATTACACGAACCATTTATGTTTTATTTTGGGATAGTTAATTATACGTATGTTAAGAAAATGTATGATATTACGTGATAACCCGTAATATAATCAAAATTTTATATTATATTAATTCCAAGTCAATTTGTTATTATTTTTTAACTACTACAATTCGGAATTGAAATTCAGGAAACTTTACTAATGTCCAGGCATCTGAGGAATACAGTTTCTATCAGGGAAAATTTTATGGTCAAGGAAAACGATATCCCAGAAGGTCAGAAGGTCAGAAAGTCTTAATTTAATTAATTTCGCTGACCCTGAAAATTTATAGGCGTTCCATTAAATTCCAAATTAGCATATCCCAATCCAAAAATATTACTCCCAACAAAGTATAATAAAATAAAAAAAAAGTAATTTCAAATACGGTAGGACACCACTTACTTTACGAGTATTTGAAGTAGACACCCAATAAATTTCTAACTAGAAACCTGATAGGTTTAAAATATATTTTTCGGGGAAGTCTATAAACCATGCACCTTATCGAGACGCGAATTAATTCGGATATTTAGTGGTATGCACCGCCAACCCCATCCCCTTTTTTTATACTCTACTCTTCCCGGCGACAAATAGCTAAGACAACAGTCTCTTAATAACTCTTATTTGTAATTCGAATAAATTATGGCGGGAAAAACCCCAGGTTCAGAAACCCGCGTGCAATTCGGGGCGCGCGACGCATGCATGCTGTAATGTTTAAAAAAGGGCACCCCATGTAGACTCAATCAAGGTCATACCAAGGATGAATTTCTAAAATACGGTATTCGAATGTATTATAATTTATTTAGCAAGTATTGATTTTTATTTCTTAAAGGGAGAATGAAACTATTCGATAATAGTTATTTAGTAGAAACTCAATTGAATTTATGAAAAAGTACCAAATTTCATCACTCCAATCACAAATTGTCCTGCAATGGGGCTTTTTCTTCTGTTTCAATTTCGAAATATCATTAATGATATTTGTAGTTTCATTTTACCATTGATGATATTAGGGTTTAATAAACAAAAATATCAACACTTAATATTTATTCAGAAATGTTTTCAAGTAGTACCGGTTCAAAAGTTTGGGGAGTTATTTTGTTTATTTTTTTTTTCATTCATAAATAGGTAATGTACTTTTCTAAGAATTCTGATTATAATTAATCGGATATAGGAAGCGAACTTAAATTAACAGAGTTCGTTTCCCGAGATTTGCATTCTTAGAGTTTCGGTATGGAAATTAAGATCGCTAATAAAATTTCTTGTTTTCTCTCTCTGAAATAACTAAAAGAGTGATATGAGAATTGAGTTTTAGAAAATTTTGCATATAGCTATATAGCTGCGTTGGGAGAAATGGAATATTTATATCCGTAGTTCTTTGAAGTCGTAGGATATTTTGGTATTAAAAAGGATTCTCGAATTTCAATTAAAATTAATTTAAGTTCGTGCGGTGTTTTCGAAAAAATGCTATTCCCATAATTTTAATATTAACTTTAAAAACCCCATCCGTTAAAACACGGATAATGTTGGACGCAATTTAAGTCCTATTTCACAATAATTGATTTGTGATCCAAAGCCTAAGAATATTACAACAAACTCATTCTTACGAATTGTATTTTATAAATTCCCAATCCGTGAAAAACTCTTTGGAGGAATTCAATTGTTTCCAAAGCTCGGTTTAAATATCTTTAAATGCAAAGTTCGTCCAAGGCATCCATGTTGGCACGTATTTCCTCCATTGGAGAATCCCCACGGAAGCTGAACAAGGAAAAGATCTTGGTCTTCCCCCTTTTGTGTGTGTGTGTGTGTGTGGCTCGAGCTTCCTGGAAATGTGTCGCCTGCACGTGACTCCATCGATCTGGCGCGCGAACGCCACATAACAAAAGATGGGCGGAGTTTTGATATAGGCGCGCGATTCTCCGGCTGATGGGAAACAATGCTTTTAACGCATGCGTTCTGCGTTCTCGGAAAACCCATTGTCTCTCTAAAGTGTATTACCGGATTGTTTAATCTATACGATATATCGCCCCAAGGCGGAGCTTATACGTATAGTCGAGGACAAATATCTATTAAGTATTTACGAGCATGCGTACGACGATGTTTAAACTATGTCTAGTACTAAATCGTTATGTAAACTCGGGAGGAAGGTTCTGTATACTGAATATAATACGGCGTACATAATTTATTTTAAGGTTTTTGAAGGTTTTCCCGTTTAATGTTTAAAGATGTATGTATGTATAGTGCGTTGGAATAACGTTATGGTTGTGGTCTATGAGCGACGTAATGTCGCCCGCTGATGCCGTAAAAGCATAACGCCAAAATAAGCCAAGCGTGTAACTTTTCCCGAACATTTTATCATAAATTGGGGGTCGGTTTAACTTCGGGCCGGGATGAATCAAAGAACTTTACTGTCTTTGTTGGTTTAACAAGATCCCAGGGACTCAGGTAAAAATTTTACCCGTGACTGGCTGACAAACACTCTGTTTGATTGAAGATACTGGGATAGTTTAAGTTTGAAATTACAAGGATATTCCCTTATACCTAGCAGGGAAAGTTTTACAGGCAAGGGCTGGACAAACGATATGAAATTGCGAATAAACATTAGGCGGACAATAGTGAGATCTCAGCTTTGTGGCCAGCCTGTATAGGCAACGATGAAATTATTGTTTAAAACACACTTTTGAAACAATATAGTTTAGTTTGTACTGTGGAAGATATTTTTTCTACGTGAAATTAGCAAATGAACTGAAGCTTGATTAAAATACTTAGTTTTAAATAATCTAATTAAATAACGTAGAATTTATTCCCAATTCCCTAACCACAGTTATCTTTTAGGCCTATTTTTAGGAGGGTTGGTAATAAATCTGTTCTTAACAGAAACTAATTCGTTATACCCCATCGCTAGCTGTTCCTATTTAAACTATTCCTAAATCAATCGGAGCTTGGTTCTTATATCCAATTTGGACCGTGATGAACATCCAACTGTGTCAAGTCAAAAATCTCTCTTTTTTCGCTCTCTCTCTCTCTCTCTCTCTCTCTCTCCTTTTACCTCTAGCGGTTTTGATCAATCTGGTAGTCGTCCTTAACAGGGGGCACTCGAGCGGGAAAAATGGATGCGAGCTCCTGTCTCTTAGCATCCTTCTCTTCCTCCTCCTTCGCATCTCTTTTCTCCATCTCAGTTTGATCCTCATCCTTTTGGGCTGTCGCTTTTTTCTTCTCTCTCTCACTCTCCGGAGCTTCCTTAGCCCGTGGCGAGATGACGAGTCATCCCTGTCTTACCTGCCACGCGTCTACCAAGCCATAATAGGCAACCTATTACGAGTGTCTTCTCTCTCTGATCAATAAAGGCTTCTTTTAGACGTGTATACACTCCTGTCCCTTGTTATATATGTTTTGCTATGTTCGTGTCATACGCTTTTTGATTTTAATTAGTTTTTATCGCGTTTTTTCTTCGGTTTTGAGTGCCACGATGCTTAACTCATTACGTAAACGCGTTAAAGATGTTTCAACCTTATACCATAGAAAATTGATATTTTGTATTTTGAAACTATGAATGTTTCATTGGGTTTTTGATAGTCAAAGAAGGGATAACTTGAATAATACTTTACTTTTTCAAAAGATTTGATTTGTTGCTTTATAGTTTCTATGAATAACTTCATAGTAAAACTAGTTGTTCTTTTTGCGTCGACAATCTCTTGGTATTTAGTGAAGCGTTTAATGTCTTTAATGCATTCAGCACTGCGTTCGCGATATAAAGACAGCATTATCCGCAAGAAGGGCTAATGTTTCACTGTGGTTTATAGGTACCATTATGTTTACCATTACCATCTAAAACCCATTCTGAAACGTACTTAGGATATACTATACCATTCTCTAGGACAGTACCAAGCTTTGCCTTGTTTATTTTATTATTAGAAAGTACAGTGCACTAAATTCCCATTAGTTTCGTAAATTGTCTGTCACAAAATACGCTATTCGGCTTTCACGTACTTAATCTATTCAGGTAGCTCCATCAAGGACTATCGTAGTTGGCCCAGCTACTTGTCCTCGATAGTAAATTGAAAACAAGGCTTCATTTGTAACTCGGCTGTCTTTCTTTCCTCGAGCTCCTTCATCCGGAGATAGTCATTCTGTTTTAAGGAGGAGACAAGAAGATGGGGAGGTCAAGGGTCATTACGTTTTCTCTTTGACATTTAGGTTCCCCTAGCTTGACTTTACCAGTAACCCGAGAGAACTATGACGTCCTCTGTCTAATAGAATTTCCCATGTAGTAGCTCTCTCCTTCTCTTAAGCCTCGGTCTTTCTGTCACGAAAAATTTCCGGGACAAAAAATCAGCGGACAAGCGTCTCGGTTTAACGCAATTAAAACAACGAGTGTTGACTCGGCTCGGAGACCTAGGCCTAAGAGGTATATATCAGTCTCTGACACGTTGAACCTTTGGATAGGTATCGTTATGATCTTCTTGAAAAGTTGAAATTATGATCTATAGTTAGGCCTAACGTCGCGGTGCCCATTTTTATCTGTTTTTCTTGTTTTTCGGAGGTCTTGTTTGGCGTGTCTGTAAGTTTTTGAGTTAGATTCATTCGCGCGCGCGTTTTTCCCGCCATTCTGACAGTAAATTTGGCGGGTAAAATGAATTGCTCTAGCAACAACCGCGCCCCCTTTTTGAGCGCGGTTTTCCTAAGACCCAGCTAACTTAACTCTCTTCTCACGCGCTCTCTTTCGAAAATGATTTTTGACAAGTCAGTATTTCTTTCCCGATAATAAATGAGTTTGAAAAATATTTGGCGGGACTTTCTCTTCTTCATTACAATAATTCTCTTGTTCTTTGACGAATATGAAATTTCCGGCCTAGGAAATGATGTGGGCGAATTTGTTAATCAAATATTTACTCGGAGACGTTCAAAATCTTTGAATTAAAGGAATTTTTGAAGATAAATCATGTTATAGTTTTAAATTGAATCGCTAAGCCTAATTCGACTAAACAACTAAATCACAATGCGAATAAGCCTTTCACTAACTCTCTCTCTCTCGCTCCTCTCGAGATCTCTAATATTTATTCCGAGACATCTTGAAAACGTTTTCAGTTCTTTTGAGATTGAAAGTTTTTCTGGTAAAGATGGAAGGGGCGACGCCCTCTGCTAGCCGCCTTTGGAAACAACGAACTAAAAAGTGAAGACCTTAAATTTTTCGACGTATATATTGGCCCATAATTTATACCTCGTTCAATTATAAAGATTTTTTTTTCTTTTTTAACTTCATTTCATTTTATAAGCTGTCCAGCGACGTGCCATTACCTATCGAATATTAAAAAGTCTCTGTAGGTCGGACGTCCCTTAAGGAAAGGTAAAAAAAAAAAACGTTTAAACAGTTCCACGAAATTGTAAAAAATATTGAAATTATTTCAAGAGAAAGTGAATCTATATAATACCAAGAAGTGATATCTAGTTTATTAGGGAGAAGGTATAAATCCGCCACATTTATAATCTAGCTTTATCTCCAGTCAGGACGTAGATCCGGAGTTAATCCTCGCCTCTAAATTACAACCAGCATCTCATTGGTTCTTGAAAACTCACGTCAGCGCGACGCGAATGACGAAAATTACGTATTTTCCGATTGAGGAGAGGCGAAATAGCCCGGGGCCTCCTTTTACGTCCCCCCATGTATTTTGAAAGGGGGACTGGGACTATGGCGAGCGAATACATAGGCACCTTATACCTTCTCCCTAATAAACTAGATATCGCTTCTTGATAATACGAAATATGTATGAATCAACGCATCATATCTTTTAATTTTGAATTCCATTATACTATAACCGAGGTGTCTGATTGGTCCCCCAATTAGACTTGAAAAAGAAAGAGAAAGCATCGAAAACAAACGTCGGAATTAATTTTTTATTCTTTAATCAACTATAGCGACATATCTTGAAGGTTTTGAGAATGGTAAACAAGTTTTTGTGTTTATTCGGGTAATTACACGTTAGCACCATTCTCCAACTTCCCCCCCCCTCCCCCGAGACTTGTGTGTGAGTCTTCTCTGGAAACGTATAGTAGTGCCTTAAACGATTTAACCTCTTCTACCGGTCTTTTTGGTGGCGCAAGTACTTACTTATTAATAGCTGGAAGGGCTTGTAAATTTAATGGATTTATAATTAAGTCTCCAACCTTAAACTCTGCCCCCTTTTTAAAATATAGTACCCGCATTTTATTTTTTTTTCTCTCTTCTTGTTTTACGCTAATGATTGGAATTCATTCAGGTTATGTGTCATTATCCAAGAATAATGCGTGTCGATGGATGAGTAGCGGTTTAATGGTGTTTTTACGCAAATGATTGAGCTGTTTATGGAAACTAGCTTAAACCTTAAATTCTTCAACATTGTTTATTCGAGTTAGTGACGTAGTTGTTGCGAAATTATTTATATTTAAATATGTGGTTTGTTAATTACGTTACGTCATAAAATAGGAAATATTTCTTAGCCACGTTTAATAGAGAATACTTTTCGTGGACAATTCATACGTCATATTGAACTCCTATACAGGGTGTTTGTGAAATGTCCATCAATAATGAAAGGGCGTATTTATTGGGCCACTTTGAGTCGAAAATGTTCTATGACATTTTTCCGTCCGAGCCACTGTTTTCAAGTTATGATTGGAGTAATTTACGGATGACCCCTTAAATTTAATTAAGAAATTGAAAGACAGCGCTAATTTAATGAAGGGGTCATCCCTAAAATATTCAAATCATAACTCGAAAACCGTGGCTCGGACGGCAAAATGTCATAGAACATTTTCGACTCAAAATGGCCCAATAAATACGCCCTTTCATTATTGATGGACTTTTCACAAACACCCTGTATAAACGTGAGGACCGACTGAATTGCGTCACAAGTTACCTACCCAAAATCGTTTTGGGAGAATGTGTCATCGGAAAATTTTTTGAAAACAATTTAATACAGATTAATCTTAAGTTTGCTTCAAATGATAGTAATGCAACGCGTTCCAACCTTTTTTAATTAATAATCTTGTAATAGGGAAAAATAATTTTACAAGCAATTGAGTCGATCAGATAATAGGGAGGCGTAATAACTCCTAGACCGGTTCCACAAAGCAAAAAAGGAAATTAACATTCTTTGCCAAAACCAAAAATGCAGCCAAAAAGGCAATTTTCTCTTGTTATTATAGAATAGATTTTAAGAGACACACGTATATGTAGGAAACGAAAATCAAATGATTAATAGAAATTTATAATAATACCCAATTTGGTAATACTAAGGACTCTTTTGATTCCCGCCCCCATTTACGCCCCCTTATCTTTATCTTTGTCGTTTGCCTAAGGTTATTAAGACACCTGACGTATACCAATTATACAACGGAGGGCGACCTAACCTGAAACCACGAGTCGTATTTAATAAGTTTAATTAATGGCATATTAAAAAGAATCGGGATAAATTGACGTACTACCCTGCATGTTCAAAAATTGCAAAAAAGATATTTCGATATTTATTTATTAGGCTACCTGAATTAACACCTCGCGACTGACTATTGCAATGAAATTTTTTTTGGTAGAATGATAATTATATTTTTCCCGAAGCTGGATTGACGTGCTTTGATTTTTAATTACCTTTGATTAAAATCAATTGGAACTCCCTCTAATTGAAGGGAAACTGAAATAGGTCTATTATTTCTATTATTAGTAAACCTCTGCCGGACCTATTAAGAAAATTATTTCACAATATCTTTAAAAAATAAATCATATTAATAAGCGTTAAGATTTAATTATTTTAAATTGTGATATTTTCAGTTAGTTTTGTGAATACTTGTGGAAACTATTATCCTTATTATAATTTTAATTTTTTTGTAGTTTTTGACAAATACGTATTTTTAAAAGAAAAGCTCTCCGCCAATCTATAGCAACCCTAACTGAAATTTTGGAATTTTTCCTTATGTCAAACCTACTATTAAATCTTAGGGATCGAATATTATTGGTTGCTTGATTGTGTTTTCCACTCACGTATTTCGATAGATTTCAGCTATTATCGACCCATATATTATTTTGATTTGCTTTCCAATTTTTATTTAATTTTTTTTAAATACGCCGTCATAATAAAAATTTCAAGAAGTCGCGTTCTAGAAACACGATAATAATTTAAAAAATAGGCCAAAATTATTCCAAAATTAGTCCAAAGCGCGCTTAAGAAATAGAGCCGCAACAATTTGAGTAAAATAAAATTATGTCGGGATCGAGTCATTTTGAATGCGTTGTTGAAACAGTATGGCCACAACGATGTTTCGTGGACTTTGAAAACAATTAAATTAGATTTAAGTTGGAAGGCGTAGGAATGAAAACTTTAATCTTACCCTGACAGACAAAGCTACAAAATGATAATAAGCAACCCTAGATTTATTTAATTTAAATTACCCTTACCTCTTATGGAAGAATTTTTGCATGTTACGCTAGGCCGGGTTGCTGTGTGTGTGGGTTTTACTTATACAGTCTCTAAACCTAAAATGTCGCCCAAAGGCCTTAACATTCTACTATTATTATTATAATAAAACAGGTAGGTAATTATTTTAAGTGACAAAACTCGCCTTTTTCTCCAATCTTCAGTCTATACGTATACAGATACAAAAAAAGAAAAATTCTAGCTTCTCGTAATAATGGGACTATTATCTATGAACGCACGTTTAGAGAAAATGATAGGTCCTACCAGTCTTTTAGACAACCCCTGCTCGCTCTCTCTTGTAGGTCCTGAGGCTTTTGAGGACGAGGCATTTGATATGTGTACGAAGTAATTTCTTCTTTTAGTTGACAATGTGAACGTTCCGCACTTTTGTTTCAATTTGACAAAAACTCGTACGTGTTAAGCCTAATTTGAAAATGAAACTTTAATAGCACGAGCGATTTTTCGCGCCCAAAACTTGGAAAGCACGAGCGATTTTTCGCGCCCTAAACTTGGAAAGCACGAGCGATTTTTGCGCCCAGAACTTGGAAAGCACGTGCGATTTTTCGCGCCCAAAACTTGGAAAGCACGTGCGATTTTTCGCGCCCAAAACTTGGAAAGCACGAGCGATTTTTCGCGCCCAAAACATCGTCGCTCTTTAAATTCTCAGGACCTACACGATGGAAATATGATTTTTGTATCAAGTAACATTACGATGTCTTCGACTAAATATTAATTCCATATTATCGTTGTTAAATGCCGCAAAAAATAGTGGTATCGTCAAAGATGTAAGGTATATAGGCTATATATATCTAAACCCCTATGTCGTTAAATTAATGTCTATTTCAATTGCTTTTAAAGTGTAGGTGAAACTCTTCTTATTGGCTAGTATATTATTTTTATAATTCACCACATTAGTGTTTTATCCGGTATGTGAAACCGTGTCTTAACTTTGTATACGATTTGACTATGCGTAATTTTATTTCAACTTCCCTTTAAACAAAAAAAGGCTATGATTATAAAATACTTCAAATGTCATTACCGGAATATGGAATTTATTTTAAAACGCTCTAAAATTTTAAATTATTTAGTAATGTTCATTTTTATTTCTTTGAAGGTATAATTACACGAACGTTGAATTATTTATAAGGATACTTTTTAATTAAATTTAATTAAAAATATAGGGTATGTTATTAACTATTTGATCATCTCGTCTATTAATCATTGAAAAGAAAAATTAAAAAATATGATGGGGAATATAAAACTTAATCCGAAATTATTTTCTTATCTTCTGTAGCGAGATTCATTGTTTTTCTAATAATAATCAAGCTATACTTTTAAGATTAGGGGCGTGGTTTACATCATTATTCATTTGTTCTAAAAGAAATTAAAAAAAGAATGTTTTATTATTTCTGAGATGGAATTTTAACACTTAAAGTTAATTTTAAGATCGGATAAAGGTAGAGTTTCACAAAAAAAGTTTGAAAGAGATTTAAAACTTCGGAGGAATTTGCTTATTTTGAAAATGATTCCCTAATATACTTTACCTTTAAAGTATATAGATAGATATATCCATTCTTTTGCCTGAAACCTTCAAGTAATAAATCAATTTGAAATTGAGTTAGGGGGTTGAAATTTACCGGCGATTGGGGGGGGGGGGCTTTCAAAATTGCAGTGTTTTTAGCTAGAGGTTACTTTCTTCAATTAAAAGGCGCTCTGAAAACACCAAAAATGTTTTTTTTTTCTTTTCTTGCCCCGAACCCTATAGTATACGCTTTCTTAATAACCCCGAGGACATAGGCTAAACTCATTAATTATATTTAAATGTTTTTCGTTATTATATCTTCAAATATAATGTTCAGTCTATACTATATATTTTTTAATTGTAATTATTATATATGCATAACGAATATTTTTATATGATTACGAAATATTACATGACTGTTTTTTCTTTTCTTTTAGGTTGCTTTTGTTGCTCTGATTCATTTGATTTGACAACAGTAATTAATTAATTAATGCAGTCTGGACTTTTGGGACTTATTCTAATTTCGGTGAGTTTTTGAATTCTTTTTTTAATCTTGTGGTGTTGGTTTTTGGGTTATCAATAAGTGTATCAATAAGTCAAGAACAAACCAAATTGGTTTGATGACTTTTTTCTTGTATAAATTGCCTTACAGACCAACCAGACTTTACCGCGAGACCAAATGGTTAAGTTAAAATACCAAGAAATTATTTCTACTTTTACTGATAGAAATTTAAAAACAAAGACTTGATGAAGAAACAAGTAAAGTTATTGCTCGCGAATTTGTTATTATGCCCATATAGAAAATTACAACTAACCCTTCCAAGTATTTAAGAGTTAAGGTACATCTTATAGGATCTATAAGGTTTAGGAAAGTCTTCCTTAAAATTCCTGAATGGTAACTTAAGAATCGGAATTTAGGGGGGGGGGGCTTATTTAGACTCATCTTATGAAAAACGTTGTCGTCACTGTAGCGTCACGCGGTTCTTTAATTTTTCAACCGAATAACTTAGCTTCTATTCCAAATCCCCAAATTGAAAAAAAAAGAAGAGTAAAATTTGAACGCGATGCAATGTAGGCAAAATACTTCTCTCACCGGAAGTGCGGTTTTTTAACTTCCTCGAGTTCCAAACTATCTCATACTCTCTCTTCCCCAACAAAAATGAAATACGGAATATAAAAAAAAACTTTTTAAAAAAGGGTTGTAACGTTTTCTCGCGCGTTTTCTCATTCATAAATTTGGGCCTCGGAAAAATACCGTACACTCTTTTTATGAATAGACTTAACCCGGCCCTAAGCCTCGGTCTCCTCTATTTTCGTCGCCCATTTCTTTTTGCTTCAAACGTTTTAATTTTAGATTATGCGTTCCCATTAACTCGTTGGGATGAAAGATGTAGACTTTTGTACTGTACAGTATATACCATCTCGAATTTATTTAATTATCACAAGGAATATTAGGTGTAGCTTGGGAAAGTTGCTAGGTCATGTCTTAGTAAGCCTTGGCTATACTACAGGAATCTCTAGGTTCTACTGTAGGATTTCTCCGAGATAGATTTAGTTTGTAAGTAACGATTCGTGGTGAACGTGAAATAATTCATGTTAGTTGAATACAGCCTTCTTGAATTGGATGGTAGGGTGTCAAGCTGAAGTCTTAGGTTATAAAAAGTAGTACCCTTACTGTATCCAGTTTATTTTTAAAACACACCCCTCTCTCTTTCTCATTTTGCGTTGTGGGATTGTTTCGAGAGTGTAGAATTCAAGAACTATTGTGAATGTAACTTCAGTCTAAATGGAAAGGAAGCTAGTTACTTTTTTTTTGTTGCGCGGTTGATATGTCGCGTGTTTTCTTGGAGTATATGTAGCGTCGCAACCGTGGTCCGTGGGTGGGTGGTGTAGCATTTTTGGAGGGTGCTGCTTTGCCTCTGTCTTCGCGGAGATGACTTACTTCCGGTTGCTTAGTTGTTTCCCCGCGCCATAACCATACTAGGAAGTGATAATAGGAACCGAGGTTTTTCTTTTTGTAAAGCTCATTTTGTTGGAATCTAGAATTAACCGACAATAGTTTTTTTAAGAGTGTATAATAATTAGGCTTGGTCAGGTTTTGTTGTGACACTTTCTTCGTCACGCTTCTCCGTGTTTTGAAAGAAGTTTTCTAGCAAGAGACCAAAAATTATGAAGTGGGGAGCACCCAATTGAGAGTTTTCCATCATGGTAAAGGCTTAAGGTGCCACTAGCTGATAGCAAACCTAAATTGACCACGGAAAACTTTGTAAGCCCGTCGCATCTGTTGGGTGCGCGAATCTCGATCGTCTATGACAGCTGCATGCTGTTACGTTAGTTTTCCCTTTTTCGTGGCTAGTTTGATCCGAGGGATGGGTGGTAGAAGCGAGACTCTTTAATAAGCCATCAAAAGGGGAACGAATAGGGGACAAAACTTAACTCGCCATGGCGCGCGCTAAAAGTTTGTGTTGTCAATAAGGTCCGCGATGCGAAGCCTAATTCGACCAACGTTGGGACCCCCTAATACGGATTTTCCCGCGTTTTCTCTCGCGCATCAGTGGTCCTCCGCCGTACGTCGCGCGTTGCTTGCGTGATCGGGTTCGATATTGGCTGGAAAAATCCGAGAACGACAAGCTTACTTATCAGCGTATAACTCACCCCGTATCGCGCCCAAAATATTTCCCGCCAAAAACTAAGGCGCGAGACTTTACCCCCGCGTGTCAGGGACCCGGCTAATTACAAAATAGCGCGCGCGAATCGCCAATATTCATTCGCGCGTGCATATGAGCTGGTGCGGACTAGGATGTCCTGATGTTTTGCCGTCGCGTCGATTCTATGGAGAATTCCGCTAGGATTTTGGATTAAAACGAAGGAAGGAAGGGGTGTGTGGGGGTTAGGATCTACGGTTCCACGATGATGATAATTAGGAAGAAGATTAACTCATTGAATTGGTCCCACCCCCACACACTCTTTCCCGCCTATTTTTCTAATTTTAAGCCTCAATGTATTTTTAATAAGAACTTTTCGCTCTCGAGTCTTTGATTGAGATTAATTACGAGACAGTGCGGCATGGGGTTTCAAACTTTTCCTAATTATTAGACTAAACGTATTAATTATAATAATTGTTCGTGTATTAAGCGCGTACATATTTTCCCAAACGGGTTGAACTCTTTGGATACTAAGTCTTATGTACTGTCAAATACCTAAGCGTTAATCTAAGGTATTCAATCCTTAAAATCGAATAAAAGAAAAAGAATAAAATGTGATTCAAAGAAATTCATCGCCCGTGATAGAACGTCATCTATGTACCAGAATGGACCGCGGCGGCGCTAACACGCGTTTAAGTTTTGGCGGGAAAACTTTTATTTTCTCGGCGTGCACCGAAAAGTTTTCTTGATATAATAAAAGCTCCATAATGGCTTTACCAAATGAAGATTGACACAATGAAAGCCCTCTCGAGCCTCTGCTAAGAGAAAAGGGATGAAAATTGGCGGTGAAGACCCTGACGCTCCCGAGTATCTTTCCCCATAGTTTTTTCCGCGCGCTCTTTATTCCGCTGGCTGCGTGCGAATCTCTGTAGGGATTTGCGGCAAGACTTGTCACGAGCCTTTCAGAATTGTCATAATGAAAAGGATATTTTTCTCCGCGCGTGCTAGGCCTTTTTTTTTTACTTTTATTTTGTCTCTATTTCTACCCGATGTAAATGGTTTTGATAGAGACATTGCATCGCGCGCGACAATGATCCCGAAGGTGGGAAAATTTAGCTCCAAATATTCCGTTCTCGCGCCACATATTATGATGGGTATAAGAAAAAATGTTACCGTTTTACATCGTAAGGCTTTCTACCGGGTACCAACCTCGGATCAGTTTGGGATCAACGCGGATGGGATTTTCGTGTCCATTTTCACGTAACACCGCAAACCGCTTTGCGATCTGTTCAGTTCTATTCTCGGAAGCTCCGAATCCTTTCGCTTTTCCTCTAGTATTCTACTAAATTGTCTGGCAGGCCTTTAGTCGTCGCAAGCTTTATTTGATTGGTTATGCGGATTTTGTTACATAGACGTAGACATTTCTCCTGGAAATCGCAAAAATTAAATTTCAAAATAAATTATTATTTTTTCCCTTTTCTTAAATTTGAAGTCAAAATTTGTTTAGGTACTTCATTTCTCTTCCAAAATGGATGAAAAATGCTTCTGGTTACATTTGCCAAAACAACCTTTATGTTGAAATCATTCCATACACTAATATATTCCCCTACCCCCCCCCCCCCAAATTAAAACGGAACATTTTCCCATAAGCTAAAATAATCACAAAAATTGCTACGCTAACTCTTTCAAACTTTTAACAACAGATCAAAGTAAAATTCAAAATACACACACACATACGTACGAAACCGCGCCTCAAATTTTTCAATAAAAATATTCCCATTAAATTTTGCAATCACTTCAATCTAACCTCATCTCATCTCCATCCTCCTCCTCCTCATCTTCTCTCTCTCTCTCTCTCACTCGGAGAATGGAGAACGAGGGTATAGTATAGTTGTGTAGTTTGCTCTCAAGGTTTTTCCATTACGCATCTCATTTTCCCGTACAAAGTGTTTCCCTCGAGAGATGTCGACACTATTCCCTCTTTCAAGCTGTAGCGCGGGTCTCTTCAAAAAAAAAAAAAAAAAAAAAAAGAAAATGAACCTACACTGTATATCTATGAACTTCATCCTGCGTGATGTCTTTTGTGCTGTGCCCGATACCTCTTGGAGTCTTGGTTTGTGTCCGTATACTGTGAATTTTTTTTTCGGTGTATATTATTTACGAAAGAACGAATACGTAAGCCTTGGTTTTTCCTAAGCCTAACCTAATGTTTACATAGTATTCTAGCCTTTAGGATATATCGAAGCGGTGTCCTTTGCACGTTTGCCACGCGTTCGAGGATACCCAAGCCAGTATTTGCAGTTAAACGTTCACGAGGGCTCTCCTAAATCAGATGTGTTATTTACCAAGGGCTTAAAAAACACCATCTTGTACTGCACAATTCAAATAGAATAGAATAGAATAGTATTAGGCCTATATTTAGACCTATTCCCTCTGTTTTCGATTATTTTTAGGTCTTTTTTTATTTTAATGATGGGTTTTTAGAAATAAATGAATGCTCTGAGACCTAACGCACAGCCTTGGGTAAACCTACTGATTTCAAAAGGAACCCTTTCTTTTTTTGGTGGAAAAGGTTTCCGCTTGGATAAATCGAACTACCGAAATATCACTCTTTAAACATTCGGTTAAATTTGAATCTCCACACGTGGGTTATTTGTGTAGACGTGCATGGGAAGACACGATTTTCTTTAATAAATGAGCGATATGAAATAATTTCGTATGCTCACACGCTACCGCACATTTGATGAATGCATCCACGCACTCTTATGAGATTTATCGTTGAAATAATGGTGGCAAAACTTCTACGTGGGGATAGAAAACTCATTGGTTAAGCGCAGATGTCGTACGGGCATTGTTAGATTGTTGTAGTAACATTTCCTTTAAAATCAACCTCAATTTGTCCAGGGAAACCCCGCACGCAATCCCGAATTTAAATTGACGTATGACTCGTCGTTGTCCTTTACAATTTTTAGTGGCTTTATATACAGACGGGCTTGTATTGACTATTTACCCTCTGATCAAGTATTCATTTCTTTCCACCGCTCTGTACATATTTCGCTTTCCTTTGTCCCTTTGGGGGGACACTAATGGTCCCCTCAGTATCCTCCCCATCCGTATAAGGTCATCAAAAGATGAAAGATATTCCCTTCTTTCTCCTCCCATGATCCCTTTGCGACGAGAGCGATTATGTTCCGTTTCAACAAGGGCGGTCAGTGATTCCATCAACGTAGCCCATAATTTTGGGTTAATTTTCAAATACACAAGTACCGTAACTCAGAAACACTGAAGGTGACAGTACTTAGGTATTTAAAATTAGTTTGCCGTTGAAATTAAACTGAAATAGTAATGCACCAATTCTTTAAAAAATCAAAGTACTTCACCAAGACTAGTAAGATTCCTGTTAACCCAACTCTCCCAAGAACTTACTGTATCTTTGAAACTGATTTTAAGACTGGAGTATACTTATATTTAAAATTGTAATATTTTAAAAATCACGAACGTAAGCCTTTCCATGTAGTAACCTTTGACATTGTAGAACAACATACAGTGAGAGATGGGAATCATACTCTACACCCAAGGAAGAGAAATGTCGCGGCCGCTTCCTTAGAATCTCGATGATTCTATGGTTATTTGGGAGACGCGGAGAACTCCCGGAGACCGGCACGCATGCAGCTAGATAGATCCCAGTCTTCTCCATCCTCTATCCTCTCTCCATCTCTCTCTCTCTGACGGTACACGGAGCGGCGGCATCAATTATGCGTTACTGGGGAAGATGCTACCACCGTTTGGACCCGGGGCCTTTAAGTATGATAAGCCTAATAACGGTATTATACGGGGGTCGCTTGATACCCCGCTACGGAATAGTGTATAGGTGCGCGTAGGGGTAGGGAATAACTATAACCCAAGGGCGCTCGCCCTCACCACCACCATCCCGTTGCATGGACCAAAAACATGAGGATCATTTCTACTTCTCTTTCCACTTTTCCTACCCGCATTGAGAGAGAGAAAGAGCTTGTGTCGTCGTGGTCTCTCGAGGATATGGTCCCTACGCGAGATGATGCTTATTGAGTCCTATCATTCCGGATGTCACGTGTCCGATTCTACTTGTAAAAAGGGACAGAAGGATGCTGGCTCCGTGGTGGAGAAACGCCATGGGATCATTCTGGGGATGGAGAGTTGATTCTCTGTCAATATTGTTCCGATTTTATTCTGTTGGGTTCTCCTTTTTCCTTTTTTTTTCTTTCTTCAAGAGGGATTTTAGAGTATTTGCGTAGGCGATGTTGTATTTGAAGTGATGGAGACCAAATATCTATGTGATGTGGTTTAAGTTGTTATACAACTTGAAAGAAAATGTTTATACAGTAATTCTTAATTCGGAAAAATTAATATTTCAAACTGGAATTAAGTGTTTATCCACAATATTATTTACATTACCTTTCTTACAACGCACATTTGTTTCATGTACCGTAATAAATTACATAAAATCCTTTACAATAAATAAGCAAGTCTAACTTTGGAAGTGAAAATGAATGGACGTTTAAGAAGTTGATTTAATACTTCTGTTATTATGTAAAAGGGTTTTTGCCCAATAGGGGCATTAAACTACCCTTATAAAAAAATATACCTGGCTTAAGCATGCCGGGATAATGCGTGAAAAAATTTCAGTGGGATGAAGAAGAATTCGGAACCGCCCCTGATCTTACGCGAGCATGTAACAACTACAAACTTATAGCGACCCCAGCTCTTTCACCCATGCCTCCCTCTTCTGATACTTGTCTGTCCTTTATAGGACCCCCGAGATTGTCTGATCAAAATATCAAAAAAAAAAATTATAGAGATAATAAATGTATTCGGCTATCTTCAGAAAAAAAGGAGTTTTTCATAATATCATTCATGTTTTTGACAAAGCTATTATAAGCCCTTTCTCGACTTCGATAAGTTTACGTAATATTTTCGCTCTGCTCATTTATTTTAATCGGAGTTCTGTGTGCAGGAATTTTTAAATTTCAAGAGAGAGTAACATCTAATATATTTTTTACGCGAGTTAATGTATAGTTTAGTTTAATTTCAGTGTTTTGTCTTACTTATTCCCTTTAAGTAATATTTGATTTAGCATCTGAATATGCGTCGAGCAATCAGATTTGAATTTACGGTTTAAGATTTAGCGAATGTCTAATCTTTTAAATTTAGTTTTATGTCTTTGAAATTATTTTTGAGGATTAACGTTTTAACTTTTTTTACATCGTCTATTTGAGATACTATTGAAAATGGGAGGAAGATGTGGTTGCTAGCTTTTCCCGCAACATGACGAGTTATTTCCGTCGGATATTTCATTTGAGGGTTGAATATGCCCTCATGGTCACTCATTCATCATTTTAATCGACAAGGGCGCGCATCAAGTTGTCTCTTTACCTTTTCAACACTCGATTGCGCTTCTTTGGCTTTAAGGCCATAAGGGTTATTTAGTCAAAATAAGTTACATATTCTTTAAGATAGCTATAGTAGATTGAAGAGCCCAATGATTGAATTGAACGGCCGCGTTTCTATAATGATGTGTTAATAAGCGTACTTAATTTAAGTCCACGTTCTAGAGATGATTTTTAATTAGAGCTTTGATCACCTTAATGATGACTTTAGGTTATATTTGGTCGTAGTTTTGCGGAAAATTTTGGTTTTTCTATAAAATATAGTGCGGACGATTGTAAGATTTCTAGTTGTTATTTCTTAAGGTGCCCCGGTATTGGAAAAAATATTTCTTAGCGATTATCTACTTCTTAATGAGTAGAGATTTTACTAATTACAGAAGTTTCTTGCCACACAATAATTTTCTTGGTCGCTATCAACGTAACAATGCAATTGACAATAGCCTGGAGTATTATAATATTTCTTTATCTCATTTACTTTTTGTATAATAACTAACCTAAGATTTCATTTCCCCAAAATATCAGAGCTAGTGATATCGTTGCTTAAGCTTTATACTTAAAATTTAGTTGAAGGGAAGAGGGGTAGCGTTAATTTCAGGCCGCAATATACGCCCACTTGGACGCAAGATGGCGCCACACCCAATATTTGACTGATAGTTCCTCCCTGATTGGTTATATACCTTTAACCATCTATGTACCTGTCCCCCCCCCACTCCCAATTCCCGTCGAAATCAGTCTATACTCGCAGACAATTTATAATTTATCCTATGTATCTTCTCTTATCGGTTTTGGACCTCTGAAATTTTGACTACAATAATTGCTACCGACTTTTTTTTCTTTAAGCTTCGTAATATGAAAAAGAAAATTTTCGGAATTAATATTAACATTAATGCCCTGGAGGATTTTGTCAAATTGTACGTAAAATGTTAAAAGGGAATGTGAAGTGTATAGAACTTTAAATATTTCCGCCATTCGTGTAAATTTAATTTTAAATTTAATAACTAGTATAGTATATTAAAAAGTGCATTTTATATTCCCTTTAAAATTACACAATCTTATGAGTTTTTAGGACTTTTCTTTCCAGTCTAATTATTCAAATGAAATATCTAAATAAGTTTGAGAATGACTTCCTTTCGATGCAAAAATAGACGAAAAATTCGCATTATATTATATACCCTGGGGGTCTTGTTTTTCTTTCTAAAATTAAAATTCAAACGTATTGTCAATCACGCGTTATATTACTACAGAAGCCCTAGCTGCAGAAGCTAAAATTATAGGGAATTATTTCTAGTTTTTACCATAAAAACTTTATTTTAATTCAAACATGTCTTCTATTAGAGTCGGTTGTCACATTATACCATGTTTTACCTATGGGCCCACTACCTGAATAATTTAGTAAGAAAGGAAAGAAGAAAAAAAACACACGCAACTAGCTTGTTCAATAACTTATCCCATGTAAATGAGATGTCCCGTGGTTTTGACATAATACCGAAGTGAAGACTCCTTATACCTCCATCTTTTTTGCTTTGGTTGAACGTACGCTGCTCACACGCACCCCCTTATCAGACGTACTATCATAACCCCGTAATACTCTCCATAAGTATCTGTTCAAAAAATATTTGTTGCGCGGTAAATCTTTCCAAGCCACGTCCACTTGGTTGATGGCGCTGGAGTCTTGCTGATTTTTGCGGCCCTGGCATTGCCAATACTTTAGGCAGACACTAACTTATAGATAGTACTATATGGTTATGGCACTAGAGAGAAGAGTTCTAGTTGATTATGCAATAGTTTTATAATAGGAATAAAATATGTGGATGAAGGAGAGATGGAATCCTACTGTTTCCTCTCTTATTTTTTTTTACTAAATGTGTATATGCATCAGCTACCTACTTGTAATTGCATAATTCAGAGTCCGTATCCTTGTTTACGTATCTTATTATTGTTACTGTATACTGGGAGAAAATGTATTCTGGGTTTTTTCAAATCGAGACCCGGTATATACACGTTAAACGGATGGAATTTGTAACAGTTGGTACCAATGTCTGATACTTAAGCTGTATGCAGTTTTTAATCGACGTTGGCGTTAACATTTCAATACCAAATATTTTTGAGTTGTTCTGCATGGGATTGTTTGTTACTCAGTGCTAACGTATAAAATTATATTAATTAAAAACTTAGCTATATCATAAATGAATTTAACCAAACTATTTCAGTTTCCAAAATGACTTTTAATTTTAACGTCAAGCCTCGGTTGTCTACCCTCAACGTAATAACCCGCGTACCCCTATCTGTGACAAATGAGCTCGTAACATCCAATCTTAATATAAATTAACCGAAAATTAATTAACATTTTAAACATTTAATCTATTATACGTAATTCATCACCCAATTTTGCCCGTGGTAGTGTACAGTCAGAAACTTAAAAGTATAATCGAAGAGGGTTGAAACGGGGAAAACCAAAATTAGTAGGGAATTCTCCTAGGCTTAACTTCATAAAAGAGAAAAGAGAGAGATGATGCTATCAAAGTTATTTTAAATGGACCAAGGGAGCTGGAAGATTGCTATTAAAAGGTTGGACCTCAACGAGCATAGTATAAGTATAGCAGAAGTTGATTAAACTGGAGTTATTTCAACCTGGGTAACGGCTCTAGAGAGATACAGAGTTTTTGGGAATAAGGCGTCGAAACTTCCAATGGTTTATTTACTTTTGATTAGTGTACCTTAGATCGCTCGCCTCATCATCTCCTTGCGGGCTTGTATTTTTTTTCTTCTGTTGGATGATGTTTAATAGGACGTGTAGGAATCGCTGTCGAGGTCAAAGGGCAAGGGCGGAGTGGTCTCCTCTACAGGAGTTCTACTAAGTTGGCAAAGGGAGCGAAAATTGAGGGAGTTAATAGTTAGCTACTTGTTCCGCTGGGTCTAGCGCGAGCCAACACCGTCAAAAAGACAAGAGCCTCATAGTACCCAAAACTAATGACTCCCCAAAAAGTAGCCACCTTATAATCTCTTTGCCCCCCCCCCTTTTCTTCATCGTACATCTTGTGTTTTAATAATTTCCAACCTCATCGTGGTCCCTCCTTATTTTGAGAAATGTTCACATTGCGATTGTTTCGGTTGAGTATGAGTTATGTAAGTTAACCCTTTACAAATAACTTAATATTTGTCAATTGGTATCAAAGTATTTAGGATAACTTGAGAAACGATATTAGGTTTGATGGTACTTGATTGTCCTTCTACTCTGTCGTTAGACCTAAGGGAAAATTAAAATTGATTGGTTTGTTTGTGAGTATGAAAATGTAATGAGGATAGTACGACGCGATGAATGAATATTTTTACAAACGTTTGTCTGTCAGTGCGAATAGAACTGAATTGGGTATTGAGCCTGAGTTCATTGATGAGGCCTTAATGCGCGTACGCCTGTAAAAGAAATCGAATTTCGGCATGCCCTTTGTTTTTTCCTCTTACATATCCCAAACCATCCCACCTATGAAATATAACCATTTTTCTCTCAATCGACTAGAGCTATAAAGACCTACATGTCGAATGATGGAATTTTTTTCCTCTTCTTCTTCAATCTTCTAAAAAAAATAAGATGCCATGGAATAATTGCTTTTGAAAAGGCAGCTGTTTAAGTTGTTAATCTTTCATATACAGAAAAATTCTATCCTCTCTTTTTTTGTAATAGCAGAGAAGAGTTAGAAAGAAGAAACAAAAATTTGTGTAGGCTAAATACTTATTTTTGAATATTCTATTTTAAAATTATTTAAAAAGTACCTAGCATTTTTTTTTTCTAAACAAAATCGGAAGTTGAACTAAATAATGAGTAAAAATGGCGTCGTTATCAACTTTAGCGCATCTTTTAAATCATCCCCAAATCTTTGTAAATCCCGATTGGAACTCCTCCTTTATTTCGCGCCCAAGTGAGCAGTTTTTTTTTTTTTGCAACATCTTTAAAACCCATGGGCTGACAACTTTGCAAGATCTCCTAAACACTTTAAACAAGGCGTTCCCTCATATATACCACGAGAGCTAAAGCGGAATCCCTGGTCATCATCCATCCATAATTGATCTTTTAAGACTTCAGAGAAAGTAAAGTAAAAAATCTCCCGTTGAGTTTAAAGAATCTTAAGTTTTCTTAAGATTTGAAATACCTATGCCTAAACCTACATATCGTAAATGCATTTTTCACTGTATATGCAGTAGAAATATCATTTAAACTGAACCCACTATAGTAGCTGGTCGGCCGCTAAAACAATTTATATCCAGAGGGGACTTTGGGGTCATTATTGTGTTATTTCATAGATAGAAAGAAGTGTTTAGTAGCCCTGTCTAGGGGTATTTTTTAATAGCGAATCGTGTTCGGAATTTGGAACATCTAAGTTTTTTTTCTTTCAAACGTTTTCTCTATTTTGATATTCCCGTCGCGTGTACCGGCTAGTTGCCATCCCTATTATTCAATTTTGGACTCCCTAGATGACCTTTATCAAAATAGGAATGGCCGAAGGGACTGATGAGCTAGCTTTAAAAAAGGGAATATTTTTTATATGTATTAAAGTCGATATTGCTCGGTTATATAAGTGTATTAAACCGCGAGCTATTTCACCCGACATTTTTTTTTTTGATCTGGGGAAGACTTAGTTACCCTAAAGCCACTATTTTAAGGAAACACTAAAAGAAGTGCTCTTTTCTCTCTAATGATATAGTCAACATCAATTTAATTTGAAATGACTCTCTCGCAGTTTTTATTTGACTCTTTTAGGCCTAACTTAATAAGTTAGTAAGTTCATTATATGCAAAGGTTTAATATCCTATAGTTGCAACGCTGTATTAGATTTTAATTAATTAATTAATTAATTTATAATTAGGAATATTAATTAAATAAAAAAATTAAGGAATTTGTTTAGATATGAAATATTATCTTAGCCAGGTATTAAGTAACACATTTTTAAGACTTAGCTCTTGACAGGTTCGACTGAACTGGAACTTGTTGTTTATATATATAAAGTTAAATATCCAGGCCACAGAGTCAACCCCATAGACATGAGAAATAATTAATAATATAAATTAGTGTTTATGGGCTGGGTTTAGAGTGACTTAAAGAATAAAAACCTTTATTATACCACCGTAAATAACTTATCTTACGTGTTTTAAATGTTATTTCTGATGTCTATGATCACTACGTGTCAATAGAGAAGCCTTGTTGATGGTCGTGTCGATTTGTATTGGAGGGTTCTATTATCTCAGCGGCTGGCCGTAATAAATTGTAATTTGCTATACGAAATATGAGGGGGGCGCCATTTGATTTTGTGTTAAAATTTGAAACGTTTAATAAAATTGCTGAATTATTTTCCCCTCAATGTGCCAGGAGATGCTTGGTGTAGTGTTTATAGTTTAGATAATGTAAATTTTTTATCATGCCCATTTCCACACACCTCTGCCCCGGGCACCTGCCCCAACGCAAATTCCTTTTTAAAATCGAAATTTTCGATAGCCAATATAATATATATATTACAAAAGGTATTTTTTTTTCTAATTTTAAATTTCAAAGAGATACCGAAATGTTTTACGTTAATTAAAAATAAACAGAGATTATAATACAATATAATTAAGTCAACCCTTATAGGCAACTTCCTCAGTGTCGTCGAGCAAGGAACAGTAAATTAAATTGATTTTAATTCACTACCTTTTAAAATTAATATACACCTAAAATTTGAAATTAAGAAAGAAGAATGCGAATAAGTTTCAGGTTTAAAAAATTATTCAGAGGTTTTAATGAATGTAAGACATTTTTATATTTTTTTATTTTCGATTTTAACATATTTAAGGGTGGAGAAACATTTCAGAATAACGTTTTTGACTCGAAGCAGCAACAGCAGCAATCAATGGTTGTTGGTACGGTTAGAAACAGGGAGTATTAAGAGGTAGGATGGAATGGGAGAGTACGTAGTCTAGGCGAGATGCAATTGATGGGAGGGTTTTTTCCTCTGGAACTTGACTGCTACATGGGGATTTCAAGAATCTCCCCGTGTATAACCGGCAGGTCCGAGCTGTCTGTGATAAGCTCAATCGGCTTATAAAAAAAATATATTTATAAAAAAAACTGATCAAACGATTTACAAGAAAGTAGAAGGGAAACAAGTTGGGTAAGACCCTTTATGAAACCCTTGAAAGTTAGAAATATTCCCAAATTTAGTGACAATCCGTGACTGTTGTAATAAATGGTAACACAATCCGTGACTATTGTAATAAATGGTAACAAACCATAATTTTTGGTGGTTTAATGGCCAGGGCTCCCGCCAGGCCCCTAAAATCCCTATTTTCTCTAAAGAACTAAGGAATATTCGCAGTTTTTAACAAAAATACCCGTAATAACTTAGGTTATTTTGTTGTAAAAACGGAGAGAAGAGTGATGTAATGTTGCAAACATCTCCGTGCAGAAAACAATTCATTTTAAATCCGAATAACCTTGTAGAGATATTCCAGTTATCCAGTCAGCTAAGGCTCAGATCAATAGCCCCCGGAAAACATAATTTCTGAAAGTTTAAAAAATTGTTATAAGTTTTTTTTCTTCTTGAGATCCCTTGTTATTAGCGAAGCTTCTGTCTTATATTTTTTATTTTTTGTAAAAACGGCTTCTTAACTCTAAGGAATTTTTTGTTGGCCGCTTACGGCTGCTGCCCGTGTTTCGTACCAACCAACGTTTTTCGTGTTTCGTAATTCCCGGACAGCTTATAAGTATAGGCTTGTCAAACGGTGCTTTTGCCAATCGTTTAGGCCCTTAATTCACGGTTGAGTTCGCATTGTTCCACGCCTAAAACCAAATGGACATATTTTGATTCCTTTTTTTTAACCTTACCGGCACGCGCGTTGTTTTGACGTTGAAGTTAGTGCGGTGGAAGGTGGTGAGTTGCCATTTCTCTAACACACTTTCTATAATAGGGTTGGGTTTTCTTTTAAAGATGTATCTAGCGCTTCTGAAGAACTTAAGCAGAGATCGCGCCTTTTTTAGATGAATTTGAGTTTGACTTATGACTCGATGGGGTTGGGAACCTTTTAATATATCAGTCAGTATATCTCGTATAAATTGTGGGCTTTTCTGAATGGGGTTTTGAATTATTAAATTATATTGAATAATATAGTAATGTTATAAAAAAAACTTAAAATTCCAAGCTACTGCATCGGCTTCAACGATCGACATAAAAATTGTTAAAATCGATTTATTAAAAAATCTTATTTGTTATACGCTTAGAATATTAGTAAGCCCGGGTCTCTTGGTTTGGTTCTACCCCTTTTGGGTAAAAAAATTAAATTGTTTAAATTACTTTTATTATCCTTAAGGGTATACATTTCATCATCATTATTCAACTTGTCCCAATATAATGTTTCTGCCCCTTTTTACCTCTCCGAGTGACGTATGTCACGGAGAGGTTCTAATTTCGACGTGTCTGTGTGTGTGTGTGTGTCTGTCTGTTGTTACACCCACGTGACCGCGTTCGCAGTTTGCAAATCGGAGCAAACGTGTTCTCAATTTCCGGAAATTCCATTGCCTGTCTAACATCACCAACTTCTGGTCTTTGTCCAACCCACATGGACACCAGTGTGTACACACCGGCTTCTAATCACAATCATCTGCTGCTCTTTGTCCATCCCACATGGACACCAGTCTGTACACACTGGATCCTAATCCCCACCCTCTTGTGGTCTTTGTCCATCCCACATAGACACCAGTCTGTACACACTGGCTTCTAATCACCACCGTCATCTGCTCTTTGTCCATCCCACATGGACACCAGTCTGTACACCTGGCTTCTAACACCACCATCTTCTGGTCTTTGTTTTTGTCCATCCCACATGGACACCAGTCTGTACACCTGGTTTCTACTCCATCATCATCGTTAAGGTTAAGACATACGCGGCGATCGGCCAGGGTTACGAGAAACGTCCGGCCTCCCTAAGGTGGGGCTTCCACCAAAGGTTCACGCAATTGCGCTGTTCTTATCCATAGCTGCGATTCGAAACCCTTATATACTACCTATTTTAGTAAGGCGAAGCAACCGGCGTATGCTTCATTTCAAACGCCAATATTAGTCAAGTCTCTCAAGAATGTTTAATTGTTCTTTTTTAAAACGATGTAACGTTCAATAAGGCGAATAACTAACGAAGAAAATATTAAATATTAATTATATTTATTTTAATATTTAAGATAATCTCTTTTCTCAATTCAAAATTAATACAGAAAGAGTTATAAAGCAGTCTATTTTTTTGTCTGTCCGTTGTCACACTAGTGCGCCGAGTTAGCAGTTCGCTTTGTTTTGATGTGTTAAGAAATCCTACAGAATCTTAATATTCACTTTTTCCATAATATGAAGTGAATATGTGGAAATCCTTTTCGTAATTACGATGCATTTAGTACTTTTGTAGCTTTAAAGCTCTGTTTCATTTTGATATTCCAAGGATGTTTTTTAATATTATTATTTGAAATGGCTGTTTATATATTACTTAAGCTATACTACATCTGTATATAGAATAATCCTTGTTTTAGTTATTTCAAGAGGAAAGCTAAGGCCTGGATTCTGTCGGGTAAATCAAGTTTGATCCGTAAAATAATCTTAGTGAACCATAGAGTAAATAATTGAGACCTGAGGTGGAGTAAACTTTGGGTTTTGGTTATCGTGTCTGTAATGAAGGGACATTAACGGTTCAGAGTGAGCCGAAAGTTAAATACACGTTTAAATAATCAGATATAGATTTTATAATAGAAGAAAGCATCATGGTAGCATTAGATCAGTGAAAGGGCTAATCGTTATCGGGTTAGTGGTATGCATCAGAGAATAAAATTTAAAATAGAACTTATATATTCTTTGTAAATAATGATTTGAAACCTAGGATCAGCGGATGATTATATATTTTGACAATGTAGAGAAAACTATTCAATGACTTAAGCCTCGTTAGACAAAGCAAAGGGAAAAAATGTTGCTCTAGTATTTTGATATTGAGTCGTATACTAGTCTTTTCCCCGACTCGGAGAGGTAATATTTTGGTTTTCCCAACTTGTTATAATATAAAACAAAAAGGAAATTTAAAACCTATCAAAATACTTTTTTTTTATACGTGTATATATATGTACAGGGGTGTCTCGGACCGCGTGTACCAGAACCACAATTACCTCGTCATTGTCTTTTATAAGATCAAGCGCTGGTCCGAATTCGATCTTGGATAAAGATAGCTCTTAATATCTCGGATGAGCAGGAGGCTATGTTCAATTTTGAACGAAGTAGAATGATTGCTAGAAGCTGAGAGAACGTTGACGAAAAGCAACCTCCTAATGCATAAAGGGTAGTGTAATTTCCTGAATGCTTAGTTATGGCTTGATTAGCTTGTTCGATTGTACCTGAAACGTCACAGATGACGCGCTGTCGTGATACGCTAGAAGGACGTCACGTGATGCTAAACGGCACAGAGGACGAGTCTGATACGTTTTCTCCCCCTTTTTTACAAACAAGTATCGCGTGAAGTTCAAATTTTAACTGGAAGACAGTTGAATAGTACAGATACTACGTAATCCATGATTGTTTTAAAAGATTCGAAAATAGATATTTGTCTTATGGAATAAATCCAAATAATAATTTTCATCTTCTCTTCATTAATCAACTGAAACTTCTTGGTCGAATTAACACTTCTCTCGTACTCAACTCTATCACTCGTACCTCTTACCTATAGATATCTTTTTGTTCTTAGCCATTACCTCCCTCGGGCCCGTATCAAGTCCTGCCAAAAAATTCACTGTCTAGCTCTCATAAGATAATATATATGAAATAAAAAAAAATTCTTAAATACTTTTTGGACCCGAAACTATAATCGAACGTTGATGTGTCTTGAGTTTTCAGGCCCGCTGTAATCGTTGAGAATTTTTTTTTCTTTCTCCATCATATTGTTGTCGGAGTTGCCGGCAAACACCTTAAGGCCAGGGCGCGGCTCTTCCAAAAGTCTCAAGAATCGCTAAGAGTGGACTGATAATCAGAAACCCCTTAAAAACTATCTTACGGGACGAGGGGGGGGGGGCTGAAAATATTCGCTTACTTTCTACTACCTACACTTAACACTGTTGTTTTGTTTTATCAAAAGTCATTTCTTTGAAGTATGTCCCATTCCAGATCTACAATATTTTTATCTTTTGTCACAAACTATTGGGACCGATTTCAAAATTCCCACAGCAACTATTACCATTTTGACTGTCTGTCTAAAATATTCGCACGTTCTCGGGTCTTGTATGGGTTCTTGGTGACAATAATTCTGACTTTAGAAAATATTTCTTGGGAATTTAAACGAAACTTGTTACTTCAATTTATTTATTTCTAGAGTTAATTTATCAAAGTATTTGGGGGGAAGAAAGGGGGATGAAACCCCCTATTTTTGAACATTTATAAATTGCTATTATTACAGCGGGGCATGGTAAACTTAAAGGGATAGTACTTAACTACCAGAATTGAAATTGATGCGAAAATTACCGATGAATAGCTTATTTTAGTTAATGGAAAATATAAAATGTTGAAAAATGGAATTTAACCGGGGTTGCCATTGCAACTTAGTTCAAAGCTCCATTGAGCTACTACCCCTTTAAATGTATATATATATAATGTTATTACGTATAATATCTTTTGGACCCAATATATAATGAAAAGAAAAATTCGGGTTCCATTACCATATTTATACAATATTGATTGTTTTACTACGTGAAATGGCTGTTCAAAATTGCATTGTCGATCGGGTCTATGGGATAATTATAGTCCATGGGACTCAATTTTTTATAAGACACTTGTAAGAAATACCATGTTGCGGGGGATAATTAAAGAAGTACGTTACGGTAGTAATTATTTTAATTGGCATAATTAAAGCGATTTGTTAGGGAGCTAGCTAGCTAGCTAGCTGGTTTTCAATTTATAAATCCAATACCTTTTATGTTAATGTAATATTAATTTTTGTATTTATTCTATCGAAAGACGTATAGTTATCTATGAATGGATCGATATTTGGCAAGGGGTGGCTCACTTCCTTAAGATTATATTTTGCCAGGCAATTTTAAACAATGTTTACTGCACTATTTTTCTGTGTGTTTCTACGCGCTAATTAACACTAGATTCTGATCAAGATACGATTCGTTAAATGATTGCGGTCTAAAGCTTTCGTCTGCTAATTTCTAAAGGGTATGAAAAGAAAGGCTTTTATCGCTCGTGTAAACACCCCCATTAATTACTTGTTTATAGACAAGATATTTAACAAAAAATAATATAAACCTTTAATTAAGAGTACTACGCATTTTACGTATTTTTATAATTACCTATAAGCCTTTTTAAGCAAAAGTTGCACGTTTTTGTCGCCAACTTTGAATGATATACGAAAAATACTTGGTCGACCTACCGTTTTCGCCCCTTTTTAATGAAATTCATAAAGATTAAACCGTTTAAAAAACGATTATCTCATACGGTAGTCATCTCTCGTTTGAGGTTTCATAACCATTTTTTACGAGGACGGGTAACGTTTCAGTTTTATCCGAAATTTTAATCCACTGGGTTTTTAAATTTTCCTTCATTAGTTAATCCTAAGCCTAACTGTGCTTAAAAATGTATATGAACACACGTGGATTAAGTCCGTAAATGGTACTGTCATAAGGGGAGTTAGTTAAACGTTTTAAATGATTAAAATAACCCCATCATAATAGTTTAAAGACCAAAGCATGGTACGTAAATATAAGTATTAAAGTGGGGGTTTAATACCTTTCATTATCCACGGCAATGAATTACGTACTTTAGGTCTAGAGCTTTTTTCTTCTTCTTGTAATGCTGGAAAAAGAGGTAGGCCTACTAAGCCTTTGCTTATGTCTATGTATGGGGACCCGGGGATGGACGATTATATAACAGAAATTTTACGAAACGTGTGTCGGGTGTTAATCCGCCAGAGAATGGAGGATTTAATCTGTGTTGCTTTTAACTCTGATAGGTAGTTTTTTATTTTTTGAGGGGATTATGATATCCGCTAAGTTGTCCGTCTTGAACAGTTGAACGAATGTTATGTTGGATAAAAGCTGTTAAATTGGTTTTTAGGAGATTTAGTATAAAAATAACACCTCAATTCCTTTGTAATAAAAGCCCTTATAAGACTTTAAAACCCCAAAAATGGACGATTTAGTCCCATTTCCCCCAAAATAGTTCTCCCAAACGCTACTTATCCCAATCCCAGTTTACCCAAAATTATTTCTCCCAATGATTTTTAACCCAAATATTTATTTCTCCCAAAATTAAAATAAGTATCTTATACATTTTACTATTCTAAATTAAAACCAAATTTTATTGCCTCCAAAAACTCTTCGGGTGTTTTAGCGCCGGTGTCCAATTGTTCTCTCAGAATATTCCGTTTGTTCTCAAGATCGCGGTACTTTTTTAGAGGTGGTCTAACAGGCTCATGGAGTCTATTTCTATTTCTTGATGGACCTCTTCTCTTTTCATAAACTGTATGAGTTCATAGATGTTGGGATGAGGGACCTTCAATGCTTTGTTCCACTTGTTATGTGTGCCTTCACAATCATTGTTCGTTCTTGCATCCGCGTTGTCACCATGGCACCACATTGATCTTTGATATCGAGAAGTGTTTTCTCCCAGCCATATATTAACGAAATAATCGGCCATAACTCTGTACTGTGGAATTGCTGGTGCTTTCCCCTCCATGTACAACCAAAGATCATCTATTTGCTGTAGCGGAGCCATAGCCAGTCCTATCATCCTTCGAATAGACATCTCTTTTAGACACCACTTTTTTCAAAAATAACATTGAAAACAATTTAATCCAATAAAACTAAAGAAACTTGCCATAATACAGTGATGAATTTAGACTACAAAAAATGTTACGTTTAAAAAAATTGTAATATATTTTTGTATTATGGTTTAACATTGACAAACGCGTCCCAAAATTAGAGTACATGTCGACTGAACAAGACATATTAGTTTCTCAATTATAAAAATACTTTACCTCCCGACGGACTAAAGAAAACCGTCCCAGAAAAATTGAAAAATCTTTTCTTGCAAGAAGTCGCGCATTAAAATACCAAAAGAATTTTTTTTTTCTGTTTTTGACGGATGACTTTTGAGATCATTATTATTTAAAAAACTTGTACGCATTCTCAACTAAGGAGAGAGAGTCGGCTAATTTTGGTTCTTCCAAGGGATCCCAAGTTCGTCTTTATACAATTATTTCGATAGGCTACATCATAAGTTCATAAGATACGTTCCATAAGTTTGTCACTGGTTACAATTTGGAGCTTGTCATCATGACAAGCTCTCAGTAACCAGCGATGATGTAACGTAGGTCGTAGATTCGGGGTAAAACGACACCTGGTGAAGGAGGCGCTGTCAAAGGCTTAAAAAGCAAAATTAACAGCTCGAGCTGTAAGTTTCTTGCATTACGAATTTGTAAAGGTAGTGTCGTACTTATGGAACATATCACTTATAAACTTATGACATAGTATAAAGTTAGATTAAAAAGCAATATACACAGTTTGTGTCTGGGGTACGACCAAGGGGGGAATATCTGGAAAAAACGGTTTTGCCAAGGGAATTTTAATTGGGACGAATTTGGAAAAGATTTACGATGCTTTATTTTTTATCTGAAAAATGCCTAGCAACGTTTTGGACTATAAAGTGGTAGTATAACGCTATCAAATCGAAGATAAATTCAATTGGTGATATTGAGTACAGGTAATTCAGGCTTGAAAATTAAGGAAGTCCGCTTTATCTATGAAGGTAAAATTTCGTTAGTAGTATGTACTCCCCATCTGAGGCCATCTTTCAAAATGGAAGCCATCAATGTAAGAATAACGTTTCAATCGCTGACATTGGTTCACTATATTCTATGAACGTACGTTGAGGTGTCAACCCAAAATATACTGACCTGATAGCGTCCGGTCAGTATTTTATCCCTTGTCCCTTTTGCAAGTCCAGTACATAACTCTAGAAAAACAACTTTCGAATAAATTGAAGACAACTTTTAGGGGCATAAACTTACATGGCTTTACTATGAGCGCCTGTAGTGTTACAACCCGCAATACACGTATGTGTTACTATCACTTTAAAATCGTTTTGATGATAAATATAGGTTTAAAAATTGTCATTTTTAAAACCATTATGCACTAGGTCTAGTACACCAAGCGAGTGATCTCGGAGTAAGTAAAAAAATATCTATGGATGTTTTTAATAAGCGTTTGCTTTGGTTTAAAAATAAAACTTACGTCTTTTCTCCGCGGGACCTCCAAAACTTTTAGCTAGATTCGAGAGCGAGGTTAAAGTAATTAAATTATATTACAATTAAGGAAAAATCTCAGGATAAGCATCTTGGAACGCCGGGACTTTGAAAAAAATTAAGTTTAATTTTTTTTTTATTATTATTTCTCTGCTCGGTTCAGCGTTACGACTATCAGAGAAAGTTAAAAGAATCGTAAATTATTGCGTGGGGAAAAATCGACAGATCTTTGAAGTTTTCTCCCTCTCGCTCTCCTTTGAGAGATGCTACTTCGTAGATTAGCTTGAAACAAAACTATAGAGCTATGATGAATTTCATTCCCATCGCTACATGAATATTGTAGACCTGTTTATACAGCGAGTCTCGGCTGTTGTGTTGTTTTAGTTCAAAGGAATTCCACTAGATGACCCCCATAGTTTTAGCTTCCCCCTCGTGGACGAGTTCTGATTGGTTTCTAGCTTTTGCAAACTAGGGAAAAGGCTTCGTTTAACACCATTCTTTCTACTCCTCTTACAATAATTAAATTAATTTTGGTTCCTACACACAATAAGCAACTAAAGCGATTATTTTAACTAGAGCGCAGTTAAACTCAGGACTCCTGTTATCAATCCCAACTGCAAATATATATTCGTGTGTGCGCATAGGCGATTTGGTGGTTACTATGGATACGAGCGTGCGCAGTGGCTTTCTTTAGGGATAACTCGAGATTCAATCACTTAGTTTATAAATTTGTTTTATAACTATGTACAGTTTCAGATTCTTGAGAGAATTAATGAAACTCCGTTTAGTAGACCTTATATAGTTTCTTTAAAAGTTTTCTATCTTCATGCAAGCCAAGATTAGGTAGCTAATCTTAAGTTTTTGTATATAGGTATGAGAGGTGTGTTGAGGGGGGGGGTAGAGGGGTTTCTTTAATTTACGTTATTTCTTAGGGAGGCGGTCGTAGATTTCTTTTTTTCAAGAAGAAGAAGAAAAAAGGGCCATTAATTCTTAAGTTTGGGATACGCCAGTGACACCGTTACTAATTCAATTTAAACGCGTGATTAAAAATGTGTACAGCAACAGCGGGAATAACCTATAGCTGCTGTAGACTCCAGTAGTAGAGTTCTCATGTAAATTATATATTAAAGGGTTAGGCCTAAATTTCATTTTGTTATCTCGAAGAATGTTCAGATTCTGATCTTATACTCTAGAAATGAACCACTTTTAGTATTCGGGTGGGTTATAAGACAAACTGTTAAATTCTGGTCGTTTTGTTAGTGACTGACAATTATAGATATAGAAAGATCTATTAGTACTGAATTCGGGACACTAAAGATCACTTTGTTATTATTATTATGTATCATGTGGAATACGAACTGAGCGACATCTGGTAGGTTGATAAAGCGTCTTAACTTTATAAGGGGTTGATACATTGCCATCCGTCTCTGCGCACTCTCATGATACAAAAAGACTACAACGCAGGCGCCAAAATGTGAGATTGAAGGCAGAATTTTTACCCCCGTGTCTTTCCCTCTTAGCTAGTTCGAAATGGTCCATTGGAAATTTTGGCTTCAGTGAATCTCAAGCTTTAACATTAATAAGTGTGTCTAGGATATAATAAAGATGTTTCTTGTCTATTTTGACACCTGACAAACGCATATATTTACACTTCAAGCCGTGTACTTAATTTCGTCTGCTATTCTCTTAATTTCTACACACGTTTATCGTTAAATTTTTTCTTACTCTTCTATTGTCCGAAGCTATTAAATCATTTCCTGATCTCAATATTTTACCATTAATAACTATAGACACTTAAAAGGTTTTTTTCAAGAAAGAAAAAATAAAGCATAGTTGGGTATTAACAAAGTGATAGCTCCCGAAAAGGCATGGCATGGACCTATTAGTATTTAGAGCTTGGGATTAACTTGAGGGTAAATCGTGATCTTTTAAAGACTCTAATACGCGGTTGTAAAAGTAAAAAAAGCTAGGTAAAAACACAAGTGTCGTTACGCCTTGAAATCACGAATTTACCGTGATGGAAGAATCTAAATCTACTGACTATAAGCCGAGCCGAACTACTTTAAACAAAGCGAGATAAACTTCGTGAAATGACCTTTAAACCATTTTTCAACACTATTACAAAAGGAAATTAATTGCAATTAAATCTCTTTAGTTTAAACGAGGGTTAAACCATTAATATTAACATTAACATTCGTTCAAGGAGCACTTGATGATATAACGAAACGGTTGGTGTGTAATTACGTTTACCGTTGAAACAAGGAATGTTTTTCTAATTTAAAGTTAATTCTGAAGGAATAATTATTTAGTAATATCGTGTTTCGAAAAATTAAGGGTGAAAAAAGTGAACGATTTAATAATTTTGTTTAGTGTTTTAATGTTCAATTGAGATCACATAATCAAACAATCCTTAAAATTTACCTATCAGAATCAAATCCAGTTACTTGATCTGATTGGTCATTGATTATTTAAGGAATATTTTAATGACTTTATTAAAATATTTTCCTTTAGTGTAAACACGGATTAGCTTGACTTCCCAAATATTACATTTTATATCGAGAGTAATAAAAAATCGATTTAATTTTTAAATCGATTATTTTTTCTTAAATTTAAGACAATCGGGTTAAAAATATTAAAATAAATTATTCCAGGCTTGATAATTACAATCGATCGTTCTTTTTCTATATAAATTATTAGTCTATTAAAGGGGTTACTGAAAATAATGGAGGTTTGCCGGTCCAATCAGAATTAAAGGAGGTAACCGTGGCAGCATTTTTTAATCAATTTCTTTAGTGTCATTAATTTTGGGGGCAAAAATTCGATTAATTTTTATAAAGGCGATATTGCAGAATTTGTAATTGGGAAAGATAAAAATTGTAGACGTATCTCTTATTAAAAGAAGGTTTAATATTTTAAATTTGAATAATAGAAGGAACATTAGTTAAAATCAATGATTAATTTCATACCGAAAATTAACAATTTTTTTTTGGACATGTTTTGAATATAAATTAGATGCTTTAGTATTTAGATTTAAATACTAAATCGGTGTAGTTACTTTTACCAATATCAAAATAAATGTTTTCAAATTGAAAATATTTATTCCTATTTAATAATAAACTAAAAACCTTATTTTAAAACGCTCGGAAAAAATAACTCTAGTTTATTTAATATTAAAAAGGGAAAATTTTCCCTCTACTAAACTAACCATGATGCCTGAATCGTAAATATAAAACATGAATAATTTTTAATAATTTATTCAAGTTGGGGGAAATTTTGCACTGGTAATAAATACAAACATATTTTTTAATAAAATTTTTTATATATATGGTTAGTTTATAATCGAATTCATTAATATTTTTAATATTATAATAAATCCCAAGAATTTCTTTTCCTAAATGAATTTTTAAGCGAACGATTTATTGAATATTAAAACGTATTTAATATAAAAGCACGGTATTTCTATAAGGTGTAGGGGGTAATTATCATAGTTTATTATAATTAAATTTTAATATTTTTCTGGCATATTAATAAAAAAAAATGTGGCTTTACAAACCAGTTTTCGAAATCAGTTCGGAATATATCAAAATAAAAAAAAACTAAAACTCCCGCGATAAAATAATAGAGTATAGGGTCTTTTTATCCTTTTAATTAGGAGATAGCCTGATTAGATACAAGTAGGAGGAGGGTGGGGGGTTGTTAGGAAGGGTAAGATAAGGGGAGGGGGTGAATATTTAAAAGTTAAGCAATTTTCTTGGCGCTTTCTTGTCGTATGTTTAAGAATATTTTGCAAAGAGGCGGGTTGTGTCTCCGTCAGCCCTTTTATTCTAGCTTAGTACATAGTTTTTAATTTTTCTTTCTTTTTTTTTTTGGCGGGAAAATGTCCCCGGGCTCTCGCGCTACCTCGCGCTCATTAAAAGTAAAACGCGCCATTTGACGCACGCCTTCCCGCCTTTTGCTTTTAATCGAAATTTTTCGAACGCGCGCGCGTTTTAGACAAAATAAATTATCACGAGGGACAAAAAAGGTTTGGGGGCGGAAAGGGGGCAAGAAATTAATTTTTATTTCTTATTATACTTTGGACTTGATTTTTTTTTTTTTAAAGGTAGGGTGGAATTATGCAATTTTATTTTGTATTTAAAAACAATTAGTATAATATTTATAATATTAATTATATAATGATACAAACACGTTAATTCGGTTATTCTATAACAAAGAGTCGAGAAATGCGACGAGATTTGTAATGATTTTAATGGGTAAAATGGACGTTAAACCATTTTTAATGAAATATTTCAGCTCAAATTAAACTGATTTACCTTCTCTTTAAAATAACATAGATTAAAAAAAGATGGATCTGGCTTAGGCCCACTGAGCATATTCTAACAACACAAGAAAATGTCGTTTTCACCCCTGCTTAAATTTAAGGCGGAATAAATTTCATTTTAGCATCATTGATCTAAAATTTAAACGATTTTTTCGGCTATCCCCCCTTCCTTTGCCCTTTTATTTTACTCTTCATTATTTGTCAGGTAGCTTCGTTATTAACGCTAGGTTTTTAAAACCGCAACGTAATTTTGTTCGCTAAAGAATTTGAACACACGCGTGTACGCGTTAATGCAAATTAAAAGAAGCTCGTTTCCTTCATTAATAAGCTATTTAGCGCGCGTTGTCGCGTTTTGAGAATAATCAAGGTACGTCTTTCTTTACCTCACACGATCTTAGTTAGTAAAAGAATGCTTTTGATATAGACTTAATTAGACACGTTCATTCATAAATAATGGATTTATTTCCTTTTTTCTAATGAAATATTTCATTATTTCAAGGGCGAGTATGATAATACGTAGGCCTAGATCAAGTTTTAATTTTAATTCATTAATATTTCCATAAAATGATATTTAATTCGTAATTAAGAATTTTTTTTTTTGAAGTTCATTCTTCATTTGAAAAATTTTACGTAAAAATCGTTTGATGTTTCACGCCCCAGTATTTTATTGGCACGTGGTGAATTAATTCTTAATATGTTGTTCACGTGTCACGTGTGAAATATGCGTGAAAATATTTCTAAAACACGCGCAATTAAAACAAAATCTTTTAATAAGTTTATATTTTACTGAAAAAAAAAATTATTGGGTATTTTATATTGAAGGTGTATTTATGAATACGCAAAATTAAATCTCTATAAAGAAAATAAAATACTTCTCTCGAATATCAATTGATTTTATCGACGAATTATAGAAATATATTTCTTTAAATCGGCAACATGAGCTAGAAATTAATTATTACATTTTTATTCTTAACAAGGTACCTAAACGCTGAAAGGGCTTTGGATCAATTATGTTTAAATAGTCTATAATTATTAAATACCTCTCTCTCTGAGGGGGTTAAATTAATAGAAATCCTTTAAGAGAGAATATAACACACACACACACACACCTTTATTTTGCTTCCGAAACCTGTTTTAAATCCCAGGCTAATTTGTAGCTACACCCGTAATCCCTTCTTAGATATATTACCGCCAAATTTCCCGTATAACTTAGACATTACCTAACAAAATAAAAAGAGGTAGAAAACTCAATCCGAGAAAATTTAACGCGTATATATTTGTCCTTCCCAGACTTAATTCTTGTCAAATTCAAACGACCTTGCAGCTTTTCAACCCGAGAATCAATTAATTACAATCTCGACAGTGTTTGAAACTTATTCCATGGTTTTTTTTTTTATCTCTTGAGAAATTTTTTTTTTGTAGTTTATAGTGCTAACATGGGGAATGATGAAAGCCCCCAAAAACTAGCTTGAATTGTTATAAAAGTTGCCTCATTCCAACGCTTATCTGTCAAACTTTTTGGCGTTTTCATTATTTAACTAGATTGACTTTCGCAATAAGCTTAAACGCCAGAAAAGCTCGAAAAGAATTGATTCTTAAAGGGATTATGACACGCATTATTATGTTTTTGTTCATTAGTTTGTCTTTATTGATAAATATTAAGTTAAAAGCCTCAAGTCGTCTTTGGAGACCTGTGGCCCATGTTATTGAAGATTATTTTTGTCGTGGTTACGACGAGGTATTGTGGGATAAATCATAAAGATAATATAATTTTTGAGATTGAAGATTTTTAACCTCTATTTCCTACTCCTATCCTGCAAGGAATTGTGGGATAGATCAATGTGAGCTCGCGAAACTTAATCGGACAATACACTTTCGAAGCTTCAGCGTCCCTTTAATACAAAATGTAAACGATAAATACCGGTTCGGGCCCTGAAAATTAAGAAATATCAGGAATACAAATAAAAATTTATGATGTCTTACGAATTTTATAGTAATAGGAAAGAAATAAATATTAAAAGAAAAAAGGTAGAAAAAGGTTTTAAAGATTATTTTCCTTAAATTTTACGACTGTAGTGTTGGGATTTTAGCTTTTGTCGAAAACGTGATTGTCTTGTTAAAATATTCGTCTAACCCTTGGGCCTTGGGTCTTGACGTAACCCATTCGACAATACTTTTGTCTTAAAATAAACATTCAATGCTAAAAGAAACCAGTTATTATAGTGGCAATAAAATAACCACGTGGTGTCTATCTTAACTTTACATTGTTATATACCAAGTATGTATTTTTATTAGACAGGCGTATTTTCTCCATTTTGGAGTCCGCACTCCAAAATTTAACTTTATGGTAAATAGACAGGTTAAAATAAGATAATCTCTTCGTCGTACAAATCCCCCAGAAAACGTACGGTATTTGCTTAACTTGTCTATAACGCATCTCGTTATGTAACGCCATAGTGATATCCCCAGGAATTTTTTTTTACCCTTAAGTTTCCTTGCGGGCCTCTTGGGGTCGGTGAGGAAAAAAAGCCATTCTTTTGTACATACCATAAGTGTGGTATGTTAGGACTCTGGATTTTAGGGTTTAAACAGAGTTCACCTTTTATCGAGAAATCGACAAAATAAATTCAAGGTTGTTTAGAACAACTTTAACTCCCAACTTCAACTTCTGTCTACAAATTGATTTTGTCTTTGGTTAATTTAAATTTTAGGCCCATGATGGAGTGATGTAATGATGTCAGATTATTGTTTGCTTTGCACGTGCTCCTTAAGGGTGCAATTAAAATAATTAATTTAGGAAATTTGAAATTTTCAGTTGTTTGCAAGGTGTCACTACTCTCATGAAGGGATGTGATTTTTCGAATCTATTAGAAGCACGTTTCAAAGTTCAATTTAGTTCTTAATTGATCATAGTAATGTTTTTCTTTTTGGAATTAATTCAACTTTAAGGATACTGAACTTTAAAAAAAAAATCTCTTTGGATTACACGAAAAAGCCATTTTAAACCAAAATAACCAGTTAAATCAATCGTAATTAGTGCAAAAATCTCAATTCCCATCACATATCTTCAAATGACGCGGGTTAAAAACCATTATCTTCGAACTCTTGTGTTCTCACTATTTAAGCGATGTTCTTATACTTCAAAATTTTGCTTAAAAATACCTGAAATAGGAAGTTAAAATAAAATTTTTGCCCGAAACCTAGCTGGCTTTATATAATTACGAAAGAGAGAGAGAGAGATTAACTGGCGGGTATATACCGGTTGGCGCTATTGAACTTATCTACTTATTAATTAGATTTTAAAAAGGACGAATAAATTCGTTTACCCGCCCATTTCGAAGTCTTTAAGAATTAAAATCATCCCAAAAAATATACCCCATTTCTTTCCAACATCGTAATAGACGTAATTCCATTCTCGAGCCCAAGGTGTCGCCACTAGCGCTTATAATTCATTTGAAAAGTCTAAACTCGGAGAGATCTAAGCGGTAGATTAAATAGATGGATTAGGACGAACCTCCTTAACCCAGAGAATGGACACTTTTAATTCTCGTTACGATATTTCCCCCTTGTAACTCTCTAAACAACCTTGGGAAATATCTCACCCCTCGGTTTAATCGTAATGTAACGAGGAATTGAGCTTAAAAACTAGTTTTTTTTGCTAAACGACAAATATTCTTTAAATTGTTAAGACTCGGACTGTATCAACATTGAACCCGGAGTATCTGTTTTTAATAAGTTTAAAAGATAATTTTTGATATATCTGCATGCATGCATTATATGCCTTGGGATATTAGTTTTTTTATCTGCTGTATTTTACAGTATTTTCTAAATAATTTATGTATTTGATGGATTAGTGTTGCTATCTTTAGTTAAATTCCAAGTTCATATTTTTTGTTTTTATTTTCTTTAATTAAGTTGATTTTAAAGCGTAGATTAAATGTATTTAGTTTAACGTAAGACATTGAACTTTGAACTTAAATGTTATAAGCAGCTAATTTACCTAGTTGGATTCAGGGATGCTTTCGGAGAAAAATATTTGTGGTCGTAATTAAGAAATTAAGTATATTGTAATTAATTTCGGCTGCAATGCTAATTGCAATGATTTTGTATTAGGGACTACAGTATAATATGTTCAAAGAGCAATACTCTAGCAATACTGAAAGAAACCAAGTAGACAGAAGCTAAAAATAGACACGTTAATTAGTAAATTTTTATAGATAAAGCTTATCATTTCCTAAAATTAAATTAAATAAAAAACAGGTCTAGTTTCAAAATATCTAATCTTACGCAAAATTTGCTTCCAAGTCTAAAACTTTATCGGTATATATCCCCATTTGGGGATCATTATGATAACGAAATTGTCGAAGAAACTCCCAAATTGGTCTAGATGTGCCAAATTATTCACTTTAATTGAACATAAATTTGAAATTAGAGTAATTTAAATTCTTTCAGTGTGCGCAGAATGTTTATATTTTGGTTTAGAGTAATTTTAAAACATTTTTACAACATGAAAAAATGCAAATTTCATGCTATATCTGACATTGCAAAAATGTTTCAACACCATACATTTTTCGCTCTAATCTGCCGGCTACTTTACTCGTGATACTGTTGAAACTTTGCTTGAAATGTTACAATCTCGAGGGTTTTTTTTAAATACAGAATCTGCAATGTGGTCAAATCACCATCCATGTATTTTATCCAAGCTGAATTAACATAACGTAACATTGTGCCTATAGTATTTTCAATTTGAAACCCCTTTTTTTAGTGTGTGCAATAAAACTAGAATCTGACGCACGGAAATCCAGTTTTTCAATTAGTCTATCAAAAATTTCCACTATCTTTTTAAGAAATTATAAAAAAAAGAGTTCGATCAGGTGCGAAATATATCTGAAATAGACGAAACTACTTCAAAATGTTGCAGTTAAAAAGCTGGAAATTCTTAATTATTTCTTGAAAATGGCAACTTTCCGACTCCCCGTTATTACGGACCTTATCCAATAATAACTCGTTATGTCACGATGAGGACGTAAAAATGGTGAAAAAAATAGATTTTTCTCCCTTTTTTTCTGGAGTGAGGTTAAAATTGAACTTTTTTTTATAAGAACTTTGAACCAGTTCGGTGGTTCAATCTATATGGCAGAATTTGATTCGGATTTCTTTTAAATCTGTGGAAAGAATCGCATCCCAATCCCGACTGTAGCCTCTTCTTTTATGGGTTTTAATGTATTATCACGAAAATGGCTTTAATCCTAAAGATAGGGACATACGGGGCCACTGCACTCCAAAAGAAATTGCAAACGTAAGAACTAAAAGACGAAGATGAAAAAAACTAAATACCAATGAGAGGCCTCTTTGAAATACGAGCTTTATGTACGATTCCATCCTTCTATTCCAAAATTTCTTATTAGATCATCGTTGAACAGTAAGAATTGGATTTACAAAATGTTTGTTAACAAACTGAAGTTTCTAATGAAGTGAAATTTTAATACTTAGGTATCTTTTTCAATTATGAATTATTTTCTTTAATACGTTTTAAAAGACATATTTGTTATCGTGGCCATCTCTCTTAAATATTATTATTTGTCAAGATTCTGATTCAGTTTATTGAACAAAGATTACGCGGTAACGGACTTAAATCATGCGGGGAAACCTTCGTGCGAAAATCATTTTTAAAATCTCAAATTCTTCGATTGTATAATACCGATACTTTACCAGATACCATTAAGAATGAGAGCCCGGATGAGCCTTTATAATCTTAGGACTGCATGTACACTAAAGCCAGTGGAACTATTAATTACTATTAAGAGAAGAAGGTAAAACTCAGGCTAAATGTCAAACTGATAAAAATATTCCGTAAGAAATGGGTTATGGTTAGGACCGGGCTTAAATTGTCACAAAGTTATGGGTGACATTTTTTTCTTCAAGATTCTATATACTCTTTTAAATAATATTCTTCTACCATCATTATTCAACTTCTCTATATACTGTCCTGTACGAATTGTACGTTGCTTAACTACAAGGATTTTAAAGGTAGTGTGTAAAGCAAATGTTTAATTTTACCCAGTTTACCACGCAAGCATGTGTCTCTGATATGATATGGTCTAATTTTAACGCTCAACTTCGCTCTAACAGTATGCATTTACCTTGCAAAACATTACTCATTCACTGTCCGTCAAGGTCAAGATGGCCATTCAAAGTTGTACATAACCTCTACTGATCTCGTATTTATCTTTCTGGTATGTCGATAAGGTTAGGTTAACTCATGCCCAAGTTACGAAACGGATGTCCTTGAACGTTATGTTCAAGGTCATAATTCAAAGTTGTTGAGGACCTCTACTGATTCGATTGAATTGTGAACTTTTCAATATAAAACATTTGAAAACCTGACTTATCCAATGGACGTATAGGGTCACTTGACAATTTTTCACCATCCCTTGAACCATGAAAGATTTAAAGAAAAACGGATTTTTTTTATGCCCGGCATCTTATTGTACGTGTCCAAGTCGAAAATGTTTTTCTACAAACGCTTTAAGGTATATTTTCCAAGATATTTCCGAAAGCCCTGATGTTCCAAATCCACTTGTCTTCTTATACTTCGATTTTGCGCTCTTCTTGTTCATACTATCTTAGCTCGTAAACGTCGATTACAATCAGGACTTATATACTTTAAAAGGATAAATTCTTTTCTTGGAAATTTAAAAAAAAAATTCTTTCTTAATTCTCTTCAGGAAGGAATTTTCAATTTTTTTTTTTTTTCAAGTTCGATAGTCTTGGCCATTTTTAATTGAATTTAAAATGTAAAATACGCGTAGGTTTCGGGAAGAGAAAAAAAAGATGGCCAAGTTCCTCAGGCGGCGGCGTCATCTTTGTCTTTAGCAACCGGTATTAAAGTAGATAAAACTGACGTTATTACAGGGTTTATGTAATTTAATTTAATAAGTATACGAATCGTCTTTGATCTTATGTGTCATTCTATAATTTTTAAAAAATATACTTCAGATATTATTGAATTGTTGATCGTTATTAGGGGGCGAGGATATTTAATGATGCTTTTTAATTCAAGAATGCGCTAGAGTTTAAGGTTGAGACACTGAACGGAAAGGTATATTTAAATATAATGCTTTTAGGCCCTGGCTTTGGTTCTTTCTAACCTTGAAAAACTTCAGCGAGGGGGAGGAATGGATTTTTTTTTTGTTTTTTGTTTTTGGTAGGACATCATCTTTCGATAATTCGTGACTAGTTTCATGTTTTTATTCGCAAAGCAGTTCAAAGTAGTTAAGGGGGATCTTATTGTCTGTCTATTATTTAAATTAATTTGCATAATCGCGTGGGAGGTTGAACTCTCTCTTGTATGCTGTACAAGGAAGAAAAGGATAATCAAGTTAAGCTATTGCTGTCTTGTTCAGAAGTTAGGTGTGTGTTTCAATCACCGTTCTTTGTTCAACAACCAGTCTTGATTCTGAACTTTGGTTTTAATTTTTGGAAAATTTATTTATTTATTAAATAACAAAATAGGAAATTGTCTTTTGAGTCACTATCTTCTACATTGCACAGTAAGGTCATGAATCATGTCAACAAATATTCTGTATATATGTTTGTTTATTTTTACCAGCTGAATTCATTGGTCAAATCAATCACTAGTACAAAACAATTACTGAAAATGTTAATTCGATATTTCAGTGTTGATTTTCTTTTCAAAGGAACACAAAGTTCTTTCTAGACGTCATAGGTGATCCTTACTTACCACAGGACTCCTTAAGTCTCGCCATATTTCTCGCAATCACATTGTTACCTTAGATAATAGTTGTATCCATATATTACCCCGAGATAATCCCTCCTTGGAAGCCAACCTAGCATGAAACATAGGCGATACATTAACCTCGGTTATAGAGTATAAATTATCCGCTAGTTCGGGCTCAGGCAAGTCAAATTTCCTTTCCCCCCGAGTCGAGTCAAGTGTTTGAGCTATACTACCCGACATCCACCCATTTCTTATTCACTTCTGGCCATATATTATTCTCTAACCAAAGACAAACATTTGCTAGATGCCGAGCCATCATTTCCACGGCGAGCCAGACCCGCTTGGTAAAACAATATGAAGCTGAAACGCGTGTTTGGCGCACTGAACATAAGAGAGAAATATACCCACGAAACGAAGAAACAGAGGTCATAAATTCGAAGCGAGTGCTCTCTGTAGTGCGCCCTTCCTCGGAAATTCGTCATTATTATACCCATTGCGTATAGCCATAGGTTTTTAGATGAGAAACTTAGGGTTGGAAAGATTTTAGTGAAGGTACGATTTCCTGGCCCCAACATTCACCTACTTGGTAGGTAGATAAGAGCGGACCAGAACCACCTAGTCTTTTAGGCTTAGCGTCCCATAGAAAAATAATTGTTTTTTCGAAGGTTTACTGAATCTAATAACTAAAAATCTACAGCGAATTTGTGTTCAGGAATAATTTTAAATCAACAAGTAACTATCCAATGATTAACTTCCGAAGTTTCATTATAATCAATTAAGTCTAAGTATTTAAATTAAGTACTTCCTACCAAATATTCCTCAGAACCTATTTTTCTCAACCATGCCATCTAGTGTGTGTATTTTGATTTAAAGGGAAAACCATTATGGGGTACACCCTTAAAGGTTAGGCGAAAGGCATTATTGGCCCCGATGGGGTCTCTTTCTCTTCAGGCATTATTTTAGTTAGGTCTGGTTTTGGGGCAAAAAAAAAAAAAAAAACAAGAAAAAGATTCGGTAAGAAGAATTATTGTTCCACTAAAGTTAGCCCCCTGTAAGTTCCCAAAGAAAAACAACATTTTTTATCATTTCCACTAAGGGTTTGTTTTAACATAACTCGAACCGTGTGGAGGGAAGAAATCAATTTTTCTTGTTTTTTTTTTCCCGAGCTAGCGTTCCAAAGAATTAGTTTTTCGATTTGGCCATATTTTCATTGCGAGATCATAGAATAGACAGATTTGTAATTGCCTTTTTCACGCGCGGTCCTATCTTCTAAACCACACCATGTACGTGGGGATGGATTTAGAAAGAATGCGGTTCGTAAAGCTTGCTTATAACTGTTCAAAGTGTCTTTTTTCGCAAGAATTTCCCTAGGGGTGGGACCCAAGTAGTGGTTATTACGGACTTATCTTTGTTTTTAAAGGGATATTGCAAAACTAACTGCGTAGCAAAAATCATAATGATGTTGCTGGTATATTTACTCTATTTCTATTATACGAACAAATATTGCGGGAATTTCAAATTTTAACTGGAAGAAGATTGAATAGTACAGATACTACGAACCTAATACATAGATGATTTTGAAAGAGAGACAATAGATTTGGATGGTGGATTCAAGTCCAAATAATGATTTTCATCTGCTCTTTGTTGAAAATATCTTGGAAACTAAAAGGGATCCAACCACTCGATCCGCCAGTATATGTGTATATACATTATTAATGCATTCTTCTGCCGCGCAGGTTTTTTTAACTACTGGTTTTTGTATTTCATTGTTAACTACCCACGCTGATTTTGTTCAAAATATACTAAAGCTACATAACGTAGGCATCCACCACGTCTATCAGTCTTCCGGATTTTTGTTTCATTTGTTCTTTCTTGGGGATGAAGCTATAGATCGTTTTTAAAATATTCTTATTATTGTGCAAGCTCAGAACTTAAAAATCTTTTACAACCTGTCTTTATATTATTTTTCTTATATAACTTAAGACCCAAGACGTTGTCTATCTTTTCGTTTTAAGAATGGCACTTTAAAAACCTTTTCTTTTTTTGTTGATAGTTTTGGCTAAGTGGTTTTGATTTATTAGCGTATCCTAGTTTGGAATTGATGTGAATAGTTAGTAGGAATTAATTAGACAAGAAATGATGTGGTTATTTTATATAAATATTTGAATTTAATTGTTGGAATAAGATGGGATGGATTTAACCATCGAGGGCTTAGCTTTTTCGAATTAAGTTCGGATTAATATCGGACCTGACAGGGGAAACACCATAACATCTAAAGCGTTACGTAAATTTTAATTAATAAAAATTAAATGAGAAAGGGTTGATAGTTGTTAAAGCGCCACTGTGACGCGTTTTAAGTAGAAAGCTTAGATTTGTATCGTATATTCAAATCTGTCATATTAATATGATTCTTATCATTGCAAAACCATCTAGGTATATTCAAATAGTTCAACTCAACCCCGTTTTTTTTTTCTTTTAACAATTTAGGCTTTAATATTTTAAATACAGCTTTATAAAAATTAAATAAAAAAAGGATGCCAATCATAATAAAAACGACCTTGCAAAAATAGGTTTAAAAAAATAAAAGGTTGCCGAAAATTTGCGGAACACCACTTTAAATTTAACTTTCTTCTGTACGTAATATTTAACGTTGACGCCCGTGTTTTAACAGTTGAGGCATTTTGATAAAAATCAAGAATTTCTCGCCTTTTTCTTAAGTTAGAAAATAAAAACCTCCCTTCTAGAATAAACCTTTCATAATTTATTCCATAAAAATTAAAGAAAAAAAGAACTAGTTTTTTTTCTATATAACAGGTGGTATCCTCGTAACAATGACAAATTTTAAATTTTTCCAATTGGACAATTTTTTAATCACGTGATTTGATTAGGATGTATTATATTTATGGGGGAAGGTAAAGAGTATTAATTAGACCGCGGCTTTCTTAAGAAATTTAGCGCTGATATGAGTTCACTCAATTCATACAGGAGTATTGAACTAACATTAAAATTAAGCGGAATAAATATTAATAGTTTGATTGTTTTATGGATGACCCTTAATTAAATTAGAGATAATTGTATTACAGTTTCTTAATTAATTAATAAACAGTGGCCCGGATGGCAAAATGTAGTTAGATTCTGTACTAGGAATATTTCCAATAATCAAGAGATAATTAAATAAATTCAGAATGCCGATACGGGTATATCATTTTCCAAAGAAATATTTTCCAATAATTAAAACCATAACATAAGAAAGAAGAAAAAATCCTATTTTTTTAAAAGAACGTCTTTGAGTCTAGGAGGGATAGTAGCTGCTAAGAAATCAGGGGGAGGGGTGAATAATTTAAACGGGGGGGGGACTCAATAAGGAAAAACTTGGATTCTTACGACGTACGACCGACCGGGTCTTACGAACGTTACGTCTGATCTCCGGCTAAAGCCTGCCTTTTCCGTGTCTCACAAAGTCAACTCCTGTAGAAAACTGTATAGTTTTTACGGGCAAGTTACTTTGAACGTAACGCGTGTTGCTCATGTCTATATAACACCGCGTTTAATCGTAGCGTTACACCTAAATTTACGTCTAAAAAGGCGCCAAAATAAAATCCACGTGTAATTCTGTTAATATTATTCATAGTCGAGTTTACACGCGCGAGTGTTGAACGTCGTATAAACTGTAGAGGCGCGAAATTTCACGCGCGCTTCTTGCTCACGCGGAATTTTTGCGGGAATTCCCATAATTTCGCGCCTTTTCTCGCGCTGGTTTTACTTTCTAGTTTAAATACGGTCACGTGGCATACTTGTACGGAAGGTGTTTGACATTTTTGGTGAGTTGTTGTTGTTGTATACTTGATTCGATGATTATGATTGGGTTCAAAGTTAATTTAAATTTTCTAAGCCTAATCATGTGGGTTTGAATATTTTAGGCTTAACAGTATAGACCAACCGTTTTAAAGGGGATGGGTTTGGTAGGTGAAGTGTTAGTATCAAGACATAACGCGCGGAGTATTTTGGCTCCCGTACCTATCCTTACTCCGGAAATAACTTATTTTTCCTTCGTGTTTGTAATATAGCATCATCTACATATACACTTTTTAAAAATCTTCTTTCTTACTTAAGATGACGATGCGTATAGGCTACGTTAAATCTCGCGCCTCTTCTAGACCACCTACTGAATTCCGTTAGGCTTAGCTAGCTCGTCTTTTAAACACTGAATGTAAACATTGTAGCTGAGTTCACGTCATTCACTGATCACCAGAGTGAAAATTAGGCTTAACTGCGAGATACGTAGTAGTCCGCTTACATCTGTCGTTTAGCGTAGCTTAACTCACAATGTTGAGAAGGTAAATTAACCATTTATTGAGCTTACATTTCTAGCAGACGACAGCCATTTTGAGTATATTTCCTTTCGAAAAATTTATAAATTTAAATCCGTAAAACACTCAAATCATAACTTGGAAACAGTTATGGCATAATGTCATATAACATTTCCAACTCATAATCTGGCCTTAATTTATGGCAGACTTATTAAATGAAATATAATTTTCTTTAAAATTAACTAGATCTCTTTGTACGTGAAGCAATTAAACCGAGGACACTTTTTTGAGATTTAAAAGTAATCATAAGAAATGTGTTATGAAAGTCAAAAAAAAGCATACAAGTGATTTAGTTAAAATCATAAATTAACGTCGGAATTTTCAAATCAAGTCATAGCTCAATTGTTTCTTAATAAATCCGGTTTGAGCCTGTAGGCTATATTATTGAAACATGAGGGTCACTAGTCTTTAACTTGTATCGGAGATCACTCCATTTCACCTCGAGTTTACACCGTGCATTGAAACGTGTGCAAATAAAGCTACAGTGTAACACTGGTTCTATCGTTAACTACGCTGCATTTATAACTGAGACGAAATTAAGTTAACATTTTGTTTAAAGGGATTGAAACAACTATATCTTTCGACCCGCATATCTTAAATAGGCACGATATTTTCGTAGAAATGATACACTGCGGAGAGACCAAATTCTGTTATCTCTGTATGTATATATTTTAAGCCTGAAGCTGTATTAGTTAGTCTAGAAAATACTTCGTAAGAACAATATAATTGAGACGTATTACTGCGAAATTCTTATTGACCAACGTGTACTTCTTTAGCTTTGATGTTCTTAAATTCCTTTTCGCGTTTTCTATTAGCCCGAATATTAATTTGTCTTTTAAGTATTTTTCTACTGCAAAGAATCCCTTAAGGCGATTGGTACAATTTTCTGACTAAAATAATATATCCCCCTTTTTTTAAAAAAAACCAAAAATCAGTTGTGAATGTGATAAAGGCCGCGTTCGCTATTTTGACTTCATTATTCAGTTAAGGTACTACCCAAATTTTTGAATTATAATATTATTTATAATAGCTTTTTTTCAAAATAAACATCAGAAGAAAAGTTCCAATTTTGAATTTAGGTTGAGTCAAATATCCTTGCACTTTATTTTATTTTTTGAATTTTTTTTCTGAAAATTTTGAATTTAAACAAAAGATATAATGGGTTTCAAAGACACGTGCGTAACTAGTAGGAGGACAGTTTAAAGTGAAGGTTACGTGAGAAACCTTTTTACTATATTTAAATGTATGTTATTAGTTATCGAAAGTACTGTTACCATCCCTTAATTTAAGAATCTGAAACTTTAAAAGACAAAGATCTAAATAGGAGGGACATTTTTAAAAAACGGTAATTTTTCTGTGTAGTGAATAAAAAAGCTAACCTTATTTTCCTAGTATTGTTTTCTCCTTCTTTTTCTACGATTTCGATGGCGGGGAGGGGTTCTTTTTTAAAAGAACGCAGACATTAAAACTTGGTCTTTTATCTCCGCGCCCCCATTAATACGAAATCAATGAGGTTAAGATATTGCTTAAGGTTCAAATTTATAATTTTTCTAAAAGTGGGTAGTTTCTCCGCTAGCTACTTATTATCAATTCTTTAGAACTTAATAGATTGTATTCTTGCGTAAGACTTACAATTCAGCATACGTGGCTGCGTGGCGACAAAACTTGTACCTTAATAATTACTGCTTATTAATTAAGTTTAGTTGGCTCGGTGTTGATCACGTTTCACCTTTGAACTAACTCAATAGGTTTTATTTCTGAAATTGGGTTTTAAATGGTGAAATATTATAGAAATATTGTATTTATTGGATTAAATATGCGAAGATAGATGCGTGGTTTTCAAATGTTCGATCATTTAAAAACAAATAATATTTTCAAAACGGCCAAATCGGTTTTGATACTTTAATCGTTTGCTGATCTACCCAATTAAAAATCGATTTGATATCGTCACCATGATCCCAATCCTCTTCTCATCGTGTCTCCATCCTTGCAAATCCTCGCAGACATCTATTTGCTTGTCCCCATGAATTTTACATAACCTTTCCTTCCTTGCCCCATATCCTCTCCTCATAGTGACCTTCGCAACTCCTTGAAGGTCTTGTTCCTGTTTTTGATCCCCTCTGTATCCATCCTCCTTATTCCACTAAACCTCTTGTTCCCATCTTCCTTGTTCCAATTTTATCTTGACCCTATCTTCACCCTCCCTATTCTTTCTTTCATCGCTTCTCCTTCCAGAACCCTTCAAGTTATCACACCTGATTTCTCCAATCCACACCCATGACAATTTTGACCTAATCATGCACCATCGTGACACTTTCATCCCTAAATTAATTTTGCTTCCCAAAGCGCATGCATGCACGGATCACCTTTTAACAACAAAGGCCCATCCAATCCAATTTTAATCACGTTTGTTACGTATATACTTTTTAATAGAAATAGCCACGTTCCTAATAAGCGCTTTTCGACGGCGGTTACGACCATATACTTAATAAAACCTTTCTACAACTTAACATCATATCATCTTTAGAAGAAGGCGAGACTAGCTAGCTCGCACGCCGGAAATCACGATACTCGTGTGCTGCCAACTCGTTAATGGGGGGTTTGAACCCCTCCGGCGGCATGCACCCAATGCCGACGTTACGCCATGTATCTGACGTCACAAAACCAACCACCACCACCAAAAAAAGGGGCTCGTTGGAGCGTGCCTAATCACGGGGCGCGAACTAAACTTATCTACATGAGCGCGAAATCTTTCCCGCGGAAAATCTGCCGCCGCGCGTTCAAAACCCTTCCTCCCCCCGGATAATATAGTAATATCACCGCGAGACAATTTGTCGGATCGGACAATTACATTAATTGGCGGGAACATTTTCGCGCGCGTGTTTCGACTTATGTCCCTTTAACCATACCGCGTGTAGACAGAATCGCGAGGAGGCTTCCGATTCGCTCGGTCACCCTCGGATGCGTGTCGCAGCGTCACTTTTTTGTTCCTTCTCTTCATTCCCATTGTTTTGACATTGGCGTTGAACCTTATAATCTCTTTAGTGTCCATTGAGCTGATGATTATCTCATTTTCTATATTAAATAACCGCGCACTGCCATGTAAACACATTATTTCAACGCCCATATCCGGTGTAGCTTACGTGTGGATTTTAACCCGTTATTTATGTGTAAATTAATGTCACTAATACAATTTGTTACGGGGCTTTTAATTGCTTAACCTGCGCGTAATGAAAGGTCGTTTCGCTAATCAAATAATCTGCATTTTTTTTAATTGTGCAAATTTTTCTGTTTATTTCAACAGACCACCAAAGCTGGTCTTATCCGAGTATTTTGTTAGTAGATACGCGTATGCAATATTGTAATTAAAATAATTATTCTGATCTACGCAAATTAAGAAAAAATTAATATCTTCATTATGGTAAGTCATTTTATTGAGGCCTTTTTACTATTCTCCCATTAACCATTAGAATATTGTAACTTCATTAAACAAATCAGTTTGTTTCGGAAAATGTTATATTCCACACTTTCGCTTATCCTTAGCGTTGAGTAATGCGTTTCAAAAGTCGCGCCAACCTTCGCTTTATCCTTAAGCGTTGCGTAGAGTATTGCGTTTGAAAATTCGCGCCAAAGGTCGCTTTACGGTCATAGCGACATCTGACGACACCATTCAAGCGGGAGAACTCATCATTACCACTCCATCTTACCTCTTTTCTCCATACCCTATGCGACGCAAAATATGTGAACATTTAAATCCATCTCTTTAAAAACATACGAGATTAAGTTTTGTAATTAGTCTTCTATTTTGGTATAAAAATTTTGATAAAAGCGCTTAGTATCTCAATTCACGTTTCGAAAGGTATTAAATATTTTTTTTTAAACAAAATTATACCCCTCAATGTTATCATCATCTGTGGGTATAATGTTTAAAAGCCCTCGATTAAAAAAGAAAAAAGAAATCCACTCTAATCGTGGGATTTAATTGTTCATGCTCAATTCAGGGTGGAGTTGACCATTAATAAAGGGTCACTCGAGTTCATATTTATTATATATAGACATTATCTTCGATTGATTGTAAGTTATAACCACGTATACGCCCCAAACTATCGAAAAGGTATCAATTGACCATGTCGATTGTAGAAAGTTTTTTTGTGAGAAAAGGGAGACCCTATTATCTTAGAATACCACTCCCCTATTCGATTGATGCCCTTAAGGTATCATTTTTTTGATATCTTAAAGGGACAATATAACGCAAAATTAATATCTTCATTAAATATAAATTTTAAATATTTTTAATTAATAGAAGTTAGTTTTAAAATATTATGGATTCAATTGAGGAACAATTGGGAAAATATTTCAAAATTTTCTATTAGGAAAGTCGGATTTATAGTGTCCCTTTATTTCATTTCACAAATCGCTTGTCTCAATTTCTCCGACTTGAATTAATACTTTAATAGCAATTTTTTTTCCATTGGGTTTTATATGAACTTATCATACGCGAGTACAAGCTGTTAATGGGCAGAATGTGTTTGAAATCAAATAGTTTTAAATTGAAGTTGGTTTTCACGGCTGTTAAGAAGTACTTAACAAATATATTAGTTGAATTAAAACATTAAAGATTTACGCTTAAACTATACCGAAGAAAAGGTCCAAGGTTAATCGTATTTACCGGTAACGGAGGTAATAATCGTATTTTCCAACAATTTGGCAAGTTATTTACAACGCAAAGGAAACTTTGCTACAATTAAGATTTTGTATAATTTTGCCTAGATAATTGATTTGTAAAACTAACTTATAATGCAAATGCAATGCCCGAATTGTGAATAAGAAGCTGAATCCTTTATATACAAATTCAGTTGTACATTAAATTAGGATGAAAACGGTTGACTTTTTGAACTTGTCTTTCTCTGATAATGATATATAGTTTCAATTCTTAAATTTCAATTAGAAAACCTAATGTCCGTGGTGAAATGCTCAATTTTACTGTAAGTTGAATTTATGTATTGCGTTGTAACTCATATTTTTGTTTATTTTAGTATTTAAAATTGTGTTTAAATTCCTGTATTTGTTTCAAAATTAAGAGATACCTCGGGGTTAATTCATTAGCTTCATTAATGCATGATTAATAATTAAATATAGTTCTTGAACATCGATACAAACGGAATTACCATACATTTCAAACAAAATCATGACACCCAATAAGCCCCCGGTACAATTTGTCAACGACAAAAAAACCTGTAACTACTATCACCACCAAGACCTAAGTCCCCTTCCCCTATACCTTATCAAAATGATTAATATTTCACCAATGACCCTTTTGATGACATGAACTTTGAAAATGGGAAAATGGTATCTTGAGCGGGGGGGGGCTCGAAACTAGAGGGTTAAAAGTTCATCCGAACACAAGTCTGATATATTTAACTTGATAGAAAACTATACTTAAGCCTTGTATTTAAAAAAGTAAAGAGTAATCTAGCGATAATGTGAAAATGAATTGTAGCATTTTTTTTTACTTCTTCTGTGCTTTTAGATTTAAGATTTCTTCTGATAGCCAGTTTAAGAATTAAGCGAGTTATTTTATCTAATGGAGCGTTAAAAAGGGCCCCGTTTTTAGATCTTATATACCTAATAGGCATCGGATCTGGTTTAAATAGAGAAGCTATAGGAAACCCGGGGTCAGATTATTAGGCACAACTGCATGCGTGAATAAAAAGATTTGAACGATAAAGGTTTTTACTCGGTTTTACTCTTTAAGTATATTCTTAAATCTTAGGACGGCATCTTTCAATTTCGTGAAAATGCTATTTAGGTACTACTTAACTGCACGCTTAATTGGTTTCACTGAAAAGGAGGGTTTGCCTTGATATTGAAAATTTAACAGAAAAAAAATAAACTGGTCCTTGAAGAATCTAAAATTAATATTTATTTAGAATTCAGATTTAAAAGAAAGAAAAAAAATGTCTTGGGTAACCGAGTTTCACGTTTTTCTACCTCGAAAATTGCGAATTTTTCGGTTAGTCGATTTATATTTCGGAAACGCAAATTTTTGGCTTTCGACACATTAATTTTAAAATATCAGGATGAGTTAAAGGCGTAGTGAAATGTAAAGAGAAAAAATAATTATCAAAATTTTCTCGAAAACTCTGTCGAATTTTGTAAATTCTAAATTTATTTCCGTTTTGGGGCTTATTTTGCAGTTCACGATAGGTTTTTAATTATTCTTTGCGCTTTTACGGATCAGTTATAGGTAATATTAGCTAGGCATATCACCACCCCTTAAAAATATACTACTAAATTTATTTAGTAGTATATTTATTTTTGGGATATTAAAAAAAAATTGTCGAAATCTTTCTCGGTGTGGTATAAATTGAACGGGGGATGTTGGATGGAGGATGTAATAGAAATAAAAATACGTTTGCTCGTGTTAGAAATACGATGGAGATCTCGCCAAATTGAAATTGGATCTTTTTTCTCGAAGACGAAATGTTCGAGTACAGTTTTTTTTATTTCTCGGCTACGCGCCTTCGTCAATCACGACAACGAAGCGAGTCGCGAGCCTTCTTACTACCATAAGTTTATAAGATATGCTGCATAAGTTTGTCACTGGTAACTTAGAAACTGGAGCTTGTCATGAATTGAGTGAGGTAGATTCTGGGTAAAGCAACGCCTGGTGAAGGAGGCGCTGTCAAAGGCTTAGTACAGACTAAATAGAATGATGGGAGCTCTGCAAAATTAACCGACTTCAATTCTTGCTTGTCTTTTTCCCTCTTAGTAAGCCTCTAGCATGTCGAAGTATTGGTAACGTTATACTTATGGAACATAGATCATATAAACTTATGTTACTACCTATATATTCATCCCCCTATTTTTCAATTCAGACTTATAGCTTAGTTAGCAAAGACGTTACCCTAGAAATAAGTTTTTTAAAGCACACGTATTAAAATCATCGAGTTGCCAACTGCGCCGTGGGGCTGGACACTTTTATCGAAGCTTTCAAATCGTCGTCAGGACTTGTCTCTTCTTAAAAATTTGTTTTAGACAGCCCAAAATTTAAACCAAACATTTTTATTTTAAAATTACTCTTTGAAACTATCCTAGATTACTTTACAGCCTATTCCCTAATGAAGTATCCGGCCTTTCTTACGTGAAACTTATAAATCACCAGCGACTTATTGCAGGGTTCATTCAAAAATTGGGAGAAAGAAAAAAAATTGCAAAAATAAAAAAAACTAAGCGTATTTTTAAAATTTTGGGGTCTTTCTTTCGAAATAATGTTTTTCGATTTTCTGGCAACGATATTTTTGGACTGTTATATTTAACACCACCATCGTGCACCACCATGCAGCTCGTTCAAAAGTTGGTTTTCAACTTAACTCCCTGGGAAAGATTTAGCGGAGCATGGCAAATGATTTACTTGTAAGCATTGCCAATTTCAACCATTTTTGTTTTGAATTTTTTTTCGTTTGTTTTCTATTGAGCTGCATGGGTACCATTTTTGAGAAGTGTATTGTGTGACCTCTAGGGGTTAACCGCGGGTATAAGAGAGTTTTGATTAGGCAGTTTTGTTATATAGTCGTGATCGCTTGTCGTGATTATGGGTTTAAGAGCTTCATGACTCCCCGTGAGAGAAAGAGATACCAGGTTGTTACGTGTGGTCGTGAATTGTTTGGTACTTTATATTTTTTAAGGTATGTCAGTTACAAAGTTCAATTAGGGCTATTTAAAGTATATTGTAACGATAGTCCATCGGTTCATAGAGAAAATATAGATTTATACTCATTTTAAAGGAACTTTTGACTTGATACGTCATTCGGTTTCACGCGAAAATATCTATTTCATTGTTTAATATTACCTATATACTTGATTTCCTATTAAAGTGCAATAGGGAGATACGACTTTGTAGGGTCACTTACGAGGAAATACTCCATTACCATCTGGTGGACCTTTTATATTAGATTATACTTCATAGGACCCAGTGTTGAATAACAAAATCAAGATTTCAAATACTGAAATTTTCGTATTCAAGAAACGTTTTGTTTCCCTCAAGATTTAATTTATTGTTAGATTTTCTTTTATTTTATAAAACTTTTTGTTCTCACGTTAACCTTGAAGAGAGTAAAAGTGTAATTGGTCAAATTAATCCTATACGTGATCTCTTCAATAAGTTTAACCTTTGACCCTTAAGTTCTTAACCGGGCTGGGAAATTTACTATGAGAAATTGACCCCAACGATTTGACCTGTTCTTTTATACAATGTTCGAATTTAAAACTCTTCCATTATCTATAATTCAGGATCTTGTTATAAAAATTATTATGTCAAAAACGCCCAATGTTCTTAAGTGATTTATGTTTTTAAATTTCTTTAAATATTGATAATGGTTCTATATTTAATGCGAATTTAAATACCTGTGCCAACAATAAAATCAAGTACATTAATCTTAGTACTTAACATTAAGTACAATATAATGAAATTAAAGGCGACTAAGTGAAAATTAAATACTACGGAACAATTCCCGTAATTGCAACTAATCAAAATTTTGAGATACGTTGATATAAATCCAATTATAACTGTCCAAAGTTGGAATTTCATTCTTGTAATGGTTAAATATTTCATATTGAAAGCCTGATTTTTTACCTCTCCGTGTGACGTAGTCCAGGAGAGGTTCTGTAACGGCCGTGTCTGTGTGTGTGTCTGTCTGTGTGTCTGTGTGTCTGTCTGTCTGTTGTTACACCCACGTGACCGCGTTCGCAGTTTGCGTATCGGAGCAAACGTGTTCGCCATTTCCGAACTGCTTTCACATCCACGGAAATGGCTCCTCTACTCGAGTTCTCACACCACCATCTTCTGGTCTTTGTCCATCCCACACGGACACCAGTCTGTTCTTACTGGCTTCTAATCACCACCATCTTCTGTTCTTTGTCAATCCCAACTTTGACACCAGTCTGCACTTACACTGTCTTCTAACACCACCATCCACTGGTCTTCCGTCTATTCCACATAGACACCAATCTGTATCATTGGCTTCTACTCTATTATCATCGTTTGGTTTTAGGATATACGCGGCGATCAGCTAGGGTTACGAGAAACGTCTAGCCTCCCTAAGGTGGGATCGCCACCAAAGGTTTTCGCAATTGCGCTTTTTCCTTACTATTATAATGGAAACGAATCGTATATATACCCCAAATTTGAAAAAAGCGGGCAATATGGGTACCCTTCACTTTAAACGTCAATATTAGCAAAGTTTGAGAAGATAATAGGTATAACTTTATTTTAAACGATTTAACTATTATTAATGTTAATTATTGAAGATTAAAATAATTAAAAATAATTATATTTATTTAAATATTAAAGATAAACCTCTCGTGCAAAGAGTGAGATTATCATTGCCTCCTATATCTACCAAGGCCCGTGCATGCGATATATTTCCTTCATTGCCTCCTATATCTATCAAGGCCCGTGCATTGTGATATATTTCATTCATTGCCTCCTATATCTATCAAGGCCCGTGCATTGCGATATATTTTTCAAAACAACAACAAAAATGGGAAACCCCAACTCAGAAATATAATAACGTTTTTATTGGATACTTAAGTTTATATAATCTTCTTGACACGGAGAGGTAATATTTTGGTTTTCCCAACTTGTGTTATAGCTACATACCCAATTCTAACATTGCAATTGTCGGTGAGCTGCTCTGATGTTTTGAAGCGCGTATTTCTAAAACAATTATTACAAAATCTAATTAATCAAAATCAAAAACGCTATCCTAGCATTATATCACGCTTATCAAAGATATTGACGAGTTGAGTTCAAAGTTCAATTACTCTCGATTATTTGAAACGCGCACGCTTCTCATTAAATTAACTGTCCCTCCCTTTAGTTTTCAGTCCCCCCCCCTTGTTTTTACTGAAGAACAATTATATAGCCCTTGTAATTTTAAGGATGCCGCCATCTTTTTAAAATTCCTTTTAAACTTCCTCAAACTTTCAAACCCCCGTCCTCCTGCTCTCTGTTAGATCAGAATTCTGTCATCAAACTCGTCACTTAAGTAAAATCTAATGTGCATAACGTAAAGTTGAAGTAAAATGTGTGTTAAGTTGTACATCCTAACCAGTTAGATCGGGAAAACATGGAAGCGAAGTCGCGAATATTTATGGTGCCGTGATTCCCGGGAACGAGTAGAAAAATCGTCCGCTTGCAACTTTTCGCTAAGCCTAATTTTGAGCCGTATCATCCTTACATAGTGGACCAAAGAGAACTAGTTAAGGACTAGCAATTTACGTTTTACTTCGGGATATTTACTTTTGGTATTTTGTTAAAATCAACTGTCCTGACGTTTTTATTATCTTGTTGGGCTATCGAAACTTATAATTAAAAAAAAAGAAAATCTCTCAAGAGGAGATAATGAAAGAGTAGCGTGTTCGATAATACCGACGAATGTCTTGAACGTATTTTTTTTTTTATTTTTGACAATGAAGGGTCCTATCGTCTGCTAAAATCGGTTGTTCTAGTGTTAGGGTTAACAGTCTTAAAGAAATTTATACTTAAAACAAGATGTAATACGTACATTCTCGGCGGTATTTTTCTAATTAACCCGGAACTAATTTTTCTACGCTTGATTAACTCTTCTAAACCAGAGTAGAAAAATTTATTATCTTGAAAAAAAAAAATTAATAATTTTTTTAATGAAATATTAAGCAATTTTGACACTATCGTATGAAATATTGTATAATAATGTAACTCATCCATTTAAAAGCTCATGTTAAGATTCCCTCCTCCTTTTTGTACCTTTTTCGTGTTGTTACAACAGGATGGCTGTGTATGATAGTACAGAATCAATTTTTCAATATTTTAATCCAGAATAATTTTTTTTTTCTACTCGATATCAAATGTTCCCGAGGTCTTTAAAGAAATGTTTTATTTATGTCTGGTACCTATACCCCCTTATATTAAAGGGATTCTGAAACGGGACAGTTTTTTAAACTTATGATAGCGGACTTATCAGAAATACCCTCACTGTCTGTTGTTAACTGGCAAAAACAAAGATTCGCTGACCAGTCCTCATAAGTAATTAAGTATGATATTACCCGATACCCAAATCCACTTCCCTTTCCCTTTAAATTTCAAATTTGGACACACTTCCAAGGGGTTTATGACTATAATTCAACCCCCAACAGCACGCGCTATATCATGGTCCCTAAGGCAATAAAGAGAGAAGTTATTTTTTAGTTTAAAAAGGGGGGCACGTATTTAAGTATAGAAGAAAAAAATCAGAAATCTTAAGCGTAGGTTCGACAACGGCCTTGTTGGACTCGTTTGCCGTATCATAAATTATCGGGCCGATTGTTTCATCTGTCATTTCGTTCTTTTGTAGGTAACTGACCCCACCGGAAAAAAGCGCCACCTATCGTCGTGAAACATCGTACGCGTACGTCAAATCGTATGTTGTCAGAGAATCTCTGAAGAAAAAAAATACCTGGAACATTGTTTTTTTCATTACTGTTGATCGAGAACCAGTCATCTACGCCCACAAATATTGGAAGAAAAAACATATATTGCCATGGTTTGTCAGTGGATTATCCTCGTTTGAAATAACCACCCCTTCTACCTGAATTTGGTGAGTGTTACATACACTTTCTATCTTCATTTTGGTTGTTTTCATGGGAATTGTATTATAATTTAACATGCATGCGTCATATGGACAGTGATATACCAAATGATCGAGTTATCTTTTAATAGATCATATTTCTTTCCCAAATGAGCTATGTAATTAAGGGAGGAAAATAAGCATGTTAAACTTAATTGCAGTGACATTCAATACGTTTTAAGAGCGTAGGAAATAATATTTCACACATGATTTTCTTCACATATAGAGAACTAACACAATGTCCTGTAAGAAAATTTAATTTAGTGTATCTTCTTAAGTATTGTAGGCGGAGTCACATGGTTTAATTATTTTATACGCTCTTTTCCATTAAAAAGGGTTAAAAGGCTTGTTATTTCCGTAAGAAAACCGTTTACGTAAACATTTATTGCCATACACCTGAGATATTTCAATTCTATGTATTTACAACTATACCCAATAATTAACAATACACTTTTTACGAGCACGAAAAATTTCAATACTTCATATTAAATACACGACATGTGACAATGCCTTATTGAAGACGGCATTATAAATTGTGTATAGATATAAGAGAAATAGAAATCGAACCAGTTTACAAGTATATTTATAGAAGTGTTTTATAATCGCCGATAAGAATTGCCAAGAGGTCCTTTTTAATTAACGTAAACTTTTTTTTCTCTATCAATCGTTCATTTCTTTTAGTCTTAATCCTTAGCTGAAGTCGTAAAAAAGGGCAGTGAAAATGTCTTTATTTTTTTTTTTGGCGCTTTTAACCCTCCGAATACCACAATTTCGCGACGTAATCGCTTCGTTTTTTACCGCTCCAATCAGCTCTGATGGCGATTTTTTTTCTTTTTATTTATAAAGATAAGATTTTTCTTGTTTCTAAAATTTTTTATAGTTCGATATATACATACCCCTATCATCTCTAAGGGTATAAAAATGGGCCCAGAAAGATCTATTATTCTACCATTCAAGTCACATAATCAAAGAAAAACCTTGGCTATTACATTGCAAAGGGATTATTAAATGTTAAGAGCCAATGTATCGATGCGACACGCAGTTTGGGTGATATTCAGTTGATAAGTTTAAATTCTAGAATGTTTTATTTTTTAATTATTCAAAAGATCTTATAAAGCACAATGAATCCATTTACAATATTAAAGAAGGTTCGATAAGTGTAAAGCAGACAGGGGCATACAATCCGTCACGTGGTATTAGTCCTCCAATAGATATTGATACCCTTATATCATCTGCTGCACAGATAAACTAAACGTGAAGGTTCCAAAAAGTTACTTAATTATTCTTAGTTGATAATCAAAATTTTTAACGCCCTTTGGTTATGGAAAAAATGAACTTCAGAAACGTTATCCATCGGAATTTATGATGACAGCATTACACTATCTCTTTAAATGAAACAACTAAAAAAGCAACAAATTAAAAAAAAAATCTGAGAAAATGTTCCAAAAAAGGAGGAGGGATGGGTGAGATAACTTCGTAACTATGAAGCGCGGATAACGAGGGGGGAATTTAGGGTTAGAACTTAGCTAAAATCTAAGAAAGAAGTTAAAACATTTTAGGTTGAAACAATATTATCTTTGTGGTGCCATTTTCTAGCGCGCCCATATCCCTACAGACCAAACTTCACCATCACTGGATAAGAAAAAGGGGTTTTATTAATGCGCCGCTACTTTCGTTCGAATTTAATGCCGCTTCTATTGGATAGATCAGAAATATATTATTACGAAGATGCGAAATGAAATCAGTGTTTATTCCACCTGTACGAAAACATTGTAGCTTTCTGGACCTTTACCCGAACTTACACGTGTGTTAAGCCTAATTTGAAAGGTAAATTTAAAACCACGTGTTAAGTCTAACTTGAAATGAAAATTTAAAAGCATGTGTTTTCTTGCTGGCGCCAAATATTGAGAGATCTTACCTACGCGTCTAGGCCCAACATGTTTTCATATTCGTTCTTTGTAAGTTTCATGCGATGTTTTTAAGCTGAAATATATATCCGCAATTTTACTTCTAATTAATATAGTTCTTCTTGGACATATAAGAATACTTTATGGTTAGTTGTCTTAGAAGTTTTTTTGTTGTTATCTCTACATTGGCTGGAAAACCAGATTGGGAAATAATGTTTTTTATCCAGATCTGACTTGAAAACCTTTTTATTTCTTCTCTTAGCTATATAGTAATACGTGCTTCTGATCTTTTACGAGTTTGTCGCTTATATAGCGAGCCTCATTTTTCTTTTTACGGTGGTGTTTCTTCTTCTTCTACTTTACTTTCTTAGTTAGTTTAATTCCCTTCTTTAACTGATCTCCAGTGTCTTTGCTTCCAACAATCCTTTCCAACTAAATTTTAGGCGCCCCTGTGCAGCCGTCTTTGAGATAAGATTTGCCGAATAGACAGCTAAGCTAAACCTTGAAAAAAAAAATTATTATTCGTAGAAGTTGCTTAGATTTTTGTAAAGCGACAACTTGCCAAGAATTATTGTGCATAGTTTAATTCTAACTAGGATTGAATTGAGTCAGGTGAAACTGAATTGCGCAAAACTTAGGAAACAAGTGTTTAATTTAAATTTAAGTAATTAAAATAATAGAAATTTAATTATAATGTTACGGAATGTTGATACGAGATAGTTAAGTGTAATTAAGAAACATCTATTAGTATTCTAATAGGAGGGATTAACTAGCATAACAATTAATACTAAATTTATTTATTAATTTCCAAACAGCTATAACCAAAAGTAAAAGCTTTCGACCGCTTTTGTTTTCAACATAATTTCATAACGAATTGGGTAGTTTACTTTATATTTGATCAATTAATAACATCTTAGAAACCCGTTGTTTAAGTTTAAATAACAATTAAAACGTCCCCTAAAAATCTAGGACGTTTTTTTCTTTAAATTTTATTTCTTAAATACTAGTTTAGCTTCTGAAAAATAATATATTATTCACTGTCTATAGTTGGAACTTAGCAACAGCTCTTTTTAAATGTTTCAACCAATTTTTTTAAACTCTTTTTTTTTTCTGTAGAGAAATGAGTTTAGTTGAGAAATAACTGAGTTAATCTTAAATCAGGAACGTATTATCGGTGGCACGTCAATTTTGGCAGGATTTTATGTCCCACTAAAGTTGTTTTTTCTCTCTCTTTCTCTCTTTCTCTCTTTCTCTCCAATACCAACTCATTGTCGATGTTTTTCTGTAAAAAAATAATCAATCTATGGTATAGCCTTGAAGGGTTACTTTAACACAAATTAACAGTTACCGCGGAATTTAATGAAAGATAATTTGAAATTTCCTTTAATTTCTGATTACAATTGAATTGAATTAATTTACTATTTAGTTGAAGTGTAGGTTAGTTGAGACTTTAATAGCAGCGGCAGCAGAGCCTCTTAACTCTTTTTTTTAACGAGTACTTAGTATTTGGGGAAAATAGTTCTTTTGTTATTATTTGATTTTAAAATCACTTGTAAATATTACAATAAGTTTTTTGAATTCGCTGTTGTGCCTATCACTTAGTTCTTTTCAAAAATATCTGAAATGTAGGTTGAAGTAATTTCTCACACGTCCAAAGCTAGCTTGAAACCGGAATTACTTATAAAATAACGGTATTTATTATTCAATATTATTTAATATGTAAAATTTAATTGGTTTATTTGATGTGTTAATTCGAAAACAAAGGGAAAATGAAACAATCAAAAATTGGAAAAGGCTTTTTTTGATATTGTAGAGGAGAAAATGGTTTTCTAAATACTGTAGAGCAGAAAAATGACAACCAATTGAACGGTGATCGAATACTTTCAAACTTCATTTCGACAGATTTGTTAGGTTATGAAGTTTCCCCCTTAATGTCTTCCCCTCGTGTATAAATTTCTAAGTAAAAAAGTATGTTTGCTCAGTTTTTAAACGTAGTTTAGTCTTTCCCTATCAAATTCGAAAATTTGCTTGAAGCTGAAAATGTTTCATTTTATTAAAAAGTACCTAGAAAGAAAAAAACTTAATAAAAAAGCTTTATTTCTACGATAAGCTTCTCTCCCTAGCTTGACAAAAATGCGTAGGTTTCCAGTACGACAGGTAATTTTTATATTATCCCCGTGACCTCTGAGACTATGAAACATTCTTCAAGCGCGTGCATTGATATATTCTCGAGACAAAAAGTTCATTCTTAAGATTTAACTCTGACTTTGTAAGATTCGTAGAGCTTGGGACCGGTTTCTGCGCCGCCTACCCGTAACAGCTACTTTTTAGCGGTCCCCTTTTATGTACGCTGCTGATCTTATATACTTAACTGCAACTTTAATATATATTTGTTTGTACTACTTTCATTTTAATGCGTGGACCTTAATCTTTATTCGACGCGAGATCGTAACTCTTTGTTGTCGAAACACACGGTTTGATTTGTTTATATTTATTTTATTTTTTTAGAGGTTGTTATAAACCTGCTTCAATGACAATATTAAGTTTTATAAATATATAAGGACTTGATATTGGAATAAATTGGTGAAATAATCATGTTTATTAGTTATGTCAAAATTGATATGAAAATTTGGGTGAATTAATTTAATGTCAAATTTCGATCTGTGATTAGTTAACTCCGTTTAATGTTTTTATAACAAAATTTTCCGACGAAAAAAGTGTACACTAGTCGATGATTGGCTAGAATATTTTGGTTTTAATTTAAAAAAAATGTCTGAAGCGTTGTGGGAAGGTTTTATTGTTGATTTTATTTTAGTTTTTTCTACATTTATATACACGAATAGAAATAGCAGCATAAATTATGTCAGATTAATTTTATTAGCATAAATATAAAATTAACCAAAACAAAACCAAAAAAGTTTATTCCATCGTCTGTTTTAGATAATTCAATTGCATTAATTAGACTCAAACTAGTTTATACGTCTTGCATTTAATAAAAAAGGGGTAGCTAGGGGTCAAACGCATTAAGTTTCGAAAATTCGATTTACAAATATATATATAATGAAAAATACCTCTGTGTTTTCCGGGCATTTTTCCTTGTATTTCATAAAGAGGATGTAAGACGGCGCCGTATTGTTATTTAAATATTAATTGCCTAAGTCGTTTTTATAGTTTATATTATTATTAAATTTTTTAATTCGGTATTTTTCCTTATGGCGGGTTTTCAAAGGAAGCAAAGGGGTACTGGCTTTAGCCCCGGTGTCAAATATGGTTTAAAACAAGTTGGGAAAACCAAAATATTACCTCTCCGTGTCAAGAAGATTATATAAACTTAAAGTATCCAATGAAAACGTTATTATGTTTCTGAGTTGGGGTTTCCCATTTTTGTTGTTGTTTTGAAAAATATATCGCAATGCACGGGCCTTGATAGATATAGGAGGCAATGAATGAAATATATCACAATGCACGGGCCTTGATAGATATAAGAGGCAATGAAGGAAATATATCGCATGCACGGGCCTTGGTAGATATAGGAGGCAATGATAATCTCTCTCTTTGCACCAGAGGTTTATCTTTAATATTTAAATAAATATAATTATTTTTAATTATTTTAATCTTCAATAATTAACATTAATAATAGTTAAATCGTTTAAAATAAAGTTATACCTATTATCTTCTCAAACTTTGCTAATATTGACGTTTAAAGTTAAGGGTACCCCTCTTGCCCGCTTTTTTCAAATTTGGGGTATATATACGATTCGTTTCCATTATAATAGTAAGGAAAAAGCGCAATTGCGAAAACCTTTGGTGGCGATCCCACCTTAGGGAGGCTAGACGTTTCTCGTAACCCTAGCTGATCGCCGCGTATATCCTAAAACCAAACGATGATAATGGAGTAGAAGCCAATGATACAGATTGGTGTCTATGTGGAATAGACGGAAGACCAGTGGATGGTGGTGTTAGAAGCCAGTGTAAGTGCAGACTGGTGTCAATGTGGGATTGACAAAGAGCAGAAGATGGTGGTGATTAGAAGCCAGTAAGAACAGACTGGTGTCCGTGTGGGATGGACAAAGACCAGAAGATGGTGGTGTGAGAACTCAAGTAGAGGAGCCATTTCCGTGACTGTGAAAGCAGTTCGGAAATGGCGAACACGTTTGCTCCGATACGCAAACTGCGAACGCGGTCACGTGGGTGTAACAACGGACAGACAGACAGACACACAGACAGACACACACACAGACAGACACACACACAGACACGGCCGTTACAGAACCTCTCCTGGACTACGTCACACGGAGAGGTAAAAACGAAGTTTTTCTAGAATTTTTATCAATGAAATTAAATGAAAAATTTCAAAACTTATTTTTGCGAAAGAAATTTTAATTTTACACAGGTTGTTTGTGATAAGTCTGATATAGAGTCAAAGCGTGTGTTCTTAGGGTCAAGCTGAGTGGCAAGTGTCACGAAATATAGGGTCTACAACTTTTAGTTGTGCTCCCAAACATTGATTGTCCCCTAAAACAACGAAATAGACACACGTGTTTAGTAATTAGCTTTAGTTTCCCAGCGTACGCGTACGTGTACCCTTTCTGTTAGATAAAGGTTTAATAAAGTTCTTAAGTTGGAGATTATTAAAAGCTGACATGTTTAATTATTTCCTTGTTTTAAGGGTCAATCAATGTTTGAAGCCCATACCTTCGACAATTTCCACTGAGTTTGACCTTAAGAACAAACCCTTTCATTTATGGCAGACTTATCAAAAACACACCATGTATATTGCTAATATACTATTTCTATAGGTTATTATAATGGGCCAATACCAAAATTTTCGAAAACTTGTGGTCAAAAATATTAATAATAAAAACCTTCATTTGAAAAGACCACGTGAATTTTCAATACAGTGCAATTGATACTGTATTTTAGACACGTCGGGTAGGGTTTCTTCCCCCTTTGGAAAAGCGAAACTGTTATTAAGGAATCTTTGTAGAAAATTGGTCATCCCGACGGGCAAAAAAAAGAAAATTTTGTCGGTGTTAAAAAGTATTTTAAAGAGATATCCGAAAAACGATTATAATGGGACACAAAAAAATTTTGATTCTAGAGTTTTTTTAAACGATCTTATATTATATCGCGGTGCAATTTATTGTAGTATACCTAGTTTCCATTTGGCTTCTATCACAACGACTCGTTTTATAATACCCTATAATTAAGCCTCGGGTAATATTGATTATTAATCGAAAATTTCACCCTTCATTATTAGGACTGGGCACTAAAAATCTGACTTAAACCGTATTATTACGAGAGCAAAATGGATAATAACAGAAGTTGATTAATTCGATGTTGTTTAACATTAAGAAACGCACAGCAAAATGCCTGATATGAAAATGAAATTATTGTCGTTGAAATAATTAAAATTAATTAACAATATTATCGCTTTATAATATGAAGGAGTTTCTGTTAGAAATATCAGGAAAATGATAAGGAAATATGTTTCTAAATGTCAGGAAATTAATATGGGAAAATACCCCCGAATTTCAGGAAATTAATATGGGAAAAATACCCCGAATTTCAGGAAATTAATGTGGGAAAATAGCCCCAAATGTCAGGAAATTAATGTGGGAAAATACCCCCAAATGTCAGGAAATTAATATGGGAAAATAGCCCCAAATGTCAGGAAATTAATATGGGAAAAATCGCCCTAAATGTCAGGAAATTCATTTGGGAAAATACCCCTAAATGTCAGGAAATTAATATGGGAAAAATACCCCTAAATGTCAGGAAATTAATATGGGAAAAATTACACCAAATGTCAGGAAATTAATATGGGAAAAATTACACCAAATGTCAGGAAATTAATATGGGAAAAATTACACCAAATGTCAGGAAATTAATATGGGAAAAATTACACCAAATGTCAGGAAATTAATATGGGAAAAATTACACCAAATGTCAGGAAATTAATATGGGAAAAATTACACCAAATGTCAGGAAATTAATATGGGAAAAATTACACCAAATGTCAGGAAATAAATATTAAAAAATTACCCTAATGTCAGGGAATTTTTATGGAGAAATACCCCCAAAAGTCAGAAAATAAATACGAAGAAAAAAAATATCCCAAATGTCAGTAAATTAATTTGAAAAATTGCACACCTGGGCATTGTAGATCATTTGATAGTTTTGGTTCTTAATGCACTTCTGATAATGATCTTTTCTGCGTGGTTACAGAACCTTTTTAGGGGCTGTTATAATATTTTTGTAAGAAATTATATTTGAATTCGATTTTTGTTACATCCCCTGTCTACAAAGTACTTGATCGTTTTTATGGGGAATATTTTGGGGATATTTAAGTGTTCTCGTAATTTTCGTCTCTCTCTCTGTCTCTAAGAGGTGAAGATTGCTGTAAGGTATTTGATATTCCTCTTTTAAACGAGGTTGAGGTTTGAATTTCGTATTTTCTGATTTGAAAATATCATGTGGTAGGATACCTTTTAGTTATGCCGTTTGCAATTTCCTTGAGTGATGATGATTTGGAATTTTCTTTTTCTTTTTACTCATTTTTTGATTGAGATAAAATTGATTTCAAATGAACTTTTAAAAGATGCCCGCAGTTATAATATTCGCTTAATTACTAAGAATCTTTGATATCATTTAAATGTTAATTATAACTTGAAATAGGACTAAACCATAAAATTCGCTTAAATGATATTACCTTTAACAAAAAAATGTACCCTAATTATTTTGAGTGTGTTACTGAAGTTTTATCTCCATTCTACCAACTTCGGAAATACCTTGCGCTGTACTAAGCATGCTCGAACCACCGCAGCAAAGCTAAGCCTCGGTCTTAAGCGGTAAACAAATATCTCACTGATTTTTGTTTTATCTCTGTTGCGCTTATTGCGCATGTGCTTAACAGTAGCACCGTGCGGTACCGGCTGACGGATAATATGGTCTCTCCAAGCCCCACTGCAGTTTGCTTGAAAAGAGAATAAAATTTTTCTCAGTGAAAATCTGAGCTATTTAAATTTGGCGCCACTTTGCATTCTTTCGTTTACAAAGATTTACGTACAATTTTGTTATAACAAACAGAAGCCTTCTTTTTAATTGTCGCTTTTAACAAAATCTATTATTAGGCAAAAACCTTTTCTCCTTATATCTTCGCGCGACTTTAGTAACTCATCTCTCTCGTATCTACTTGTCGTATCTGTGTTCTTGGCTAACCTCCCAACCACTACTTTGGTCATGGTCGGTTGCGCCCCTCAAGTATTTAGTATATATTAACCATGAGCGTGGATGGCCTATGTAAGATCTCGAGTTTTATCATGGAAATTTAACCAAGCAAGCGGACGACTCGAAAGTCGTTGAAATTATTGTCCGTGTCGTTAGAATAGATTATGGGCGAAAAACAAAGCGTACCTTTTGTTGTTATTTATCTACCTAGACGGTTTGATTGAATTTACATTATTTTCTGATAGCTTAATGTCTCGTAATTAGGAAAGGTTCCGAATTCTGGGATGATAGTCTTGAAGGATCAGGTTTAGACCTCGTTTAGGGTGGTCGAGACATTTTTTTGGGATTGAGACAATGGGTGTATTTGAAATCTATGTCTTTGTGCAATTGGCCCCTCTAGTCAGGGCTATTTGTTGATAAAAACGCGACCAATAAGAATTAGTTTGAAATAGTTAAAGAACAGGTCTGTAATTGAAAGTGATTCTTAATTTGCGAAGTAAATATCCCGCTGACAACACCAAGATGAAAAGACAATTCATATAAACAAAGTCCAATTTAAAACCAAATGAAAATTACATTTCCAATAACCGGACTTACTAGTTTTCCAAACACACACTCACGTGATAGGCCTAGGCAGTTTTCAAAATTACCCGAGCGTTATGAAATTAATTAAAAAGAAATTACTAACAAAAATAACCCGTTGTACCTATACGAATAACTATAGTTGTTTAATTTTACAATCAATATTTCAAACAACATATCCGCTACTACTACTCTCTCTCTGGCTCTTCCCCCCCCCCCTCTTTCTTGCTTCTCCGGCAATCATCTCAAGGAACGTTTTCCAATATTGAACATTTGAAAGAAAAGAATGAAACAGCGAAAGAAAAAAAACTTTAAAAAAAAAGTAATTATATTGGAAAGTCGTTCTTGCTTCAGAATGAGACGTGATTCCTTAGGATAATAGCGTATTATATAGCTGGCGATCACGATATATTATAGAAAGAGCGAGTTAGATACCGCCGCCGCCGCCATGCCACGGAGTAATGGAAAGGGGTCAGATTCAAGAGGTCAACGTGAAATACCGATTCCATAAAGAAATGACCTTTTAACAGAGGGAAAAATTTTACTTCTTTTGTGTCAGTCTTGAGCTAGCAGTCTTATTTTTTGAAACAAACTTCACGTGTTCTCATTCTTGAATAAATGATCAGGGTAAAAACGTTTTAACTTCAAGATTTCCTCTTCTAAATAAATTCAAAGAAATAATGAAATATCAGAATGAATTTAATTATCCGAAGTATTTTTATGCCTTATATTTGTGCTTTCATTATGTGTACAAGTTGTACATGGGGAATTATGTGTAATATTTAAAATCCCTTCACTTAACAGTGATTAAACTTAACAAGTAATTGGTGTTGAGTGATTAGCTCCTCGATAGTAGGTTTATATTTAAACCCAAACATTAATGTTTCAAATTAGTGTGTTTAAAGATGGTGTAATATTTTAATTTTTTCACACTCAAATTTTCATTTCTAACATCAGATTTCAAACTTAAAACATTTTTGTGCTAAAAAACCCTTCCCGATTTAAACAAAAATTTGCAAAACCTGTAATATTTTCCATAAATACGGTCGGTAACGTGTACAACTTTTAACCTCTATCTCCTTTTCCCTACCCCAAAGGGCCAACCAAGACGAAAAGAAGAAAAAAAATAACTTTGAGAAAGAAGGCTTAAACGAACAATACTCGAAATTGTCCAATTATTATGCAGATTCTTTCTCTTTTATACCTACTAGAGGGGTCACCACGAAAAGGTCAAATTTGGGAAGAATTCGCCCCTAAAAAGGTCAAACATATACCACGTATAACCGGCAAAAAAGGGAGAATAATAATTTGGTCAGAAAAGTTATAACATGCCTAGCTCGTCGTTTATGAAAAATTTTATTTGAATCACGACTACCTATGAAGATGTACGGAATACTAATCTATGGTTTTAACACGTAAAACTTAACGTTTTTTCATCATCATCTTATTCTTTATTTATTTCTTAAAAAAGGCTAAGAGAGAAGGGAAGATTACAATTCAAGTCTGTTTTATTTTAATTTTTTTTCTTTCTTTATAAAAGCGAATCATGACTGGTTTTGGGAGGTCGATTGATGGTTTTACATCACATACAATGAGAAAAATTTAATTAGAAACGGTTCACGCTTGTGTTTAAGCACGTGATAGATAGCTTGACTCAGAAGTGAATTAACCCTAAGTTATCAAATAGATGAAAAAGTTATTGCCAGCAACATCTATGGCGCTACATATTTTTAGAACTCTCTTATATTATTTATGGTGGTATGTAATTACGTAGTTCATATAACTGAATCCTATGAATGAATGAACGTCACGTGACGTACAGGCAAACACGAAATTAAAAGAGATAGAAAAAACTTTAATCACCAAAACATTAAGAGGAGTTACAATATAATTAGTGAACCGCGAATGTCAATTAAACCGGTCTGATTTAAAAAAAGAAATAATCCTTCCGAAAAGAAGAACGTACGCCCCATTCCATCTCTAAAACACTAATTATTGAAATCACCCATTCGTATACCATCACTAAAAATATATAATACCACCACAAAGGTTCACCCAAAATATACATATTCAACCATGCCTAACAACTATCCAAAAAATTCCTCTAAAAAAGAGTAAAATTCTCTCAAAATTTCCGACCGTTTTTCCGATTCTCGCGATTTTGAATAAATTACTGTAATTACTAACCGTGTTTTTTTTTTCACCAAGAACTTAAGGTATTCTCTCTCTTAGCTTTGTACTTTGTAGTCTTGGATTTCAGTCGGCCCCTAACTGGCGACTATCAGGCTATTTTTAATAGGCGTTTTAATGTACAATAGATGTATATATGGCGCGCGGGCTCCCTTATACGATTCCGAAAGAAAACATTATATACCTTTAGCTTCCAGCTATAATAATAAAATACAAAAAAAACATTACAATATATTTCGGTATGAATTAACCCAATTTCCCTTATGAAAGTTGAAAATTTAGATCAAATAGTAGTAGTCAAATTGAAACTTAGCCCCAAATCTCTCACGTGATACTGGCATCCAATAGAAGCTTAGCCCGAAATCTCTCACGTGATACTGGCATCCAATAGAAGCTTAGCCCGAAATCTCTCACGTGATTCTGGCATCCAATAGAAACTTAGCCCGAAATCTCTCACGTGATTCTGGCATCCAATAGAAACTTAGCCCGAAATCTCTCACGTGATTCTGGCATCCAATAGAAACTTAGCCCGAAATCTCTCACGTGATTCTGGCATCCAATAGAAACTTAGCCCGAAATCTCTCACGTGATTCTGGCATCCAATAGAAACTTAGCCCGAAATCTCTCACGTGATTCTGGCATCCAATAGAAACTTAGCCCGAAATCTCTCACGTGATTCTGGCATCCAATTGAATCTTAGCCCCAAATCTACTGGCGTCCAATAGAATCTAAGCCCCAAATCTCTCAGATGTTCAATATCCTTGGTTGTAATGAACCGATTCACGTATAACTTAGAACAAAAAAAAATTGCTTTCACCATTAAAAGCCGAAGACTCGGTGTGTACTTGCTTGAAACTCGCGAGACTTATAGACTGGGGCCATTCCATTGTAATCGCCGTGTCTTTTTAATGTCAATCTCGTAATAATGCAGTTTAGTAAAGATAGGTTATGCTTAGCTTTAACCGCCCAAGGTAATCTATGGAGTATATATGACCTCTACAGTAAGATAATAATCTAATAATACAGAGGGGTTCTGTTTTCTTCTGTCTAGGTTATCATTTTAAACAAAAAATAACATCGAATGGTGGGGAGAGATTGTAACAAAGTTCGATTTAGGGTAGGGCCCAGCGAGAGTAACGCGTGCTAAACGGCCCGGGCACATAGACCCCATCCTATGTACAGGTCCGACTAACAATTATGCAAATTTTCAAGTAATTCTATAGGACCTTCAAAACGAAGCTGGAGGTTAAACACAAAAACAAAGCAATCAAATGCATTATTATTATTATTATTATTATTATTATTATTATTTGTCTGTTGCCAAAATTTTAAAGGGATAGTAAATTATGAGCGAAATAGCCGCGACTTCATTGTAAATTGAACCAGCTACTCCCTTCTCTTATCGTAAAATCGTTTCATAATCTCTTTATTAAAAAATTAAAATAAATTCCCAGAATATTTTTATTTTGGATCAAAATGATAAACATGTTTGTACTTTTGAATCTGAATTAATTTGCGGCACGATTTGCAAATTTGAAAACATTTTTGTTACCTACTGAGAATTAGAAGGAGAGGTTGAGGAGGGGGGGGGGGGTATTTCCCTTGATTTGTTTTTAAAGATCTGATATCTCCTTATGTTTCAGTAATCTTGAAGGTGTTCCGGATTAAGTTATATTCAATTTGCTGATATTTAGGCTTATTCCGTGAAGAGCCAAAGGAAGAAATTGAGTGGCGTAGACTATGTAACGTTATAAAGACGTAATTTGTACTTGAGAGTCGTGCTTCGGAGATAAATGGACTTTACGAGTGGCTCGTGGTTATGTATGAAACATTTCGTGAATGAAAAAAGTTCAGTATAAGAAAAAAAAGATTTTTTTGCTAGATTGAGAAGTCACGATGTAGTTCTTCAGCTTGCGCGCACCTTCTAATTCATGATTAAGCGCTGAGTCCAAAGGAATACGCCGTCGTTTATGTATACAGGGTGTTTCTGATAAGTATGTAAATAAATTAAGGGGTTGATGTTCTTTGGGAAATCAATTTTGAGTCGAAAATATAACTTCTATCTCCATTTTGATGACACTGTTTTCGAGTTATGATTGCTAGAGCATTTACATTTTCGACTCAAAATCAATTTCCCAAAGAACATTCTCCTTAATTTATGGCAGACTTATCAGAAACACCCTGTATATATGCATATATTGCCTGTTAATGTCAAAACTAGTTTAAGATGTGTACATTTTGAGTACCGTCACGTGTGTGCTCTAGAATGAAGATAGTACCGTTCTATTAAGAATAAACGCCATTTTTTCTAGAATATTTAACGGTATTTAAATTAGAACTAACTATCTCAGACACAAATCAGAATCTTACAAAGTTAAAAAGTTCATTCTATAGTTGAATATATATTTTAAAATCTTTCTGAAGTACTACAATTTAGAGGGTGATTTGATTTATTTTGTCAGTATAGGTGAAATTATTTACATATTATTGGGATGATTTAAAGGATTCAAATTAAACTACATTTAATATAACAACGCGTGGCCCACTTTCGTTTAAAAAAGAAAATAATGCTTGATTTTTCTTTTATTTTGAAAATGTATTGGAGCATCTAACACTTTTATTGACAGGTTTCCAATTATAGTTTGAAATGAAAATCGCGGATTATTCAAAATAATCGTGCCTTTCATGTTATTTATTGTGGTTTTAGTGATCAGGTTGTATGGTTCGTATCATACAACATACATAGAAGGGTTATCATTCTAATTAAATTTAATGATAAAATATTTTATTATTAAATAATTCTTAATTATATTCAGGTAAAATAATTGTTATAGGGATTGTAAAAATTTACATTTTGGGCAAGAATAATTTGTATCAGAAACTTAAGTCTGACAACTTAATTTACGACTTTTCACTTTAATTTCCTAGATCTTTAATTAAATGATGTTTTTGGTCACAAATCACGTGTTTTTGTCTTTGCCCATGCTGCAAGTATGTGTCTACATACGTCCTTCTTAAACCCTCGGGTTCTTAGACATTTCTGTTTTTTTCAAGCCACCTTGCCAATGCGGCTTTAGTTTATCAGCTTGTAATAAGAAAGCGAAGGCATTCCAAATGCTAGATCAAGTTTTTTTTTAACGTGATAGTGTTATCCGCTGCCATTTAAGAATTTTGCTAATTAAATAAACAATTATAAAAATTCTAACCAGGTTGAGCCAAGATGAGGTAGGATAAAAGGATGGTATTTTCATGTTGGTAAAATCTTTTCCTCATCTTGAATTGTCAATGGGGCTTTAATATTTGTGGATGAATCTTTTTTGAAAGGTATAAAAAATATTTCATGGCCTTTGGGCGTTTTCAAGGTGATTTCCACTCGTTGTAGTTGTAGTGTGTAGTAACTACGACTAAAGGGGATGAACTACCTCGCCCCATTGGCCCATCATTGTGTCTCGTTCTCATCTTTAAGGAAAAATTACTAACTCGATCCCGAGGAGAAAATTTATCTTCAGGGATTTTTATCATCTTTTATTTTTTGGTTTCTTCTTTTGATTTTATTTTAAACGAGACGTTTGTTTTATCGTAATGGGAAAATTGGGGGAGACGTAGAATTACGCGTTTTTAAATACATAAATTAAAATTTTGGTATTCTTGTTTTAATCATGGGTTCGGGATAGTTTTGGATACATCTTCATCTTGTATTTTCATTATGGTCTAAGTGAATATATCTTTCTTGTTTTTAACTTTGACAAAAATTCACAAAATTTACTATACTGGACTCTTGTCTGAAAGGGGTTTTAATTTAAAGGAACATTAACAAAAACGCCGACGGTTTACACGATAAGTCACCGACACTTTAACGTATTGATAATTGCACTGGAAGATAAACTTTTTAATATTCTATAGTCGTTTCCGACAAAGCAATCAATTCTTCTTTATTTACGAAATTTCTCAGGCGTTTCGATAAATTGGACACGATCCGAACAATTATGTTTGTTTATTATTAAACGGCAAATCAATTCCATAAAATACATACGGAATACTAATTCGGCAAAAGCATGATTGGCGAATTCTTCAATGAAATAATAAAATCGTTTATAATATAAATCATTCTTAAGCCAAGAAATTTGAATAACTACATTTAAAATAAATTAACTGGCTACGGTCGAATTTCGTAAATTCAACCACTTTTCTTTTCCTTTATTATTATATATTTAATTGCCTACTGGTTAAGCCTTGTTTTAAATTATCAAACATTTCGTCGTCTCTTAATAATTAACATTAATTTCTATTCTTCTAGTGACTGTAATATTGGCAGAGAAATAGCCCTTAATACAAAACAAGTTTTTAGTTTAATTGCATTTTAAACCCTTTTTTAAGCCCATAGTCATCACTTATTCGTATTTTATGTTAATACCCGATACGGTAAACTGATCCATCGAACGTAAACAGTTTAAATTCGTGGCATTAAATTTTCCATTAATCTGGAAACGATAAAGTAAATCCAAAATAATAAAGGTTTTATATAATCCTCAAAATAAAAGGATCGAAATACGGTTTAACACCCTTAAAAAGCCCTTAAGTTTCCATAGAAAACTGGTATTTAAGACGAGAAATTAAAAACCTTTTAAGAATAAAAAGAAATTTGGGGAAAAGTAAAAAAATTAAAAATTAAAATCACGTAGAGAAACTAAAGGTATATCTTAACAACGCGCCCATTTTTATTACTTTTAAGGTTTAATACAATCAAGGTCACCGTATTGAAAAGACAAAATAGATAATCTAACGAGCATAAGTTTATAAGATATGTTCCATAAGTATGACATAGTTTACACGCAAGGAGGATTCATACCATTTGCACAAGGAGACCAGGCAACTTAGAGCGTAAAATAGCAGACGATTTTACACTCTAAGTCGCTTGGTCTTCTTGTGTTAATGATAGGAATCTTCCATGCCTGTAAACTATGTATACTAGAGAGTAATGCTGCTCGAGCTAGTTCGAGAACGACAAGCGAGAATTGAAGTCTGTCTAGATCCAATTTAGTCTGTACCAAGCCTTTGACTGCGCCTCACCAGGCGTCGCTTTACCTCACTCACTTCATGACAAGCTCCTGTTTGTAACCAGAGATTAACAAACTTATGGAAGATATCTTATGAACGAAGCCAATTTCAACTTCAACTTTAACTTTGGTTTTTAGAAAAAGATTCCTCGACCCTTTATCTGATCCAGGAAGAATTTTTCGGGACCCTTTTTTTACTGGCAAACTTCTTATTTTTAACGAATTAGATGAAGAAAAAATATATATAGTAAAAGGCCTAAAAGGCACTATCTGGATTTATGTTCGTGCTTTTAAAGCCGCTCGGAATATAAAGAAACGTGACATAAGATATCGGCTATAAAATATTTGAGAAACCTAAAACAATCTATTACATTAGAGAAGGTATCGTATGGTATCAGACTGAAATTGTAAAAGAATTTTATCCTGGCTGGCTTTTAATTCTATAAAGAATAGTGCACTGCTAGAAATTTTTAAGAAATTTACCAACAAACAATTTAAATACCACTATAATACAGGGTTGCCATGGGTCAGGTAAAACCTGGAAAAGTCAGGGAATTTAAAAAAGGGCCGAAAAGGTCAGGGAAAACTCAGGGAATTTGATTTCAGTGGGTAAAATTTCTGGGGATAAGTCTTTATTGGAAGAGTAATGAAAGTTTCTCCTCATCCTCTCTTAACACAGAAAACTCTAGAGCAATCCTTAAAAATATCTAGAATATTGTTTTTGTAAAGTAAATGCGCTCTAAAAAAGTCTCTTAGACTGTTATTTATAGTTAAAATGATTCTTATTCATTTTGGTGCAACAAATACATTGGAAAACTTAATGTAGAGAGTTTATTTAATTATAAGCACTTAAAACGTGCTGTAAACATTTACACTTTTGGCCTTAAAAGGTCAAGGAAAATCTCAGAAAAAGGTCAGGGAAAACCTGGAAAAGTCGGGGAATTTGGTTCTGAAAATTCCGTGGCAACCCTGTTAAATAACAATTTTTATTTCTTTTCTTTTTTAATTTTTTGTGATATTAAAATCTGTAATAATTTTAAATTTACCTTTCGTCCAATAAATCGGGAAGATAATTAAGGGCGGATAGACTCAAAGACAGGGATAAAGATATTCAAATTGTTAGTGGAGTAGAATGAAAATTCGGTATCATAATATTAAAACATTTAATATTGGCCCCAAGCGATCATTTCTTAATGTTTAATAATCGGAGAGAAAATATTAAGACAATTACTGTATAAAAAATAAAAAGACGCCCCAAAGTCTCTCTGTAGAGACTAAAGACAGAAAGAGACACAAGCGCTCCGCTCACCCAAACGAATTGTATTTCTTGGAACTGTACTAAAATGCAATTTTGAAAGGGCGGGAATTTTTAAGATGTATGGGTAATTATTTTAGGATTAAATTCCTTAGCATTGTTTTAATGGATTTTCTACGTATGACAAAGTTTCAATTCAAAGAAATTTCATAATAATGGTACAATACTTTTGGTAATTCAAGGATGATTCATTCTTGCTTGCTTGCTTACTTATAATTTTGGGTTCATTAATTTTATATTTATTATCAAAGATGTTTTATGAATTAATGAAGGTATATCATGCGTTTATACGAAACATAGTAATTTTTAATTTGGGGAGTTAACTGTACAACGTATAATTTAAATGCCATGTGCATGCTGGTAGACTTCCGGTCAAAAAATATAAACTTAAACCTCATTTAGTGGTCATGGTGTAATATAATAATATCATAAACCTTGGCTAGAAAATTAATATACCGTGAACAAGATATAAACAATTTGAGATTAATATGAAATTTTATATTTTTGTATAGTAATTTTATATTTTTATTTTTTAATTATGCAGTTTTTAATTTGCGTAATAGTACGTCTGCGTAATTTCCTTTTTTATTTTAAAGTTTATTACCTAAACTTTGCCATTTTATTTATTTATAATAACCATGTTTCCATAAACGGTAATAATTTCTTAAATATAAATTATAAACAAATCAAAAATTTATTGGTTTTATTATTATTTATTATTTTTATTTATTGGTTGAAAATACGGGTAAATTAAAACAAAAAATATCTTTAATTAAAAAAAATAAATAAACCACTTCTTAAGTGCGAACTCGTCTAAATTACATAAAACTAAAAATTATATAAAACAAAGCTCGAAGGCTTTTGTTAAAAATCGCCAGAAAAAAAAACCAATGCCGGGCCATTATATAGGAACCATACTTAATTTGCTGCCGACAAATTTACCGCGTTAATGGGCCCATTAGTATAACTGACTTAACCTGCCGGAGTTAGCCTTAATTAAACCAGTTTGCGACAATTTAAGTTGAAAGAACGCCGTAAAACAACGCGGCACGCTTGACCGCTCTATCTCCTTCATCTGGAACCATTTTTTCTTCTTCTTTCTCTTTAATTCTTTATAAATGATAATTAAGGAATGATAGGGAAGGATCAAAATCTAGCGAAATTCATCCGAAAAAAATCTGATTCACAAATTCCATCCCCCCTACCTTCTGTACCGTTCCGTTTTTTATATCATGACAATGAATTTATGTATTTATTTTTATGTAAATTAGATGTTACATGATATCCAACAACTAAGAAACGTGTCCGTGATTGCAGATGTTACTTTGCACTGAAGATATAGTTTCTTTTATTTTGTATAACGTGTGTAACTATAGGGACAAGTTTAATGATGGTTAAACATACATTACCGAATTTATCATTTCAACTTGAAAATATACCATTATCAAAGGCAGGAATGTACGTTTGAATATATATACGGTTTCTCATAGGAAGTATACTTTTAATATGAAAAATATTTGATTTAGTATTTTAGCCTCAGGGAAGATATTAGGAGTTAGAAAAGCATTCAAGACATAATGGATGTGACCCGTTAATTGTCTTTAGTTAACAATTATTATTACCATTAGTTATTTTGGTACCGTGTTATTTTAACGTCATAATTATTCTGTCTTAAGGGGAGGTTAGTTTTAAGGGAAGGGGGGATAGAATGAATCTTAACTCTTTTTGATATACTTAGGAATCCATAATGAAGATTTTGTAATTGTTATCGTAGATTATGCGAAATAATTTTTATTTTAGGTTCCAACGCGAGTCTTTAGGTAATAGATACGTTTTCGGAATATTAATTAAATTGTATCTGTTAATTTTAATATTGAGAAAAACAGGTAGGTATAAGACGTTTTAGTTGTTATCTAGCTAATTTCAAGGTTGAATAGCGCAATTATCTTTTAAGGTGTTTTGCCATGGATTTAATTGCGATTTTATTTCATTTTTCACCAGTAGAAAATGTAATAGTAGGAACGGTCCTAAAATTTACTTATTTAATTAATTTAACTTCGTTCCAATAAGTGCTTAATTGGTTGTGAAATGTTTGTTTACTCTAACGGTGTATTAAATAATTAAATCAACATCAATTAAGTCTATCTAATGTGCATACCTTTTATAAACATTTAAGTTAAATATCCCGTTCAAATTCAACAATATCCTAAAAATAATGAAACTATATATGAATACCCTCCCCCAATTTTTATAAAATTGGAATTACCAAGGAAAATCTTACTGATTTTAAAGTGATCCGTGCACGTTCTATTGAAAAACGTGTCTGCCCCCGAATAATAGTAATTGAAAGAACAAGCGCGCGTTCAACAAGTAAAACCCGATTTTCGCTTTATTCAATAATTGGACAACTAACCTGCATGCATGCACGGAGGCAAGCTTTTGTCCAAAGATAAAAATCCTCAAAAAGAGATTAAAAGCACAAAGCGGCTTACGCAACAACCTGCGGTCGAGGATCTACCTGCCTGATGTTTCTACTTAACGAAGCCAGTAGAGCGTGAATTCCAAGTTATATACCTGGATTGACTATCTGCCTATTTAGCTTAGATCATTTTGTATTAAAGAGATCTGTAATGGCTAATTCCTTTTGTGGGGGATAAAAAGAATAATATGGATTGAGAAGGAAAATGTATCGCAGAGTAATATTACATACAATTCAGGGTTTTTAGAAATGGTGGTACATTATTTTCAAATTTGTGAAAAGCTCGGACTCTTAGATTAATTGCTCGTATCTTCGTTAACATTAGAATTAATTAGAGTCAAGTTTCCAATTAATACTCATTATTTTATAATAAAAAAAATATAAAAAATTCTAGGCTGAACCTTTGCGTAGTTCTTAATTTCACAGATACGTGTTAATTTTTAATTAAAGAAACATCGTAGAGCTGATTAACCAGATGATATAAGAACCCTGGGATTGGGTCCAGGTCTGACTATAGGGTTTGAAAGTAGTTAAGCTTTCGGGTAGATCCCGCAGCGGGAGGTTAAACTACGAGGTTTGAAACGGTGGAATTATGATAGATCTGGCTTCAAAAAATGCTTGGCGCGGATCGAGCTATGCATGCTTGGACCACCACACCAAAATATTATAACAGCTAAAAGCACGCGGCGGTCGTGCACTTTTTCCTATTCTATCCTATTCAATATATGAATATATATACTTATATAATTTCTTTTCGTAATAACATTTCCCCTTTTGGAAATCATCATCCCTCGCTCCCTCGCTCGCTTGTCTCAAACATTGTGTTTTTTCCTCTACACGTAACCTGTTCGAAAAACTTCCTTTGTTAAAGAAATTTAGTCTTTTTTTCTTTTAAATAACTAAATCTTTGCGTAGTAACGCCGTAACTCAAATATTCCATGCTATTTAAAAAAGGAAATGAATATCGAGGCCTTTTGTCTAGAATTTCAAAGTTGGTATTTACTTTATTGACCAAGTAAATAATAAAAGATTCAAAATGATAATTTGGAGATGTAATTATTAATAATAAGTTTCTTCTCTGATAAGACACCAATTTATTTTGAGGGGGGGATATACTGCGTGAAACATTGTTTATGCTTCTCATAATATCCATATTTCAACCAATAAGACGCTCGCAATCGAAAGTTGATACGCCTTGAATTCTATTGGCATATTCTCTTTTCCAAAACGAAAAATGAAGTAACTTACTGACATTTTCCTCCGAAATCAGTTTCTGCCAACAAGTATAGAAATTCCGTAGGGGCATTCCAAGCGGGTCAAATTTTATAATCAACTTAGCCCCAAGGGAGGATCTTTGTTTTCTACTAAGACTTTTTTTCTCCATCCATCCATTCTTCTGTTTGGTAAAAACCGGGTATTGTTAATTTACGTATAATCCGGGTTTATGATGTAAAGAGACATCTTCGGACTATAAGATGAAAATGCATGCTTTCCAAAAGACAAAATAAAAAAAAGCACGGAGGAAAATATAGTTGATTACGTCTATTATGGTGGATAAGAAGACCACACGGACTTAAATAATCCTTTCCTTGACTGGAAACCTCCTTTACATCTTTCTATTGTGTAAGACAGAGTGAGTTAGAATATAGCTTTGGCCCGAAGTCAGTCCTTTGTCGTGTACCGCTGGATATTGTTCCGTTTAAAGCCGAAATATATTGTCAGACCAGGACAAAAAAGTTTTTGACTTGGCATTTTGGTAATGTAGTTGAGCTGGATATAAGGAAAACCATTCGGCGGCTTATTGCATTCGCAAGCATCTCGTTGAACGCGCGTATACACAAACAATTTTCATTTTTTTACGTGTCTATGTCTTCCAAATCTCCTTTGTTCGAAAGAAGCTCAAAATTCTAAAAGCTGCTGCATGGCGATGGAGATAGAGGGTTGTAAAGAAAGATGTGAACGGTATATATTTTATCGTGTGTTGCCTGGCTTGTATTTCGTTAAAGGCATTGTGAAATTACGAATTAAGTTAAGCCTATTTTCTCAACAATTTTAGACCTATTTCCATTCCAGGACTTAAGCCTAAATACTAATGTTTTCAATGCGGCTGTTAACCCTAATTACCAAGTGATATTTAACATTAGAAGCTCAAGTTTTCATTCGAGTTCTTAACCCTTAAACCTAACCTAGACTCAGAACTAACTAGAACTCAGCTTTGTTTACATTTTGTGGTTCTCACCGCCTGTAGAAATGTTTCAACTGCCGCACACCGGTGTACGCGGTAAAGCCGAACTTGGGGGGGCCCCTCCAAACTATTGGCTAATTCACAATTCCTTTAAAACACCTTCGAAGTAACCAGTTATAATAGGTCTACAATTCCGTGGATGCATCTATTGAAAGTCCGATGTTGGAATTTTCTTCTACAGTGTCTATTCCATTATTGTCATTCGTAAAGAATCGAACTTCTTCTCCTTCTCTTTTTGCGCGTTTTCTTTTTTCCCGCGCGTTTATATCTAATACCTTCTTTTCTATTGTGATTATACGAGTCTTGACGGGCGAGCATATATCTCTACCTTTTATGAAAACCCTATAGTTTATATTCCTTGACGCCTTTTTTACTTCTATTCATATTTTTATTATTGCCAACCCCTTTCGTGCTCCCCATTTAAAAGAAAAAAAAAAAGAAATAATTTCTATATTTAATTGGTACTTTAGAATGATTCAATATTGTAAGAGAATAACCCGTTTCCCGCACGTAATATTACACCCTTTCTAAGAGTGCAACGTATCGAATATTCTCTATTCGCGTGGTGATTTTTCTTGCCTCTATCTTGCATTGTTGTTAGATAAAAGACTATATGGAGTCAGAACTTAAAAGATGACATTAACCCTAAATTTTTCCTGCTCCGAGCCGAGACTTTTTCTATTCATTGGATTTGAACTGAACTACGATTCTTAATCTTCTGATTAAGTTTATGTTAAGGGTATCCGCTTTCCTACGGATATAAATATTTTTCCGCTCAAGTTCCCAAGTAATTTGCACTCCATTGAATTACGGAGATCTTTAATTATTCTTAAAATTTTTCATTTTAATCAAGCATCCATTATTGTCATGGTATGAACAAAACCTTCGTAGTTAGACTGTTAAACCAATAATAAACCTCTTTGCAATGAATAAACCCATCGAAACATTTTCATATCTGCAGCGACATTGAGATTTAATTCATTGTCAATATCAACCGTAATTCAGAACCATAATTAATTCAAGGAGATCCTGCTTTTTTGCTTATTGAATAAAGAGCATAAGTTCATCTTTGTAAGTGTACATCTAGTATAATCCTCGTGAAAATGATAAATTTAATAAATAATACATAGTTTTCAGACTAGGAGAATTGGTAACATTTACACCAGGAGGCAAGGCTACTTGTCGGACAAAGTGCAGTACCAAGGCTAGCTCCTGGTTTAAATGGTATCAATTCTTCTAGTCTTTAAACTATGTATTAAATGGAAAATCCAACTTTAGTAGAAAACTTGATATGTATAGAGTTTTAGACTTATTGCATTCAATGGTGATCATCTTATACTTGATGACAAAAAACAAACTAAAAGAAAAAGGATGAAGAAGAGTTAGGCCTAACTCGGTTCCCGCGATGGAACTGTATCATAAATTTTGCGCATCGTAATATTCTCTACTTTAGTTTTAGTAGTCGAGACAAGGCAAGCTGGCTTTGCTTGCTTTGCTTAAGCAAGCGCGGCCACTGAGGGGAGCATTAGAAATTAGGCATATAATTCCCAGTAGGAAACCGTAGTCGATGCTCGAATTAACATAAAAGTTGTATAAGATTCTTCGTATTAATTCTCCCGGATTGTCAAAGCCGATCATCGCCGTCATTAGCGAAACAAGCGCAGTGACCCGGACTTGAAATAACGGCTATGATCCTCCTCAGAGACATCGCGTATCACTTGCATACCTTTATTAGCGGGATATCATCTCCCCCGCAAGAAACAGAGCAATATATTAATAACACAAAGTCAATTAAAATGAAACTATCAACTAGATCGTTTAACAATCTTTTACTTAACTCCAATTATTATAAATATATAATTAGGCCTTGGAAGGGGTGAATCTTCACTTACAATACCTATTCTACTCAGTCCAAGGTTGTGCATGTTGTTGACGAACTAATAGCCAAAAGACAGGCAGCAAATTTCTTGATTTTTGTTAAAACGTTGGGTTGATCTATTTCCATGAATATCAATGATAAATTCTTCATTTATGTGCCCTTTAAACTTTTCGTTTAAAAAATTTGGAATTTTATTATTTTATTTTATTTTATTTTTTTTTATGTTTTTTTTTCCCCTGATTTTTAATTTATTTAATGGGGAATTTTTCTAAAAGGTTTTTAAGCGTAATTAATTTTAATTTATAATTAGATTCACGCGTTTTTGTTCAGTTTATTATTGATTATTAATTATTAAGAAGGGGTTATACTTTATTTCGTAATTATAAAATGTCAATTTTAAATTTTTTGTTACGAAATTGTTTGGTCGCTTGATTAAATTTTATTTCGTGGAATTACTAAATTTAAAAGGAAAACCAATACATATTTAGTTTCTTCATAGTTAAATTTATATTCAATTCAATTTAATTTAATTTCAAAGAGTTTAATTGTTATAAAGAAATTTTAATGTTATTCTTCATAAATTCCCTCGAACACAAAATGTCTAATATTTATGGATAACGCGTTAAAACCATCAATTACGGATATGTTGACTCTTTCACCCTAAAAAAGAAAGAGAAAACTGCAGAAGATAGCGGCGAGACTAAACTGGAAAAATACTAAATCTCCAATAAATAATTGAATAGAAATTCATTGTGCCCTTCCATGGGTGTGAAAAATGATTCCAGAGGCTGGAGGCCTTAACTTTTTCTCTCTTTCTGGATGCGCCAGTATTGAAACGGCACCCTATATTATATTTTCATTGACTTTTGTACGGATAAACACGCGAAAATGCCATTACTCTAGACATTCCTGTCCATTCCGATTATTTATTCCGTCCACGGTCACCTCGTAAATCCATAACTTGTTACAGAAATTTTTTTCCACATCCCCCAATGCCCCCTTGTGTCCGATCTTGGCATTATTTGAAGCGGGCTATACGCGTCCGAAGTTATGGAAAATATGATCCTGGTACCTTGAAGGAGAGAGGAATGGAGTGAAAATCCAAATAAATACCTATAACGTTGCCTGGCCTCTATATCCCCATCTACAGCACCGTAATCCTCATCTACAGCACCGTAATCCTCCCAGCATCCTCAGCGTTTAGGTAAGGTCGTACGGTAAGGAAACGTAAAGGATGTCCCTGTGTCTTAAAAAAGAAGCTAGATCTCATACAAATAAAATGGCGCTACGTGGCAGCACTTAACAATCGCCTATTTGAGTTTATAGAAAGAATACAAAGTTCAGAACTTCGAGTTATTCTACTTCTGATATTATATAAAGTATAAAAAATTCGTGATATGTCTAAAAAAATCTGATTGGAGGAGCATAACGCATCAAAATATGAAAAGGAAATTTATTCTCGGACCAAATCAGTATAAATATTATATTTCCGTTTTTGCGGGGACTACATGACCCCAACGTGTATTATGTCGAGAAGTAGCGACGATGAAAAAAATGCGCTTCATTTATCACAAAGAACTATATCCTTTGCCTCCTTTTTTGACAACGAATTCTAACGCGAATCGGTACGGATTTCGTTCCTATAAATTCCCATTTTTTCTTTTTTTTTTTTTTTTTTGCTTTCCGTGACTGTAGGCCGTGGCTTTTTATATTTTTATATCCATCTATCAATTCTTTTTTTGGTACACAGTATTATATGAAGGGCCAGTCGGCGCGAAATTGTCTCGATTAATAATATAAAGGATTTATAGGCGATGTTGCTTGGGATTATGCGTCTATCAAAAATTTCCAGGAGTGATGAGGGAAGTGTTCTTTTTATCATATCGGTTTTTCGTTTTATCCATAATTTTCTCGGTAGTCAGTCACAATTTGTGACATGGAAACACATTTCTCCAGTGCGTGAATCGTACGACTGGACGCGTTTTATTACGAGCTTTCGTTTGAGTACTCGCAACATTGGGTTAACTTTTGCAGGAAGTTTTTCACAATTTGTGAAAAAAACAATTCGCAATCTGTGAATATTATTTCTTATTGATTTTGGATATGGATTGTTTATACTCGTTGGAAAGCTCTCGACGCGTGTAATGCAACTATACACCGCATTAATGCATTCGGGGATCTGATCAAAAGAAATAGCCTAATTAAATGCAATTTAAACTTAATGAAATCAACAATTTCACGCCTCACCTGGTAAAGGAATCGACAAAACATCCTATATTTAACATTGGAACCAAGAATCTCGGGAATTTGGACGACTGGGCATATGAGTTGAAATTGTAGACATATTTTTGGCGGGGTTGCGTTGCGTTGCCTCGCGAAAAAAGAAGAGCCAGAGAAAGAGAGAGAGAGAGAGAGAGAGAGAGAGAGAGAGAGAGAGAGAGCGAGAGAGAGAGAGAGAGAGAGAGAGAGAGAGAGAGAGAGAGAGAGAGAGAGAGAGAGAGAGAGAGAGAGAGAGAGAGAGAGAGAGAGAGAGAGAGAGAGAGAGAGAGAGAGAGAGAGAGAGAGAGAGAAGAGGGAGGTTTTCATCCGTCACGGCGATGATCAATGCCAGAAAAGGGTCCCGTCTCTTTTTCTTTCATTCTCTCTTCTTTTTCAATCTATATTCGGAGATGAAAACATTTTTGCGCCATTTTTCAATTCCATTATCGATTATTTTTATGGTTCCTTGTTTCTTCTTACAGACCGCACTCGCTCGCGTTCCCGCCTCTTTTTCACTCCTAGCTTCTAGGCATATGCGCGCGTGAACCTGAAGGAAAAAACCTTTCCCTTATACGCTTTTAAATGCAGATTTTCCCATTTCCAAATCGCCTAAAAAAAAGAAACTAAGAAAAAAATTCGATTTTGAAAATTGATGAAATACAGTCTTTAATCATTATATAAGTCCAGCGGTTTTTCGAAGTGATGTAATAGGGTTCATAACCTTTACGAAGATACGTTTCAAAACGTAAAATAGCTCGTGTAGTGTTTTATATATTCAGATACCTCAGGTTTTGGAACTGAATGATCTGAATCGAACTTAGAACTAGATGCTTTTCTGACTGTTGTAGATAACGGTTCATAAATACACTGTGTACAAACGGATACGTTTTCTTTATTGGCTTCGTAGCAAACTTGTCCGGTAAATGAAATGTTCTTGTTAACTTTGAATCTCAACCGGATATGAAAATTTCTTACCAAACTGAAGCCAAATAACAACCGTGCACCGAATAACCTTTCCTATTCACGAAATAATATTTCTCTATCAATTCAAATTTGAATATAGTTTTGCACCCTTCAGACATCAAAATAAGTTTCATTTAAATACAAGTTTCGAAAATTTATTCACACACAAAAAAAAAAATAAAACTAGCTCTTGAACTGCTTGCTACATTTTCATTTCAAACCTCGACAAAAAAGGGTTAACATAGACAATCAATGAATCTAAATGGCTTATTAGTCTAGCAACTCCTGGAACTTGACCCCGGGGGTGGTTCCAGCCTTTTTTCCTTCTCCCAGAATGCATTGCCATAAACTCTTTTTGATAAAAAAAGACCATTAGAAACTAGACTACCATAAAATCAGTTTTTTTAAACTATATAACTTTTATCTCTCTCTCTCATACTTAAATAGATAATTTTCTTCTTATTTTAAATATTTACTATTTAGACCCTGAACACATACATATACACAAATTCTTTATCTTGTAAATACTTACAAAAACCTTTTTTCTACCTCTTATGTTCCAACGCTCAAGTTCAAAAGTTTCTTTTATAGAATGTATTTAAAATGTATATAAAATGTCTGGAAAAGGTTTTATTTTTTTTTTAAAAAAATCGTAACCAACTCTTTCTATCTTAGCGTCCATAAGGTTGGGAATGGAGACTTAAGTTCTAAGTGTATACATACACTTGTCAGCAATAATTTTAACTAGGTTTCTTTTTAAAAAATAAAGAGTTTTTTTTATTTCTTCCCATAGTTGAAGTTTAAAGAAGTTAGATTTGAAGGAAAACCAAAAATTTGCGCCTAATTTACGATCTTGAATAATTTTTTATGGGTTTTCCAACTTTTTCAATTTTTTTTTAAACTTTAGTTTCTTAAAGAATTGTTGGTTAAACAAACATGACGTGAGATATAGTCTTGTTTTATTTTTTTAAAATACATTTTTTAAAAATTATTCTAGTTAAGGAAGCGCTCGTTTTATCATCCCTTTAAATTTAAGTCTTGAATCGCTCGAGTTCAAAATATCCCAAAACGAGATATTACGAAATATATCACAATTTTACGAGTTAAAATATATTTGCTTCGGGTTTGTAGGATGCCATTTTTAACACCTTTAGTCTTTGCGACGTTATTTTCGAGTTAGTGTGGTTCTCTAAAAATAAAAGACGCGATGTGAATGAGCGTCAAAATAAGGAAGGACCCCTTTTTGGCGGGAAAGACACGCGTGGAATTGGCGCGAGATTAGCACGCGGGAATGTCGCCTCTATATTATTTTTCCCGCCTTGCCCTACCATGCACGCAGCCGTATGGCCATCTATTCTCACCTTTTACCCCCTTTTGTCTCTAGAATCTCCTTAAGAAGAACTCCTTCAAACGCCCGACCGTTTGTTTTCGAGTTACTTGTCTTGGCTTTGGTGTCTAACACTTACCGGTAGTTGTAATATTTCCTTATATTACAGTAAACGTAACCCAGTTTTGACAGGACCTCGTCCAACCCCTTGTCGCGGCATCTTTCTGTTCTTAGCTTATGTCCTTTTCCATCTTCCCCTGAAAACTGTGGCGCGCCAATCTCTGTTGACATTGACCATATGCTGTTAAAAAAGGGTTTGTCGCGCTAGCTAGCTGCATGGGTTGAGGACGCGCGCGGCACGCTGACTTCTGTCTGGGAATGTGGCGAGGGACGATGACTATTTCAAGACAATCGCTTCGCGGTAACACTCTCTGGCACGCGGTCGTTCCTTTAGTTCTTTGTAAGGCAAGTATTTTGCGCCAATAGGTCTAGTGTACCCCCTTTCAGTCTCATTATAACGTAACCTCGTTCCTATTTGGTGATAGAAACATATGGAGACACAAGGGTGGCAGTTTGTAACTGTTCTTCTATCTAATATGACAGATATGGAGGTGTAACCGTGACGGATGCCTGGTCAATGCGTCTTCTTAAGGGGTGCGCGAGAACCATGAGCACGCGAACTTGGTTCTTATTTTTGACAATAGTTTATAGTTCAAACATATGGTAAATAAGAGAAGGGTGTCTTTGTAAGTAACGTTTCAGCCAAGGCTTATAGTTCGAAAGACTTCAGTTTCTCTTTAAGATAAATCTCTAAAATTCACCAAAAGTTAATTGTCTTTTACGAGAGTAACTCCTCCCTGTAAATGAGGGGCTCACCAAAAAAAAGGTCCATGGAATACTCGGGTAAAATTAACACCAGAAGCTGCAGGGAGGGAAGAACAAAAGCCACGCGAGGTAAAGAAGAACATTACGTCACGTAACATTTAGGAATTCCGACAACGACCTTTCCAGGGTCACAGCGCCACGTAGAAAAGAAACAGTTACGTGTTAGTTTACCTGACTTTGAAAAAAAAAAAGAAAAATTATGAAAAGGGCGCGAAAATATGCCTCGCGTTGTTGTCAATCTCGTGCTCCTTATTCTTATTCTTGTGTCATTTTTCCGCGCGTTTATCCCCGCATCCCCCTTTTACTTCCCCCGTCCCCTTTTGTCTTTATGTCGGCTGGTACCAAAGGCGGCACCCGTCTTTTGAGAAACTTAGACATTTACAAATAACACCCGTTCGTTGTCGCCCGCGTCTTGAGCTCCTTTTTCTTCCAAATGTGCTTGCCACTGAATTTGACCTTTTCGCGCTGTGCAAAAGCGAGCGAAACTAAACTAAGCCTTTTCAAATAAAGATTATACACACCCTTGACGTTTATTAGGGGCATATAACGTTTGTCTGAAATGGTGTGGGCCGCGGAGCTCGAGAATTTCATTGGACTTTGCAGGATTTTATCATATAGTTGAAAAGCCATAAGGTCAAGAGCCAGTCCATAGTAATTTAATCAAAGACACAATAAGTAAAGTACATTTGCAAGTGCAATTGCTTGCGGGACCATTCTCCTCCAGTACTGTGATTCTCAGGTGACATTGTATTCTGAAATGTCTCTAAATCAATATGGAAACCAGCATTAGAATTTTCAAAACAGTGTTACGAAGTTAGGCTTAACACATTTTTGGTTTTCACCTGAAATCTCGAAACAATTAGCCTTAGAATGTGGTAGTTAATCTGCACCACACAACACGTCGTAGAAGAAGCGGATAATTACGGGTTTTGGTTCAACTGAAACAATTGACGGAATGTTGGTAACCCGCCCCTAAAACATATCCCCATCCCTTTCTCAAGACTACGGTTTTTGCCTTTACACCTTGAATCTTAGCTACTAGTCTTGTACGCGAGTATAGAAAAAAAATCCCACCCCTCATTTTCGCATCACTCCTAAGAAATGCGTGAACTTTTTTAAGCAAGGATAGTCATTATCGAGCCAGATACATCGCGAGACTGCACGAGGAGTAATCTTAACCAGTAAAAGAGTAACGGCTGCAGTATAGCTAAGCCTTGGTAAGGAAAGCAACCAGAAAAAACACAGGATTCCATTAGCCTAGCTTCTTCCGCCATTACCTTACTAATCAGTGGGTAGAGACTTGAACGACGCACCATCCAAAGATTAGTTTAGATGGATTATCGGTAACGGAAATAGTCACTCTAAGAATGTAGTGACTGGTGAGGTAGATCCGACTCTAATGATGTCTTGTATACGAGATGGAATGCTTTTAGGCTTAGCTATACGTTTTTGTTTTTTAGCTTGTATTGTCAACTTCGCTTATACCATCCCGTTTAACGGTTTCCCTGCCTCATGCATGCCTTGTCAAGGTTTTTTCTCTTCATCTTCTTCCCTTGTCTTTTCCAATAGCCTGGGATGGGTATCTCGGATAAGGAATGTCACTTGGAGTCTGAGCATTTTTTTGTTTTGTTGCGGTTTAGTTCTAACCACTGATGAAATGAGGTGTTTGTAACAGTTTTCTTTTTGACGTTTTGTTTGTTTGGTGTTGACATTGTTTTCATTACTTTCTGTCATGATATTGTCTTGCTTGGGAAAAGATAATTCAGAAAAACCTGTTGCGACGTTGCGTCTGTCTTTTGCGGTTTCATTAACATGTTATGTTACATTTTTAAACACTCTAAGGCAAACGATATTCCGACATGATTAAATTTAATCGTTAGATTTGAAACTTAAACCTACCATCACGTCGAGGCAGGTACTTGATAGGTTCTTAATTACTACCTTGTACTCCTAACGTAATAACAATTCTCTTCATGGTGCGTATGCTACCGTACACAAATTGAGAAAAAGTTAATTACCATTCCTCAATTTTCTTTTAAAAGAAAAAAACATCTTGGGTATAGAATAGTCAACGTTGAGAAATATTTCTCTCTCGAAACAATTTCTTCGGAGTTGAGGAGGCTCATTTGGAATACAAAGAACGTCTCCACCCTAGAAGATCTCTTGTTTTGGGGGCACAAACACCGAAAAAGATAGTACTTTTAACAAAACTCGCCTTAGGCACTTAGCAGATAACAATTATCTTTTTGCCGTCACCGACATTTTTTCTTTAAAAAATTCCCCCTAGACCTATCTTACAGTTTTCGTTTGTATACCCGCTTCGTCCCAATCGAATTTTGCGCTTCCCTCCTAGGCTAACTTCGTCTTCGCTTTTTCAAAGTTATTTTTTGCTTCATTTGACATTTGGGGTCTCTCTCTCTTTTTGCAAATGGAAAACACTGTGGCGTGAACAGACTTAGATTAGATGAATTTTGTTTTGTTGGACTGGGATGTGTCTTGATATAAACCAGTTAGGGTAAAGCCGGTGTAACCGAGGTAGGCTTAAAAAATGGTGTGTACATAGTGACATGACTGTGAATTGGACGTCTTGGTGGTGGTTTGAACACGTATGCATTTGATGTTCCTTAATAGTGTCTGATGGTTGGACTTATTTTGGTATAAATAAAAACATTAAAAATATTCAAAGTAGTATTAACACTTTAGCCACATTTTCCAAAGTCTGCAACGTGTTTCCCTCAAAGATTTATCTTCAGCAATTTCCAAACTTGAAACATATGATGATATATAAAGGTTATAGGTTAGATGTTCGATAATAACGTGTCTTCTCTATTTTTTTCCGTCATTCAAAGGTGCATCGCACGGTTGTAATATTAACGCGGCTTTTAATTAATTTGAGAAATCGTTTCTTTCGAAGAGAGTGTTAGACCCCTTGTGAATTAAAGTAGAGTACTGACGACACCTTAAGATAAAAATTCAGAAATCTTTATGGTAAAAACCATGAAAAAAAAGTTATAATCTAATTTGCTAGATAACAAATTCGGAAGCTTTGAGCTAAGACCTATCTTTCCGTGCGAGATAATATTGCATTAACAACGGTTGGATTTTATTTATTATTAATCTATCTTTTAATTAGGAATAAACCTTAATAAAACGAAAATAATTTCAAGTTCAAGAAACTTCTTCTGCAGACATTCCCGCTCGTCACATGCCGGTAATGTGATACCTGACGCCACCCAAGATACGCCTGCATATACATAAAGAAAAAGAAAAAAAATTGCATTAAAAGAACCGCTCAGAATATCTATGCATAACGTAACCTAAAAGAAAATGAAATGGTTTTTTTTACAGACCCTGCTAAGCCTAAGGCCAGACACTTTTAATACATTTTCTATATTATGTATAACAGATATTTTTCTTCCCGCTCTCTCTCTCTCTCTCTGTCACAAAGGGAATATGAAACGAATTCTATTGTTTTCTATTGTTTAACCTCTCCACTCAATACATAAACATTCACCGTGAATCAATCTTCCTCTTTACAGGCCTTCAAAATGTCTTTAATTAGTATAAAAAAATAATTATTGGACTAGAATTTTTCCTTTTTAATTGAAAGAAAGTATAAAATAATCAATATATCAATTGAAACCATGTTTCTATCTACATTATTAAAGAAGATACAGGCAATTTTAAGTTTCCGCAATGGACACTACACGTTAGGCTTCTCCGACAAGCACTGGGAGCACCCCTATAGGACGAATCCGTCAGATGGTACTTTAAGAATCCAGCATCTTCATTCTAAAAAGTCTCAAAAGCAAACTAATTTTATCTCTAATAAATAAAATAAATAAATGAAAAATCCAGTAATTAGCTTCAATATCCCTTGAAATTCTTAGGTAATAACACAATAGTCTAGGTCCCTTATCTGTTAACAATATCTTATAGAACGCGGTGGTTTTTTTTCTTGAGAAAGCCATTGTATCGCCTATCGGGGATGAGCTTGTCTTAAAATAAAAACCAGCAAGAAATAAATCCCCCCCCCTCTTACGTTATTAATCCCGGGGCCATTTCGTTGATAGCCTATGATCGTTTTTCGTAAGCTAAATTGAAGTTTTTTTAATATGAGCCTGGAACAATTTATTATAAGAAATTCAATGGTACCTTCTTAAGGGGGTGACATACCCACCAAAGGCGAAGAGGGGGGGGGTAAGAGTGGTGCAGGTACTACTTGCAGCCATTATTATCATTATACGGGCTTTAATTCTTTTTGAGCGCCCTCTGCCATCGCCTTCGGGGGTTAAATGGTGATGGCGTTGTGTTTGTAGTAAGAAGAACGTCTCTCTCCCCTACCCTTGTCTCGGATAATGCGTAATTGCCTTATAAATGCCCCTATTATGCTACATATAGTGCCCTTCTTTAATGTAAAACTTACTTAAGGGAATAAGCGTCTTTTTTTATTATTATTCTTTCCTCACTAATGAACTTTTTTCTTTATTTCTTTCCTGTAAAACGATTTAAAGGGATAGTAGGAGGCGTTTCATAAGTAGGCTTTTGAATATGAAAAGTTTTTTATTTTGTATTATTTTATATATTTATTATATATTTTTAATTAGCGTTTATACATTGTATTAAATAATTATAACCACCCATTATTATTCCTTAACCAATTTAAATTTAACAGTTGTTGTTGTTGACGTAGATGTATTTGAAACTATAAAACTGGTAATTCCATTTTGAAAATGGCGTCGCCGATTCAAGCTTTGTGATTGGGATATAGCGTACTTGTATCTACAGAAACAGATGTTTTGTTTATTTTTTGAAAATTTTAGAGTCTGCAACGCGAATAATATACTTATTCATATTCAAATGCGAATGGGACCTCGTCCACGTACAAACCATTTGCCCTCTCTATTTTTATCGTGTCCTTCTTTTAATTTCACCAAATTTTCATCGTATATTCAATACCATTTAAGGCCATGTAAAAAAATACCTAGGGTTTTTTTTTTATTTCAAATTAGACAAAAAGAAAAGTAATTTTTCACTCGAAGCCCAGAGTGTCGATGTAAACTATAATTTAGATTATTACTCTTTTTTTACCTGACCGGGGGTTCGGAAACATCCAACAAGCCGCTTAAGCTCTTCTCTACTAGATATTTTACTTTTTTTATGACAGAGATAATGGTTGCAAATTATCCGGCCCAATGCCCTCGAAAAAATGAACCCCTATTTATTTCTCTGTTCTCTATTTTAACTATGGAAGACAGGGGTGTATATAGCGTGTTGTCATTGGACCGTTACCCTGCACGCACGATTTACTTAATATCAAAACGCTTAGCCCATAGGTTAAACTCTCAAAACATATTGAACCTTGACCCCTCTTCGTCACTTAAGATATCTTGATTTTGTGTTAATATTACTTGGGGATGTTCTTAAGTAGCTATGCATAATTTGTTGAATATAAATTTGAAATTGTGTTACTTATTGTTAAATTCCACATAAATTTAATTTTAATTGAGGTTAGAAACAATTGAATATTAAATTACAATTATTTTATTGTTTAATTCCAGATTATCTTCAGTTGAAATGCAAGAACATTACAGTCACTACGCTAGGAACCGCATATAATTCTACTTTAATTTGGGTAAGTTTTATATTTTATTTATTTATTTATTTATTTATTCATTATTTTCAACGGTAAACAAACAAATAAATAAATAAAAAAACGCGGGAAGGTTTTTAGGTACACAGAGTAGTGTATCTACCAACCAATCGTAGCGCTTAGCCTCGTATCTTATCAGATATATACCTAAATCTAACCCAGACACAAAAAAATTCTTGGAAGATAAAAAAAGTTATCCGAGCGTATTCCGATTGCCAGTGACAGACACACCCTCGCTCCTCCGTGATGCGCGATGCCTCCTCTACTAGAATCCAGCAAATTTATTTGGGAAAAGCTACAAGCTACGCCATATATACACACACTGTGTTAATGGGGGCGCGTGCCTTCTGTATGTGTATGGAAATATGGTCGGGTGTAGTTCTATACAGTCCTATCTATACGTTACTAGTCGCGAGAGATTCAATCCTCCCTTCGCGCCCAAAATTCTAGGTCCGATCGTTGAGCGCGTGCAAATTAGCAGTATATTCCGCAAACCCGCCATGGACCCCACGAAAATCGAGATGCCCACTTAGGGCCAAATTTGACAAGCATTTGCGCGACGCGCGCCGATCAACCGCTCATGCATGTATAGATGGGGACTGTCGGGATGATTAGAAAGGGGTTTGTCCCATTCCATGGACCATTTCCACGTAAAACTCTAGCTACATCTTCCCCAAACGTTACCAAGGCCTAAGACTAACTGGTACTGGTGCTCCGTTAAAGTCTAACGCAAAATTGGGATGGAAGGGTAAGTTAAGGCTTGGGTTATGTACTGTGTCCAGAGACTAGACTCTTGTGTGTGTGTGTGTCTCTTTCTCTCTCTCTATGTATGTATGTCCGCCTACATATCTCAATGCTGCACTAGGCAAAGGTCTTCCCAACTCCCATTGGGTCTAGGTTCGCGATGCCGCGATGGGTTGGTTGCGTGCATGCAAGACGTGGATATGCAAAATTGTCTGTTTCCGCTTGGCGAAGCCGAAACGTTCCTTGAGCACTATAAAGCCTCGTATCTTACCCATGCACTAAATGGAAATATAACGCGCAATTTTTTTCGTTGTGAATTTTCCAGATTTTAATGAGTTTAATTAGTTAACGAGTTTCAGGCTATGATTATTCGCGTCAATATTGTAGAGTTCTAGCTGTTTGTTGATGGTAATTAAAAGGGTTAGTTTAGCCACGTACGATGTTTTCAATGATTGGCCTAGCATCTCATCGACTCAGAGGTCATGAACCTGATAATGCAGTTAGTTTTATGCTAAGCCTAAATTTTCAAAACCCGATAACCTATGTTAGCGAGTTTGGTTGTGAATTACGCTTATCATTTCAGTGGATTTGTGTGCAAGCTTAATTACTACAAAGGTCACGAACTCAGTGCCTAGGTCAACTTCGTTTCTTTCATAAAATGAAATCTTAGCTAAGCCTTTGCTTTACGCATCATTTTATTCATAAAGAAAGAAGTTATCTCGCAAACAAGGCATCCCGTTGTGTCTTCGAACTTCCGCATAATATGACATAAAATCGTATATACGACCCTTCCATTCCCCTTTAGTTGATATTGACACCGCAAACGACAATTTAACTTGACAGTTGCTTATTAAGGGTTTCTTTAGTCGCGTTACTCGCCAAGGAAAATGCCACAGTTAAGATGACGTTATCGATTCCCCTACAGTTAGTTCCTGAATTTCTTAAAGCTTTCGTTCTCTGCTAGAGCCTAGTTTGATTTAGGACTTTTGCGCTGTCTTCTTCGGTGTCCGATAGGACTGAGATTGGGGGGCGAGTTATGGAAAGGAAGGGAAAGGGGCCAGTAATGGGGGTATTATGAGCGATTGGTTTAGAGGTCAAGAGGTCACCCTGGGTGGCGCGTCAACCTCCGCTTCAATAGACAGTCTATATATATACACTTTTGTGTGTGTGGCAAATGTGACCGAAAGGGGTTGGTTATTGGCGAATATCTGTTCATGTCAGTGAAGGGAAGACCAGTTGGTATAAGTGAAGTGAAATTCCCTACATTGTTTAGAATGGTTTATTAAGTATTTGGTTTCCAGTGGAAAGAAATATATTATAAGATGAAGTTGATTAAGCTAGTTGAGGGAATTACAAAATTAAAAATAGGGTAGGTATTTTAGTTTGGGGAATTTAATTCAGACGGTGCTAATATTCATCACGATCTTGCTGACATATTTCAAAAGCAAATTAAAATATTATCGAGGGTTGCAAAAAAAAAACCCAGGGCTATCATCAAAAAGTAAAGTTTTAATAGACAGGCATCTAAAAATCTGTGAATTAAAAAACCGTATAAAATTTATTTGACGATTTTCGTGCCAAAATACGCTAAAGTTTGATCCAGCGTCTAAGCATCTTCATCCTCATCATTCGCTCTTGAGCTTCTCAACTCTCTTCCATCAGTATAGACACGTGGCAGTCCGTGTAATCTTTCTCATTGGTTCTTACACTATCAAAGGCGTATAGTTGCCATCACTTGATATCAGTTTGAGTTATGGCTTTAGCGTTTGTTCCTGTAACATCCCCTTAAAGAAAGTTGAGGACGGCAAAGATTTCGCTTGCCTATACGCGATTAAATAAAAGAGTAATTCTGTCCCCGAGTCAAGATTGAAATAGGCCAAATCGATGTAAAACTAAGGCGCTTCTCTCCAAAGCCTTTGCAAGATCAAGTTTTAATGTACAGATAAAGGGTGAAACGACGTAGCGCGTGGTTGTAATTTAAAGAGTGTATATAAGAAAAGTCTTTAAAGAATTTTTGATAAAGGCATTATAAAACATTATTAACAATGCATCCTTTCTAGTAAATTAGCTACTGTTTGAGGGGTTTTAAAATAGGCTTAGCTGGTATAAATTTGGTATTATTAATTAGGGTCTTATGGATAATTGTAAGGGACAATTGAGTCATTTTGTACATGGGCGAGTGCACTATTGTTCAGAAGCGTTTTTATGTACTTTAAATTTAAAATATATAATTTAAAAAAGAAGATAGTTGGAACTTAGGATGTTTCTTTTCTTTTTTTGATAAGTTGGCATCGGTTTGTAAATGTAACAAATTATCTTGCCACCTCTCCTTTTAATGTAGTGTACCTAGTTTTCCATTTTTTTTTCCAAATTTGATAAAGGAAAGGTGAAATAATAATTTTCGATTGAACTATCTCTTGAAATAAAAAACGGGATGTTTGTAAATGAAAATTTGCATCGTCTTCCAAAGCTCGTAACTTACTTAATAACAGTCCAATTTCGGTGTAGTCACTCTCATTTTGAAGCCCTGTTATTGTCTATCAAAGAGTCTTATCATCTTTAATTAAAGTATTTAAATTAACCTTAAATTTAATTTAATAAAAATAACAACCTTTAAAATTTGAAATTGAGAAATTACTTTAAAGGTATTATTCCACTTTTCCTTTAGAATTCTCTTACACCATTTACAGGCCTCGTTCAGGCACGGAGAACATCGGAAGGGGGCCCCAGCTTCTTATAAACTCCCCAAAAATCTAAAATGAAAGAGAGCCGGAGGAAGGGGGGTGGGGGGTTAAAATGGGATAAAAATAAATGAAAAAAAGAGTTTGGACTCTTTCCCGTTCAGTATCATATTCAGTCTCATCCTCCTCTTTTGCTACCGTATCTTTTTTTCTCCTTCTCCTTCTTCTTTTTCTTATTCCGTAGTCTATCCTCGCGATGCAGCATCTTCCCGTGCATGCCGAAGGTTCTTCCCGCCATGTTGTATACACCAATTTTCCCGCGCGCTACGAAATTCGCGCGTGAAATTGAGAGCTTCTTTTTTGGCGCGCTTTTTATACCCGTTTATATTAAGCCTACTATAAGCCTAGGCGCGTGCGTGCATGGAAGGCGGATCATTCAAAATCGGCACGAGAGACGTAGAGGGGTCGAACGCTTCGTATTTCGGTGCTGGGAAATTAATTTAGGAGTTGGAATTACCTTTCTTTTATCCGACCCCATGGAGGAGGTGAACCGAGTGGACTATTTACAGTGTTTTCCGTGAGCCTCTTTTCGCTCGTGCTCGTTACCTCGGGATATGACTTAGTTGCGTATCTATGAATGGGAGTTTATAGTAGAGTTTAAAAAAAATACTTCGTTCATGTATTTTTTTGTCACGGAAATAAGTTTACTGCTATCCAAGTACAGTGGGTTCAATTGGAAATCGAATTTGAATGGAAAATGTTCTATGACCCCTTAAATTTAATTAAGAAACTGAAATACCTTGATTGCTAATTTAATTAAGATGTCATCCATAAATTAATCTAATCACGGTGACCGAACGAAAAATTGTCATGGAACTTTTTCGAATCAAAATAGCGCCTAGAATAGATAGAGAAACAGATCCCGTATTGAGAGATATCGCGCCTGTAGAAATGTTGTTTCTGCCGAACACCCGTGCTCAGGGAGAAGCCCTCTTACAGGCTGGATCGGTCAAAGGACTTTAAAACTGTACAAGGACGGAAAATGTAGTAATTTTTTGTCTCGATTGTAATGTATTCTTCAAGTACCTATTACACAACGCTCTCAAGCCGAGAATAACCTTGATATACTAGAATTCTAGAGTTCTCTTAGTCGTGACGTGAATTTTCTATCGAGAAACTGATATAAAGCTTACAGTTTTCCTATCCCTTATCGTTTATAAGATCCATGAATTGTTTGTTTTTCTAAAGGCATGAAACTTTAGCCCCGCGTTTAATTTTCCTCCAGAACCGACTTAATTATCTTAATTAAAAATAATTCCAGTAGGTACGTACATTATCTGTAGGCAAGTTACGGACTTCTCCGTAACATTCTTGACGCCAACCATCATAATGTAGCGAATCTAAATTCCCTTTTTTCAAAATTATCACCGCGAAACGTAACGTTTTTGGCCAACGTACGAAATTAGGCGTGGTTTACGTCAGAACTCATTTAACCCTATCTTTCCTTTCAATCTTAGTTCTAACTAGTATATCGCCTCTGTAAGTAACACGCAGTATAGAGTAAAAAAAAGTGAAATCTGGCTGCCTCAGTACAGATGATGTTAAAAAAGAAAATAGAAAAAAAAATGGTAACCAAAAGTAAAATACTCCGAAATTAAGGAAATTTCATAAATTTTTGATATAATAGCAACTTTAATTATGTAATAATAATAATTTAATAAGGAAATTTATTATAAAACTACGCTTTTGTTATACAAGGAATTAATCTTGCGGAGAATTATAAGTTAGAGATTCGAGACTACTCAGGGTTTCATATTGAAATTCCTTGACCCGGATCATTATGTAAGGAAGGAAGGACTTATTTTCTTATTGGAAAACCCCCGTTTTTCTACAGTAATTTAATCCCTTCCAAGCTTGCAAATTAAATATACTTCAAGTTAAAATTCTTCTGTCTTAGACATAAAAAAAATATTAAATGAAAACAGCAAAGGAAAAAATCATAGTAGCGCCTCCTTAGCGTTTTTTTAGTTTCCTTTTTTTAACAGACCTCATTGCTACTAGTTACACCTAATAATCACCCCTTATACGCACCCCTACATCTTTTAGCAGACGCCACTAGAATATTAACCCTCTACCATCATTCCCTTAGCACTAACCTTTTTTTTTCGCGCCTTTAGTCGAGAGAGACCCAGCGGAAAAAAAAAATTGCGTTAAAAAAAATTAACCGTAAAACCCTTTTTGGTCGTGAAACTTGGAATGCAGGAGAGCTTTACTTAACCCTTAAAAAATCTATCATTGTTGAAGTAGAAGCTCAAGCTCACGCGCGTAAAGATGAGCTCGTGTAATAATCTATCCTGGAAAACGAAAAAAAGGAAAAAAAAGTAGTTCTTGCGCAGTCATTATGGAGTGCAGGCAGCAAGCACCCCTTCTACATTATCGACTTTGAGTTTGAGTTTAAAATAGACACTGTAAACGCATTATACTAAAAAGGGGGGCGCACAGAAGGGGGGATATATAAAAGAAGTGAAGAAGAGATTGAAGAAGAAAAAGAAGAAGAAGAAGAATCGTGGAGCCTTTCTGATTGGTTCGTGTCTTCCCCGTTTCTTATTGGTTTAAAAGTCGAATTCTTGAAGCTTTGCTTTCTTTTTCACCCCCGTTCTTCCGTTTTTCTTGTGTTATATCCTTTTTGCCAAAACTTCCAAGTCTATTTCGTACCCCCTTATTTTTTTTCCTTCTTCTTCTTCTCTCTCTATCCAGAAAACATCCATTTTCTTAGAGATGCTCTGTTTCCAGACTATCTAGACTTGTATAGAAAGAGAGAGAAGAGACATTTTCTCTTTCCCCATCCCTGATATATTCCTGAGCCTCCGGATGGGGATGGAGAACTTATCCCCCCCCCCTTCATTCCAGAAGTAAGCGCTTCATCATGTCAAAAAAGCCAGCTCGGATATATATTTTTATTTCCCCCGGGTTAGGTGTGGGCGTGATATTCATCCCGTCTTCTGTTCTCTCTTCTCCCACTGTTCTCTTGAGCCTCCGTTAAATTTTTCTTTTCCTCTGATCTCCAGCCTCTTTATCCTTCTCCCTGCGTCTCTTCTCCTTTTGGAAGATGCTGCTGAGTCTGCCAAGATCATCCCCCATTCTTTCGATTCTCTTTTGTCATTCGCTGCAACACCCGTGTGTCTTACGCGTGCAGCCTCTAACAATCCCATCCCCTTAACTTTTCCAAGTCCGTCCCTTCTTTTCTTACTCAGATCTCTCCATCCTCGGGTTAGTTTTGACGTCATTCTTTTCTTTTCCTTCTTCTCTCTCGGAGTTCTATAGAGTCAAGAGAATAGGGTATGAATCGCGCGTGCGTAAAAGATGTTGCGATCGGATCCCTTCCTTCCTCTCTTCGTTACAATGGCACGCACCTGAGAGTCTCCTCCCACTGAGTTTCTAACAATAGATAGGGATAGGTCGACCCGAAGCTTGGAATCAGTACCAATAAGGGAATATGCATGATCGTATTTTAACTTATTATGGATTATTAAAGTGGAAGCTTTTTATTAAATAGTTGATGTTATTGGCACCAGACGGCGCCACATTTTAGGCCTTATTTGTAGAGGAGAAAAAATAATCGATATATATTTTTTCCCAAAAATATTTTTCGACAACTTTGTCTATAAGGGTTTATCCGAATTTTTCCAGCATCTAGATTCTAATTTATATTTAACTATAGTTTAGTCGCGTAACGCGCTCGTTAACGTTACACCTTCCCCTTGTTTGTATTTCTATCTACTTGTATCGAGATTCTAGACGGGAAAAGAAAGCATCGCTGGGGCCCGGAAAACTCCGCCCATTTTGATAATCTTTCTTTCCCCCCTTTTATGTGCCGTACATTTATTTTCTCCCTGACCTCCCCGTTCTATAGCGTTTCGCGGTTTTGGAGGGTGGTTTTAGATCGTAGAAGGAGGGGGTATATTCGTATTCTTTTAGAGAGAACGAGAAGAGAGAGAGAGAAAAGCGCGCTTTCCCCCGCAACTAACTCCCCCTGGTTGTCGCGGTTTGCGCCCTCCGCGCCACACACAAGTTCTCCCAAAGAACAGAGCTGCCAGAGAGTGAAAGTGCGCCGCGGAATATTTCTCGCGCGTTTTTACCGGGAAAAACCTTTTTCGCGCTCTTCTTTTCTCTCCTCCGGGCGCGCGACGCCGGCCAAAGGAAAAGAAGGCGCACGAGGGGCAGAAAAATAATAGGAGCGTGCGCGCGGTATTACCACAGAGCGCGCGTAAATCTATCCGTAAAGCGCGCGCCTCCGGAGTCTGCGCGAGAAAATAACAAAACGTTCGACCCCCACCTCTCGTTCGCGCACCGCGAGAAAAAGTATGGAAAAAAATAAATAAATAAAAAAGGATTCGAACCTATTCTCATTGGTCTCTTGTTGTCGCGACTCTACGCACGGGTCCCACCACCACACTCTTCTAGATCTCTCTGTATCATCGAAGACTACTTTACTACCCTTTACCAGGGCCGCGTAGTTCTTCAAAACGAAATCGCCATCGAAAAGAACACTTGAGCGACGACGAAATAGTTTGACGACAAAACGCAACCAGTTTCTTAGCGTTAGCTTAAATGTTTTAATCTAAATTATTATAATCAAGAAAACTAGAACCGACGACGATAATTTTAATCGAGAACATCAATATCTCCTTTTAATGGTTATACTGTAAGTACCGAATTTTAATTTTAATCCCTAGTTTTAATTAACTCAAATAAACAAACCGCCGATGACTTTTCCGCTTTCGGTAAACGGCAAAACCCAAATTAATAATCCCGTGTAAAATGTTAATTAGCCGGCATCCGTAAGCCTTAGTCTGGTGTCTTTCTCCTAAGTTTATAAGAGTGTTTAAGCCTAATTAGGGTTAATAGTTCAATACGGGAACCGCGCGATATGTGCGGAAGATAACTCGGATACTTAGAGATTTAGCATCCCAGCCAGTATCCCGGGGACAACCCGGGTCTTACCGGAAGTCGCGCCGGCTAGAGAATAGATTCAATCCCGTGTAGTCCCATCCCTATCATCCCCTTAAGATTGTCTCTCCGTCCGTCCCGTCTTCAGCGTCTCAGGTTTTCCGACGCCTCAACTTCCGAACGTTTCCATACGCGGTTATCTATTTCCTCTTGACTTATCGGCACCTTTTAGCCTTTGACAATGCTTATTCTTTAAGCGAAATCAACATTAACTGTCGCGAATCCATTTAGTAATTATGTTCAGGCTGGAAATTGTAAATTTTTACCAGATGCGTCGGTCGTCGATGTTTGTTTGTTCGATCCTGCCACGTGTTGTTTTTCTCTATCGTGTAAATTTACCACCTAAATGTACTAGTATGAAAAAAGCCTGCCAGTTTCGAATAAAAGCCATTTCCGTAAATATATCAAACTTCCGTGGAAATTGGGTTTTAGTTTAACTGGGCTGTTTTTCGGTAGCGAATAAGGACAGTACTATACATTAATGAAATGATCCAATTAAAATATTTCCAAATGTTTATAAAATAAAGTAAGAATTACGGAGTATTCTGTAAGCCTTTCGTGACTTATTTTGACGTAATTACAGTGCAGGGAAAACCCCGTTATATAAAATGTACAATTTTGTATTGCAACATCGTAGACAAATAATAGTGCAGACAAGTGTTGCCAGTCATTTTGTGACGCGTGCAATTTAACCGCTGTCTAGAACAGGCTGAAAAGCTTATAGTTCAGTTCAGTCATCATTCAGTTCCAAATTACTGCAGGCAACCCAGTTAAAGTTCAGAAACGGGGGGGGGGGGAGAAAATTTCCGTAGACCCTTAGATCCCTCAAATTTAGTTTTGACCTGTTGTCATATATTATAACTAATATTTTACTTCAGCTGATGGACTTTAGATAAGTCTTTACTGAGTAACTTTGGGAAGAAGAACAGTATTTTTTTCCCTTGAAACTTGAGATTCCCTGAGTTATTTGAGCCCCACAAAAAGCAAAAAGGCTAAAGCAAAAAATATCTCTTCTTCACTCTATAGTATAGGCTAGGCTATATACCCCTTAATTGTTTTTCAAGCAACTTCTAGTGTTCTAACTTGGTTCTCGTATTAGGTTTATTTCTTGTGCCCTCCACGTGGTTGGTCTAATGGCATCCCGTACAATGCGCCCAAAGTCTTTTATAACCTTAAACGTATTCAACTGTCACTAGTATACATTTGTAACGGTTTCCTTAACGCTTCCAAGTTAGAACAACCGTGAACTTTATCCCCTACCACATTTTTTGGGGGTTATTTTACATCCCCTATGTAGGTTTTTGGTAAAGGTCCGTGCCCTTCTAGGAAAAAGGACCCTCTCGCGTCTTTCCACCCATTTTCTCAAACCATCCGCGAAAGAAATAAGAATAACCACCGCTTTTGTTAAGGTTGAATTCGTAACAGAGGTCAAGGCGAGTGTTAGTTGTTTCAAAAGGGTCCCGTTTTTGACTTCCAAATAGCCTATATTTCTGGTTTATTCTTACCATTGAAATTTTTTATAATACAATAAGGCTACCCTTTCAGTACCCGTCCTATTGTTGTATCTTTATAGTTGCATTGTATCAATACGATTTCGTATGGTTTGACACGCCCCTAAGGCCCTTTTCAGAATTTAAATTTAACACACCTGTATCGAGGAGCTAATCATTCTGAAATTCAGCGTACACCGATTTGAATTCGTTGTAATCATTTAGTATACATAGTTTACAGGCGTGGAGGATTCATACCATTTGCACAAGGAGACCTGGCAACTTAGAGTGTAAAATAGCAGACGATTTTACACTCTAAGTCGCTTGGTCTCCTTGTGTTAGTGGTAGGAATCCTCCACGCCTGTAAACTATGTATTGTCTAGGGTAGAGGGTTTAAAGATTTTCCACTTATTATGCCTAGTGAATACCCCCTCGTATTTGCTTACACGTGTCTGTTTACTTTATGGATGTTAAGAAACTTGAATGACGTATTTCTAGAAGAAATGTAATAATTCGCGATCTACAATGTCCAAGGTTTAAGATTTAACGTGAATCCTTGCCAATATTACTAGCGCAAAAACTATTTTACTAAACAGGAAGTTGTTACCTTTTCATGCAGTTATTTAGACATTCTCACAGACACCGCCCACATTTGGGAATAAATTTTAAAATGCAATCTAATATTAACAAATAAAACTCGTGACTAAAAGTATTTTTCCATAGATATTTTTGCATAATGTAATGAATAACACTATAGTGTACATGTTGCGAAATTCGGTCGTATGGTAGTTGTCATATTGAAATCTAATAGCGATTAAAAAGCGTTTCAGACAATTTTAGCGGGGCTACTTCTAGATTTACCTTTAAATTAAATTATTGTTTTACGGATGACCCTCTTAAATTTAATTAAGAAACTGATTTAGACAATGATTTCGAATTTAATCAAGGGGTCATCCATAAAACACCCATCAAATCATAACTCGAAAAACGGGGATTCATTCCTAAACTAAACCACGCACGCTTTGTTGAATTCGCAATCGTAAGGCGCGTTTTTGTAAATTCACTGAACTTCCATAATAATTGTAAGATTCTAATGACCTAGCACCCGTACTTACTCCTTCGATAATTATGTAAGACATTTTTCTCTCTGTCTGCAAACGCCCCCACTTTTCCGCATGCAAACAGCCCCTTCAAGAAGAAAAAAAATTATACAAACTAGAAAAAATTGTCTGGTGCAACCAACTTCTTTGCACAGCATTTTTCTATAAACATCATAACCGAAAATCCGTGTGAATGAAATGTCAAGCTTGAATACCGTCCCCCTTGAACTGTTTTTAAAGTCAATCCAAGTTTACCCCGAAGTTAGGCTTAAAGGATAATGGGTTCTCCTCTGGTTTCTGCGGTTGTTACATAACTGAATTTTACGCTTGGCTTGAAGAATGGAGACATCTTTTTATGGGATGGGGTAGGATCGGGATGATATTAACCAGATGATCTCGAGTTGCGTTGTCTTACACCATCGTGGTTATATGGAGACGTACGTGGGACGCTGCAATTCAGTGTTTAAATGAGCAAAGGCTTAACTGTGATATTAGTTTCGAATCTTGATAAATAATTAATTTTATTAGTTAATATTAATGATAGATTAATAAATCGTCATGGGATCTGATTGTCTTAATTCAAAGGCCTGATCAATCCATAAACGACACCACTGACCCAACTCTTTCCAACCTTTAAGGCGTTCTGTACATTACTATATCCTTTTCCCCAATGTCTAATATAAATGGCGGGTCAAATCCGTTCAAGGTCATTAGAGTGTATACACCGTTGGAGAGTGCGTGCGCCACATGTTTCTCTTTACCAAGTGCGAGCTCGACTCTTACGGTTACCCTAGCTGCAATAGATGGGAATGTACTTGAGCTCAGCTTCTCTCTATTCCACCCCAGTCTGCTTGCTGCTTTCTGCCCCTGTGGCCTGTAGTCTACCCAACTATACGTTATCCGGATAACCACGGATTCGCTAGTCTTCACCCACTTTACCACAGATTCTTTTTTTGGGTGGTCAGAATTTGGTATCAGTGAAGAGGAGAAAAAAGAAACGGAGATAAACTTTGATATATTTTAATACCATCTTTTGCATTAGGGAGACTATGCATTGTTTACGTTTTTTGCTCTTGAAAATTGCTGCTACGGTCTATTAACGAGCAGCGAGAAGTTACGATTGACTAACTTCCAAGATACTAAAACGAGTTTCTTAACTTCTTTTTTACATACGACTTATTGGAGGCTCAATGTTTAGATAAGTTAAAAAAAATAATAGACGAAACATTTTAGATATGTCTCGAGTTTTAGTCTGTTTACAATTAATTGCTGCATGGGCCCGGCTATGTATGGTATGTGGTCTAACTTGGGAATGAATTCAGGGAGATAATTAAGAAATTAAAGGCAATGTGAAACCTCAGATGTCTCATTTGGACAAATTTTAATTTTGCGGCATAACACTTGTACGAACGCTTATTCTATTTGCTCTTGAAAATTGGAACCAAACTCACAAAGTGAAGGTTGGATTGCGTACTGTGCACTTGCAAGTAGATCTCGGTTTACCTTCAGATGTGTTGAGCAAATTTGTAGAGGTTAGCTAGATGATTTGTTTGGTAATAATAATGCGAAGAGACTTTGTGAATTCTCTAATGTTAACAGAATTCGGGATTTTCTCTAGCGCCATCTTTTATTTGCATCTTTCTAAAGTTTGTCTGTCCGACTAAAAAACCTTCATTATTAAACATTTTTTAAATATTTAATTTTAACAACGTCACTTAAAAACGAATCACGATAAAAATATCTTTGTATCTTGTCCTTGAATGCTTATCTTTCAGTAGCGTTCGCAAATTATTTTGGGGTTAAACCATAAGACCAAAAGAGTACCTAAATGGCTATGGATGGCATTTTGAGTTTGGTAACTCGATCCAACCAAAGAAAGAGGATCCCATAAATTCCTTAGCTCACAATGAAGATGGGAGAACGCTATAGTTATTTTTTTTACGTTAGGCTTAAGACAAAAGGGGTAGTGAGCTACTGGTCTAAAAGAGAAGGAAGGCCATTTGAGGAGTGAACTACTACTACTGTTGAGAAACATGTGCCGGAACTCGGAACTCTCCTGCCCTTTAGCAAATGAGAAAATGTCGCCAATATGGGGGATGTTTTTGGTGAAGAGAAGAAAAGGGGTACGTTTTTTTGCACGCAGCCTTGGCTCTTCAAAAGTTGACGAGAGGTCATATAATGAAGTCCCCATCAGTAACAAGAAAGCGTCTTTGTTTCAAGCAAAACACATCCCTTGAATTCTTAGAAGAAAAAGAATCAGCGGGGTAGAAGTTAGGGTCACTTTAGTTGTTCTAACTTAGGCCTAACTGAGTCTGCGTCGAATTCTTTTCCGAGCTTTATTATTCTAACAAAATTTCCCTTATTAGAAATACAGAGTTACGACTGTGATACACCGGTACATTGTGTGGTTTATTTAATATATCGTTTTATTTCAATTCCTTAATATAAAACAACGGGTTTGTATTGTGTTCGGGTCAGGCGCGTGTGGTTTAAGCCTTTTTTTCATAATTGTGCTGTTGAATTAGAGTATTATTATTATTGCGTTACTACAACTCTATAAATTAAAATTCGCTTTCTTTTGTACGCAATTAACGTTTCTAATTTACATTTTGAAGCCTCTTTTCATTAAGTTAATTGTAATGTGGAATTCATTTTTATATTTAGTTGGCTCATGTTTATTTTTGGAATTTGGCTTCACGGTTATACTGAAACCCAATTTTTGTGTCACAATCGCTAAGCCTAATATCGTTCAGTTTTATTTATCTGGCAATAACAGACTATAGAGGTTCATTGCAGACAACCTCTACTTTGTTTCGTGACAACTACATTGGTAACAGTTAAATTTACCTGATCGAAGATAGATTTGCAGTTCGGTTTAATTTTAAAATCTTTCATTTTTATTATTCGACGATATACGCGGTGGTTTTTATATCTAACCAAGGCTAAAGATCTTTCAAAAACTTTCCCTTAAACAATACATTTTGGTAACTTTTTTTAAGGCCTAACATCATGTGAGGTCCTAAAAGGTGCCAAGGCTTAAAATCCCCATAAACTTCAAACTTTTGTCTCAAACTACTTCCAAGGTTAGGGTTGAGGTAAAGTTAAAACACCGCGGCGATGTTGTTTTTAGGTTCTTTTCTTTAAAAAAAAAGAAAAAAAACCTTGTAAGGGGGAAGCGTATATACGAAATGCATCTAAATTTAAAATAGTTTTTTTGGTGTGGTAGTGAGTGGCGTTGTAGAGGGCATAGAGTTCATGAACCTTTTATCATAGATGGCGGCGGCGGTTTTCTTCCGTACCCTAGTATCTCACGGGTTGAGAAGGAAACGGTTATTTCGGCATTCCAAGAGAGGACCCGTGGAAAGAGCCCCAGCGATTCTCATATATTATTAAAAAGGGAAAAGCGCGGAAAGTTAGCGGGCGACAGAGCGGACTCTTCTCCGATTTCGAAGCCGCTGTTTTGCGAGCTCTTCTCGGTCCTCCGCGATGTAACGTCGCGATGCCGAAAGGATTCCTAGTTCTAGCTTGCTTTCTAACGCGGACTCTAAACTCTCCTCCAACTGTCTTCGTCCTCTCTCCACTATCTTTCTCTCCTCTCTCTACTATCTCTTTCTCTCTCTCTCTCGAAAAACGAAATTACTCTTAAGGAAGGGCGCGCATCTGGAAAGAGTTCTTTGAAAAACATTCTCCAATGCAGTCCTTTGGGTCCAAACGGATATGCCTTTTCCGGTTAGGCCTCCAAAAATCACAGCTTCATTTACATTGTAGCCAACGTACTGAGTGAGGACTTCTCTTTCTCGACAATTTTTTTTTGATTCCCACGTAATTTTAACTCCTACAATCCCCTAGAAGTACCCCTTTTTTCACGCCAACTAATTTAAATGACTTACCCTCCGAAAGACGCTTTTGAATCGTTGTCGAGATTTAATTTTCTGTGGGATATTATCTACATATGGGAAGGATAGAGTTAAATGTTTGTTTAATTTGAAAAGCCTTAATTCAGGTGATGCTTATGAATATGAAGTGGAGTTGGAATTTCCTCCAAAAGAATTTTACAATTAAATAATTAAACACTAGTGGAATCTGTACAAACAGAAATGCCTTCTTGTTAGAAGGAATTCAACTTAGATAACACCAACACAGATCATTAAATTTAACAATCAGATTGAAAGCAAACTCATAATGCGAGAAATATCGTGCAGGCCTAAACGTCACCGCATTCATTTTTATACACCGAAAAGTACTTAAAAAATCATTTTTCATTCTAAAAATAAAGATTTTCGCTATTAAAAATTTACTAGAAATTTCAGAGGTTTATTGTTAATATATTTCTTTCAATGCCAAAACTAATAACCATTAAGATGAGTACTTTTTGATATAAACTCGAAAACGCCAACGCGTTAAGTCTTATCTACATAATATTATAAAAGAAAACCAAAGCTTTCTTTGACAATCTTTGAAGTATTTTTACGGGAGCTCATCCAAAAAAAGTTTTTTTACTTTTCATCTCCTATCCATATTTTTATCCGTCATAATTTTAATTTTGTCCCCTCCCCCCCCCTTCTCTATGGAGCCATCGTTAAATCTTTTCCATCCTTCCCTTCTTCATCTTTTCTATCTGCTCTTGAGCTTCCTCTGTCTCCATCTTCAGGATGAACTCCTTCTAGGCATTGCGTCCCTTTTGAATTTTAAAATTAGAAAATAAGGGTCCGCTATACGCGTTTTTCAGTATATTTGGAGAGCGGAAATTTTCTTTGGTTTGTTTTTTCATCTTTCTTTGAAATATGTACAGACGTCGTTGGCAAAATGATGAGCTATCCATTTTTAACGGTTTGTGATGAAAATTAGCTTGTTTTAAAGGGAAGGAGCGTGACAAAAGTATGTATGTCAATAAACCCCAGGAAGTTCTATTTGTTTTACAATAACACGTAGTGTAGTTACTCCATTTTTGCGGTTCTAACACATTTTTACAACTACAAGTATGCATATAGGCCGTGAAGAATACAAACTCTATAATATGTAACGCGTCAGTGGTTCCATCTATGAACCAATGCGTAAAACTGACAGATCTAAACCCTGAGCTTTCCGTGGGCGACATGTACTCATAGGGAATGTCCAACACTAACAAAGGTATATTAAAAGACCTATTCAACTGAAATACCCGAGTATTTCTACAATATTGTAACCAATGATTTCTCTGGGCCTGAAGGATAGTGATATTTTTCAAAATTCTGATTTTTCACTCACTCACTCACTGTGAACTGATCATCTTATTGCTAGGTTTTTGCATGGAATTTAATACAGAGCTGTGTGGGGTTTTATATTTATATTTAGTTATGAATGCGAATATACCTATCTATGACCTAGGTTTCACGTTAAGCCTAATGTCAAAGACCCTATCCATCGTATACTGCTCTTGTCTATGATTGGCTTAGCGATATTTTCAATGAATGGCGTTGTTTTGTCAGTATTTGTGAATTAAAACATCCGCTCGTGCTTTTTTTTATATTATTTACGTGATATTGTGAATTGGCGTAGCGTTTTAGGATCGACTGTTATTCTGATTTGGTAAAAATGTACGAGGTTTAATTATACCTTTCGAAAAACAACTCGGTGTGTGTTTTCCGTTTTACGATTTTTATGTCATTTATTTTTGTTTTTAAATGGGATTGTTGTTGAGTGGGATAGATAATAATTAAGTGGATTTAAAGGGCGACGTTCGCGCTATAGTTTCAATAAAAGATTAATCGCGTTTTTTATTAACTTCAAGAGAGACAAATAACAACTGAAAAATTAAAAGATAATCAAAATTTATTTATTTATTTATTTACTTTAATGGGATTGTTGTAAGATAGATAATAATTAAGTGGATTTAAGGGCGACGTTCGCACTATAGTGTCAATAAAAAATCAGACGAACAAAGATTAATCGCGTTTTTAATTAAGTTCAAGAGACAAACAACAACTGAAAAATTAAAAATAATCAAAATTTACTTAATTATTTCAACTTTAAATGGGATTGTTGTTCATTATATAGACATTAAGTTGATCTATAATATTAACCGAACAAAGATTAATCGCGTAAAATTATCTTAAAGAGAGAAAAACAACAAATTATGAATTTATTTTTTAATTGACTTGCTAATTAATATTTATAATTAATAAAACGCTACTAATTTTAGCTAACTTTTAAATTGTTTGCTATGATCTATCCCGTCTTGGTTAAGATATAAGTAATTCCTTACCTTATGAAGACAAAGATAGAATTCTTTGTTTTATAAACATCAAAAAATATTAAAATAGATCTAGGAACATCACATTGCATTATTTTATTTCTTATTACGTAAGAAACAAGAGTGTGGGAGGCGAATATCTGCCCTCATTTATTATCGTTGAGATTCCCACCCATGCTGCGAAAATGTCGTCTGCACTCATTGTTTAAAAGCCTGTTTTAGTTTTTGACAGAATGAAGTTAATTTTTTTTATTTTAAAGTCCCCAACTAGCTTGCTTCCTTAGAAAGGAAATTTGAAATAGAGAAAAAAAGTGTCTTTTTTTCTCTCTCTAGAATAGAATAGGAGGCCGCTCGCATTCCATTGGTGGGATGTATTATATTCGAGGGAGGGGATACTTTAAATATAGAGAAGAAACCCCTCGGAAACGGATAATATATGACCAAGAATGGAATAGTGTCCAACACCGTGTATTTTTCTTTATATGATAATAAGGAATTTTTTGGTGTCACAACTATTCTCTTCCCCTTATTCTCTTAAAATACTAGCTAACTCTGAATTTCTTCCCGCTTAAATAGAATTAAACAGAAATGTGGATGTCTAATTAGCCCGAAAGAAGCGTTTTTAGTTACATCCTAGATTATAATGAAACTACTATTTTATGCCTTCCTGTAGATGTAGAAGTATTGTCAGTATCTGTAGAAGTTCTCCGTTCGTTTCTTAGTTTTAAAACGAGAGAGTCAATTGTGGTTTTCATTGTTAGGATGGTATGTACACATCGAATGAATGATTTATCATTAAATGTACTCGATAGCTACTGCTACAATGGGGTGGCTTGAATTTGGCTACGACCATCTTGTTTTCCAAAATACATACACAAACCCGCCTGTTACAGTTGGATCGAGTGAGAGAGAAGAGAAGAGAGAATGCTATTTCGAAACACAACGGAGATATGAAATTCAACCGCGTCTTTAGTGAAAACTTCACAGACAAAAAATAACGCGACGGAAAAAAAGATCGTTCCGCTTTCTATGCCATTATGTAGTAAGTTTTGAAAAAATTAGAAATACATCTTTTCCAGGAATAATCCCGAAAGTTTAGGGTAGGTATTTTCAATTAGCGACAGACTTAGGTGTAAATGGACCAAACTTCCATGAGTAGGTAAATTAATTCCTCCCACCTTTTAATTATCAGCTTAAACTTCAGTGCAAAGTTGTCAGGCGCTCTATAGTCAAGTTGGTCAAGTACCGAGTGAAACTGAACTCTGCAACCTCTGGAGTAGCAACACTGCCAGAGGAACGGCGAAAAACCCCTTTATTGTGTAACAGAAAGAAAATTCGACTTAGGATATTTTTGCTTTCACTCGATGACTTAACGCCAGATATAATCATTGAAAATTTTTAGAAATGGGACCTCAAAGAATTTTTACAAGCGAAGTTGACTTTTTTTCTTTTAGTTTAGTTTAAAAAACGTTGCTATACGAGTTTTAAAGCTTTTAAGGTCTAAGAGGCTGGGGACTCTGGGGAGGAGGGAAGCGAACTTGGTTATAATGCAATTCTTCATTCGTGACTTTTCTATTCCTTGTCGCGAAGAAAATGAGAAGATGAGGAAGATGCTTTCCATCTTCCCTAAAGAATCCATCCTTAGAATTAGTATATTATAAGCTTAGTTTTTACTAGAAACTTTACCGTTTCCAAGGTTGGAATCTAGTATACGTCTCAGTGCTCACCTTCATCTTCTCAATCCCAAAACCATCCCTCTCGCCTCTACGCGTTTGTTATCTAACATCTCTTGCCAAAGAAAAACTTAGCCGTGTAATTGGAAATATATATTTTATTTTTTCTTCTACTTTCTCTTAAAAAAAATCCTATACCCTACTTCGTTACGGACCTAAAAAAATATGAAACGAAGGCTCATGAAGATGGTTATGCTTATGAAAAATAGGAGACAAAAATCATTATGAGGTTTTAAATTTCCCTTTGTCAACTCCATAACTAACTAACTACGTTGGTACTTATGAAAGGACCTTGGTGGTTGCTATATGTGCTTTTTTTTTTCATCATTTGTCTTAGAGCCAATATCGTTATCTGATAATAGCGTGAACGTTTAAGAATTATAATTGTAATTGTAATGCATTTAACTCTTTTAATGGTTCTGATTTATGAACTTAGTTTAAATTATTTTAGCATTTATGTTGGTTGGCGCCTTAATCTCGGTCCGTTAGGGTTTTTGAAGTACCCGGGATTTTTTAAAAATGAGTGAGATAACAGAGGGATTTTACATGTAGTTTGATATAATTTTTCTGTAGTTGAATTAGTGTGAATTAATATTTAAACGTCTTAGCATTTTGACTTCTCTGCTTAACGTTTGTTTAGTCAAACGTAAGCTTCACTTTTTCCGAAACGACATGAAGTATGTAACAGCTAGTAGTAGTAAAGAGCCAACCAAAATTACCGTGAATCCGAAGAAGATTCCTCGAATTTTGCGTGAAAGATGTCGAGGCTCGATCCATTCAGAGACAATGCGATAATGACCCGATGAAAAACTTTTGTTTCGCTAGTTGCTAAGTTCGGCATGACGCCGCCCCACCAAGCATGCACCAAAGTGTTTCGAGTTGCTGCATGTATATGGGGATTTAGTTGGGGAGACGGAGACGCGATGAGTTGATTGGGGAGCCAACAGTTATTGTAGATCGTCGTGGGGGTTCCCGACCTAAAAGAATAGTCGTCTACTTGGGAGTAACTCGCTCCTTTCTTCCTAAATGAGCTCCGCTCGGATCTATCTGTCTCGAGATGGTTTTGACATTTTTCAGAGTCCGTATACCGCGTTACAAGTTCCGTTTAGAGATCCATGACGCGAAGTAAAACGGGACAGACCATCACCTACCTACACATGTCTTAGAGCTAGGGAACAAAGGCTTAGGTGGCATGCTAGTAACTTCCACCTGCGTAGAATGAATTAAGTCTTTAACTCATTGCGCATGCACCACTGGGCGTTCCATTAGAAAAATTAGCTATGACCCATTGCTTAGAACTCCGCTTTAAATAATGAACTTTGGATTCCGTTGTACTAAAAACAACGTAGACAAACGAATAAGCAAAAATCTCTCTCTCTCCGAAGATTTGTTCGCTTGATGAGTTTGGAAATAATTGACGTTACCAAGCGTAACGAGACTTACCTTTTTGGATGGGATTCTAGGAATGCTCTTGGTCTTCCTCTGTCTGCCACGCATCTATAGTATAGATCTTCAACTTTTTTCCCGCTGTTTTTTAGAACAAAAGATAACCTCTCGTTATTACTTCATTCGCCATGTCAGAAGTAATAAAAGGGAAAGCGGGGAACGTGACTTTCTTAACAGAGATAATTTGGAGCTTTTAGGTTTTAAGTGAATTATAAGGGTTTGGTCGAACGGGATGCGAAGAAGGATGCGTATGGGACCTCCCCTGATGTAATAAGTATGTTTAAAGGGGTATTGAAACTATCCTGGCAGCATAACCAGTATAAACCACCGAGAATTTGTTGCTTGATACCACCCGTCTTTGCCTAAACATTAAATCTTTTAATTTAGTTGACACAAAAATCAGTGACGTTCCACTATCCCTTTAAAGAAAAATTTAAACAGACAATAGTGATTTGAGTTGAAAGACGAGGGTAAGAAAGAAAGAAAGAAGTTGGTTGGGCTCTCATAAGGATGCCACCATCACGCGCACCCTAGCGTTAATAACTAATCGTCGTTGTCTCGTTCCTCTGTTAGGTTATTCTTAAATCTTCTTTCCCGGAAGACAATGAAGTTTCTCTTTTGGGGTGTAACTTTATTTTTTTTCTTCTTGTCTTGTCTCGTTCTTCTCGCTGCTCCGGTGCTGATGGTGTGGTTTTGCTGGATGGCGTTTGTATCGAGGTGCTTGCAAACTCGCTACCGTCGCACCCTTCTCGCTACCACCACCAGTTTTGTAGCTTCTTTTCTTTACTCGACGACTTGTCTTGTCGCGAATTACGTTAGGCTACTGTTGCCATAGCCGCATTGGATGGATTCCTTTAGAGTATTAATGTAGCTTTTCGTTACTGTCTCTTCTGGAAGAATTTTCTTTGTTTTTCCTGGCACTGTTTTGTAGGATACTTTGTGAATAATTTTAAATTAGCCTTAACGTTTGCATCTTGATTGCAATAAGTATTCCTGTTTTGTTTTTTAACTATTCTGTCGAAGGTTAAAAGGTCAAAACGTGTTCTTCGTTGTTAATATGTCTAACATGATTAAAATGAGGCTTAGTTTAAAATAATCTAGGCTAATAAATTACCTCTCGTTTTTAGCATTAATTATCCTTGAAAAGTAACTTTAACGCTGACATAATTAGGCTTGAATATAATTTAGTCTCAACTCAGCGGAACTAATCAAGGATAACCCTTGCGACACGTATATAGTAATAGGGAACAAAACCAGAGACGTGGTAGATAGATACCGCATCCATTTTTTTATATATCCTCCCCATGCAATTTCAAATTAAAAATGTTTTATCTTAGAAAGAACTAAATGAAATATGCTCCTTCGAAATTGAAATTCGATACTTTTACAAATGAGATGGAAGATAAAATTGATTCTTCGCAAATTTCCCCATTGCTCTTCTATATAGCATAGGCAATGTTTCATTTTGTTTTTATTTCTTGCCTTTCTTCTTCTTATTTCTTAAAATCGTATGACTTATTGAATAACTTAATCGATACTCGTACAATCTTTATTTCTTTGACGTTGTCTCCGTGTGTAATCAGACAATCGTTAGCTGATGTCTTCTAAACGGAAATTGCCAACTGACTCGACGTAATTTATCAGTTGAAAGAAATGTTGTTTTTCTCAAATTTCCAGCCGACTATTGCTCGTTTAAGTTATTTTTTATTATCGAGTGAGTTAGTGTAGGCCTATAATGTACGTGTTTCTTTCGTCTTTTATCCCCAATTGTCAAGAAAGAAACGGAAAAATTAAAAGAAAGATTTCTAAGAATCTCTGGCGCAGTGGCGCTTTGCTGTTTTCATTTGGTAAATCATTTTATTTCTGTTTTCTGGTGAAATTCGATGTTTTTAAACCTTGTTTTGGGAATAGAGTTTTATGGGTATTGCGTTGATACTGTAGTGTAGGCTGCATGGGACAAAAAGTAGTGTTTATGAATCACAATCCCTTTTTTTTTAAACTTAAATTCTAGAATTATTGAGGACCATACCATTCTATTTTCGTTTTAAAAAACTAATTATAAACGCAGCCTTGAATCATGTTGAAATACAGAAAAGATCGTGTGTTCTTGGTTCACTTAATTGATGTCTTTACCAGCTTGTTTATGTTACAATCAGGAAGAGCCGTTCCGTTCCCATTGTGTTCACAAAAAAAGCCAGGCAATCATTTTCGTGTCCCAACATTTTATCTGTTTGGATTCCTCGGGCGACGCGTGTTCTTCAATTTTCTCCCTGATGACACTGGAAGGATAGGACATATGAAAGAAAAATCCCATTTGAAGACGGTTACGTGTGTTTTTCTATTTCATTTTGCCCCACCAGGTTCCATTCCGCTATCGAAACTATGGCGCTGTTGTATAAGAACCCATTTTAGCTATTCCTTTTGAAGGCACGAGAGTCTTTGGCGCAATTTTTTTTTCTTTTCTTTATCCAATAGAAAAAGGGCTTTTTTTTTCCTTTTTGCGCGCGCTTTTGTGCCGAAACTCCTTTTTCTTCCCGCGCTTTTCTTATAACTGTGTGCTTTTTTTTACCCGCCAAAAAAAAAAAAATGCGCTCAAAACAAACATTCCTCGATAACGTTTCTGCTGGAATCTTTCGATAAATTCTTATATATACCTTGAAGAACTTTGGAAGTATACATGTATAAAAGGCTTCATTTGTAGTTTTGGAATTGAACGTAGCTCCCAAAAATAGCTGGTGGCTAGTATAGTCTGATATTTTCAGAAGATGCGAATGGCTGATAGGGTTTCTGTCGAATTTCGGCTTAGCAAAATATATTAGTAATAGAATTGCGCGTAAATAATTGTTTTTGAGAGTTAGGCTTACCTAAAATGAATTGGTCTTAGAGTTAGGCTTAGTAAACACGATTTAAAAGACGTAGGAACAATTCTTTTAGGCCTAAATAAACATTAGGCTTAATAAGACTCCATTTTTGACAATTCAAACGGTTGTTATTAGGCTTAGTATGAGTAAACAAACCTATATATATTCTTGAAACATAATAACCCTGGTCATACGGTTGAATGCAAAACTGAATTCCGACCCTCTAAATTTTTTTTTGTCTCATACCAAACTATGGTGGTCCAGGGAGGGGGGGGGGGACTGTCCCCTAAGCTTTTTTGGGAGAAAAATAACCCCATGTTCTTTAAAAAAAAGAGAAAAAAAAATGTGGCGACCACGTTTTATTTTTCGGAAGAAGGACCGAGAAACAGAAACTACCCGTGACCTTATGACCCTTAGTTTTGCGTAAAGTTTGAAATTGCTGAAGGAAAGAAGGCTTTAGGGTCTAGTTACAATTAACGTTGTTCGATCTTTATGGCGCGTAGCTAGCTGGAAAACAAAAATGGCGTGTAAGCGAAAGACTGAGGTAAAGCTGTGAAAACCACACTAAATAAAATCGTTTATTAAATAGTTAAATGCAATTAAAAGTAATTTACATCTACTCAACACACACACCTATTCGTAATTCATTTTATACGTGGTTTTAAATATTAATATACCACCTTAATTAAAAACAATTAAAAATTTTAGTTTTCCTACCTAGTCTTATATATCGTAGGTTTCAGCCTTGGAGGATTGAATTTTTTCACACCAGGAGGCGAAGCTACTTGGTACTGTAATTTGTCCGTCAAGTAGCCAGGCCTCCTGGTGTAAATTGTATCAATTCTCCTAGTCGGAGTTTTGCCTGTGGCCTTTAAAAACTGCCGCTAAAGGAATTTTTGCAGTACCATAAATTGAAAACATTTAAAATATGGATTAAAAACATATTGCCACTTTTATATACGATTTCTAATTTTTATTTCATTTAAAATTTAACCCTTTAGGGCATAATAATAACTAACTACATCGATAGCATGAAAGATAAATTCCATTTCATTATGAAACTTGTTTAGTTTTTTTTTCTTATATATATAAAATTATTTAAGAAAAAAAAAGAAATACTTTTATGTAAATCAGGTTTATGTACTTGGCTTCCAGACATAATTAATGTAGTTTTAAAATATGTTATCATTATTATTGGGTTCCAAATTAACTTTAATTGCTGACCCCATACACGATATATACGATTATCTCAAACAATTATTATTAAATAGTAGAAATATTATATTTTAAAATTCTAGATATTATATTTTTTCTCTCGTAATTATTATTTTACAAGGACCTTATACCGGGGGGGGGGGTGCATTTTGTTTATAATTATTTTAATTAAAAGGCCACCGCCTTGTTATAAAACTTTATTAAAATCGAAGGTCTGTAAATACTTACCTGGGTTTTTTTTTTTTTTTGTTACAGTTTGAATTGAGAACGTAAGTTTAGAATTAAACAAAAGCTAATCGTAAGGTTTTTATCTAGAAAAATGAAACTTACCCTGTATGTTTAATCTAGAATTAAACCGTTTAGTAAGGGCAAACGTCAGACTCCATGCAGACAATGTTACAAAGTTCACAATCTTTGTAATTGTAAATTACTTTTACATCTCGCTAAAATAATATAATTTAAAGTCTCAGAATATTAACTTTTGGTCCCTCTTAAATGTTGTTTACTCCTAACCTCTTTTTCTTCAAAAAAAATCATAGAAATATATACCCAGTTTTTTAATATCAAGATTTAATTCTGTTCCATACCTAACAAGGGATAGAGTTTGTTCCCTAGTTATAAAAAAATATAATATCCCTAACCATATTTATACCATAATAATACAAAATAAATATCAAAGTCTACACTGTACGCCTCATTAAACCGGTTACTATATACAATGTTTGAAATATTTCTATAAAATATAATTTTATATTATAGTGTATATATATATATATATTCTTCTTTCAACATGTCCGATAGTGGGAGGCCCGGGAGATGTGGGGGTGGAGCTTGATTATATTTTATTACATCAATTTGAAATTCATAGCTCAATGGTTATGTTATTCCACATTTGTAGTTATTCAAACCAAGGCTTAGTACTTACGGCATCGTGTTGGCATATATCTGCCTTTGATAGCGTTAGTACAAGTAGAAGAATTTTACTGGATGCCATTTTAAGATATTCACAAAAGAAAAGAAGCTTATTAATAACGGACCACTTCCGTCCGTTTCGGACATAAAGATTCCAAAAAGTCATAATCGTCTCAAGACAAGAATGGCGATTGTCTACGACTGTCCCCCAAATGCCTTATGAATTAGCATCACTGAATTTTGTAAATGAGATCGTGTCTATCAAGGGCGCTCAATCAAAGAAACCCCTACAAAAAGCGAGTCATGTTAATTTTCAATGGGGCCTAACAGCGCCAAAGCTTGATAACTGTCATTACTCAATTGTTGTTCACGAGTAGATATTGAATTAAGTGGAAGGCCTACTCTCTGTAATTTATTATCAGCGGAGAATGTTCCACAGTGTTAACACTTGGTAGGCGAATACTAGATGATAGGATGTAACTTATGCACTGAAAACAAATATTCCCGAGTCCGCGAAGAATGGGACCCCATTGTGTGAAAGACTCTGTACATACATTTCGCGAGATAATCAATGCGTAACGGTCAGTGCCCCTTATAGCGACCACTGACTGAGAGATGATACGTTATCACCACGAAGACATCGTCAAACTAACGTAAAATCACGTTAAACTTGACTTAATATCTTCCAGGGAATTAACAACGCTATTATGTTAACTTGTCGTGGTCTCCCACAACTGTCCGAAGGGTCCTGCACCCCATGGTAGCATGCACTGGTCTTGTTTAATCTTTGGTATACTTTTTCCCTTGTACGTTTTTAACATAGACCCTCGGACTGGGTCCGAAGTCGTCAATAACACCATTGCGTGATTTGGGGAGGTCCAGAGGGTTGAGGGCCCCACAATAGATATAGACCCAGGGTTAACACCATGTTTTCTTTGTGTTATACCACCACTGTTACTTGTTGTATAAGAGATTGAGGGTTTTTGGAAGTAGGTAGGTAGGCGGGGGAGGGGACTTATTACGAATGTAAATGCATAAAAGAGAGTCAAGCAGAGGGGCGGAGAGGTGAGGTTTGTTGGAATCTAGAATCTACGATACCAAATGGAATTTATAAATAATTTATCGGCGTGGGGGATTTTATTGCAATTTCTTTTTTTTTTCATCTCCTACGCTAGGGAAGAAGTTTTATATCAATTGCGATTATATGGTTGTGATCTAGAATCATACTTTGGTATGTACATAGGTAGATTTTGAAGGCGTGGTAAAATTGAGAAAATTCAGATTGTTTTAACTTGATTACTCACACTTTTCATCGAAAATTAAATAAAACTAAAATTTGTCCTAAAAAAACTGTAGAAGAAACATTCTACAGTTCGCAATTTCGTTAATCCTGTCTGTTGTTGGGTGAATTGACTACACCAAAAACGAAGCCCATATTTTAACCACGTGACTTTCCAAACCCCCAATTTGTAAAAAAAAATATATATATATACAGGGTGTTTGTGAAAGGTCCATCAATAATGAAAGGGCGTATTTATTGGGCCATTTTGAGTCGAAAATGTTCTATGACATTTTTCCGTTCGGGCCACTGTTTTCAAGTTATGATTGGAGTAATTTACGGATGACCCCTTAAATTTAATTAAGAAATTGAAAGACAGCGCTAATTTAATGAAGGGGTCATCCCTAAAATATTCAAATCATAACTCGAAAACCGTGGCTCGGACGGCAAAATGTCATAGAACATTTTCGACTCAAAATGGCCCAATAAATACGCCCTTTCATTATTGATGGACTTTTCACAAACACCCTGTATATAAAAATTCTATATCTCCTGGGATATATACTATATAACTATACGTTTCAATTCCATAGGACCACAGTCAATGTTAAAGGTCTTATGACTCAAAGGTAGAATGATGGATATCTATCCATGATATAGTTTATTTATGTGCCCCTCGGTCAGCTTTCTTCCTAGTCCGGTTCCGCGAACCACTCGTGTCTAGGGTGCTACTACTACTACTACCACCACCGTCCGGCAGCGGGGGTCTATTGTGGTTAGGTTATACCATACTCTAAAAGCACGTGTACTCAAAGTGACCCCGCGCGAATCTGACCTATTCTTCATTCTTGTATAGAAGCTTGGAGAGAGCTCCTCTGGATTATGGGAGTAAGAGAGAGAGAGAGAGAGAGAGAGGCAACCTATAGAATCGGCGGCAAATTTTCTTTTGTGAGAATCCCGAGCCATTAAGGGGATATAGCTTCCCCATCCATGTCCTCGCAATACACTCTTTGATATCCTTATATACCATACACCACATCCGTCCATCTTTATATATATAGATCCGATATATAGAGAATCTAGAATCTCCTTTAGTTCAATATAATAATGTATACTTTTGGTGGCTGGGGCTGCTGCTATAAAACACGGTTTTTCTGTAAAAAGCCACGATCTTCTATTATTGCCAAACCAATGATACGGTTAAGATGTTTTTGCTGTATATATTCTTAGGGACTGTGGTTTAAGTTTCGGTTTCAATTGAAGAAATGTGGTTCTTCCCGAATTCAGAGTCTCAGCTTGGGGTTTGATACCTCGGATTTTGGTAAAGCACCGTTTGAAAAACAAAGTGGTTCAAGATGTATTATAAGAATCTTTCAAAACATAGAGATTTAAAATATTTAAATCAGATTTTCGAGGATTTTCATTGAATTATCACAACTTTTGTTTTACTTTCTCTTGGGAAATTTCGTTATAGAAAATATGATATAATTACAATAACCAACGACCTTAAAATCAATCTCACGCCACTGAGGTCAAATTTTGAGGATGACCCCTTTCTTTCCAACCTTCCCCTCAATAGTATCGGAAGTTAATTTTATTAAAGACAACTTTCCCCTATACGCAACAAAACCCCCTTCCGGAAGAGAAATCTCGGCATACGCTAACCCACTCCATACATAACTTGTCCTTTGTACCCTAAGTTACGTGGAAAATCGCGACAACTTAAGTTGTTACTATAAGAAATGATAAATTTAGGGGGACAAAGTATGTACGTAGGGTGTTCATTCCGAAAATGGTTTTATCCTGGATGGCTCAGGAACCATCCCACTTCTTCCTTCCTTTTTTTGTGGTTAGGGATACGAACCACATCGCTATTGTGTCCATTCTTTATATAGGAATATATAGGAAATGGATACGCTGCTTCGTAGCTTTGATAATAGTAGAGTAATAAGCTCTTCTTGCGCTTATTTTTCCTATTCTATCATCATTTCTATGAGTATAAAAATGTATCCGACGCATTACTTCAGTGCCTGTGTACTACAAAAGGACGTTGAAAGCATGAAGATGCGTTTTCTTTTCTTCGTTTCTTTCTTTTGCCCAAATGTTACGTTATAGCGATATGTTATTTTTGGTGCGCGGTGTTGTGCGTATGCGTGCTCATAATGGACGTATCAAATAAGTTTTCCATTTCCTTTATGTTTGCTACATATTTAAATATATGGAATAATATTTTTGTCGAATATACAGGGTGTTTCTGTTAAGTAGGGCCATAAATTAAAGGGTTGATTTTCTTTGGGAAATCTTTTTGATTGAAAATTAACCTAAAGTCACCGTAAATTGTACTTAAAGATTGTGCAATTCGGAGGGAGTTGATCCTAAATTACCCCTGGATAGGTCTCCGGGTAGGAACCCTATTATATTGCAGTTGCTAAGACTATAACAAAGTGTTTTGATCCAACCTTTAATCGGAAGAGACAAGAGTGAAGGGAAGACCATTACCAAATTATATCCAACCCAGCGAGCGGCTCCAACTTTCCCTTGCCTAGCTGGCTTGACAAGGCCCTTCCCCCTTTATCGTACTATAACCCTCGGTGTACACTATCTCTTCTATCCTTTCGGATTCTAGCTACGTCGTAATAAAGTTCTATTATACGCGACGGGTCCCGTCTTTATGTCTCTGGGCAGAGCCATTAAAACAGTTTAGATATAAATTACTCCGCCCTCTTGTAGTCGTTAAAACGTCCTTAATAAGACCTCTTGATTGACCTTAATGGATTCTAACTTCCATTTTGATTGGCTTTTATGGCCGCGACATTATATATTGTATAATTACTTAGAAGAGAGGTTAATCTGGAATCAACGTGATTAGGATTTGATTCTGTCGCTTAACCTTGCTTGCGCGTTAATTGAGTGATTTAGGCTTAGCTACGAGCGAGACTACGTAGGGAAATGGAATAGCGGGAACTGATTCTAAGCATCGTCTGCTATGGTTAAGCCTAATTCATGTTGATTTGTGAAACGTTACAAAGTGTATTTATCTTAAAATACATTGGTGACGCCGTGAAAGTGTTTCAAGTAACTGTCTAATAGTGGGACCCTAAGTGAGCACCCATAAACGTCTGAAAAAAAAGTTAGTCCCAAACCGTAGGGTAGTTACGACATCACCCCAACCCTATTATGTCGACCATGAATTTTTAAAACAAGTCAAAACTTAGCTTAACTTCACAGAGTTATAGTTTACATATAAAAAAAACTAGGGTTCTAATATTAATTACCTCTTGGCGTAGTAAACAACTTAATTATTCAACATACACGAAATATAAATTAGCTGATGAAAAACGTATGAAAGTACCTAGTGAATTATCAAACGAAAATAATTTAACGTGTGTAAAAAATTGTTTTGCTTAGGCTTTATCAAATTAGTAATATTCATTGATGGTATGTAAAAATATCTGGGAAGTTTTGTTGAAATTAGATCAGGGAATAAGGGCGGAATTCTTGGGAGAATATAAAACTTAAGACTTCCACTTCGTGTCACTGTAAAATCTGAATCTCACTTAGAACAAAGTAAAGATGTACTTATCTTTATATTGAACGCGATGCAATCTCTTAGTGAAACCGAGAACTAGAAGCGAAGAAAAAAAAACCTTCCTATTATAGGGATGAGGCCCTAGAGAAAATTTGGAGAATCTCAGCTCGAGCGCGGTTTGAGTCCCGTTTTGTTTGTAATACATTATCTTTTTAACGCGTTTGTTTATACGATCCATGCTATCACTCCTATCCCCCTCCGTACCCCCACCCTTTCTACTCAAACCAACCTATTATGCTCTCCCTTTGTGGAACTATACACACATACACGCATGCAGCAGAAGGGATGCATTTTTTTTTCTCTTCTTCTTCTTCCTTGCTTCTCTTCATCCCAAGTCTTTCATCCTCATCTTTCTTCTAGCTCAGAGTCTTTATTCTTCGTCTTCTTGTTCTTGCCATCTCTTCCAATCTCCTCTCGCTCTCTCGCGAAAGCAATATGTCTCCTTTTTAAACAGCTTTTGGATAAAAATGGATTTTTGTTTGTTCTTCTTGTGTTTAAAAGAAAGATGTATATAGACAGAAAGGGAGGGTTATTCCTTGGGAAATTCGTGAGCGAAATATCATCTTCATTGTAATGTATAATGATGATTTGGGGTTAAATCTCGTCTGGCACGGTGCAGCCCACGAATTTCACACGACCTATGTATGTATGGCTTTGGGTTCTCTTTTAAAACGTGTAAACTTCCGAAAAAGCTTTTTGGACGCTTTTGTTTTTTCACCCGATCGTAACGTAAACCATTTTACTTTTTCTCTCTTTACGGTGCATAGCTAGGCCTTGCATTTTCTATTATTAGAAACTATTCTACGCTATAGTGTACTGTATAATTTACAACCCAAAGTCATCGTTTCTTTCGATTGTTTTGGACCTGGGTACTATTTTAAATGGCATGCAGCTAGAACGTTGAAGATAATATTTCAGCCAGGGTGTTACCAAATGGGACGGATGGTAGGACCTGAAGTACAGTGGGGTTCCATGCACGACTTTGAGTGTTTTAGGGATGACTCCTAAATAAAATTAGCGTTAGCTTTCAGTTTCTTAATTAAATTTAACGGATCTTCGGGTATCGGGTACCCGCACACCCATGGCAAATACTGATAGCCTTTAATTTGATTAGCTCTCTTAATTCATGTATTTCAACCACCCTGTAAAAATGCAATGAAAAATCCCCCAATGAATACCACACACAATGTTCCCATAAAAATTTTACATAAATCTAAAAAATATATACCGGGCCTCATTTGGTCGAATCTGGATATATTTATAATTTCCTGTAAACAATTTATATCCGTTTTTATTATACAGTTTATTGAGGTCCGAGATTCTTTTAAAAGCCTGGGTTAGTACATGGTGTCAATGAAAATCTTATTTCATACATACAGTTCGATAAATTTGCCTGTTTTCCATCTCGCTTATGTACCATCCGATCGTGGATGGAGAGAAAAAATTTCGGGCGCGAAAAGATGCCGCCAAGAGAGTTGCGGCGTTTCCGGTTGGCGCCCCTGACCCCCATATAGGACTTATTCGATCTCGTCACCCCCTTTCTCTAGTCTCCTCATGATCCCATCTTTGAGGTGGAGAAATCAAGCTTCTTACAGTCTTCCCCCACATCAGTTCTCTATCTTCAGAAAATCTCAAAGGGACAGTGAAAAATTTTATCTATTTTATTGTTTAATTAAATTTAAACAGTTAAATAATATGGGGCCTTTTAGGATGTTTCTGATAAGTTTACCATAATTAAGGGGGTTGTATTCTTAGGGTCAAACTATGTGCTTGGAAAAGTGTCATTGTTCCTTTGAAGTTTTGGTTATATCGGATGAGGGGGACTAGAGATGGATAGAGCTTTGTGGTCGTCTAGTCAAGTCACCCATCCCACTTGATTTTTGCTTTGGGGAAATATTTTAGCGTCTTTTCCAGTTTATAAGGCGTGGGTGTCACATTTCTAGCTTTTTTCTATCTCTCTCTCTTTCTCCTTCCTTTCCTCCTTGAACGTTCAAGTTCTTCCAAGGCCTGTGGTTTTAGTAAAAAGCGCGTGGACATCAGATGTCTGCCTTGTATTCTATACTTTGGGACGTATTCCTTATTATTTTACACCACAAGGGGATTAGATAATACTAGAACCAAAAGATCATTGCCCCCTCAAGACCCCAGTAAATGATATTTCTTCATATTTATATCCACGCGGACAGACAACATCCCTTAAGCCTTGTTTTCTATTATGAAATTTTGCGCCTTAACAGTTTTGTCACGCGTTTTGTGAATACATTAATTTAAAATAGTCGTTAAGCCTTGGTACTAATTTTGAATTTCGCTCGAGGACTGACATCACGTGGCTTCGATGCTCGATATTTTTATTTTTGATTGGTCGGTGATGAAAAGCAGGCTTTTACATATTAGAAGTACAGTCTTATGATAAAAGTGTGGGCTGAGTTACGTGTTAACTTTATTATTCTTTGGGCGAGGATATTTTTGAAAACAAGGCCTCGTAAAACACAAACGTATCCATGAACTAAGAACGGTAACAAACTTTTATGACCAGAGTTAAAGCTTCATTTTTATTATTGCTGTGAAAGGGATGATAAAAAAACCTATTTTCTTTCCTTGTGTTTGTTTGAAAAAACAGTATACTATGAGCTTTTATTATATTTTCAACCTCGTTTTATTTTTTGTCGTGTTGGGTCCAAAACGGGGCTGTTATTTTTAACTTATATTAGGTAACAATGTCGAATTATGACTCGGATTATGCCATCTTCGTGGGTTTAACTCGTGATATATTCTACTTGTAAGGTTTTAAAAAGAAATGGTTATGCCGTATAGAGGGATCTCCATTAAGTTTAACTCAAACCGTAGCTAGCGTTGCCGTTAGCGACTTCTCTGCAGCCATAAGATTTCAGAGAACCTATAGGGAGTCAGCACAAGCTCGGTCGTGACGTCATAATTTTTGAAAATTAAATATCGCGGGGCGAATGAAAGTGCCATCTAGTAGATTTTATTTTTCATTTTTATCCTTTACGAGGTCCGCCATGATTGCGGAGCGAAGCTATTTGTTAACTGGGGAGAAATCCGAGTTACTCGCGTTAAAATGGTTAGGACGTGTTGTTTAAAAAGTTTTACAAGTATTAGCACGAAAGAGAAACTAAGTTTCTTCAGCATACCATGTGTGATAACTAACCAAGGTGAAAATATCAAAGAATTATCCTTGAAACGGCGTCATCTGTGGCTGAAAAAGCTAAGCCTTGGACCCGATTCAATATCGAAACATTCAAGAGTTTGTGCTAAACATTTCCTCTCTGGTTTGAAAACTTTGTCTAATTTGAATCTTAATTAATATTATGTGGGTAAATCATTTAAATTTTTAATTTAGGCGCACCTTCCCAGCTATATGATGAAACGAATCCAGACTTAATTCTTGGGGCCCTTTTGAAATTGTGCTTACAGCATGCTTACAGACTGATTGTCCCATATAAAATGTCCTATAATTTTTCAAATCGTCCAATAAAGTCCTATATTTTCAAGATTTCAAAGTAATTAGTTATAATCCCAGCTGCATGACGTTTTAGAATTAGTGCTATCACGTTTGGTCAGATAAAAAAATCGCGGACCTCGCTCCGCTCGCTCAAAAGTTTTTTATCTTTAGTTCTCACATAATTGAATTTATACGATTTTCTAAGGTTTTTATATTAAATGATAACAATTACTTTGCATTCTGAACTGCACTCAAAAATAGCACAATTGAATGTCGCCTCAGACTTTTCATTTAAATATCGAAGCCCACAGATTGAACCGAATTATAGCACAGACCTTTAAAATATTTTTCATTATAAAAGAGAGTTTTGAAAATCTGTCATCTCTGAAAAACATTTCTTCCTACCTGACCCTTTTAAATAACTTGATTTGGTCATTTTCACTCACTTGGGTGTCTTTCTGCCGAGGGGTCGGACTTTTTTGTATTTAATCAACAATAAATAGTAAACAAAAAATTGACTTGACTTGGCCCAAAAATTAAAAATTGACTTGAAGTAGTAAACAAAAAATTAAAAATTGACTTGAAGTAGTAAACAAAAAATTAAAAATTGACTTGAAGTAGTAAACAAAACATTAAAAATTGACTTGAAGTAGTAAACAAAAAATTAAAAATTGACTTGGCCCAAAAATTAATTTTAAATTAACATTTAAGTGCTTTTGGCTTTCTTTGATCGAGTGACCTTCGTTTTACATTTCTCAGCGCGAACGATTTTTCTGCACTATTTTGACCATTCAAATAAGTAAAATCTTTTTTCTTAAGAAGGGCCAATTTTCTTAATAAAATTTATCTTTTCTCTGTATCTTTTCTTAACTTCTTCATTTAAACTCTCATAATAGCTTAACTAGCCCGACTTTGCATTCAAAGTAGCGACTAGGACTGTTCACGAGCTCGAGCCAGCTCGGGCTCGTGACGAGCGAGCCGAGTTCGAGCCGAGCCGAGCCGCCACTTTTGCGGCTCGATTAATTAACGAGCGAGCTTTTTTATGGTCGAGCCGAGCCGAGCCGATAGGCATCGAGCCGAGCCGACTCGCGAGCCGGCTCGCGAGCTTAGTCACTGATATAGTGCTTTCCTTTTAGTCTTTATTCTCTCCACCAATAGCGTTCCGTTGTATCTTTACATGAAATAAAGCGTGGGAAAAATCTCTCGTCTCTAACCTTGAGCATATTTTAAAGAGCGGGTTTTACTGAACCACGACATTCCTAAACATGGGATGGCATTTATAGTCATTCTCAAGTTTGACGTTAGTAGTAGCAATTTTTTTTAATCATGTATATGTTAATCGAGCCAGCTCGGCTCGGCTCGATCATTTTCGAGCCGAGCCGAGCTAGAGCCGAGCCAAGACCCAGCTCGGCTCGAGTCGAGCCGAGCCGCCGTTTTTTTGACTCGAGCCGAGCCGAGCTTTTAAAAAGCTCGCTGAGCTCGGCTCGTGAACAGTCCTAGTAGCGACCTCCAATATGATCACGCCGCTCCACAAAGATGGCGGCTCAAAAGAAATTCAAATTTCGGCAAATTTGTAGCACTGCTTTAAGAGATGGCGCTAGCGTACTCTTAAACTATGACGTAGGCCGAATTTTTTTTAGTCTATAAGTGCTGACTCCCTATGGGGTGACGCCTGGGTCTTCTGTCGCAAAAATACCTTTTCTTTTAGTGAAACCAAACGGAGAGTGAAACAAAGATTTAGTTCATTTAAAAAAGAGACTATTTGAGATCAAAAACGGATTCAGAATACCGTAAGAACGTCTAATAGTTACCCTTTGAAAATTATTACCGCCTTAAAATGCGTTTTTAGCGCCATCGGTGGGTTATTAGGTCAAATATTGACGTTTTTATAACATTTTTAAATCGAGGTACAACTAGAGTGCGCCAGTAAATTCCCAAAAATAGGCTCCTCCCCCAAATTATGAAAGGATGACTTTTGGACAGTCGAAAATGGTACCTTTTCATCCTCCCTTTAAACGAAACGAATCGAATAAAAATAAATCTCCTCCTCCGAGGAGGTAGTGAGTTAGCTTGTACTTTTCACTCGGCCTTTAATTCCATCGTTGTCGCTGTCATCTTGAGTTGTCGTTGATTTGGAGGACGAAACGATGATGCATCATAACTCTACGCGCCTTTATTATTCCCTTAAGGCCCGTCGGCGCATCATTAAGTTTCGAGATATAGGTTGGGCTTAGCGCCGAAACTCCCGAGTATAATTGACAACGTAACTTTGGCTTGCGCTTGCCAGATTTGTAAATCCATTCTTATACCGGAGTAAGATAGAGAGGGTGTGATTTAAAAATAGGTTTTTGGTCTTTGGAATTGTGGACCAACGATCCATTCGTTTATCTTTAGCTTGATTGTAATAATTAAAATTCCATCTTTCAAATTTTCCATGTCTAGCTGTTCCCATTGCGAAATATAATTTTAGTTTCATTAACTTATTAAAACATCTTCACGTCATTAATATTTTTACAATGTTTTTCATTAAATTTGTTTACACATTTTAAAGTATGCCAATTAACTTCTTTGACCATGGAGTGTTTATAAATTGGAATATATAACGTACCTATAGACACTTTTTATCAGCCGGATTCTCTATAAATCAAATTAATATAAATACTTTTAGAGTATGTCAACATTCAGCTTTCATTTGACTATCTTGGATAATTATTTCTAATAAGGTTAAACAGTTGTTTCTTAGAACTTATTGAATTTGGTTCACGGGTAGTTGAGCGGTTTTCAAAAGAGCGTTTTGGAATAAAGCGGTTCCTAAAACAGCGGTTTGCAAAACCGCGTGGAAGCAAAACCGCGGTTGCTGTTTCCGCGTTTCTCAATACAGCGCTATTTCCCAAAACAGCGGTGGCTGTTTCCGCCCAAACTGTGATTGATAGGGAGGGAAATATCTATTATATTAAGTATATAGGACGAAGAACAATATTATGCAAAAAGGAGTAATGTTATATCGGAAGTAAATATAAAATATAATTTTTTGGAAAAGGCATATTATTTTGGGAAGTTAATGAAGATAAACAACAATATTTTGGAAAAGGCGTACTTTCGTACGCTCAAGATATAAACGCTGTAATCAAAATGCGCTAAAACGAGAAATGGCTATAATGGCAAACGCGTTTATGAAAAAGCCGTTTTGGACAATGCTGTTTTGATAACACGCCCAATCGATAACATACCATTGAGGTTAACAAAGATTAGCGTTAGCGAAGAAGTTAGTGTCAAATGTGAACTAGACTCTTTTTTCCGAACTTCATTACAGTTTTATAGAACTCATCCCCTTCTCTAATGTTCTCCATCCTCCACAAAACGGTATTTATAACATCTTCAGAAAAAAAATCATTTTCCTTCTCCGGAAATTAGGTGTTATACGCAATAGAGACGATCAGCTTTGGAAAAAATACATCCCCTTCCCCCTTCTCCATCTTATATAAAAAAATAAAGGGCTAAAAAACGGTACAAACTATTCTATGATGATCCCCTTATTTCTCCCTCCTCTTAGATCCCTTTTTCTCATCTCGGATCCGATGGAGGGGTTAGACAAGCATTTCTATGCCTAGTTTTGGCGGCGCTCAACGCTAATAAGGGCCGTCTTAAACGCGTCGGAAGTAAGGGTTCAAAGAGGCCAGCACAGCCCTAGCCTAGAGGTTCTCTTTTTTTTATTTTTTTTTGCCTTCTATCTTGAAAGATAGGTCTTAGGCCTAAAAATACTCCCTTTAAAAAATACCCTTATAGAGAGATATTTTCCCCACAAAATGTTAACGCATTAATAACCTAACTATGCACGTGACATACCCGAAAGCGCGCGCTAAAAATTGAGCGCGTTATTCCTCGCGCGAATGCAAATGCGTTTTACTCGTCAAATTTTTCTTGCAATTGAGCGTGGTGTTCATTGGCACTTTTCCGAGTGAATTATGTACTTTTGTACAAAGTTAGGCCTAAAACGTCCCGCCAAATCGCTCGTGGCATGTACATCCTCGTGTTGTAATATATATTATTCTTTTTTTGTTTGGGGAAACGGAAAAAGATGACTATGTATATGAAACCATTCGTAGGGTAAATACGGCGAATCTGCCGCGGAATTCTTTAGCTTCCTCATTTTTTTCGCGCCAAAGTGCACGTGCTGCTAGCTACGTATGTATGGACTATAAGCGGCCGGGTCTGCTTCTCTCTTTACTTGGCTTCCTTTTAGGCTTTTGTCTCCCCCAACGCCCGAACCGTTTATTTCCTTGTGTCTTTTAAGCTTCCGTATTCGGGTAAGGAACAGATATTTTAGATGGATAATGTAAACAACGGTTCGCTACAGGGGACTCCCCGTTGTTTCGCTCGGCCGGTATCGTTTCGTTTGCAAATGTCCCAGCCATCCCTTAAAAAATGTTTCCATATATTTACGCGACAAGCTATAGCAGAAATGCGGGCAAAAAAATGCTAGAATTCCTGTATTCTTGTCTCGAGAATTTCTCGTGTGCTGTCGTGTCTTTTTGTATTATAATGAGAAAAGAAAATAGCTATAGCTTCCCCTGATTTATTCCCTATGCTTAATGCATTTCCGTTGTTGGTAATGTCTGCGTAATTCTGTAGGTTTTTGTTTTTGGTCTCCTGTTGTTAGTTTTATGGCATTGTTCACGTTTGAACCAACCTAGCCCCAATTCCCAGGAACTTAGGTTTTGTTTTAGCAATTAAGATTTGGTAGATTCAAAAGTGTGTAAATTTTTACGTGTAATAATCGTCAACTATGTATTTACAACGTTGGTTGATTTCCTTAATTACGTTTTACCTTTTAATAGTCAGTAACAGCTAGGGTATAGACCTACAACAAGTTACTGAATCAAAATTTAAAGTTTTAAAATAAGCCAAGCATTTGAAGGATAAAAATGAGGCTCGCTTTACTACAGTTACTTGTGAATGAAAGTACATCCCAAATTAGCAAAATGGCGGGAGCGTCTTCGGGTCTTCTTCCCCCCTCTCTTCACCTCGCCCCCGCAAATCGTGAAACTGTTTCTGTTTCTAGCATTTGAACAGCGCGCGCACGCGGTCGTGCAACTTTATATCTTTCATAACAGAGCTATTTACACCGGTATAGTAACTTTCCCCCCAGTGCAAAAGACATTTTACGCCAAGCTTGCAAAAATTTATACGGGGGGAGACGAATGGAAATCAAGTTTGAAGCGAGATTCTGCTAAGGCTTAGACTAGTAGCGATACTAGATCGCTAAGCCTATAGAACCAAGGCCTAACTGTGATGATTTTTTTCTTCTACTTCTCTACATTCGAGATGTTTGGTAGGAAAGAAAGGTATTTTTGGAAGATCTAGGGGGAACCTTCGGCATGGTCAAAAATATTTTATTTCCCCAGTCTATCTTCATCGCTTCTGAGAAGAAAACTAGGTCGTTTCGCTTCCTAATTCATTAACTTCACGGAGCTTTTCATGGTACACCCTATTTTTTGTTAGGTAAAAAGCTAGTAGTAGAGTCTGTCCATACTTCAAACGCTGGACTTCTGACCAGAACACGCGGCGCTTCTCTTCATTTAATTAATTAATCTTAACTCTTGTTAATTTAAGGAAATTAGCGACTAATTTATCAATGCCAAAAAATGGATTTTAATTATGTTTCTGCTATACGTACTTACATGATCCAAGAATCTCCCCAAAAAAAAAAAAGAAATAGAAGGGCCAAGGAAGCCAAGTGCTCAATCACATTTTTTCCTTGCCGTCTTTCATTCACTGTAATCTTAACTTTCTTCTTCTCCCCCTTCTTTTGCCCCCCCCTCCTCGTTTTAGCGAGGGTGAGTAGTTAAGCTTATGTTTGGTGCTAGCCATCGCGTCTAATTTTTCACCATGTGGTTTTTTCTTAAGAAAAAACTGTGGTGGGATGGGTGAAAGGGGAGAGAGAGAGGACCCTAAAGATTCAATGTCATACATCTCTTCCGCTAGAATGATGCGAATGTTTCCTATAGCACCCGTTGTCTAATGTTTTTAAAGAGCGGTTGAAATACTGAGGGGAAAAATAGGCCTAGGTATTCAAATTCAAACATGTTGTCTTTTTGTAATTTTCTGAAAAAAGAAAATATATTTCCAATATTACTTCACTTAATTCGTAAAAAGTCAAGCCTAATTTTAAATTTCATATAATTGTAAGCGTAATTTAGTTTGTCACCATTCTTAACACAAAAGAGTAGCTAAGCCTATTCCTATTTGACACTAAGCCTAACATCAATTGTCATGATGCTGCTAAGCCTAATTTTATTCATTGCTCTCTTAAGCCTACTAATATCGTAATCGTCCTAATTAATGCTTCAATTTTTTTTAATAAAACAAAATCAGTCTGCAGGTGAATTAGGTCCAAGAAAGCTTATTAAATTTAAATTGATTTCATCCTCTCTTTAAGTCTCCTAAACTCCCGGACACCCTGATTTCTGAAAATGGGAGAATTTTTTTTTGAACTACGCCAGCAAGCATTACCACACCACCAACCAAACTATCAGGCTATTTTTCTCCTGATAAAGTTAGTGTTGAAAAACTTTTACCGTCGCTAGACTGCTCCGAGTTAACTCGATCGAGCTAGGAACCAAGGGAATCGGAGCAACGAGGCCCGGGCCTTTTTTTTCCCCCGCCTTACCCCTCTGTTTTCTTATAAGCTTTATTCAATGATCGATGGTTTGAAACGGTTTTTTTTTCTGCTCCAAGTGTAACCTCCCCCTGTTTTGACTTGTTTAACATATTTGCATCTTTATATTGTGTATACTGTTTTTTGAGCTGTGAAAAATTAAGGTTTCACGCAAATTTTTATGTGTATAGGATATCGGGTGAGAAGATGATTAATTTTTATGATTTGTTGAAGTAAAGAAAGTTTCACGGTGTTTTTAATATTGACCTAGGCTTGGTTTTGTAAATACACTATATTTTTTTTTCTTTAAGCCCCTGCAAGCTGACTTTCGTGTAGTACATTATTGTGCGGCAGGTGAAACATTTCTACAGGCGCCATGTTAATTGAATGGGAGTTATTTCTAAATTTAAAATTGGTTTAATTGTTTAATTTAAATGTTGATTAATATTAATTGTTTTACGGGCTTTATAATGGTATATTTCACGTCGAAATCGGACGATAATTAAGGAAGATATAAATATTTAAACATTAGTGAATTTGATTTTAAAAAATAAAAAAAATATCTTTAGCGTGGATTAATACCATTCCTCCGCTTTTACCAATACATAATCTAATATAAAAATAACACAACCTGCCATTATGCAACAACCTTCCATTTTGAGGAAACAATCAACATCCATAGATCCCAGGCAATATAATAGAAGTAATCCATCACATTCGCTGGCCACAGCTCATTGCTTCCACACCCTGGGTGACCACAGACCATAAACCGTACTCCAATCTCACTTTACATCAGCACAAAACCAAGGGGAGACCCCAGCGTGTCACAGTCAATTGTAACGGTCAAATATTCCCAAATGATTATAGCAACATTGTCCAAATTGCTTAATTGTTCGTGATAGGTTTGCTTTATTGGTTATTTAGTTTGAATAACGCGTACGCGTGAGTTAGTTAAACTGAGTTCTCGATCCTTATTGGGTTATAACGAGTGACGTGGGGATCGAGTAAGAGAATGGGAGAGAGGAATTTTGCCGTTGTCTTGACAAGGGGCTAATTGATTGTACGTCAATCCCTTCCTGGCTTGCTGGGGCGAGGATGTAACACCCCTGAGTTAGCGTCAAACTCTATCCTGACACCTGGTCTTTACTCGAACCCCCGAGCTTCTTTCGCCGCTCTAGCGGGGGGGGGTGCCCTCTTAATACCTATAAACGCGCGCACTCTCCGGGTTTTGTTTGCATTGGTAGAAGGGTGTAATATTGATATTGATCGAAGATGCTTAGGAAGGTGCCGTGATTATAACTCATTTTAGGTGCTGTACACTCTTAAGTCTTGAAATAATAATTAAGTAATTATATTTTATTTTTAAGTTCAAGTTTACAAATTTTCTCAGAAGTTTTTTCTATTTAAGTTAAGACAAGTTTGACCATAATTTTATTAGTCTTTGACCAATTCAATAAGTCCAATACCAATCCGAACATGGTTTATTCATTTGGGTGGGCTGTTTATATTATCATCTGCGCCGCCCTCCCTGACGCTGATATAACCTAGGGTATTTGGTCCTGCCCGACAATAGTTCCTCTCTTTTCATTCTGTGTTTTGCTCCGTCGCTAAATTGACGAATAGTTGTTTACGTATATGCCCCGTTGAGCGATGTTTCGAGTCACCACCAGAGAGATGGCATTGGCATCGCTTCGCTAACTATTTTCTCTCCCTCCCTACTTACTCTCGCGCCTTTTGCTATAATTTTATTTTTACCCATAGCGCGAGCGCGGTGCCCGGCCGCCGCGAGTCGTCTGCACTATGTTTTTCCCCATATTTCTCTTCCCCCCCCCTTCCCACGTGAGAGAGCACGCGAGAATAGATGAGCTTCCTTCGCAGACGATGTTTTTTTGTAATTAACGTTTGTGACATTTCGACTGATTCTCATTTTCCTCGCGCGCGGGACAATTGCGCGCGTGCCGCTGTGTGGTGTACCCCTCCCCCTCCCCCCTGATACAAGAGAACGGGGAAAGGGGGGGGGGGTTAATTTTTTTGCGCCTGTTTTTGGAACCATATACTTACTTTTCCCGCCATCACTCTTTCCGTGGCTTTTATAATTAACTATTTATTTTTAACCCTTTCTTTAAACTTTCATAGATCTTTTACTCGTTAGACAGCGCGTGAAAAAATCCATTATTTAACTTTAAAACCTATAAGTCTATCTCGGAGGTGACAGTTGGTCAAGTCAAGCGTAAAATTGCTTTTTTACTGTAACTTATAAATGCATTTATTAATCAGTTAGTTTGTTTGTTTGAAATACGCGACTTCTTTTTCTATTTAGAGGGTAAAGTTAGTTATTTGTCACGAATCTGTTTGATTGGTTAGTTTCTGCGAGACTATTTAGTGTCCAATCCCTCTAAACAACCGGTCAACGCCGGGTATCTTAGCTGTACTGTTTAATATAGTAAGGCAATTGCAAACTTACAGTTTATAAATTTCTCAGTGACACAAAGTTCTTAAACATTCAATAGCCACAAACAAATTCTTTAAAATAAATACATTTTTATTTCTGTCACCTCACATAGTGGTTTACAATAAATTACAAACCCACTAGAACCTCTATTGGAATTAAGTCTTCGACAATGATTAATGAAACTTCGTGGGGGATGTTTGTCTTAAACAAAACAACTAGAAGAAAGATAGCTATATTTAACTTTTTTTTTTTTGGGTGATGTCAATATAAAAAAAACGGTGCAGAGACTTCTCTCCCTATTTAAAAAGCCTTGTTTTATCGCCTACTCCTAGAGGGATAGCCAAACCTTTGGATCTGATGCTCCGTATACAGTTTATTGTTAATTTCATTGGCTGGTCGCCAGCGCACCAATGCCAAGAAAAGAAACGCGCAAGCTCGAGAGAAAATCCATTATTCTCTAGTAAACCTTTGTCTTTCAGCCAAAAAGGCCCCGCCCCCTTTCTCTCATCCCTTTCTTTAAGAAAAGTCATCCTGATGATTCTATTGGATAAGAATTGCGTCAGGGCGCGGCTCGCGTTCATCTGTATACTCAAAGCACGCGGTATATAATATTTTTAGATTAGTTCAAAGATTATTATTACGGAAATTATTTTATTGTTCTAAGAATAAGGTGATATATTAAACTATATGTAAAGGAACGTTGTTGAATTTCGTAATTAAACCTTGAAGCCTTAATATACTAATAAATTAAATTGAGTTTCGAACAATATTAAGGGTTTGTAATAGGATTAAATTAATATTTGATTTTTTTTAATTTTTTCTAATTCCAAATTTAATAATAATAAAAAAGTCTAGTAGATATTTTTAAAGTAAATTTTTTTTAAACGCTAGTTTAATTGTATCGAAACAAAATTTAAACTGTAGGTTTCGTATTAGCATTTATTATTTTTTTAATTATTGGTCTATATTACTTTTAATTTTAATGCGAATTTCGTAATAAATTAACAATTTTAAATTGCGTCAGATCTTGTTACGTTATGCAAATTACGTTTCCGTGGAAAAATAAATAAATAAATATGAATATTGAAATAAAGCCGCCGCGCTGTATCGCTAAAGCCGCCGCGATTTTATTTGCGAATAGGCTAGTGATGAATTCAAACGATTATATAACATTTTATATTCGAAGTCGTTATCTCCCACACATTTGTTGTAGAGAAACGCAGCGCGCCAGACGCTGCTGCTTTTGTCTCTCTCTCTCCTCTCAATATCACATTTTTTTGTGTCGCGTTTTGAATCGCGAACCTGGAGCTAAACGAACATGCAACCGCAACGATGGTTAGCGTTTTTGTAAGTAATTTTTATCTATGCTATAACGCGCGTAATTTTTAGAAAGTAAATAAAGCCACACTTTGTGCATGGAATCAGAGAAAATAGTAAACTTTGGATATTGTAGGTCATGTCTTCCGTAAGTTATTTTGACGATAAATTTTACTGGTTTATTTGATTAGGTTAGGTTAGATTAAGTTAACGAAAACCCGTTTCTGATTGGTTGAAATTTTGTATTAAGAGAGAGCCCACAGCTATCAAACCCTTCGAATCTATTTTTTTCTTAATTGGAAAGCATTTTGATTACTTTTAAATATATCCTGAGCCTTTATTGCTAATTTCGAAGTAATATTTTATAAAAGATTATTTAATAATTTTCATCTCCAATATAATAACTCCATGCATGATTCTATATGAAATCGATAAAAAATGTTTTCGTTTTGAGGGGGGTTTTCATTGCAGTTTAATTAACAATTATTTTTAAAATTCTTAATTCCGAATTATAATGCCTGTTTTATATTGAAACAAATAGGCCTATATAATGTTAGGATTAAGGTTATAGGTTATACATTACTATATAAATTAAACTGGTTATTTTTTATACCTTCTGATAATACAATTAAGAACTCGGCTCATGCAAAAGTACATTAAAAAAAATGATCCCTTTTGTTTAGTCTATCTTCGATATATCGGTTCGGAATAATATTATTCAAATACTGATGCTAAATAACTTAATAATAATTGCTATTTAAATTTATTCTTCATTTGTATTATAATAATAATAATTTAGGTTCAGCTAGATTATAAGAATGAATAAATATATATATATATATAACTGTTTTATAAAAAACGAGGACCAAGTACGGATCCCTTAAGGGGGGGGGGAAGAATAAAAAACCATTGTTATTTTCGTGTATATCTTCATATTGTAAAAAAAAAGAGCAACCAGATGCTCCATGAACGTAAATAATGAAATTATAGACGAGGTTTAGTACACGCAGACCCATTGTTTCGCGTTGCCACTCCTATATGAATCTAACGTTGTTTCGCTGTACAATGGCATCCTACAACTAACTCCTTTTTGTCATCTGAATAGGAATTCTAGACTGTGTATTGTGTTCTCTAGTATAGAATGTCGTAATTAACTCAAGGGTTTGTACGTAAACATGCATGGAAAACAGCCCTGGAAAACTTAGAAACATGAATGATATAAATTTGCTTAGGACATGCAACCTTAACGGAAAACCATACCTATTTTGTAATTATATCAGGAGGAAACAAACAACATTATTTTTATGAATTGAACTTTCATTCATTTTCTATATATTATATCGGTTAAAACCACTAATTTGCATATATCCGTGTTAATTTTAATCGTAATATTATTGAGGAATTATGGGAAAAAGTCAAGTTATCCTGAATTGTACTTGGCACCATTGAAGAAACCCTATCAATATTTCGTATTGCCTGGGCTATAGAACCACATATTTGCATGCCACTACAGATAAAATTAGAAAAAATGGTGAAAATCTGTACATTACGTCGGTTTGTATGTAGATTAGTTTCGAAACCCCATTAAATTTGATTTAAAAATGATTTAATCTTGAAATTATGATAAGTTGAGAAACAACATAGTAACCACAAAAAAATAAACTTCCCCAAGCTGATTTTGCCATTCTATGAATTTTTAAATTTCTTTAAATAAACAAAAGAAAAAACCGTAATATTTCAAATCCCTGACCAGTTTTAAAGACTTATACGGTAAGTCATGGTCAAGTGTTAGTGTAGCGACTAATGGCGCGTGTATTTTATAACCGTGGTCTTGCGGGGTTCAAATGAAAAGTGACCGTATACTTCAAAAAGTTTTTAAAGTGATTTTCGCTGTTCATTTCCCACCCCTCTGTGAAATTAAAGCCCCTTGTTGAACGGCTCTTCTTGTAGCAAAAATCTAATCCATCTCACATTTCTAAAGCAGAAACGGATATCCTGATTTAATGATCAAAGTAGAGAGAGAGAGAGAGAGAGAGAAAAAGAAATCAGGATTATTTCCATTCCTGCTTGCAAGTCTTCGCTTCCTGTATCAGGGAGGAGTTAGTAGGCCTTAGGCTTAATGGGGACGCCTTAGGCAACCTCCTTAATCACGTGATATAAAGCTTGGCTATGTCATTTTTCCTAATGTTCCGCGCATTTGCTAGGCCTAAATGAGAATACATTTTTTCCCCAAGTATACCACCATTTTTTGGGATTTTTGTGCTAAAACGTTGTAAATCGTCATTAACGTAAGGGATAGATACGATGATCTCGCTCTTAAAAGTATACTCCGAATAGGGTTTGTTCTAATAGGTAAAAATGAAATGGCGTTTCTTTTTTAGGGTTGGGAAAGAATTCGACCCTAAGAGACTCATTTAAATTGTACAGTTCGTTTGACAAGGACGTTTCCCCATCTATTAAGAGGAAATTTTCGAACAATATTTTAATGAGTGCTTAGGGATTTTTGCACTTTTTCTCTTTACCCTATTTTGTCGATAATAGTAGCTATAGGGTCCTTTTATTAAGACTCACGATACGCGACGGTGTTTGTGTACTGTGTAGACTTTGCTAAAAATTTTTAATCGCCTCTGTATAAGCATTATAAGGATGAGGGGGTGATAATACTATAGCTCGACATGTGGGATTATGTAGAAATAATCGAAATAAAAAAAATAAAAAACTGAAAATATTTGAATAGATAAATTGTTCGACATTGTTTTAATAACAAATTATAGAACTAAACAATGCGCAAGTTATAAATAACTTCTAGGAAAATTTTGTCGCGTAATTACATTAGGTTATGTCGAATTAATTTCTTTTAATGATGCATACAATTTAATAAATTTTTACTCTTTGAACTATAACTATTTCTGGACAGTAATGTTCTGAAGTTTAAATTTCTGCCATCTACGACTTAAAATTTATTCTCGAGATGAACGAAGGAAAGGAGGAAGTAAGGTTGAGGTGGAAAAGGGAAAAAAGCTTAATAGTTGATAAGAAAGGGCGAGAATACGAAGTTTCTAATAGTTGTTAACGTAAGCTTGATTTATTTCTTGGCTTTTCGGTCAAAGGAGATGGCTGCGGAGTTAAGATTTTTCCCTTCTTGACTTAGAGATGTGGTGATGGTGGTGGTGGTATTTTCTGTTGGGAAAACGAAGGAAGAGGAGAGAGAGAGAAAGTCACTTTTCTTAGTTCTTCGGGGGTGATTATTTATCGTGTGAGTGGTCGAGCCTTTTTCCTTCTAAGGCGGCAGCAGCGCCGATCACGCGCACCTGTGACACTCTGACGAATGACTTTTCTTTCCTCTCGAGATGCTGTTTCGCTTTGCTTTTTATTCCGATTTGCCCCCCCCCTTATGCCCCCCGCCATCTTAGTTCCCAATGCTTCTGTTATACCATTACCATTGCCAACAGACCTACCAACTAACTGAAAGTAAAACCCGCTTCCGAGTCCATGGTTCCTCGGAAACTCCTTCATAGTTTTAGCGCATCGGATCATAATGGGTTTTGATAACCTTGGGGTTTATTTACTATTAGAATCATCCGAGCTCTTCGTTACTGGACATACAAGTCACGCAAATCAATATTTTCGTATTAGCTACGTGTGGTTTGGAACATTATTGCAAAAGGAAATGTTTGCTGCTCATTTGTGAAGTTTGTGGTTAGGTATATAGAATAATTCAAGATATGGTAGAGGGGAAATTATGACACGGATTTGTTTCGCGACCAACTACATTTACTTTTAGTTTAATGACTTGTTTTAACTAGATAGGTGTATCTTAAACAATGCCTTTGATCGCGCGTTCTTCAGGAAGGTTGTTTGATGATGACAATAAGGGACCTGTACTGACAAAGGCACACCCACTTTTTAAAACAAAGGGTTTTTCAGATCGTGGGTAGTATTTTGTTAGTGCGTGGTTAACCCTTTATTTATAACATACTTTTCAGCTGTTCAACGTTAAGTCTTCGCATCTCCATAACACAATCAATTTGGGAAAACAAGTTAGACCTATCGTCTGTAAATCCAGGGCGCATTTTCGGGGCCTTTTATTAACTCATCAATTACGTATAATTTTAATAATAGTTTCCCGCCATAACCGATATATTTCACACTATATTAAAGGGCGCGCGCGCGCCTTTCCGCGGCCGCCAGTTTACACACAATATGGGTCCCAAAAATCCCCGACTTGCCTTTTAAATCGGCTTATTAGATGGCGATATTATACGGTTGGGCATCATTTAACTAAAAAGGGCGCCTTGCTACTTGAAAGATGCCGAGATAATAGAATTTGGCGGGAAAACACACGAGGCCAGGCAACGTTGGCTAAAAGGGTCCCGTCATTTATTTAGCTCGAGAAAGGGGGGCATTAAAGGCGTTCAAATGGCTCGTGCGTAATTGAACACAGCTTGCTTCCCGTTTTCGCCCCTTTAACTCTGCCAAGAGAGAGAACTCTGCTTTCGGGAAAACAAATGGGAGAAACTGATTGGTCACTTTGTTTAAAACGCGCGCTACCTCGCGTGAGGTTTAGCTAACCTGGCACGAGGTATAGGGAAATGGCGGGAAAAGACCGATTTAGGCGCTAAATTTCACGCGATTTTAACAATCAACAAATACATACGGGCGCGTTGAATCACGGGGATCACACACACACCTTTCCCCATCCAAATATCGTTTCATTAAATTGGTTTATTATTCAGATTTTATAAAAGGTAAAGATGGAATAGAAAAGTTTCCAGGGAAATAGTAAAAGGAATACTTTTTTACAAGAAAGGTATTGCGATTGGAGTTTAAAATTCTCCTGTTTTAATACAGCGTTTGGTCAAGCGCATCGTTAAAGTAATTATATAATGCAATTCGATTTTTGAAGCTTAAAAATAGGCATATGTTCCGACTACGTATCGCATTCTTAATGTGCCAAAGAACATATACGCGTTTTGAATTTTTGTCCAGCCATATCTCAAGTTTCCATTTTTTTCCTTTCTTTCTTTTTTTCCATAGGAGTATGTCTTCTAAACGCAAAAGTCCCCCGACAAAATTTCAAGCGAATGAGCAGCAGAATGAAGTAGCGAACTCGTCCGTCGGCGGCGGTTCGAACGCGGAACGCCTTTCCTCTTCTTCGGCAAACGCGGCTTTAACGACGGGGCGAGATAGACACCAGCCGACCTCGGAAGAGGAAGACGAAGGGGATCGAGGCGCCTGTAGCGGAGAAGAGACTGAGGAAGAAGGCGGCCAAGGCGACTTCGGATCATCCCGACGCCACGAGCAGACGACAACGACTACCGGCTTCTCATCCTCCAACGCCACCGCCCAACAAATGCCCCAACACTTAATGGGGGGACAAGGTGGCAGAAGTTGGAGAGGCGACAGCGCTTCGGGTGAAGTGCCCACCGAAGAAGACGACCAGGAAGAGTTTATGGAAGATGACGAAGGCATGCACGCCGAAGATGAAGCTGATGACGACGAAGACTCCATAGAAGACTTAGCTAGAGGTAGGATAAACTACTCTAAAGTTTGTTAAACGCCCCAGTTAAAAGTTGGGACAAAACGAGGTGCTTATTCCTTATTAAACCTAAATTTGAGTCCTGGACAATTGCCATTAGATTGTTTGACGTATCAGACTAATTTTTTGAACCGAATATTAGATCCTTGATGAAGGGACGCTGTAATATGTTTCAATGTGCATGCCTTTCCTCCAGAGCTCGCATACGTTTTTATTGGTGAACCTGATTGGGTGTGATCAAACTATTCCGTGGTCCTAACACTCGACTCGCGTTCTTTTCAGACTTGGCAAGTCCATTATCGACACTGGTCAAGCGACCTTCGAAGAGTTACGTCACGAACGAATTGCTAGTTACTGGCAAGGATAAAAAGTCACCCATAGACGATTCAACGACGGATTCGGAGTACGACTCCGACCAGAACCTCTTGGCTAGCGACGCGGCCACTAAATTATTATTACACGATTTTCAAATGCAACAGAACGCCCTGCAACAGCAGCAACATCAACAAATGCAAAACAAAATGTTGGCAAACTCCGTTTCGTCATCCGGAAGTAACGCGAACGCGTCATCGAGGGCTTCTCATTCTCAGAAGAGCCGCTCCATGGACGATGTCCTCAAACGATTAGCTTCCAAAATGAACCGGGGAGCGACGTTCCGCGAAAATGACGAAGTAGTTCAAAGGTTACCGGGCTCTCCCGCCCTAAGGAGCGCGCCAACTTCAAGTATCATGTCTCGGAAATCGAGGAAGAATAAATTAAGGTAAGTTTCATTACTTTTTTTTTTGACAGTCCGACCATAAAATAGTGGAATAATGTTTAAAACATCTGTAAACAAACTTATAAATTTATTATTCATTATTTTTCAGTTCGGAATCTTCTCGGCCCAATTCCGTGTCCCGGAACGCTTCCGCCGACGAAGAAGAACCTCACCATCCACAAGGGCGCAACTTCTTACCAGCTTCGTCCGCTATGGAAGGTCTGGAGGGCGAAGTACTTGACGAAAACCAACTACGTCAAATGTGGTGGCACATGCCCCGTCCTCGTGTCGATGAAGACGAGGATGGACAAAGTGAAACGACAACGGACCGGCGATCCTCATTACAATCCGAAGATTTAAACGATAACTACCAGCAACACCGACGCAAAAGTGGGCACGCCCCTCAAAGGCAACATCGCGAAGACGAAGATGTCGTCAAGAATGTCTTGAAGACGGTACTCGGAGACGGATCCCTCGTCGAAAAAGAAAGGAGATTGTCCGAAGTATTAGAACAACTTCAGAAAATAAAGGAACAGTTCCTAGCGCAACAGGAGCTTAAAACATTGGTGAGTCCCTGTTTTCTTTGTTGTTTTATTTATTTATTCTTTGAGTGTTTTGAAACGAGTCTTTGTTTAACTTATATTATGACGTCACCACTAATTAGCTATTCACAAAATCATCGTGTAAAATACCGTTTAAATGGTGCTTCGTTAGGTTAGGTGAAAGTTGAAAATGTTGTGTTTGTCACACGTGAAACAATGTAGGAGTTAAATAATTATCCCTATCGCCCCTTTTTAATACCATATTAGGGTAAAATAAGACTGGATCATTATTTAAACCCCAGACAGTAGGCTGTATTTTTTGCGTGTAAAACTTTAGGAGATAACGTTACCAATTTGACACGGCATTCTTATCCTCTTAGAATTTTAATAGGCTTAGCTAAAAAAGAAAAAAAAAGGACCCAAAAAACATTAGAAACTGCGGGCCAGGGTGTGAGTATTTGATCCTCTAGGTCTACCATCATGGTCTAGTTAGCCAAAAAAAAAACTAAAACACACATCTCTCTCTCTTTCTATCTATCTCGTCTTCTGACATTGTTAAAGCCTTAGCAACAAAGAACTATCTTTAAACTTTCTCCTGGGTTTTGGGTAAACCGATATCTTTTCACCAGCCCACCTCACCTCAACTCCCTCAGAAGCAAACTTAACTGTCTTAGTAAGAAACCGAAGCGCCCACAACAGATTTTTTAAAAAAAGTGGTCCTATAGAGACACAAAAAGCCAAAAAATAGAGAAAAGCTGTAAGAGTTAACACATATATGTACAGGGTGTTTTTGATAAGTCTGACTTAAATTAAGGGGTTGATGTTTGTTGGGTGCACGATTTTGAGTCAGAACACACCCTGTATATCTCTGGTCTAAACATCAACCCACTGTGTTTTTATTTAAACCCCTTCTTAATCGGAAAGACCTAAGTCTTTAAAGGGACAGTGAAAGTGTTGGTTGTAAAATTCTAGTATAATTTCTTGTTCCCAATGTTTTATTGTATTTAGAGAAACACAAGTTTCTCCATTACCTTTACCAATTCCACGATTAAACGTCTGACCATTCCATTATCTCTTTACCTTTTGCCAGAAACTAATACCCGCCTTTTAAGTTTAGCATCGCCTAGAAAGAATGGAATTTAAAATTTCTTTTTCTTTCACTTTCTCGGAAAGCTTTTCTTCCGCCACGATCTATTTTGCCTCTAGAGAATAAACTATGTTATAAGAAAAACAATTTCCCGCTTAAACAATAAATAAGGCGGCTGTGTTGTGACGTCATACCCCGCACGTTTCAAGCTCTCTCGAGTGCTTCAGAGTTTCCGTCTATTCCATCTTAGTTGAGCACGTGGATGAGAACGCGCGTGAAAGAGAATTGGGAGGATTTTTAGTTTGGCGGGAAATACTGGCACGCGCTAAAATTCTCGCGCTTTTTCCGTAGCTTCCCTCCTTTTTTCTCGCAATTTTTTTCTTTACTCCCCTCGTTGGTTAGAAATTTCAACGGGAGAGGAAAGAAGCGATTTCTACCGCAAAATAGCCTGTCGTCTCTTGAGCTTCTCTTTTCTCTAAATTTTCATCCTCTTAGCATCACTCTTATCCTCGAGATAGAAAGGAAAAGAAAAAAAAATTGTTTCAAAATCTGATAAAAGCGAAACTGTGTTTCTTATGTTAAATGTAACTATTAAATAAGATAGGATAAGATGATAGTATTTTATAGATAATTATCTAGGCCTAATATGATTTAGTTTGAACTATTAGAATAGTTCTAATATTCAAATCAATTTAACCTTTAAAACTATTATTTTCCCTCAAATTTAATTTAAATTCTTCGGAAATTAAACACTTATAGATAATTATCTAGGCCTAATATGATTTAGTTTGAACTATTAGAATAGTTTTAATATTAAAATCAATTTAAGAGCCTAAAAACTAATATTTTCCAGCAAATTTAATTTAAATTTTTCGGTAATTAAACACTTATAGTTTAATTATAGTAGAAAACTATTGAAATTACGGTAAAACGAACCTCTTAAGGACTAAAATGTTCATTCCATGAACTGTAAAGTACCTACCATTGTATTCTTCCGAAACAAAAGTCGGGTCTTCATTTTGCGCGCCGAGGTAACGGAGGAAAACCACGAATAAAACCGTAGATAGTGAGTGGTATAGGGATTGGGTTCTAGAAGCTGAGGATGAGATTGAAACGGAGAGAGAGAGAGAAAAAAGAAGCTCTGGATGAAGGGGGATAGAGAATCGCGCGCTTGTCATCAACTTTTCTATTGTATACACTAAAAACTGCAGCGCGCGCGATATAGTTATAAATACAAAGCAGAGCACGTGCGCTCGTTAATCAAGACTACCGGGGGTAAATAATAGCCCCTCTACTCTCACTCTCACTCTCACGCGCCGCGCCGCTCATTTTTAGCTCATGAAACAACCCTATGTAACTAACAACTAAACTATATCTCCGGAAAAAGATTTCCCGCCTAATTTTTTTTCGCGGTCTAATAGTCCCGCCAATTGTTGTCCGTCTCCTTTAAATGACCCCGTTGATGAGGGGTTTGTGCTTCAAACGTCAAATATCTATTCCCAGTATTATCCTTCTCCCCAATAGCCCACCCAATCCATCGCAGTAGACCTTTGTCAATGTCGTGTTAAACACAATATTAGCGTCTTCTTTAAGTAGATTTAATTGTGTTATTAAGTCAGATTTAAGAATATCAGGTCTGATTTGAAATCAGGCGTCTGGTGGTTATATAGTAACCATCTTCGTTAGGCTTAGCAACCGAACAGAGAGATGAGAGACATCAAATAATTTTTTTTAGAAACATATTTATATTTCATAAATTCCTTACAGTTTTTTTTATGGTTTGACCCTAGTGCTCCGATTTCAGTGTGTGGGCGGTGAATGTGTCTTTAGAAGAATTTCTCGTTAGGATTTCTATACTGTCTTCCATCCAGTTGAGGGTTGCATGGCGCGCCGCTTTCTAGAAAAGATGGGGTGTGTGTGTGAGTTGGGGTATAGCCGAGAAAATTTCGGGCATTCTAGCGTAGCTGAGAAGATTCTCCTTAGGAAGCAAAATGGTAGTTAGTGAAAGTAGATTATCTCGAAGACACACGCGTGGAAACCTTTTCTAATTTGCAAGTGTATTTTACTGGAATAGAAAAAAATCCGGAATTTACTCCAAGGGTTTTTGTTAGAGCAAATAACTTCCAGATAGTCTACTTTCGCAGTTAGTTATTTCATATACATATCCTTGTGTTTTTGGTTCGGGGGTGTCGGCGTCTCTAAAGGCTAAATACTATAGAGAATGTGAACTGGGAACACATTGCGCCACCCAAGATGATAGCCGTACAACCGTGAACTTATTGATAAACATTTGAAAAGGATGAGAATAGGAGAGGAGAGACAGAGAGAGCTATGGACATAATACAGTTATTGTCTTTGTTTCCTATTATAACCAACATATTTTTTCATCTCTCGCTTGATCTTCATTTTATCTCTCCATCAAATCATATCATACGGTTACGCTATTATTCTTCATCGCCCCCTTGTGTCTCAGAGCTACACTAGCTCTGTTCTTTCAATCTGATGTGATGCTGCGATGCTATGGGGGAAAATCCAGAAGGCCCTATATATAACCATATACATACGCTCTTATTTATTATAAACAGATAGTTTTATTTGGGTTGGTTTTCTTTATACAGCTAGGGAGGATAGATCAAAATGTCGACTCAAAATTAATCTACCATAGAACTATCCCACTGAACTTCGGTCCTTTTGGAAGAACCTGTATTACTTAAATATTAGAAGAACGGATAACGGAATTCCAAGTTAAATCATTTTGTTGCTACCGGTGTTAGAGTTTGTAAAATTTCTCAAAAAAAAATTAGAATACGAATTTTAGAATTTAGAACGTAAGGAACCATCCCTTACTGTTCATAACTTATGCATAAAAAGCGTATAATCCATTAGGTCTAGAACTTAAATTCCATAAAAGTATACAGGGGAAAAAAACCACTCCCCGTCAAAGTTTCCTTACACTATACTCGCAAAATAAAAAAGTAAAAAATACATTTTTTAATACTTGACATTAAAATAAGGAACTGAGAGAAGGAGGAGATAAGGGGTTTGGGGTAATATTTTCATAATTTCTGGGGTTTAAAAAAAAACCCCCAAAACTAAAATAGGCACAGGCCACTCTTTTAGAAATGGAATCGCTTCTACGTGTTTTCATTTCAACCCCTGAGTTTTCGGTGCAAAAAAAAAGTAAACTCAACCAAAGACATTGAAGGGGTTTGGGGAGGGGGTGCATTCCCATCCCATTTAAATCTACCATAAAGGGGTATATTACACAGTAGACTTGGCGACACAACCACTGCACAGTCTAACTTAATGGCCCGCCGGCTTAAGCTATTAAAAAAAAATATTCTCACCCAAAAAAAAAATAGTTCGTACCATCTCCTCCTTTATTTTAACGACATTTTTTTGCTGGTTTAATAATTGAAGATCCGTAGCGCATGACGTCATTAATTTTTCCCTGGGTTCCTTTTTTTTTGCGAAGATGGACCAGTTGATGGATATGATAACCATTTCCTGGTTTTGGAGGTTTAGGTGGTTTGGTAGATTATTCAAAACTATAACTATAGATATTTCTTGAAAGTCATGTTCGTACAAACATGGAAAATAGGGAAGACTTTATGTTCCTAACCATGGACAAAATGAGTAGTAATGACTACGTCATGGTGGCCATCTTGAATCCATGTGTATCTGGGTAGTCATTACTACTAAAATGAACTTGGAAATGTTTTTCTGAATCCTGAAAATTTTTAAAGCTCCTGAAGATTTTTCCTTAAACTGGACGTGGGTTAGATGAATATTTAAATAATTAATTTTTAGAATAGGAACTTTAAAAAGACTTTTAACCATATTTCATCCCCCCTTTAGGCATTAAACATATCCCAACTCCAATATGACTAACATTTTTCTGATATTAAAAATTTAGAAAAACGCATCACATCATGCGATGGTGAAATCGGGGGGAAAAGAAAAACATTATTCCATATTTTCAACGGAATTGTTATTTACTCCATACCTATCTGAGCGATTCATACATGTATAAGTTTACCTATTTTTATCATGTATGGACATATTTTATACCACAAGGGAAAGCGTATATAGTTTTATTCACGACGGCGTTTCCTCCCCTTTGATAAAATATAAGTATGGCATGTGTTTTCGAAGTTATATAGGCATAATCATTATCTGTTCTGAGCACGTATTTTTCTAAAACACAAGGCATTTTCGCGTGGCTTCCATAGTATATAACCTGAGCCTGAACCTTTATCCTTAACGCGTAAGCCTTGGCTATATTTTCCCGGTCGTCTATTCTCTCTCAAGGGATCAAGCGACAAAGCACTCGATTCTAGCGGCTTATATATATAGAATATATATAGAGAGAGAAGTACACGCGACAATCATCTCCTACCACGGAATTATTCCAATAGTCCCATGAATGTAGACTTCGTTTCATGGGACCAAGTGAACGTGGGGTTTGAGCGAAATAACCCTCGTCAAATCAGTCCCCACAACCTATAGAATAACTAGAGATACATGGAAGCAACACTGAGAATATTTTCTCCCAGAGCTCAATTAAGCTCATGACGCTTGGGTCAATGGGTCATGGTGACGTCAACAAAGTATCATCGCATTCCCGGTGTCGTTTCCCTTGTATGTTATAGTTATTCAGTTAGTGAGATTCATGGTACAAATTGGTAAACTCAGGATTGGAGTGATGGGGAAGGAAGGATGCTGGAATCGGAATTGTTTTTACTTTGCACGATCGGCCCATTTGTCCTGGACCCCAATGTGCGTTGTCTTTCTTGTGTAGTGTACCGACCGCTCTTTTTCCTTTACCAAGCTGTACTTTGACCCTAGAGGAGCAGCTCCACTCTCTAGTCCTAGTTGCTCCCGATGGAATAAACTATATATATATATATATATATATATATATATATATATATAAGTAGAGAAATAGGTCTACCCAAGTCTGAGAATCCTAACTCTTTTTGACGTTGTTACCGACTGGTCTAGTTCACATTTGAAAACAGAAATGGAAATATTAAATGTTAACTTATATCTTCAAATGGTGATGGAATATTTCTCTGTGATATTTACGCTAGAATTTTGTAAACTGTTAAAAGTTTTTCGTTTATACTTCTTCATAGACTTGTTTATATAGTTTTTGGTAAATTTTAAATCCCATAACCCCTGCGAAAACACTCGATAGCTACCTACCAATACACCAAAGCAAAACGTGTGAAACACTTCTACAGGCGTTTCTTTTTAAAGGAATGTAATAATATTTCTTAAAAACAAATTGAATATTTTAAAAATTCAAAATTCATCTTCTAAATTGTTTTTTTGAATATCAATTCCAATAGATATAGACGTAACCATACTACGGTACGTGACCCCTTATCTTTTAGTCCTTTATTTTGGTAGGGGGACTAGCCTCCCCATCATCCGTAAGTGGTGAATCAAAAATCATAGATCGTGGATCGAGAGGAGGAAGCAGGGGACTCTGGTGAGAGGCTAGACCCTAGAACTCCCTTAATAGAAGGTTTTTCTCTCTCTCTCTCTGATCTTCATCTATCCTTTATATTATATCCCATGAGGATAAGGGATACGGTAGAGGAGAAAAACCATGAGTGAGGATGAAGAGACCCCTGTAAGCCCTTAGTTGTCGGACATCCTTTGTAGCAATGATAAAAAAAATCCCCTTTGTGCGGCCCACCTAATACTTTCAATGTGGTAATATTTGTGGACTTCATCAAGCCTCTGTTTTATTTAGTTTCGTTTTAGTTTCTAGCCTATCATTTACATCTTTGTTGTCAACCTAACCCTATGTCATGCAGACCATACTACCCTTTTTGGAAAGGATCTATTGATTTAACTTCCGCTTAATATACGGAAATTCTTGTTTTTGACCACTGTCCACCTATCCCTGGTTATAATGTTACTTCCTTTCCATACTTCCTAGTGTCCAAGTGGGTGGTCTTCGATTCGTCGTACCTCACGAGTTACAGCGTGTTAAGCCTTAGCTCCATTCTGGAAAACTGTAGTACATCACCTCGGGGGGTTATATTGGTATGGTCAGAAATGACCACCATTTTCTACGGAGTCTGATAATCCCCCGTTCACGAGTGGAATCGGATTATCCTATAATCAGTTGTCAATTCTGCTCGTCTGTCATCTCGCCATCTTAAGCCTTGGGCAAGGTTTCCTTTAGTTTTTAGCTCAGGCGGGGCAGGAAAAAGCCCTTATCTATTACATCAATAGGACATACAGATCGCGTAAGTCTGTTTCGCAGGAAATGGGTAATGGGAGAGGTATAACGCGCTAACTTCTCCGCGGGATTTCTCTGGTTTTTGATCCCTTTTTGGGCTCGTTTCCGCCAAAAGAACAGTTTTCTTTCTGAGATAACCTCATTATTTTTCATCTAAACATTTGTCAAAGTCCGAGTTAACCTCTCTGGTTTGTCACCTTTGACCCTTTATACTCTCAATTTTCGTGGAATAGGTTTGAAAGATAAAAGTGTAAATGATAATGTGGAAAGGTTTCATATATGGTGAAATAATTTTAGGAAGTAAGTCCAGACAGACATCAAAAACATTTCGAAAGGAAATAGCCCTTAGTACATTCTTAAACTCTCTATTTACCCATATTGAATACGCAATCTGACCACGCGACTGTAGACACATTTAAACTTAATTTAGAAAAAAAGTATCTCCATAACTTTTTTTTGTAAACCCATATTTTAATAATAAATTATACTTTAGAGGATGTAATTATACCAAAACTAAATCAGGGACGTCTCGGCATACAAACATTTTACATAAATTACTTATAATATTAAACTTTGTACCATCAGCAAGGAGAGAGAGAGAGAGAGAAAAAAAAAAAGAAGAGATAATATCATTGGATATAATCAAAACCATAGACACAAGTTTCATAAACCTTCGAAAATATTTTTGTGGCTCATTAATTAGAAGTCTCGCCTCCTAAGCGAGCTGCAAGTTTTGAGTTTCATTCATAGATATTTTTTCCCCCTCTTCGTCGAACTTTGGAACGTATGGCTTTGCTATTCATATTCGAAAAATAAATTTGCATAATAGTTTTAAAATCAGTCTTCCATCTAAACAGCGCGTAGTCATTTTAAAAAGCCCTACTCTCTCGCCGCGACCCTTTAGTTTCTATTTTAAAACAAAGTTGTACTATGTTATTGTAAATCGGTTTTAAACTTTTTTTTTTTTAATTCTTGACAGACCCACATGTATGTCTGCTCCGTTTCCTTATAGCTTGCTTCGGTATGGTACAGTTTGAAACCTAGCTTAGCTCGTTGCATTATTAAACTTTGACCAAGGATAATTTAGACACTCCGTTACGTTCCGCCATGTTAGATTGTTTCCGTGAATTAATGTTACATTGTTTCTTTTTTGGGGGGTGAGTTAGTGGTTGTAATATAGCAGGGGTCATAGTTCATACCTGTACCATAAGGTTGAAGAATGTAGAAGTCGCGTTCACACTGAGTGAGGTTTTTTATTTAGGTTTAAAAACATTTAAGGGTTATGGGAGCGAACATACATAAGCAAGGGTTTTTAGGTTTTGAACAGTACAATAATGGTAGGTAGGCCTTTGCCAATGCACGCGTGGCTTCGTATTCTAATCTGTTGTCTGGAACTTGGTTGTCTTGATGATAAGATATGGATTTAGGCTTAACGCGCTACCACTGACTCTGCTACGCTCTGCTTGCTAAGTCGATAAAGAAAGAAAGAAAAAAACTGAAACTTCCTTGGTATGGTGAGAAACAGTAAACGGGTAGGCGGTAGGTGGGGCCATGTATAAGAAAAGAGTGGGGGGTTTATCCGTGGCTTGTCAGTGGAGAAATCCCAGATGCGCATTATTCCCTGTCACCCCTTGTTTTAACCCCCATTCTTTCTATACGTCCACGATACTTCGTTTCACAACTTGAATGCAGTGTACTGCCAATTAGGCTCCTGATTTTGTAGTGTTTTGGGTGTCAAGTAGTTTGTAAAGGGAGCGTGAAACTGTACTAATTGGCGTAATATCACACTCGAAAATAAGGCTTAACAATTTAAGATTTAGGCTTAGCTTAACTGAAAGAGCGATTTCACTCAACTTTGATGAAATTTAGTTTTAAAACTAGGAGAAACTCGGGGAACTTTGTTGCTTAACACTTGTTTTCATTTTAGCCTTCGTACATAGTGGGTTCGCGTAATGGTACCATCTACGCTATCGTTTTCTCGTCTGTTTTAGCGCCAATGTCTTTTCTTTTCCTTCATTTTTAGAGGATAGGTCCCCTCCTTTAACCTCGGTGACCTTTTAAGGGACGAACTTTATATCCCTCCTTCCTTGCCTCTGATATAGCTATAGTTTCTTTCCCAAACGTTCCAGATTTGACCCCGGATGACCCCCTTTATCGTTTCTCTCCTCGTTTGGGTTCTCGTTGTCTTGTCGTCGCTACGTCTCCTCCAACGAGGTTCGTTTTCTCGGGTCACATTCGCACTGTGCGTTTAGTTTACTGTACCACCATGCACTGTCTCGTTGTAGAATGAGGCCCGTTTCTAGTCAGGATGATGTTATGTCTGAACTGAACTGTTTTGTATCTTTTGTCAGCTCTTGTTTCTTTATGCGCGATGCAGTTTAGTATATCTCTTCTTCTCCCTCTTTCTCATAAAACCAACGAGCGAACGTTTATAATTGGTGAATCTGCGTTTCATTCTGAAACAACGCAGATTGACTGCAAGCATGTCGAGACTGACGCCGACGACTTATTTCACCTCGGAAATAAACTTTACTCTTATCATAACGATTTTTTTCATTTTATTTACTTGAAGCTAGTTTTCTTATTTACGATTTAGCTTATCAAGGAAAATTAATTTTCTATAATAGCAATCTCTAATCTCTTACAATTGATCTTCGCCGAATTTTTCTAAACAGAATCATGGTTTAATTGTTGTTTATGCCTTTTTTCAAGGACTCTTTGCGAATTGCCCTTAGATGACAATATGAAATGAAACACGAAATTTGAGTTTCGAGATTCGAGCTTGTTACCCAAGAGTTTGTTATCGGATTGATAAAAATTCAGTTGAAATTATCCTTAATTGTTACAATTTATTAAGAAATATATCTTAATAACTTCTCACGAGCTAACTTCACCTCAAATTAATTTTCTACGCTCGTCTGACCTATGCAACCCCTGTTTTAACACCTAACATTAAAGTTCAATAACATTTTAAATCCCATTCACCTCTGTAAATAGTATTTTCCCGCAAAATAACGAATTTACGTGTTGTTTTAACAACGTTTTAATCTCCACATTAATCAGACCTGTTAATTTTTTTTTGTACGCGAACCTTTTGTAAAAGTACACTTCTCGCTCCATTCAATCTGATCTATAGGCCATAACATCCCTCGGTGTTTTTTCCCCATTATAACCTGTAGTTTGATTACTCATTACGTATTCCAGTCACAATCTCTTACAGAGCGAGAGCGCGTGCACAAAACAGTCATAGCAAAAGGCTATTATCGTTTTCTGTCATTTTATCGAAATGCTTCATTTATATGAATTATTTTTCTCGTTTCATTCACTGTTTTACCAGAAAATACGGTATATAAACCGTACCGGCTGTGCAATTTTCTATTTTTCAACACCATTACGGAGTTTCTACTCAATCTGGTGGTACTATTATTCCATCCTTATTTACAACACCGGCTACATATATATATATTTTTAAGCCATATCCGGTGATGATGTACTGTTATAGTTTTTAGCCTAACGATAGCGGCTCTGCGTTATATAGTATCTATCTTCTCTCTTTTTTTAACAATTTAGGCCTCGGATGGTTTGCTACATTCTTTAAGATATATATCTTTCACCCAGTTGTCTTCGTTTAAACGGTTCTTCGCCACACATGGTAGCCACATGCCCAAAGAATTGTTATATACTCGAGAGAATGGATAAACGTTAAGCCTAATAGAGAAAATAGGCCTCAATTTTTAAGACTTAATTCCAAATTTTATGTTTAAGTTAGCCTTTAGATATCTTTTGAAAAAAATCTCTAACTATGGGAAGATTACGTTTGACCTATGATGACCCTGATTGTGGAGCCCCTTGACCTTGACTTTAAAGTCGGCGTGTAGTGGCCTCTACCACTAGTTTTCTTTACCCACGGACCCTTTGGAATCTCTGAAATGTTCTCTCGGTACCAGTATTTATCACCCTGGAAAGTTAGTAACGATTTCGGGCGGAACTTGGGTTATTTAAACCTGGATTTCGTAGCGTTATTCCTGGGGTTTTTCTATATTATCAACTCGCGGTGAAAATTAACCGTGTCATTCCTGTTAACCCTGACAGAGGTCCCTCTCCCTTATATATACAAAGAAGGGTCGGACGGAGAAACGCGTAAACTGACTCCATTTCTTGGCCTTTTTAGGTTGCGTTCGCGCTAGTTCGGAATAGACGAGTTTTTAAGTTACAATCTCTTTCGTTTGCTGGTATCTTTTGTGTACTTAATAAACTCAGGGTGACGTAGTTATGTTCCAAATGCGGTGAGATATTTCATTATCGATAAAGACCGAGATAAGGAACGGTTAGAATTGGATGCGATTAAATAATAACATACAAATTCGTTACACCTTGTTTTGAATTTTGAAAAATCTCGCGCCTATATTTATTTTGAAGCGCGAACTTAACCTCGTTAAGTTAAAATAAAGAGATGAGTTTTTTCATTTGTGACGCGCGGGTGTTTTACAACAGGGAGGATGGAGGGATGAGATGGAATCATCCGGAGTCAGTTTACGACGTTTTTGAGGAGTAAGAAAAAAAAATCCTCGCCCCGAAACTCGCTAAAGATTTTAAGAATGAACTCGGGGTAACTTCTTAAACAACCCCTTGGGAACCGAGCTTTTATTTTTTATCCAGCGCGCACCAGAGTATAAGGGGGTGTATATAGGGTGTTAAAACAAAAAAGGAGAAGAATATATGTTTTAATAGCCCTTCAGTGCACCCCTTTTCAACCGGGTGTATAGTAGGCGAGTATAAGCGAGCGTAGTTGGCTTTATCGTTGATGCACCGAGTCTGCTCTTAGAGTACCCCGTTTCATCCTCCCTATCCAATGTTCTTTTAAATACTTTTCTTCCACGCTCATTCTTTCCCGGACGTAATTTGATCCGTAACTTCCTCGGATACAGATGGCGTGCATTATTTTTCCCTTTCTTTCTTTCCTTTTTTTTAAGAAGCTTTATACCCCCTTTAGTTATAATAATTTTTTTCTACGCCATACTCTTTGTCTTTCTATGTTTTTGTGTGTTTTTTTGAGTTGAAGAGAGGCCCTTTTTAGTTTCCAAGTTATATCGTGGTTTATTTTAAGGGTAACCTTCAAATAACCGTTAAAATCTTTTCATTTTGTTTAAAATTGTCTTACAAAGGTTTAAAGTATACGTGTATTGAGTCATAAGCCTTTTACGAACGTAAAATTAGATCTCCGTAGCTAATATACAAACCAATAATGTTAATGGATAATGGGCAGTATCCAAAAATACAATTTCTGTCCCCAACTGGTTAAAAAAACAACGTAGAAAATACAACGACGTCTTTTGTTTCGCGTAGCCCTAGACGTTACTAATGCCCCATTGAACGTGCCTTTGGTGTATAGCGTACTCGAGAAACTTTCGCTCTTCAAGAACAAACCACGTGGTAACAATTGAGTCCACGCGGGTTTCATAGTGAGTTCTTTTGTGCTGGAACTCCTATCATTTGCATCATCGCTCTAAGCGAAAACCTCTGGGGTTTGTAAGACTCTCTAAGTTGACTTGTCGTCAACTCTGGTCCTCGAGATGTATTTAGAACCGACTATAGAACGTACTTATCCTGAAACTACGTCTATCTTTGTTAGAAAGGGTTCGTTTTTTAACCGTAAACGGAATACAACAAGCACACAGTTGAGGGGATTGTTAAACCTAAAGATTAAAAAACAAAGACTCAATGTTTGTCCCATTTTTTTTCCTGTACGCGATAAAACGTGTGTGTATTAATGAGTTATTTTTCTCTTGAATCTTTACAGACGGAGGAAGTTGAGAGGCACAAATGCGTACAACAACAAGAACAGTTAAAGCAGCAACAAAATCAACTAGTACAACAACAACAGAAAATTCAAGAGTTACAGGTTAGTAAAGATGTTTCAAAACTAGATTAGAAACCTAACCAGAAATGAGTCATGACACGCTCAAATCTTGTTTGGAGAAACTCTGACCTGTCGAGTCGAAATGCGTTAAGCGTATCACATTTTTGGTCAAGTTTCAAATAGATTTTTGTTATTACTTATCCTTTTAAGTATCGTGAACAGTTTTCCCAAAATTCCCTGACTTATGCTTGCATTGGAACTTTCAAAATTTGAATATCTTTAAACTTTTTCACGAAAACCAAACGAGTTCTGACCGATAGTTGTGTTTGTCTTTTGTCCTCTTCTTTTTTCCCCTCGCCCTCTTCTTGGCTGCGGTTCCTTCTCTAGAATCGCTTGAGCAATCAGTACTTGGCGGCCAGCAAAGGCGCGTTTCCTAGTCTGTCATCCTCTTCTCAGGGTCTCGTGTTCTTGCCCGTCTTCGACGGTGGTCTGTCGCCTTTCAACCATTCCCCTTCCGGCGGCGCGCCACCTACGTCTTCCGGTGGCGGTCGACATTCTGGGGCTTCTGGGGGAAACGTTGGGGGTCATCGGGTCAGTCCGGCCGCCGCTGCCCAGGCTTCGGCTTCGGGGGCCGGTGGCTCGACGCAATCCGGTGGTCTCTCTTCCGCTCTTGGTGGTGGTCTTTCTCCCTTAACGGCGGGTCCCGTACCTGGGAACTTGACTAGGTATTCACCCATGACCTCGGCCACGGCCGCCGTTGAGTCCCTACAGGCTGATATGCCTCATCCGGTAAGCAACAAGACACTGTCCTCTGAATGTTAAGGGAATCTCCGCGTCGGATTCAGCTCGAGGGCTCTCGCGTAAAAATGTTACCATTTATTTTTCACTTTTGAAGAACGCGTGTTTGTCCAGGGGTTTAGGCGGAAACAGTCTATATATAGACCTTTAGGCAGAATAGGTCAAAAGTAAAACAGGAACAGTTAGAAATGATGAGATTAAAACATGGTTAGTCTAATGCCCAAAAAATCTCCCTCTTTCTACGGGAAACCAATTTCATTAAATTGACAGAAACAAAAAAATAAAAGGCTCCCAATTGAGCTATGTATACTGAAATCTAGGAACAGAGATAAGTTAAAAGAATTTTCATTCCCGATCAAATACAAAAACCTTTTTACAAAAGAGGTATCCGTGGGGAAACGGGAAGAGAGAATCCCTGATTTTTCCTTTTTTTTTATCTTCCTCTTCAGTTCATCGTGAATATTTGATAAACCAGAGAGGGCGGGATGCTTTTATTTTAAACGGAAATTTTTTTTACCACTCCGCCTCAATCTCCTCCCTGTCTTTTCTCTCTCTACGTACATTCTTTACTTTTTACCACTATTTTAGAACCTCACGTTTGCCCTAGGCTATACCGGAAGTAGATTACGCGGAAATATACTTAAATTACTTTTATTTAATTCGGAACCTTGGTTGATTTGGTTGGTGTGATCAACGTGGCAATTAATACCTTAAACCGTTCCATGTAATACGATAGATTTCATTATACGTATTTGACCATCTTAAATATTAATCGGTTACGTAATCTTTGGTTTAATCTACTTCCGGTTATATCAGACCCGAAATTCCCCTTGGAACTTTTTTATTTTTTCATTCTACTTGAAACACAGTAGGTTTTCGTTTTATTTCCGAAAAGTATTGCCATCAATTTTTAATCGGTCCATGCTCTCGAACTAGAGTAGCCCTGTTCTTTGTATACTCACTGTAGCTTTGTACTCTTCCCCTAAACCAATTTAACTCAGTTTTTTTCCCGTCTATTCAGTATTATTTTATTATATGTATTACGTGTATTTCAAATATCTCTTTCCTGGTATTTTATTCAATCTGGAAGTTATTTTTCCATTTAATAATTTTTTTTTTATTTTAAATTTTAGGATATTTGTTTGAGATATATAGCATTTAATTATCCCCTGAAAACGGAATTATTAACAGCTCTTTTAGTTTTTTGCAACGTTTAATAAAATAATTATTGTAAAAGCTCTTCTTCATTCCAAGTGAATTATTAATACCTGCGTTTTGTCATAGCAAAGAGCGCTTTCTAAGTATAGCGACCCTGGTTTTCATTAATAACAAATTTATTCTTATATCCAACATCCCTTTTAATTTTTTGTTAGCTTTAGAACCACGATATGGTAATACGCTCTTGTCTCGGTTGAATCTCATAGGGAAAGTGCAGTTATGTTAAGTCAAACCCCCAAATAATGGTATTCTTTTCGTTAAGACGTTTATTTTAAGTCTAGCGTAAGCTTATTAGCCTCTTTTAATTAAAATAATGAATATTTAAATTAAGTCTGCAGGTTTTAATTGAATTTTTTTTTGTACTTTTTCTTTGTCCTCATTTAGGCATGGGCAAGTTTGGCATCTGGTTCGAACGCTCTGGCCGCATTATCCTGCAGCGCTTTAAATTCGTTGAGATCACCGTCTTTCGGTGGTCGAAGTCCTTCCGGGCATGTGCGAACGCCCACCCCCGATACGATACCACAGGCTACGTTGGGACCTGACGCTCCACTAAATTTGAGCAAACCCAGAAATTCAGGGACATGTCGAGAAAGGTAGACAAAGGTTTTTTACCGTTATTTTATTTTCAAGGTTATTTTTACTATACCAAAATTTAATTAAATGTCACAGTCCCAGCTCGAGTCCGCCGCTGTTGCACGTTAAGCAAGAACCTGGTATCAATTCCCAACATAACCACGTTTCGCATTACCATCATCGTGATCGGGAGCTTCGAGAGGCCAGTTCACCCAGTAACCATAGAGAACATCACCACCATCAACGTCTTTCATCATCATCATCTCCTGGTGGGGCTTCCAATGCCCATTCCATGGGTGGATCACCAGTTCCAAACATGGCCGGAATGGCAGCGTCGGCTGCCGCGGCCGCCGCTTTCTTAGGAGCCGCCGGAGCACCTCATAACTTGCCTGTAAGTTCAATATTCAAGTCCAAAACATTAAAATCGTGACGTGAAATTTTAAGTCAAATTGTCTATAACCCCCGAACTTTATTCGAATTACTTTTGGAAGTCTGTAGTTTTTTAGTTACTAAAGCGGTTTGTTTTAGGGTGGTACATCGTTTCTTGGAGGTCCTTATGGAGCTCTTCCTCCGCATTTGCGGACCGCTCAAGGAGTTGCGTTGAGTAGTCTTGTTGGCCATCATGGTATGTTTGAACAATTCAGTTCTGGGTTAATTCTCTCCGTTTTAACTTTAATAACTGGTTTCGTTTGACGCGTTATAGGCTTCACATCAAAGGATGGTCTACCCATGTCATTGGCCGCGGCTGCCGCGTCGGTGGGCATTAACCTTGGCCACCATCCCGGGGCTCATTCCTTAAGTCACCACGCGCTGTCAAATGCCATGGAGAACAATGACAAGTACGGTCTGTCAATGTACTTGCCACCTTCGAGCGGTTCCGGGGGAGGCAACAATTCGCGCAGTTCACCGCGGAAGGAAAGCGGTGGTTCTATGGACATGGGTTGTATGTCCAGCCCGGATGGTAGTGAGAAGAAGGCGGATAGGGGTGGGTCATCGGGAGGACCCGACGCGGTGGTCACTTGTCAAAGCAAACTACTCGGAGCCAAGATTATTCGGCAAAATAAGAAAGATGGCGAGGGAAAACCTCATATCAAGAGGCCCATGAACGCGTTTATGGTTTGGGCTAAAGACGAACGACGCAAAATTCTCAAGGCTTGTCCAGACATGCACAACTCTAATATATCCAAAATACTCGGTCAGTGTTATATTTCACATCAAACGTCTTCGTTTTAAAATTTTCTAATGTTTACTCGTGTTTCCAAACATAGGTGCAAGGTGGAAAGCAATGACCAACGCTGAGAAGCAACCCTACTACGAGGAACAATCTCGATTGAGCAAATTGCACATGGAGAAGCATCCTGATTATCGATATCGTCCCAGGCCTAAGCGAACTTGCATAGTGGATGGCAAGAAGTTACGAATATCGGAATACAAGCAACTTATGAGGGCTAGGAGGCAAGAAATGAGAAACTTGTGGTAGTTTAACTACTATTACAGTGTTTCCATTGACGGGGAAAAAATTGGTGTACCGACATGACCAATCGCCTGCCACGAAATGGACCCTTTATCAAAGCCATTTTAATTTAAGCCATGCCCCGGTCCACGTGGTTGGTTGGCGATCAGTCCTCGAGTACATCCAAACGACACCCCTTTGTGTCCAAGACTGTGTCTTATTCGATCAACTAACACTCGTTTCTTTTTAACCGTAACAGGTATCGGGATGGTAATTTAGGCCTAATGGAATCTCCTTCGATGGTTAGCCCCAGTTCGGTCGCGTCATTGCTAGCGTCATCCGCAGCCACCTCCACCTCAACAGCGGGGGCGTCATCCGGGACTCCATCTTCCGCTGATCTACTGTCTTTCTCTTCAAAATACGGACATTTACCATTAATGGCGGACGGAGGTTCATCCTCCAACAGTTCTTCACCTACGATGGCGGTTTCTATGGCTACCATCAACAGTATGGCCGCCATGGCTGCCGCGGCGGCGGCCGAATCGTACAATAGAGACTCAGTCGCTGGACAAAATAGTGCAATGGAAACATGAGGGAATTACGTTTCAGTGTTCAACTCGACAAAAACTTAACTAAGGTAATTTAAAAAAAAATAATTAAATTCGCGTTTATTTAGTTTAATTTAATGAAAGGGACAAGCAACGTAAATTAACAAAAAAAAAGGATTCGTTATAAAAAAAGTTATTAAGTCGTTGTGGTGATGTTTAAACGAACGCGGGGCTCTCCCTTTGCAACGTCTCGATTTTTTATATATTAATTTTTATCGCGACAAATTTAAATATATATATATATATAAATATATATTAATTATATATACACAACAAACAAAAAAAATGAACAATTTCTTTAACGAGAGACACGCAAAAAGAACTGGAGGAATGCCCCCCGGCACACGTACGTACGCCATTTAAATGATTTTAAAACGACTTTAGTCCAGTTTTTCGCGTTGTAGCTGCGCGTCACGTGGGTGGATGAATGCGAAGGAAATCTATTAATGAGACGTTATAAATGGTACTAAATATCCTTCCTTCGGTTGAAGGATTTCTACGTGTTAATTTGTGTCGCGCCGAGCACCATAACACCCTCACCCCCCAACACTCATCCCTTAATATAAAATATTTCATCATTGAAGATTCCCCCCCCCCTTGATAATTTAAATAAAATAAAAAAACGAAGGATGATAAACTTTAAAAAAGAAATCATCGTGAAACAAACAAACAAACAAACAAAAAAAAATTAATGTGAATATTATATAGTTAATATTTGAATAAACGGATGCTGAAAATATATGGAAGAAGGAGACGTTTTCATTAAGTAGCTTTTTAAAAAGAAACATCGACTATCCTTCGTTCGTTCGAAGGTGATTTATTCAACAACTATCCCATATCCATCTTTACCCCTTTTACACCCTCGTTGTTTAAAAATAATTCAAAAATATTTAATTGATAATTAATTATTCATGAAGACAGAAATGAGGAAATTTAACAAGAAAAGTGCGCGCTGCTTCCTTTAATTACCCTTAATTGATATTAACTATTTGTACCGTCTAATAACCTTAACCTTATTCCCCCCCCCTCCCCCAACCAACCCCAGAAGATGTCAGGGAAGGCACCCTAACCACCGATTTTAATTCCGCTCTACAAATTAAATTTAAAGGGCAGTTAAAGGGGCTGTTCGGACCGTGGGACAAACGACGATCTTCCTCATAGAGCTTAGCATAGCGGGTGGGTAAAAAAGGAGAGGGGTCGGACAGCCCCTTTAATACAAAATTCAAGAAGTTGACATATGTACCCTAGGCATTATGCGGTTTAATTTCCTAAAGTCGCTTATAATTTCGCATTTGAATCTCTTAAATTGAAACCATCTGTGATTCTTTCTCTTGGAAAACTTTGAATTTTAATTCTAGACTCTTTAGTGCACGTTTTTCGGGCAAATTTCTTAAACTCTCCTCCTCTTTTTAGACAAGGATGATGGGGATAATCTGAGAGAAATCGGCCCCCTAACTGAGGAACGACTTAGGTACGTTGGGACGCTAGGAAATGGGGGAGGAATAGACGGAAAAATGGCAGACGGTCTAACTGATTCGTCTGATGTAGACCACCTGCCATTTTTCCGAGTATTCCTCCCCCATTTCTAGCGTTATGACGGACCTAAGTCGTTCCACAGTTAGCGTGCCGATTTACCTCAGATTACGCATCCGTCTCTCCCCCCCCCCCCTTGGTTTAGAGGGCTAAATTACGTTCCCGATTAATTAAGTAATATATATTTAAAGAATTTATTGATTGTCTGATAATTTAAATGAAAGGTTTAAATATGATTCGTGGTGGTTTTGGTAGCCTTCCTTTGAAGGGAGTTATCATTCTTCAATGCCCTCTTTATAATCTACATTTAGGAATATTTAATTATCTTCTCCCAAGAGCTTAAAAACGTCAGCTAATTATTGCGTGGCCTAGTCACGACCTGAAAATATTTTCCCTCAAATTTTTTTTTTTGACGCGTATAATTTTGTTTCTATGTCTTAAAGCTAATATGGTATGTTAAAACGGAACTCGAGGAGTAGTGGTTCCGTGGCTTTAACTTGACCAATTGTTGACCACAACACCCTACGTTCTTTCTCTTTATATTAAAAAATAAAAAAATAAAAATTAACGTATAAAGTTTAACGTTAATTTTTTTGTTTTTTTTTTTTTGGAAACTTTATCTCTTTTTTTTTCTTATTTTTAAATTGTTTTAAAATATTTTGCATTTTAAATGCCGCTTCAGTCTATAAAATTTGCACTTGAGAAGTAATTTAAGACTAAAATTCTGTTAAAGCGAAAAATGTATTAATTATTCTCAAATTAATGTTATTATTAATGGATATACACTGAAATATATTATCATATATTTCGCAAAAATAAATATTAATGTCGCTTCGAAACTTAAATTAATTCCAGTGCAAATTTTAATTAATAATTAACTCTCGCTAATTATCAATTTTATTTGAATGTGCCCCATTTTCTTGATTGATAAAAGGAAAAAAAAAATATATACTTTTAATTAATGTATATCTGCTCAAAATATTTTTTTTTTTTGGTTTTTTTTTAAAGTGACAAAAAAGGGAAAAACGTCTTTTTTCTAGTCTGTGATTTTGTCGTTTTAGGAGACAAACAACATCAAGAAGAAATGTTGATAAAGTTTTATTAAAAAAAAAGTAAATTATTTTAAATTATTTTGACGAATGTTCGGGAATGAGTATGATGGTTTATAAGTAACTAGAAACCAATATTTCCTTTTTTTTTTGGAACTTTATCAATATTTCAACTTAAAAACGACACCCCCCATGAACTTCCCACTTTTGTTTTTTTAATTTTAATTTGAAGAAGGGCATTTAATTGAGGGTAATCAATCATCAAATCAATTTGGTTATGACTTTTAAGGGATTAAATTTAATACTTAATAATTAATAATAATAATTAAAAAACCCCTCGATTTTACAGGAATAATTTACTAATTGGAAAATAATAAATATTCTACGGTAAGTTAGGTATTTAGGTACAGATTAAATGCTGTTTAATAACACTTTAAATTTAATTTTTTTTAAAGAAAAATTAGAAATTTAAACTGTATCTAAATACTTTATAAAATCAGTTTAATTTATATTCTTTAATCAGCAATCGATTTATACCCCACGCAATTCTTGAAAAAGTTTGATATTTTCAAAAAAGAAAATATTTTTGAAACTTATTCTTTAACTAACTTTTTTTGGAAAAAAACTATTTTGAGTTTTGTTTTTCTATTTTAAGAAGGAAAGTCTAATATGTGCCATAATTTTCTACAAAACAACAAAAACAACAACAAACAAAAACTCCTTGTAGTAATAATAATATTAACTAAGTAAATAATTAATTAATTAACTCTAATTAAAATTAGGGATTTCAGCTAGGATTCAAAAACATTTTTTTTTTGCGTTTAAGTCTAGTCTTTATAATTATATAAAAAACAAACATTTTTTTTGGCCTTTTTTTTGTGAAACTCAAAAAAAATCAATATGACGACGAGCTTTTTTTGGAAGAAGCGCAAAATATTTTTTTTTTTTTTGTAATTTTAGGATTTAAAAATCGCAGGCCACACACGCTTAAGAATAATACCGAAAATTTTTCTATATGGTTAAAAAAATTCATTTTGGAATTTTTTTTTTTTTTTTTATTTAACAATTTTTTTTTTGACGAGGACTTAATTAACAAGTCTTAAATAACGCGTTTTATTTAAAATAATGATGAAAAATTAATATGATCAGTATTTAAAAAAAAAAAAAAAACGGACGAGCGTGGATTATCAAATATTTAAATTGGTGAATTCCGTAATTAGACAAATCGGAAAATTAAGTTGTCCTGTGGTATTATTTTTACGATATTTTTTGCTCAAAACATTTCTTAAAATGAATAACTTTAAAAAAAAAAAAAAAAACAATCCTAAAGTAAACTCCGCTTTGTTTTCCTACTATGATGTCAACGACGTGAATTGTAAAAATAAATAATGATAACAAGGGACAAAATATTAAGGTTTATTACGAACCTTTTATATATAGAAACTTCCTCCAAGTTTTTTAACCTTAGGTTTCGCCAACGAATTAAGGTAAATGTTATGATTTTAAATACACGGAGGATTAAAAAAAATATGTAAGAATATTTAAACAAAAAAAAAATAAAAATTCATTAAGGTACTCGGGTGTTAGATGGTATTCAAATATTGGGACAGTTAAAATTGTCTACTCGAAAATAAAAAAAAGCAATTAAATTTAAAAAGGATAAAAAAACACCCCATTTCATTATAAACTACTTTAGTGTTGTTACCACGTGTATAATATTAAAACAAAACCAAAACCAAAATGGTAGATTTTTTCTTTTTTATCTAACTTACCTAACCAACACTGATTTCTGATTAATTATAGGATTTCGAACAAGATTGCCCAATTGGGCTCGTAATAGTAGCCACATCGTAACCTACTTAACACGCGTAGAGAACATTTGTGGCGATAGCTGTAATCCTAACTTAAATTTATTTACTTCTGTTATAATTATAATAGTGCGACACAAATAGATAATGCGAGTGATTACCCCCTCGATACGAAGTCTTCAACAGTGATAAAACGATTAATCTTAACGCGTAAGTATACACGTAAGTAAAGTACCGAAAAACAAAGTGATTAGCCCCTCGATGCGCTATCAGGGTCCGTACGAAATTTTTACATTGAAAATTCCTGACTTTTCCAGGTTATCCCTGACCATTTTAAGGTGTTTACCAGAGCCCACTTCATCTAACCTGTCTCGTATTTAGCATTGCTCGAAGCATGGTTTGACATAGCAAACGAAATCCCTGACTCGTTACTACGTTAGGAAAAATTTCCAGGTTATCCAGGTTCCGTACGAACCCTGGCTATTTTTAACCGTGCTAAAATGATTACCCGTAATTTTTACTTGAATAATTTACCTTCTTTATAATTTTAATAGAAAACTTGAGAGAGTAGAGCTACGATGCCAAGCCTTTAACAGTGCTAAAACGATTACCCGTAACGCAAACCTAATCCTTAATTAAAGTATAGAAAATCACGGTGATTAGCTCCTCGATGCCCTAACCTAAAAAATAACAGCCCGTAATCCTTACTTCCTTATGTTAAGTTATTAACTTATTTTATAATTGTAATACCACGGGGCCACCTATTAAGTATAAGATGCGCAGCCTTTAACAGTGCTAAAACTAAAGACCATTCTAAAAATAACCTCAGTATATACTCGCTTTTGCTCTTAAAAATTTCCCCTCGATTTCTTTGAATGGTGAAATAGAGGCGTTATTGAAAGCGTCAAATCATTATTGTCGACGGGTGAAAGGAATTTTAATTTTACTATCACAATTCACTTACTTTTAAGTAACTGCGACACTCCTACCAGTGCACGCAACAGGGCAGGTCAAACTAAGAGCCGCATCGAAGATGTACATCATACCATGTGGCTAAAAAATAGTAAAAAAAAATTCTAAACCCTGCAAGTTGGTCGACATGCGCTTAATGCATTCAACTGAATTTTGAAAAGTGAGTATTGGGGACTCGTTTTCTGTTTGTCCACGCAGTGAAGGATTTGATCCAGCACCTTTGCTATAATGCAACTTCCTATACTATAGTCTTCAATCAGAATGAGAGGCATTTGTTTTGTGTAGTTTTTGTGTGTATTATTGTAGTTTTTATTGTACGTTTTGTATAGTTTTATTGTACTTTTGTGTGAATTATTAAAAAAATCCCGTCAGGGAGTTTCTATTTATACTCAATCCGAACTCGTAATGTTAATCTCTATGGAGCTTAACATTACGATGTTAATGTGTTTTATGTATATTTACTGTGTTTTATGCAGTTTTACGGTAGTTTTTCGGTGTTTTATGCAGTTTTACGGTATTTTTTGTGTGCTTTATGTAGTTTAATGTACTTTTACTGTATTTTATGCAAGATTTCGGGATCTCTTTCATTTCGCGACTTCGCCAAAGATTTTTTATTTTGTGCGTGTAGTTTTATTACTTTATTTATGCAGTTTTTACGTGTTTTATTGTTGTTTTTATGTGTTTTATTGAAGTTATTATGCTCTATTGTCGTTTCTGAGTTTTATTGTTGTTTTTATGTGATTTATTGTAGTTTTTGTGTTTTATGCAGATATATTGAAGTTTTTGTGTGTTTTATGTAGTTTTTGCGTGTTTTATGTAGTTTTATGTGTGTTTTATTGTAGTTTTATGTGTGTTATATTGTAGTTTTATGTGTGTTTTATTGTAGTTTTATGTGTGTTTTATTGTAGTTTTATGTGTGTTTTATTGTAGTTTTATGTGTGTTTTATTGTAGTTTTATGTGTGTTTTATTGTAGTTTTTGTGTATGCAAGATTTCGGGATTTCCTCCTTGATTTCTTCAAATATTTCGCGAGAAGCGTACGGGATTTCGTGTAAATGTCGGACCCCTCGACAATATATAATTTTATAGTGAGGTGTAAGTAATTTATAATATCACCGAGGGGCTAACCACACGCGCATTCTGACCTGAGTGACTTTAGGCACTTCCGATCCAACCAAATTCCTACTAACCAGTTTTTCAGCGTAATGCTCAGTAGGGTGTTAGCGCGTTAAAACAGTGGATATTCTAAGCCGATTAAAATTTGTTAATAATAGAAATTTTCTTATTATTTTCAGTACCTGGACTTAACACTCAGAAGTTACACGTTTATAAAAATATTTTTATTATTTTCATTATTAATCATTTTAATAAAATCTAATGTATCAATGGAATATATTTCAAAATAAAAACTTGCATTAATATTTATAAAATATTATTTGATCAAATTAATTCTATTTATAAGCTTACTAATTATATAATACTTTTTTTCGAGAGAAGCTTACCACAAAGCATGATTGTTACCAACATCTGAAGGTTTGGAAAAAGTTTACTAAACCGAATCACATAGGCGATAAATGGTTCCCTCATCATTACTCTACTAGAGCTTAACTATTTGCCAAGGCGCGCGTGTGGATTTTTGTCCCACGTCAAGACGAGGTTCATGGGTTGATTGCTGAGCATTTAGTACCAAACAGTTATAGAATTCACCCTACCCTGACCAAGTTTGATGAGCAGGAGGGCCAACACCGACGGGAAGCACCGGGTTCCTTTGCGGCTAGTTAAAGTATAAGATCCACTATATTAAAGTGCTTTCTCAACACAGAACAATTGAGTCGAATATGACGCACTCTTAATAAACAGAATTAAAGAATGAAATTTTGCATACAGTATTAAAGTTATAATGAATGATTACACATTTTTGAAAAGTATTTTAACTATTGATTTTTAATAAATACAAATGTATCAAATGGAATATATTTCGTAATAAAATATTGCATTAATATATATAAGTCTGCGTGATAAATTTACTTTTACTTGTAAGCCTACTAATTATAGTTAGTGGCTAACGTATAGAAACTTGATTCATACCCTCTGAATTAGAGTGTGCTTTCACAACATAGAAGAGTCGAAAATGTTGACACGACTCACTCTTTATAAACAGTCTGAATAAATGACTTTAACCAATGAAAAATTTGAAAACAGTATCAAAGTTAAAATGAATGATTTTATTCCAAGTGCATTGGACATAGCAGCCAGCTTAAGCTAGTGCTGGTCGCATAACAATGTGTGTTTATGTGTGATAGTGAACGGATTAATCATACCCGGTCACGTGACCTATGACGTAAAACACGTCACGATGACGTAAATCACGTCACGTATGACGTCATACCGCGTCACATATGACGTCAAACACGTCACGTATGACGTAGAATCACGTCACGTATGACGTAGCTCCACGTCACGTATGACGTCATACCACGTCACATATGACGTCAAACACGTCACCTATGACGTAGAATCACGTCACATATGACGTCAGGTCACGTGACCTATGACGTCAGGTCACGTGACCTATGACGTCAAGTCACGCGACCTATGACGTCAGGTCACGTGACCTATGACGTCAAGTCACGTGACCTATGACGTCAAGTGACGTGACCACGTCACAGAGGTAATTGACTTGTGGCGTCACGATAGATGTTAATAATAGGTAATAATTATCCATTTATTTAGGCCTAGCGTTCATCATTAATATAGGCCTAGCTTTCATCATTAATATAGGCCTAGCGGTGTTCAGCTATTTGAATTTCGCGCCTAGGACACGGCCCATCCGAGTCCGCGAATCGGCGCTTTTAGCGCCCCCACGACGTTGGAAATTTACTTCCTAGTTAGAAGCCGCGTTCGTTCTTTGCCTGCTGGAAGCTGCGGAGGAAGGTCGTTTCGGAAAATCTTTCATGTTCAGCTGACGTTGGAAATTAGAAGCCAGCCGGGTCATTCTTAGCCTGAGAGCTGTGGAGGAAGGTCTTTCTGGCTCAAGTGCTGGTGATCCCGGCTTTTGAGGTCGATTCTTCATCGTTCAGCCATTTCGCTGATCGTTTTTCCCGAAGCAAGCTGAATCCGAAGCTCTTCAACAAACTTGGCGGCCATTGCTTCGCCTCGTGGTGCTTTAACAGTCCGTAAGCCTAACCTTTACAATAATCCAAACTCATCTAGCTCCCCTTAGATTATTTATTTTATTTCAAGTATTTAAATTAATTAGGCAGTGTTAAATGTTAGTGAATTTAATTTATTTATTTAAAATCAAGTACCATAAATAAAATTTTACAACGAGATGGTGGACAAGACTGAATCCCTTAATTAGTTTATGGGCTATTAATTAATATAGAGATAATGCGACACATTTCCCGAAATCATATCCCGCAGAGAGACCACGAGGACAGTTGCCCTAACCCTAAGTTAAGCCTTTTCCCATTTAAACTCAAGTTATTTATGGGTGTCTGTGGGAATAGTTTTAAAATAAATAAATTCCAGGTTTAAATAAAATTAATTTGGGCGTACGTAATTGATTCAGAGATAATGCGACAGATTTTTCGGAAACCAGGTCCCGCAGAGAGAAAACGAGAAGGGTTGCCCTAAGCCTAACTTAAGTTTTTATTTCTGGGTTCTATCTCTGAGAATAATTTTAAATAAATGGCAGATTTTCTTAAAATTTCGGGTTCGTAATTAATTCGGAGATAATACGACAGATTTTTCGGAAATCAGGTGCCGCAGAGATAACACGAGGACAGTTGCCCTGCCTAAGTTTAGCCTTGACACATTAGTTTTTTATTTGTCGATTCTATCTGTGGGAATAATTTTAAATATATGGCAGACTTTCCTGAACTTAGTTAAAGGGGATATTTCAAATAATTTTCATTATTAAGCTATTAAAGGGGGTAGGTAATTTAATTTAAATAAATAGTAGATTTTCCTAATATTACTTTAGGGGATATTTTAAATTTTTTCATTTTAAGTTACGTAATTTAATTTAAAATAAATAAATGGCAAGTTTCCCTCAAATTATTTTCTATACAATTATGGGAAATAAATAGTTAGCCAGAGTATTATATAATTCACTGTGGGAATCACGGTAGTCAAGCCTTTCTTTAATTCAGGGTGGCTATTAGTTGGTGGTAGTTCGTCTCTCTTTAAAAATTTGGTAGCCAGTACTTTTAATTAAGGACACGTTTCCCTTAAATTATTTAAATCCACGAGATTTTGTTAGGCCCTAAACTAGGCAATAGTTTAATATGTGTTATTAATATGTTTGCATTTATAGATGGGCCTGATATTCTTGGATTTTTCTGTCGCTGCTCATTCCGAGACATATCATTCCCGGTGACATCCTTTGTTGGATTTACGTTACACGATGTCTTCTTGTGGACTTGCTATGTATCATTCCAGATGACATTCTTTCTTGGTTTCCACGTTACATGATGTCTTCTTGTGGACTTGCCATATCTCTCAGCGCTGAGCCAAACATACGAAGAACTTAATCGAACCTAGAAGACGAAAAATACATTTTTTACTTGTAATCTTATTTGTAACTACTTAACTTAATTTTTTTCTTGCAAATTTTATTTGTAACTACTTATTATTTTTTTTTACGTTCAAACTTTAATTTACCAAACCCTTTAATAATTTTTTTGTTCGAAAATTTTGTAAACAACTGATTTTCTTGTTTCTTATTGAATAAATTTTGCCTTAAACCTCGTTCTTTCTTTTCTTGAATTTATTTAGATACTAGACTTGGTTTCAATTTTTTAAAGTCAACACTTAGGGGGATTTTTTTGACCCCTTTTTTAAGCTTTTTACTAAAAAACAAGTGAAAAAATACATTAAAAAAGAAATTTTATACAAAAAAAAATTTTTTTATGAAAAATTTATTAAAAAATAACAAAATTATTAAAAAAACAATAAAAAAAGCATAAAAAAGGTAAAAAAAAACGTTATAAGTAAATCGATTGATTTTTTTGAACCGAGTCTAATATCGAAACTTTTTATTGACCACAAGTTACCAGACCTAACGTCAGGCCTGCGGGCCCAATTTAAATTTAACAAGTCCCTGTTCAACTCGGGAATCATTAAATTTAAACTAAGGCCCGCTGTGGAGCCCCCAAAACCAGGAAACTTCGTCCTTAGCATGGGATTTCCAATGAAAGTCCACTTGCAGACGTCCACTTCTTCCTGCGCAAGAAAAATTCGAATTAATGTTTGGAAAAAAGGCTCATGAATGGTTTAAAATTAATTACCTTAATATGAAAATCCACTTGAGTATTTTCACTAGATGTTAACGCAAAATGTTCAGGCATAAAACAAATAACTATTATTTGACAAAAATGGCAAACGCGTGACATTAAATTAAATACCTTGTAGTGGAAGAAAAATAATCCCATAAAAAGCTAAGCCTTGCCTTAAACCCGCTTAAAATCGTGACTACTTTTAAAGGACAAAGCGTATAAGCAACCTTCTACCTTAAAATTAAATCAGAAATTTATTTAGATCCTACAAAACTCCCTCAACGAGTTGCCAAACGCTTTTCCCCTAAAAATATTTATAATTAAAACCATAAACTAGATACCGCAAAGGGAATCTCACCCTTGAAATCCTGATTACGTTCATTATTCTTAAAAGGGAGGGCTAGGACCAGTTTTCACCTATTTCATAATTAAGCATTTTATTCATGTCCTGGCGAAAAAAAATCCCTAAGAACAGGACACTAGCCCTTTCCCTTCTAAAAATAAATTTAATAATAAACTAAATACCCTAATAATTGCCTCAAATTAACACGCTGTCTAAATAGTTTTTTCCTAATGAGATTCCCTTTCAACGGATAAAATCAAAGTGTAGACCTGAATTAAGAATGGAATTGTCCTGTTAATATTGCTATATTTACTATAAATAAGATTTAATTATTGCACTAAGGGCCTAAAATATTTCACACGTTGCCTAAAATGTTTACCACGCTGTCTAAATAGCTTTCGTAAAGAGATTCAGTTTCAAAGAGATAAAATCAAAGTGTAGACCTGAATTAAGAATGGGTTTATTGACCTGATCTATATTGCTTGCCATTTTGTCAATTAATAGTTATTGATTCTAGAATCCAACATAAATCGCTCCTTTGGAAACGGATGATAGCTAAAATAAAATAAATTCGAACAAATACTTATCATCTTAAATAGCAATTTCACTTTCAAATAAATAATTCAACCAGGAATAGATTTAATTTTAGAAGCAGGAATGGAGAACGGTTAGTATTTACTTCAGTCCGACTCATAGTCCAGTATAGAGCCCCTCCCTCCAACACGTAACGAAAAGTTTAAATTATCTTATTCAGGGTTGCCACGGAATTTTCAGAACCAAATTCCCCGACTTTTCCAGGTTTTCCCTGGTTTTCCCTGACGTTTTTCTGAGATATTCCCTGACCTTTTTAATCCGATAGTGTAAATGTTTACAGCACGTTCTAAGTGCTTATAATTAAATGAACTCTCTACATTAAGTTTTCCAATATGCTTGTTGCACCAAAATGATTTAAGAAACATTTAAACTATAAATAACAGTCTAAGAGACTTTTTAGAGAGCATTTACTTTATAAAAACAATTCTAGACATTTTTAAGGATTGCTCTAGAGTTTTCTCTCTCTGTCGCTATGACCCGCCTCTTTTATATCCCCGTTCCGTGGAAGGGGATCCGGGACTTTGACGCGCGCCCACATTACTCTGTTCTCCATTCCTACTTCTAAAATTAAATATATCCCTGATTTAACATAACTAGATTTAGGGACCATCTTTAAATATTTATCAATTAACAGGATTCGTACAAAATTTCGGAATGAAATTCCTTTACTTTTTCAAACTCGGCAAATTCAACTGACAAAACTCGGCAAATTCCCCTGACAAAACTCGGCAAATTCCCCTGACTAAATTCGGCAAATTCCCCTGACTAAATTCGGCAAATTCCCCTGACTAAATTCGGCAAATTCCCCTGACTAAATTCGGCAAATTCCCCTGACTAAATTCGGCAAATTCCCCTGACTAAAGTCCACTAATTTCCCTGACTAAAGCTCACTAATTTCCCTGACTAAAGCCCACTAATTTCCCTGACTAAAGCCCACTAATTTCCCTGACTAAAGACCACTAATTTCCCTGACTATAGTCCACTAATTTCCCTGACTAAAGCCCAAAAAGTTCCCTGACTAAAGCCCACAAAGTTCCCTGAATAAAGCCCACAAAGTTCCCTGAATAAAGCCCACAAAGTTCCCTGAATAAAGCCCACAAAGTTCCCTGACTAAAGTCCACTAATTTCCCTGACTAAAGCCCAAAAAGTTTCCTGACTAAAGCCCACAAAGTTCCCTGAATAAAGCCCACAAAGTTCCCTGACTAAAGCCCACAAAGTTCCCTGACTAAAGCCCACAAAGTTCCCTGAATAAAGTCCACAAATTTCCCTGACTAAAGTCCACTAATTTCCCTGACTAAAGCCCACAAAGTTCCCTGAATAAAGTCCACAAATTTCCCTGACTAAAGTCCACTAATTTCCCTGACTAAAGCCCACAAAGTTCCCTGAATGAAGCCCACGAAGTTCCCTGACTAAAGCCCACGAAGTTCCCTGAATAAAGCCCACAAATTTCCCTGACAATTTTCAATTACCCAGACTTTTTAAGGTTTTGTACGAACCCTGATTAAGTGCATAAATAATCACTTGGAATTACGTAAACCCACTAAAAATATTGAATAGCTAAACCTGGAATAAACTCATGGTACAATTAACCGGAAAGTGTAACCAAGACGAATCAAAAATTTATTAAGATTAATTTAAAATATTTAAACTAAGTATGACATGTTCTTCATGAATACGGTTCCCTTGAAGGGTCAGTTAGCAATAACTTAAGTTAATTAAAACTATTCAGATTGATCTTTCAAAAATTTTCTACCAGAGTTCAACAAGCTAAGTGGCTTAAAATGAAACAGCAATACCTTACAATAACTTACGAATAAATAAATTAAGTAATCTTAAATGAATGGTCAGTTTACGATAAACTTCCGCGATTTAAAATTTGCATACTTAATCTATCACGCATTTCAGCCACAAACTATGAATCTGAAAGGTAAATCTGAACGTTTTCCCTTAAAAATCGCGGAACAGAAAAATTTACACCCAGCTTATTGAAATTAACCTTACATTTGCCAAAACGAAGGCCAAGATTGAAGCCAATCATTAAAGCCAAAGTTTAACACTCAAAATACCGCAACATCCAATACTGCCAAGATAATTTCATTACGTTTCCACCCCAAGGCGGTAATCCGTACGCCTTAATTAATAAACTTGTACCTCTTATACTCTTGATTTTGACAAAATTTAGAGTTTAAAAGTACTTACCAACAAATAAGCCTCGGCCCTTACGACACCTAAGCCTAATCTCGTTGACGCAATTTACGAACCCAGGGTTTAGCTTGATTTGAGCAGATTTTCATTGCCTATTTTAAATTTAAATTAATAAACAAGCATTTCAACTAAAATAGGATCAAAAATTATGATAAAAACCTTAATAAATTGCCAAATCCGGGTTATTTTAGCCAGCGTTACCCACAGTCGTGAAATCTCCAACTGCCCTTAAGGTGACGTGTCAAAATTTCTGACGGCCCACTCGATCACGCGCTCATCCCGAGCCCATTTTTGCGTGCGTGATCCTGAAATGAGTGCGCTATTCGCCCATGCAGTGTAGTAAGGCTATGCCAATATAGAGCAGTATTTCATGAGTCACAAATATATTTTAGGCAATTTAATGAGATTTCCGTTTTTGCTCCTTAAAAACTACTCCACGGAAATACAGCTTGTCACCATGGAGCAGAATTTAAGCAGACAAAAATACCTTTAATCGGTATTTTTGTATCCTTTAATAATTCTCCATTTTAATAGGAACTTTCGTTATCACTTCAATAAAACTTATATATCTTCTTCAATGAATTTTAATAGATATATTTCCGTGGAGTAGTTTTTAAGGAGCAAAAACGGAAATCTCATTAAATTGCCTAAAATATATTTGTGACTCATGAAATACTGCTCTATATTGGCATAGCCTTACTACACTGCATGGGCGAATAGCGCACTCATTTCAGGATCACGCACGCAAAAATGGGCTCGGGATGAGCGCGTGATCGAGTGGGCCGTCAGAAATTTTGACACGTCACCTTAAGGGCAGTTGGAGATTTCACGACTGTGGGTAACGCTGGCTAAAATAACCCGGATTTGGCAATTTATTAAGGTTTTTATCATAATTTTTGATCCTATTTTAGTTGAAATGCTTGTTTATTAATTTAAATTTAAAATAGGCAATGAAAATCTGCTCAAATCAAGCTAAACCCTGGGTTCGTAAATTGCGTCAACGAGATTAGGCTTAGGTGTCGTAAGGGCCGAGGCTTATTTGTTGGTAAGTACTTTTAAACTCTAAATTTTGTCAAAATCAAGAGTATAAGAGGTACAAGTTTATTAATTAAGGCGTACGGATTACCGCCTTGGGGTGGAAACGTAATGAAATTATCTTGGCAGTATTGGATGTTGCGGTATTTTGAGTGTTAAACTTTGGCTTTAATGATTGGCTTCAATCTTGGCCTTCGTTTTGGCAAATGTAAGGTTAATTTCAATAAGCTGGGTGTAAATTTTTCTGTTCCGCGATTTTTAAGGGAAAACGTTCAGATTTACCTTTCAGATTCATAGTTTGTGGCTGAAATGCGTGATAGATTAAGTATGCAAATTTTAAATCGCGGAAGTTTATCGTAAACTGACCATTCATTTAAGATTACTTAATTTATTTATTCGTAAGTTATTGTAAGGTATTGCTGTTTCATTTTAAGCCACTTAGCTTGTTGAACTCTGGTAGAAAATTTTTGAAAGATCAATCTGAATAGTTTTAATTAACTTAAGTTATTGCTAACTGACCCTTCAAGGGAACCGTATTCATGAAGAACATGTCATACTTAGTTTAAATATTTTAAATTAATCTTAATAAATTTTTGATTCGTCTTGGTTACACTTTCCGGTTAATTGTACCATGAGTTTATTCCAGGTTTAGCTATTCAATATTTTTAGTGGGTTTACGTAATTCCAAGTGATTATTTATGCACTTAATCAGGGTTCGTACAAAACCTTAAAAAGTCTGGGTAATTGAAAATTGTCAGGGAAATTTGTGGGCTTTATTCAGGGAACTTCGTGGGCTTTAGTCAGGGAACTTCGTGGGCTTCATTCAGGGAACTTTGTGGGCTTTAGTCAGGGAAATTAGTGGACTTTAGTCAGGGAAATTTGTGGACTTTATTCAGGGAACTTTGTGGGCTTTAGTCAGGGAAATTAGTGGACTTTAGTCAGGGAAATTTGTGGACTTTATTCAGGGAACTTTGTGGGCTTTAGTCAGGGAACTTTGTGGGCTTTAGTCAGGGAACTTTGTGGGCTTTATTCAGGGAACTTTGTGGGCTTTAGTCAGGAAACTTTTTGGGCTTTAGTCAGGGAAATTAGTGGACTTTAGTCAGGGAACTTTGTGGGCTTTATTCAGGGAACTTTGTGGGCTTTATTCAGGGAACTTTGTGGGCTTTATTCAGGGAACTTTGTGGGCTTTAGTCAGGGAACTTTTTGGGCTTTAGTCAGGGAAATTAGTGGACTATAGTCAGGGAAATTAGTGGTCTTTAGTCAGGGAAATTAGTGGGCTTTAGTCAGGGAAATTAGTGGGCTTTAGTCAGGGAAATTAGTGAGCTTTAGTCAGGGAAATTAGTGGACTTTAGTCAGGGGAATTTGCCGAATTTAGTCAGGGGAATTTGCCGAATTTAGTCAGGGGAATTTGCCGAATTTAGTCAGGGGAATTTGCCGAATTTAGTCAGGGGAATTTGCCGAATTTAGTCAGGGGAATTTGCCGAGTTTTGTCAGGGGAATTTGCCGAGTTTTGTCAGTTGAATTTGCCGAGTTTGAAAAAGTAAAGGAATTTCATTCCGAAATTTTGTACGAATCCTGTTAATTGATAAATATTTAAAGATGGTCCCTAAATCTAGTTATGTTAAATCAGGGATATATTTAATTTTAGAAGTAGGAATGGAGAACAGAGTAATGTGGGCGCGCGTCAAAGTCCCGGATCCCCTTCCACGGAACGGGGATATAAAAGAGGCGGGTCATAGCGACAGAGAGAGAAAACTCTAGAGCAATCCTTAAAAATGTCTAGAATTGTTTTTATAAAGTAAATGCTCTCTAAAAAGTCTCTTAGACTGTTATTTATAGTTTAAATGTTTCTTAAATCATTTTGGTGCAACAAGCATATTGGAAAACTTAATGTAGAGAGTTCATTTAATTATAAGCACTTAGAACGTGCTGTAAACATTTACACTATCGGATTAAAAAGGTCAGGGAATATCTCAGAAAAACGTCAGGGAAAACCAGGGAAAACCTGGAAAAGTCGGGGAATTTGGTTCTGAAAATTCCGTGGCAACCCTGAATAAGATAATTTAAACTTTTCGTTACGTGTTGGAGGGAGGGGCTCTATACTGGACTATGAGTCGGACTGAAGTAAATACTAACCGTTCTCCATTCCTGCTTCTAAAATTAAATCTATTCCTGGTTGAATTATTTATTTGAAAGTGAAATTGCTATTTAAGATGATAAGTATTTGTTCGAATTTATTTTATTTTAGCTATCATCCGTTTCCAAAGGAGCGATTTATGTTGGATTCTAGAATCAATAACTATTAATTGACAAAATGGCAAGCAATATAGATCAGGTCAATAAACCCATTCTTAATTCAGGTCTACACTTTGATTTTATCTCTTTGAAACTGAATCTCTTTACGAAAGCTATTTAGACAGCGTGGTAAACATTTTAGGCAACGTGTGAAATATTTTAGGCCCTTAGTGCAATAATTAAATCTTATTTATAGTAAATATAGCAATATTAACAGGACAATTCCATTCTTAATTCAGGTCTACACTTTGATTTTATCCGTTGAAAGGGAATCTCATTAGGAAAAAACTATTTAGACAGCGTGTTAATTTGAGGCAATTATTAGGGTATTTAGTTTATTATTAAATTTATTTTTAGAAGGGAAAGGGCTAGTGTCCTGTTCTTAGGGATTTTTTTTCGCCAGGACATGAATAAAATGCTTAATTATGAAATAGGTGAAAACTGGTCCTAGCCCTCCCTTTTAAGAATAATGAACGTAATCAGGATTTCAAGGGTGAGATTCCCTTTGCGGTATCTAGTTTATGGTTTTAATTATAAATATTTTTAGGGGAAAAGCGTTTGGCAACTCGTTGAGGGAGTTTTGTAGGATCTAAATAAATTTCTGATTTAATTTTAAGGTAGAAGGTTGCTTATACGCTTTGTCCTTTAAAAGTAGTCACGATTTTAAGCGGGTTTAAGGCAAGGCTTAGCTTTTTATGGGATTATTTTTCTTCCACTACAAGGTATTTAATTTAATGTCACGCGTTTGCCATTTTTGTCAAATAATAGTTATTTGTTTTATGCCTGAACATTTTGCGTTAACATCTAGTGAAAATACTCAAGTGGATTTTCATATTAAGGTAATTAATTTTAAACCATTCATGAGCCTTTTTTCCAAACATTAATTCGAATTTTTCTTGCGCAGGAAGAAGTGGACGTCTGCAAGTGGACTTTCATTGGAAATCCCATGCTAAGGACGAAGTTTCCTGGTTTTGGGGGCTCCACAGCGGGCCTTAGTTTAAATTTAATGATTCCCGAGTTGAACAGGGACTTGTTAAATTTAAATTGGGCCCGCAGGCCTGACGTTAGGTCTGGTAACTTGTGGTCAATAAAAAGTTTCGATATTAGACTCGGTTCAAAAAAATCAATCGATTTACTTATAACGTTTTTTTTTACCTTTTTTATGCTTTTTTTATTGTTTTTTTTAATAATTTTGTTATTTTTTAATAAATTTTTCATAAAAAAATTTTTTTTTGTATAAAATTTCTTTTTTAATGTATTTTTTCACTTGTTTTTTAGTAAAAAGCTTAAAAAAGGGGTCAAAAAAATCCCCCTAAGTGTTGACTTTAAAAAATTGAAACCAAGTCTAGTATCTAAATAAATTCAAGAAAAGAAAGAACGAGGTTTAAGGCAAAATTTATTCAATAAGAAACAAGAAAATCAGTTGTTTACAAAATTTTCGAACAAAAAAATTATTAAAGGGTTTGGTAAATTAAAGTTTGAACGTAAAAAAAAATAATAAGTAGTTACAAATAAAATTTGCAAGAAAAAAATTAAGTTAAGTAGTTACAAATAAGATTACAAGTAAAAAATGTATTTTTCGTCTTCTAGGTTCGATTAAGTTCTTCGTATGTTTGGCTCAGCGCTGAGAGATATGGCAAGTCCACAAGAAGACATCATGTAACGTGGAAACCAAGAAAGAATGTCATCTGGAATGATACATAGCAAGTCCACAAGAAGACATCGTGTAACGTAAATCCAACAAAGGATGTCACCGGGAATGATATGTCTCGGAATGAGCAGCGACAGAAAAATCCAAGAATATCAGGCCCATCTATAAATGCAAACATATTAATAACACATATTAAACTATTGCCTAGTTTAGGGCCTAACAAAATCTCGTGGATTTAAATAATTTAAGGGAAACGTGTCCTTAATTAAAAGTACTGGCTACCAAATTTTTAAAGAGAGACGAACTACCACCAACTAATAGCCACCCTGAATTAAAGAAAGGCTTGACTACCGTGATTCCCACAGTGAATTATATAATACTCTGGCTAACTATTTATTTCCCATAATTGTATAGAAAATAATTTGAGGGAAACTTGCCATTTATTTATTTTAAATTAAATTACGTAACTTAAAATGAAAAAATTTAAAATATCCCCTAAAGTAATATTAGGAAAATCTACTATTTATTTAAATTAAATTACCTACCCCCTTTAATAGCTTAATAATGAAAATTATTTGAAATATCCCCTTTAACTAAGTTCAGGAAAGTCTGCCATATATTTAAAATTATTCCCACAGATAGAATCGACAAATAAAAAACTAATGTGTCAAGGCTAAACTTAGGCAGGGCAACTGTCCTCGTGTTATCTCTGCGGCACCTGATTTCCGAAAAATCTGTCGTATTATCTCCGAATTAATTACGAACCCGAAATTTTAAGAAAATCTGCCATTTATTTAAAATTATTCTCAGAGATAGAACCCAGAAATAAAAACTTAAGTTAGGCTTAGGGCAACCCTTCTCGTTTTCTCTCTGCGGGACCTGGTTTCCGAAAAATCTGTCGCATTATCTCTGAATCAATTACGTACGCCCAAATTAATTTTATTTAAACCTGGAATTTATTTATTTTAAAACTATTCCCACAGACACCCATAAATAACTTGAGTTTAAATGGGAAAAGGCTTAACTTAGGGTTAGGGCAACTGTCCTCGTGGTCTCTCTGCGGGATATGATTTCGGGAAATGTGTCGCATTATCTCTATATTAATTAATAGCCCATAAACTAATTAAGGGATTCAGTCTTGTCCACCATCTCGTTGTAAAATTTTATTTATGGTACTTGATTTTAAATAAATAAATTAAATTCACTAACATTTAACACTGCCTAATTAATTTAAATACTTGAAATAAAATAAATAATCTAAGGGGAGCTAGATGAGTTTGGATTATTGTAAAGGTTAGGCTTACGGACTGTTAAAGCACCACGAGGCGAAGCAATGGCCGCCAAGTTTGTTGAAGAGCTTCGGATTCAGCTTGCTTCGGGAAAAACGATCAGCGAAATGGCTGAACGATGAAGAATCGACCTCAAAAGCCGGGATCACCAGCACTTGAGCCAGAAAGACCTTCCTCCACAGCTCTCAGGCTAAGAATGACCCGGCTGGCTTCTAATTTCCAACGTCAGCTGAACATGAAAGATTTTCCGAAACGACCTTCCTCCGCAGCTTCCAGCAGGCAAAGAACGAACGCGGCTTCTAACTAGGAAGTAAATTTCCAACGTCGTGGGGGCGCTAAAAGCGCCGATTCGCGGACTCGGATGGGCCGTGTCCTAGGCGCGAAATTCAAATAGCTGAACACCGCTAGGCCTATATTAATGATGAAAGCTAGGCCTATATTAATGATGAACGCTAGGCCTAAATAAATGGATAATTATTACCTATTATTAACATCTATCGTGACGCCACAAGTCAATTACCTCTGTGACGTGGTCACGTCACTTGACGTCATAGGTCACGTGACTTGACGTCATAGGTCACGTGACCTGACGTCATAGGTCGCGTGACTTGACGTCATAGGTCACGTGACCTGACGTCATAGGTCACGTGACCTGACGTCATATGTGACGTGATTCTACGTCATAGGTGACGTGTTTGACGTCATATGTGACGTGGTATGACGTCATACGTGACGTGGAGCTACGTCATACGTGACGTGATTCTACGTCATACGTGACGTGTTTGACGTCATATGTGACGCGGTATGACGTCATACGTGACGTGATTTACGTCATCGTGACGTGTTTTACGTCATAGGTCACGTGACCGGGTATGATTAATCCGTTCACTATCACACATAAACACACATTGTTATGCGACCAGCACTAGCTTAAGCTGGCTGCTATGTCCAATGCACTTGGAATAAAATCATTCATTTTAACTTTGATACTGTTTTCAAATTTTTCATTGGTTAAAGTCATTTATTCAGACTGTTTATAAAGAGTGAGTCGTGTCAACATTTTCGACTCTTCTATGTTGTGAAAGCACACTCTAATTCAGAGGGTATGAATCAAGTTTCTATACGTTAGCCACTAACTATAATTAGTAGGCTTACAAGTAAAAGTAAATTTATCACGCAGACTTATATATATTAATGCAATATTTTATTACGAAATATATTCCATTTGATACATTTGTATTTATTAAAAATCAATAGTTAAAATACTTTTCAAAAATGTGTAATCATTCATTATAACTTTAATACTGTATGCAAAATTTCATTCTTTAATTCTGTTTATTAAGAGTGCGTCATATTCGACTCAATTGTTCTGTGTTGAGAAAGCACTTTAATATAGTGGATCTTATACTTTAACTAGCCGCAAAGGAACCCGGTGCTTCCCGTCGGTGTTGGCCCTCCTGCTCATCAAACTTGGTCAGGGTAGGGTGAATTCTATAACTGTTTGGTACTAAATGCTCAGCAATCAACCCATGAACCTCGTCTTGACGTGGGACAAAAATCCACACGCGCGCCTTGGCAAATAGTTAAGCTCTAGTAGAGTAATGATGAGGGAACCATTTATCGCCTATGTGATTCGGTTTAGTAAACTTTTTCCAAACCTTCAGATGTTGGTAACAATCATGCTTTGTGGTAAGCTTCTCTCGAAAAAAAGTATTATATAATTAGTAAGCTTATAAATAGAATTAATTTGATCAAATAATATTTTATAAATATTAATGCAAGTTTTTATTTTGAAATATATTCCATTGATACATTAGATTTTATTAAAATGATTAATAATGAAAATAATAAAAATATTTTTATAAACGTGTAACTTCTGAGTGTTAAGTCCAGGTACTGAAAATAATAAGAAAATTTCTATTATTAACAAATTTTAATCGGCTTAGAATATCCACTGTTTTAACGCGCTAACACCCTACTGAGCATTACGCTGAAAAACTGGTTAGTAGGAATTTGGTTGGATCGGAAGTGCCTAAAGTCACTCAGGTCAGAATGCGCGTGTGGTTAGCCCCTCGGTGATATTATAAATTACTTACACCTCACTATAAAATTATATATTGTCGAGGGGTCCAACATTTACACGAAATCCCGTGCGCTTCTCGCGAAATCTTTGAAGAAATCAAGGAGGAAATCCCGAAATCTTGCATAAAATACAGAAAAACTACAGTGAAACTGCATAAAACAGAGAAAAACTACAGTAAAACTGCATAAAACAGACAGAAACTACAGTTAAACTGCATCAAACAGACAAAAACTACAGTAAAACTGCATAAAACAGACAGAAACTACAGTTAAACTGCATCAAACAGACAAAAACTACAGTAAAACTGCATAAAACAGAAAAGACTTACAGTAAAACTGCATAAAACAGAGAAAAACTACAGTAAAACTGCATAAAACCGACAAAAAGTACAGTAAAACTGCATTAAACAGACAAAAACTACAGTGAAACTGCATAAAACAGAGAAAAACTACAGTAAAACTGCATAAAACAGACAAAAACTACAGTTAAACTGCATCAAACAGAAAAAAACTACAGTAAAACTGCATAAAACAGACAAAAACTACAGTTAAACTGCATCAAACAGACAAAAACTACAGTAAAACTCATAAAACAGAAAAGACTTACAGTAAAACTGCATAAAACCGAGAAAAACTACAGTAAAACTGCATAAAACCGAGAAAAACTACAGTAAAACTGCATAAAACCGAGAAAAACTACAGTAAAACTGCATAAAACAGACAAAAACTACAGTAAAACTGCATTAAACAGAAAAGACTTACAGTAAAACTGCATAAAACAGACAAAAACTACAGTTAAACTGCATCAAACAGACAAAAACTACAGTAAAACTGCATAAAACAGACAAAAACTACAGTTAAACTGCATCAAACACACAAAAACTACAGTAAAACTGCATAAAACAGACAAAAACTAAAGTTAAACTGCATAAAACAGACAAAAACTAAAGTTAAACTGCATAAAACAGACAAAAACTACCGTAAACTGCATAAAACAGACAAAAACTACCGTAAACTGCATAAAACAGACAAAAACTACCGTAAAACTGCATAAAACAGACAAAAAACTACCGTAACACTGCATAAAACAGAGAAAAACTACAGTAAAACTGCATCAAACAGGCAAAAACTACGGTAAAACTGCATAAAACAGACAAAAACTACAGAAAACTGCATAAAACAGACAAAAACTACAGTAAAACTGCATAAAACAGAGAAAAACTACAGTAAAACTGCATAAAACAGAGAAAAACTACAGTAAAACTGCATAAAACAGAGAAAAACTACAGTAAAACTGCATAAAACAGAGAAAAACTACAGTAAAACTGCGTAAAACAGAGAAAAACTACAGTAAAACTGCATAAAATACAGAAAAACTACAGTAAAACTGCGTAAAACAGAGAAAAACTACATTAAAACAGAGGAAAACTACAGTAAAACTGCATAAAACAGAGAAAAACTACAGTAAAACTGCATAAAATACAGAAAAACTACAGTAAAACTGCGTAAAACAGAGAAAAACTACATTAAAACAGAGGAAAACTACATTAAAACAGAGGAAAACTACAGTAAAACTGCATAAAACAGACAAAAACTACAGTTAAACTGCATCAAACAGACAAAAACTACAGTAAAACTGCATAAAACAGACAAAAACTAAAGTTAAACTGCATAAAACAGACAAAAACTACCGTAAAACTGCATAAAACAGACAAAAAACTACCGTAACACTGCATAAAACAGAGAAAAACTACAGTAAAACTGCATCAAACAGGCAAAAACTACGGTAAAACTGCATAAAACAGACAAAAACTACAGAAAACTGCATAAAACAGAAAAAAACTACAGTAAAACTGCATAAAACAGAGAAAAACTACAGTAAAACTGCATAAAACTGCATAAAACAGAGAAAAACTACAGTAAAACTGCATAAAACAGAGAAAAACTACAGTAAAACTGCATAAAACAGAGAAAAACTACAGTAAAACTGCGTAAAACAGAGAAAAACTACAGTAAAACTGCATAAAATACAGAAAAACTACAGTAAAACTGCGTAAAACAGAGAAAAACTACATTAAAACAGAGGAAAACTACAGTAAAACTGCATAAAACAGAGAAAAACTACAGTAAAACTGCATAAAATACAGAAAAACTACAGTAAAACTGCGTAAAACAGAGAAAAACTACAGTAAAACTGCGTAAAACAGAGAAAAACTACAGTAAAACTGCATAAAATACAGAAAAACTACAGTAAAACTGCGTAAAACAGAGAAAAACTACATTAAAACAGAGGAAAACTACAGTAAAACTGCATAAAACAGAGAAAAACTACAGTAAAACTGCATAAAATACAGAAAAACTACAGTAAAACTGCGTAAAACAGAGAAAAACTACATTAAAACAGAGGAAAACTACAGTAAAACTGCATAAAACCGACAAAAAGTACAGTAAAACTGCATTAAACAGACAAAAACTACAGTGAAACTGCATAAAACAGAGAAAAACTACAGTAAAACTGCATAAAACAGACAAAAACTACAGTTAAACTGCATCAAACAGAAAAAAACTACAGTAAAACTGCATAAAACAGACAAAAACTACAGTTAAACTGCATCAAACAGACAAAAACTACAGTAAAACTCATAAAACAGAAAAGACTTACAGTAAAACTGCATAAAACCGAGAAAAACTACAGTAAAACTGCATAAAACCGAGAAAAACTACAGTAAAACTGCATAAAACCGAGAAAAACTACAGTAAAACTGCATAAAACAGACAAAAACTACAGTAAAACTGCATTAAACAGAAAAGACTTACAGTAAAACTGCATAAAACAGACAAAAACTACAGTTAAACTGCATCAAACAGACAAAAACTACAGTTAAACTGCATCAAACACACAAAAACTACAGTAAAACTGCATAAAACAGACAAAAACTAAAGTTAAACTGCATAAAACAGACAAAAACTAAAGTTAAACTGCATAAAACAGACAAAAACTACCGTAAACTGCATAAAACAGACAAAAACTACCGTAAACTGCATAAAACAGACAAAAACTACCGTAAAACTGCATAAAACAGACAAAAAACTACCGTAACACTGCATAAAACAGAGAAAAACTACAGTAAAACTGCATCAAACAGGCAAAAACTACGGTAAAACTGCATAAAACAGACAAAAACTACAGAAAACTGCATAAAACAGAGAAAAACTACAGTAAAACTGCATAAAACAGAGAAAAACTACAGTAAAACTGCATAAAACAGAGAAAAACTACAGTAAAACTGCATAAAACAGAGAAAAACTACAGTAAAACTGCATAAAACAGAGAAAAACTACAGTAAAACTGCGTAAAACAGAGAAAAACTACAGTAAAACTGCATAAAATACAGAAAAACTACAGTAAAACTGCGTAAAACAGAGAAAAACTACATTAAAACAGAGGAAAACTACAGTAAAACTGCATAAAACAGAGAAAAACTACAGTAAAACTGCATAAAATACAGAAAAACTACAGTAAAACTGCGTAAAACAGAGAAAAACTACATTAAAACAGAGGAAAACTACTGTAAAACTGCATAAAACAGACAAAAACTACAGTTAAACTGCATCAAACAGACAAAAACTACAGTAAAACTGCATAAAACAGACAAAAACTAAAGTTAAACTGCATAAAACAGACAAAAACTACCGTAAACTGCATAAAACAGACAAAAACTACCGTAAACTGCATAAAACAGACAAAAACTACCGTAAAACTGCATAAAACAGACAAAAAACTACCGTAACACTGCATAAAACAGAGAAAAACTACAGTAAAACTGCATCAAACAGGCAAAAACTACGGTAAAACTGCATAAAACAGACAAAAACTACAGAAAACTGCATAAAACAGAAAAAAACTACAGTAAAACTGCATAAAACAGAGAAAAACTGCATAAAACTGCATAAAACAGAGAAAAACTACAGTAAAACTGCATAAAACAGAGAAAAACTACAGTAAAACTGCATAAAACAGAGAAAAACTACAGTAAAACTGCGTAAAACAGAGAAAAACTACAGTAAAACTGCATTAAATACAGAAAAACTACAGTAAAACTGCGTAAAACAGAGAAAAACTACATTAAAACAGAGGAAAACTACAGCAAAACTGCATAAAACAGAGAAAAACTACAGTAAAACTGCATCAAACAGAGAAAAACTACAGTAAAACTGCATAAAACAGAGAAAAACTACAGTAAAACTGCTTAAAACAGAGAAAAACTACAGTAAAACTGCATAAAATACAGAAAAACTACAATTAAACGGTATAAAACACACAAAAACTACATAAAACACAAAAACTACGTAAAACACAAAAACTATAATTAACACACTAAAACTGTACAAAAAAACACAAAAACTACAATAAAACTACATAAAACACTGTTGTATGTTTATGAATCACGACTAAGTTTACGGAGGACGATAGTTTATTCACGTCTGGCTAGTTTACATTGTACAGGCGAACTGCCCTTAGTCTCTTATCACAAAACATTAAATAACCTCGTATGACAAAGATTAGATCAGATTAAAAAAGTAACATTAGATTAAAAAACATCTACCGTAAAAGTAACATTAGATTAAAAAACATCTACCGATAACGGTTGGCCTAGCAAGCCTACTACCAACATCTTCCTTCTCAAGTTAATGTTCCATCCATTACGGCATCAGCTGAAGTTTCAACTATTGATATAGCAGGGCATCATATCGAACTGGATGATGCAACTTTCCTCTTGACCGCAGACATCGAATGTGGGGTGCAGCGTTAGTCGGGTCCGTTCGCTGAGTCGACCTCTCCAAGGTTACGGGTACTTGAGGTTCGTTGATTCCCTGCATGCTGCGACGTTCCTCGTTAACAGCTTGTTGATTAATGAGTGATGGACGGTCACTGCTTCCTGGCTGACTGCTGTTGGGTCTAATCACGTTTCCAAGAGTTATATTAGTTTCTTGTCCTCTCGGTCTTACGTGCTTAAGTTGCGCCGCCTGGGGCCCGTAGCTTGGTACCAATGGAACGAACGATCCATTTGGGGACCCTAGCCTACTATGTCTCGTTCGGGGACTCTCTCGAGCTGCCTTGCTGTTTCCTCCAGGAATTACAATGTCTCGTCTATTCCTTCGTAGTGTGGTACCGTGTTCCGTTTCTAATAGGTAGGATCTTGGGCCAACCAATTCCTTACATATGCCATTAATCCAAGGATGATGCCTTTTGCGTGGATTAATTTTGACTTCTTGACCGATAGACAATGGTATCAGGTCTTTTGTTCCTCTGTCATACCATGCCTTCATTCTTTCTTGTTTTTGGACTATCATTTTTGGAACATCTGGTATGACTGCTGGTTTCAGTTTGGCCACATCTGTGGGGAGTAAAGACTTGGTTTGCCTCGAGAACAGCTTCTCGGCTGGTGTTACGCCGTCTTGTTGCGGGGTGTTTCTCCAATCCAGTATGGCGAGCAACACGTCCTGTTTCGCGTACTCCACTTTCTTGATGAGGTTCTTAACGATTTTGACCGCCGATTCTGCCTTTCCATTTGCCTGGCTATGGTAGGGTGGATTCGTCAGGATACCAAACAGTAGACAACTTTGGACGTCTCGCCATGACCTCTGCGCCTACGCAGCGACAGATCCCTAATCAACCGTCGGCATGTACACCAGAGCCTCAAGGACTTGTCCGCCAATATGAACCATGTCCCTTTCAAGACTCGTGGAATATTCAGAGATCGGAGCCCACAGAAGACCTGTTTCAGCTACAAGTACATCACATCGGAAACAAGTCAACGCAATCGAAAATGGAAGCCAGAAAAAAACATCTACCGATAACGGTTGGCCTAGCAAGCCTACTACCAACAAACACAAAAACTACAATAAAACTACATATAACACAAAAACTACAATAAAACTACATATAACACAAAAACTACAATAAAACACATAAAAACTACATTTAAACTGCATAAACAAAGTAATAAAACTACCCACACAAAATAATAAAACAACTCGAACAAAATAATAAAACTCCATAAACCAAATAATACACACAAGAACTGCAATAATACACACTAAAACTACATTCGAAAGTCAAGATAGCCCCCATAATCTCATTGTTAGCAAACATTTTTCATATTTATATCTAAAGTAATTTTATTTCAAATCCTTTTAATGCACGTCTGCCTTTTAAACGCTTATTTCTTCCCTGTACTTGAATACCGTGAACAACGTACGAGAACTAGTTTCATATATTAAGATGTTTTCTCCCAACAGACCGTCATTCGCTAGAGAGCCGCGTAATAGTAAACTTCCTTGTGCGTTTTAGAATTCTAGAAATCGTTAAAAAAAATACATAAATATAGTCTAAAACAATGCGATACACAATCTGTATATATATTTGCTTTATATGCGTGTATTGTAAATATTCCAATGGACAAATTGTCCATAGAGGCAAGTGTAAAGATTCACCGGTTCAGGATAACTTCAATATAACCAAGGTAAGAAATGTTCTCGAGAATCATGTTTATGAGCAAAATAGATATATATTTAGAAAATTGTGATTGAAAACGTTTTAGTTTGCAGGCACCTGGCACGAAACCTCCAGATCTTTCACGTTTTTTGAATTATTAATGAGATGCGTCCGAACCGAATACAACATTAGCGGTCAAGGAAAAATAGACATCAAAATTCACGGTGTTGACGCCATGTAAGCATTTATTTTTATTAAAGGTAATTTTTAACTGACAATGAACAAAAATGTTCACGCCCATAACAGTGTTTAAGCGGGTGAGACATTTTCCATTGTATACCCGATAATAAAACGGTAAATTTAAAGCGAATAGTCAGATTTGACAAATGTCCGACCTCTCGATACAAGCGCTACTATTAGCCGTTGACGCGTTAGAGTTATTGTGGTAGGAAATGTAAAATTCAAATTACAGTTATTAACGCAATTAAGGTTTTTAGGCCTAAAATTTAATGAACAAAACAGAAATTGACGTAATTTTCTCTATTGTTTTTGGGCTGTTGATATAAATTCTTTAAGAACGTTTTCCAGTTTCTAAATTATATTTAAAGTAATTAAAGTGCCTTTACAACCGATAATATTTGTTAATAAAATTAAAAATGTGTTTTTATTTTAACGGAAAATTTCAAACAAGCGTTTTTGCCGTGAACCCTATTTTAAAAACGAGAACGGTATATAAAATTTCACGCCCGAGGGTTTTTTCTTACCCTCTTATCGTTAGAAAATATTTCTAAAAATGTTTTAACGACTCTAACAGACCCGTTTTACTGAACCTCCATCTTATTATTTGAACCGAAAAAAGGTTTATAATTGACCGAAATGTTTTTTATTTTTTTACCAGTGGGGCTTCCAGATCTTTTCAAGGCAAAGCCGAATTAAAAGATGCTACTCAACCGGCGAAGTTCAAAGCCAAATTTAGAATATGTAAGTAAGTTATTTAGCTTAAGAAAATGTAAATTTAATTTAACTTTTTTACTTTGGTTAAATTCAGTGCCAATGTCTATAAACTACGATATCTTAAAAACGGATTATGACAACTACGCCATCATTTGGTCTTGCAATAATATGTTTGGTGGACGCTTAGGACATACAGGTAACTAATTCTGAATTGCGTACTTTAAATCAACAAGGTACAACATCCAAAGAACATCCCCATTAATTTAACACCATGAAATCACGCTTGATTTAAAAATACGCCTTACCAAGAACCCATATAGAAATAGAGAACGTACTTCAAAGATAGAACTTAGCTGTAGGGTTTTACCGGTACTCTTTAGCATTGACAAGTATATAACGACCCAGAAGATGACTCTTCATACCTTTTCATGTCTTATATGGGTTTTGCCTTTGTTTTAATTAAAATATTACTTACATATTTTAGAGCAATTGTGGATCATGAGTCGAAAACCAATGTTAGATGATTACGTAAAATCCCAACTTTACGATTTCTTGGATAAACATAATATAAGACGCCGGTTCTTAGAGGGCAACGCCAGACAAGAGAAATGCTTTCAACCGGAAGTTCCGGAAACGGCGGAAGTGATACCCATAGCTGCAAATACGACAATCTTAGCTGATGGAAATACGACAGTCTTACCTGATAACAACACGACACTTAGTTCAATTTAGGAAGAAATTCTCAATTTAAAACCAAATAATATACTTAATAGACGTTTTACAAAAAAATTTTGCGTTTTAATATTCCCAACTTCAAGTACTGGACCTCAAGTAATTTCAATCTTAAAAATCTAATAAAATATAAATGTAAGATAACAGAATCATGTTCACTGAACTTTAAAATTTTAATTTAAAAAAAATCGATAAAATATGAAATCGATAAAATATGAGGAAATGTAAAATATTTTTTAAATAAAAACCTTATTTTAAACCCAAAAGATGAATCATAAAATTATTTCTTCTAAATATTACAGGAACTAAATAACCCGAATATTTTGAACAAAACGGACAGGAAATAAATATTTTTAATTACAACCCACGCATTTATTTCCCCATATACATAAACTTTCACTTAATTCTCTATGAATGCCTTACATACGCTCATGAATTCTGAATTTATGGTTGACTCATAGTATACAGATTATTAGCCTAAATAAAATATCCAAATTTAGTATAAACACTCGTGGTACAAATGAATATACCTTTTCTTAGAACCATAGCAAAAAACGCGTGGGGTTTTTCCCAACATTGCCGGGAACCGAGGGGCAAATCACTCTCAAATTAAAAGATGACGCGTAATCCATGTAGAACACCAAAAGCACCACGTAGTCGGCCCCTTTCCAGGAACTTATAAGGAAGTTACATGGTAAAAACCCAACCACTTTATTTTTACTTTCATTTATTAATCTAGGGACAGGTATTTTCATCCCAAATCTATCACATCACTTAAAACTATTGTTTCAGTTATCTTACAAGCTATCGCCTTAAAGTGATACTTGTATTGTTAATTCAAGGATAAAATCAACTTAAAAATAGAGCGAACTTAAACTAAACGTACGTTTCAGGTACGCTACAGAAAAAAAGCGACTAGGGGGTAAATGAACTTATGATGCGATTGCCCAACCTATTTTGGGGGAATAGAAAAACTTCCTATGGTCTAGTCGGAAAAAACTTTTACTCCTGACCTAATTTTTATTTCAATACACGAGGGGCTAAATTTTCTAAAGTGAAAATTTTCTGTGGTAAAAATAATATACGCAAATTATTAGTCTACCTGGATACTTCGATAGCAACGGTTTGAAGATGGAGTTGAAATTAGGCTTAGCTTTAACCCTAATTTGGTCGTCATACCTGGTTTTAACCCAAGTGGAAGGTCAAGCATTATATAGAGGGTCGTGTCCTAGCCCACCAATTGAAGAGATTTTTCAAACTGATCAAGTAAGTTTTTTCCATGTTTGCAGTTTTTGCTCGTATATTATTAATTGGGAAAAAAACGTAATTGGTTTTGTTTATGATGCCTTTGGGTTAATTAAATTCTTTAGTAGAAGTATATTAGATTAGAAACTAGTTTCGCGATTATTTAAAAACTTAAAGGAAAAGCGAAAGCTATCTTAATTCAGAGAGAATAATGCGAGAGGAGTAGGAGCTTAAGCTAATTCTTTCTCTAAGCTTATTTTCTCTTATCTAACCATTAAACAAGATAGACAGGGTGATTCTAATAAGCGTGGTATTATTTAGCACTGCCTTTTAGTTTGTTAATTATAAATTTAAGGGGTCATCTCTGGAAGCAATCTTAACTTGAAAACGGTGTCCCTTGGGTCAAACAAAATGGAGATAGAAGTTATACATTTTCGACTCAAAATTTATTTCCCAAAGAACATCAAAACCCTTAATTTATGCATGCAGACTTATCAGATACACCCTGTATTTAAGTTTCCACGAAAAAATTCGTTTCAATCTCAAAGTTTAGTTTGTACCGAGTTGTACAACTATACTACATAAACACGCATACGTTTGTGATAAACGTACATTTCCGTCAAGTTTTGGGAAAACAATGGATTTAAATGGTTAAAAAGTGAGACTGTCTGAATTTCCTAGTACAAAAACAGGCGCATCACGCGTGACGTCGGTATTTCACCCAAATGTCTTTCACAATAAATAAATCACGATAATAAGAGCAAAAACAATAAGCCAATTTGAGCGAATCCGGGTCCTGGTATTTTTAAAAATTATAAAGTGAATGAACTGGGTCGGCCGGCCGATAAAGAGTGATTAACCCTTAAGTACTTGACGACGTATTAATTTCGGCCTCTAGAGTTTTTTAAAAAAAAAATTATACGAAATTTCTTTTCATATTTTAGGAAATAGTTCAAACGAGAGAAAGTTATTGGTTTTTGGAGAGATATTAATTCGTTGATTTTTATCTTGTATATTTATTAATTATTAGGTATAGACGTTATTGTAAGTTGTTAGAAGTGAAGTCATATTCCCAGGGAAGTAATTAAATGTTATTATAAAGAAATAACGCGTGTCACAAGTTCACAACTAACACTTCCTTAAAAACCTAAGCTATAATACTGCCAAAAATACCGGCACATAAATAAATAGAAAGGAAAATTAAACTTTGAACCCACCTACCACAACAAATTGACAATAATACGCATTTAAACATTCCAAAAATAACCCTTACGTATAATATATAATTTAAATTATTTAAAACATGTTATTAACTAAAAGGACATAGATGATGAATACAAACAAACAAATAAACTTTAAATTGTTTGGTAACACGAAACCAATAGAGCTCAAACTTCACGAAACTATCCCTAAACTCATAACTATATAGCTTTCCCTTTATTAGCTTCATCTAATTAAACAAAGCGTGTAATGGTACGTGGGTGATTTGGGTTAATGTAATCATAATAAACCCTAATAGTCGCAAAAGAAACGTGTTTTTTCACTTAAACTCTGGTGAGGCTATCCGGCACCCATAAATTACCCCCTCCCCCTTTTTTTCAAATTACTTTCGCTTTTTAACTTAAAAAGAACACGCGACGACATATTTTCTCGACATAATCATTGTGGTTTACCTGTAAGACATTCCCATAACGCGGGTCACTAGTTAAAATTGCGAAATGTAATCTCAAATTCTCAATTCGCGCAAATTAGATATACAATTTCGATTTTTGACCATAGGTACCGAATTCAGTTGGAGTTAGTGATTTAAGTGACGAGCACGCGTTGAAATTTAGACATTTTTTTCGTGCAATGATGAATTTAAGTTGGGTTGTGTTTGTGTTAGCGGTGGGCTTAGCGCCAATACGTATTTACGCGCAATCTTATTATATTGGAAAGTGTCCCAAGCCACCGGTTATGGAAGATTTGGATACCATTAAAGTGAGTAAAATTATGTCCACTGGAACATCGTGTTTGACTTAAAAGGTCTACAGGGAAAGTGGGGTTTTTTTAAAATCGTATGTACGGAGAATTTGTTTTTACAAGACTTAATTAGATTCACGGTTTTACTATTATTACTTAAAACAAAAAACTTACCGACTTTCATTTCAATCAAATGAAGTTAATTTTATTTGACAGTTTCTGGGTAGATGGTTTGAAGTGGAGAGGACATTTGCTTTGTTCGAGGCCACGCTTCGATGCGTCTCCACAGAATATTACCTAAGAGAAGACGGTAAACTCGGTATCCGAAATTCGGGTGTAAACGCTCTGTAAGTACAATTTATGTAAAATAATTCATATTAAGAGGATATTTAACGTTACTCGGAGAGATTCTAATCGTCTATGACAATAAAACCTAGGGGAAGAGAACAGAGCGTAACGGGACACGCTATTGCGCAAGACCCATTACACCCAGCACGACTGACTGTGTTCTTACAAGGAGGTAAATGTAACAGAAAAATTTAAATCTTACCAAAATGAAGTCGGTTCGATCATACGCGGTTTCCTTTTATAGTCCTATTTCCGGCAAACTTGACCGTCTTGCACACCGATTACAAAAATTTCGCAGTTCTTTGGTCTTGCAATGAGCTATTAGGTGGAATTCTGGGTCATACTGGTAAAGTTTTACCTTAGAATATTTTCAGACCCCAAAACGAAATTACAAAATAGGTTTATTTGCTAGAAAACATGTGGATTTTAGCGCGAAAACCATACCTTGATGAACAACTGAAGGCGGTCATCTACCAATTCCTAATTCAAACGGGAGTCGGACTGAAGGGTTTGAAAATGGTAGAACAAAATCACTGTCCCCAACGTGCGGTCAAAATCCCGGAAGAACCGGAAGACGACGAATACCATCACGCTTACAAACCAGACCTGAACCACAACTACCACCAATCAGTCGCCAGCGTTCCTGATATCCCGCCACAAGCTCATGTCCCTCAAATCACGTCCTATCACGGTCCACCTCAAGGACATGATCAAGGAAGTTACCAACAAGAGGAAATACAACCAAATTACCAAGCAGAGGTACAACTTGGTCAACGGTACAAGCCTGGTAAAGCTCCGTACCCCAATCAAGGACACGCCCAAGTACCTCATTATCACGATGATGGACCGGATAAAGGCCAAGGTGGTATTATTTATAAACAAGAAGACGACAGAAACTACGGTCATAGAGGACAAGTGGGTCAAGGAAGTGGACAAGTACATTTCAATGACGAATACCCTTCACCAAGAGAGGTTGACCAACCGAGCGGCAATACCCAATTTCCCCAAGACCACGAAGAGGAACCCAGGACATACAGGGACCGTAAAGGTCTTAGGCAGCCCGAAGCTGATGAAAGCAGACAGAGTAGTACAACTAAAGGACAATCAGACGAAGGCGCCAAAGAGTTCTTGGAATCACACAGAAGAAACGTTACTCTTGATGACAGGAACACTTCGAGTAACGCGAGTCTAAAGGACAAGGGGATGGAATACTACGAGTATATCAGAGACGGAGACGATACAAGAATAAGGAACAGTACCAGGAGGTTGAGACGACCCGCCTTGGAAGACGACCTCAAGTTGGACAAAGACACAGTCCGGTTCTTGGACTTGGACAAACGTAATAAATCGTCGTCACTTATCTTCATAAGCACCAAATCAAACAAAGAGGACCTTAATGACAAAAGGAATGTTACTAAAAGAATCATCAAAATTAAAGTTGATTAGATTTAATATGTTAATAACATCATAATAATCACGCCAAAATCAAATGACATATTTAGCTGGTCCGAAATTCTTCATTCACTCTATTTTAATATTTTTTAAATCTAATGCCAATTGACATTTTAATTAAGATGAGATTCCAATTAATTCCTCTAATACACGCCATCAATACTCTTGTTTATAATCATTTGTTAGTTCAGAGAGAATAAAATGTTAATTTTTAAAATAAATTGGTTTCTTTCTTCATCTCTCATCAAAGTTGTAGGAAAACTAACGATCATGTAGCGCTGAACTACTTAAAAGTACAGGAGCGCAAGCGCAGTAGGCCAATCAAGGGCGCGCAAACGCCTAAAAAATAAAGAAGCCTATAAAAAAGATATCTGAATGAAGAGAGTAATACCAGAAGTGAGATGAGACCAGAAGTACTGAGCTAACCAAATTCTTCACTCGGCGAAAGTGAATATTCTTGATAACACACGAACGGTTGGCCCTCTAGTGGCGGTTTCTGAATTTCCCCTCCAAAACGTGAGACGCTCGCGGTGGTAGACGGACGAACTAGATTCAAGCACCCGTTTCGTCCCTGTTCGGCCGCTTTAGGTTAAGGGGAAAGGGGTAGGAAATGTTTTTGGAACTCGACCAATTTATTTCTCAGTAGTGTAGGCGCGTGGGAAGCGGCATAAAATCCTCAAATTTGTTCACTAGTGCCAGGATCTACTATCAATGCTAGAGCCCTTCACTTCTAGTCTCATCACACTTCTGGTAATACTTACCAGAATTAAGAAATAGAATAGAATGTAAAAAAAAAGCCAACAATATTTTTCAAACACAATTTTTATTGCATTATCAAAGCAATCCAGAATATAGTAAAAGACGACAGGTTTGTTTTAGTAGTTTGTAAGATTCTACTAATATTGTTCTGTATATAACAATTTCCTACACCGTTTTTTTTTAAAAAAAAAGAAAAACAAATCGCGGGGGAAAAAAGAGGGGGGGATTATATGGTTATATTATCCAAAAATGTGTATTTGGAACGTTTAAAAACTAATTGTAAAAAACATTATTTTCTAGTACATAAAAAGATTTCGGTCTTTCTTACTAAACACTGACGAGATATATATTATTTACAATTTTTAATTATTATTTATTTTCTTGTTGTTATTATTATTATTATTATTATATAGCATTGTAAGAAAATACATTTTTCCAAAGTTTTTCACGTCCTCGCTTTTATATAACCTAGATTATGTTTTAGTTGTATATTATAATACGATTAGGGCCTACAAATACTATAAATTCTTGAAGGAGAGAGGGGGAATGGAGCGGTAATCCGAATATCTATAACGAACGTGCCTCTGTACCCCCCCCCTCCCACAGCAACGAAGTTCTCCCAGCATCCTCAACGTTTAGGTAGAGTTGTTTGGTACGGAAACGTAAAGGACGCCCCCTCTAGCAAGTAGTCCACTTAGCCTTGCGTAACCGTATCGTTACCGTTTTAAGTTCGTAAATCATCCGAAAGAGGGCGCCCATTACCTAAGTCCGAAAGCGTCGTTTAAGAAATGCTATCAGATGGCGTTCTGTACGTATTTGGATACGTGACGTTACGTTAACGGTACGGTTTCACAAGGCTTAGTGGACTACTTGCTTCTGTCTTAAAAATAGAAGCTAGTTCTCATACAAATACAATGGCGCTACGCGGCAGCGCTTAACAATCGGTACGGGCGTACGCGATGTACACTGGGAGAGTTTCAGTGTACCACTCCATCTTACCTCCTTACTCCCTGCTAAAGGGAACCAAAAATTTATTTACGACCAATAAGAAACGATATTATCAAAGACAAATTGAAATAAAAGAACGATTGCCACGGTACCATGTTTCCGACGCTCTCAAGAACAATCAGCGCCCTACTTTATGACGTTATGGCACGTGGCCTAAGATCTCCTTACGTTCTAACTTATCTTTATTTGATTTTGAAATTAATTTGCCGATTGGTGGAGAATTTGGTTAAGGGTTTGTCAGATCTATTATTTAAATAATATTAAAACCAGGGATAGATTTAATTTTAGAAGTAGGAATGGAGAACAGAGTAATCTAGGCGCGCGTCAAAGTCCCGGACCCCCTTCTCCAAGACGGGGGGGGGAGGGTGTATAAAAAGAAGAGGCGGGGGCGGGGGAGTCATAGCGACAGAGGTAAAAAGGAATTACATATTTTTCGCCGTCCCCGTCAGGAACGTCATCAAAACGTAGTTTAAGTGAGCTGCCCAATAAGATAATTTAAACTTTTCGTTACGTGTTGGAGGGAGGAACTCTATACTGGGTGGTCTATGAGTCGGACTGAAGTAAACTAAATACTAACCGTTCTCCATTCCTACTTCTAAGATTAAATCTATTCATGATAAAACTAATCAAATGCGCTTGGATCGTTAACTCAGTAACTCAACACAAAGGAACAAAACTTCAAACGCGAGAAAGAAAACTATTGATAAAATTGTTAGTTAAGTCGTTTAAACTACGAACTTGTCGCAGCGGAGGATCTCCTAATTATGGCACCTATGACGTCGTTATACAATTTCTTTCACCATCTTTGTCCTAAAACTCTTTTCTTTTTTTTAATTAGTGTTAAAATTTCCATATAAAGGCAACTCTGTTCTTAATTACTTTCAACGATCCTTTATAGTATTAGTGTTTCATACGCGTGTATTTTAACTGTGTTCTTATTATTAATTTCTTTTTATAAGATTTAAATTTTATGTTTCTATATGTATATCTATAGCTATAGATCAGCGTTAATGTTAATTTTAATTTTATGTCCTAAACCTCGGTTATTAAAGTTTGGCTTAAAGGGTTTGGTTTTATATTATTTTCATTATATATGAGGTAGAAACTTACCTATATACACGATTTGATTGGTTAATTTTTTTATTTATTTTTAATTAAAAACATTACCGGTTCTGGTTAGGTCACGTGGAGTCGCGTCCTACCCGTTTTTTCTGTTCGGTTCTTGGTAGGGATCGTCCCGCGTCAAGAATGTCTACGGAAGAAACGGCTTTACCCGGGTCCGAACTTTGATGCGTCGGCGTGAAATGACTAGGTCCTGGTAAGGTGGAAGCCGTGGTGGCGTTGCTACAAAGGGTGGAAGCGCAACTAACGCTACCGACTGCCGTAGTTAGCACCAAGCTACTCGCTCTTAAACTCATTGGAGACGCGCAACTAGAACCATTTGTGGTAGCGCGGATTTTGGCCCTGATTTTTTCAAGTCTACTGAGGGTACTGGCTTGGGGGGATGGAGGAACGGTTGTTGGTCGACCGAGAGCGTTCATGTAATCGGCGATTAACAACGTCAACTCAAGGATCTGAGTTAAAACGTTAAAGTTATAAAGGAATTACCTTTTACCCTAAGCAGAAAGTGAAGAACGAGAAGCCTAAACCGCAACGTGAAAAATGAGTTCCCCCATAGTCGATTCAAGATTTTCGTCCCCCTTACAGAGCGACGGGAAGAGTTGGTCTTATGCCGCGGCGGAGAGTTACTTTCGCGTAGTTTTACACAAGGTACATGCGTAAGTTGGCTCGAAAATATAGTTCACTTATTTCTTTATTTTCATGTCGTCTGCTATAGTTTAATTCCAAGGCTTAATATAATCTAGTCATTTAGGTAGTCGGGAATCGGCACCAGGCTGGGAAATAAGGATATTTTTTTAAACTAGTCCTTTGGACCAGTGACCCCCTAGTGTCTGAAATAATTAACTGGTCTCCGGACTGGTCCCAGCCTTTGCTCTCCAATAGATTTGCAATTAATAAACTGGTCCCGAGGACCAGTAACCCCCACTTCTTGAATTAAAAAACTAGTCCAAGCAATTAATAAACTGGTTTTGGACCAGAGGACGTGTGCTATTTCCCAGCCTGGACATTTGTCAAAATGTCAGATTTGAATTTAGCAAACATTTTAGAAAGCTACGAAAAGGATGACGTTTTTCCTGATTGATAAAGACGGAAAACTTAAAGGTGCAATAGAATGCATGAAAAACAATATCAAAATTCAACTTAACGAAACTTGAAAATTCCACGACGATTGAACCGAAAGAGCGCTAAAGAACAACGTTACGTTAAGCCTAGTTAAGCAGCCGATTTCTCAATAGTATTCCCCACTATCCCCAGGAGCCGCTACCATCGCGAACTACTTTCCGCTTGTCACGTGACATTAACGATGACCTAATATCAGAGAGAATTTAGAAGGGGAGTGGAAGGCCCCCCCTTTGACTCTATTAAACGTGATGACGCCCAAACAAGATGTCGCGTTGAGCTTTTTGGGGTAGGCGAGTTTCCGGTCACGTGTTCTAAAATCTCTCTGTTACAAACGCACCATACCGGAAATCGACCTGCCTAGATAACGTTTAGCAGACGACGTTGCTCTACATTCCAAACCACCCCTTCCACTCCCCTTCTAAATTCTCTCTGCTAATATATCTCTGATTCGATTGGTAGTTGAAAACGAGGCTCACCAACCACCCATTTATGTCCCCCCTTGCTTCTCATTTTACACGAATACCGTTGCTAAAGGCTGGAAAGGTTTAATGTTCTTCACTTTCTGCCCTAAAGCGAATCACCTTACCTTTGGTTTTGGCATAGAAAATAAAAGTTTTTCAGTTGTGGCTGTTGAAGAATGCGCGTCACTACGTCCCATAGTGGAGGAATCCCCACCGCCGCCGCGATCGGAGGAACCCATGTCCGATTGTTGTGATATAACTAGCATAAAATCATCCCGACAACCTCCGAAAGTAACCACCATTGAATATGGATATCGCACCAAAGGTTGCTGCGTAATTAAGTTCATAAACCCATATGGAACCAGGAAAAGTAATTAAAACTTAGGGACTCACCATGGAAACACAGTCCAACAAGGCTATACTATCTTCCGTCACCGCTAACCAAACTGACTGTTGATCACCTCCGCGAAGTTTAGCGCTATAAAGTCGGGAACCGCAGAAAGACCATTTCCGGGCGCAATTCAAATAAATGCGGACGCAATCCAAAACGTTGCGTCCTTTTAGAGCAATCCACTTCTCGCGAATTCTCTCCTGGTTTTGCCTGAAATGCCGCAACAATCTAGAAGCAATTAATCGTCAAGATTACGACATTAACAACAACAATAACAACGACAACGAAGAAAAAATCTAGAAGCAATTAGCCTTATTCCTGATCAGCGCCATCTACCCATAGCGGTGACTTTGAGAACTACAGTAAGCGGCAAGCCAATCAGATATCGCTAAAATCTGGTGACGTCATTTTTGGTAAGACCCGAGAGTGCCAGTCAGTGACGTCACCAGATTTTAGCGACATCTGATTGGCTTGCCGCTTACAGTAGTTCTCAAAGTCGCCGCTATGGGTAGGTGGCGCTGATCAGGAATAAGGCTAATTAATCGTCAAAATTACGACATTAACAACAACAATAACAACGACAACGAAGAAAAAGGTGAAGGAAAAAGTTTGTACTTTTCATTTGGAGGATCCCTGTATCGTTGAGGGAAAAACCTCTCTATCACTTGCTGCAATTGGTGTTGAGGATTCGCGGGTGTTCCAGTACTCCCCCGGGGCTTATCGGCGTTAAAATCACCAAACTCAATCTTTAAGGATAATTGGATTGGATTTTGTTAAACCGCGCGACAAAATGACTTATTTAATTTAAGACATATTGGTTAGGTGCTAACCTGAGCCATTAATGCCGCTAATTCGATGGACAAATCCCAACTAAGCGGAAATCGACCTTGAACCACGTCTTCGTTAATTTGATAAGCCGTTAATACGCGTTCACGATCAGTTTCCGCTTTGAGCAACTGACGGAAGCACAGCCGGTTCTTGTAAGTTAGTTTCAAGACTTTGGTGTTTTCGAATTTTCCCAAATGTTTTTCTCTTAAGGCTTGTTCCCATTTAGAAATGACATCACAGAGCTGTTCCAATGACGCCAGCCATTTCGTATTATCAAAAGTGGATGAGAGGAAAAGTATGAAAATGGCCAAAAGTCGACTCGACTCGCGAGTCATCAGAGTTTCGCCCTACGTAGTTGACCGTTTTATTGGCGTAGCTATACTGGGCCTGTTCACTCCCTTAAAATAGGTCTTGTGTTAATTAGCCATATGCCTGATCAGCGCACATGAGCATAGCGGCCAAAATTGGAACTATCATAAGGATGAGCTTAAAGTAGTGGCACTCTATGTTAACTCCCTATAGGGCATAATAAGTCAAACCCTCGGAGATGCCATTACTCCATTTTATACGAGCTAAGAGCGGAAAAACGTATTTTTAAATTTTACACCTGTAAAATCTTTTAAAAAACACTTGGAACTTGTATTTCTACTTACTTTCGAGGAAATACCACCGTTTTCTGAAGGTAAGAGTCTTTTTTTATACATTTATTACTATAGTAATAAAAACATTTAAGGTGAGCTAAGCCTTGGTCTTGTAAAACACGGAAGATTAGTGATTAGCGCGAGGATTAGCGTCGTTTTCAAAATCCACTACTTTAAGCTCATCCTTATGATAGTTCCAATTTTGGCCGCTATGCCCATGTGCGCTGATCAGGCATATGGCTAATTCGCTGTTACGCGGTTACCGTCGTCTGCTATCGTGTAATCTCGGTAATTTAGCTATAGCGCGAGCAGCTTGCGTCGTGATGCGCGTGATCGAGTAGGTTATGGTTAAACCAAGGAGCATAAATGTCTGAACTACTTTCAATCGCGAGTTTGCAAGTCCATCAGTAAACTAAATAGTTATTGGCGAAACTTTGATGTCCGCGTTTTTTAACACAGGCTCTATGGCCATTGTCATACTTTCTTTCGTATAATGGTCTTGGCTTTTGTAATATAGTAAAAGGGGTTGACTTACTTTGGCTGAATTCTGAAGGCAATGTTCCATGGACTTGTCTATGGGATCATCACTGTATAAGGCAAAGCCAGACTGACTAGAATCTCGAATTCCGGCTTCAGCGTTGAGCGTGTGAATAAATTCTTCAACGGTCGAAGAGCCATCGAATCCGACCACTTGGTACGTCCCATTCAGGTAATGTACCGGAATGCTATGTGGCAAGGAATGATGGTACGGGTTTTTGAGCAAAATACTTAGCACCTCCATTCGACTTGGTTTGCACTCGCGAGCACCGTTTTGAAGAGTCCTTTCCAAGGCGCGTTGGCAGAAAGTAGCGTATTTTCCAGCTTCCGTTCTGTCGTAATTGTCGTTGTTGTATTGGATTCCGTAATAAAATTCAATCACTTAGGTAATTAACTTACTTTGATTCGGCATTCCGTTGAAGATGGGCTCTCAGAAACCATAAAGTTCTGTTCTTGGGAACAAAGAGGGTGACAGTTAGCGCCAAGAGTTGCCACCCTTGAATAAACACAAAAGGCGCCGGATTAAGTTTGCTTTCAGCTGGCGTTGGTCTGTCGCCGGGAGAAGTGGAAGAATTATTGGAAGTCTTCTCAACCGATGACGTGTCGCATAAGAACAGAGATTGCGTAGCGCACAATAGAAGCTGCTACACGATGGAATAAAGTCCAAGAAAGAGTCAAAATTTTTAAACTCGGCACTTAGGGTTCAAATAACTAAAGGACAATTACTTGAACTCCTAGTCTTTGATGGGAATGTCTAGAAGTTTGTTTAATTAACTGGCAAAAAAGTTCGTTTTGTAATTCGGGGTATAGGAGACACTGTTGCAAGGAATTTTGGGCAAGAGCTATGTGGTAATCGATACCAGATGTTTCGAGCGGTACTGATATGAACAACTGGATGGACTGTACGAAAATTAAGTCGTAATTGTAACTACCACGAAGACTTGGAAGTAAAAAAAGCGCTTTAGCGACTTACTTTAAAAAGTTTCGTAGCTTCGACTTGTAGAGTGTCAGATGGAAGGGTAGTTAATGGTTGAGCTATGTTTTCCTTTGAGTATAATAGAATTGGGTGCCTCCATAAAACGCTGTCTGAAAATATAGATATTTCCTAATGATTGGGCCTAGTTTTCATGACATATTTGATGCGTCGTATGTTTTATTGGAATTGCAAGTACAACATTTTGAAAAAGAACAGTTACTTACTTTCATCCCCATCGACTTCCATCAATTTTGTCACTAACTGCTCAAACTGCGTCCCAACAAAATTATCACCTGATGAGACCACGGTCAAGTGGTAAAGCCACGAATCCTTAATTATAAAAAGTTTAATAACAATTAATTATAATTTAAAACTAAAACAGCAAGTTAAGAATTACAAAGATATATACCAATTCCTGTTTGGTCGCCATTAGCAAGTAAGTTGGTCCTTGGTGATTTGGGAATATTCCAACAGTATGCTCCGACTTGCTCATAGTGTCATCATGATCCTCTTCTTCGTCGCTATCTGACACGTGTGACACTTCTTCTACTCTCGCATCCCTCATGTTTATTTGTCCCAATGGCGTCTATGGGTTAGAAGTACTTAGTTTTCTATAGTCACCAAATATACGGGTGACGTACGGTTTCATTTGGCGTTTTGAAATACAGAAACATTCGACCTATCAGGACACACCAACACCGTCTGGAATGTCCATGCTTTACTTTGGTTATCCAACCTTCCATTGTTGGTCGGTTGTCCTCTTTGCTGAGCAATAAACGAGTGGCGTTTCTTCTTAAAACATTTTGCAACACTGAAATTAAATAATTAACCTAGATTTATCGCTACCAGCGCTAACCACTTCGTCACCCCAACAATACAAACGAAACAAACAATTAATTACCTTTGATCCATTCTTCCATCGTATTAACAGATTCCGCGGTTAAGTAGTAAGTTCTCTTTCCGGTTGAAATCTTGAAATTATAGATTTCGTAAGACAAATATTAAAAAAACGTCATCATTAAGTCTTGTCATCTCATCATACTTCGAACGTCGCGGCACCTTCCGCTCTAGTAACGCGACACACGTCATCCAAGGTGATAAGTCCTTGGGGTTTTCGAAAGACGTCATTCTGAGATTTAAAGTAGCTAAGGGTACCATTCTTTAAGACGAACCACCTGCGTCTCCACGTTTTGAGTTTCCCACCGAGTTTCGTTAAATACCCGCTCTTTTCAAGCGATTCCTATTAAACCGAAATTAATTCAAAGTCAAGCTTCGTCTCATGAACCGCTTCAACCTAACTCCACGCGTATTGTACCTTTTTGGGACTTAGTTCTATAATATTGGGGGTGCTTCTAATGGTTTGCGGTTCAACTGAATCGATACTTATCGCGTCGGAAGAGATGGCGTCAGGAGGAATGGCATAATCATCGGATAAAACAGATTCAACTGACGTGTCTGGAAAAACGGAGAAATTAATGGGATTACACAGTTCTATAGTCATCATGATCGATGGAACCGCGACTAATAGATTCGATATATCGATTAATTAACAGACGTGTACGGAGAAAGACGATTAAAAGGTTGAAAACAAATCGATTATTTTGACTTATTGCAAAAACAGATCGATTTAAATTATATCAAATAAAATGACAACGGTTGAATAAATAAAATTTAATTCTTTTTTTTTCTTTTGTTCGAATCGATTTCAAACAAATCCCAACGATTTTTCATCGGAAAGATAAAAATATCGGATCGGAATCATCCATCAGAAAGCTAAATTGATTACCAAATTAAATTTTCTAGTAATTCCCTTACTCTGCTCCTCTCACATTCAATGCCCCTTACATTTTATCAACGATAATAAATATTATTAAAATCGAAAGTAAAGCTCGGGATTCGGGGATGAAAAACTATCCCCATTTTAAGGAGAGACACAGGACAAAATTGAATTTCAGAATTTCGAAGTAAAATTGATAGTACAAGTTACCTCTCTTAACAGATTTGGTGGGGGAAGTTGAGCCCTGTCGGATGGGAGTCGAAGGAGGATGAAGAGCGGAGGATGAGGTGGAATTCTTCCCTCCTCCTCCTCCCGCGCTTCCTCCTTTACTAGGAGATCCTCCCGTGGAGAGAGACGACTCCGTTTCCCCGCTGGTCGTGTGAGAGGAATTGGTCGTTGTCACACGAGTGTCCTCATTGTCCGAAGAATCGGACGACTCTCCAGTAAAAGGCACGGATCGAATTTGAGATGCCCGCTGCGTAAGATTTCCGATCAAATCAAATGAAATCGCAATTTCTCTCTCAACTTCGTAAGGCTAGCTAGTTAGTGTTAGTGCGAACATACCCCTTTGACTGTGGCGTAAACGGGAATGTTCAAGTCGGGAAAGGCGCCGTTTGAATAGGAATCTTGATTTGGCTTGCTGTTATTATTTGGAGAACCTACCAATAAAAACATAAACTAGGCCTATAGATAATCTAGACTTTAAAAATAATAATTTAATAAGTTCGCGAACTGTATCTTTACACCATCAAAGCTATATACGTTTTGTCGGAAAATGTCATGGTATTTTGGGCAAAAACTACATCAGCTGTCGTGCCATGAAGCATAAACAAAACTGATAACATACCAGTTGGGGCAATTTGCAGAGACTCGGGAACCGTAATACCATTAACAGCCACATCATAAATTCGAGATTCCTGGAACGACAACAACGAAAAAAACTTAAATTCCTCATTAATTTTCATTATTGCACTTCATGAAGCGAAACTCGCGATAAAAGCGTATGTCTCCAGACGTTTACAGATACTAATATCAGGACAAACCCACGTGACAACTGTACGGAATTGATCCGTTTATATCCTGCAGCGACTCTTCAAGTCCTCAACCCCGGAAACGTTTTCCCGCCAATGTCACTAGCACCAGGGTTCAGGAATAAAAGGCGCGAAAAGGCACGCGGGCGAGCACAATCTCGAGTTAAATTAAAACACAAGACTCCTAGCTGGAACCGACAAAAACTTTTATCCATACAGCAACGTAGCGTCAAGTTGGCGCTCGCAAGATGTCTTTTCTAGAGCACACCATGACCCGGGGATGGAAGGAAGGGAGAGAATCTTTTCCTAGTTTTTTTTTCTTTTCGCTCTTTTTCTGTAGAAAATATTCTTTTTATTTCTTGAAGAAGAAATAAGATGTAGTCTAGAGGATTGGGGTTTTGATCGTGCACTTTGTGACAAAATAACGAAACTTTGCACAAAGTATCTATGTGTCTTAAGTAATCGATTAAAGATTGGAGGCATTCTGTATCTGTCCTGTGACATTTGTGACAGGCGCAAAAGTGTGACATAGTTTTGCAGAAGTGCACTCTGAACGCCCCCTCATTTCTCTCTTAACGTCTCCTTTCTTGGGGGCGGGCGCCTCTACTCCAGATAGTATAAAGTCTCGAAGGGGTCGTTCACTATAATACCTTTCAACAAAAAAATGCTTAAATTCAGGTGCTTCAATACAGTATTTTTATATTAAATAATCTTTAAATGTAAATATTGAAGTACTAACGATTATGTTTAATTTTAACTTTGGCAAACTATATAGAAATGAAAAACATTTTAGTGTAAAAGACATTGACAGGTACAATAGTTATTTCGATACATGTGAAAATTGTTATAAAACATACAGATATCAAAATTTTTGACAATAAATACATAAAAACATACAAAACTTAAATGTACCGAATGACAAATTATGTCATAGCTCTATCGCAACCAACACATTTGCATAGCGCGGTGCAAGGTAGTTGTGCTTTAACACAAGAGCACTGTCCACGGCAACCTTTAGTACAACCACATTTTAATATTTCGCGACACGACTCAGCAGCAGGAGGTAATGTTATCCATTTTATTTGCCAATTTTGCGAATCTTCTCTTTTGTACCATCCGTATTGGTTTGGATCTGGTAAATCAGGGACCCTTTTAAGGGCTTGGCCCCACACATGGCCCGATTGGAACGCTGCTCGCAATACATGTTGCATAAAAGCGTCTTTAGTTGGAGGAATATTTTCCAGTTCCCGATTTTTTTGAGTAAAAAGCGATTTTTTTCCATCATTTAAGTTTTCATCAGAACTAAGCTACATCTGTCATACATTAAAATGACAAAACGTTCGAGGGATGGAATCACTTCGTGTAATTTTGAAGCAGATAGTCCTTTTGATGGAGATAGGTCATCTATATTGATTTCTGATGTGGTCAAGACCTTTTCGATACTGGTAATTAAAACAATTCCAGGAAAATTTGCACAATAAATTTCCTGACTCAAAAAGACAAATAGTTCTTTCTTATTTTCGTCTATTCTTAAGAATTCAGGCCAATTTCGAGGTACTGCTTTTCTACCTTCAACTCGCACTCTAATTCCTTTTCCTCTTTTTTGCTTGGTGTTCACTTTTAAACTGTTTTCAATGTATGTGTCAAACACAACATCAACTCGACAAACGTTTCCAGTGAACTGTCTAGAAATGTATTTTCCGAACATCTCTGCGTAATCGAAGAACGAAGAAGCTGGAACAGGCTTTATCATGTTAAGGATGACTGCTCCATTAAGTACCACCATGTCCACCTCTGGGGTCGAATTTACCTCTTCGTTGACACAATTAATTTTAATGTTAACGTTAACTAAAAATATTTTCACTAGCGTGATTAACAAATTAGGGAATTTAAATTTAAAAACAGAAATAATTTCTACCTTACTAGAACCCATTTAACAATACATTTAGGCAATTTTACCTCAAAAACTAGGGATCGTAAAATTACATCTACATAACATATGGTCATTTTGCAACCAATATGTTACCAAAAAACTCGTCCATTTTTAACTAAAGGACTTAAACAAAGAAAAATTTACTAATCATGGGCACCTAGCCTTAATAACAAGTTTAAATAATGCGAGTGGTCCTAGGGAAAAAAGACGGACTCCCAAAATGAGACATTTTTATAAAATAATAATAGATATATAAAATAATTCTGAACTTACGAAATTAAACTTTTATTAAAGTGGTTCGTATTAACGTCTAGGGGAAATATTTTAAAAGAATAATAATAAAATAAAGCTTAATGCTTTTTATAAAATAAACTGTCGTCATTGAAATAACATTACATTTCCATTTAAAAACCTTAAAACTTATAGTATAAATAGTTAACGTTTCTTTGAGTATGTAAGACCCTTCCCAATAAATTTGCCAGTGCAAAAAATGGTAAAATAGTATGATGAACGACCCCTTCGAGATTTTATACTATCTGGAGTAGAGGCGCCCGCCCCCAAGAAAGGAGACGTTAAGAGAGAAATGAGGGGGCGTTCAGAGTGCACTTCTGCAAAACTATGTCGCACTTTTACGCCTGTCACAAATGTCACAGGACAGATACAGAATGCCTCCAATCTTTAATCGACTACTTAAGACACATAGATACTTTGTGCAAAGTTTTGTTCTTTTGTCACAAAGTGCACGATTTTACTAAAAATCAGCACGAATCCTCTAGACTAATGGTTTTCGCTCCGTCGCCCGGCCCTTCGCTCCGTCGCCCGGCCCCTCACTCTGCCCATACAGTTCAGGCGGGACACGCCAAGGAATTCTAGCGTGAAAAATGGAAGAAACGCGACGCGACAAAAGAGAAAAGAACTTCTTTTCAAGAGAGTAAACGCTCGACTCGAAATGGACTGGAATTCCTTAGGTTTTAATACCACCAACCAACTTAAGAATAGAGATAACATTTTTAATGCAACGTTAACGTTATTGGGCTTGAAATATTATGTCCGAGGACAGAGTTATAGGCATAATTCTTTCTCAAAAATTCGTCTAAAGCCTTACATTTCATGCACTGCTGAATGATCTATTTTACTGAAAATATAGTACCTTAATATCTGCATTATTAATAAGTCTAAAATATCATATTTTTACAAATTCCTGATGTGAATAATGTTGAAAGGTCGCTTATCTTTTATAGAGGAGGTCAAGTTAACGTCAATCGTGATAATGCTTTTTCCAAAATAATCTCATTACCCTACAACACGGAGACTAAATGTATACAAGCAGCAAAACAACATTTTTTATGTATTTCTGTAATAAAGCTATCTAGATTAAAGAGAAGATCACCTTAAAGTAGCGGAGTACATCGCAGAAGCCAACTTCCTCCATGCATTAAACTACAAGTGCGTTTCAGCGAAGTAAAAATGTTAAACATCCCTTTAAATGTACATCAATATAAAAGCAACAACTTAACTAAGCCTTCAAATGTGTTCTTTTTTAAAATGAAAATAACCATGTAGAAACATGACCGGGATTAGAATATAACGTGATGCAAAACGACGTTGCTAAACGCGAGAAACCGATTCAGTGGCGACTTTCTACTCGAAATGAAAAATAAAATATATAAACAAAATCACGTTGAAATAGCTGTTTAAGGTTTCCAACGTTACTCTTTTGAAAAAAGGCTCAACCGTCATTATCAAAAAAAAAATCGTTTTTAAGGAGTCAAACCATATACAGGGTGTTCCCGATAAGTCTATCATAAATTAAAGGGACCCAGAATCGATTTCCCAAAGACCAAAACACCCTGTATAGAGCGCGTAAATAGGGGGAACCGCTGGGAAAGAAAACTTGAAAACTTTAAGGCACGTCATCGACAAAGGCTTCTGGGAAAAATCGAAGAGGCGGTTTTCGATACATCGAGATTCGAGAGAAAAGTATCCTTTTGACCGAAGCAAAACTTTGTAAGCGGCTTTCGAGAGGATTAACGAAGAAAGAAGAGGGGCCATCGTTTTATCGGTCTGGCCCATCGGACAGTCTACAAACACGAGGGAAGGAAACGCGTGGGATGAAATAAAAAGGAGGTGAAGGGTCATCATGAAGTGCAGGCCTGATATCGATTGAGGAATGAAGAGTCTTTTCGTAGATAACAACCACTTGGATATTATATTACAGTTTGCCAGACTTGAAAGCGAGAGATATAGATCAATGGATATACCAAATATTAACTTCCACATTTATTGTTCTAATATCAGAATTCCTGATAGAATCGGAATTTCAGCGCTTCTCACCTTCGTTCCAGAACTACTATGAACTGAATGCTACCATAACAATATAGCGCATAGCATAAGTTTATAAGATATGTTCCTTCCATAAGTATGACACTACCTATACTTCGTAATGCTAGAGACTTAATGGGTGCTAGTTCGAGAATAGGATACACTCGGTTTAGCAGTCCATCTCCCTGTTTAGCTTGCACTAAGCCTTTCACAGCGTCTCACCAGGCGTGGCTCGCTTTACCTCGAATCTATGACCTACTTCACTCACTTCATGACAAGCTCCAGTTTCTAAGTTACCAGTGATAAACTCATGGAACATATCTTAGCTTGTCGGCCTAGATACTCGCCATTGTCCATGACCAAAGAATAAAGAATAAAGAAACACAGACTTACCCATGACGGAAACCGATGAAGGGGCGGTGTAGGGGGCTTCTCGTCATCCTCATCAACCCCGCATACGCTTCTATGATGATGTCTATGATGATGATGTGGGTGGTGGTGATAAAATTCGGGAAGATCATTATTAGTAGCTGGCGTATAAATCTCCGCGTAATCGTGGGTTTCGTTGTCAGTTCGTACAGTCCTTTTGGGACCGGTTGCGCTACGCGCGTCCGTTTTACGCTGCCCGGTCAAGTTCCGGTCCAAACTACCGTACCCGTCCGTGTTTTTCGCGTCCACGGGGCTTAGTTTATGATTGCGAACTCCGCCCCTGGTGGTGGCCGGTGAGGCCGACCTTGAAGATGGTCCACCGGTCGCGCTAGGAGAACCCGGTGCTGAATCTGTCACTCTGAAATGGTGCATTTTCTTACTGGTTCGAGGGGTAGGTAATGGCGAACCGTTTTCGGTCGTAGCGGAATTGTCCAAAGCGACCGAATCCAAAATGGGATCGTAGGCCACGTTAACGTCCAAATCGCAAAATTCGTCCGACGCCACTGAACTAACGATAGACACGTGATTATCGTACTTTTTCCGTTCGATTTTGACGCGAGGGGGAGCGGATTTTAATTGGGAACGTTTCTTGGAGTAATCAACGGCGGCGTATAATTGGTCGAAACTAGCGTCGAAGCTGGCGTTGCGAATGTGATGGTGATTACGTTGATTGTTACGTTGATGGCAATTGTTCAAATCGTTGGCAAGTTGGCAACAAATTGAATTGGATGGCGAGGAACAATCGCGACACTGATGGTGCAATTCGCGGGATTCCGAAGGATAACCGTCGTCCGATTCGCAACAACGGTCTTCGAAGCTGCCACGTGATGAATCTTCGGTGCTATTGCGGTGATCCTTTGTAATTTTGTTGCGGGAAGGGTTCAATTGCGATAGTTGCACCAAACGATTGCGCAAAAGTTCCAGTTGTTCGTTGCACTTTTGATTCTGTTCTCTTAAATGTTGGTTTTGTTGTTCTAACTGCGAATGTAAATTAAAAATGAAAATTCTTGATTAGGTTTCACCATATTGGATTACGTAAGTAATAAACTTAAACTTTGCTACTCATTTCTGTCTAGACAACAAGCATTAAAAGGTAATTTTGAAGTTTCTATTTCCGCGACAGACGACACGTACCTCTTTTAGTTTATTGGTGACCCATTCTTTGATTTTGGCCGCTTTAGCTTCAACTTGTTTGGCATCTTGAATTCGTAGTTTTTTCTGAAGAAAAATAATAAATATTATAATTAATGAAAATTCAAATTAAAATTTAATACGGAATTTCCATAGTCCTCATATCAATTCACGAAAATGTTTTTCTTTCGACGATATAAAAATAAACATCTATGACCCACAAAAGTGTACTCAGTTTATCACACCTCTTGATGCTGTCATATTTTTTGAATAAATATTTGAATATTTCAAAAAACTGAAAGGTTTTGAGTGGAATAAAGACCCAACCCTGGGGGAAAGGATTTTAACCGAAAAATGCAACAAGAAAAAATAAAAAGGCAAGCAAAGTATCAAATATCAATATTCAAGATTTTTCTTGCTGAATGGACAAGAATGCGTATCTATTTTGAATCTTCTAAAAGAAACCTTTCAGCCGTTTCCACCCTATATCTCCTCCATTTATTCAAATCCTAAGACGACTTTTTATAAAGGCTTGAAACATATTAATTCTCGGTGCAACAATATTGCATTTTTCAAACAAACAGAAGCAGATGATACCGAAGTTCCCCGCCACTTATCCGAGATGAGTTTTTTGAAACTCTACGCGTAGAGTCATAAGGGTGTGATAACTTTGGAACGCTATTTCTTAGGGTAAAATCCGCCCATGGACGTGCTGGTTCCACGGTGCTCAGTGGTAAAGCCTACCATTAAGGTAAGGAGGAGCCATTTTTACCATCCTTTCAAAGTAATAAACTCAAAATGGGTTTTTAATCAAAGGCCTAGGCTATTTAAGGGCTAACAAATGGAGGATGTAAAAGGTCGGCGCAGTAAAAAACAGGTTTTCCACCATAATCCCTTACTAACTGCGATGATGTAGGTATAGTTATAAAACTGACAATTATTACAAACATAAATCAAGAGTGCAACGTTTATTAGTTTTTTGGTTTTGGCTCTATTGTAAACTCAGCCTCGAAAAAAGATGTATTACGTCCCAAGAACTAACAACAAACCCTGAAACTATGGTTTTGTTATTTATCGAATATCGATTACTTTGTAAAAATCACCGCCGCAGTTCACAAGGTCTTAATTCTCAATAACATTATGCTATTTGAAAATTCAGAATCAAAAGTATCAAGTTTATCTCATCCCTAAACTCGAATAAAGCTAAAACTCTGATCCCCATTACGTAGTTCTGAATATTTCCAGTGAGTACTTTTACCTTCACTGCAATATTGCAGTGAGATACTCACTAATGAAACCCTGTTGGATTTATGTACCCTAGGTTCAGTTTTATACCCTAAAATCACGCACAACGTAAGTAGAAATGGGACTAGTTTGAAGTAGGACGTTTGTTAAAAATCCATAATTTCATATAGGGTATAGTTGGAACATAGATATAATAAATATATAAAGGTGAGAAAACAAGTAAAGAAGTGACCTCAAAAATGGGAAACATATCGAGAATAAAAAAGTCCCCTTCTCTTTCTAAACTAAACTAGTAAAGATACCTACAGGTTATTTATATTTCTTATATCTATGATACATATATCTACTTTCAAAACTCCACTTGATTTATTATAAAAGGTAACTTTAAAACTTGTTAGAAGTGAAACGTGTTTCTAATTAGATTAATAGGCATAGATATTGGAAAATCCGTAACTTGGCAGGTGGGTTGTAGATTAGGCCTAACGTTAAGCCTTGGTCCAGTAGTTATTTTATTAATAGAGGCGCTATAGGATAGTGTGTGTGAGCGGGAAAAGAACTAGGATTTCGCGTGAGAATTGGCTTTATCGTGGCACGTCAAAAAATTGTTCCTTTAGTTGTTAACAATTACAAAAAAAGGGCCATAAAAGTTACAACGTATGGCGACGCAGTTTTGTACGCTTCAATTGCCCGGCTAAGGGAATTATGGGTGAACAAAGTGTTTAGAGAGTATATTATGAACTACACCAGAGTTATGATCATGGTACATGAAAGAGCGGAGAAGGGAGGGGGGTGAAAAAGATATTAAAGACCATAAATAGGTTTTGTCCAGACTTGGAAAAACAAGTAGTGGATATCCTGAGAAATCATAGTTCTTTATGGGCTTAGATTTTGATGGAACGTTACCAAGCACATAAGAGAGAAACTAATAATGTTCAGAAACTACAAGAAACGTTGATTAATTGACAAAGGGTGAATTCATAAATCAACCAAAATCATTTATGTCTAATATATCTAATAGAGAAATCTCAATAATTTACCTATTAAATTACGCATTATAAATAATAACTATACTTTGTATATGAAATATTAATTTCCTTTTAAATTTCATATAATAAATAATTCAAAATGACTTAATACTGTATATGAAAGTGAATTTCATAAATTTTATATTTGACATGTTTCTACCTGAATTAAATATAAAAATATTCTCTTTGAAATGTTGTTTATGAAATTGGGTTTTACTCGTCGTCTGCTTCAGGTTTTTCCCAATAATTAAGCGCCATACATCGTAACTTTAACTTAGAAAGGAATTTAAATGAGGGGTTACGTACTTGTTCTTCAACTTCGCTCTCTAGAACGTTGATAACTTCTGGCGGGGGAACCTGAGGAGAGGAATTGGTCGAAGTGGAAGGGGAGACTCTAACGCCGGAGCCCGTGGAGGAGATGAGGCTTGAAAGCAATTGGTGGGGCTCGACTAGGAGACTCGAAGGACTGGATGAGGATGAAACTAACACGTCGCCTGCTGACGATTGAACCGAAGAGTCCACCAAACGATCCTCCATCAGCTGAGCCTAAATTGCAAAAAAAAAAGAAAGAAGAACAAACATAATTAGACACCAAGACTAGACAGAAATCTTAAATAAGAATGTTGAATCAGACAATGCCCTTTACGCAGTCTCGACTAGATTTGCTAATAAAGAAAGGTTATTCTTGATAACGGGTCACTTTTATTAGAAATAATGGACAAGACTTTGTCCAAGATGTCTGGGAACCCACATCTCCGTAATTAAATGTTGTAAACCTCCCATGTCCCGGTGACACTTTGTATTCAGTTGGACCCCTGTATTCACTACAACAGTTTACTTCAATTTATGGCCTATAAAAACTTACAGGCCTTTAATTCCCCAGAAGAAGCTTAAGCTCGCTCGAGAAAAAAAAAGTTAAGACTAAAAAGAAATAGCGAAAACCTGGGAAGTAAAAAAAAAGCAATAAAATTTAAGTCTTCCTTCGCACGCATTATTAAGCTGACAAAGGATAATGCCTCAGCTGCAATGCCGAGACAAGGGACGTACTGTGAACCCCAAATGCTTGACAACAGGTAATTGAGAAATCCCATCAACTTGACCCTTCTATGTTTGAAACTTGCCCAAGTATTCCCTACATGGGAATCAACGTATCAAGTATGAACTGTGAACCACGCAGTTTGCTCAGTCTTTATACTTTAAATTACAAAGACAGCTTGCTTAAGTATAACAAATCTAAGAAAATTTGCATTTCAGCTGTTAAATATTCAGATTGAAGTCAACAATGGCACAGATAAAAGCCAAAAACCCAAACAATTGCGCAAATTGCAAACAAAAAACTGAATATTCATCTTAAACGAACGATAGGCCGGACGGTAAAATGTTATAGAACATTTTCAACTTAAAATCGTGCACCCAAATAACATCCCCCTTTAATTATAGCAGACTTATTAAAAACACCCTGTATACTCCATTTACTAAGCCTAATTTTGACGTGGTTTCCTCCAAAATTTAATTAATCATAACACTACTCCCTCGGCAGGTTTAAAGCTAGTTTGAGAACCCTAATAATTTAGACATTCACTTCCTGTAAAAACAAGATCTTATTAAACAAAAAGAAAAAATCGATTATTTTAATGAGCAAGGTGAAATTTGGTATGTAAATAGATGGGGGGGGGGGCTAAATTAATATCGTTCCCAACTAGGTTATTACGTAAGGTAAAAAAGGTATTTTTCCCTTCACTCATAATCTAGCTAAGTGAGTTCCTTTACTTAAAAAGAAGAAAGAAAGAAAAAAAGACTCAACAATTCCGAAATTGGATCTAGAGCCAATCAGACGGAAGACATTTTTCCAACCCTATAACTTCACCTCTCTCGTTTCCGCTTTACGCTGCTAAGAATACAAGAGTAGTAGTCCAAGGTTCAGTTCACATATAAGATTAAAAATATTTAAAGAGAAAAATAGAAATAAATTAAATAAACAAGTCTAATGCTTAATTGGCAATTAAAATCTACTGAAATATGTATGTAGATACTTTAAATTGGTTTTCAAAAAATAATCAAATTTTTTTTAAAATATACGACCTAAATTTAATTAATATTTAGTCTGAGACGATGTGAAATTGATAAATAATATTTGATACAAAGTGCATTTTTAAACTAAATCAATTGGTGATTAAAAGGGTATTCAAAGTTTATTTAACAAGAATTTCGAAAATTCTCTCTCAGAGCTCTAAATGTCAGCTTTTCCCGGAGCACAGGTGTACGCAGGAAAAAACATTTCTACAGGGGCCGGTAGCAATAACATGGGAAGCTTCACGCCTATATGTTGGCTTTGCCCACATACACGGAGTTTAAAAAAAATACTTATTTGTTTATATCTTCTTTAATCTAATTTAGATCGAAAACAACAGTTCCAAACTTCATTATTATTTTATATACTATTTTGGAATAAATTATGAAACACGGCATGGATCTTTAATTTAAATTAGTCTGAAATCTTAGAAAACAGACCGAGTTTGATATCCATTTATAATAAACCTATTTATAGCTTGAAATATAAGGAAATTCACATTTATCAGCTAGTCAATTTTAATCCCTTATACGGACGGAATAAGAAATTTCCAGACGAAAAATAAAATTTACAATGAAAGGATTTTTGGGGTCGTAATAAAACAAACCCCGAACGGCTGAAATCTATCCCATAGCCTTTAAATCTCATTTCCCCGCAACCTCTATTATCTTCCTCTCCCCCACCCCCGTTTCGCCCGCACCCCTAAAAAACCCAATCCCAGTCCGAAAAATATTATCAAAGAATCAAAGAATCTAAACTGAACCCTCTAGCTCCAGGAAGAAGACTAGTATTTTGAGGAAAAATTCTTAACGCTTCAGACCTTTCCCGTATCAGGTTTTTTTCTTTTTCCTCCCAAGCATTCCTGTAGAATGAAGTAGAAACACCGTTAAAGCTGGAACCGAGAGTAAATGATGTCTGATCCCCCTAAAACCCCATAGTTTCTCTCTTCACCACGGGATTTTTCGGGGTTTTTTTTACCCGTGGTTATTAGATGAGATGGTTTGGGGAAATGTTTAAGTTCTCTACTTGATAGCACATCAAAATTACAATAATTACGATTTAAATAAATTCCAATTCAAAAACCCGGCGAGATATTGCTCGTTTCAAAGGGATCATAAAGTTGTCTGCTACACTAAGAACAACTTGTTAGTAATTAACTACCGCCAGCTATGTTTAACAGGTCTGGCCTATCGTCTGCAAATTAAACATTGCTAAATATATCCTTTCTAACTCAAATATTATGTGCACTTTTACCACATAAAAATAATGGGGCTGTCGTTTAGCCTTCCCAGACTAGCAGACGAATCCTCAAATGATCAACTCAACCACGCCATCTATATGACAAACCATAGTTTTTACGATAGGTCGAGTTCAGGTTGGACTAGAGGTTTTGGTAGGGGGAGCTAGCCTTAGCCGATAAAATCGGAGAAGCACTTCAAACTTTACCAATAGATGGGGTTATAAACGTTAAGGGCGAGTTCCGCTCACCCCCAACTCCGTACCACTATAGCCCCTTGACGTTAACGATTTCTTCTTTCTACTGCCTACGCGGAAGACTTTCCTTCAAATACTTTGAACCAATAGCGCAAAGGATGGAGCTTTACGAGTATTTTAGAGGAATAAGACCTTTATTCTCTTCTCTCTCACTTTGAACGAACTCTTTTTGGCTAAAAATCCCCCCGTATCCTTTAATACATAAACCCTACAGAACTATAAAAGATAGAAAAAACATTTATCGCTTAACATTCAGAGTGATCTTTTTATCGATGGTATTAATGGAGATCAAAAGTTGTAATCATTAGAACTTTTTTTATATGCCAATTAATGCGATGTAATGTTGTTCAATTTAAAAGTTATTCATCTAGAGGCTCTATACACCATGGGAAATAACTAATAATTTCCTTAAAAATCACTTCATTTTCCAATTCACCCTCCCTTTAAACCTTTATTATCATCGAATATATTAACGTTTATAAAAGTTTCAAAAACTTAATAGTCGCACGCATTAAGCTTGAAATGATGGCGTAAGTCCCGAACGGGTAATTTGACAATATATCCTTCCCCAGGAAATAACCAATTGATGGCCAATTAAGGGTTAAATTGATTTTAGCCCGGCCTTTCTCAGAATCACCTTTTCCACTTTGAAGCCTTTTTTCCCCTTTCTTTTTACCCCACAAAGTTAACGTTAAAAATAAAATGCACCCAACTAGCACTCCTCTCCCTTGACTCCCTATTAGATTCGTTTTGGCTCATTGATAGCGAATTTGGTCTAAATTTCCCTCTTCTATTTTTTATTAAGAGTTTGAAACTTTGGGGAAAATGGGGTTTTCCCTCTAAAGGCAATCTACTTTTTACTTTACGTTATAGAGCGCTGTTTAAGGTGTAGGTTTGGAAGGTGGAAGTAGAAAGCTAGACGGTTAACCCCAAAGGATTGCAAACTATACATAGACTGTAGAGATAATTTGGTGTATGGGTTTCGGTGCATTTTGATGTTTCAGTGTATATCTAAATGCTATGGAAAAAAACATTTATCAAGCAAGATCATCGAGTAAACATTGAAAATAAACAATTCCAGAGTATGAACATGAGCAAACATTGGAAAGAAATAATTCCTGACCATGATCACGAAAAAAACCTTTATTTTGGAGCATGTTGACGAGCAAAGCATGAAAAAACAATCCTAAGCAAACACTGCTCAAAACAATTTTAGCTGTAACACTTGGGAAAAATTTCCAACTGTGAAATACACGAGGTTGGGGCGTTCTCGAGCAAGCTCCGACTGAACCCGAGTAGTTCTATATTGTACACCATCTTTCCTTCTTAACTCTTATTGTTTAATCTTGCGTATACATTGACGACTTTCCGAAAGCGCGAGGGCTTGCCCTTTTTCTGGCTTTTCTCTTTTTTTCCGTATAGTTTCTGGGCAGCGCGATCTTTTAAGTATTAACGGCAACTGTCTAGAACCAAAAACTCTAGATATCAAATGCTTTCTTTTCGAGGTCCCTTTCCCTTCCTTAGATATTTCTCGCCTTTGTTTCAACGCCGTTCGTTCCTATAAAAGAAATGAGAGAGAGAGAGAGAAACCAAGAAAAAAATCTCTTCTTTTTGCCATCGCGATACCAAATTCAATTTTACTTCGGAATTGCTTTTTCCCCTTCTTTTTCTAGAGCTCTCTTTCAAGCTTTCTCTCTCTCTCTCTCTCTCTCTCTCTCTCTCTCTCTCTCTCTCTCTCTCTCTCTCTCTCTCTCTCTCTCAAATATCTTTCAAAATTCTTATTTTTATTCTTTTTATATCTTTTGACCTCGAAGTTTTTCATCTATACGATCCAGTCGCAGTCATATTCAAATTACAAGTGTGCAGCTAGCACCATTGTTTAAAGTGGTTTTTCTTTTTATTTTTTCAAGTCTAAAGTTTTGAGTTGAAACTATAAAATTTGAATTTATTATCAGTGCGTAAGGAATGATGATAATTTTGGGGTACAGCCATTAAATAGAGGTATGGTTTGTACTATACTAAGCCTTAGTACCTGAAACTAGAAGTAACTTATTATAGAGGCGTCACTAAGAATTCTTACACGCCTACAGGTATTAGACTGCAACTTAATTCGAGATGTTACTCTTTTAAGCTAGCAACTCTCGGGGTCATGTTGACCAAAATCAACCTCCCGGCAATAAAAATTCCTCATGCCAAATCTACAATTGCAATCATCCGCCAACATCTATACTTCATCCTACCTTTAAAAAATAAAAAAAACTGCCATAAAAACCCTTCCATAACAAAACCGATATAAGTCATCTATTTGGTTGTCGTGAAGGAGCGGTTTATACATAACGACGCGTAGGTAAGAAGCGCGAACAGCTCCAATCCATTAACTAGCGGAGCAGTCAGCTAGGCCTTAATGAATTTACACACCTCAATGGATAAATGTGCAACTGAGAGATAATAGAAACGTGGGGGAAAGAAACCAAAGAAAGAAAAAGAAATTTCATTACAATAAAATATAAAGCAGTGTGAAGTAGCATGGTACCTCGCGTTTCTACATGGATCTCATAATCCAATAGAGGATTGGAAAACTTTCCCACGTTTTGCGCGGCAGTTTCAATAGGAGTTTAGTATTCTAGCGAGAAAAAAAAACCTTTTCTCGTCCCCTTGATAAACGCAAAGTCCGTGGCGTTTCGTCCCTGAGTATGTTCTTCTTTTTTCGACTCGTAACAGGAAAGAATGAAAATAGAAAAAAAGAAAAAAGGTTCCCGACCAAAACCTCAATAAATTTTGAAAGCGCCGCTGCTACAGAGAGAGTCAGACGAAAACCTTTCCATTGGTATTCCAAAAACGTTATTATTCCACCAAAACCAAGTATACCAAAAAAATAAAAAGTGTGTCCAGAAAAGGACCACCTTTTTTTTATTTCTAGACTGCATTTTTTCTCTCCAACAATAGTGAACTTCTTTGAAGAGACTATTTATGACCATACAAAATATATTTATTTTCAAAAATAAAACACCATGTCCCGTGCGTAAAATTAGGATTTATATTTTCAACTAAATATTATTGTTAAGACTAAATTAAGTTTGGTAGTTTCAAATATAACCAACTCTACAGAGGTAGTAAAGACAGCCTAAAATTTTCCACGAAATTTTGTAAGAAAAAAAAGGGATATTTTTTGAAGACGCGCCAAAATTTCCAATAGCATAAACCGACCTTTCAATTTAAGCCTGTCGATATTCTATTCTTTTTCTTAGGGTTTCTGCCTCATGGCGGGAGTACAAAGGAGTTTTGCCTTTACCTTATCCTTTTCCTGCACTTTTTTTTCTTTTCTAGCGGAGTAAACCATTATCGTTAAGGTGAAACGAACTCTCCGGCGATCCAGACTAGAATAAACCGGCAACCCGCAATCCTCTTCTCCAAGAAAACGAAAGGGGAAAAAACCCCAACCCAACCCTAGAACTTTAGTATTATTAGTTCGTAAATTTTAGGCCAGTTTTCATACTCTCCAGATCAAACTATTTCTCGGAAATTCTTGAATTATTCAACGATGGAATATCGGTAAGGGGATTTGGATAGATATTACGAAACTATATCAAGTTCTACATTTATATATAGTACAGTAGTATAGAGGAAATGACCCAGAGAAATAAATGATGGTTTTTCTGTAAGGTTAAATATGAGGGTGCTTACAACCTAATACGAAATTGCGATGATAATAAACGTTGAATTACGTTTCACTTTAATAAAAATGAATATATTTCGTTATAAAATTTAACTATAACGATTGAAAAATTAATTTTTTAAAATTATTATGAATTTGCCCCTGAATGTTTGGTTCACCCATTGGTGTATTTCTAATGCTAAAAAAAAAGGTATGTACCAATCGCTTGCGAGCCAGTAGTGGCTCCTCCCTGTTTCAAAAGGGATCTACTAAGAAGGCAAATAAAGGTTCATTCATTCATTGCGTGAAAAACATTTCTACAGGCGCTGATTGAAAATACATGGAGAAGCTTCAGCCTGGTGGAGTACTTCTCCCTATTACAATTCAAATCGAATTTTAAGTTAAAATTACAAAATTTAAAATTTTAGAAAACGGTTAAAACTAGCCTATATATTTTTAAACGTCGAGTTCTACAATAGTTAATGTTAAAAATTTGGCAACTAAATACAACAGTTTGAACTTAATTTCTGTACAAATATCAGTCACAAAATTACAAACTTAAATCAACTTTTTCCTGAATGAATTCTAAATATAACATATGGGGTGTTACTTTGTATGATTAGTTTTATACCTTAAATGCAATGATATGAAAAATACATTAACCATATACGTTTCTCGTTTAAAATAATAACCATAAAAGCAAAAAAAAAGACCTCCCTTAGAAATAACGATTAAATAGTATAAAATCGGAACTGATTGATTAGACGCTTCCCTAGGTACACGGTTCAGGCTGGACTTCCAAGTTCAACTTTTACATCATTAAGCTAAGCTTATGAAGGAGGTCTTTAAAAAAAAGCTATTTTCAAGTCAATACGAAAACGATCGGGGATTTCAGTAATGATCTTGCCAAGTCTTACGTTAGGTATAGGCTTCGAAAAATTACCAACCGTTCCGTTATTCAAAACCGGATAAGGTTATACATATTAAATCATTCTGGGAATAAAAACCTACATGGAAATCGTGGTTAGAAAATATGAAGCAATACTACAGAATATAAGAAATAGAGATTTTAAGGGTCTGCAGTGACCAGTTTGAATTCTTGTTTATATAGGTTTAGGCTTAACTGTATTGGTCTAGGTTTCTTAAATAGAGATAAGATTGTTTTTCCTAAACATGTATCTCAAGTATATGTCACGTTAGATTAACTGCTATAGCTAAAATAAATAGGAGAATATCCGCTTTGGTTAAATATTTGAGAACTTTTTGTACGTGATCATTGTTCTTGTTCCAAATAAGTTTAATATCACATTTCATGCAATGCACGATTTGGCAGGTCTATAATTTTTTCCAGACTAAACAGATACGTCTCCGCATTTTTAAGGTAGATAGCTAAGCCTAATCTTTAATATATATATAAAAATAGGCCTAAATCAAACTCTTTCGAGGCGTTCCATTAACAATCACAATGAATTAGGGCTCTAACATAGATTATTGTAATGATTCAGTATTTTTCGATGCATCGCTAAGCCTAATTTAAATTATGTCTAAAATAATCATCTTTTGAGAGTTTAAAGTCTATAAATCACCCATCAATTTCATTAAACTCATAAGCCTATTTTAAAAACCTATTTGTCTACAATACGTAAGCACAACCTGGTTTAATAATGTCTAATTAAAGTAATCAATCATCGATGTTGTGTATACAGTCTCGAGTATTTACAGCTCATTACGCTTGAAATAACTAAGGGTATCGCTAAGCCTATTCAAGTAGAATAAATCCTTCGATAATAAACTCCAAGTCAGATTTTACGCATAATCATAATAGTGATAAAAATAAAGCAGCCAAGGCTTAGTAAAAAACTTGTTAAGGTAGGTAGAAATCATGGGGGGGGGCACAGGACTACAATTCTAAAACTAAAACCCAATTAACTCAGGAACAAAAAACATCGCTAGTCAAGTTCAGGTGTAAAGAGATTCGGAGAGAAAGAGAACCGAGAGAGACACCGAGGCTTAGATGGGTCCCTCTGGTGTGTAAATCACAGACAACTTGCCCAATTATTGCTAAGCCTTTTCCGCGATAAGCTCAGACTCGAAACACCCAACCAACACCCCCTTGAAAGTAATCATTATAAATTTGGCAAAGTAAAAGAAGGGAAGTCCAAAAAAAAATGGTCGATAGAAAACAATATGATCGGATTCACCGATAGGGGGCTCCAAAAGAACGGCCCGGACAGACCCGGACAAGAATAAAAATGGGATTTAACCCAAAATTAGCCGTCCAGACCCCTATCTTACGGGACCCCCCCCTCTCTTTCTACCCCTTACCTAGGAAATACCCAAGAGGAAATGGCTTATATGGGGGAGGAACAAGGAAGGGCTTAGACCCCCCCATGCTCAAGAGGGGGCGGACACTCGTTGAAATCCCTTAAGAAATGAAATTTTCTAAATCGAAATTTTGAGGAATTTATTATTTTGAATATTATCTTTTTTGACAGTAAAATGATAATTTAAATTAAAGGAAAATTGAAAACTGAGAATATTATAGAAATATTCGAGAATATATACTACATCAATTTGATAAATTTTATATAAAATTAAAAAATAATATTGAAAATGTTGGAAAAAAACCATTTAACAAAATTCCAAGATTATTTTTTCAAAAGACTGAACATATTCGAATTTTAGCAAGTAAGATATAGTGTGAGACCCCTTGCACCAGCTTCCCTCTTTCCTCGCTTCTAGCTTTGAGTTATGGGGCCGGGAAAAGTGCAGACATAAACTGGTTATAATATATTGGTAATGGAGAACCTAGGGAAAGATGGCCTATGCCTGTAGGATGAGTGAGATAGCGATGGAACCTAGCTCTCCGGCCGGTTCTCCTGGGGATTTCGTTTTGAACCCAGGTTGGCGAACGGGGTTTGCGGAAGGTAAAACAGGGCTCCCAGTTATTACGAATAAGAAAGGATTACCTTTAACGTGTTGTGTTAAAACCTTAATGAAAGACTAAGCCTTGGCCAGGAAAATGGAGTAAGTCTTCCATCTATGGGATAAAAGAATTTAAGGGGGGCAAGTTTCGAAGTCCTGCCTTGAACTCCAAGATCCCTCAATTTGGAGTCGAACGATAACTTATCGTTTGAGGGATTAAGTTATATGAATTATGCTTGCCATACAAATCAAACTATAAGGGGATTGGTATATTGAAGGTACTTGACACAAAGTTTAAAGTCTCTTATCAGCAAAGACACTCCATTTACGCGTCAGTTGACACTTGGCTTTATTACACACTGGAATTGATATGAATAAATGCGCTATTCAGTTAAATTTCCGCATGTACGGATACAAATAATACTAATAAATTAGCATCTTATATAAAAGTCTAACGAACTAAGCTGGAAAGTGTGCTGACAAAATATTATTCAAGTTCGAGAGTCTAGGAACCCGTATTTTTACAGAGACGTTACGTCCTTTGCTTCTACTTACATTAAAAATTAAAAATATACATGCATAATTTAACAGCTTCTATTATGTTTATTCTTAATTAAAAATTTCAATTTTTATTAATTTCCAAAAACCCTGTCTCTGAAAAGTTTGATTTAATACCGTTTTTGGGATTGAAAATTTAAAAAATTTGAATTGAAAGGAATTCACAGAAGAGAAGGTAAGGAAAAAAATGATTAAAATTCCCCAAGGGAAGATGAAAATAAAATTGCTTCGGGGCAATGAAAAGGATGCAATTGTGATTAATTAGGGGAGATCAAGACCAAGTTATTTCTACACAGAGAGAGAGAGAGAGGTCCGAGGCTCACAATAAACGTACACGATGGGAAAGATGCATTTTAGAATCATTAATTAAATGCAATTAGTACAAAAGAAGATTTTTACTTCTCCCCCTCTTTTTGGCACGGCCCGCGATTATTGTAATTAAACATAAAGGGGGCAGGGCAAACCCTTAAATAAATAATTGCTCCCAGCTTGGGGGCCTAGGGAAAACTAACGTAAAAGCGCTCTGCATGGAAAAAGGAGGCTTAAGTTTCATTTCGGAAAAATAAAAACGCATTACCAGGAAATTTCGGAATAAAAGTAATAGGACTAGCTCATTAGTCCAACGTTTTCGGCACTAATGTTGCAATACAATATTAAAGGCGGAATGAAATGGCTTAACCGTCATAGGAAATTACTGACCGCAATACCAGTAAAATGTAGTACTTATAATCACTAAAGTAAGTCATACGATTACTCCAAGTAAAGCGTACAATTTGCTGTACATTCATTAGTAGCTTCCATAATTACTTGGTACCGTCAACCTGGAAACGCCTACCTCCATTCTAAATTTAATTTAAAATTTATATATACGATTTTTCATTAAAACGTACGCCCGTTAGAAAACTTTAATACAACGATCGATTGATCCGTGGGTAGGTTTAAAGTTCAAACCCCATGCACCAAAACATTCACATTATGCTTCCCAACATCAATAAATTTAGATGCGTTCAACATCGAACCAAACTGATCCAATGAACCAAAGGCCATAGATGGTTGATTTAAGAACTATCTCCCAATACATGAACATTCGTCGACTGAAAGAATTTAAACAAACTGCGGATGGAACTGTACAAATTGCGTGGCATGGGGAAGGAGGGGCTCTTCCTGACACCCCTAGGGGCTTGCCCCCCTCTTAATTAAACAGAGTTTCATGATTTATCGCCTTGACTTAATTCATTTTTGGATGGCACTCGGCTCTCAGGAAAAGCCCCCTTACGAATTCTACGTACGCCCCAGCACGTGCAGACACTCGTCTACTGTACATGGGGCCTTTCTCTCCCCCCAAAGTGCGTGGCTTGACAAAACCCAATAACCAATATAAAATTCCATCTCTGCACTGGGAACCAAGGGGTGCTAGAATTAACCGTGTGAAACACGCCCGTCAGGGGCTTTCCAACCAAAACTCCCGCCGTTGCCGCTGCAATTCAGCATGCATGAGCAAACGCGAGAGAACGGGGTAGATTGCTTTTCATGCTACAACTATCGCACTCTTTTACTCGTGGTGCAACCAGAAGCACGTTTTTAAAAGTTAATTCCATGTTTCACGTGAAGAATAAAGACTTCGTGCAAAGATGTCACTGCATTCATTTTGGGTTCACTTCGAGAAAGGAATGTCTAAAGCAGAACGCTCTCTACCTATACCCTAGAATTTTCATTTAGACTGCTGGGGAGGTTTTAAAGATGTTTCCTTCCAAGTTAAGCCAAATTTAGTGCGTAACTTGAAACATCAAAAGTTAGAGAGGTTGGTCGCGGGAAGGGAGAAGAGTGGATGGAATATGTCGGATTCCTCCGAGGGATTGTCTTGGTGAAGTAAAACCCATTACTTCTAAAAAGCATTAAAAATAAGAAATTGTGTTTTCTTTTTTATTTTCCTTCTAACTCAAGCGCCCGTGGCGTTTCTGAGGGTGTTGAAAACTCGGAGACGCTACACGGGGGTTTGAGTTTTAGGGGGTGGACTATCTCACCACGATTTGTCTTCCTTTTACGATTGGCTGAGCGCCGCTTTTGACGTTTCATTCATCAAAGCTACGAGGTTAGAGTTGGTTTTTCTTACTTCTTTTTCCTCGTTCTTTAATTCTTTTTTATTTGAGAAAGCGCGGCCCCAAAATCCCTAGGTTTTTGTTTCTAAGTGTTTGTTGTCAGAGGTAAATACCTTCGTACCTAATAGCCAAGTTGAAAGATGGTGAAGTTAGGATTACCGTCGTTATTTACTCATAGAGACCTTTCATTTGAGTATAAACAACGTAGTTTAAGCAATTTTAAGAGTGAACCCCCGTAGACCCCAAAATTGGGGGTCTAACTATAAAATTGATATGGAACAAAGTGTGTGAGTACTTGTAGGAAAGCTAGTGATGTGACGATTCTAATGGTGATATTTTTAATGAATCAGGATATCTCAATTAGAAATTAACAACGTATTTTTGTTTCATGTACCTTATCACACCGGTTTTGAATTGAAAAAGGGTGCATGTATGAAGATATACTTCTTCGTCACAACATTTCATGCGTCGCAGCGAGCAACAAATCACGGGTCTTCACCAGCTAGGTGCATCCCACCTTATTGGCTCAAAACAGAGTTCTGAGCAAACAAGAGAAAGTATAAGGGGGTTGGGGGCATTCATTCCTCTTGGTAACCCCGCGGGGATTAGAGAATGATGGGAGACGACGAGAAGAATTTTGGGATAGCGTCTAATGGAGCGAGAGGAACGAAAAGAAAAACCCCCGGAAGGGAGAAAAAGTGAACGGGGAAGATGCTAGTTATAAAAAGAAGCGCCGCGGCAATAAGGGGGTGAATCAGATGGGGTGGGGGGGGGGGTAAAAGAAAGCCATGAAAGACGTATAGTCGCGGATTCTTGACTGTGAGCGATGGGGTTAGAGATGGCTCAAAATTTATCACCTCTCCTTAGGTGAATCCCGCACCAAGCCCAGCCTCTCAAATCCCAAACTATCCTTCTCTTATCCAGGCTCGTTCATTCTTCGAGATCTTCTAACAAACAGCGAGAAAAGCCCAACTATCTACAAAGATTTCCAAGCAAAAGATGGTGGTGTCGAGTAGAAGGAGGCAACGCGCCTACAACCAACCAACCATCGAAGTTAAAAAAAGGAACGTCTTAAAGATTAAGCATTAAGATACAATCTTTAAAGACAGACAGAGTGATCTTACAGGCTATTTATCATTTATAATAAATGGTTTTCCCTCTTGCAACCTTATTGGTCTTAATCTTAAAAATGTTTGTTGTTGTACACTCGCTTTGCCTGGTAATGGTAACGATTAAATGATTCCTATGAATGATAATTAAAATTGGCAAGATTTATTTTACTAATTAGACACGGAACAAAATTAATTTAGAAGTTGCATCTTTGACTTGCCATGGCTGATAACAGTAAGATAGTAATCTAACTATACGCAAAGTATTTTAAAATTAAATTAGTTGAAAATAGTTCGCGTCATTTGAACTTCTAACTTAATTTAACAAAGCTTTAATAATGTGCAAAGTTAACGCGTCTATGTTGTAGCAGTACGTATATTTTTCCAATTTGCATATTAATACGAGTTTCTATTAAACGTTTACCGTCCTAACTAAGTCATCAAAATTGAGGTGCCTAAAGATAACGTGGAATACTAATGACCATTACTATATGGCCGAAAGCATTTTATACCCACCCAGCAGCATGCAGGTTAGTTAAAAACTCTATAGTAGAAAAGATACTTTGGTCCTAACCTTACCGTCAATGTTAAAAAAGGAAGAAACGAAGCAGAGCCTGTAGGCGGTGACCCTAATTACGGCCATTATTCCCAGGACCCGATAACAAAAGAACATTCACCAGAGGACCAAGGAGGAATGGAGGAATGGGAGGGGAGAGAAAGTCCCACCAGTACTAATAAGAAAACAAGAGGCTACCAGTATACAGTCTTTGTTTCTTGAAGATCCATTCTTTTGTAACGAACTTTCTTTTTTTATATAACCTCGACACACCAACGTATTGTACCACCATATCTCAGGGTAAAAATATCGTAACTACACATAATTAAAGGTCGAGGTTCTCTAAAACGTTCTAACTTTGTTGTTAAATCCTTAAAGGTTTCAGAGAGACAAGTATTCATGGTCGCAATGACGCATTCAATTCTTCAAGGCCATGTTGAAGTATCCCCAATTCTTCCAAGTCATGGTGCATGTCCCATATATTACAATATGAAGAGCCCCCATGCCACGTCGAGGTTCAGTAAAGTTCAGAAGAACCCTGAAGTTACAACGTTCTTAATCTTACATGGTGAACTGTTCTTTTCGCAAAGGTCCTGCCATTCTTCCATCCATTGTTAATTAAAGGCGGCCGCGTTAGGTAGGTGAGGGGTAGACAAACCAAATTGGGGTTCAGAAGGCCCCCGCGGTAGTAGTCCTTTTCTTAGTAATGGTTCTTTCGTTTGACGTGGTGGTAGCTAGCTGGAGGTCATACGGTGGCTTTCTTTTTGTTCCCCCATTGTCTTCCGAGTCTACAAAAGGGGTGCTAAATGATCAGTGTTCCGGAAATCAATAATAGCACCCTTAATATACCATACTCTTGTTGCATTTCTATAGCTCTACCCACCCCGATAATCAAATAACGACTATTTGGTATCAAAAAGAAAAAAAGGGGGCTATCTAGGGTCAACCTTCATTACACAAGTCACTGTGGGTTCTTTATGACCCTGGCCAACCTTACTGACTCCTTGTCCCTCGTGTTTGAGGAAAAATGGTCCCGGTCATTTATGACGTGAACTTCATGACCGGGTATTAGGGACATAGGTCATAGGTTAATGCGGACATTTATATTTTCATGGTATTTGACGAGGTAATTTCGACAAAAGTAAATAACAGTGAATGCAGTTCATATAAACGAGGTTATCTTTTGTTTGATACAGTTTCAGAGGTCATAGGGATTTTCCTAACACGAATGATTGGGTAATATTGACCAATGGTCAGTCAGTCATGCAGTAATAATATCTGAGAAATGGAAATAATGTAGAAAATAGCTGAATATTATTGGATACAGATCTTAATTCTAATCTTTAAAAATATATCACTACATTAAAATGTCATTCTCTTTGCAAAAAATACAAACAAGACCTTCTTTCAAAGTAGGAAATTAGGCGCCATTCTTAAGCGTACGCAACAGGCTACGGTTAATCACTTGTCAAGACAAGCTTGTAAGAATTCGTTGAAAAGCCGATGACGAGACAAATTTGACGGGCCGGTCTTGGTCATTAGAGTACAAGAGCGACAAACGCTAAACTTCCAAGAAGACCGGCCACCACTTAGAAAAGGTTCGTAGTCTCTCCTTTTAACAAACATATAGGCGGTCGGTAGGAAACCCCATAGCAAATTACCTTCATTAAAAGGCGAAAGACTTTGGGAAAAGTGCATGAGTGAAGCATTATGGGCAGTATGGCAGTGAATGCATAGGTTAGTCTATACAAACGATCGTTAAAACAGCATGCACCAAAACGAAGTCAGAAGAGCATGCACCAAAACGAAGTCAGAAGAGAGAAAATTGAGAGGCTAGAATACATATTTGAGAACCTCGGGAATATCTCCTAAAGCCAGCGGTCAACCATGGCACGCTGCAGAGACAGTAAAGTATACTCAACTAGTAAGTATATCTATGAAGTTACAACGATCTCACAGGAAAAGGTGTGTGCAAGTTTCGAACCTTACTTATTGGTAATACCAAGAAAAAATAAGACACGAGAGTAGGTTTATATCTGCTCTTGCATCGCTTGCCAATATGGCGGCAATACACAAGTTCATGATCCTTAGTCGCTATTACATTTAGAACCAAACAAAATACGATTACACGAAACAAACAAACGTTATTCAAGAAGGAATTAAATAAACTCTACAAACAGAACCATGCCCATCCCCTCCCCTTTTTAACTTTTGGCTTCTCCCTGCATGGCCATCATTAAGTAACGCGCGCCGCTTACGTATTGAAGGGAGCAAGCGAGAATGATAGACTATTTTCATAGAAAACTTGGGAAAACGTGTCCCAATGCACTTCAACAACATAGCTATACTTCACAGTCAAAGGTTGACTCGAAGTAGCTGACGATGATCATAAAATTGGCCTATCACCTCCCCTCCCGCTATAGGGAAGAGTCTCTGGCGCTAATGGCTTTCTCCCTACTCTCATTTAGAGCGAAAGGAGGTTAGGCCTAACTGACTGTCCAAGGCCTAAAAGTAACAGTATACTGAACGTCCTTCGCGCGTTAAAACATTGTTAGTCGTTTAATCATCGAGGCCGGATTAATAGATTAGCGATACATGGAGAGGGAATTAAAACTAGAGACCTCCCCTATTATAACTCCACGTTCTGTATATCTACCCTGTCCTCTCTTGGGGTCTAAGAGGGCCTATTCCCTGTTATAAACTTCCTAATTCTACCCTACCCGGTAGGGAAGAGGGGTTTAGTTTTAGCAGAAATGCATAGCGGAAAGTGAGCGAGTCTATATGGGAACACGTGGAAACTTTAATTCTTAAAGGACTTGGTTCTGATTTACCCATTTCATTCTATCTATTTCCGCTACTATTATAGCTAATCGGAAGTGGGTTGGCACTCCAACGTTAATGTAACCCGAAGGCTAATTCTGGTATTATACTTAGATTGTTAAGATCGAATTTGTCAAAATGAGAGGGTCCTAGGCTCCTAGCTCTTCCGGATTCTTCAAGTATGTTTTATATAGGATATAATGGTTTAATTATTACGATTTTCGATGCTAGATAGACCTCAAATTTCATGCAAATCTCTCGTAAGTTTAAATCTCGAAAATTAATTTCAAGTTTCTATAGTTGAGTTAGGTTAGTAAAGTTTCGTCTGTTATTTCTGAATTGTTATAAGTTTAAAGATTAATATATACAGCTAATAAGAATCCTGGTTTAAGAGATCTTAGATTTTAAATTAACAGTCATTAAATTGAATTATTATACTGCTTGTTCAGCCAACCACGTAGTAGACGATACGAGCAAAGATTCGCAATTAAGAATAGTTCTAATTTCAAGTTTGCTTCTCGTTTTAACTCAAACAATTGGTTGAAAGTTTAGATAACGATATCAATTAGAAAAGCAGGTGCACTGAAATATATTTTAGGAACGTGCTTGTCTGCAGAAACCTACTTAAATTTGTACTGATAAAGTCAGAAAATTAAATATTGAAATAAATAAATTATAAAACTTAATTTACTAAAACATTCTTGTTCACCTAGAGAATTTTATAAAGTGTATTTTTAAATTGCCTTGCCTTAATTTTAAACTTACATAAAATTTAAACTTATATGTCTATTATTTTTTGAGCAAGGATTACGGGTAAAACTCACAAAAAAGGTCGCAAAAACCACGGATAAAAGGTTGTTTTCCTTCAGGTTCGTTCCTTACAGGTCATGTCGTACTTAACCTAAACCCTATTTTTTCTTCATCAACCGTACGAAAATATTAAATATTTACTTGTAATCCAAAGTTCCGGGTCTAGGTTATAAATTTTACATGAGAAAACTCAGTTTTCGAGACTACGATAGTCAAAATGACGATTATGTGTTTGTAAAAACGACCCTGTAAACTCGACATCTAATTTGACCAACAGCCATAATTTCGATGTACAATTTGACCAACAGCCATAATTTCGATGTACAATTTGACCAACAGCCATAATTTCGATGTACAATTTGACCAACAGCCATAATCTCGATGTACAAATTGACCAACAGCCATAATCTCGACGTATAATTTGACCAACCGTCATAATCTCGACGTACAATTTCACCAACCGTCATAATCTCGAAATACAATTTCACCAACCGTCATAATCTCGAAATACAATTACACCAACCGTCATAATCTCGACATACAATTTCACCAACCGTCATAATCTCGAAATACAATTACACCAACCGTCATAATCTCGACATACAATTTCACCAACTAGGTTCGTATTTTTAGCCAAAATAAAAAATGAAGTGATTAAATATTAAAATTTTCGTCGACAATTCCAAAGAATTTCACTTCTCTTCCTTTTATCGGATATAACGGAAGATTTCAAAAAAAAAAGGAAAAAAACGGCTTATAAGACCAAACATCAGAAGAAATAAATAAAAAGTTATAAAATGTTTCTAATATTTTTTTCATCATCTGGTTTCCACAAAGGTTTCAACGTTTTGCAATTTGAACTTTCTCGTAGCAATCAAGGTATTGTGGGATAGATGATAAATAGATATTAAATCAAGCGTAAACTTCGGTTTAATCTACTATAGATCCCATATCCTTTTTCCAGATAGTTCCCTTTATTCGAGATTCCGTCGAGAAAATAAAAAACCCTGCAATCTCTTTTTTTTTGTTCGATATAGTCCATAAAGTTTCATCATGTTTTAGAGATCGTCTTCTACGAGGACACTATATATATAGAACTTGTATTGGGGCATGGTTTGGTTAGGAAAAGGTGTCTAAAAGTACTACAAAGCGTATCACTCTGAAGATTCAATATTGATAAGATAGGACTAGAGTACATTCAAGCAAGTGTTACTTACAATAAGAGAAGTAGTGTTGCAAATTGCGGGTGGATTAGAAGTTAAATATTAAAACGGATATTGAATTAATATAAAATACTATAAAATTATTTGCGTTGTAAAAAATAAATAAAACTCAAAAAAATTATTTAAAAACAGAACCTTAAATCCAATTTTGATGAAATTGGTCTCATTTTGAAGCCATTAAACCGCCCTATCTCATTACACAACTCGTCTACTAAATATATCTTTCATTTACCTTGAATTTTAAAAATAAATAACCTGTAGTATATTATCTATAGCACACTAAGAATGGCACGAACTACAGAAAAGACATAACGACAAGGAGTAACGGCTCGTTTTTACAAGATTCCCTTTTTCCTATCCTTTTTTTTGTCAGCTTTTTTCTAGCTCCTTTCACCTTTGTCAATAATGCACCCGTAAAGACGTTCTACAGGAAGCGACGAAGCTTTATCGCTGTAAGACAAGAGAAGTCGAATACTTCACCAAATTATATAAAAAAAATTGTAAAAAAATTAGTAATCAAATCGCAATCTTAATTCTTCCAATCAATATTAATATTGAAAATTTCACTTTTAAAAAATAATATATTTACAAAATAAGAAGTATCCTGCCCCTTTACGGTCATGGGGATATAGGGTCCGATTTTCCAGGGACTTATAGAGAGATCTAAGGGTGATGGTCTCTTATTTTTTTATATTAAAGATATATTGGATGATAGGGTCCATTCTATTGGGGTCATAATACACTCTGGAATGTAACGTACACAATGTACCATAGTTTAATACAACTAGTTATTGGAATTAGTTTTAATACCAATAAATACGTATCAACAGATTCGCGTATATTCGACTAAATGCGTTTGGGAAGATAGCCAACATCCAGGGGTAAACTTTATAATGGATTTCCCATAGAACGCCTGTAGAAATGTTTTACCCGCAGCACACCAATGTCCAGGGTGAAGCCACCTTACAGGCTGATTATATTTAAAAAATATATTCTAAAACCGATCTCAGCAGTGATTTAGGGATGTTTTACAGTAAAACCTTTCATGCAAAAATACTGTATTATATTTTTATAAAAGAGCATTATGGGAATTGAACCACGCACGGTGCATGCAACTCCAGTAAAATTAATTGTTATCCCAGATCAATCTGTTATTCCCAATACCTCGTGGAATTTGGGTCCCATTATAGCCCCATACTAACTAATAGAACATTGATACGGAATTCCAGGCACCCAAAAAACCCCTATAAATATTGCAATTCCCAAACAACACCAGAGTAACCAGAATAGCAGCCCAACATCCCAATAAAATTTCCCACGGCCAGTAAAATCCCCTTGAGGATTAAATAGAGAACCTTCAGGACCATGTACGCCAGCCACCATCAGTTCTGCACCAAGGAATCATGGGAGAAAAATAGGAGGGGTGGTGTATGAAAGAAGGTTAACAATAATACCCCATTTTTTTTTTTTTTTAGAAGCGACAAGATATCTTGACAGTAGAAAGAGTACAGGATTGACTGTAAAAAAAGATAGATGCTAAATAGTCTAGATAGATTGAATATATACGGTGGGTGATGGGGGGGGGGTTCGGAGCAGATCCCCTGGCCAATCTCTGGGGAAGGTTAGCTCTCTCTCGCGCTAAGTCGTGAGCCACGCGTCTGACATACGCGCGCGCCCGGCGCGAGCAGGGGGATTTTCCCGCCAACTCGTACCCCCATATTACTCGTAACAGTCTGTGTGACTCATGCCAGTGACTACGAAGGGAGGTTTGAATCAAGGCACACAAAACCGTTGCTCTCTCTTTCTCTCCTCTCCCTGCACGGCCCGCTCCTGTTTCTATTATGAAAAAGATTGGGGTGCTTGCCTAACCTCTCTTTTTCCTATACGTCTCTCTACTCTGTTTCTACTCCAGGGCGACCCAACCCCCTTATAAAGTAGGAATGGAATAGACCTGACGAGCTATATACCGCTCATCTGGTGCACATGGTGTATTCCGGAGTACTCTTTTTGTAGGAATAAAGGATTGCGCGCGGATATCCTATGGGAGCAATATTGGTTTTAAGCCTCGCTAATTAAGACTGCATGAATCCTACATTCGTCGTAGGGGAATTTAGAAATATTTGAACAAGGCTAAGTTGGAAGACAGAGACGGTTTATTTATAAGGAAAAGAATCGATTTTTCAATTCCATATTGAAAAAGGGTTTAATATTAATAAATATATATAATTTTAACTTACTTTATGTTAATAATAATAATAAAACGGTGATTCTCTAATGCAAAATTTATGAATTTGAGATACCAATAGTAATAATTAACCGATTTCCTTTTGCTTCTGCCTTTGAAACGGAGTAAACAATAAATTGAGTTATCCTCAAAGTTTAACTCCAATGAATTGCCTTTTTTTGGTTGAGTCAGTAACCAATATAACGGCTATTTCCACACGTAAAATAACAATACAGACCTCCCGTTTATACAATATAGGCTCGCATATCCATACAAACAACTATTATACAAATAAACCCTAAATTATCCTAGATAAAAAACACAAGGAACAAAAAAAAACATAAGCAGAAAACCCCTTTGAGTAAAAATCAATAAATAAAACGATTTACAATTATAACGTGGTCTATGTCTCTTCCGCGTAAACTATGGTTCATGAATCTATTTAATTCTCTCTAGAAAAATATAGCTTAATAACTTGATGAAATTGGTTTTTAAAGCCTAAAATACAGGCTGTGTATTGGCCATTTTATATTAGTTTTTGCACGTGTAAATTGAATACATTAATGATAAAATATTAGGTTATGATATAGTCTTCTCACCTCAGGCGTTCCTTCCGCAAAGGTTGGACTGGAAATGACCAGCCCTAAAACCGGAAACGGTCGAGGTAACAACAACCGGAAGTAGTTTTACGTAGCAGCCCATCACCCCGGCCCCTTTTTTTGCACCACGAAAGCACCAGTTAAGTTTATCCACAAAAGAATATATTTATAATAATTTCAGCGGTTTAAAAAAATGAAAAGTTCTTTAGATGAGATTTGGGTTTTATCGGTAACGGTTACTCTAAGACATATTTCTAAAAGGACACAACAAAGGAAGCTAGTGACGTTTATACACGCTTATTGTAGAGAGAGAGAGACAAGCTCACGATCGTAAAACCTGACTGGCAATGAAAACCTTTCCTGGTCGAGTTTTTCCCCGACTATCTCGCGAGTTACGTATTGTAGCCTAGTTGGAAAGCTCGGCTCGCGTGGGGGACACGTAATGGAGCGAATAGGACTTCTATCTGAGGTTCGGGAGCGCACTCTGCCGGCTAGATTCGCAAACTGAATGAAAATCGCCCTAGTAAGAGAAGAGATATCGCGTCAGAGTGAACCGGGGTTGGGGGTTGGGGGGAAGAACACACGAGAATATAGTATAGGGGGTTTTCTAGGGGGATTAATACCATAAGAGGGATTAGGACTTGGATGGTTTCGTATAACTAGGATTAAAATTTAGGGGGTTTGTGTTAGTTTAAGGTGTTCTGAACTGACGTTATTTATTTTTACGTATTTAATTAAGGTAATGATTTCAATGTCATTCATTCCTGGGATTAGTTTTCTTACTAATTAAAGAAAAAGTTGTGTATGTCTTTTGTGGTAATAGAAGTATTCTACCAGCAGAACATTAATTGGTATTGGTGGGAAATAGAGCTCTAACTGATGCACTAGACTGGAAAATATTTAAGTTACTTTCAAATAAGGTTCAGAACTTAATTGAATTGAACTAACGCTATTTAAGGATCTAATTGGTTATTCACAAGCCTTTAAGTATTAATTAACCAAGTTTATGTTAGAAAAATAGATATTCCGTTTTCGTTTTTGCATATCGTTTACCTTTCACAAATTATACAATCAGTCTATAAAGAAGAAACCTACTACAATATGGAATAATACTTCCTACATCTGGTAGGGTACATACGGTTGGTTATATTGTCCTTCCGGTTTCCCCATAGGTTTTAGTACTATATGGAGAAGAATCGGGAGGGAAAATGAGAAAAAGCGGGTAAAAGAGGCGCGAAGCAAAAGAGGGAGGAAAAGGGCGGGAAAGCAGAAGCGCGGGAGAATGGAGGAAAGAGAGAAAGAGGGAAAAGAGCGCCAAAGGTGCACGTGACGCGGCCCGCGAATTTTATATCTGCCAGAGCAAAATCAATGGCAGCCGAGGGTGATGGGGAAAAACCTGGTAACCATGACAACCACCCTTTTCTCCCTCCGCCCTCGCGATTCCACGAGAGCAGCCCCCTTGGTTCTCGCGCCAAAATTTCACTGTCTGCACGAGCATGGCCAACTTGGCACGAGGAGCCGCTCAGAATAATAATAAAAAATAAAATTGAAATAAATTAAACAAAAGTTATAATATTAAATAATCCCTTATTCACCTAACTTATCCATAATAGAAGCACCTGGTTTGCTACACCAAAATCCACGAGTTTAAAAAAATGGGCTGACAATTTTTGACTAAGAACACAAAGGATCTTGTTAACTTCCCGCTTGATTTACTTCCGACTGCTATAGAAGAGAGAAAGAGAGACCCTCGTGAACCCGGGCTAAATAAGTCTGAACGTTTTAAAATGGAAATACACGATCAAAGCAGATTTGAAGTTGGGCCTATTTTCCATATAGGAGAGCGACTAAAGGAGCTATTTACAGTATTCCGACAATAGGACACTTTCTCTAAACTGTTAAAGCAGCACTCCACCCGCTGTGAACCACCTCCCCACCTTTTCAATGAATTTGATAAAACGTTTTAAGCTAAGGACCAAGAGATAGGGACAATATGCTGATTTCCACGCGATTAGTTACTACTTAAACTGGTTTAAATTAAATTGCCCAAGGAAACCTAATTTGAATATAAAAGCTCGATTTTATCGGGCTAAATTTGAACGATGTCTAGAGCGTCTCAATATAAACCATGCACTTTTCCAAAATTCCCAGCAAGAACATATCGAAAATATAAACCTTTTTTTCACAGTACATACACTTTATCATTAACTATTTCACCTAAGCTTAAATTAACATAGCAGGTAACCTATAAACTAATTCAACAAACAAACAACTCGGTTGTAACTTCCAATATTCCTTAACAAATTTCCATAAAACAGTAATTTCGGAAGCAAACATAACCTCCGAATCATGATCAAAGTAAAATTCCAGGTATAGTACAAATAAAACCAACAACGTTCTTGGCAAACCCTTCCAGATCGTTGCTATGGTTTAACCTCTTGACCTTATCGCCTGCCCACGACCGAAAATAGTTCAATATACCCAAGAATGTATATACGCACAAACAATTTAATGTAGCTCGGAAAACCCAAGCCTTTAAATATGTTAAGAACCAAAAGGATCCACTGATTCCATATTCTTGGATAAATTTCAACAAATTCCCATCACGGTCCTAACCAAACCAACCCTCTAAATCCTTCGAAATGCATTAAACCACGCGACCGCAAGCAAAAGAAGAAAAAAAAACCAACTATCCCATTCCCTGGAATGAAACCAATTACTGTCTCGAACCCTCATCCGAACCTAATTGAAATTAACTATCGAACTAAGGTACGGTTGCGGTTCTCTTTGAGTCCATCCCTAGATTGGGTTCCAAGAAATCAAGGAGTCTACGCCCTTTGACCCCTCCTGACTAACACGTCGTTAAGAAATACACCCTGACTCCCTATTCCGTCAGGTATGGTAAACAAAAGGTTAGGAAAATAAACTTTTTTCTAGGGTGCAGCGTATCCATGACAACGCTCGTTTCCGTCATAAGTTTCTGAAAGAAGGAAGGAAGATAGTGGTATTGGCACACACATCTCAATCTCAACTTCCGAAGTTTTACTTCTAAGGAATATAAGCTTTAACATCTTCATCTTGTCTCTGTTCTTTTAGTCACACCTCGAATAGAAAACTTGTGTATTTAATAACAACACTTACACTAATGTATAAATTCCATTCAATGTTAAAAACGTTCTGTAAAAACCTTGATTCAGGGGGCGGGGTGCTGTATTAAAAATCAAAATGTAGGCCACAAGGCAGAGAGACGTTAGGAGCAATCAGCAGACCGACTTAACCAAACATCCCGGAAAGAAATAATAATAATAAACCCCAGTTTTTCTTTCAGCTATAAACTTGTCAAAGAGTGTAAAACAATACTTCCGCATTCCCCATCTTGTTTTTAACATTTTTTTCTCTATATATATTCCTATGGAAGTAGACGTACGTAACGTTACGGGGGTAGGAAGGAACCTTTATGAAATCTCTCCCATAGGAGCGATGAAAATCTAGACGAGTTTGAGGGAATGGAGAAAGATTTCCAAAAGGAGATTATAGTCGGCCACACCGCACCACCACCAGAAAGCGCCCCTTCCCCCCCCCAAAAAAAAACACCCCCCCCCATATACTTCCGTTCCTCCGCCAAGTATATGTGCCTAAAAAGACCGTTAGCATTTGCTTCGAGTTTCCATAAAAAGGTATTATTTGAATTCCCGCTTTTTTTATACCCATCCCGTCGTCCAGTAAGATAATCTAAATCTGCCTCTTTTCATATTTGGCTTTCCTTTAGGTCTCTGTACAAGCGCAACTGATAAAAGAAGGGGAAACTGAAGCGTATGAATACGTAATGTTAAATATCATAATAAAGAAAGTAGTGATTAAAGAGTGAGCTTGAACAAGAGTTAAGTTTCTTTCAGCTATCGAGAAAAGTTCGGTTTTGCATTTTATTTTTTTGGAATTTTTCTCGATTTTAAATATTTATGAAATACGTTGATTTTAATATGCTAATTAGCTTTTTAATATTTGTAATTATGTAGGTATGTTTCTAACCCAGAAAACCATTATAATAAGTTGACTAATAATATTTCAAATTCACTTAAGATAAAAACAAGTTTCGTCTTGAAAACAAACCACAAAAACAATCGTAAAAACAAAGAAGTTCTTAAGGAAAAACAAAATTCCACGTGATCCTAAATCGAATTATTTCTCCACGAACTCGAAGCAAATATTTACAAAAAATTGCCTTTTTTTATAAAACAATTCCTATATACAGGGTGTTCCTTGCGGCAAACAAACAAAATGGAGATAGAAGTTACATTTCCCAAAGAACAATACATCAACCCCTTAATTTATTTACACACTTATGAGAAACACCCTGTATATAACGTACCCTCCCCTTTCCAAGCTACTTTTAAGCTATGCTTCTAAAACCACATATATTTCGAAAAAAAGCCATGTAGAGTAAACAATATAGAAAAAAAATCTACAGTAATATCTCACTAAGGTAGATAATACAACGATTTTTTGCATATATTCCTAATATCGATTTTACCCGTATACTTGGCAACAAAAGAAGCTTTAAAAATATATATATTCGTATATACCTATACATATAAATTAATCGATAACTTATATATATATATATATATATATATTGATTTGTGGTGTTAAAAAAAATTGTTACGTCTAGTAAGTAAAAAAAAAGACCCGAAACGGAAATGATATTCACTTCCGGTCAATAATATGTTAGAGGGAACTAGTAGGGATATAGTAAAGAAATAGCCCTAACATCGGTAAGAAAATTACGCCATGTAAGATATTAAAGGATATAACTAATCCCTTTTGAATTAACAGTAAATACTATAACTACCATCATAAGTTTAAAATATGTTTTTCATTAGTATGACACTACCTATACTCTTTGTAATGCTAGAGACTTACAGCTCATAGTTCGAGAACTTTGGGACATATCTTATGAACGCATGCTACCATGCCGTGTTCGTGTTATCAGGTCTTCTGTGAGCCAAGTAGATCTGAAAAGTTCTGACTGATTCATAATTAAGTCTTTCTCTATACAGAATCTTGGCTCACAAAGGTCCTGGCAACACTGAGGATGATAACTACGCATAAAGAAAACTAGAAAAACAAACTCACTCTTTGCTCAGCAGCTTCGGCACGTCTCTCCGCTTCAACGACCCTTCTTTCCAAATCCGCCAACTATACAAAACAAAACAAGAAAAGAAAAGAAAAAAAAGGGTTAATAAAGAATTAATAATTCATCAGACTTCCGGTATATAATTGAAAATTCATTAATTTTTAAATAAAAATCTTCCACAAAAAACCCTTATTTTCCCCACAAAGAGAGAAAGAAAGAGAGGAGAAAAAAAAAAGATTATATTTCTTTATCATTAAGTAAAGAAGTAGTTCGGAATAAAAAAATAATCCCAGAATCCCTTGTGATTATTCGCCGCTCTTCTGTAAGGAATTAAGCCTTCTCACAAAAGGAACGAGAAACTTCATTTAAATTCGTTCGTACAGAAGAGAAGATTCGGGTTCCTTCGCAGTCGTAGAAAGGATGGGCCCAAAATGCCCCAAGGGAAAATTCAGGAGTGCTTTCAGAACTGCATGGTGCTGCTCTAGAGCAGAAGATTCCACTCCAAAAATAAGATTTTCATTTACATATATACAAAGGCTACTAGAGTAAAAATAACGCATCTTTAAAAGGAGATTCATAATAAATACGTTAGGGACGTAGAAGCTGAACTTGCTTTAATGTTACGAACAATAAAACTTGGATGAAATGAGCATTATTCAGCATATATGTCAACACGGATCAATTATAAAAACGAGACAACAATCTATTATTATTTAAAGAAACTGTAATGAATACCCGTTTAATTTATGCATGCAGACTTATCAGAAACACCCAGTATATTTCCTTGAAAAGGTAGTAAACATGCAGTATTCAGTATTTTGACCTTTAATGTTTAATTACCGTTCATTTTTAAAAATGGAAGAAATTATAATTATAATTATTGTCATTATAATACGAATCCCAATTTCACTTGAGGTCAAAGGTCAAAACAGACTTACAGCACACGCTCGCTCCCCAACCAATTAGAAAAGGTTTTCTATTTTTACTTGAATTTCACTGTGTTGCAAATTATCTACATACGACTATAGTAAATGAGATTTTTCGTTAATTTGATTAAGTTCGCGCTAAATTAAATACTACAGTCGAATTCTCTCTCTCTCTCTCTCTCTCTCTCTCTCTCTCTCTCTCTCTCTCTCTCTCTCTCTCTGTTTTTAATTATATTAAAACAAGCGAATCTTCATTTTAAGAGAGAGGGAAATTGTTTTCTTAATTGGTCATGCGCATTGCCGCTTTCATCATGGTGATTTTTGAAATAAAATTAATTAAAAACTAGAAAATCAAATAATTTTTTAATATCTTTAAAACACACTATTCGTAAGTAATTTAAATTCATAATAACGTATTTATTAATATATATTATATACTAAACTTCATTAAGAAATGATAAAACTATTTTGCCTTTGACGCAGCAACAACAGCACCTTAATGAAAGGTTCTTTAGAAATTAATGATTTTGAGAAAAGTATAGTAAGAACAAAGCAAATTTGTCCTGTATGGTAGTACAAATAATAATGGATGAGTCAGTGGAAGGGAAGCTCCCAAGCGCCACCTAACGGAGGCTAAGACAACTAACAGGAGTTCTATCTGAACCAGGGTTACTAAAGAATGAGGTTGTTCACAACTACCTTAACAGCGGTTTTGTTTTTGTAAACAATGCTTTTGAAAGGGACCTTGACATACCAGAAAAAATGCAGATCCTCATTTACCTAACCCACGTGAAAGAGTTTAAGTTCTATTTTATCAGAAACGGCTAGAGTTGCGGAATTCTAATATTATTTACTACAAACAATCTATCAACAAACCCTGGCCGCTATATCGCGAGTTTCCCCTCAGAACTGAGAAACGCGAGACTCCAACTTAACGAGCTAGTGACGTTTTAAGTAGAGCAGGGCGCTGTCCTAACATGACGTCAATTTGCGCTGGGTCGAACCCATTACTAAGCTATCAAGTTAAGTGGACGAAAAAAACCCAGACTGATAATGCGGAAGAAGTTTTAAGAGGAGAGGAGAAAAGAGAAGCTCGAGAGACGAATTACTTTCCAATCAGAGTTTGCTGTACTGGGAAACGTACCTTAATGAATTTCTAGTCACATTAAAAATGCATTAGTTTTGGGTCGGCCTATAGTGACAACTCCGAATGAAGATTAATAACTACAAAAAGTCTCGCGCGCGCTATATGGACTTTAAGAGGATTTTGGCGGGAAATAAAAAAGCACGTGCTCTTAAAGGAGAGAATTTTTTTTTAGAAGGAGGCTGGAAATAAGGAAATGAAATTAGAGATTTTCTTTAGTGGGAATATTCTTTATTTATTAATTTCTTTGAAAAGTTAATTAAGATGTGGGTGTACCTCCTTTACGTTAATTCATTTTTAATTAAGTTATAATGGAATAAATAATGGCAACTTTTCATTTAATATTCGAGAGGTTACGGTTGTGTTTTAAGATTTTAATAATTCTTAAAAATGAGTTGTATTGATTTTGAAAATGAAGACGCGAAGATTAGATATATAACTTAAGCCTAGAATTGTAATGAATCGATATTAAAGTGGGGCGATAAAGAAAAAAAAATAGAAAGTATCGGATTGCAATTTAAATATTAAAATTGGACATTATTCATTCTATGATGAAATTTCAAATAATAAAAATCGAAAAATCCTAAGAATCTAGGCCTATAAATTGTTATTTGCAATAGCTGCTTTCGTGAAAATAAAATATTTTAGAGTTTTCAATTCTCAATTTAATTTTGCAATATTTATTTTAAGATTATCTAATAATTTCACCTAATTATTTCCTATCAAACTTTAAAGTTACTAGGCCTACAAAATAATGATTATAGAATTATAAGAAAATATAAATGATTATCTAAAATATTACCCTCTTTGTTGAATTGTAAAAAAAAAAAATTCAAAAATGAAATTCAAAATTTTACAAAAATTCCTTTGAGTTACAAAAATAGCCCAAAGGGATCGTCAGAAATATTTCTGCATTTGACGCGCTCAACAAAAGAACTATTTTAAATCTTAAAATTACTTTGAAAAAGTTAAAAGATGAAATTTTAAATTCCTTAAGAAAAAGTTCAACCAAATTTCTCTTGTACAGTTAGGGATGATCAGAACATCAGACAATTATTAAGTCCTTCCAAGAAATCACGATTATGCAATCTTACCTCTGTGAGTAAAGAGCCCACCGCGTGATCTCCGGAACCTTCTTCATCACTCTCAATCTGACCATCCCCTTTCACCGCTTTTTCCATCCAAAAAAAACTATGAACTAATAAATCTTTGTCTTACATCCCAGCTTGACTATAACCAAGTCTCGATGATCAAATACCACCATAACGTCATCAAACCAACAAAAAACGGCGCTGCTTTGCCTTCAGGACAGAATCCGAACAGTAAACCCCGAACGTACACACAAACGACAATTCATCCCCCATTTTTACCCCCATATGAAATTGGAATTGGGTCTAAAAATCCATCCTAGGTCAAACCGGGCTTTTATGATCTACATTCCTTCCTAACATCCTTCCGGAGATGATCAATTTGTAGTAGTTTTCCGACAAATTTTAGTATTATTCCTCCTAATAACGGTTATGATAGGATGACGTAATGGTTAGGTGTGGTATGAAAATTTGGTGGAAGATGCAAGAACCTGGATGGGGGTAGTAGATTTAATACCGCGTGTAGAGTAAACATACTGTATTGATGTTTGAGGCAGACGGCTTTTATGGGGAGAAACTCAACAGCGCCATCAAACGGACATATTTTGCGGTTACGTTATTAAAGGTATAGAATTAAATATTTCAAATTTCACGTATTTGACAAGAGCAGACCTTACATTTCTCACGTATTAACACAAATATTGAAGCTGAGCAACAAAGGTTTCCAATATAGCAATAAAAGTTAACACGAGAAAAAGTCATATGTATGTAATAATTCTCAAAACTTCTTTTTGGAAAATTCCAGACACGCAATAATAATAATAATAATACACTCATATATTTCCCAGACATTTCTGTCTATGAGTCACAAAAATAGGTCAAAACTGTTTTTGTTTTATAGCTATTTGAGATACGTGGATAGTGAGAGTGTGTTTTGCCCCAAGACAGCTCGCTCAAGGAGGGTTTCCCTGTGAATCAACTTTCTCCGATCGACCAACTCGGTGGTAAATCTTTAACAAGCGCCATCTACCAAGCTACTGTTGCGTGAAACCAATAATATTTAATATCGCGTTTCATTTAATTAACATTTTAGACACGTCTATTTAGGAAGTGTAATTAAGAGTATTCTAAAGTTAATTGAGTCTTAGAATAATTAAGATTAAAGGCATTGTACTCGAATAATCGATAAAAATCGATTTAACACAATCTTAAGACGCGGAACGTCGATAGAGGTCGCTTATGTATGGTTGGTTATTTGTAATACAATTGCATTTTCATAATTTGCCCATAGACGTTAAACAAACATACTCTTAAGTTATCAATTTGATTGGAATAAATATGCGTTCACAGCGCCAAAATGGTACAAAAGTTAAAAATACCTAATAGGAAAATTAACTTGGAACTATTAACTAAACCTTTCAAAATTAACATAAAAATTTAAATAAAGTAATTAATTTTAATATTATAATTAATAACGTCAAAATTAGTCAAACGAAATCGCGTAAAATGTTAATATAACCTCAGCCACAACCGCATAATTTACAAGAACAAATTTAAAGCAAGCCCATAAGTGTAAGTACTATACGCAATAACAAATATAAAACCAATTACGTCAACTATTATTACAGCAAACATAACCTTCCAATTATGGGGAAAACAGAACCAAAACAATTCTTTAACGTGTAAGCATTAAACGACTTTGCAAAGTAGAATAGGAAATTCTTAATAACCCAGAGTGCCCCGAGCCAAACAATATTGATTTCTATATTAATTCCCGGGAATTCCACCCTAGAATCGTGGTCAACGAAACCTTAGAGCGCTATAAAAGGCTTAGGAGATCAAAATAAATCCCTTATCAAAGGGTCAAGTCATACTGACCGGAAGCCAAGCACGTGCCTCTCGACTTAGCACTCTTATAGTAGATCGTAATATAGCAGAAAGAAATAAAAAAATAATAATCTAAAGTTCATTATTTGTAGTTAGAAATAAATCAAGAGTTAAAAGGGCTCTCTCCATATGGGAAAGCTAGAAAGTATTTACTTCTCTTAATGGACGTTTGATAAATATTTCGAGATCGTATAAGGTTTTTAATCTTATTTATAAAAGTTATAAACCTACGCGTCACGCAAACTGAATGGGTTCAAACGCAATCCGTATCTTTTCAAGTGGAAAAGATACTATTATTAATTCTATCAGACTATGTTGAAATATACCATACGTTACTCGTATTACTCAGTAAACATTCCAACTGAAGCGTATAAACAAGTCGAGAAGCAGGTGGACTTAACGCTCAACTTTTTCTTTCGACCAAAGTTTGTACCATATGATTCAATATAAGGTGAAGAAATTTAAGCTAGGGTAGTCCTAAGGGTTTGAACTACGGTATAAATTCTCAAGCTGATGTGAACAGTACATATCCGTAGGGAAAAAAAATATTGCAATTTTATGACGTTAAGTCGAGGACAAGTTTGATGTAATTAGATTTTTGGGGGTGCATGACGTTTTTAGTGGAGGCTGGTTATATGACCGAGAATGTGACCTTTCACGATGTTTTATGGATGTTTCTATATTAAATATCATCAGTTTACTACTTGAAATTGAATTTAACGAATTAAGGGGGGGGGGAGAAATCGCTTTGATGTAGTGCCTCTGCAAAATAATATTATATCATATTACTTAACCGTTATATACACCATATTCCAAAGGTAGTTTGAACTAAAACATTATTAGGTTTAGAACGTGAAAAGTGTAGCTAAGATAGAGGGTACACAGAGTACTAAACTAACCCATAATTGTCAAAAGGCATAATACCATAAGGCTATCACAATCTCCAAAGTAAAAAGGGTTTTCCCCCTAATAAGCTAGCTAGCTGCCTATCTAAATAATTTCCGTTCCGCTCGTTTAAGGTGGCGTTGATAAAAAAATAATAATGAACTGGTCGACTCGAGATTATTAAACTAACAAAATAAGAGGAAATAACTATGATCCAATTTTATCAAAAACAAATTCATATTTCGGAGGGGGCACATTATTCTTATCCTAGCTTTGCTCCATACCAAAAAAGCTGGGTCTAATTCATCTCTTTACGCCCAAAAAAAAATTGCCCTATCTCTGTTATTTAGTTAACCACATCGCGTTGCGTTCACCGAGCAAAAATGATTTATTATTCTAAGTCCATTACTGATAAAAATAAGCGAAAAACGGCCCATCCACCAGAAAAAAAGAACCCCTTAACCACACAGGACATATTCCAAAAACCCCCTTCACCCTTAGTTTTCCACACAGACTAAGAAAATAAAGAAAAATGTAACAAGCAAGCTGAGCTTTTATCTTGTTTGTGCAAACCCCCCCTCTTCCTTCCCCATTTCTGATAGCGGTTCGCATACTTTCCTATTGATTAATCAACCTATCAAGGGCAGGCAAAAGATATTCAGACGGGGTTAAAAAAACTGGGGAGCTTCCTCATTGGTCCGATAGATGTCGCCGCAATCACATTCGCCAGAGTTTTGCAAGGAAAAACCATTAAGGGGTTCATGAAAGAGAAAGAGAGGAATATTTTGGGAAAGAAATGTTTCGGACCGTACTGTGGCGGTCAAGCGAAACGTTATTTACAATAGTGAGTTTGACAATTTGACATTTGCAGTTAGAAGGGGATATTATTTTAGCGCCATCTATTTAGCTAAAAGGGGAAGAGATGAATTAAGCAAACGTATAATCAAGTTGGGAGTGTTTTCGTTAACGCTGTACTAGTTTAATTACTGTGATTATATTGTTTCATTAATTACTAACGAGTCTGGCTCTGAACCCCCCTAAAGTCCAAGATAGATACGTGAAGTTCGCCTGCCAGCCTTCAAACAAACAATAAACGTACAGTTTTCCAAATATAGTTAGTTGAAGCACCAAAAATACTTTTACGAAACTTAAAAATGTAGTATACTACCCGTGATTTTTCTTTAGATTTATGATCTTAAATTCTTACATTGTCAAAGATGTTTTGAACATCAGACTTAACAAATGACTTAATTATCTAGATAAATAAAAAGAAGGCGGGAAAATTCTTGGAAAATCCGATTTATCTCAAAAACACAACTAAAAATAGGAGGAAAAACAAGGGGGGATTATTCTACATAGCGAATGAAAAATGAGTGACCCCCTGTCAGAATAGGAGGTTATACAAATGATAATCCCAACGCGGATTCTTTAAGACCCTAGAGAAGGGAGACCCTATCGGCTATAGGGCCAGGGTTTTATGAAAAGGGGGTCTTTTATATTTACAAGAGACTCCTCTTTGTCGGGGGTGTAAAACCGTTCACTGGTAGAGCCTAAGAAACAATTTATGGCTGACTATTTACAAGGGAAACTGCATTGCGCGAAAAGAAAAAGAACATTGAGCCAATGTGTGATAGTCTAGTAAAGTATAGAAGGGATAGGGGCCCAGCACGCTCTTAGCAACTTTGGACTAAGGATTACGCGCCGCTTTATTTATAGATGGCGATTATTACCTTCCTTCTTAAGACTCCCTTTTCCTGCCTTTTCCACTAACCAAGGCTCCCTACTCCGCGTGCAGTTTCACCAAAGCGCGCGTGCCCCGAATACTTTGGCGTGCGCGGGAAGAAAAAGCGCGGGCTGCTTCTTCCTAGTACGTGGAGGATTAAAACTAGAGTAGAATTAGATATAGTCCAAATTTATCTATGCAAGTTATGATAAATTTAAAATACATTTGACTAACTGATAACGCAAATCAAACTTAAATTCATAATTCGAAAATGTTCACAATTTCTTTCGAAACCCAAATCCTTTTCGGGTTACGCTCTTAGTTACTACTCCCGAATTTTATCCTCCATGTTCCCTACTTCCCAAAATATTGGCGCGTGCTTTAGCGCTCCAGAGTGGGAATTTGGCGGGAGTTCGCGGGGCTAAAATAATGGGGGGTGGGCGCTAAAACTCTATATTAATCTTAGAGGGTCAGAGCCCAGAAAATATGAGCGCGTGCACGGAAAATACGAGGCACATAGCTATCCATGAAAGAGGTTTAGTTTAGGCGCTAAGCCTCGCGAGCACGTGTACCCACGCGACATATATAGTTGTTTCTTTTACACTTTTTGTCAGTAAATTTGGTAAAAACACGGGGGTGTCTGGGGGATTGCGAAGTTTGTTTTCCATAAATCATCTCGCTAATGTTGTTTAGGGGTGACGCTAGGTTTTTTTACACTAATTTTTCTATACTCAATAATGCATTGAAGAAATAACGTATAAAAAGGAACCGAGGCTTAAGAAAATGTTTTCTTGTTATTAACACGTCATTTTGTTTCGGCAGGTTTTCTCTCCCTACAAGTTATTGAGTCGATTCATCAACTCAAGCTGCGCGCCTCGAGAGCAGACAAAGAAACTTTTAGTTTTTCTTTAGGGGTAACCAATCAACATTCTCCATCTGGTATAAATAATGATGAATTATTTCAGCCTGTCTTTAATTTGACGCCATCAAAATGAAAAATCATGAAGCTAAGGTTTAAAGGCTGGGTCGTTTTCTCCGAAACGTCTACTATTCATCTACCTTAAGCCTAATCTTGCCTATAATGTAGGTTTAAGCGGTAGACCTTAATCATGTATATATTTAAGCTTAAACCTTAAGCCTAATCTTGCCTATAAAGTAGGTTTAAACGGTAGACCTTAATCATGTCTATATTTAAGCTTAAACCTTAAGCCTAATCTTGACTATAATTTAGGCTTAAATCTGAGGCCTAATTTTGTGTACAGAACATAGCTTATCTCGTTTAGAAGAGATGTAAAATAGGTCACGGTTTAACGATGACATTGCGGTATGTGGTTTACAAATCAACAGACACCCTAATCAACAAATCCCTTAAAACAATACCAAACTAAAATCCTCCACTCACTATACTAAAAGTGACTAGACACTATTGGTCCTAACAATGGGATTATAGCTTCGAATATATCTATTATATCATGGAATTTTAAACATATATATCTATATAGAAGGGTCTTTTATCTCTTGGAGCCAGCTATTAACATATTTAGGGATAATAATATATTTCAAAAGGCGAAAACCCGCCAGATGTCGGCTCAACCGCGGAAACTGTCTACCCAACCACTTTAACAAGGGAAGCCACTGCATAATGAGTGAAGAGGCAACAATGCGCGCGCTTTTCTAAAGAGGGCGCTCGCCCCGTAGCCACCCAGAGACAGCACCAATCGCGATTAGCATGACAATCCATTCCAGAGGGCAGAGCGCGAGGCCTCGTCAAACCTATACGAGGATAAACGGCTTAGACCGAAACCCCTGGAATAGTGCGGAAAGAATGTTAAAGGACAAGTATATCCCAGAATAAATCAGCCTTCCAACATGGAATACTATATACAATATTTTCCTATGATACTTGTCCTTTACGGAAGACCTATTCACTCTACACCGGAATCGTTTTAGCCTCAGAAATAACCGATAATATTGATCCGTTTACATTTTTTTCCTTCTCTTTTTTCTCCACTCTTTAGCGAATTCAGTTCAACAAACTGAACTCCCTGATAAAAAAATATTAACTAATTTATTATTTAAGCATAATAACGCATGGCAAGCCTTATATATATACATTAAGGCGATTCACGAAAGGATTCATGGGTTTTCCTTAAGTCGTTGCTTAAATATTTAAACTAAATCGGGTTTAAATCCTTCAATACGGTTATTTAAATTTCAACTTAGTAGGAAAGGATCTGAATATACTACAAGGAATAGAAACTACGACTCAACATCAAACAAACCAAAAAGTAACCTTCTCAAATTGAAACGAAACTTGTGAGATAATCAAAATTTGGAGGTATTCATTTCTAAATTAATTCGCAAAAATTCTTTACATCTTTCAACAGATGGCACCAGTCAAACTTCCGACATTTACGATGGTATAAACGATCCTTCCTTTTAGTTTAAAAATTATGTAAAGAAAGAAGAAGGAAGAGAAAAAAAACCTGTAGAAATGTAGAGAATGTTAAAACTTGAACATCAATAAATATTACCAGAGCGAAATGCCAAGGGGTAGGAAATAGCTGCCGGGAGATTCGGAGAGAAATCTTTGAAATTAGCATAGAGAAAAGAGAACCGTGGGATGAACGCGTTCACAGACAAGGGGGATATACGGAAAAATCTTGGAAAAGATATCTTAGAAGGGAAAGGATGTAAGGAGGATGAGGAGAAGGGATTGGGATTGGAAGAGGCTGAGCATGCACAGCGAGATGAAAGCGAAACCGTCATCCATCATAGTCAAAAGCTCCAAACGCCCCCACATCCGAAACTTATATCTCACACAAACCCAAAATTCTCCCCCAAAATACAGCTCATCCTATCTCCGACCAACGCCTCACAAGCTTGCTAGGCCTTTGAACATTTTTCCTGTCCGCGAATTCTCATTATAATGCTGATGGGGAAGGGAGGGGGGGGGGTAATATTTGACCTCCCCCAACCCCGGCGTCTCTTCCTTATTTTCGCTTTTGAAAAGCTATTAAGGATGGGGGGAAGAATAGAACAATAATATTCATTGGACGATGACTGAAGCTGATTATAAAGAATTCAGTATAGCTAGGCTTTAGCGGTTAGATGCATGGTATATTTCCCCGGAACTCTTTGACAACTTGGTATAGTTGAAGGAAACTGAGCCCCCCTCCCTTCTTAAAGTATTAATTAGATTTTAGAGGCTAGAGCTAACTTGCATAATTAGTTATTAACAATGCATTATGGTTAGGGATTTAAGGGATTTTAAGTCCCACACGGAATTTGAGGAGTTTGAAGATTCAGCGAATTTTCAATGGAAATCCGTTAAGCTATTAAAATGTCTTGAAGATTGTCATATTAACTTGTCCGTATTCTAATACAGTAATATTTATTCCACGTTTAATGAGACTTTATTATCGAAACAAAAATTTGTTTTTACTTTTGCACAGTATAGGGTTGAAAAAGTATTATTCCGACCAGTACGGATGGTTGGTTGGTTGGTTGGTTGGTTTAGTTGTGACCTGATAGAGAAATATCGCATTTAGTTGTCGTTACAACTCATAGATGGATTTACAAATCGATATAATTAATTTTAGCTAATTAAGTTTCTTGTCTGAAGAAACGATTAGAAATGCCAAGCGCAAAAGTACGATCGTATGTCGGGATCATCTTGTTTTTTTCCCTCAAAATCAAAATAACAGTTTCAAACCACGACTGTACAATTTTGTTCCATCGTAACGAGAGATTATATTATAGGTCAGAGGTGAAATTTTAATCACTATACCGTTAGGGAATAATCAATAGCTTAGAGAAGACCATAACTAAACCCACGCAAAGCCTTATAAAACCCAAGTTTCATGCACTGTCCATAAAAACTAAAAGACCTAACAGGCAGTAACCGTTCACAAAGAATTTAAGTAGGGCGTCGAAAACTTGGTTAAAAATCCCGGGGGTCCATCTACCAATTTAGGGTTAAGGCAGAAGGGGGGTGGGTGGGGGATAAGAGCTTCCCTAATTAGAGTCGACCAAGCAATTCATTGACCCGTCTACCAAAAACAAGCCACAAAGCCTTTCTTCTTTCCTATCTATATATACATCCTAAAAAGCAACACAGCACTCATTCCTAAGAGCTTTTCCTACCAGCAGAACATAGAAGCAGCCAAGGCTTAACATTTCGTCAGCTTCTATTAGAAGAAGAAAGCGTACCATAGTATAGGAGGGCTGGAAAAATCCTTAATAATTAAAGAGACTAGACACGAAGGGGTATGAAGAACAGAGCACAATGTTGTCTTCCTACTATAGCCAACAGAAGAAGTTAAGGAACCGGAAGTTGGTAACTAGTTTTATTTTCAAATAGAAATTAATTTACGTACAATTTTTGAAGAGGTTAACTTCGATATAATCAACTTTTGGATGTTATATTTTCAGTCAGCTGTTTAATATTTTACATACAATGTAAAGAAAGCTGAGCAGCGTGTGGTTTCCTCTATTCTCTATAACCCACTAGAACGTTTCCTTAAATTTTCCTTCATTAACTTCAATTGATCGGACTTCACCACAGGAAACGACCGAACTTTTTAGACAATTCTTTTATATAGAAAAAGAAGACCTCGTTATAAAGTCAAAAAAGTCCTTTCTTTTAAATATTCCTTTTCCTCTCTTTTTTTTTATATTTTTTCTCTTTCATATTTAAAATGGAGATAATACCTCAAGCTTTTTTGGCTTTTCTATGGCCCCCTCTTATTGATTCATTGATTTAAGTCTGTCCCTTTCTATTCTTTTATTAAGCCTTTTTTACGGGTGTAGTAAAATAGAATGTGTAGGATATTCAAATAGGGTTAGCAAATAGACATGTCTGGAACTCTGCAGGATTCAGCCCGAAGTTGGTTCTATTTCAAAAACGCGCAATAGGCGAAAAACTATTTTTGTTTCAACTCAATGTGACAAAGTTAAGCCAAAAAAGAAAATTAGAGATATGACTAGCGAAAGGTCAATTCTTCTGCAAGGGTTAAAGTTAAGGGCCAGTGAAACTTTTCTGTAAAATTTAGAGACATGGTAATTGTAATTATTTCCTTGAATTTGGTCTATAAATGAAACTTAGAGGTATAGAAATAATGAGTTCTAATTGGTCAAAGGTAAAGGTACCGATAATTTAATAATTAGTTTAAATATAGCGTGAAATTAAATACAAGAGTTTAATCTTAAATTCCTTCTGAAACTATAACATAAAATTTAATAAAAATAACTCAAATATTTCTTATATTCATCCCTGCATTAATTCAAATTTTCTTTATTGGATAATATCTTCGTTCAATACCATCTATATGGTGTTTATCATTGCGTATAAATCCGCCTAGGTTTTCCTCAAGTTTGTAAAACTTATTCTGAACTAAAACGCAATAAAATAAAAGGGATTGTTGCATGCAAGAATAAATTTCTCATCTAGCAGAGCGTGTTCATTTTTGGCTTCCCCTTGTTTTCTGGGCCTCTGGACACCAAACATTTCTACTGGAAGAGATATAGCTTGCCTAAAGCGGAAACGGGAGATTGTCTTCTCTACCCTTAGTACCCCAACATCCAAACGCATCCTCCTGTTAAATTCTACTTCCCTTTTTACTTCCTCGCTTGATAAAGGCGCCGGTTAGCTTTGTTGCATGCACGTAGCCCATACCCCCACCATGCCCCCTGTCTTCTTTTTAAGCCTTATCCACCACTATTTCCTTCCACCGTTTTCCACGTGCAATGTACGTTACACGTTACGAAAGGAGGCGGAAAACTCAAACCTCCGAGTGAAATAATTCTTCCACTTGGGATCACATTAACTCCTGTCTTTTCTCTCTGTTGTAACTAAGGGCTATGCCAAGGGGGTTCTTCCAAAGATTGGTATGGCGCGGGTCTATCTCGTGTACAGACAAAAAATTCACGGTAGAAAAAAAAATCCCCTAAATTTTAAGTTACAAGAATTCGATTCGTTTAGTTTTGTTACACCGCGCTTGTTTGAGCGTCAATATTTGTTACGTAGTTTTTTGCTCCAAGTCAAAATTAGGTATGCATGGTTTTCACAAAGTGAACATGGAAGTTATGAGGTTAGAAAATTTTTATTTGTGGGCACATCTTAATGCAAGTGAACCTTGCAGAAAAACTGCGCATTGAAATGTCTGGTCCAGAATTTATCTAAGTTGTATCTCCTCCTTTCCAGCTGACCATTACGTTACCGATGAAATAATGACCACCAAAGCGAGGAAAAGTGACCAACACAGAACCGCCTAGACAAGCGCTACTGAAAATGTTCTAAAAATTGATTATGGGAGTCTGTCTTGGAGGGATCAACTGGTAATCCATTTCATTATTCCACAGAGAGTGCAGAATCGCGTAGCAATGCAGGGTCCAAGAAAAAACTCTTGGGGGAGGAGGGGGGTCTCGACAAGTGTCCGAAGCAGAGCCCACCTTCTTCATCATCATGCACCCACCCAACCAACCGGGGGTCTACGAACCTCTTAAGAGTATGGGCCCTTTTTTCTCAACCCCAAAAATCTTCCAATATGGATGGACTAACTGGGGGTAAGAGTAGCGATCGAGGCTTCAATATCCTTCGTGTACACTGAACGTCCCCTCATTCGCGCGCGCGCGTCAAAGTCTTTTCCCGCCAAAAGTTTCCCGCCATTTGACAAGCGGCGCCGTGATGGATAGGTCAAGAGGCGAACGAGACACTAGGATGACATTATAAAGCCCCGTCAAACTTCATAGCACGCGCGTTTGCCCTTCAAGTTATAAGGCGGGAATTGGTCCATCATTGGAAGTGATTATGATAAACTTCGGTGATATGGCTTTAAGTTGTGGTAGTTAAGTTATACAACAACCTAACCTCGAGCTCTCCAGGAAGCACTCTTGACTGGGTATTGTTTACATCACAAAATCATCTGTATAACTGCTCTGAAAAGTCGCCTCGGAAGTATTTGAGCATCACTTTTCCTCTCAGTGTCATCAGTACTTGTCTGTCGCAAAATTTGGTCTACTGTCTTCTAGAGTTCCTCCTCTTCATGGATGGCGGTAGTAACAAGAATTATATAGGGCAGGGCGCCGTCTCGAAAAGGATTCTTCTCGGCAGTACTTCAGTATAAAACTACTACTAGTCGGCTACTATTTTTATAGCGAGCAATTTCATCGGGAAAACCCGAAGAAGAGTGGGTTTTTTGGGGTGGTAGGAATGGGATGGAGTGCGTCCCCAATTCCCTATCGTCCTTCCTAACTCAATGATTGACGTCTCTCCCTCGACTATAGGCACCCTCAATCGTCTCCTTTTTTTTCTTCTTGACCTTTGACATATTCACCCCGAAAGCCACGGGTATAATATCCGTCTATGCTCACTCGAGAAGAAAGCAGAGAAGAAGCATCTCTTGGAGGAGAAATTACATTCTTGATTGGACGTGTCTTCGTTACTAAGCCTTGGTCTCGTAGATCTTACGGAAAACAGGGATAAACCGGGCAGTCAATCAACTCAAGGTAGTATAACCCGAATTCTGCTGAAGATGTTCTAGATGATTCGAGCGGAAATTACGCTTTAAAGGGAAGGCGAGACGTAAATAAACCCACCCAATCGATGCTAAGCCTACTTTAATAATCACGTTATTTTTACGAAAAGATGTGGATATATATTTGATCAAGGCAAGCTGGCCCTTTTAATAAAATTTGAACTAATTAATGAACTATCCGTACGTAACCCTATCGTAAGAAAGTTTTAATGATATTGCAGCCTATTGCTTTCCCCATGGAAAGAAAGACAGAGCGCATGCGCTATAATCTTACTTCAAAAGGCTTAGGTAAATTAGGGTTGTTCAACTTTGACATATATATTGAATGAAGGAAGGGAAAAATCTAAAGCTTTAATTAAATGGCTGCAGGGAGGCCTAAAATGGAAAGGAACGAAAATTTCGGAGAGGGAAAGGGTGTAATAGGAACGTAAAAATGAAAAGACCGCTTAAGCGTATTAACTTTTAGATGACGGGGAAATAGAAAAGCTAACCAGGAAGCGTTTTATCACGACGCTACTTAGCCGCTCGCTACCAGAGGAGCTGCTGTAGTCTGGAGGCCGATTCTCTTCTTACAGACTAAGAAAGACTAGAAAGAAAATAAAGCCTAGTAATTCCGATAAAGAGAAAGAGATAGCCGTCGGGAGTGAATCCATCCCAAAAAGAAAAGAAAAAAAAATGTATATAAAAAAATATAATAGCCAAGGCCTAGCGCTAGCTTTTTCTCAACACGATCACGGGTTCTATCTCTCTCTCTTTTTTTTTTGGGCGCGCAATCTGAAAATCTATCTTAGCGTTCAATCATCTAGGCTTCTAGATGGCGTTCGTTGCTGCTAAATTAAGAACAGCCGTTGGAAGACGTTCCTACGTAGCTCTTAAGCGATTTTTCCATCCTCTCCCTCCTCCATAAGATTCGCTAATAACAACGAGAAAGAGCCAAGAGCGTCACTAGGAAAAAATAAGCTTAGATGATCGTTTCTTGGGAAGCGAAAAAATATCACGGAAAAAAACCCTAGTAATGAGCGGAAGTGAAAAATAGATCCGAAAATGATGGTTGCTTCGGAGAAGGGTAGAAAGAAGGGGCAAGGGGGAAGTAAAAATCCATTTTTGTTCATAAACGCTAGCGTAAACATAAATATGAGTGCGGTTAATATAATGGGTAGTACCACCTAAGCTTAAAGAGCTCTGCTCGAGTAATTTAGCCAGGTTGATGAGGAGACATTATTTTGGTGTGTTAAAATCCATCCGCCATCGACTTCCTCATGTCAAGAGCTTTAAAATAAGCACAAACAAGACATGCTACTTTAAATTAATTAATAACTTTCACATTAAGCCTAATCATACGTTGTTTGAGCTCATTTCAAAGCTCTAGCTGACCGAGTTCAATTTAAATATTGGTCTATCCGAATATACCAAAAAAGGTCCACGACCTCTCAGTATAATTGGCTTTTGGGAAATATTTTTATATGCCATAACAATCGAAAAAATGATAGGTCAAGACCCTTCCCTTGTTGGAGATAGTACCACCAAAAAAAAAAACCGCAATAAGCAATATCAAAATAGGTCGAGGCGGCATTAGAGATATAGAGAACTAACAGAGAATATAAGGTAATATAAAAGATAAAAGGTTGGTGAGAGTGCTCAGTGCAGAGAGGAACGCGTGGTGTGTGTGCATGGTGGTGGTTGCCTCTCCGCAGAACTCATAAATAAAATCTCTTTCCTCACAACGCGGCCAGAGAGAGTTCGGAGCTGATTTACGGGACCCAATGCGCAACCATTATAGAGGACTAAGGATAAAATAGGAGTGAAGAGAGATGAAGGGAGATTTAGCCATTTTCTAAACGAACTCCCATAAGCCTTGGCCAAATCCCAAAACCCAACCAAAATATAAGGGACGGTCAAAAGCTACCACGCCTAATTTCGCTACTGACTCGAAAATCTTCTTCTCTTTTTGATGAAAAATGTATAGAAACTTATTTTTGCAAGCCCATAGCAGGGAGGATTAGGAAAGGAGTCGTAGTATGATTCTACAACGCCAAACTAGACTCCTCCCACAATGAAGAAAGGGGGTCCAACTAAGGTTGTCACGTGGAGGGTTACTGTTTGAATATTCAGGTACTATTTTGCGCCCTCTATCCAACACAAAATGCACTACTTTCAACAAAATCTCGTACTACAGAGAAGGTTCTCACGAGAGGGTAGGCAGCTTGTCGCACGAGTTTGCGGGAACTCTTAGGGAAGTCTAAACAATCGTTTTCCAGCTCTAAAGAGCGGCAAAACGAAAAAGTGGGTAAAATTTCATCTCCTTTTCTACTCCTCCCTGTCTAAAGAGACCGCGTGGTATCGTTTTGACAGAAAAAAAAGCGCGGGAAATATCTCTCTATTTTAATATTTATCGAAAGGAAACCAATTTTTGAAAAAGGATCCGAAAGCCAAAAGCTAAATTATTGAAAAGAATATATTGAAATTTTTACGAGATCGGTTTAAGTTTAAAAGCCTGGGTTATAGAAAGGGGAAACGCCTCTTTTAAATTTATGTTTGTTCGGATTTGAAGGGGGGAGCTAAATTTTTAAGTGTTTATAAGCTTTCGTTGACCCGGACCCCGCTACTTGGATGTACAATATGCACGTACACTAGTTGGAATGGAAATCGGGTCCAAACCGAGGCTTAGAAAAGTTTAGAAATGAGAATATTATCAAGTAGTAAAAAGGAAAAGAGAGGAAACTCTAGGATGAGAATTTTTGGGAAAAGGAAATTCTGTAAAAGAGATTTAGGGACGTAAGAGGGATTAGGTCAGACGCTCTGCAGAGACTTCTAAACCCGACGGAAAATAGAGGGGAATGACACTCGCGTAGTTACTTAATTAAATCGGATTAATTCAATTTTTTAATTGTGAGCTTTTTAATTAAATCATTAAATCAGACTTAATAAATACGCAATCCAAAGACATAATATCTGTTCCTTCAGGAGTACGAACTATAAGACAAATTTCGATCAGGGCCGGAAATAAGCACAGGACACTGGACATTGTCCAATAAAATTTTAAAATGTCCCATAAATTTTTAAAAATCTAAGGGTCACTGGACGGTTGACCAGTAAGTTTATCCGAAGTTTTGATAACTTGACTATGAAGACGCAACACAATTTTTGCGCACTCCAGTGGACAATGTCCTATAAATTTTCCAGTCAAAGGGGGTGTCACTGGACACATGTCCTATAAGAAAATTTTCTTATTTACGGCCCTGATTTTGATAACGACTCAAATTCAACCTCCTCCAAGTGAACTGAACTGAACTAAACTCAGAAAATAAATCATATAAATAACCTATTCCATCTCTGCCAGATGCGCGTACACGTCACCCATCAAACTCATCCATAAGTTTTCCATCTTGGAAAAAAAGAGACGGTCAAAACATCGGTAGCTCTCGAATCAGGATTCAGCTTGGCTTTTTGCGTATATATATATAAGCAGATTTTTATGTCCTTTTTTTTTTGGGCACTCGGACCATTTCCCCGAAACAAACTCAAACGAGAAAACTGCATCAGTGAAACAACAACATCAAACGACGATGGAAAAACAAGAGCGGGGGAAACCAGTAAACAAGACGACGCGTTCGATATTAAAATTGAACCACCCCCACGCAGACAGAGTTATCTCAACTTTACAGACAAAAACAGAGGAAAACATTAACCCATCCATAAAACAAGGACCGAATGCATTGAAGTAAAATGAACACGAAAGACGGGCTAAAAAAAAGAGGAAAAAAAGTCCTTATTTTGAGTGAATGCATACCGAGAATCAAAATCTGAATAAAAATACACAACAGCCTGTTTTCCCATCTATATACCATACCACTTTTCCTTCTGCGATGTGTACAGGGTGTTTCTGATAAGTCTGGCATAAATTAAGGGGGATGTTCTTTGGGAAATCGGTTTTAAGTCGAAATTGTTCTATTAAACACTCTTGAAAATCATAACTGGAAAACATTGTCACTTGTGGCAAACAAAATGGAGATAGAAGTTAAATAAATTAAGGGGGATGTTCTTTGGCCTATTTTGAGTCGAAATTGTTCTATTAAACACTATTGAAAATCATAACTGGAAAACAGTGTTCCTTATTGCAAACAAAACGGAGATAGAAGTTACATTTTCGATTCAAAATCGATTTCCCAAAGAACATGAACCTGTGAAACACCACCCTGTATCGGAGAGTTTTGGGGAAAATGTCACAACGAAAAAAGTCCAGTACTTTAGATACGCCACATTACACAGGAGATTTAAAGGAATTTTTCCTTTAAAATGCTAGCATATATAAGATAGGTATATGGTAATGCATTTTCTACTATTCCCCGGAAGCGCATGCAAGATGGAAAGGTTTTTTGTTTCTGATTAGAATTTGATATTATTTTAAAACTTCATTTCGCTAAAAGGTATAATATGTCACGTTTTCTTTTCTTGTACCAAAACAAAGGGATGAATGTAAGTAAGGTTGGCTTTAAAGGGAATATAAAGTAATTGAAATTTTGGGAGTAAAAACGGCAATACCTCGGCTTGTTTGTTAACTTAACCAGCACCTAATCAAGTCACTTCAATACTATTATAGTTACAACTTTCCCAAGTAAACACAAGCGATGTCGAGGATTTGGTGACACCTGGTAAGGTAGTTTATAATCAATTACTACCAAAAGCTTACGCCGCGGTTATTTCCAAAACATTAAACACGTAGCCACGTATCTTATGTACAGACATAGAGAACAAATTGTATAAACCACCCACCTTAGACCCAGGTGCAAAAATCCGCCGTAAAAGTCATGTTAGACTAAACTTTAAAAGAAAGGAAAGACTATTACAACTTAACAATCGCCAGTTGGACCAGAGAGGGATATAACATTAAAGCTATAAAGTAGTGTAGAATACAGCCCATTTCAGAAAAAGAAAAAGAAAGAGTCAAGGCCTAACGGGTACTTACAAATCTGAGAAGGGAATAAAACTGCTGGTGCATGGATACAAAGTTACAAACACTACTTTTTATTTTCCAACCTCGTTAAAAGAGTACGTGATTGTTTAAAGCCAGCCCCATCTACTGAGAGATTCTTCATAAAGGAGAAAGGAAGAGAAGAGAAAGACGGTTTCAAAAATACACTCAACGTGATAGGGGGGGGGGAAAGAACTCATAATAAAAGTTATCACTCTAACGTCTTTCACTTCCAATAAAGTCTTAAACGAAAAGTGGTCTTTTAAGTTTCTTTTCATAACATTTCAGCACGAAATCTACGAAGATCTCATGGACTAGCTTTCTTTGACAAACATAGAGAGCACCATTACCATCCTCTTAAAGAAATGGCCGCCATGGGAGCTTAGGATGGGCGCCACAAAAACATCCAGGGGAGCTTAGGATCTATGCACTGACGCCGCAAAGTCAAACAAATCAGAGAACAAGGTACAAAAGAAAAACCTTCTACCCCCGCTTTACTAGTCCTCTTTATAAAATAGTGAATACAAAGTCCTTGTCATTAGTTAACAGTTGGAATAAATAACAGTCAAATGTTTCATTGTAGTTTAAAAATATTGTCCAAAACACTTTGTATACTATTTTTATCAACGCCTGGTAGGTAGCTTTTCCCTGAGCACCGGTGTGCAGCGGGTGGAACACTTCTACAGGGGTCATTGAAAAACCATAACAGAAGAAATAAATAGATTCCATTTTACAGATTTTCCTAAAAGGTTAAATATAAAGAATGAATGACTTATCTTTTAGCGGTTGTTTGAGACTTTTCAATGAAAAGGGGTATCTCTAGAAATATACCAATAAAAAAACAAGTGTTGAGAAATTCTTTACAGCAAAATCGTTTGGAAATGAAATATTATCAGCGGGTCTCTGAAACATTCGATAGCGTAGCTATGTAATAGATATTAGAAATATGAAAATATTGTATGAGGGAGATTAGACCGAGGCTTATTTGGTCAGAACTGGTAACTTTGAAGCCCATCTAACGTCGTTTGATTGGGTATACGAATACAATACATGCTCCATCTTAATCAAGCATTATAGCTAACTATCATTCTGATATCTATGGTCGAGTTGTCCAGTCCAGAATAACGAAAAAAGGTAATAATAACTGATCGAATTCTCCGTCGTTGGCGGGGGAATAACTTTCTTTTGCTATTTTTATCAGAAAAGTAGCTGCTTCTAAGCCTTGGCTTTCATATTGAAGAATGCATGCCTTTTTTGTTATTCGGCATTTCTTATCTCGAGAAATGGTATATAGTAACCATGAAAAAAAGAAAAACTAACCTTAGAAAAAAAGTGGGGGGGGGGGACGAGCAGGAAACGGTAATTGAAACACATTCCTTTTCTTTTTAAAAAGGGGAAGAATTTACGCCTGAATTTGAAAGCAAAAACCACGTATGTAAAAAACCTGATAATTTTTACTAATTAAATTAATAATAAGCGGAGTAGAGAAAATAATTTTTTTTAATTTATACTAAAGTTAGTTTTTATCTTAAAGTATCTGATTAAAAAAATCGAAAGGGTTAATGGCCGTACCTTGCCTGCAAATTGCAATCATCGGAGAAATGAAACGCGTTTTTACACTCTCACTAGCAACCAAAGGGTACAAGAGCGTTAAATTTTATTAAATTAAAAACAATTCCCCTTAGGATATAGTTTCGAAAGAACTCTAGGCACACGAGACACGAGATGAATATCGAAATAAATTTCCTTAATTAAATTAATTGAAAACCCTTTTCTTTATCTCTTTTCATTATCATTCTTTTAGAAGATATTTATAATATATAAGTAGAAAGTTGGCAGATAATCTTACGCTTAATTTCCTTTAACTTTTCTTTCTCTTTTAAGTTCTGTAAATTAGATTAAATTATATATATATATATAGTCAGAAGTCCATTAAATTAGCCTAGGAAGTAACCAAAAGCGGGGTTTGGGACTCCCCTCTCTTGTGTAGCAATACTGAAGAAGGGCGACACCTTCGCCACCTCGCGGTAATTTTTCTCAGATCTCCGGTTTAAGTGCGACTCGTACGCCAAAATTTGCCCTATCGAGAGAGAAAAAACTATTGGCCGAAAACGCCCCCTTCCACTGTAAAACCGAGCTCTCTTTAGCATAGGAGAAGGGAATGGGGGTGTGAATTTTGGAACAGTCAAGGTCATTCAGTTTTTTTATGACTCTTCATAAACCTATTGAAAAAAAAACTATTTAAAGGGAGGGTGAAGTAGAAAATCAAGTGATTTTTTATCGATTCTTCTACTAATTACAAGACCAGTCTGCATAGCCAAACATTCAGGAAATACTTCCGAATGATTTTAAAATTCAAATAAGGTTCAGATTTAAAGGATAATTTTAAATAAGGACGTCCGACCAATCGCGTAACCCCCTGCCTTTTTATAATTAGTAGAAGAATCGATAAAAAGACCACTTGATTTTCTACTTCACCCTCCCTTTAACAACCGTGGCCGTTCCTTTTTAATTTTACACGGAATTTTATTCCGTTAAAATTTAAGAAACGGCACCAAAACCCCTGTCCCTGTCCCTGTCCCTGTGCCGGACGAACGCTTACGATGAGAGAGAGAGGGAAACCGGTCGCGTCCGCGAAACGTACGCTTACGATGAGAGAATCAGAGAGAGAGATCGCTAGCGTACGCGTGGCGATACGAAGCTCCGCGTAGAGAGAGAACTGCCTGCCTGGTATATTAGTGAGAGTGGGAAGAGGGAGAAGGGGCAACCCGCTCGGAGAGAGAGGAAAGAAAGGTAGTTTAAATCTCGCGGGCTTTTTTGAGTGAAGGGAAACAAGATGATAATTTTCGTGCACTACTGCACTTTGTGCGCGTGATACATCAGAGATTATGCTGGATGGTTAGGTTAGGTTTCGTAAAATAGAGGGGACGGTTTACGGTCATAGTGATTTCTGGTTTAGGGGATCCAGGATTTTGTTTAAATACATTATTTGATTCGTATGGTTTTTAAAAATTATACTTTAGTGGGGTGCACAATTTAGTTTCATTAATATTATTTGAAATGTGACGTTATTAGAAATTAAAGGGATACACGATTGTGTTTCAGAAATGTTTTTAGTTGTACGATTTATTGGAGATCAACTATACGGGGGGTAACGTGAGCCGTGTAAAATTACTATTAAGGCCCAGCCCTTGGGCCATCTTGTTTTAATTTTTTATAAAGCAAACAATCTACCCTTTAAAGATCCAGCGTTCATGGGCTGAAGAAGTCACGCCCCGCTCACGTCAAGAAAGACTTCCTAGAGAGGAGCTCGAGATTTCTAACTGTGTTAGGAAAGGGGGAAAAATTTAACCCCCTATCCATGGAGCTAGAAGGAGTTTTTATCCCAGCAGAGACGTACGCTATACCAGCCATTGTAATTGTTCACTTCCTAGGCTAATTTAATGGACTTCTGATATAGTATATCTTCTTTTAATCTGGAATATTAAAACATTTTTTGAAAAAGAAAGAAAGAAAGGGAGAAATTTCTGCATTGCAAAAGTTTGAATTAGATTATGTAAATTTCGGTAGTAAAAATAGTAGTATAAAAATGAATATATTTAGCTGTATTTTAAATAAAGATTCAACGCTTATTTCTGTTGAAATATTTCGCTAACACGAGATTGTAAGGTAATAATTTTAGATGTAAAAAGATGATACAACGATGCAAATTTTTAAATTTCAACCCTAACAAAAAATGTTTCCCTTGACAAACGGGGTTTGTCCAAACCTCTGACGATTTCGGAAATACATCAAACTTTCAAAATCTAAAGCGCAAACACTTCCCGGTGCCAAACTAAGGCCCAAAATCCAGGGAAAAAGAGAATAGAATCTATAAAAAAACCGTCTGTGCCGAAATCCCAATAAAAATTTATATCACCGAAACCTTGATTCTACAAACACTGTATCAGAGAAGAACGGAGCGGAGCTATGGGTGAAATCGAATTTTCTCTTCAAAAGAAGAGCATCGACAGTGTCGAAAATACTATTACCCATATAAAAATAAAACTCATGGAACGAGAAAATTCCCGGACTCCCCCAGAAAAAAAACCTCCTTTCCATCTAGTTAAATTGATTCAATACCTACAAACCTTGGTGAAGGTGGATAATCCTGGCACCTATTTCACCTTCGCCCAATATTACTTCATTGTAACTAAAACGTTACATATTCCAAGGCAGAAGAGACTGTTCAAAGCTCGCCTAAGGCTCTTTTGTAACCAATATTTTCTATACCTTTATCAAATGAAATGGATGTAATAAAGGATAGAGATGGGGATATGGGATGAACATAGATGGATAACACTCATTTTAGGCTATGTATGTATTAGTTCTATTACGGTAAACATTTTCACCCACGCGTTATGCCCGATTTTGCCCACCCTTCCTTTTGTCGTCGCTTCTTATTGTTCCTCCATTAGACAAACTACATTTCATCAGGGATTAAAATTAATATTAACCATACTTAGATTAAAACTGATAGTGTACAAGTGATCAACACTTTCTTTTCTACTGTAAAAGTTTCACACTGTAACATACGAGATTTAATTCTAATAACTACAGAATTAAGTAATTAATTTTTAAAGAACCGCTCGCAAAATGTCCTAATGAAAAATAATTTTGTCTATTCCCATCGTTTCGTTTCCTCTTCGCAAAATCTCAGGGTGGGTAACCACGTCCCAATTTTCATGCTGAGTCTTTACTACAGCTAAAACGTGGGGTAATACAATTTGAACTCGATTTAAACAACACGTTCCATAAGGTTAATACCTAGTAAAGCTTTAGGGTTGACATTTTTACAACGTTAAGTTTGTACTATACAGTTAAGCCAGGCTCCATGCTTTTCAAAGCGAGTTTAGATTGTATTGAACACGCCTTTGGTTATGGAACCATCTTGGGATGCAGGGGATACTCCGGGGCTGTATGAAACCGCACACACAACTTTGGTTGCACGGACAAACTGTACCTAACGTGCATGGGAGGGAAACCAAGAATAGACCTTGTTCTAGTATCACCAACCCTGAGGTTGCATGCACCTTGCTTGAGATTGCTCTGCTCTAGCAATTGGATCAATACATTTTTGGTATAGGGCCTAGGAGAGATTGGATAGGGCTTCGAGTTAGTTACAGAATTGCACAGGGGCTTACATGTTTCAGTGGCGCCCTAACTGATTCATAAGGGCTTTGGAAGAGTACAGTTATAGTTTACTGAATAGGGTTTTAATTAAGGTTGGTAAACACGATACAAAGAAAACAATTTGAAGTAGCAATATTTGTACAACATGTTGTAACGTAATCGCAATAGGTTTGGTAATCAAATATTAATAATTTCCGTATCTAGTTCCGCTCTTTTAAAGTAGAAAGTGCAATTCCAAAAATGATAAAATTGTGTCGTCTTCTCTACAAATATTTGCTAAAATTGCATGGTTTAAGAATAAAATCCCTAGCTCGGTTTTCTTTCGATATTTCTTTAATTATCAGACCCCTCCTTTTTTCGATAATTTCCTAAAATAAATTTTGGTTTTAAAAGAAAGTAAAGTCAATTTGGATAAAACTAAAATCACTTTCGGTGAAACCAAGCCAGATCCCTCCTAGCTCAATCGAAAAACCCGCGCTAAATGAATGGCCTTTGTAATTTTCCTTCTCTAAAAGTCTCTCATCCCATCCAACCCCATTGCAAGTAAAATCTTCGGAGAAATTTCCTTTGGATTTCTTGGAATATTTTCTCTCCTCGTCTCAAGAAAGAATTAATTAAGAAACAGTTCACTTTTGAGAAACACTTTTCTCTCCGTCTCTCTCTTTCGTATAGGTTTTCTTGGCTTTTACAGAAGTATATTATAACGAAAGAAGTTATCAGAATTGATAAGCTATGGGGAGAATCTTCCCTGGTTAGGGTACTACCTATAACTTCGAGATCATTTACTTCCGTTTTTCTAAATTCCGGGCTTTTTCCTTAGAAATATTCAAGAAGGAAATGGAACAATTTCTCAATGCTCCCCATGCAGCAGCAGCGGAACATCCCTGCGGTCGAGTTCTACTTCTCGTTGGAAAGAAAACACACAAGCAAAATAGATTGAGTTTGGTCTATTTTTATTTCTCGGAGTAGACACTCGAGTAGATTTGAAAGAGGCTATACCGTTATATTTGCAGGTTTTGCGATATACAAAGTCAAAGCCCCAAGTGTCAGATTGATATATGGCGAATATATTTGGACTTAAGTTTTATTTTTGTATTTCCAAGAACGACTGAGAGATGGATGGATGGATATGAACTGGATTTGAAACATTCAGAATTCAACGTAATACACGATTTTGAAATGTCAAAATCATGGAGGATGGTATGAAGAAGAGGCACGTTCGTTCCAATAACCTTAACTATAACTAAATGCACCTTTCTACGCGTTAAAACCTTCGCTCTGTAATATAGGTGAGAGAAAAGAAATATAGAATCAGATCAGATGGTGCGACCGGGTTAGCAACGGATAGAAAATGGGAAGAGACAAGGGATCGGATACACCTGAAATTCAATCTTAACTTTCTAAATAGATTTTTCATAAATCGCATGCAGTTAATATTGGATTACTTTAATTTGAATATATTATTGGAATAGAAAATGCAATTTTTTAATATTATAAATTAAGTTTTGGGAAATGCAAGGAAATTTGGTGGCAAGTACGGGACCCCACGGATGAAAGAAGACAGTTTTGTTTGTGGAGCGTGTCAGAGACGAGAAGATGAAGAGAAAAGTAAAGAGAAAAAGAAGTTATAGGGAAGAGAAACTAGCTTAGGGTGGGCTAGGGGGATGGGAGGATGGACAAGGAACGACGACTCCACGGAGAGAGCAAAAAAGATTCGTTTGCTTAGAGAAAGAGAGCGAGAAAGCGAGCTTGTAAGCTGACTGTCGTAAGGTACCCTTTTATTCCATACGAGCTTAACACTACCCATTACCAAGCTCTCAATAAAATGGAATATTAAGCAAACAAGGGGTTCTTCGCAAGCAGTGACAAAGATACAGAAAGGTGTAAAGGAATCCATGCACATTCCCCCTTCCCCTATTCGTGTAAATGTGCATGGGGGGTGCTGGCCAATGACTTTTTCGTTACATGATATTTTATAGCCTGGGGTATTTCATTATAAAAGCACGCTGTTAACATTCTTATGTAGCATATTTTACTTAAAGGCATGAGTATGAATTTCTCTAATACTTTTTCAAAATTAAAGACGTATTAAGTAATGACAGACGTGAGATGAGACCAGAAGTACTGAGCTAACCAAATTCTTCACTCGGCGAAAGTGAATATTCTTGATAACACACGAACGGTTGGCCCTCTGGTAGCGGTTTCTGAATTTTCCCTCCAAAACGTGAGACGCTCGTGGCGGTAGACGCGGCCGAACTAGATTCCAGGAGCCGGGTCCGTGTTCCGCCGCTTTAGGTTGAGGGGAAGGGGGTAGGAAATGTTTTTGGAACTCGACCAATTTTTCTCTCTCTAGTTTTAGCGCGTGGGAAGCGGCATAAAATCCTCAAATTTGTTCACTAGTGCCAGGATCTACTATCAATGCTAGAGCCCTTCACCTCTAGTCTCATCTCACTTCTGGTAATGATTATGTGTTTTCGTACAATATTGAAACTGGATCCTGTGACGCAAATGATGTTACGGTATCAAAATATGTTGGACTAAAGTATATGAGGAATTTAAAAGTGTTTTCAAATTCAAAATCAGAAAATTAGGGCCAAAGTTAGAGCACATTCTCGCTAAGCCTAACCGTGCATGTCAAAGGTTAAAAAACCTCAATATATACAGAGCAGTCAGCAGAAATAACTTGCGAAGATTGAAGCTAAAGCTACGCCTTTATCTCAAACTCCAAAAGACCCAGTCAACAAAATATATACCGCGACAAATCCTTTTTACAAATCCACAAACCCAAACCTAAATGAATTCAATGGAGTTCTTTTCAACTTGACTGAGTCTAAAATTTGGGAAAAAGAGACGGACTCACTAAAAATAGAAAGGAAGAAGGAAGAAAAATAAAACCATTTCCAGTTCCCGTATTAACACATCTAGAAGCGAGTCCAGTAAAAGGCGTTTAAAAGATAGTGCTTATTTAGAGAGTCAATATGGTGGTACCCAATACCGAAATGACCAGGGACTCGTATCTTTGGAAGGAGCAAAAAAAAAACCCCCAAGAGAGATAAGGAGGAGGTCGCCGCGGACCGCTCCAGGAAACGGCGACTAGTTTTTTAAGAGAAGCGATTCGCTGCTCGTCTCTAGGGAGAAAAGGACTGCGGGTCTGCAAACCATACCACCTAAATGTGTTTAAGTCATTCTCCCATGAACATTTAAGACTTGAACTATATGACAAGAATAACCTTCAAAGATACGGAGAGAAATATCCTTTTCCCAAATCTAATTTTGTAAATTTCAAGTTCTAAGACGCAGCGGTCAATTTATATTCATGCATCTCTAACAACTCAATATTCTTGGTGGGAAATGATTAAATTCAGCTAGAAAAAGGAAGCCAAACGATCAATGATGAACAGAAATCGCCGCGCAAAGTTTACTCGCGCCATGCACCCATACCTATTAAAGCTCTTACGGTTGCTAGCGATTCTCTCCCTCGATCCCTAACAGGAAGTTAAGATATCTCCATTTCCGTTTACTTCCTTTTTTAAAAACTTAGAGATTCCCGAATCCCGCGAACGGAGAAGGTTTGGAAGAGAAAACTTCCATACAGGGATATGCACGCTTATTCAATTCCCGTGCAGTGACTCCTTTCTCTGTACTTAACCGCCCCCAACTAACTTATACAAAGAATATCAAGTACAAAGATGGGAAGGTGATTTCTTTAGGCCTAAGGTTATTAAATTTTACATTGTTAAGGAACAGAGTAACGTTTGCTTTCGAGCCATCAGTGATACATGGGAATCCTAATTTAAGATATTACAAACGAACTAAGAGCAATTTTGAATCTTCAATTCGATGCGGGGCGTATTTAATTCTTTAACTTCCAAAGAAAAGACGCGACTAACTCGCTATACCCAAGTCCTTTAAAAAGAAAACCCACAAACACGCAAAGTAAGTAAGCCCCCACCAAGGAATAAGGCGCGCGTATGCAAGGCGGCTCCTGGGAAAAAAGACATCGTTAAAAGCGCGTTAGAAATCAATCACGCGCCAATTTAAACACGTCACGTGCAAGGGTGTATACCTTGTACCACCCACCAATCCACCCCCACCCCGCCTTTACTACCATGCAAGTTTGACAATTCCCGGCACGTGTTTTGCGCCCAAAACAAAGAACCAAATGGGGTTTGTTTGCTAACACGAATCTGTCCCCTAAGGCAGCTCCATACATCGGGGATAAAAAACTGTAATAGTTAAAAAAGAGACTCTATGAGAATAACCCTAGGTTCTTATCATAAACGTGGCTCATCTGGGTCACGTGTCTATATTTTAAACTAGCTATTTTGCTTTTGAATTATTTCGCCTTTTTATAAACTTATTCGTTTAAAGATTGATTTAATTTTGGAATAAAAATAAAGCTAATGTTTACAAGATTCTAAATAGAAATGTCTAAAAAGAAGTGCTCCAAACTTCTTCAAAATAGACCAAAGGAGTACGTGAACTTTCTTTGTAAGATAGAAAATAAATATACAAGAAAAGGAACTATATTCGAGCAGATCTTGAGAAAGGAGTAAAATTACGGAAGCAGTATATAAAATCGGGCATTAAATTGCCCGTAAAGGGGCCGACAAAATCGATTTTTAAAATTCCTTCTCGTTTTACTCCCTCTCTCTCTCTATTGCGACGCTATCTTTCTCTCTTTTCCAAGAGCTGTTTCTATAGTTACAGCTATACGGAGCTAAGCCTTTTCCACTAGACTTCGCAGTGGAAGACGGACGGGTATATGGAATCTCTACAACGCGTAACTTCTCTCTTGGATGGATAACGGAGTTGGAACTATTGGAGATGCGACACCGGAATGAGATGAGATGGGATGGGATGGATGCTGGAGCAAATAGGATGAGTACATCAACAAGATGTCGCTATCTATTATCGGTACTAAAATCAGTATAGGTTTAATTTGAAAACCCAATATGCACAGGGTGTTTCTGATAAGTCTGCCATATATTAAGAGGGATGTTCTTTATCAGAAACACCCTGTATCATCTTTAATATTTTAGATATAGACACGCTCTTCCGATTAAAAAAGAAAAAGTTCTAGCCTTTTAAAAGACTAGCTGCCAGACGACTCTGGCAAAAACAGGAAGATCTCCCGGAAATTAGCATGCATGATTCCTTAAGAAGTTCTATAAGAGTTACTACGCCTAGCTCTTGAAGACACCAAAGGGGGAAAGACGTATATAAAATAAATGTCTTTGGTGATGTTTTTCGTATACGCACTAAGCTTGGGAACGAAGTGTTAAGAACTTTTTCTTAAAATATTTTTCTCTTATCTTCAATCATGACAGACAAAGTTAGGAATGAAAAGTTCGGTAACTTAATAAAACTTGGATTTAGTTCCATATACATAGCGAGAAAAGAATAGCTATTTAACTTAATTTAATCAGCTGTCTACTAAAAAGTATCTCCATTTTGCACAAAGGGACACTAACAGACTTCCTAGAAACCTAAACGTACAGTCTCCTGATAAACAATTCTTATACAATTCGTAATTTACAGTTAATTCATATACATAAATAAGGACATCACGCGTTGTTTACTGGAATGTTAATCAATATCCGTGGAATTAGACTGAGCTCTACACGAACCAGTTTCCCATCCTCATTAATTTCCAACTAAGGTTTAAACCTTGAGAATCCAGATAGATACACGCTCTCCTAGGCTACAGTCCTTGGCTGGTTGGATTAAGACAATTAGAATGCCCAAAACGCAGCCGACTACGTGCGGAATACCATCACCATCCATTGACGGTTATTCAATTGGCGAGACCAATTCCCCCTAGCCCTCCATCGCGACCAAGGTCTGCATGGTCGCATTGTTTTCTCACTCTCATATAAAGGAGATCCGCTATATATTAACTGTGCATCATGAAACGACAAAATTCTCCTAATAATATTGAACTGAGGGTCAAACTGTGTGGAAATTGGTCACCAGCACAACTAGAAGTAAAGAGCTCTAGCATTGGTAGTAGATCCTGGCGCTAGTGAACAAATTTGGGGCTTTTATGCCGCTTCCATCGCGTCTACACTAGAGAGAAAAAAATTGGTCTAGTTCCAAAAACATTTCCTATCCCCTTCCCCTCAACCTAAAGCCGCGGAACACGGACGCGGGTGTTTGAATCTAGTTCGGCCGTCTACCGAAACGAGCGTCTCACATTTTGGAGGGAAAATTCAGAAACCGCTAAAAGAGGGCCAACCGTTGGTGCGTTTTCAAGAATATTCACTTTCGCCTAGTGAAGAATTTGGTTAGCTCAGTACTTCTAGTCTCATCTTACTTCTGATTTGGCCCAAAAACAAAATTAAGGAAATTGTGGAATGACCGAATTTGTTAATTCAAGGAAGTGTTATTGTTGAGTCTCTCTTTGGAGGACTATGATGGTATCATCACTCTGTTTAAGCCTTGGCCCACTATAGCCTGTGCTTTATTACATTACTTGGCATAGAAAGAAAGAGAAGCTAGGCTAATTTAATCAAAGACTGCATGCACAAAGGCCTGCATGGGCTGTAGCTAATTTTTATTTTTTTTTCTCCCTTTGGATGTTTTTGTTTCTAACAACTTCCTCCAGGGCTACCTCACGCTGTCTAAGAATTTAATTACACTCAGCAGCCAGCTAGCACTTGGTAAGTTTGCTAACGAAATTCTCGTCTCATTCGAAAGGTTCAATGGGTATAAGGCTAATCCTTTGTTACGGATTTGAATTAAACCAAGGGTTAATTATACAAGCTTACGATGCATTTTCAGTACGAGACGAAAAGACAAGTCAGACAGTCGACTCTACAGGTTGGATACATTAGAATATTAAAATGGTCTATAATCAAATGCTTTGTGCAGAAGTTTCCTACTGTTACAGTTAAAAATGTAGATCGATGGAATGCAACACGTTTTTCTATAGCCCAAAAATTGAGAATCTAAAACACGTTCGGTTTTCTATCTCGGAATTTGGTCTATTTCGCAGTTGCTATGTACAATTCTTATTTAGTAAAAACATCAAAGTAATTCCCAGCACAGGAAGGTAATTTTGGTTTACAATTTGTTCCCACACATCTTGAAAAGTAAGGTATATAAATAACAACTTTTGAAGTTAAGTTTCCGAGGAATTTTCTCATCAGATCTCAGGTGCTTGGAAAAATCCGAATCATGTACCAGTACCACCAAGCAAAAGGTGGATAAAAGAGATACGATGAAAGGAGAGAATGTTATTTCGCGACTCTGGCCCAGCATACTTCGTAAAGCAAACTTGAACTAATAGAGATCAAAAGAAATTGGTTGAGACCGAAAAGAAAATTCACTTACAAAAACACAACCCACCCGGGATCAAACAAAATCATACGCACCATGAATGAATTATTAGGTCTTGCCTAATTACGCCTACTGTTAGAGAGTTTGTTCTAATTAACAAGCTTTCAATTTAAAACCAAAACCCTTGTGAATTCGCCAATTTCTATACGATATGGGCGTTGTTTAAGTCAGATACCTAATTAAAACCCGAAGCTAGGCAATCCCAATCAGTAATTCTAGAAATTTCAAAGCTAATTCTGCAATGTATCTTTGTATCATCAACTATAGGGCCTTCGTTCCGCTTTTCTCCATGATAATTTCCTTATCTTAGGGCAACCAGGCGGTAATATCATTCACAACCCCTCCCCCCCCCGGCTCCTTTTCCCAAACCAAACCAGGGAAAATTTCAAAACTCACCAAACGTAACGAAACGAGTCCGCGAGCACTCCGCGGATTTGGATATAGGCTTAGAAGGGGTTGGAAAATGAAGAATTTAAGGCCTATTTTTACACCCCCTAGCATATCCTCCTGTTCTACAAAACAGTATAGCAACACAGGAGAGGAGAATATAAGGGGATTTCTCGGGTTTACGCGGGAAAAGGCGCGAGAATCGTCAGCGCGTGCCTAATTTCCCGCCTTCAAGCTATGTATGACCCCGAGCTCGAGCGCCTTTGCCCTTTTACTTAACTCTATAAATTTAGAAGCTAAAATTATCTACACTAAGTCTTAGCCCCTTTTCGTATCGGCACTCTTTATTAGACTTTTAAAAGCCTATTGGTTTAAAGCGCCAACCGCTGCCGAATTTGCAAAATATTATATCATACAAGAAGATAAATTTCATCCGTTCCGTGGATGGATATGGAAGGCTTCCTTCCGTTTTAAGTTTCAGGAAAGGTTTCAGACGGTCGCGCGGGGTTAAGGATTTAATAATAACTAGATTTCCGGAAGGCCGAAGGGATTAATTATACGGAGGTATCGCCTTACTGGTTTTTAATGATTATCGCAATTTGATTGTCAAATTAAATTTATATACTTTATATAGAGGATAATAATTGGATATTATTTCTAATTGAGTAAGAAAACTATATTACAACACTTTGTTGCTATGGTTACGGCTACGACATATCGTTCCATCAATAGACTGCATAGTTACGTTGTCAAATGGCCTACGCCAATTTCGAAATAATTGGGATTTCCAAAGAACACATTTTCAAGTTTTTAAACATTAAATTATGGTTGTTGAAATTAAACACTCATATCCCTTCAAGAACCTCTTGCAACAAATCAATTAAAATTAAGCATTCATGATATAGGCCTAAATCAAGTCTACGAAAGTACACTTTCCTTGTAAACATCACTCCCGGAGGACAACTAAAATCAACATACGTAAATAAATAAAAAGGGAATAAATGTATAAACACTCACGCACCCCTTACAATAACTCTTAACGGTCCTATAACCAAATTACGAGAAATTTCCCCATAATATTCTTAGTCACAACATATAGTCAAAGTAAAAGTGTTCAGCTAACAAAGCTACATGCAGAAGTACTTAGATAGTTCTCAGCTCCTCTTAATTCCAAAAGAACTTCCCGTCCGCTAGACGAAACGTAATCCTCGCAACACGGGGTGCTAAATTCATACAATTCCATTCGGAATACCTACAAGGCTGCAAAGCAACTATCCAAGCTAATTCAGTACCCAAATAAAACGTATTGTTCCCCAATACATACTGTAGTAAAGTTTCAAGTTTGAAAACACCATACAAAACCCATCGAATCTTTTAGGTTACCGGTGTGTCACTTCGGTTACTTTATTGGACAACCTACCATATTCGTGTTAACTTATTTAATACAAGGAAAGTAGGGTGATGGGGTATTTCAAAGCGTATGTTATTTGGGTTTAAGGTTAAGATTTCTCCACTACATCATGATGAAAAGACAAAACCACGCGACACCCCTCCCGAAGGACAACCGCGCCCACTCTAATGCACCCTTCCTGGGCAAGTTACGGTCATTGACACGTGCGGTTGACCAAGCGGGGGCTTCTCCCCATTCGTGCATGCCCCTTCCCCCGCCCAACTACCCACCCATCCGGTCCTATAGTACCAAGGAAGGGTCCTTGTACCGTCTAACAAAATCAGCCATATTGCTTCCGAAGCTAATAAGGCGATTCTTATTGGCGAAAGAGCTAATTCTAGGGGAATATGGAGTAAATCCCCCGTACCCGGGACTCTTCCAAATAATACTTAAGTGTCCTCTTGTGACGTCATTGTCTCTATAAGGCAGGGAAACGAGTATTGTAACTCAATTTGTACCGCGAACTCTGAAATTGCAAGCTCCAGCATAGAAGAATTAAAAGTAAATGAAACCACAAATTATCAAACTCCACTATAAGGTAAACATTGAAAACTACAGATTGAGTAACGCATCCCAGAGAGACGAGTGTTAAGAAGGGGGTTAAAAGTTGAAGAAAATGGAATTTCATAACTTCTAGTTCATGGACATCTGTTCCTATATAAGGTTGGGTCACATCAAGACCCCAATGCTCGTCATTTTGATTCGTTTATGCGTCCCTAAGGAGAATTCTTATGGACTTGGGAATATACCTGAATGTTGAAGTCAGATCGGCGTAATATTGGCTAGGGCACTTTCCATGTTTTCACGATGAGATCGCAGTGAAATTAACGTTATATAATATAGGGGGTTTGGCTTTGGGTATGGTAGATTCTCAGCTTGGAAATGATACTAATGATATAGGGGGTGCAAAGGTTAGAGAACTTGGAGGCCTATTACATAGAACAGTACATTGAACGACTTGGATTAATGAATGCTAAAAAACCGACTTTATATAATTTCATAATTTTAATTAAGGGTTTTTAAGACTGACTTATAGAGAAAAGGTGTTTTGCTGTACAAATATACCAAAAATTATCCAGTACACTAAAAATTTGAAACATATTATCATAATTTGCCAATTTGAGTCAGCAGAAGTTAACGATGTACGCGACACGTGTCATATGCAAATAAACCTATTTAAATTAAGTTCAACTACCTTTAACACCTACACGAATAAGCTATTACCTTAAAAGCATTAAGTATGCATAAAAAACATCAAACACAGTTATAATCTACACATGCAAATCACACTTCGACGTATGCCATGAGAGAACTCCTTCAAATCCAAACATAAGTCACTCTATAAAAGTCTCGAGTTTGGGTTCGGATTTGGAATACAAAAAAGATTCAAGCCACCATTGGAGAGTCAGTCTCCTACTCTCCTTGCGGAAAGACCCGTACAAGATATTCCATCAAAACTAAGTAAGTATATTTAACTTAGGGCTAAGGAGAGAAGGATAGAGAACCAAACAGCCCGCGGTACAATACATATCCAGCGGCCAAGTTTCCACCCTCTTTGTCATGGCCCAATATACAATCAAACTTAGTACAAACGCAAACAAGCGGATCCCCCAAAACCCCGGCATATTGTCTTAAACCGTTCGAGATAGAAATCAATTCATTGTACTTCCGTTATACGTTAAAGAAGGAATTTACTAAATTGTCACAATAATATTGACCATTATTGTTGTGGGAAGGGCTAGACTAATCCTCAATATCATGTATGACGAAGTTTACATCGCGAATAATCTACCTCGCTGCCTGTTGCGCCTATATTACGGCTGACGGGCAACTCCTTATCGTCGTGTTTTGCAAACTGAACGTTTTGTTAACATTGAAGAGATACAATATTCATGGAAGACTGGAATACATTATAAATGTACCACACTATAAAATCTCTCCCTTTAGATTCAACTTCACTACACCGTCCGTCAAAAGACATCAATATTCAAAACAGGAGTCAGGGCCCCGAACCATTAGTCGACATAGCAGCGCGCAGCGTAGGAACGGGGGGGGGTCCAATCTAAGCTTCAGAAGATATACAGGAGAAGACAGCGGTGATTTTGCCCGCTGTTATTAGGCCTAAGCGAGTTGATGTCTCATCAGGAAAGTTCAATGAGTAAAAGACGAAAGAGCAAATGAAAGCCTACAATGATAAAGGGTTTTAATCGATTTAGATCTAGTCTAGAATTTAATGGAAAAATCAATTTTTGGGTTCTGGCACGGGTTTTGCTTAAGACTTAACGAACGAAGGTGATGGGGGCCAGTATTTTTAACTCACTTGTAAAGTAATTCTTTACTTGAGAATCGGTTTGTGCCACTTTCTTATATACAAATAAAACCTAATATAATACTTAAACACAGTAAACTTTGCTCTAAGGTCAATGAATACTTAACACCACGGAGTTTAGGTGAATTAGGCGCTAGTTACGTTAATAACAAGCCATCACGTGACTTAATGCAGACGATTTTTCGATTGGGTTTCTACACACTCGCTGGGGAGAATTATCCAATCAATGTAAATGAACGGCTTCATAAACTCAAGAAGTCAAACCATTCCAGTATCACTTTAGTATATCGAAAAACCCCTTCAACCCAATCTTAACCCTTTCTATTCCATTGCACACTAAGCAAGCTACAAAACATCATATAAAACCCAAGGCTTGATTGCCAATACACAGGGATCTTCAAAGATGGGTGGAAGGGGGTGTTAGGGTGCATAACGCTTAAGCCTAACGCACACATCATCCATCGCGACCCTAACGGAAAGAGGAGTTTCCTTTCCAGCATCCCTTCTCCCTACGTATCCTGCAGGGCTCGCAAAGGCAGCTGACGTTATAATTAGGTCGATTAATTAAAGATCACTAATCAAGGCCTCGCAGCCATAGCCAGCGAGGATATCCAAGAGTTCCACGGGGTTCCATGTCCCTGAACCCTTTGACCAAAATTCGGATATTCATCAATAGGAACTAGAGGACAAGGCCATGGAAAGAGTAGAATATTCAACAAGGAATAAGTGTGTCCGTATTAATTAGAAATGTTAATTAAGTGGAGGCGAACCAGCGCGCGGTTTATTATTAATTAAACGTCATTCTTTTGCGTGGTTCCTCCCTTGAATATCTAAATATAAACCCCAAAAAAGTACGCGAGAAAATTTGAAAACTATTTCTATATGTCGGAACTTGAGACTATTGGAACTCAAGGCACGATTTTCAGACCATATGGGCAAGAGGGATTCGTACCAGTTTCATAGTGCAATTTAGGGCTGGGTTGAATATACAGCTTGCTATAGGTATCTGATGAGTCAAAAGTTCGTAACCCTGACGTAAGTCATAGCTGTGCAAAGTTTATAAGTTGAAGAGCTTATCTTAAAATTGGGACGTCATTTATCCACACTTTCTGACCTGGATTGTTTCGTTATACCCTTGGCATGCAATACTGGTAAAAATATTTTACTTCATTTCAGGTACTTCTGATTAAAGTTTAAAGAGAACGCGAGGTTCTATCTCATTGGGCATTACGATTGAAATGAACTTAAGACAAGTGTATCCCCCTTCCTTACCCGGTCACGCGATTGAACATTCCTTGGGTGCTCACTTTGGAATGCTACCTCAACTTCAAAACTCCTACATGCACCGCTACGTCTATTCGCAACATATACCGCTCCGTTGACATGTAGATTTCTTCTAAGATACACAAAGGCTTAGCAAAAATATACCTATTTAATATTTTACGAACGTAATATAAGCACGAAACCCAACCCAAGATCATGGACTACTTACTATATACTCTATATACACCTTTCTTATAACGGAGCCTTTCTAGTTGCAATATGCCATTGAAAAGTTCAACATGCAAATTGATTCTAACGTTTTTTACATAACTGGATGATGGGTAGGGAGCGTAAAGATTGAATTTATTTCCTTCCGTGGAAGATGTATATAAGACTATATCAAATGCCATACCGCGCGCAAACTGTTCCGGAGTTATTTCAAGTATTTTGGGTGAATTTTCTAGTGGGAATACCACGCATGGGCGTTTTTAGTTTCGACTACTGGTTCGTCGCCAACGCCAAGTGGTAGTTGGTATTTAGTTTCACAGTACAAGGGTGGCGAAGAAATTTGGTTGTAGAGATAAACTATGAATTGATTATTTATATTTGAATGTTTTTCAAACATAAGTTTGATCGTGATTTACAATTAATGTTCTTGAATGTCATATTAGATTAGCGGTAAAAACCATATAGATCTGTGTACTGATAAATGTCATTACAGTTTCAGAAGATAGAAAACTTCAAGCGTTAAACCTTTCTTAACAGTAATAGCAACTGTCGCAATAAAAAAAATCCCCTGTCAAAAACAAAAGAAAAGAAACAATTTTAACACTTACTTTCTCTCTTAAGACTTCCCGTATCCTGGCAGCTTGATTCCTAAACCTTTGCAAGGACGATTCGAGTTCCTCGCAACGCTGCTTCCAATTGACATCCTCGTCTCGCAACGAGGTCAAGTCCGACATCGAGGACGTTGAACTCGCTACGCCTCCGTCCGAAGGTCGCGGACCTTTCCGGCCAACTGCCGGAGAACCCCATTCGTGAACGCTTCCAATTACGCCGTCCAGGAACGTGTCCGCGCTCTCCGTGCATTTAGTTCGCGTTCTAATGGGTAAATCTTCACCCATAACCTCGCCAGTCATGGCTAATAAAGAACTCAACGGCGAAAACAACGGAGAAGGTATTTTGGGTTTTTCAGAGGAAGACATGTTGGTGATATTAATTGTAATAGAATGAGTGTGGCACGACGACGCGCACGATGGAAGCGAGTCCCCAATGGACACGGTTTAGTTAAGCGCGCGCCCGAGTTAAGACGACCGTACTCGACCAGTTACGGAACACGAGTATCTTTGGTTGAGGATTGTTGGATGCTGAGAGACGATAAGAGATGTTGAAGGAGCATGCACCGTCTCCGAGACGGACTCGACGACTAAAGCTCCCGAACGGGGGTTTTCCCCCTCAAGCATCGATAACTATTGGGTGAACACTACGCGAGTGTACGAGATGCACTGGGGCTTCTCGGTGTAGGCTGTGCGGTGGGTATATGGTATACTGGAATTTACTGTGATATCATTCGAAGCGACGACATACCCTGCGCGCTGATTTTCGTCATGACTTATTACCTGCAAGGATAGAAAACGCATTTGATTACATTTAAATATGGTGTAGCGTGACGTAAAATTAATTTTAAACGAGATATCTAAGGTTGCATTTAGGCTTATTCAAATAAGTAAAGACCATCGTAAACAAATCGACGTTGAAAACTTACAAAACATTCTACCTGCTGCACATAAAACACATTGCCTTTAAGACAACCGTAAACAACAACCCGAGCTATCTTTCCAAATGCTATATACAGCTACACAATATGCATCCTATAAAATACGGCCAAAAGGTGTAAATTGCAAATATAAACTATCTCTTCCACGTTTTGTAACGAATCCCTATCTAAATTTTACGAATTTCAACTTAAACTCAGCCCACTTCGATTCTCCCGTTAAGGTATACTATCTCAAACAAGCAAACACGTTCTTCGAAACTAGAATCATCTAAAAGGGGTGAGAAAGATAGGGCATCCCTTTGGAAGGAATAAAACGAATATCCTTGATATGTTTCCCGGCACAATCTCGAATTATAGATGAATAGAGAAACCATGTATATTTATACGAGAAGAGATAGAAGGATTCGCAGTCTGTGTTTATGTACCTGAATTATTAAATTCGGGTGTAAATATTTATAAAACTATACACTATTTTGGCGCCAGAATAAAATGTACCACCGATCTTGGAGCGGGCAATGGCCCCAGACGAACAATCATAAAAATTATTATTTTATCTTCGAAATACAAGAAATGATAAGTCAGTGTTGTCACGAGATGTTAATTCATTTAAGGCAAGTAAACTTTCGAGATTTGAAATTTAACATTTTTGAAAATACATTATAATAAGTGTCATTCTTATAGATCATATCTTATAAACTTATGGGAATACTAAATTCTCGAGTCGACCTCGAAGCATGAACTTCTCTTTGGGACTTAAAACAATTCTCAATACATTCTAAGTAATGATCATTCTAAAATGAAGATAGCTAGTTCAAAAGAAGAAAAGAAATCGGACAGAAAAATAATAAGCCGATTTGAAATCGAGTCACAACTGTAGAATAAATTTCAAATTCCCTTTTCAAAAGATGAGCTTAAAAATTGTTTTCCCCAACTCTTTCTCTCGCCTTCGGGCCCATAATAAAGAGCCGTTACACAGTCTAATGTTAAATTCAAAAGCTTGTGTTGTATATATATGTATATAAAACTCAAGGTTTTCGTCGCGTTTCTCATTAGGCTAATGAGATGTTGGGTGACTGTATTCCCCGCTAAACAAGAAAACAAAGTTACACAGCTACGTTGGAATAAATCTAAATCAAGCTGCTTGCTCTACTACTGTTAGCCTGTACTCGCACTCGTATAGGTTTAAATTTAATGGTGTGCCAAGAAGGCAATTTGGAATTTACACGAGCAAAAGTTTGGAACAGATCAGAGGTACCAAAACTTTGTCTGGATATCGCGAAACTGCCGACGGAATAAATCAGTATGATAAATTGTAGAGCTGCGAAACTGGTTAGTTTAATCTATTCCAAACTGCACAGTCCGCGTTGAAATAGGTCAAGAAGAGCTCGAATTTGTTAGATTGTTACAAATTGTGCAAATTGGAATTATGTTAGGTTTAAAAAGCAAACCAACCGAAGATTTAAAACTAACTCATTAGTGGAAAATAAATAAAAGAATAGTCTAGGCCTAGTTAGTTTTATTTTATGGCTACCTTTTATGGTAATTCTACGGAAAACCAATTTTTCTATTCAATTAGATATAACGAAGACTTCCACTTTGAAATTTCCTTATTCAATAAATGAAAAATTTGCAAATCTAATTAAGAACTATTTACATGGATTATTGGATAATATGTTAATTACGTTTTGGGGAGAAAATAAACTTTGATTCAATTATTAAATTCAATTCAACACTTTTGTTAAATTGAATTACATTCAATTAAAACTGTTTTAAACAATCTACGCTTTCGTAACTTAGTAACAATTCTCGAGCTACATACAATTGTAATTCATGAAAAAGATAAAATTTAATTTAAATATATATTCAACTGCAAACAAATCCCTAAATAGGTCAATTTAAAAATAGGTACACCTATACTTATAATTAAATTCAACTAATCTAAAACCAATATGATTAAATTAAATTTAACACGTTGTAATAAGATAAATGGTAATAAAGAGTCAATTGAAAGCAATCAAGTTTCGGCAGTAGCAATAAAATGCGTGCAATTCAATTACCGTTGGGTCACAGACTCAGTTTCTTTTCAACAAAAGAAAAAGCAAGAAAAAAAACCCCAAAAGTCTAAACTAAAAAGATGACTAAGGGACAATCAATCCCAGAACACAAAAGAAAAACAAAGTCATAGAAACCGAATTAAAACCCACTAAAAGACAACAAAACCGACCAGTAAAAAAACAATACCTAAACCTAATGTATTTTTTTGTAACAAGATACCATAGGAGATAAAACTTAGAACGATAAATGGCACCTTGTGTTACGTTCCCATATGACCTAACATGGTCCAACTTACGACTCTGCCAACACACGACATTATATGAACTAAAGACCAGCATGCAATGTACCGTAGAGTTCAGACAAATAAACTCACACGGGATCGAATTTTAAAACGACATTTCAATAGGCTATTTCGACGTAACAAACAGGGGGGTAAAATTACGTTTGACCTTATGAAACTTTATTAGTCTGATCATAGAGTCACCGGAATTGGAGACAAAGGCCTAACGGAGAAAACAACGTTTGTTTCAGGGGAGAGTGTGCTATCCAGAGAAGCAAAAAGCATCGTATAAAGAAAACTATACACCTTCTTGTAGTCGAGTGTGACTCTTGCTTTGTAGTTTTTCGTAGTGGGGAATTCAGGCTTAAATAAACAGAAGGGAAGCTCAAGCTAGCTCCGGAGAGCCCTGGAGAAAAAAAGAGTCAGAGAGCAGGCAAGGAGGATGGGGATGAAAAAACTTGGAGTCTTGGAGACTTCTAATGATCCGGAGAGAGGGAAAAACTTTTTTCTACCGAATATACTATAGGGATGAAGCGCCTGTATTATACAGGGTGTTTCTGATAAGCCTGTCATTAAATTAAATAGCGTTTTCTTATAGGGTCAAAACTGAATGGGAAAGTGTCACCAGTACATGTGGACTACTAAATTTAGCTCCTCAAACATTGATTGATCCCTAAAACAAGGAAACAATTAAATGTTCTGGTGACACCACTTAGTTTGACCCCAAGAACACACCCTTTTTATCGTAAAAACACCCTGTATACTAAGAGTAAAACGTCGCATGAGATTTCTTCTCCCTTCTTTTACTACTCCCCTAGTAATGACTTTTTTATTCCACCGCGTTGGATAAAAAATTGCTCGATACTCGTCGAGTATGGCAGCAAAAAAATCTTTACATTTTTGCAAATCGCGCGATGTTGTACTGCCTACCTGAGAGCTAAAACGTAGCTGCTCCCATGAAGAATAATTACAGATTGAAATTAGTCAGATCTTGCTGTATAATTTAAGATCAAAAGAAATTAAAATAATTCAGCCATACTCTCTTCGGTAACGGGTCATACATACACCTTTGCAGAGATAAAAAATTATATGAATAACTCATTTTCTTGAGAGTTAATACGGTTCAGCTCTCATATTTCATACGTCTAATATAAATGGTCCTCTCATCATTTCCCGCCTAAATAATAGACCAGTTTAGTAGACGTGAGAGCATATATACATAAAATATATTTTTCACGAAGTTTTTGATAATATATACATAGTGCCCCCGCCTTTTATTCGTAACTACAGAAGTAAAAACATAAAGAAAAGAAAAACCACGTGGGAAAATAGCCGTCAAAATGTCGGCCACACGCGGATGTTTCTCGTGCGCGCCAAAAACTCCTCCCAATCGCGCGCGCCCAAAACGCTTTTGGCGGGAGAATACCAAGGCCCAGTAGCTAAGCCTAACTTAAAGGATAAAGAAAGGTGCAACGCAGGCGGTGAAATAAGAAAAATGTTCCCTAGAGTCTCTTTTTAAAGAGGGGTGTATTTTGTCTTGGAGAAACCATCACGTGCACGGACTTCCCTCTACTTACATTTTTACGACACGTGATATATAGCTAAGAACTCCCTATTTTAAAGGGAGAATGAAACATAGTTATTAAATGAACTACAGGTCCTGGAAACATACGATGGGTATTCTAACATTCTCAGATCTTAAGTTAGTTCTTGTTTGTGAGAACAGAAAATAAAGAGGGTTATAGAGAAATATCATACGCTTCATTGTCCCTTTAAGGAAAGGCTCGTTTAGATATTCTAAAAACCTACCAAGCATACACAAACCATCGAAGAGAAACAATCAATTTACTTTCGATTAAAAATTGTCCCGGAAATATTACTATAACAAATTAATTCAATCTTCCTTGAATTTTGAACTGATATTGCCCTTCATTTCAACTATGAACTACCCAGTTTAAAACTTGACTCAACAACATTCTTGGGCAATTATGAACTTCTTCATGAAGAAATTCACCCGAACCGAATTATTTATCATAAATTTACATAAAAATCAATAATATTTTAAATTCGTCGTGTATGGAAATACTCTATTATTGATATTATTTTAATATCAACTTTATTAAATAAAAAAGTAACATTTTTTTTTCATAAAACTCCCCCCCCCCCCGCCTCAACCACACTTCCCTTATCAATCAATATCCGTTTACAGAAAAGATACTACTTTAAATAACAAGAATCGGCAACCCAAATTACTTTTCCATAGACCCTCCTCACGAGCTGTCACTAATCTACAAAATCAGCTGTCACAAACAAGAGAGGTTGTGTTATTACTTGCGTAGTAGACCAACCTGGCTAGGGAATTGTAGTAGACGATTAGGCCTATTTTGTTGGCAATTAAGCCTTGGCTGGTCATTCTCGCCTGACCAGGAGGTTCCAGTCAACCCCCAAGGTTAAACTAAGCGTTACATAGCTTATTGAGGGAATTTACTATTTACCCTTGATACAGCCTCCATAAAAAGGGATCAAATAGTTAACGACCATGAGCTCTTTCTTGGGGATGGGTGATGTAGTCTGGTGCAGAGGGAGTGATGCTAGTGATACGGGACAAAAGAGGGTAGAAATGTCCTCCACTCCACTCCCTTACCAACGTTAATAATGGCTACGTTGTAATCTTTAGGTTCTCCCAAAGTCCCGAATCCGAAATAAATAAATGTAAAGTTATCAAATATCTATATTTTCGAGATATTTTCTTTCTGACGTCATAACTACCGTTAGGGTAAACCGATTCACACGAAATTTGGTACGTTTGTTCATTACAACATGCAGAAAGTACATATAAATTTTTATTTTAATCGTTGGCCATTTTGAAAAATGGCGTCCATAATAGTAACCGCAACTTCCGGACGCGATAACGATCGTTACGGTAAACTGATTCATGTGAAAGTTTGCATATTGGTTCACTATAACATGCAGAAACTATGTATAAATTTATATTTTAATCGGTGGTCATCTTGAAAAATCCCTTCCAAAAATTGTCGGCTCTAAAATGAATCTAAACATCCGGTTAACCTACTTCAGAACGGTTCTATACCAAGGACTTTCACGTCTCTAATCTCTTCCAGTACATTTCTACCCCCTTTATAACGTCTGACCTATTGAGAGTAGCCAGTAGCCACTCTGGATCTGTAAGACGTACGACTTTGACCATTAAGGAACCCCCGGACAATGGACGACGTCTAGAAAGGACATCAGGGTATCCCTGTCAATTGTCGTTCGTCTACACACACAGTCGTTCTATATAAAGCTTAACTCTGATTTTCAGTCTATATTTGTTCGATATCAAGACTCTAGTTCGTTGAACCTTTGTGTGTATGTCTCTTCTTGAAATATTGATTTCACAAATACAGAACGAGAAAGAACAAGTTTTGCTTGGACTGATAAATAAATAGTAAACCACCCACCCCCTCTTAAGGTTAAAAGTAACAGTTTTAAAGTGCACGTGGCACTCACCAATATTATGAAACTTCCTCGATCCCCTCTGAATTAGATTATTTATCTTATATCACAGCTTCCTAATTAAATTCATCATTAATCGCGGACACTTTAAATTTAAAGACAGACTACAAACACAGATAGCATAAACCCACGCGACTACGCTTTATTTCAATTTCGAACTTAACAAGGCATCTTTTTTATTTATTTTTTTCAAATTCGATATTTTAACAAGCGAACCGTGAAAATAACGAACAGATTAAAATTTTCTCTGCCGTCTTATAATTTGGCCATCGTCTTTTATAAAAACTTAACGCCGCCATGCAGTTTTGGCAAAGATCCAAGAAAATAAAATTATACCCAGAAAATTACGTCTAAGAAGAAGGAAAACGTGGCATGATCTATATTACATCATACCACCACGATCCTGCTCCCTGTAACACCCCTTTTCGTATAAACCCCCTAATAAAATGCAATCTCACATACAAGTACATTCTCAATTACATTTAGGTTGATATCCATAACAAAAAGTAGGTGTTTTTAAGGTTTATCAGAGTGATTCTTAAAATTCCCTTACTTCAAGTTCCGAACTTCTATTACACCATCCACGAAGTATGCTTATTAATAAACGTAAAAGCTAAAAAGAATTTTCCCCATTCACATTTGTAAATTTCTCGGCAAAGGCCTAACAGAAGTTTAAACCTACACGCTTTTTTATTTACCTGTTCTGTATAGTGCATGCATTTTCTATGCCTCTTTAGCTAGTTAAAGTAAACACTAAGCCTAAATGAAAATGGTTTCGGTATAGACCTAAAGGAAAACGAATTGTATTATCTCGAGAAGTCTGGGATAAAAACCGTAGCTTAGAGAGAGTGAAAAGTGTGTGAAAATGAAACAGGAAAAGGGAGAAAATAGAATCCTTTTTCATTATAACGAAAGTCCTTTTATTAAAAGCCTTGGAAAACTAATATTCTTAGGCCGCGTGTTGCTGTCATGGAGGAAGAAAAAATAGAAAGGAGACGAAAACACAGGGCAGGCAAGAATCAAATTTTCCTTCAATCAACAAAATCCCACAAGAGGGACAGAAGTGAGATTTTGTCACGTGACTACATTTTACCAGTCTGCTTCCCCTAAATTTTCAACATGCACTCCACCAAGTGGGACTGGAGTAGTAGCATCAAAAAATGTGGTTTTCCATCTCCTTTCTATTTTTCCTTCATGTTTGCCATCTTGCAAAGTTCCCATGTAGACCAAGGTTTAAGAATACATATAAAGTTGTAAGGTTTCCCAAACATATTAATGCTTTCCGGAGGAAATATCCCGTTAGATATATACATTTTTTCCCCTCACGCTATGAAAAACATTACAGGATTAAAGATTTTAATTTTAATAATAAATATAAATATAGGAGATAAAAGGTTTTTAGTGAAAAATTAATATCCTTCTTAAGAAAGTTTTGCATAAATAAATAAAAGAAGATTTATAGAATGTTTTACTGGAATTTTGGTAACAAAAAGGCGTGGCGTTACACGATTGGTCGGAGGTGCAAATTTCAAATATCCACCATATCTCAATCTAATTTAAATTAATTTTAAAACCAGGTAGGTGATAATTCCTGGATGTTACCCTATGTAGATTGGTCTCATAAGAATCGATAAAAAATTCACTTGTATTTCCATTTCACCTTCCCTTTAAAGGGAGCCTTAGAAAATTCATCTTAAAAATTTTCTTGTAACCTATAGGTGCGCAAAATTACGAAAAATTAACCCCCCTCCCCAAAAAAATAAAAAATTCCAAAGCCCCCCTCCACCAAAAAAAATTAAATAAAAACCATATATATTCGGTACCATGCATGTATCTAATTTCACATTTTTTTTTTCATCTTGAACATGAAATAGAAAGAAGAGAAAAATGGAAGCAGGGGAATGAAAATCCACACATACCGTGTCTCCATCTCTAAGACGTTCTAGGGAGTAGGTGGAAAATTAAAGGGGAACCGGGAGTAAGCCTACGCCCCCCTCAAAAGAGGATCATGTCACAGGAGGATGGAAGAGGAAGCGAATCTTCAAATCTCCGCCGATGAAGGATGGAATATAGGCCTTTGCTGAGAGATGACAAGACGGTCGTCGGTCGGTGACGCGCGTGGGTAACACTATGGACATGCAGTACCAAGTATAGGCCTACCATAGGAGGGATGGTAAATCCAGCCAGGTTGTCAACTCTAGGGAGACAAATGAAGCCTCACCCCCATTCTCTCTTCTTTCCTCATTTGAGGCCCTATTTCTTCTCCATTTCTTGGTTGTGTCCCTTCCCCCCCGGTTTCGTGTCTGCAAGAATGAATTCGCATATTCCAGAGAGTATGTATATATATGTCTTTATACAAACAGGAGTGGGTCGTCTTGAAACGACTATTGCATTTTACCATTAGGGTCAATGCGGATTTAACTTCAATGTTCAAGGTTTAATTGAATAAATTCGCCATCTGCGGGGATATACCCTAAAAATGGCCCAGTTTAATATGTCTGCGATGGTAGTTGGTAGGTAGTAGAGTCTGTCTTATATCGAAATTGATCCATTGCCCGGATAAATGCAACAGAAAGTGCTATAGTCTGCCCGCCTTCTATACCGTTTTCGGCAACAAAAAATTACACTTGTTATCAAGCCTGATGTCTATAAAATAATTGTATAAAAGTGGTGTGTGTACACTCCATGATGTAATTATTTTTATAACAGAAGTTCATCCGTTAAAGTTAAAGTAAGATGCTGGTTAGTTAAGGGAATACTTTTAAAATTGTCACAAACTTCAGAAGATGTAATATTGGTTCGGTACATGCGGGCTATGGTACATGAAACAGGGGAAAGATCTTACAGAAATTTAGGCCCCAAAGGTATTATGAGATATTGACCTAATGTTATGATTAAAGCGTTTTTAAGGATGATAAGTGAGCCTAGTCTGAATCAATATTTTGAAATGAAAAAAAGTTTATAAACCCTGTATGCATTTTTCAATGCACTAAAATTGTAATAACCAGTTTATCAATGACTAACTAATAATTCTTGGTATAGTTAATGAGTGCTCAAAAAATTATCAACATAAATACTTCAAAACAATACTGTATGGACTTTGAAACAGAAAATCCGGAGAAAACCACAAAACCTGTGACGTCAATTCAATCTTTTTTTCTTTCTTCCAAAAAACTTATCAAGCATCGTGCAAGCGAGTCACGAATTTCAAAAGAAAATTTCTAAGTGCTATTTTATCCCTCTACATAACAGTATAAGCCATAGCCTAAAAGTCATCTCCCGTAAAAGACTGTTTAACAGAAATTCTAGAGTGTTTACGACAACATCATACACTTTGAAAGCCATCAAGCCCTGGGCTTAATATTCAGCGCGTAAAATGCATTCGCTTTATAACGTAACATTCATACATACATTTCTTTAATAAATGAAGACAACTTTAAGACAGCGTAACCGGCGGCGGCCCCATAAAGGCTCAAGCTCGACTCTCAATATTAAATTTTAAAACATTTTTCAAAATGACTTTTTGAAGGTCTTAACGCCGTTGAGTTTTCTTCATCAAGAATTCTGTTCCTCAAACGCGACACTCAATGCACGATGGTGATTCTTAGATAAAAAATAACCTTGTAGTTAAAAGGGTGTAGCCAACCTATGGTCCACGAACTATTAAACAGAAGTCGACTATATACAGGGTGTTTCTGATATGTCTGCATGCACAAAATTAATGGGGGATGTTCTATGGGGAAATCAATTTTGAGTCGAAAATGTTGATTATAGTTGAGAGACCACCATGAAATAGTGCAGAACATTCCCTGTTATTATATCGTTTCTTAGTTACGCGTTTCAGCCATGAATGTGTAATAAACTTTGAATTCAGGCCGCCATCGCCAAAGTGAGGACCTCCTTCAACTAAAACATACGCTGAGAACCAAACCTTGCATACGTATATAACCAAGAATAAAACTTCAATATACCGAAATTTCAATCCAAGTATATCTCCAAAGTGGGGCCTTCAGAAAACTAAACTACAGATCCCAGAGCCCTAAATTGATTACTTAAACCTTGCAGTACACCCCATAACAAACCAAAACGTTATAAATTCAAACACCATTCTCTTCTCTCTCCCTCGGCTCTCGCAGACAAAGTAGGGTCCACCTCAAAACAAATCATAATTCGAGGACTCACTTCTGGCTGGCTATACCTTACATGCACCCCTTAAAATTTTACATCGTTTTAGCTATACGCAACTATATCCCTCATCATCGTCTTTGGCTTCAAACCGCGTTCCCCGAGAGCTGTCATAAGCTCTCACCCCCATTAAATTTAAACACAGAGGCTACATATTTTAACGGACGGCCTTCGGCCTCGCATGCCACCCTAGTCCTTATCCCCCCCCTTCAGAAACAGGAAGTTCCTATCCACCCACAGACAAGGGCACCCTTCCCTAAGTTAACTTAGAACCCTCAAAATCCAAAAATAAAATCTACATGACTAAGATGAATGAAAAATATGATCAAAGATTTCAAAATGTATATAAATTTAATACTTGATGTGAGATCATCCCCATATGACATGATTTCAGTTTGGATTAAGTTACATTTTGGACTCAATATTGATTTCCCATAGAACCCTGGGCCAGACTTATTAATTGCGTACTAATTAATTACTCGAATACTTAATTAAAAGCTTGTCTAGTTACAGACTGAGATATTAATCTTAAATTTAAAAAAAGGTAAAATGGATGTATTCAGAATCAAACTGACCGAAAAACGTCTAAGAGAATTCCTTCAAACCAAGATATTTTTAATTGACAATTCCTTAGTCCTCTGATTTTAAAAATAAAATATTTAAAAACCAACGTTATAAAACCAGACATATTAATAATAACCTTTAAAAAACATTTAAACATTAACATAACTACAAAAACCCCTTACATCACGGCTATATTAACCATTTAAAGAAAGAAAAATATAAATAAAAGTTGCTAAATGCAAATTGTATAATAACTAAAAAAACTAAAGTTCTCCAAAAAAGCCACCTGGCATGGTTATATTTTACCATCTTAATGATGCTACTAAATCTAAGAAGAAAAAAAAAACACCCGCTTAGCGCCAAGTTCTTTGCAAACAGAATACTTAGTGACGTAATATTAAAACCATAATGGCCCCGTCTTCCAGTATAAGACTGTAGACTTGCATCCACATGGCGCTCGCTGAGCCTGATTTAAAACCTACGCCATATAATCAGATATTCATTCTCATACACTCCAGTTGACATTAACAGCGCCGCGCGCAATTTCTCTGAATTGACGATTTCCGTTGAAAGCTCAGTATATGCCGACTGAATCTAGTCTAACTAGTTTTAGAAATATGTATATAGCTTCAATGGTAGGAGGTTATGCAAAGAGATTTATGGACGAACAAGTGTTAGTGTTAGATTGTAGTAAAGTGGTATAACATCACAGGGCTAGGAGAAGAGGCCCAGCAGAAGATGTAAGTTACAAGTTCTGGGCTGGGCTGGCAACTTAAAGGGAGTGTACAGGGTGTTACAAAAAGGATGGATGGTAGTATGGGGAATAAAAATAAAATACATTAAAATTCACTTTTATTTACAAACACAACTTCATAGTAAATTGAAAATAAACACTTGTTTACACCCAATTTGACCAAAAATCTATCGTAACCTTGGCCTAATACATGATTTTCTTAGTCGGTTCATAAAGGCCTATATTTTTTTGGGGAAAGAATGAAAGGAAGATTGGGAAAAAAAGGCAAGAGGGCCTCCCCCATATAAGAAAAGTTAACGTTTTGACATTTGACCTTCCTCTGTACCCTACGCGATCTCGAGTATACTCGAGAATTTTCTTTTCTTTTTCATATTTACGTAAGATGGCTAATATTTATATTACTCGCCCACTCACCCACATCGTTTGATCGTGATAACATCGCTTTAATTACAACGTTTAGGCATTTTAATGGGAACTAAATTTCAAAGGTCATTAAGGCAAGGTCTAATTATTGAAGTTTCCTCCCCCCATTATAATATAAGTTTTATGACAGGAGGTCATTTGGGATCGATTATACAACATACGGAGGAGGTTTATAGAGTGTTCCGTTATAATTAACTTCAAGTTTTGTTCACAATAATTTTTAATTGCTTAATATTTCAAAGGGGGAAATTTTTGGGTAAATATATTAAAAATTAATTTTAAACTTTTGTAAACAGTTGTTTCAAAATTTGGGGCTAAAATAGAGTACTTTGATTGGACTGCTAACTTCAAACCTTATCTAACGTCTTTGTTATCCATGTATCCAATCCATGTTCAGTCTTAAGCTTAAATTAAGCCTTTTCAAAAAGAGTCTAAAAAAATTAAATTAATATTTCAAATAGAAAAAAATCTCCATCAAATCACGAAAAGAATGTAAATTTTCGTGTTTCGCTAGCTGAATTGGACACCTACAATTTATTGTGGCAAATTAGACATGTCTAGCTAGCTCGGGAAAAAGACAAGAAAAAAGTTAGGAAAATTTACCAAATATATTGTTTCCCAAAGTTTCATTTATCTTTTGTAACAAAATACCCCTTTTTTCCCCAACCAAAAAAAAAAATTATACCAAAAGGGTTAAAAAGGTTTAGAAAGTCTACCAGAGGGTGGTTTTTGGAGTAGGCCTAACCAGCGGTATTACAAGACAAATAGGGAGGCGTATTTTCAGGCACTTCCTCTTTCTCAATTTCAATCTTATTTCTGACCCCGTTTTCTTCCCCTTCTTCCTAATGTCACTTGACTAAAACTCCATTCAACTAAAGCATCCTCCTAACACTTGGCTTCAGTGCCCCTTGATCTTTGATAAGAAAGTGAGCGGCCATCTTTAGATCACGTGAAAAAGAAGAAAGGCAAGGAGAAAAAAGGAGAATTCCTTCTCGAGCTTTTTTTGGTGTAGAACCTTGGTAATTCCTTGGCCTTAGGTACAAAGCCAAGCTCGAGAAACCAGGGAGGAGTGAGAAAATGAGTAGTATTGTGGGGTGAAAAATATTCTACAACGCGAGCCTAAACTCCTCCCACAGTGGGAGAGAGGCAGCGTGCCACGCGATAACCGATAACCGAGTTTTCCCTTTCTCCCTGGGAGTTAAGATGCACTGCTGTCAGTCTAAAAATACCTCTCCATTTCTACTGCTCCCTGATTGAACCTTAGGTACAAAAGCTAAGCTGGGAAAAAACGAAGCAGCAAATGGGATTTTCAGGAGGATTTAGGCTTAGTTTAAGGTCTCTATAGGCCAGGCAAATTTTTATTTCATGAGCAACCAGGGTTTTCCTACAGCTAAAGTTTATATTGGATAGTAAAGCTTAGATGTTTTATTCCATGGTGAATGAAGAAGGATAGCCAAGATTAAGGATTAAAGGTTTTATTTCTAAAGGTCCAATTTAATTTAGTATAGTACCGGATAACGATATTGACATGTTGACCAGCGATATAACAGATTTCAAAGATGATGTAATCAATTTTAGATATCAAAATTATATTTAATAATAAAATAGCCAAACAAATACAGACTTTTCAAAAGAATTGGGCTGAAGTATTGAAAATTTCAATTTGTCACCTTTATTTTTCTAACCACTTAGTAGATTCCCTAGCCGTTACACAAACGTTAATGGGTGCAACTAAAGCTCAAATTTATATTATATATATATATAAGATTAGAGCATTCCAATTGTAGGCTGTAGCAATACCAGTACATTTTGACAGAAAAAGGCATTCTCAATATGAAGAGGCGTCCTACGTTTTTTTTTCTTATTGAATACCCACGGACAAAAAAAAAATAGTCGCGGAAGAAGAATTGAGCTTCTTGGAAACAAGGTTCTAACTTAGACAAAAATACTTCCTAAGGACATTTCACGCCTTTCTAAATTAAATTACAAAGATTAAGCTTATGGAGGAAGTAGAGAAATGAGAGTTAAAGGGGAAAGGTAACTTAAACGGCACTGTCGCATATGTATCTCACGCGCATCTAACGCCAGTACTACGGCGCAGAGGGGAGGAGCCAGATATCACGTGAACCGTTAATAAGGAAATTCAAAAGGGTAAGTAAATAAGAAAAGATCGTTATAGAGCTCTCTGATGTAGGAATTTAAATTAATTCTGTTACCATGAGAGTTATTTCGAATGTTCTTAACCTATTTTTCACTTTAATAAGATGTAGACCGAGAAGCATCCAGTATCAATTTTCAGCCAAAGTAAGTTTCTTTGTTTGTACTGTCGCAGTGCGATGTCCTTACGGGATACAATTTTTGTCTCAAGTTCTAGGGTAAGTAAGAATTGCTTTTCCAGATTCTTGTGCGACCACCCTCGCGCCCACAACCAACTAAAGACAAAACCCAAAGGCCTATTTTAGACATTCCTAGAAAACCCAGCCAGTGGAAAGCCATACTGGGCGCCAAGCGGGGAGGGAAAAAGAGAGAGAGTGAGGAAATAAAACTAAAGTTGGGTATATAGAGGAGGACGTTTGGGTGTTTATCCAATCTAACAGAATTGCTCCCCACAAAAACTTCTTCTTCTGGTTTATTCCCCTTTGTGTTTTGCCTGCAGAAGTAGATTATCACAAGTTCTAAATGAATCTAATTACGAGTAAAGTAACCTGTATTGGACAAACCACTGAACTATTTAATAGGTGATTTAAATAATATAAGGACACGATAATCGTCTCACTAAGAACCAATTTGGGTCCTGAGAAGAACGTTCGTGGTGCTGTAGGGTCATGACCTCTAGTTTCATCCCCCCCCCCGAATCTTGGCCACTTTATAAATACAACCATAACGAAAAGAGAAAACCACTCAAATAAAATCAATAGATAACTTCGAGTTAGTTTACTTTGATTTAGTGTAACTATAAGGCAAGCAATTGGAAAAGTCCGCCAGTCAACCAACCACAACAACAGACTTTTTAGCTTTTCGTACAATAGTTTTTAGAATGCTCAATGGTTCGGAGAGTTAGAAAAAAAAAACGCCCAAACAAACCTTAAGTTTAGAACTTTTATTTTTATTTATTTGCTTCTTTCTTTGGTCTCCCTAAATTACACCTGGTTGGTGACATTACTTATCGTGGTTAAAAGGCTAGTTTTGTTTGCGTTTCGAACTTTGAACTTGACAGACAAAGTCGTCACTCACTCAGACTTTTTCAATTTAAGGTTTACCAATTTAAAGAAAGGGTTTCAATCTTATTTAAACAATTTAAATTACGTAATTGCAGAATTATCTGTAGAGTGTAGATTAATAAAAGTGAAAATTTATAAAAAACGATTTGGCGGTTAGTGACCCATTAAAATGTGAGAGACGTAGGGTACGTTGTATAGCGACAATTTATCTGATTAAAATTAAAGAGGGTGTTAAGAATCTTATGTCCCCTTTCTTCATCTTAAAGAAAAGTCCTTTATAAAGATTGGGAGAACACACTCGGAAAAAGAAATACAGAAAAGTTATTGAAACGTCATAGGGTGACTGATCGGTTTGGTTACAGATATAAGAAAAAAAAATAAAACACAAAATGATGTATAGAAAAAGAAAAAGCTATTATGGATCCCCGAGAAAGGCTTTTCAAATAAGACCATATTTGTCATCCCATGGCGACATTTTCTTTTTGATAAAAAAAAAATTTATATATATCTATAAAGCAATGCCCTTATATGGAAGTCGAAAACAATTACACGAATGGATAGATTTATTTCAAGCGACACTTTTATCCGGAGAGAAAATTGGCATCATAAATTATTACCAAAAGTTTTGTCAAAACAAAGGAACGATAAATTAAAAATAAAATAAAATGTTTGACTAAACTAAAGTGTCAGGACAGAAATCGGTATCCATGTATTGTAATTTAAAAATTTAATTTTAAAATTACTGTTTTATAATTTATTTAAATTTGCGCGTGCTCTCTACGTCACGTCACGTGATTGATTAACTTATAAAAGTTTCCAAAAGCCCCAAAGATAGTTTAAATGGATCCTTTTAAACCTATTAGGGTTTTTAAAATTTAATCCCGGTACCAAACCAAAATAAATCTCAATTTGTTAGTACAAATTCGCTATTCAGGGTTCGTATGAAATTTCCTAATTCAAAATGGTTATCGACTTTTTCAAGTCATGCCCCCTAATATCCCAGGGAAAAACTTCAAATCCCTTAGTGGAATTTACGCCCTCCAAATTCCTAATCCCCCAACTTATCCAGGTTGCGTAGGAACCCTGGTGGCAACCCCGTATCTTTAATACCTACAAAAACCAACCTTCAAATTAATGATTTGTAAGATTCAGGCGTGGAAAAGCACGCTCCGAATGAGGTCCAACGAGAAAATCCCATTTCTCCGGGGGCCCTAGATACCCCCAACAACATACATACAACAAACAGCAAAAGCGAAAGGGCGCGCGAGCGGCCCCGTGTTTTCTGAGGATTTTTCATTGGATTAAAAGATTAGAAGCATGATGGAAGCTTGATGAAAAGCTCGCGCCAAGGGTGGAGGAAAGAGTGCATTATACACCTTGCGTACAAGGAAACTTGTCAGTAAAGAATAGGGTAAACTAGAGCTTGCCCAGCCTCGTGACAAAGTGACAGGTGAAACCAAGAATGTAGAAGAAGAAGCGCATGCATTTACCAGAGTCTATCATACCCCGAGGGATGTCGGTCTTGACTTACGAAAGAGGCCCCCCTGCCTTTTCTCTTCTTAAAAATCCTTTCACAGAATTCGAATGGTCAAAAGTTAATTAACTAGGAGTTGTACTATAGTGTTAGTAATTGTAACGATATCGACCAATAAGGACGTCCCATATAGTGATCAGTACACCCAATTAAGTAAGAGATGACGTTAATTGAACCATAGATTTAAGTGGATAACCTGATTAAAATTAATGCAGTTAATCAAGGGCTTAATCTTTTTAATTAAGATAACTTTGAATTTATCTACTTCAGATAGAATAACGCTAATAGTCGTAGGCATTAATTCATTAGAAAGCATCAGGTCTTTCGACTGGCTCTTAGTCAAGCTTGGCCTCAAGGGATTTTAAATGATGTATTTGCAAGTCAGAAATTAAGCTAGGGATGACAGTGTACCGGGGAGATATGGAAACCATCGTTTGCTTCAAACACAAGTCAGAGAGGAACCTTTTTTTCTTAGGGGATTAATTTTGGGACAAAATGTTGAGATTTTCGCCGATATAAACTGGCAATTTTAGTTTTAAATTTTATTGGGAGAAATGACTCGTTTTCATTCTTCAAATAATACTTTCAACTTTCGTAGGATTAACAAGGGGATTATTATTATGTGTTGTTTTTGTTGTGTAAATAAAGGGTTATCGATTTGTGTTAAAAAAAGCACTTTGTTTTGTCAAACGCGTTATATATATATACATGTATATTTCTAAGTTTGTGTAGGGTCTTTGTAGCCATTACTATGCTAATACGGTGTAATAAACGACGTTAAGTTAAATTCTAAGTGTTATCCCCAAACCCTCAAGTGTTTATTACGATTTGGCACGCAAGCTATATTTTTTTCTGGAGACATTATTTTTTATAAGAAAATATTAAATTATTATTTTAAATCGACAATATTTAGTCGTATAATATTTAAAGTCAATCGATAATAGGTCAAATTTGGCCTCCCGTTAAAACTGGCCTATTTATAACAGCCTGAATGGTTTAATTTAGGCTTTATAGGCCTGGAATAACCTTTAACCCCATCTCTCCCGACACAATCTTTAATCAAAATTAACTTATATTTCCTAATTTAACCGTCCATTTCCCACATAAATCTTTTCAAAACTTTATACATTTACTCATTATCAAGTTCCTACCCCCTAAACTTCCGGTTGTAATTAATTAAACATGCCACCCCCTATCGCTTGGTGTGTAAATTCGTTATACAAACCGTTAACTAACATGAGCCTACGGAATAATTAGACCACCCATTGTATAATTAATAACCAACCTCGCTTTCACTTACGAGATACATTTATCATACGAAATATAATAAACCTAAAAATAATCCCAAGCATATTTTGGATGATTGCCTAATTCTCTATGAATACTTAAACAGTTCAGTAGCGCGAAATATTGTAGGTATAGTATATAAACCAAAAATAGATAATACCGAAGTTAAAGTTTAAAAGAAATCAATTCGGGCACTGCGGGGGACGGAATTGTAACCCCCTTCAATTGTACGAGGCACTAGCCTACGGATATTACGTGGTTTACTTCGTTATTGACGAATAAACTGTTTGACAACACCGGTTTAATACACTTCTGTTCTTAATGAAGACTACATATGCACGCTTAGTTAGTCATATTAAGCTTTAAAGCCCTTCAAATTTGTTGGGAACCTCTCTTCCCCCCTTTACAAATGGAACGGGAACTTTGCACTATCATCTAATTTAATCCCGCCACTTTCACTATTCCCTCCTCCTCGAAACCCCTGTTTCAATACACGACCGCGATCTCATACGGTTTTATGCCAAATCATTGGATTGTATCATGGAATAGTCCATTTACATTCCATATTAATATCGCACGGTGCACGAAAATTACAACACGTTTTAATCATTAAACCTAAAAACTGTGCTTAGCCAAATTACAAGGGTTTATTATTACTCTCTGATCATCAGTTTGAAAATTTATGCACCAAGGCCCTACTTTGACAGGGAAACGTTCCCGCCCAGAGAAATGTCAAATTATTTACCCCAGCTCGTGTATTTTAATAGGGAGGGGGATTTCCCTTTAAATGTCAAAGTTTGGTATTTTTAAACAGGTTTAAATTAAAATTAAACACTTACGGTTTAAATCCCAAGGCTTGAACCGAGTAAAACGGCTGAAAATTGAGTAATTCTTCTGTTAAGGGTCACAGCGGGTCAAATTTTCACGCGCCAATATTTTTTCGTTTTCGATGTTTGCTCAAAACGCGACGTGTCCGAGGCTTAGCGAGGTTGAACTGGGCTTCTCGCGTACGAAGCGATCTCTCTCCGTCAGACGCTGGGTGAATATTACGGCGCTAAACTCCCACACACGCATCGAAGCGAAACTACGGGGGTTGTAGTGGGCGGGGCTGGGGATCTATTGTTTTAAAAATTTTATTAAAATTCGCACGCCGAAGCGAAAACTCACGCAGGCCCCTGTGGGTTAAGAATCTAATTAAACAAGGGCCGAAAAATATCGGTGGTGGAAGCAGGTGCGAGGAAGTTAAGCCTAACCCGACGTTAGCCTAGATACTTCGACAATAAACTAAACGAGAGAATTCCGAAGCACCGCAGTCAGCCGACGGTATAGAATCAAACGAGCGGGCAGTCAAGGATCGTCTGCATGAAATCTTTCCATTGATCTGATCGAACCAGGGAAACTAGTGCCACCTATGAGCAGTAGGCCAAAACTACTATGTGAAAAACTTTTAACTTTAAATAAATTGGCATTTGTGCTTTGTATTTCAAAACTCAAAAGTAAATTTTTAGGCATTAATTAGACTTATATTTGAATATAATTTGGTGGTCTAAGTTTTGCGCCTCTAGAGGGGACGGAAATCGTATTATAAATCTGCTCAATTGACCCGCCAACCTTTGAAATTTGGCGGGAACGTGTGCTTTATAGGTGACGATTAATTTATACCTAAATTTGATCTAAATTCGTTTAAAAGTTATCAAATTTTTTCAGAGATTGAAAATTTATTACATTAATACTTTATACACAATAAAACTACTTCATTTACGAGCAAAATGAATTATTTCAAGGGAAAAGATATCTAGTCTAATATAAAGCATTATTAGGCCTACGAATTCTAGTCTTATTTTTATACAATTTTACATTAAAAACATCAAAATGGCATTGGCAATTATCTACGTATCGTAAAACCATAAACCAAATGAACCTCAATATTTTATATAAGTTCGGTTGTCTTTTTTTTCTTTTTTGTTTGTTTGTCTGACGTCATAAAAAATAAATATATATATACTCTTTTGGGGAGAAAAAATAAGAAATTTCATAAATCGTATACAGTTATAAAGCTTTCCCATGGAACGTTATCTAGGGCACAATATTTTACAAAGATAAGCCAATACCAAATTATAGATATATTTTTAACGCCTTATTCACACTTAATTATAACTAATTTTGGCCTGAATTAATTATTTTTTAGTTTTTGTTTCTTATTTCTTTGGCAATGACTAACCTGAGTGTTTCCTGTAATAAATTGTTAATTGATTAACAAAAAAAAGTTAACGTTACACTAGGCATTAGTTAATGTTAATTACCTTATTATTCGCCATAGCGTCTCTTAAAACGGCATTGGCCAATGTTAAGGAGACATTAATTAGTTTTCTGTCGTTAACCATCAGAATTTGGTCGCCACGAAATACGCCCGCTGAGTTTGGAATGCAACCACCTGGCCAGACTTCCGATACAAGTACTTTACCATTCAAATCTGAGTTGATGCCACCTTCTACTTTCATATTCAGAGTACCAGTCTGGAATTAATGATAATTAAGCGTTAGTATTTAAATTTAGTTATAATTGTAATTATATAGGTATAGGGTACCTTTTTAACTTCAATTATCTTCACTTCACGACCTTCAATTTGCTCTTCGGTGAACTACAAAGAAAGATAATTTACAATTTTAGTTATTATAATTACCTAGACGCCATATTAGATACACTTACAATTTTCAAAGGATCAAATTTATCACTTTTCTTCAAGGTTTGACCTTTGGGGTCAGCAACACCGTTGCCATTCTTGACATCTTTCACGCCGTTGGTCCCGTTAGTCTTAGCATCTTTATTATTAGTCCCATTGACCCCGTTGACCTTTCCATTTAAACTCGCGGCGGTCATTTTTGGCACATGATTGTTTCCGTTAGACACAGGGGGGAATGGGTTTAAAACTTCTTTGGATTTATTGACCGATATCGAATTAACGTTCACTTTCACACTTATGTCCTTTGCCTCCTTATTAATGGAAGGTTGCTTTTGTTGAGGCAACGGACTCGACGTGGTTGAGCTAGCGTTGGACGAGTTCAGACTGTTTGAAGAGGTCATACTGACCGAGAAAGAAGGTTTGTTCGATTGCCCCCCTGAAGCCGAGGACAAGGTTGAAGTTGGACTTGATGAAATTGATTCCAGTTGCCTGTGTCTTAAAGCTGGGTGCATACAACCACCTGTAACGTGAATTAAAATGAATTCTTGTCAGTTAATAAAGTTAGGCTTAAAAATAAGCCTTTGTTTATTTACCTCTTCCATTGGCGTTCGCCACGCTTTCATGAAACGTAAATCTATTACTCCTTGAAGTATCAGGATAAACTCCAATGGTCACTAAAGGACCTTTGACTGGACGATCAAAGTACGTTTGGGGTGGTTTTGGGGCTGGTCCCCGACTGTCTGTTATGGGTACATCCTTCCCATTGACTTGCCTGACGTTAGGACTAACTGGTGGACTACAACTAGCCAATGGTGAGCCCATAACCATACTAGTTGGTGGTGAGGAAGGGGTTACGGCAACTGTTGCGCCATTAACCCTGGATGGAATCGATATTGGCGCCGAGGTTGCGGACGCTGAGCCGGTAGATTGAGTAGGTGGTACCATAAGTGGTTTACTAGCCACTAAGGTCTGTCTGCGTAAGTCCACTGAGATGGGTTGCGTCGCCTTGAATTATTTTTTGAATTAGTTTTAATCCCTCAATTCCACGATATATCCGATTAGAAAAGCCTTAACGTTTTAGTATTGCTAAGCCTAGTTCGTCTGATCGGACATATAGTGGATTAGTTTTTAGAGTTAAAGAGTGTTAACATTAGATAATTAGCAAACAAGCAAGGCACATTAATTAAACAAGTATGAAAGAAAAAAAATACAAGCTAATATACCTTGACAGTGGTAGGGTCAACAAACATGTGAGGGTTAGTGCTGAGGGGAGGGACGTAGAGACTACCCCTGCGGGACAGAGGCTGAGCTCGAGGCTCCTCCATTGACGCCAGGTTATTTTCCTACAAAAATTAGGTAAGGCGCAGGCGAGGCGAGGTGTTAACGATTAAACTTAACGATAAAGTGCAAAAATGTTTAAAAAAAAAAAGGGCACACAAGGGAAGGGTTTTGAAAAATTAATGGACACACAATACTGGTTAAGAACTATGAAATACCCAAACACCATCTATATATTTATTAATTTGCACTAGTCTACAAGCTGCAAGGCCACAAACACTTAAACTTACTTTACCTTACGTCTAAAGAAGATTAATAATTGGTAGAAGGACTTAGTTTTTAAATTTACTTACATCTAGTTCATCTTTGGTTATTTCAAACACTTCCGGTTCTCCAAGATTGTCGTCATCCAACTTGTGGCTATCAAGATTGGGTTGACTAAGGGTTCTAGGAATTCCAGGGGGTGGGGGAGGAGGGAATGAAGCCTCGCTGTTCCTTTGACGTCGATTATGGTTCAAGGTAAAACATTGCGAGGGCGGAGGAGGATTGGTTTTTTTAAGGAAAACCTTTGACTGAGTGACATTTTCGGTTGAAGGCGCGGGCGTAATGTCACAAAGCTCACTGACTGTTGGGATTGGTTTAGGCTCCGAGCGAGGCTTAAATTCACCGTTTTGGGTACCGAACATGCGCTTATGCATTTGTTGGAATTCTTGCATTAGTTTCTCGTGTTGTTGGCGTTTGACGATCTCTTCTTGGTATTTTTCAACTTCAGAACCTGACAGAATGAAGGATATGTTTAAGTCTAGTTTTCATTGTAGTTATTAAGCCTAACGTCGTGTGGTGCATGCTTACCAGTTCGACTATGTCTGGCGTCCCCGTTGCTGATTGGATTGAGCTGTTTCTGTTGCAACTCCGCCAAGAAACTCTTTGTCAGAGCTGGAGTAGCTGGTCCGACAGAGGGGAAGGACAATGGTATCATCATCATAGGCGGAGGCGGCGTGATTCCATTCACCTGACTTGTTGACTGCCTTTTCATATCTTCTTCGAGTTTCTTCCTTTCCTCAGCCAATTTCTCAGCTTCCTTTTTCAATTTCCTTTGTTCTTCCTCCAGGTTTTTTCTTTCTCTGATCAGCCATTCCTCTTCTTTCTTGAGTTCTTCCGCTGATAAGGTACCGGTTGAGGAAACGGCTTTACGATCCGTTACGTCACTCGATGTCTCTTCATTAGGCATGATGACTGGTTGGGCGATAGCTTCTTCAGCTTCGCTAATACAATACTCTCGTTCTGAACCAGTAGTAGTGGTAAAACTAGGCGAAGAAGTTGCGTTGGTGGCTATGGTTGAGACACTGTCTTGTCTATTGTGTTGTTGGGATTCGTTTCCAGAATCCACGCAGTCTTTTTGGTTATGGTTTATGTCTCGTTTAGGGTCTATCTCGTGATGACCGTTTGTGCCGTTGGTACCGTTAGTACCGTTTCTGTAAATTTCGAAATAGTTTTTTTGAATTAGAGCAACTTTATTCAACTTAGGACTAACTCTTGTAAGCCTAATGTATTGACAAGGTTATCCATCTAAACAAACAGATCGTGACCTACTTGTTATCGTCTATATCTTGCGTCGCAACGGTGTCAGTTGACGCCGAGGACGACGTGGGTTCCTCTTGTCTCGTGATGTGACTAACACCGTTCAAAATGGCCGCGACTCTGCGAGCCTTTTCTTCGGGAAAAAGATCGAGTCCAGCCCCTTTTCTAACGGTCATCCGCAGATCCTTACTTGATTTCATCCATGCTACTGCCTAAAACGCCGTTCAAAGTTTTAAAAACCAATAATTACATTTCAAGTAACTTAAAACATACCTCTTTGAAATCAATTTCGAAGAAAGGTACACCATTAACATCAATGATATGATCCCCAACGTGCAGACCACTTTGTTCGGCTAAACCATTCGGTTTCACAGTTTGCACAAAGATACCGGGCAGATCGGGTGGGCCTTTAACAATTCTGTTTGTATCATAAAACAATTAGACTCAAGGTAATCAGTACAAAGGTACACATGGGATGAATTATTATCAATAAACAGTTACGAAGAAATCCATTAATTGAAGTCCGAGATTTATATACGATGGCAATGATGTTTTTGCAAAAAAGGGGGAGGGTTTACTTCGAATTATGGATTAAAGATATGTACTTACGTGCAACCAATACCGGCTGCTCCTATGTCGCTAATGAGAACGGACTTTTCGCAAAACTCTTCAAAATTAGAACTGCCGCTGTACGAATTCTGATGATAAGGTAAAGATAATAATGTTACGAAACAGTTCGCGATAAAGGTTATCGCTTATATTTTTGTGAACGATAGGTTTAGGGTTAGGAATTGGGTATTATTCGAACAATTACTCACAGATCCGATGACAGACCCGTTGGGAGAGTTCTTGCAAGCGTCAATCATTTTCCACGTCAAAGGATCTTTCTTTTTACTGCAGAAGATTTCAAAGCATCTTTTTTTGTATTTTCATCGCGAAATATTTTTTCGATAGTGATTCGTTTAGATAATAGCTTAATTAATTATTAAATGCGATCTTGCATATAGATGGTAATATGTTATAAGGGTGAGGTATTATATATAGAATATGAACGACATCTTATCTTGGCAGTATTATAAATTATTTAAAACTACACGTGACTACATATGACTCGTTGAAGACTGAAGTTGTAAAGAGGTGATTTTATCAGGTGATATATGCGTGGTGGGTAGAGATAACAATAATAATGGGATAATTAAAAAATGCTTTCAATAAAAGAAATTTGGGTCTTGGCGCATGTATCTTGTAGAAATTATTCTTGCTTCTTCAAGTATATTTTTAACACTTTGGACAATGAAGTAATAAATTTGTGGCAGGACTTAAATTGACTAAGATGAAAATTAAACAGGATTTACATCTTTTGATGACACTAAACGAACCACTATGGTATATCCGAAATTCAATTTCCCAATTAACCCAAAATTAGACGACAACAATTTTTAACAAGTTTATTCTAAAAAAAACAAAACCCGTGTAAAAATTCTACATCATGCCATGCAACCAGTGAAAGTTATTGTTAGTAAAGAACAAAGAAGTGTTATAGTGAGAAACGGGATTTCATTGGAAAATGGACGGAATTTGAAGTTTCCCTTTCTTGGGCCTGTTTTAAGTATAGTGTAAGAAAGAAATTGTTTTAGAAGATTCGAAATAATCTAATAATAATTTAAGAAAGAATGAAACGTGAGCGTGTGATTTACCCGGGTGATAATTTTGGAACTTGAACCGGTTTGGCCTCAACCGCAACTTCAATTGGTTTTGGATCATCCTTAGCAGAAGAAGAAGTGCTTGACGAATTAAACCTGGCCATTATGCTCTTGACGTTAGGTTTTTCATTTCCTTCCGTCAAAGTCTTTCCATTTGCATTTGCGTACGCGCCACTTCCGTTTACAGTAGGCTTAGCAATTACCTCACTCTGTGCGGAACCCTTAGACCCTAAATTCGCTAAGATTTCATCTATTGTTGATCCCCTTTTAAGCTTATTTGACTGATCGGTTTCTCCGTTTGAAATACTCTTTGCAATCTCAGGTTTAGATGTTGTGTTTAGGGCCTCATCTTTTTTGAATACCTTTCTAAGTGTTACTGGGAAAGGTGAAGTTTTAGTTTCGCCAAAAGGCTTAGCAACTTCACCGTTTGAAACAAGCTTCGGGACCGATTCGTTGGAGACAGGCTTTGGCTTAGTAAGCTCTTTCGAAGCTGTCTCGCCTACTTTAGGTACTTTTCTAAGCTTAATTGGGAATGGTGTACTCGAGGTTACAGCATCGTCCGAAATAGGCTTAGCTTTGGTTTCATTAGAAGTAGGCTTAGCTTTGATTTCACTGGAAGTAGGCTTAGCAGCGTAACCTTGAACATTCTTTGACCCTTCATTATCACCAGTCGCATCAAATTTGGAAAACCTCTTAAGCCTTAATCCGAACGGTAAATCATTTTCCTCGGACGTACTATCTGAAATAGGCTTAATAACCTCACTCTCTACTTTGGGTGACGCTACCTTCCTAAGTCTAACGGGAAACGGGGATGTTTTTTCACCACCATCTTCGTTAGAAGTAGGCTTCACGACCTCATCTACTTTTAACGTGGCAATATCCCCCTCATCTATTTTTGATAGCCTCTCAGTATCTTCGGGAATAGACACCGGAGCTGCTGGCGCCGCTTGAGCTTGTTGAGTTGAAGATGCACGATTAGGGTCAGATCGGTCATTCTCGACCCAGTTCGAGCGAGCCGCTATGATTTTCTCTTTCAACTTCTTCTCGAATTCGTTTTCTTCATCGTTAAAGGCTATCACGAAGGATTTGTTTTCCTTTGACTCTGATTGAAGTGGCGGTACTGGTGAAGGAGTTGGGGTGTTAGGGTTATCGTCGTCTAAAATTGAATCGAGTTCATCGAAAGCGGCGGTGATCTTTTCCGATTCGGAGTTGGTTTTACCCCGTATAGGAAGAACCTGAAGAGTAGATTCAGATTCACGCTGTTCTGATACTTCCGGTTTGATATCTGACGTAGGTTCCATTTCCGCGTCGACTTCTTGGTCGGTTGATGAAGTTTTATCGCTTTCAGTTGTCTCAGTTGTAAGCTCGGGTTCTTCTGGTATGGGTTCAATTGGTTTAGCTTCGTTGGAAGAAATTTCGGTTGAAATTACGGGAACTGGGAGAATGCCATCAGTTGGTTTTGGTTTATCAGAAGTTTCCTGGTTTGGTTCATCGTCTTCTAGAATTACGGCTTCACCTTGGATTGACTTTGCGTCTTCAGAAACGTCTTCTGTGGGATTAGGCTCTTCGTCTTTTAATGACATTGTCTCTTGGACTGGGGATGATAGAGGTTCTTCAGTTTTATCATCAACGTTCTTGAATTCATCATTAATCAATTTTGACTGCTCTTGTACTTCATGGGTTGACGAAGCATCTTCAGAAACGACTTCAATTGACTTGACTTCCTCTACAACATTTTTTATCGATTTGGAGTCTTCGGAAACATCTTTTATCGATTTGGCATCTTCGGAAACATCTTTTATCGACTTTGTATCTTCATTCGTCTTGGCTTCCTCAACCGGTACTGCCGAAGCTGAATAACTCCCAGAGCTTTTATCCAATGACAAAGCAATACCTTCATCAGACGACCTCCTTGACTCTGGTACTTTTTCAATCACGGCTTCAATAACCTGTTGATGACCATCCGATACTTTATCCTGTTCTTCATCTTCACCTTCTACACCGATACTTTCAAATTCCAACGTATCATTAACTGGTTGCTCCACAAAGACATTAACCTTGAACTTTCCCGAGTATAAACTCTTGTCGTTCAAAACCCAACTAGTGTTAGCATCCTGTACAGGAAGTAGCTCTGACTTGGGCCTAACTTTCTTACTACTCGAACTCTCAGTTGATTTAGTAGATTTAATTGATTTACTAAGTGAAACATTATCATCTTGGGGCTCTTTAGTTTTGGGGGACTCCTCTTTAGCGGCTAAAATAAACCCCGAGGTCCCTGATGCAACTGGTTTATCTGATTCAGGGTCAAACAAGGTTGGAGTGGAAAGACTTCGAGAGATTTTTCTCGGAAGGGTTTTCTTCTTTTTGGATTCCAATAAACCCAAATCGGTTAGTAGATTCGGCGTATGACTATATTTATGGTGCAAGTCAAGAGATAGATTTCATGATAAAAATAACATGCAAAAGAAAAGAAAAGGAAATTTTGTTCATGCAATTGTTACTTAGAGATATTTACGGAATTGGGGTAGGGAAAACAGTGACAGTGGACTAGAAAATATTGCACTATCAAATTTGTGTCATCGTCGTTAGTATACAAGGTACGCGTTGTATTTTTCTACACCCACATGGAATAACTAGAACGAAATACTTACTCTTTCACGGGAATCATCCCTACACCTGTAAAAAAACGAAAAACAAAGGTTTTGTTAAGCCTAATCTCATTTTAAAATGATAGGTTATTTAAATTTCGATTGTTTTAAAATACATATTTTGGAATTTATTTAAAAATAACGATTTTAACATAAAAACTAAATTGCTAGAATTAGTTTAAATTCCAAAAAAAATATACAGTAGATCTATAAATGTATATTTTAGGTATGTAGGTACCGTTCCTAAGTCTAATTACCAAACATAAATAATTATTTACAGTCAAAGCTAAGCCTATATTCAATTCGAAAAAAACATATTACCTCATCGCTAAATAATTAAATTTGTAAAATTTTAAAAAACTTACTTTTAACTTTCAGTACGACACCCGGCTTCGATTTGAGCAGACCAAGCACTTCTTCGTGTATGGCTCGATCAATATTGAATCCATTAATACGAACAATTTGATCACCGACCTTTAGAACACAGCAATTTAAAAAAAAAATTAATATTTTGCAAAAAATACTAAATAACATCTACACTCATCGTCTGTAGTCTTACATAAAGACTAAACTATAAAAAAAAACCCCACAAATAAACGTTATTTTAAAACACTCTTTAAATTTAAGTGACTAAGGCCATTTTAAATAACCACCTTACATAAAAGAATCACCTTAAAGTAAATCCTTGGAATTTTATTTTCCTAGATATTTTATTGAATCACAAAAACCTTTTTTACCGGCTTCTCATAAAGAGTAAGTCTACAGGGAGTTTACCATTCAAAACATTTCCCCAATACACCTGTGTCATAGTATATAGGTAGTTTAAAACTCTACCTCCCCCCCTAACTTTCGTTCCCTTTACAATATAATAGACCAAAAGCTATCCATACTCTGTTCTAAAAGGTATATATTCTATGAGAAATATTATAACATGTCGTGTATGACACGCTTAAAATAATAAGATTATGTTATGTTGTGTACATACTTTGAGTCCTTGACGCTCAGCTTCGGTGCCGGCTTGAATATCGGACACAAATATGCCGGTACCGTGTTCGCATCCTGGAAGAAATTGAAAATTAAAATTTTTTAATATTATTTTTATTAAATTTAAAAGAAAAGCTAACAACAAATGAAGAATGCGTGAAATTCTGACACGTATATTGAACAGGGCTTCTATTGTAACTCGAAGAACACGTTTCAAGGTAAATAAGTGATACCGAAACTTGGTTTCAATATTCGCATAAGAACACGAGTAATACCGAATTACACTCTTAGAAAGCTCTAATCTTCTAATACTAAGATGGTCCTTTTCAAAAGATGAATAAATCTTTCCGAGTCTGCAACAATAGCTAAGAAGGTAAAACTACATTTCACCATCTTAATAATCATCTTGACAATTGGCCAAAAACTATTTATTTCAAAAACGAAAGAAAGAAAGCTTCTGAATTTTTTTTAGCTCGATGTTGACGGCTATGATGTAATGGTATTGTCTACAAGGAAGTTTGGGAATTGTTGAGAAATAACACTAGCGTTTAAAGTTACAAGTGCTTTTAAGAATCACTTGTAACTTTAGAAAAATGTTTTTCTAAGAACTACAAAGAGGTAACGTTTAAACTACTCCGTTTTTCGACAGTGGTCAAGAAACCATAGTTTGTACAATTACCAAAGCACGGAGAAAATCAAAGATCAACTCAACACCAGGAGGAGGCCAGGCTACTTGGTGTAGTATCATATAACCTGGCCTCCTGGTGTAAATGGTATCAATACACCAAAGTGGCCACGATGTATTAAAAATAAATAGAGAAAAAATACTAACCTCCACGTATTGAAAATCCAAGGGGCACATTTCCTTTTCTTCTTAGTCGTATAACTCTGATCCTCGTTTGAGTATAAGGCGCCAAAACGTTGAATTCCATTTGGTGTTCATTTGGAATGAAAGGACTGTAATGAAACGCAAAAACGATATCCGCATAAACCACCAATTCTCAACTAATTCGGTCCTAAGCTTCACTTGGAATCAACTTCACAATAAAACTGAAAACAAACAGTCACAAGTATAACCCCTATTATTACCTCACCAAACCAAACACCATTATATTAAGTCCTTCCTTAATAATAAACCACCTGCTCTCCCAGAAAACCTATTACAAATAAGGTCAAAATAAAAGGGATCCTATTCTAGAGATTACACGTTTACCATGGCGCGGTAAAAGTAATACGTTAGGCTTAATGCCTCATTTCAAATGCGCTATTGTATTGTGAAAGTCAAACCTCATAAAGCATTCGCTAGCGATATTTGATCAGCTGCTTAAGTTTTTATAAACGATGATTCGTATTTTCAAGTTCAAAACGTGCCCCTTTTCAAGAATAAACCTTGGACTATACCTAATCGTTATTTTTTATTTTGATGATGGTTGCTTAACTTTCTTGGTTTGAATATTAAGGGAGATGTGCGTAAGTGTTTAGGCAATTCGTGACTACCCTTTCGTTTAAGCTATTATAAGCCTTCTTAATAATCTACCGAAAACCTTGAAGTAGTCGGTAGGTGTTATAGTTCGATTTATACAGGGTGTTTCTGATTTGGAGTTGAAAATGTAACTTCTATCGCCATTTTGCCACAAGGGACACTGTTTTCGAGTTAAGACAGTTGAGCTATAATACCTCTTGAACAATTACTTTAACTTGACCTTTGAATTGAAAGGTTTGACGGGTTTGGAGTACTTATTTAAAAAAACACCTACAACCAATACAAATTCAGATTAACTCTCAAGTGAAACTGAACGAAATTAATTTAAAATTTCAATTTGAAATATTAAGAATTTTTCATCTAGTTTTGTTAAATAACCGTTCTCGAAGTACAGACAACTGATAATAAAAAATTAAAATGAAAGTAAGAGCTCCAAACTGCTCTCGAATAAAAGTAAATTTATAGTTTCATTAATAACAAACATTAAAGATGTCTGTTTATAAATGAATAAATTTAAGAAAAGCACGTATAAAAATAAATAAATAATAATAAAGATATTTATATTTCGTCTTCCCTTTAGGATGCAATCACTGTATACGCGTGCAGTGAATGAATTAAATTGAAAACTCGTTCAGTATATTTTTGGGACTACCCTATAATAGATATATATTTTTTTATTCTAACTTCCAGATAGACAATTTCAAAGTAAATTACCTTTCAAACAACAGTACACGAAAATGAATTCGATTTTCTTTACGCTTTCGTAAGTTTTCCCATAAGAAAATAACTTTTTTTGTCTTTGGGAGAGAATTTTCTCTAGCAACCAAAATATAATAAAAAAAATATTGTCTCCATAATTTCAACGTGGATGCCTTAGATATTTTTCAGTTATTTCGTTCATAAATTTAGGCCTGATAAAATAATAGAGTCGATTGTTTCGTTTGTGGGTGGAAGAACTTTTTCCTCTTGAAAAGGTTCTAGTCGACTGAATAGACAGACGGTAAAGTATTCGGAATTTACTATATATTTTCTTTACCTGCAATAAACACGTTTAAAATAAATATATTCACGATTCTTTACGGATTTATTTTGTGTTTTTTTCCGTAGAAATGTTCTAAATTTAACTGGAAAATATATAGGTAAGGTTTTTAGAAATGTTTGAAACAATATAAAAGGTTTTCACGAGTTTTTCAAAGGATGATTAAGTGAAGTGATATATACGGGCTGTTTATATGAAGAAACTGTAGTGTTTGAGTAGCTTGGTTTGTCCATATGTTCAATAACAAATTTAAAAACAACCCAAGCCACAATATATCAGAAGTATTGCTACTATACTTGCAATTTTCTTGCAACACTGCAATAAAGTTGAAGCTAAGAAAATGGTGTTATACAGTATATAGGGGAAAACAAATCAATCAGATCGAGAAACACATTATTAAGATAAATTAAATCACAACTCGAGTAGGCTACATCTTAATACCTTTTCCTCAATAATAAAACTAAATTCTCCAAACACAATGTATTTTCAACAATTTCCTTATATTCGAGCTAACTGTTCCCAAAAAACACCCTTATAAATATTAAATAATCCAGTAGGACATCTCGCCATCCACATCAGTATTAAAACATTTTAAAAGAAATCTATCATTACATTACATCTCTTATCACTTGGGTAAGTAATTACGGGTAACCATGAACTTGGCTAACGAAATAAATTACACCCCCAGGGTGTTAATATCGACAATGTAATCGAGGTAATCACAGACACGATTTCTACCTTTTTCAGTCCGTGTTTTCTAAAGTGTTTATCCGTGGTCTAAGAGTGTGTCGGACACTTCCTTATTCCAGGATACCCAATTCTTCAATTAAATCAAATTAAAATATCCTTTGTCCTTTCCCAAGTTAGGGCGTGGCGTTAATGATGCCTTCAAGACACGCTAAAGGCGATTAAAATCTTCAAATCAGATGTTTAGAAAATTTTGAGTTAAACAATTCTTAGTTCCGTTGATGAGATTTTGAGAAACGTTATGGGCAGAGTAGAGTTGAATCTCGATGCGGATTACATGGCGATATAAACCTTTTAACTGTTTTGGGGGTTGGATACACGCTTCGGTGAGCGGGCCACTAGGTTGCAAAGCTTATCCGTATATTTAGTAAGCTTAGCATCGGAAGGATTTTTAAAAAAAATGAATATACGATTTTTGAAGCTAAAAATGTAATACCATAATGTTTCCGTTCGATTTACGTTTCATATATTTTTAACAAAAATTTCGAGGTCGATTGAGCAATAAGATTTTGTTGAGAAAACTTTTAAAAACTATAAGATGGCGTATTTTGGTTAATTGAGTTTTTAAAAGTTTATTTGTGTTCCGATTTCAATGAATGTATTTGTTGTGAATTATAGCTTCAAGTTCAAGGTGGAATTTAGGGCCTAGATTTTATGCAGAAACGAGGTAATCTAAGATTCGGGGTTAATTTCTTTTTTTTTTTAAATGGGTTTAAAGGGGTTACATCTCATAAGGAATTCGATTGAATGTATTGATAAATTAAATTAGGTTACTTCTTAACTTTTTAAATAAAATTGTTTATCTATTCAAAATAAAATATTATTTGAGCCGGATTCTTAAGATTCCATGAAAGAACTTAGTTTATATTGAATGTTTTTAAGATGTTTATCCTGGATTTTACACGCATAAACTTCATGAAAAAAATGGGGAATAATCATAATTCTTTTATAAGTTGTTCAATATTTGATTAAAATTAATATCTGCTCCAGAAAAAATACAGTTAATTCGGTAAATTACCTAAATATATTGAATTAATTCCATTGGTCTAACCATAAGGGGATTACACTTCATACACAGCTTAACTTGAGGTGTTTCTGAATTTTAGTTTTTGATATCACGTAAGAAAAGGTAAAAAAACCAAGGTCTTGCATAAATAAGAACCGTTTCACATGGAACTAGATCCTGGCCCGCATTTAAAGTCAAAATAATTCATGGTTCAAGATTAAGAAAATTATAATCATACTATAGAATAGATACACCTAAAAATAACATCCACGATAATTAACTTTAAATCTGTCCCGTAACAAAAAGCGTTCTAAAAGACGTATCACTTATATACTATACTTAGTTTAATGATATCGCTGTGTTAACACGCCTCACCGAACTACTGCAGGTCGCTTATAGATCACACTTTAAAATTTCTTGCCAAAAATTACATATATGTGAGTTTTTGGTATAAGGCATGACATTGATAGTATAAAACCTGGTTCGAATCATGAGATGCTGTAATATTTAACGCTCTCGTGATTTCGTTAATATTACTGAAGGTAAAGGCACCTGGATGCCGTATCGCCATTACAGGGGCAAAAGAGAGATCACGTGATGTAGTTTCCTATACCTAAAAATGAGCCAGCCGGATTCGGAACTCAAATTCGAAAATCTTCTCCCCTTGGGAAATCATGTAGAACAATTTTTTTTCTTCCGATTTTTATATTTTGGAGTATACATTTTTGGAGGCGCACGATTTCCTATTTAGGAAATTTTGCTGGTTTCTAGCTCTATTTAAAGTTAAGATTATTTTTGGTTTTCCATTTGAATATTATATGCTCTTTCTTTATACTAATTATTGTTAAGGGAAGTATTTCCGCGCATGCATGGTTTAACGGACTTTAATTGATCAGGTGCGCGTTCTAATATCCGGTGTAGATTGAAGAATAGGATGACGAATATGTTTGTTATAAGGATAAAATTAAATTTTTTGGAGATATTTTTAAAGTTATTGTTTTGAATATTTTGATAAATAATTGCGTGTAATAAGTGAAATTAATTAAGTACAACGATTCAATTAGTTTTTTATCATTTTGGTACATGTAGGAAATGCAGCGATCAATAGGAATATGAATCAAGATGACATGCCCCTCAAAACATGATATGCAAAATGAAATGAACCAAAATATTTTTGCTATATTTTGGACTAAGTTGATTTTGCATAATTTTCTTCACGTAATTTCATTTAGGAAATAAATTGGAAAATTTTTCCTTGGCATTTAAACTTTCATCACACATACATCCAAAAAAGCCTCTAAGCCCGATTCAACTTATCAGTAGCAATTTACAGTATGAATTGAAGACATGTCAAATATGAAAGATAACAGGTTTGACGAAAATTATCAATGACAAGTGATTCTTCTGAATAATTATGAAATTTCTCTCGAGTTAATTGCGCAAATTAAGTGCAATGTATTGGAATATATAATAGAAATAAGCATATCACACCCACTATCTATCCCAAAGTTCTTACAATTAAGATATCACCTTTTGACATCTTTTAAACCATTAATAAAATCACAATAAATTTCATTCCATACATTATTAAAGCACATTTTTGTCACCGATGTAATGAACAACACCATTAACCCAAATAAAATTATATTAGTTAAAATCCCCTGAACATAAATTAACAGAAAAAACGATGAATTTCGAACTAGATTCTATCTCACTAATTATATAAATAATAAATTCAAAATATAGCAAAATATTAAATACCTACTTATCATTTGGCAAAGAAAAGAAAAAGAAAAAACATAAAAGAATTCATAAATCTTTATAATAATATTAGTAATTAAAAATATGTGGGGCTAAAAGTTAATGAAAAACACAGAACGTATATTAACCTAAATACTAAGCCTAGAATTATTAAAAGACAAAGTATATTTGCAGTAGTATTTAAGTCAGAAAGACCCCACTCCCCTCACCCTATGGTATCTCATTACTGCCAATCACGTTTGACTTCAAAAGCTCAAATATAATTTATTCCAAAAAGTAGGTCTTAACTAAAGCTCGAGCAGTGTTTTCGCGGCTTTATTAATATTTAATCAAGTTTCTAATGATTTTGTCCTTGAAGTCGGTGTGTTTTTTTTTTTTTTCATTCTTAATTAGAATCGGAATAGCTGCTGGTTTATTTAATGCAAAAAATCGTTTCCGGGTGCGAATAACCCCTAAAGGTATTTTAGCGAAGTGATCTTAAACGTTTTGTGGTTGTAATTACGTCTGGTTCTTTGCCGTTAATCGCTTAAGGCTATGTTAAATATTTAATTAAGGATATTCTTCTTCTCTTCTTTTTATTATTAGAAATATATTTATTCTAAATTTAAGGATGTAAACTTTTTCATACCACATAAAGATGCAGTCTTGTATCTTCGGGGTTCTATACAAATTATTTATTTATTATTATGAGGAATTTGTTTAGTTATAAATATTTTCATATATTTATTTATTTATTTATTTATTTATTTATAATATGGATTGATCTTATACCGAATATATATTTTTAGGAAAACAAAATCTAGGCATATTGTTGTTGTAATTTTTGATTGATGGATTTGGGTCGAATTTTGGGCGTTGATTTAAGGGATATATGTTATTATTCAATGTTTTTATAACAAAGTATAACAGAGTTTCTATTGATTTTGCAGATTTTTTTCTGAGATTATGTTTATCAATGTTCGCACCTTATCGAGATTTAAACTTATGGGGGCAATGTAACTTAGTTTTAAATTGATCAAAGGGACTGTGAAATACCTCAAAGAATTGTTGGAAATGAACTATAAGTATTGATCAATAATTGTTTCAATCCGAAATACTAGGAAGCGAAAGTGGACCCATGAGGTCAGTTTATGGCTGCAAGTTGCATGTACCTTAACCTCTGACTTAACCGCAGAAATGTTTACACCTGTCGACAGCTTCCCCGGGGTCATACAAGCACCCGATAAAGGTGAAACCATAACCCTTTACGTACACCATCTACTAGTTACAGTTCATCTTACCTTTGAAAATGTGTTCTTGGTGGATTGGGCAACGGTTTTTGAGTCGCACCTGCTGGTAACTTCTGTCCACCAATGTTGCTACTGTTTTCCGAATTCAAAATCTTACTGTAGCCTTCATTTCCATTTTGTTGCTCTTTTTTATCCTGCAATTCTTGCAACTTTCGATGCTGAATTTGCTGTTGTTGTTGCACTTGAACCTTTTGTTGTTTCAACGCCTGTTTTTGTTGCTGGGCCATAATTTGCTTCCGCTGTTCCTTGGCTTGTTTATGTTGCTGTTGCAAGGCGTGCATATTCTGCGCCGTAACAACTTTAATTTGATCCTTTTGAGCAGGCGAAGGTGATGTCATCAATTGGGAACCATTATGCGAGATTGCAGCGGCCATTATCTTCGTTTGTTGATGATGTTGTTGATAAGCCATAATCTTCATTTGTTCCTTACGCGATGGGGTCCTTTGCAATTGATTTATTTGATTCAAGGCCACAATCTGCGCCTTTTGGGACACATTTCCGTTGAAGGATAGTACCTTACAATCGCCATTCGGTATCATCTTTTGATTGTTAAAGACAACGGGTTGAAAGATGGGTGGCCACGAGGACGCATTGGTGAATCCCATCGGTCCAACTTTAGCATTGTTGACATTGTGCAAATGATGTTGTTGCAAGTTTAAGGCGTAAAAGCACATATATCCCGCCGCGCCTTTTCCATTGCTTACTTGCCATTTTAGCATTCCAGCCGCAGCGGCGTTGGCAAAGTTATTATTAACATTATTGGAACCAGCACTGACCTTCATGACGCTACCGAAAATCCCAACGTTCTGAGGAGAGTTGCTAAGTTTAGAGATGGGTGAAATGCGTCCCATATTACGCGGAGTTAAATCACGTGTAGTTGCCGACCGGTTCATGTTGACGGACCCTCCAGGTGCGCGCCTTGGGCGCGGGACCCTTACAACGGGATGCGGTGAAGGGTGTCTGTTATTACGGTGTCCGTGATGACTGGAACTACGACGCCTTCTTCGTCGAGGTGGTGCCCGAGGTGTTTGAGTTTGAGATGATGGTATAGTTCCGTTAACTCGTGAAGACTGCTGATTAATATTCGATGTATTTGGGGGAAGAGTCGAACTACTGGTTGCCGCCGCGGTGGCACTACCACCACCACCAGACGTTGAGGCTCCCGTGCCAGGACCCGATCTCGGTGGCATCTCGAAAAAGATTACCGTTTTTATAAACTAGTTGTTGACGTTTGGGAAAAGAGGTTCCTGGGAACCCTTTGCGTAATGATTCTGCATCCAAAAATACCCCACTTAAGTCTTTCTTAGTTTAAAAAAAAACGTTTCTTATCCGCGGGGGGTAATATATATATTAATTACTACGATACTATAAAAAGGGAAGGTAGAAATTTTCAAAAAGAAAAAAAAAACTAGTTCTCTGTTAATATAACAGTCAAACAAAAATATTTTAATTAAGTATGCGATATAGAAAAACTAATATAGGTTATTAATACACGGGGGGTCCGCGATGTTGAAATTCCAGCGTTGCTGTTGTTTTCTTTTAAATATTTATAAATAATATAGTTTATAAATAAAACAATGGAATGTTACCGGGTACGAGATCGTTTAGAAATTTCCTAACACACTTATCGGTTAATTTTCCGAAATTGTTAAAAATCTACTAATATTTTTGAGATGAACCGTAGAAATACGTTTTTGCGAGTAACTCCTCAAAATTCTACTTCTCAAATGATTGAAGATTTTTTTACAGGGATTTGCTTTGCTACCCAAAAATCATTGAGATGTTTGGGGGGAAATCAAGGAGGGTCGAAATGAAATTTGGTAAAATAATAAAATAAAAAAAGAGGACCACTAGATTTTTTTTGGTTGATTTTAAACGCAAACGGGCCGGGTGCTATAAGCAGCGATTCGGTTCGCGGAGTTACCAGGAAAAAGACTTCTTAAAGTACTTAGATCGTCCAAGAATTTCTACCAGCTTCTCAAGAATGTATAGTTTCATTTTAAAATTTAGTGTTTTGCAGGTTTCCAATAGACAATTTTAGAGATATCACTAATCAGGACCTTCTCGAGAGAGGAGGCAATTTGGTCAGTTTAACCCCCCTTAAAAGGGCCCAGGCTACCTATAAACCTGTCTTCCTTTCTCTTCGGGCCTATGACCATTCTTTGGTAAATGAAATACATTCTTGAGAAAATACTTAAGGTTTATGGTGATGTAGAGTAAAAACGCGAGGTGGGGCATGAACAAACATTTGGGGGAAGGGGGGGTAGAACTGTTTGGTATACTGAGGGATCTGTTCTCACGCAACCCCCCCCCCCCCTCCGTGTCTAGTATATGTAAATAATAATAATAATAATAATAATAATATGCAGTCTCTTAGATATGGAACTAGAAGAATGAATAACTCCCTATGAGCTTGGATGATTTTGAATAAGCTTGCATGCTTATCACTCAAAGGTGCTAAATTTTTGTATGAATAATTTTGTGGGTGAGAATAAGAATTCTATCGGTTTTTGTAATTTAAATTTAAATATATATGAAAGATTTGGTTGGTATTTAGGTAACGAGTTAGAGCGTATACCGTTTTGAGGTTTAAGTATATGTTTAAGTATAATTAGAGTTGTAATTTATTGCTAATTATAACGGGGATGCGAATACCAAAAGATAGAAAATATTTGGAGCATTATGTTAAGTTATTAGCTCCGTTAAGTTTCATTAAATAGGGGTATAACAGAAGAGTAAGTTTAGGATCAGATTCCTAATTTTAGAAACTTTGTAATAGATGTTTTTACGATTTTTGGGCTTGGAAATCTGTTATAACTGTCTAATTCTTAACAGATTTAGGCTACATTACTGAAAATTCAAATAGCCTAATTTTGTATAATATTAAGCATGCAAATAGTAGTATAAAAAACACCTAACAATAACCCAATACAATTTCGGTATAAAAAATGTAAAAATATCAGCAAAAATGGGCTGCAAACCACACGAAGTTCTATTTTACTTTATTCGCGATGTTATTCTACAGGGCCGGTAGGCCCTTGTAGATATGACTTGATACTCTTTTGTAACGTTAAAGCAAAATTCACATGCTTTTACCATTTTTCCTATGGAGATTAACATGGGGTTTTTCGTGATATTTAGCCACCTCTAACTGAAAAACTAGAGCGAAGTTACTTTTCGGAATACTCTTAATTTAACAATTATGTATTCAAGGTGTGCTATCGGCTAGTTTAATTTAAATCAATTAACTCTAAGTATGTTAATTTTAGTTAATTCTGAAAGTACGTCAAAATTACTTTTGAGTCAGACTATCTAGCAGTAGACGCTGACAGATTACTTTACTATTTCATCCGAGCTTGAGCACCTTTATATGTATTTTCTAATTAACTGTAGCACCCTTAATAAGAAATAGGTCGTTATCAGGTCGAATTTTCGTCTAGAAAAGTAATTCAGGTAAATAATTACAGTTAACAGAGGTTTTTATATCATTTAAAGTAAGTTTTTGAACGTTCTTTACGGCCAAGGCTTAAGTTGTATTTTAGTTTGTCTATGAAATATAGTATTTATATAGTCTTTCCCCTTTCAAGATAAAAAAAGCTCATTTCCAGCTCTGTATTCCAAAAATACGCAGTCTGCTTCGTTTCCTGCTACAAACAAATATATGAGGACTGAGGTATACAGGGTTTCATTATTTGTTAATCTCACCAAAATGCTACTAATTGTGAAGGTGTGTGATATATTTCCTTAAACTAAACCAATGTAGAGGAATTTCCATGTTTACATCAGCACAGATTCTCTCAACGTAACCACGTTGGAAACGGAGAGTTACGTATGAGGTATACTGGGTTTCATTATTTGTTAATGGTTTAGAAATCAACGGTAGTGTTTTCACCCTGTGAAGAATTCAACTTCAAAATATTACAGGAAAGATCACAAAATGTTCAATGTGTTTTCCTACGGCAGTTAAAAGAGTGGTGTATAGGTTACTGGTTAGCGCAGTTCACTCAACATTCTCATTTGAGGACAGGTATACGCGGTTTCATTATTTGTTAATCTCACTAAAATGCTACTAATTGTGAAGGTGTGTGATATAATTCCTTAAAACTAAACCAATGTAGAGGACCAGATTATTCGTTAAAACAATTTTGGTCCTATTGAATCAGTTATACTGTGATGTTACGTTATCATTTTATAAACTATTTGTTACCAACAGTGGATTGTTTAATTCATAAGTAACAGTGGTGCTGGTTAATCCAGGAGGACAGTGTCGTTATATAATTTAATTAGTCAAATAATTTTCATGTTTACATCACAGATTCTCTCAACGTAACCACATTAGAAACGGAGGGTTACGTTGTTTGCTATTTCCACAGTCCACGTTGCCGTTTGTTTATTGGTTTAAATTGCTATGAATTGTATAGGTATTTGATTTAATTACTGGTATTCAAGCTAAACTATAGAATAACATCATTCATTAACATATTGTATAGATAATCTTTACCACAAACCTAGCACAGGATATGATAAAAATTTAACGCAATGTGTTGGAAATAATAAAAAACTCCTCTAAACATTAGAGTTAAGGTGAATTATTTATTAAAAGTCATTTTATAAGCTTAATGAGCACTGACGACAAGTTAATTTCAACGTAATTAAGTGTAATTAACGTGAAATTAAACCCCGAATGTACATTTTTTTTGGATGAAAACTCAGATGTCCTTGATTAAGATTGTATCTAACCAAGCCGTTGGTAAAGCCCCATGTTTTCTCTTTCACACTTAAGCTAATTTAAATTATCTCGAAAGCACCTTAATAGGCGCGAAATTCAAAAGTTTAGGGTAAAATAAGAATCGAAAACTCCACTAAAAATTGCAATTAAGGTGAAGTATACATTTAAACTCATTTTATAGCCTAAATGTACACTGCCAAAACACAATCCTACGTTAATTTTAACTCAATTAAATATAATTAACGTGAAATTAAACCAAAATATACATTTTTGGATAAAAGCTCAAATAACTTTTAAATAAACTGTTTAAACTACCCAAAAGTTTAGGGTACCATAATGATGAATATATGGCAAAAATATTAAACTGCACTAAACATTGCAAATAGGGTAAAAAATTCAAATAAATTTTAAGCTTAATCCACTCTCACGAACCACGCTCAAATTAAGATTAAAACATCACAAGTTTTTCGTACAGCCACAGTAGTTTCCTATTTCACTTTCAAATTAATCTAAATGATCATTAAAATGTATGCGCATACATTAAAATTTTAGGGTAATTGCAATTTAAGTTAATATTTTATTGAAACTTTTATTATAAAATAAATCCACACAAGATAAACAAGATAAGCCGTTAAATTAAACTCAATCAAGTATAATTAACCTAAGAAAAACATTAACATGTACAAAAATGGGCCAAGCCTCGCTTCGTGCCCTCTCCGCCCTAAAAAGTTCTGAGATCCCATGTAGAGCCAAGTCTGCCTTTTGTTCTCATTCAATCGCCAATTGAACAATTATGTTATAAATTAAGTCCTTTTCCTAATTAATAACCAATCTTCTTTGACTCTATCATTATTATACATCTTTGTTCGTATCAAAAATATCGTGACTTGGCAATCGCAATTAAAAGGAAGTCGAAGGGATATTCACTAAATCGTTTATGGTCGAGGGGATATGTACAAGTTTATAAGATGAGTCATGCACAACCCTATGTACAAATTATATGGTGAGTTATGCATAACCCTATTTACAAGTTTATAAGGCGAGTTATGCATAACCTTATGTACACCTGCGCTTGCCAAGTCACGATATTTTTGATACGAACAAAGATGTATAATAATGATAGAGTCAAAGAATATTGGTTATTAATTAGGAAAAGTACTTAATTTATAACATAATTGTTCAATTGGCGATTGAATGAGACCAAAAGGCAGACTTGGCTCTACATGGGATTTCAGAACTTTTACGGCGGAGAGGGCACGAAGCGAGGCTTGGCCCATTTTTGTACATGTTAATGTTTTTCTTAGGATCTCACTTCTTTTTGTAGACCCTCTCGTTATACTTCGGTAGTTATATTAAAACAAGACCCTCTCGTGGTACTTCGTTTGCCAATATAATCGCTAACGTTTGTCCATATTTACGCTGAATTACCCCTTTCGACCCGCAGAGAATATGCAATAAAGATTGTACGCGATATCCTAATAAAAGAATGTAGCATCAGTTACGACACATTTCTATTAAACTACTACTCCTATTAGCTTTAATATATATTTAACTTTCGGTTAACTTTGGACCATTACGTCCTTTCATCAAGAACACACACTATTTCTGTTGAAAAGACGGCAGCGCCATCTAGTTTTAAAATAAAGAACTAAAGAACAATTTTATAAAAAATTCGGGATGTTTTAATTTTTCTGTGCTTTATAAAATAAATGAAAACTAAATCCTGAATTTTAAGTTTCTATCTCCTCTAGAAGTACCTTAGAATTTTGATGATCGGTGAGTGAGTGAGTGAGTGACAAAATAAGGTAAATTTCACCTGCGATATTTCGAAAAGCATATAGGGTAGGAACTTGAAATTTGGAAACAATAGCTAGGATTGACAGTCCTCGCGGCAAGCAAAATTTCAGACTTTCACCTATACCCATCACGAAGTTACAGTGGGCTTAAAAGTGCCACGAGTTGCTTCGAGAAAAGGATGTCAGTGCTCGACTTGGCTGGGAGCACGGCACCAGAATGTGAAAGATTCGTGTTTTGGGTAAATTCATGGATACCTTATAATTAAACTAACAAATCTTTCACCCAGCCTCCATTTTCCTGTTTAATTCTTACGATTAATTAAATTGTCATTTAAAAGCTTTTTTCCCCATTTTGAAAAGAGAGCCATTGAAAAGGCGTGATATTTAAAAGTTTTGGGGCAAAGTAGTGATTGTTCTGCAAGAGTCAAACAGTCACTCCTCTAAAGTTTGCAGAATTTCTTGTTCAAACTCGTATAATAAACTGAAATAACACTAGTAAAAGAAGATAAGCCGTTAATTTCAACTTAAGGATCATATTTAATTAAAATTAATCGAAAACAACAGGTTTTTTTTGGGTAACTATAGATAACCCTTAACTGAAATAACAAAATAAGATTAAACTACGCCAGTTGTTCTTTCAGCCTAAATGTTTTCCTATTTAACACTAAAATTAATTACATTATCACTATAATGCATTAATAGGCTCCAAACACAAAATTTTAGGGTAAGGAATGTGTCAAAATGAAACTTTTCCATTTAAATTTTAATATATCATTAGCATAGTTCGCCAAATCACCAGCAACAATTTAATCTGGCAACATTCAATGTAATAATGTTGCCAATAAAACAAGGGCGTCTAGCCCATAACTAAGCCATATCACTAGCCATCTCTCGCTATCCCTAATTCAATAAATTTTCTTCTACTGAAATACCACCTAGCATACCAGTCAAGTGGGGGGAGCAACAGAAAATTTTAAAGCACAGTCTTACGATAAGTCTTGGAATTTGGGCCTCAAATTACAACCTCTAATCGAATCCGTTTGGTACACATCAACGTCAACGTAAATGTTCAATGTGATTACCATTGTGGTGCAGGCACTCTTCATCTGTCCATGTCTTTCAATTACTTTACAAGCAACGAACTCATGACGCAGGAAGTCCAAGTAAATGCCTTCAGAGATTTTCTTATCAAGAAAAAGGGTCCGATAATTTGGTTTCCAAGAATGCCCTCCCAAAAATGCACGTTATGAAGGTTTAAGGTACCATCCTTAAATAGCCTCGTCAGAGAACAGTACCTTTCTAAAAATAATGGATCGGCTTCAATTAGTTCACGCAAAGGTTTTGCCGTTTTAGGTAATCCTCGTAAACATCATGTTCAATTTTCCCTGGTTTGAATACACTGGCATTTTGCTAAAAGACGAGACTAACTAATTAAATTCGGTCCTAACTGCTACGTAACGACGATTAGTTTTCACTACGGCCTTTTTTCTCGGTTCCTCAGACAACTCGGACCTTCTGCTTCAAAGTCATTCCCAAAGAAACCTTTATGTTTTCTTTATTTTGTTCATAGTTTAAGGTTAGGGGGCCGACCTTTATTACAATGGTTTCTTTTTTCGGTATTTGTGCCTTTTTAACAGGCGTATTGTTAAAATTGTAACACTACAGAAATTGTATTTCAAATGGGACCGGCAATACCGCAACGCTGAGCCGAAAAACTGGATGGTAATTGTTTGGACCTATAGGGTCAGGACATTGGAGGACCAAACATACCGTGGTGTCACGTGTCGAATGTTAAAGCGACCTTCACCACTATACATACTATGACCTGCTGCTCAAGCTGACAATCTTTGAAAACTCAACTTTGAGGAACTTCCGGTCTTTTTAGATATAAAGGGGCTTTCAGTGTCGCTAAGTAGTAGAATTACAGTAGTTGGTCTCGTTTCCTAGCAAAATGCCAACTTATTCTAACCAGGAAAAATTGGGCAGCAAGTTTATTTTGGGTGAAGGTCGCGGTAACATTCAACCATAGAGAATTTTACACATGTGTAAAATTCTCTCTGGTTCAACTAAAGGTAGTGCTTTATGCCGAACGGTCTCCACACCGACATTTGGGTGCGAGGACTTTCGTCATTTCGATAGTGCAAGATCGTGAACGTAGAAGAGACTGTATAGTCTGTAATGAGGATACAGACTTTGACATCGTAGAAAGTTTTGAAGCCAATCTCATGCTTGTAGTAGAGCGGTGGAACAAGAAGTTGCACTAAGCCATTCTACTGTTCGTGCCAGTTTACAAGGGCATTACTACAGGCATAATCATATCCCCCTACATCAAGCCTTAACGGACGAGAAGTACCTAAGACGGCAATACCATTAGTCTTGCCATGCGTCATGAGTTTAGTGGTTGCAAATGTAATGCAAGACACGGACAGTCATCTGGAAGAGTGCCTCAACCACAATGGTAGACACTTCGAATATTTACGTTGAGTTGTTTACTAAACAGTTTAGAGGTTGCAATTTGAGGCCCAGGTTCTAAGACTAATCGTAGGACTGTGCTTTAAAATATTTTGTTGCATTCACGCATATTCTCCTGTATTCTTTGTGTATCTTGCCACTCGTTGTCACTTAAATACAATAAAACATGAATTCTAAACATTTATTTACACCCTGTATAATTTAGCACGACATCACCCGTTGGCAGTATTGGGGGTTGTACATAAAGGAAGCTGTTGGTCTGATCTCGACAACACTGTATATGTATACAGTGTACGAAACAAATATTTTTCTTCCATATTTCAAATACCGTCGTTTTTAAACTTTTCATAAATAAAGTACAACACAATATGCTTATACAGGGTGTTTGTGAAAAGTCCATCAATAATGAAAGGGCGTATTTATTGGGCCATTTTGAGTCGAAAATGTTCTATGACATTTTGCCGTCCGAGCCACGGTTTTCGAGTTATGATTTGAATATTTTAGGGATGACCCCTTCATTAAATTAGCGCTGTCTTTCAATTTCTTAATTAAATTTAAGGGGTCATCCGTAAATTACTCCAATCATAACTTGAAAACAGTGGCCCGAACGGAAAAATGTCATAGAACATTTTCGACTCAAAATGGCCTAATAAATACGCCCTTTCATTATTGATGGACCTTTCACAAACACCCTGTATAGACATCGTCTTCAAGCTCTTCTACTCATGATGCATTTCCTCAAAAATTCTCATTGATATATGTTTAGAGTGTACACAACAAATAAAAAAATTTATTCTACATTTCAAATACTGTCATTTTTGAACTAACTTCATATATAAAGTACAACATTATATGCTTTTCGAAAACTATGTTATTGGATATGAGTTCATATAATTAACTATACTTAAGTACTTCTTTAAGCTATTAGAAATAGATCAACCCCAAATGTATGTCGGTACAAAAAACATGAAATTATTCAAATTTTAATTACATTAAGACTGAAGGGACAGATATTATAAAAAAACGTCTTGATTTGGACCAAGGCCGAAAAAACAAACGATATGTCTGAGGTTTATCAGTTGACTGAAGTTTCAGATATTGCAATTTCTTTTTAAATTACTTTTATTCCTTTAATCCTTAATCAATATTTAATTCAATCAACTTATTTTTACTGTTAATCGATCTATTCCCTCTAAATTAATTTCAAAAATTACATATCTACGCTTTTTCAAGAATAATTCCATTTTCCGAAAACATTTTATCATGAAATTAATTATTTTGAAGGGATTTCGTGTCGATGATTACTAAGTTGGAAGCACAGTTTTAATTCTTGTTGCCTTGACAAATTTTCAAGTTTGCACCAAAAAAGTTTAAATCTGTTGTAAGTTGCTGGGAAGACTGATGTCAAGAAATTATGATAAAGAATTTATTTTGCTCAAACTAATTTATAAACTTATGTTGTCTACTTAAGACAAAGCAACAACCTCGGTCCTGTCTTGTTTCTTTTAGTAGGTAGCTCTCCTTTTATGCACTGGAAAAATATGATATCGGTGTAAATATAACCAAAGGAAAGGGTAAAGTTTACATAAAAAGAAATACTTCTCAGTTCCGATGACTTGTTATTTCCTGAGGAAATAAAATGGTTGAACACATCATACCTTACCAGAACTGCCATGGACCGATCGTACACAAATTACATAAGGAGAAACTAAAACACTGGGGCGATGCCGCCATTGGGGTCTTCTCCCTCTCGCCTAGAAGCACCGCTAGAGGCAGTGCGAGTTGACTTTCCTCCCGCCTGTAGTGAACTTTGGCACCGTCTGACGATGGCCCTTGGTGCAAGGAAGAATACCCCAATGGTCTCCTCGCCCCTGTGTGTTTTCGGAAATGGTCTCTACGCCTGATAAAATCATTCCGCGTAATACGTAACCGGTGTACAATACAAGTAACGCCAACAATGTAGTAAGGGGTGATGACGTTCCAAATCTAGATTGAGTTATGGCCAAGAAGCTTTGAAGTTCGGAGAGGGAAACTGCAGTGCAACCTTTCCTTCATAGTCGCGACAAAAAAATGTAACATTTCGATATTCGAAGTTAAATGTATAAATTCGCGTCCCCAATATATGCATCCACTATCAAATATTTACATTTTCCTTTCGAGTTATATCAAAGATCGCTTGCTCTTTTTAGACACTTCGTATAATATTTCAAATATTCAATATTCGTCACCCAACACGTACTCCCTTCAAAATAATTAATTTCATGATAAAATGTTTTCGGAAAATGGAATTATTCTTGAAAAAGCGTAGATATGTAATTTTTGAAATTAATTTAGAGGGAATAGATCGATTAACAGTAAAAATAAGTTGATTGAATTAAATATTGATTAAGGATTAAAGGAATAAAAGTAATTTAAAAAGAAATTGCAATATCTGAAACTTCAGTCAACTGATAAACCTCAGACATATCGTTTGTTTTTTCGGCCTTGGTCCAAATCAAGACGTTTTTTTATAATCTAGTCTGTTTCCTCGCTTCGAGGCATCAATTTGGCGTTCTTGAAACTGGCAATTTCCCCTCATTCTCTCTTCTTTAAGTTGAAACAATAGAATTTATGTAAAATGGGATTAACTGAAGCGATGAAATTAGGCCTGCCCAAAACATACACGAGGAAACTAATTGGTCATTCTGGACAATGGCCAGTAGCTAAACCATCCTATTGTAACGAAAGAGTCAATTAAAAAATTCTAAACCACTATACGATATTTTTTTCATTTTGTGATTATTTTTTATTTTTTTTATATTGAAGTTATTGGTGTAACAGGACTCGGGTGGCTCCATTTTGTTTAACAAAGTATTTTTCTTCATAAATTTAAATAGTTTAAAATAATTGATAACAAATGGAGTATGATCATTTCCTTAATTTTGAAGACTATAAAATTTTACCAAATTATTTGAATCGTTAAACCATATTGAGATTTGGTTTAGTTATTTTTTTATTTTTTTTTGTGTAATTATATTGGGGGGGGGGGTTAAAGGGGCAGTGAAATACCTGAATTATATTAAGCAAAAAAAAAAGGACTTGGTAAACCTAAAAATAACTTCTGTCTGAAATTGTAGAAAGAGGCATAGATTTCTCTGAAACTCAGCTATTAATTTTAACAATGAATAACAATCCAATGATTTATGGGTACTTGACGGTATTACACGGCATAAACCAATATAACATTACAAAACTACCAAATATATTTTTCGTAAATTCCTTAAAAATCCCCCAATGAATAAAACACATTGAAAACAAAACAAAGTGAATGACCTTATCGGCGTGTCGCCAAGTACAAGAAATATCCCAAATACAACAAATTTTCTATCGCTTGCATGACTGTATCTTTTTGAAGGTATCAACGTCAAATTTTACGGATAACAGTTTTTTTATTTTTTATTTTTTTGAGGAAACAAATGCAATAGGCGGAAATGGTCATCTTTAATATATATGTAACGGATGACAGACAACTGTCCCGGGCCATACTCGTTTTGAGTATCCCTTACTCATCGCCATAGTCCTGTACTAAATTCATCCCCTCTCCCTATATTTAACTCTTGTCTCACAGGCCAATTAACTCGAGAAATATAGATGGGTATTAAAAATAATAAGTATAATGCACGTGTAACTGTTTAAGGTCAGGCAAACTAAGAGGAAATAGATTTCTAAAAAATAACGGAACTAATTTTTTAAGCCTTGGCTTGAAATATTTGCATTGGGTGAAATATTACAAAAGGTGAAAATAAAAAAAATATATATTCGTTTCAAAGATCTAATGAATATTTTAAGAAATTATAATATTTTGATGGATTAAATTTTCCGATAATATCTATACCTAACGTATTAAGAAATACAAAGCAAAACATGCCCTATAAATGAATATATAAATATTTTTAGAAATACGAAATCCGTATAAATATCGAATTATAATTATTTTTTAACCCTATTTAAATGTTATGTTAATGTAGGCCTACATTTTAAGGTTTGAAAATAACAAAACACGATCAAAACAATAATATGGTAGCGCTATTTAAAAGGGACGCTGAACTGCCCTAAATATTCATTAACAAACTCATCTCCCCTAAAAGTTTTTTTAAATTACAAAACTGATAAATCTCTAGACTTTAACACTGAAAAAAAAACAGTAAATTTGAAACAATGAGAATTTCTTCATTTTGAATATATATAGGAATAGGTCTATTATTTCAGTTAGGAAACGGTTAAGAAATTCCGGACAATCTTTAAGAATGATGCCAAGAAAACCGCCCAATTTTAATCAGATAACTAACCTTGGAAAAATAATCTAAACTAACGAAACAAACACACCGAGACTCCTCCTGAGGTGTACAAGTTTTGGTAAACAAATTAACAAATGAAGTGAAATACGCAACTATACAATTAATTCCCTAACGAATCTAACAGAAAATAAAATTGAATTCTCTCCAATTAACATAAGAACAAGTAGAAAACAAATTAACACGAAGATAAAGATTAAATTGATTATCAATTATCTTATGGTCCTAAAATAAATATGATAATTGTTAGAGAAAATTCAATTTGAAGCTAGAGTCGTACTCAAAAGGAAATAAACTGTAAATATTTTGAGGACAAAAAAATAATAAGAAACATTTAAAATATCTTATTGCCACTTTGCCACGCAGTTTTGCATTACAAACAGTTACATCCTGTTACAACACGGAGAGGGAGAATTTATATTGGGTATATAATAATCAAAATGTCACGGTTGGACCGCTAAATTGTGGAATTTTTGGGAATGTTAACTGAAAATACTATATTATGTCTCTCCTTGATGATCTTCTTTAGTCCGTTTGACTTTAGTGGAGTAATATTTTATAGAATACACGGTACACATTATCTAGTCATTTTATTGCATATAATTTTAAAGGGAAAGCTAAAATGTAAACATTACTTCAAAATAAATATATCTATTTTTAAAATGGTTTCCTAAACTCAAAACGAAATTTACTCAATGCTATATAATTTGTGTGAAACGATAAAATATTTACTATTTTGTAAAGAAAAATCACCTTTTGCGAGACGCGTTATATTATATAATAACTAATTCTTCAGAGTGATGAACTTAGAGGAGCGTCCGACTGCAAGCATTAAATCAAATACTAACCCCCAATTTTGCAGTCATTTCACACGCCCTTTAAGTGGAAATTAGGGCACCCATAGACCCTCTATAATATACTATTTGGTGTATCACCCCGTATGAAAGGAGGGGGTCAAGCAAGGGTGACGGATCAGATATAGCGGAAGAAACTAAGAAAAAGATGCCTAGGTTACCGGTAAAACACGTGTAGGCCCATAACACACGCACACAAACTCAAGGCATGCTGGGGAGATTGGAAAATTCCCGCTTAAAAATTGTAAGTGGTAGAACGAGTTTAACGAGGCTGAAATTATAATACAAACGGCCAATTATGATCATACTCATATCTACAATATTTCATCAGTATCTTTCATTAGATATGATGATAAAAGCCGTTCATATTTATTTGCGAAATTCTTGTTCAGAACGAGCTAAGCAATTGGTTTCAGATTCAGTTAAGATTGTGGTTATTTTATGGAGATTAGTATCGCCTCGGTTAAATCGAAATTTATTTCATGGCAATTAACTTGTTTGCTTGTTGCATGGTTAAATAAATATTTATTTGTCGTAAATATTAAGATTTTGAAATATATACTGAAATATGAATACATTTTTGATTATTTATCAAATTTTACACCTTATTTCATAGGTCTGCTGTTTGGCATACCGATTTCTTCCGTCAGCAGTCTCGCGATTTCTCTAAAGAACCAAATGGAATTTTCTCTCTACACTTTACAGCACCCTCTATCGTTTAATCCCCGAAATTTCGTAATAATTTTAAAATTTCAGTTGAAAACAGTCAGTGGAAAAACAAAAACAGGACACTAAATTTAGCAAACACAAAACATTGCTCGCTTTGCATACATAAATCACACTGGAATGATAAACACGAATTAAACTAAACTATTAAATTATTCCGCTATCGTCATTTAAACGTAACCGGACGTTCGCAAATAAAAAATGCTAATTTCATACTATTTTTGTTTTTTTTTACGTAGAAATAAGAGTTCAAACTGAGTGAGAGAGCATTGCCCACTCTGAATTAGGTAGCTTACACCCTTTGTAAAATAATTTTTTATTTTTTTTTCTAACAAAACAGCAAAAAGAAGCTATTGCAAAGCATAATATAGACGGGGGTGGAGGCCCTTTAATTTTTAGGAAGTGTGTGTGTGTGTATACAGCAAAGTATATCGGAGGGTAAAAATTACCTAGAGTCGGTCTCCCCCGTTTGAAGTTGAATCACGTCCCGTCCACTACAGTGGACGAGTGGCAGTTTTGCGATGCAGCAGGGAGTTGAATTAAATTGGGTTCATGAAATAAATGACAACGTTATACGTTAAAAAACGCCTATATCCTCCTTTCCCGCCAACCAAGTAAAAAGGGTTTATATCAAGGTATAGTGAAAACGCAAAAATTATGAAAATATCCGTTTTTCGAATTTAAATATTTTCAAAGGTAAATACTTCGAACATGAATGAAGTTTGTATTTCATGGACTGGTAACTTTGAAACCCCTATCTAACGTCTTTTTTTTTGTCCACACACCACCAAATCATGTTCCATCTGAGCCCTAGATCTAGCAGACACTGCGTCCCTCCTTTGAAAAAAAAAATCTATTTGCCAATGGGTTTCATTATACCTTTAAAGACTGAGGGACGTAGATACTACGAAATTATATGACAATGTTCCCTTTATAATTAGCGAAACGACCCGGATATGGATAACCATTAGCTGAATTTATAACGTGTGCAAGTTATAAGTTTTTCAACGTCCAACATGCAGCTGCGTGCTAAAGCCACAGAACTGAGATTTGTAGAAAGAGGAGTAGAAAGGGGTACCTTCCGCCACTCCTTAATTGTGTTCCAGTACAATATTTATTCAACATGGAAAGCGTCACGTGTTTATAGACGAATTCATAAACTACAACGACTTTTAGAGATAATAGAAAATATAAGAGCCTCAACCAATTCTAGATGGCGTTAGAGTACCCTGAACGCGAACGCAGAGGTAGAGGGACTTGAGTTCCTGTCTGGTGGCTCCATCTAGAGTTGAATCTAGGCTTTTTATTGGAAAAGGTTCCCTATACGCCTGTTATCCTCTCTCTATAGGCAACTTAGACTTCATAAGTTATTTTCTTACGCTATATATTCTCCTGAATATAATTAATTTATTCAAAAGATACTATGTACTATTAATTCACTGTTATTATATCATCCCAGAATAAAAAAAATTAAGTTATTTAAACAAAATAAAAGGTTATATCGCAATCACGCAAAGTTCAGTTCAGAATTACTCCTCATCTCTTGACAATAGATTTAATTTAATTGAATTATCTAAGACTCGATTTAAATTATAATGGCGTGACAGTCCGGTTATAAAAACTTTTTATAAAAAAGAAATTGACCATGGCCGAGACGCAGACTTCTGTCGCGACATTGAAATTTAAGATTTTGAAACAATGAATTGTCTTATAAAATGAGTTTTAATTTTTTTTCTCTCTCCCTCAATAATGAGAATTAATGACTCTGATCTAATTGGTCTCATCAAAACTGGTACTATAAACAAGTTGCGCCATGCAAGGGACTATAAATCACATGATTTATTACAAAGCTTGATAAGAAGTTATAAAAAACCTTGAATTATTTATTACTCCATATACCTGTTTAATATATTAGCATTCAGAGTTTTATTTGAAGTTTATTAAGGGTTAAAATGAAAGTATTTTCTAAAAATGACTTCATTACAAGGAGTGTTAATTTAAAGGAAGGTACAAATGTACCACGTTACAGACAGACAACGAAATTAATCTAACTTCCCAATCAAAAGTTTAAAACTAAAACACATGAATTCTCCCTTTCTATATTATTTTAATTGTTTTTATCACTGGCCAATCACGGATAAAAGTCTAAAAATTAATAGCCTGTATCACTAGCTAAAATTTCCTTTCACCTTTCTATTCCTATCGCCTATATAGCAATATTATACAGAGAGAAGGTGAGACTGAATCTTATTCTCAAGACGTTTTTACCAAGAAAAACCAAAGATATACAGATGGTCGTTCTTTTACTTTGTTTCACGCATCACCGCTCCTAAAGAACGACAACCTCACGCACTCAAGTTTGAAAGAAAAAAGAAACAAGATGGCCCAAGGGCTGGGCCTTAATAGTAATTTTACACGGCTCACGTGACCCCCCGTATAGTTGATCTCCAATAAATCGTACAACTAAAAACATTTCTGAAACGCAATCGTGTATCCCCTTAATTTCTAATAACGTCACATTTCAAATAATATTAATGAAACTAAATTGTGCACCCCACTAAAGTATAATTTTTCAAAACCATACGAATCAAATAATGTATCTAAAACCAAATCCTGGATCCCCTAAACCAGAAATCACTATGACCGTAAACCGTCCCCTCTATTTTACGAAACCTAACCTAACCTAACCTAACCATTCAGCATAATCTCTGATGTATCACGCGCATGGTGCCGTTTCTTAAATTTTAACGGAATAAAATTCCGTGTAAAATTAAAAAAGTGCAGTAGTGCACGAAAATTATCATCTTGTTTCCCTTCACTCAAAAAAGCCCGCGAGATTTAAACTACCTTTCTTTCCTCTCTCTCCGAGCGGGATGCCCCCTCTCCCTCTTCCCCCTCTCACTAATATACCAGGCAGGCAGTTCTCTCTCTACGCGGAGCTTCGTATCGCCACCGCGTACGCTAGCGATCTCTCTCTCTCATCGTAAGCGTACGTTTCGCGGACGCGACCGGTTTCCCTCTCTCTCTCATCGTAAGCGTTCGTTTCGCGGACGCGTCCGGGACAGGGACAGGGACAGGGACAGGGACAGGGACAGGGACAGGGGTTTTGGTGCCGTTTCTTAAATTTTACCGTAATTAAAATTACGTGTAAAATTAAAAAACGTCTCAGGCAGCTAAGATTCAACTGTTACAGCTAAGCCTATGCCACAGCAGAATTAAAAAAGTGACATATTTGAAAATAAACCGCTATACATCATCGGATACGATGGGTTTCGTTTTTCGCATACAAATATAGACGCTTGCTTTGTATAGACAGGAGGAACTGGATAACTCCCCCCCATCCCCCCAACCTGAACCTTTCAAGGGTCAATGCCAGTAGCAAATTTAAATATTCCATTAAGTAAGTTGTTTAAATAACAAACAAATAGTTCCTGAGTTGGTTAATTCCTCTTTGACGTTTCGTGATGAATTTGACATTGATTTATTTCATAGTCAATTTGCAAGTTGATTATGTTAATAGAGTTATACTTGGTACAAAGGGAATACCCACTCTGTTTTGTTAGTACCACTAACGTAACGTGCAATTTCACGACTCAATACGTCAATTATGACGTGGCGCTAACACCAATTTCAGGTTCACTAATTCTGGCAAGAAAATTCCCAATAAATCAAAACCTAAATTTACTCTAAAATTTTACCGGAGTAGAGAGCCCCTCGCTTGTTTATAGTTCAGTGGTATCCCATGACAATTATGTTCAGATGCGTTCTGATTGGCTAGGAATCTTGAATGGTAAAAGGCACACCATTCAAAAAGGTCAAAAGTTAAATATATCTCATCATTTATCCTAACTGAGCTTTTGAAATATTGAATTATAGTTTCTATATAAATTGAACTTTCACCTTTGTAACTTATTTCCTGCAAAATGAAACACACCATACCATTCTGTCTATCGTTTAGCATCGCGTTTTAAAAAGAGTAATTCAACGTAATTAAATTTAAATTAAAAACCAGTGTGTGTATATTCACGATATATAAAATAAACAAATTTTTTAAATTAAAGGTTTCAAACGTAATTGGGGCCAAATTCCAAACGGTAAAGCGCATATTTTATAATATAATCCGAACGTACTCAAATAACAACTAAATTTCAACCTCAAAATGGGGGTAAAATAGACTTAGAAAACCGGTTTTAAATTCACAAATAATACAGTTAAGAAGATTGCAACTAAAAACAATATTTCTCGCCTTTCTCTAAAGTTATTCCATCTCATCAAAAATTCTAAACTTCCAAAAGGTGCGCTAAATTTTTTTCTCCGGAAAGATAATAACGATTATTAAGTAGATTAACCAGAAAGAAAAAGAGTCAAGTTTTATATTTCATTCTAATCATTTTCACCCTCATAATCATTAAAAGAAAAAAAGCTTGAAATCAAAAGAGGGAAAATTTTTTTACATACTTGATGGCATTGAGTGAAATTCTACTTTTATTAAAACACCATCACTTTCTCCTTTCTTTCATAGGAGGAAATAAAATAAATAATAAAATTATTCTAAATATTGACTGAGTATTTATGAATATGAATAAATTATCATATAAAATTACGGGATGAATCTGATTAATTTTTCCAGTAATATTGAATGTTCATTTTTTCTTAAATTAAAATTTCTGACCCCATGAAACAAAGTGTATTATTAGTAGCCCTAACTTGGAACAGATCTAATTTGGAACACTTCTATTAAAATCGTCATAACCAAAGTTCAGAAGTTTTAAATTAATATTTTAAGGGCTAATTTTGGTCATTTTAAAATACATCTATACGTAGAACACGGCCACAAGACTCTACTATAGATTATAGAGAAGATACAAGAATTATTGGATAACCTCATAATTTGGAAAATATATTTCATTTCATATTCACGTAAGGATTGATTTTATTTAAATTAATTTTCCTGTAAAATACCGGTGGAAGGTTCCCGAGTCAAAATATAAAAAATAATAAATAATAAAAAGTCCAATTTTAACCGTTAACAATTGAATTGTTAAAACAATTTGAAGAAAAGGAAATTGCTTTATAGTTTTAGGAAATTTTTACTTTTATCTTGGGAATTACGTTATAATAAACAGAGGGAGAGATTTTCTCTTTCTTGCTGTTGACCAACGGGAAAAGAAAATGCCTTATTAATATTTAACTCAAAACTCAGTGACCCTATTTTTATTTTTATATAGTTTTATATACTTTTGTTGTCAGCCATAAAAACAAGTAGCACCTAAGCCCTACCTCGTAACTTTTAATCTTAAAATTAAAATTGTTAAAAATATATGACACCTTGAAATAAACTCAGAAGATGAGATATTTCTACTATATAAATATTTTAAAGGTCTGATTTAGAAGAAACATAATTTATATTTGAGGTCAGAGGTCACGTCATACAATGTCCCAAGGTTCCAGTTTTAAAAATTAAAATAAGTCGCTGATGTTAGCCGGCGTACAAGCAACTATGTTTAATTATGAATGGAGTATACAGATTTCATATTTGACAGTCAAACACTGAAACCCACGTAAACCTCCATTTCATTAAACCACCACTCAACAACTAACCGCCTGAAGGAGTCAAGATAAAACGTACCCCGTCGACAAAAGAAACCAGCGTTAATATCGCACCTAGATTACGGCATATAAAATTCCGACCCAAAGTAAAGTGAACCTACCAGCACACTTGAAACCGTAATAAAAAGGTTCATATTTACAAAGCACGTAATATTAATATTTTTCCCTGGTTTTCCATTGATAATTCCTGGAGTTTTTGGTCTAATCTAATTTCCCTGATATCTCCAGGACTTCCTTGTGACGCTAACAAACGCACCCATTAGAGACATTTTTGGCAGGACTTCGCTTACGAGCTGCCTTTCCTAATTTAATTTGCGGGAGTTTACCAAGAAAAAAAGGATGAAAATTATAAAGTAAACCACCTACACCGTGCATTTACTTATAGCTTCATCAACGCAGCATACCTTAAAAATCTAAAGGCGTTAACGTGGTTAGAAAAAAAACTGTATTTTTACAAATATTTAGGAAGGATGCTGCCTGTGAAGAACTTTGGTATTTTAGGCGGGTAAACCTTAGAAATTGTTTATATATGATTATAATAAGTCCAAGGCTTACGTTACGGATTTGACACTAATTTTTTAAACAGAAGCTCATTTAGTGAAGTATAACAGAAAAAAAGAGGTTGACAAGTCCCTATTTTTGTGAATATACTAAACCAAATTTTTCTGGTTACTTATATCCCTCCGTGTTATGAACTTCTAACAGATCTTATTGTCCTCTTAATTAACTATAATTAACTTCCATAGTTAACTCTGAAGTTATTTACGTAGTTTGACCTATTTTGATAAAATATTTCTTAACAGTAAGCTATATCAGATTTCTTTAAACATTAGAGCACGTTTCAAGGAAAAATTAAACCGTGTTTTTAATTTTCTGGTGTAATTTAATCTTAACTTATTTTATCGTGTTTTGTGTTTTACTGTTTGAAAGGTCACGAATTGCAATTTTAAAAAATATATTGTAATAATTTTGGTATCTTGAAGGTCTATTCGACACCGAATTATCGATGTAGACATGTTTTATAAAATTATTAAACCATTGTGCTTGTGTGTGTGTGAAATAGACAGAGAGAGACAAAGGGTTTGACATAACATTAACCTAGAAAAACAATATCTCAACGCATGGAATGCTTTACTATGGGTTATGACGCATACCGATATACAGGATATCAAACCTAGATATTTTTTTGGCGGGTTGGCAGGTGTCAATATATTCGAAAAATATATCGCGTCTATTGATTCTCAATAGTTATTAACGGTTATAACCACGCACCTGGTGTCCAAGATGTAGTTAGGCTTAGCTTAAAGTCATTCGTTAAGTTTTTACTTAATTGGGCTTAGCCTTAATCGAATTCGGCTTAGCAACCTTAGGATGACGTTTCTAGCTTTGGCAATGCGCAATAGTAGAGATTATGATGGGGGGATAGAGCTTCAAACCATTTGTGACGTTACTCCTAGCTTTGGCAGAAAATTTCCGCCATTATGAGGGTTATTTCAGTACATATTAATATAGCTAACTTAGAATTAGGTTAAATTAAATACAAATATAAACTTTCAGGGCTCGAATTAGTCTTAGATGTCATCTTCGAATTAGATTTAATTAAAATCCACTCACCCTGCTGCTAAGCTTAATCTTACTTATCCCAATCAAACTTTTAATTATATTTAAAAAGTTAAACAAATTATGTATAAAAGAACAAAATTAACTAATTAAATACAAATATAAACTTCCAGGGCTCGAATAAGTCTTAGATGTCATCTTCGAATTAGGTTTAATTAAAATCCACTCACCCTGCTGCTAAGCTTAATCTTACTTATCCCAATCAAACTTTTAATCATATATAATTATTAAAAATTATGTATAAAAGATCAAAATTACCTTTCACCGTTGGGTTTCATACCGCCAATTAATTTAAATCAACGGCGTTACTCAATTAAATCCAATAAGTTAATAGTACGTAATTAAAACCGCACCGTCACATTTTTCTCTTCGCCGCGATTTAACTAATATTCCAATTAAATCAAATCAAATCATGAACCGACACCACACGAGTCACGAGAAACACAACCGATAACGATGGCGATAACAATTTAAACACATTAAAATTAATTTCAAAAAAACGTATCACAAAAAAAGGCAGCAGCTCCACAAACGTAGGCGGGCTTTCACGCCGATAAAAATATTATTAAATAATTTTTTTTCTTCTTTTTCACTTTCTATCAAGTAATTTAAAGGAATTTATTCCTTAAGTAATTTACTAATGCGTGGCGGGAAAATTATCCTACAGTGTACAGGTAAATTACGCGCGCGAAATTATTTACCGATACCTGAAAATAATATTACAGCTGCATTCAGGTAAATGACATCAAATCAAAATGCCGACCAAATAAAAACGATTTAAAATAAACTAAAAATTCATAACGGGGGGGGGGACGATAAACGGGGGGGAATAACTTCACGGTAAAATTGCAGAAATTTCAATACATTTGTTTACGGGAAAAAGGAGTTTATGGGAAAAGTGGAGACAATCTTTTAAAATTAGTTAATTTACCTTAAGAAAAAGACAATAACAAAAACAAATAAACTAAATATTTTGTTATTTTTAAATAAAGACCCGCATTTTACTGCCGTTTGAGACGACCGGAACCTGGCTTTTGTTGAAAGCAAGTGTGGTTGGTACAGTGTACCTGAGGACGCCAGTGTGAGAGTTCGAGCTCGAGGTAACTCCGCAGCTTTCGCGCGTTTGAATGGGGGGAGAGATATTAAAAAGGGGGGGATAGAAGCAGACGATGTTTTTTATTATTTTTTTTTCTTTTAAGTATATTTAGGTTTAGGCCCCCGCTAAGGCTTAGCTAATATTATACAGGTATAATCTCAGTGTATTATAACGTTAACAGACTGGATATATATATGACGTATGAATGACACTGGGGCGGAGGGATTTAAAAGAAAGCAACAACTAACATTTCTTTTGAGATGAGGAGAGGGACGATGGGGGATGCAATGGATAATGATCCCCCGAGAGGGGGAGAGAGAGAAATATGGTATTATTGTGTGGTTTGTGTTTTTATTTAAGGTATGTATGTTGCGTTGTATTTTTGATGAATTTGTGAGTAGCTAATAATTATTTTATGAGATATTTAGCTTTTCAAATTTGTCAATTACTATTTGAAAAAAAAAATAAAAAATCTAACTCAAAATTAAATAAATGAATAAAAATAAATAAATAAATTCTATGGTATTTTGAGAATATTATGATAAATCATAACCTTTACTACAAAAGAATTCAACCATTTAAGATGGGAATAAAACTTGGTTGAAATTCACTCCTCCGAATAATTTTAACTTTAAAAAATGGAAATTCCTTCAAAAAATTAAATAAAAAAATAACACAATTACCAATTTTCCTGAACGAATTTTTTTATAAATAAAAAAAACTAATAAATAAATAAATGAATAAAACAAAGCGTTCTAACCCTAAAAAAGGTTTCTAAATTTAGTCGTCGACTATAACAAAATGGGATGAGAAAATAAGTAAAGAGGACGGAAATGGCCACAAACCGCGAAATAAAAAGAAATAATAAAAAATGTTTATCGGTACAATAATTCCACACAACACTTCACTTCACTTCATCGCAACGAATTTTTCTACTGATTATAAAAATTGCAATGTAACGTCACGTCCCGCGGACTAGGTTTCCATGGAAACGACGGTTTTAATTTCACTTCCTAAACTTGGCTCCGTTATTTTAACCTACGCACCAAAGCACCACCCTATGGGTTACCACCATAACCTTACTATTCGTAAAAGGGACCAGAGACACTGTTCGCAAATGCCATATGGAGTCTACTCAAAATCTACCAAACTTCGAAACATATCAAGAAAGAAATTATTAAATATAACAGCGAAATTTTTTTAAAAAAAAGTGACAGTTGGTTTTGGTCAGTCTCGCTAGCTTAGTGGTCATTCGCATCTGTTAGGTACCGCTTTGGTTTAATGAGCAAATAGAATGGGTGACGTCACACTAAGGCTTCTGAGATAGCTCTATAGGGACTTGGCTAATATTACTACGTCATGAAACGTCAGGCTACCTTCCACTAGTGCTAAAAAACATACCAGAAGGAGGGCTTATATAGCTTTCATTCTGTAAAAAAACATACCATAATGGCGCTGTGGGCGGAGTTAAGCCCTAATTGCCAAGTCCCTATTGTAACTCTAGTCTTTGACTTGAAGAGACCAGTACAAAGAGGGGCTTATATAGCTTTCATTCTGTAAAAAAACATACCATAATGGCGCTGTGGGCGGAGTTAAGCCCTGTAACTATTGTAACTTTGGTCTTTGACTTGAAGAGACCAGTACAAAGATGTTTTAATAACTTCGGATTAAAGCACTTCCGAACGTGGGAAAGCTAGTAAAATCCTCGCTAAATCCTTAAGGGAGGGATTACAGGTAGACATGGGGGGTTAAAATATAGGGGGGGGGGTAACCAACGGAAGTATAGGGGGTTCCAAATAACGCCAGGTGTCATTGTGGTGGGTGTTTTTATATAACAATTTTCAATCGAACTCTACCCTATTGTTAACAGTATAAATATACGGATAAGGAAAGACACACACCCTGCCTTTAGCTTTGGAGTAGTCTTAAAATGAAAAATAGTTGTAGTGGAACCTGGACTAAACGCTGTAAACTTCCGGTGGTGGCGCAGGCCAATAGGCCCAATACCGGCCTCTTTTATATTACATCTCAATGGTGGTGGCTAAGGGACCCATCCTATCTTTAGAAAAACATTCAAAATAAAAAATTGCTTTAAGCGGCTTTCTCTCGCCCCTATGGTTGGCTCTTGGTGTGTGTCACTTGCCGGACTGGTTATATGAAAAGTTTTTAAACTCCTCTCGACCTGTTTTTAGCTCAACAATTCATTTTAATTCAGAATTGAGGGTCCTGAGCTGCTGCTCTATCTTTTATTTTCTTTTTTCTAATTTTTAACGTGTTTTTAAATTTAATGGGAAGATGAAATGATATTTCCAGGTTTGTATGACTATGATCCCTGTCCACTATACATTTCGGAATACGTTTCAACAGCCCTTTTATTATGGGGGGGATGGGATTTCTTTAAACTTATTTACATTTTAAAGTCACATTTTTTACGCAATGGCTGGGAAAATTTACTAGACCCTTACCTTGACGATAAACGTTTCAAAAATTTAAAATGGCATATAAATTTTTAGCAAGCAAAAAAAAAAAAAAAAAAAATAACCCGTTTATATTTGTACCATCTGTGGTTTTACCAAAAAAAAAATTATAAGTAAACTACATGTAAGTTATTGCCCAAGCGTATAGGGCAAAAAACATGGGAAGACCCGGACTGGAGATAGGGGTGGATGAATTTCAAGGTTATGACTTAAGCATATATTAAAAAAAATTCAAATTAAATAATTGATTATTAATTATATATCATCTTGAAAAACATTTTAAAAATTATTTTTAAAAACATTTGTTTACTAAGTAGGCTATGGGAATACCGAATACGCGTTAATTTTTTTTTTAATTTAAATGCTTATATTTGAATTGGGACAACATTCGGTTTAAGTTCAACCTCTAGCAACTTTTCATCATCTCAAATATGTGTAAAATAATTTGAAAGTAAAGCAAGCCATTGAAATCGCGAAGTACCTCAAAATAACGTATTATTTTATACATTTTATCTGAGGATTTTGATCAAACGGGGTTTTAGTTCGTGGTATGGGAAATATATGGGTTAAATAGAGCAAGACGTTTTCATTGTATACCAAAAGGGATTGTACATAGTAAAATATATACATACATTCGTGATATTTGGTTTTCGTAACTTGGTTAGTTTCTTAGCGCTTAAACCTATTTTTAGGGATTTAAATATAAAATTTCTAGACTGCAGACTCTATTATATTCAATTTTTTTATTTAGAGAGCCCAGTTGAAGAAGCTTAAGGTAAGGAGGTGTTAAATAAACTCAGCACTTATATTAAGCTAGCTAACACTCTTTCAGATTACACGTGTGAAGATGAAACCATTGTAATACCGGTTTGTATTTGATTTCTTGACACTAAAATTAGGCTTGAATCGAGTACCTGTCAATCATATTTTAACCATATACCTATGATTTTAACGGATTAATTCGAATTAAAAGGGGTTGCATTGAGGCGGAATTGTGTCTTACTGAGCGATTCGCGTGTTGTTAAACAACGGGGAAAATATTTTCTTTCATATTCCCTTTACAGAATTTACTTATAAAATAATCTTACGTTCAAGATACTAGCACCACCTATGAATATTATTTTGAACTAAAAATATCACTTTAAATATAGCCAATATTCTCAAACGTGGGGACGGATTTAACATTCAATGTAAATATTTCCCAATGACAATAGATCAATTCAAAACCCACTGATAAAAAAATTAAAATGTACTTACCGAATATCGTCATAGAGTGACATTTGCTCTTCTTTTTTTAAGAGGGATTTCATACCATTGAGTAATTGTTTCACATCTTGATTACTGTAATTATAATTAAATTAAAATTAAAGTATAAAAATTAAATACTTCAAAATGAATGAAAAATTAAATACTTTAAAATAATTGAAAAATTAAATACTTTAAAATAAATTAAAAATTAAATACTTTAAAATAAATGAAAAATTAAATGCTTTAAAATAAATGAAAAATTAAATGCTTTAAAATAAATGAAAAATTAAATACTTTAAAATAAATGAAAAATTAAATACTTTAAAATAAATAAAAATTAAATACTTTAAAATAAATAAAAATTAAATACTTTAAAATAAATAAAAATATAACGTACTTATAAAATTCATTAACCATCGTTTCCAAATCATCTCGTTCCTCCGCATCAGGTAATAAAACTTGAAGCTAATTAATTTTAATTATAATTATAATAAAGATTTAACCACCGAAGATTACTAACTTAAAAATCACCTTCATAGCCAAATGAGGGTCAGACCAGGGATCCGCTGTAATTTGCTCCATTTTGAAATTAAATAAATTATAAAACACAGTTTGCGCTTTTGCACCGATTTCTTCGTCTAAGTTAAGGCTTAATAATGAAGAGCAATTCTTGCTATCCAAGCATTAAGTTTATCAAATGTAAACCATTGTATTACTCAACTTTTATATAGATAAAATAGCAATTATATTACAGTTCCTGAATTCAAATTAAGCGTTTAGCGTTACACCAAGCTATCACCCGTTTTTAACAATTATACGAGATAATATTTATAATATAGCTTTGTATACACCATCAACTAAAACTGATACATAAACTATATAGTAAGTAATCTTTGGACTTTATTATTATTCAGATAAGGCTTATATGGTGTTATTTTTACAGCCAAATAGGTGTTGAAAGATACACTTACTCGCTTACCTGAACGTAGAAAACCTTGAAGCGGTTTTATTAATAATCGCAGTGATTAATTATTACCTAAAACCCCATTAAACTATCATGGCAAGGCGATATATACGATATTATAAATAAAAACTTCGCGTCAACCTTACCTGAAAGCATTTACCAATAGAAAACCGGTTTGTGCAATGTTAATTCAGTATCAGGTTAAATTGTCGGTGATTTTTTCAATATATATTTCTACACATTATTCTAATTTCTCGCGGGAAAGTTCAAATACACGATATAATAATAGAAAATTCGCGTCAACCTTACCTGAAAGTACTTACCCATAGAAAACCGGTTTTCGTAATGTTAATTCAGGTTCAAGTTAAGTTGTCGGTGATTTTTTCACTAAAATTTTTAAGTATTATTAAAATTTTTGAAATATGGACGAATCATATATTATTTTTACATTTACAGTCTTATGTATATGCTTATAAAAAGGGGCAGAATATATAAAAACAAATGTTTTTCTTTTAAAATATAAAACTTTCGGTTTTTAAGTAGGATTAAAAAGGGATTTGTGTTTTTCAAGGATATCAAGCTTTGTGGTGATGAAATTCGGGAACTTATTTTTTCTGTATTATTCAAATACTCCATTCAACGATTGTTTCGCGAGAAATTGGAATTCTAATTTGGTGCAAGAGTAAAACCTGAAATACACGTAAATTGTTCGAGTTGAAAAAAGGGTTTGTAATACGTAATTTCGGATTCGTACTTTGTACTCTTGGTTCCATACGATTTGTTTCGGAAGTAAGTTATAGTTTCCGTCAATCGTAATTGTACTTGGCTTCTTAGTTAATCCGTAGATTTTCACTTTTTCAATGTCAGCATTGTCGAATGAGCTCTTAAAGAACTGTTTCTTAGGTTGACCTTTAACCTTAAGTAGTCCCTTAAAAATTATCGGAAAAACCGTTCATTAAGCCTACTTTTCATCAAAAACCGTTCATTAAACCTACTTTTCATCAAAAATCGTTCATTAAGCCTACTTTTCATCAAAAACCGTTCATTAAGCCTACTTTTCATCAAAAACCGTTCATTAAGCCTACTTTTCATCAAAAACCGTTCATTAAGCATACTTTTCATCAAAAACCGTTCATTAAGCCTACTTTTCATCAAAAACCGTTCACTAAGCCTACTTTTCATCAAAAACCGTTCATTAAGCCTACTTTTCATCATAAACCGTTCATTAAGCCTACTTTTCATCAAAAACCGTTCACTAAGCCTACTTTTCACCAAAAACCGTTCATTAAGCCTACTTTTCACCAAAAACCGTTCATTAAGCCTAATTTTCATCAAAAACCGTTCATTAAACCTACTTTTCATCAAAAACCGTTCATTAAGCCTACTTTTCATCAAAAACCGTTCATTAAGCATACTTTTCATCAAAAACCGTTCATTAAGCCTACTTTTCATCAAAAACCGTTCACTAAGCCTACTTTTCATCAAAAACCGTTCATTAAGCCTACTTTTCACCAAAAACCGTTCATTAAGCCTACTTTTCACCAAAAACCGTTCATTAAGCCTAATTTTCATCAAAAACCGTTCATTAAACCTACTTTTCATCAAAAACCGTTCATTAAGCCTACTTTTCATCAAAAACCGTTCATTAAGCCTACTTTTCACCAAAAACCGTTCATTAAGCCTACTTTTCATCGAAAACCGTTCATTAAGCCTAACATGTAAGCCAAGGCATTGAAACTTACAGGGCTAGCTTCGAAATGCACATCAACATATTCGTGTGTTTCATATGAATTCAAGCAATCCCCATCATCCCAAAACAGGTATCCTGTAGCGAAACCATTCGAATCCAACGCCACTAATACCATCATGGGATTACTTCGACTACATTTAAAACCAAAGCCAATTAACTAAATTTGCATTAACTTAAAAAAAACAAGAGTATTAATTTTCACCTGGTCTCCAAATTCAAAGCGGCAATTTGTTGCGGAATAATTTGTCCCGCTTTAACATGGAGAGCAATTGGTTTAATTGTACTGTAGAGATAGGATTCCGTCTCGAAATCGTTCTCCGCCATTTTTTCACCCTTATTTAATTAAATTTAATTGAGATTAGTCCCTAAAACTAATTAAATAACGTAATTAAAAGACTTACAGTGTAGTAATCAAACCAATCACTCTCTGGTAAATAAACACGTTTCGTTTTGGCTCCCTGAACGTTAAAAGGTTGTTTAATTTAATTAACTTTAACTTAAGTTTAAATTGTAATTACTTTTTCGAGAACGGGAGAGATCATTAGGGAAGAGCCCCATAAGAACTGAGATTTAATTTCCCAGATAACTTCATCTTTGGGAAACCTTAAATTGAAAATAATAGCGACTTAATGATTAGGCCTAAAATATTTTAAAATTATTGCTGACTCATTAGGCCTTCAAAAAATATTCCCAACTCATTAAGCCTTAAAGCTAAGCCTATCTAAAATTTAGGTTGAACTTACTGGAACCATAAAGGTTGAATCGGCAAAGTTCCCTTCTCATGTGACAAATGAAACAGGGAATACAGATATGGTAATAGTTCGTAACGAATTTGAATCAAACTTTGAAACGATTCCAAGAACTCTGGTTTCTCAGTTTCAACCATCTTTAATTCCGAAAAACAATGTTTAACACGTTACCTCGCATACAACAACAAATACTTACCAAAGATTTTAGCTCCACATGAACGTATGGTAAGAACGTCATCAGTTGCAAAGCCCTCAAGTTCAATTCTTCGTCCTTAGAATCGAAACTCAAACTTCTTCCACTCTTAATTGATTAATCCTTTGTCAGTTGTCGAATTTAAAAACAAAAACTAAAACAAACATCTTACAAATGGTATTCCAAAAAATCCGTAAAGAACTGTTGATGATAAAACACTGTTAAGTTTGTCCCAAGTCAACTCCGATGTGGAATCGCCATGTCCAGCATAGCGTCCACTACCAGCGAAAGTTGAACTTGAAATTATCATGGTTCTACGATCTGGGTAAATATTCCTCACAGCACTGAAGGGTTTTTAAAACAGAACCTCCTTCGTATTCAATTGTCCCTCAGAAAGAGTTATTTGAGATTACTTACTCAGAGGTAATTTTAGCCATAAGATGTCCGTAAATATTATGAACGTCATAATGATTGCAGACCTTAGGTCCGCACCATTGGACACTGTCCATGCATAACGTATTATCGTAAATGGCACTTTGAAGTAAATTCGATGAAAAAGGGGGTTTGTTAAAATTGTCAGGTAAACAACCGGTTTGGGATCCTTTCGCGAGGTTGGTAACTGGTGAATTGTCCTCCTTTCATTTTTAAAATTAATTTTAATCGCGGCGGTTAATTAATGACTAAATTAAAATTAGCATCTTACAAGCCATAATCCATTAAATGGAATGTGTGTATTTAACTCCTTAAGTCTATCAGTCCACCAGGACAAAGTTGCGTGATTACCAAAGTCAGGGATGGCACTAACACCTCCGTGTTTGTTCTAAATTATCCCACAATTAGTTTTAACTAATTTGTTAATAGTAACCACGAAATTATTACCATTCCAAATACAGGATTAACTCTCCATGAATCATTAACAAAAACTCCATGATGGGCGCCAACGTCAAATGGCACCGAATGCTTGTTAACGGATGGATAAACCTTCAACACGACTTTCACTTCGTTCGACTTAAGAGTTGAAGTCAAATTTTGCAAATCGCGAGATTTATTTTGACTGTAAACAAATGGGGCTTCGTCGTCGTGAATATCCAAGTGCAAGACGTCCAGCGTCACGTTATTTTCGCTCATACTGTCAACAGTCGCTTGAAGTTCTTGAATTCCAATTGGTTCATTGTAAGAAACGTGAAGACCCAAACTCCAATAAGGTGGCATTTGAGGAAACCCAACCGCCTGAGATAAAGATGAGGTAATTGAAAGATATACTTATACTACGACGTTTTTGTCAACAGATTCAAATACCTCCGCGTATTGTTGAATGACATCTTGAGGCGTAGGGCCCAAGAAAAAATAAAAGTCCAATAACCCTCCTATTGTTCTGAAAGTAACAGCCGGCATGGGTTGTAATTGAACCTCTAAGAAGCAAGAAAAATATTGTACCGTAGGCTATGATTTTCAGCTCTAAAACTTTACTATGTACTTTATAAACTCGTGGTTTAAACAATAGAAAATTTGGGAGTGTACCCACCTAACGCGTTGCTATTCAAAAGTAAGACTCCGTGAGCCCTACCATCTTTCTCGATGCAAAGATAAAACGGGTGAGACCCATAATTTGTCTGGAATGAAAGTTTATTCACCGTAATTTGAAAATCGGAAACTTAAATTTGTTTTCCGCGTTGGAGAGATAATGATAGACAAGGTTAGGGGACTTTGAGGACGTATTTTGGCTAGTGCAGGGATTAGAAGTTGTTAAAAAAAGGTTCCAAATTCACCTCTTGGGATTTACGGGAAAACAAAAGCCAGGTTTTCCAATTCAAATCTAACCCAAAGTGTTCAAGGTCTTCGTCGCTAAGACCAAAGACTTTCTTAGAAGGTAAACGCGAAGATAGTTGCAAAAACTGAGGTGAAAATGTGAAGCCACCAATGCTTGTGTCAAATCTGTGAAGTGTTAACAATACGTTGATTAAAATTATCCAATAAAAATGAGGCCTTAATATTAATTTACATAATGGTTTCGGTGTCCGTTCTTCGAATATTTAAGTTAAACGGTGATGAGTTTGTATTGTAGTTCAATGAGTAAAGTGGAACTTGTTCCTCATTGGGTGGCTCGAGAACTTCAATTTTAGGATCAGGAACTTGGTATCGTGCTTCTTGCTTGTCGTAAAACTGAAAGAAATCACGTGATGTAAGTATGGCCTGACAAATGAAGAAGCCGGGTATAGCGGATGAAGTAGTTTAGGGGACACGTCGTCACGTTATTTAATTTTATTATAAGTATCTTCTTTATTCAAGGGAATGTGAAAACAAATTCTAAAAAGAAGAAAACGGTCCACGGGTCAAAGGTTACGCGAGATTCCACTAGTTAAATCGAAGGTCATCATCTTGTACAATAGCCAACCTAATAGATTACTTATCCCTTCACCGCTCAGCAAACTAATACAAGATTAATTTGCGTTTCACAGTACATTTAAATATTTAAAGACACCGTCCAGACCGTGTTTAGGAATTAAAATACTTAGAAGAAGTCATTCTCCTTTCTACTATATCCATGTCCTTTATTTACTCGCAAATCTATCAATCATCATTTAGCAGTAATCAAGTGTAAAGGTTTCTTTAAGCGTTGAAATAAACATTGATAAACGTTCGCGTGGTGGTATGTATGGTGATGACGAGACCAAATCTAAAGTTATTCCAATTTAGTCAAGTCACAGTCAAAGCAAGAAGCAGAATGCGTTATACAACATTTTCTTGGCTTATTTTGTGCGCCGGATTGGCCAACGCGTACACTGGTAATATAAGAGTTATATTATTTAATTAATTATGATTAAAATAATTAAATTAATTAAATATTGATTCAGATACAAATATCTTCGAGTCGAATCAGGATGAAATATCCTATCAGGTTTATGGGAAGAATATTGCTCATTTAAAAGTGACCGACACATCCGTGTCATTCGATTTTGAAACTGATGACGAAGATACGCGATTGTCGACGATATTTTACAAGTACACTTTAAGATATAGCGGAACTGGAATGGTCAAATTTGGACATGTCCAAGCGGGTAAATAAAATGAAACCTTTTCATTTTCGTGATCAAAGAATTTAACGATTAGCAAACTTTGCGTTTGGGGCTTTCCTAAATATGTTACTTATCCATAATTCTTCCTTAGGTCATTTTGGACTTTGAAGCAATTACTTATTGATTATTTTTCTAGGACACGATGGAAGATTCACAATAGACGGTCTACGGAAAGGCTCGGTATTTAACCTAACTCTAGACAGCACCGAAGAAGGTCTTCACATCAGGAACGACAATTTCAGGGTCAGACTTATACCACCGGCACCAATAATATCCGTTATAACAGTCACCCAGGATTACGTATTTCTTGGTTATCATTCACCAACGTCTGCTAAAAATCATAATGACTTCTACGAGTTGACGCATAGCAGGGTAATTCATTCATTAATTAATTCTATAATTGAGATTTTAATTAATTATAAGCAGTAATTATTTAAGGTTCAAGACGTGGAAAAAGTGGATGAAATAATCCCGTTCGAACCGGAAACGGAAATTAAAATCCCACCAACGGTTGGAAATACTTTTAAACTGTTCCGTAAAAGGGGTAATTACTACAGTGTTGTCAAAATTCGCGCGCATAATGAAGCCGGGTACAGCGAAAGCAGTATGTTATTGCTTTCGCCATTTCAAGAATATTGAAATGAAAATGTCGGGAGTCATTTTCGACAATAATATTTAACTCATTTTATAAATTCATTCTGCAAATAAAAGATTTTAAGAAAACATAACTCGAAGGTTTTCTTTATGTTTGACTATACAAGCTTCACAGTCACGATTCGGTTGAAGAAGTTCGCAAAGGTAAGGTAATACTTCATAATTAATATTGCAATAAGTAAAACCACGCCTGAGTTATGACAGTTGAATTTTTACATTTATAAATATTGCTAAAACTTGCCAAGAGTTTCACTGGCAATTAAGTTATGCAAAAATTGTTCTTTAGCACCTTGAAAAAAAATTGCACATCAAATTTATTTATTTTCCAAGACCCTTAATATTTACCTAATATAACCAATTTCATTAAATCGAACTAAAACCGTACACAATTCACTCTTCCTTTTATAACAAAACCACTAAAGTGAAACGAGTTAAACCGTGTTAAATAATGAAATTAACCTCGATTTTTTCTCTTTTCTATCCATAACAAAAGCTGCATCAAACAATTCAAGTTAAAACCCTGTTCAATACAATGGTTTTTCATTTTCCAAAGTTAATAATTTGAATCGCACGCAAAATAAAATATACCCAAACCTCAAGTAAGTATTTAAGCCTTTAAAGACCTCCCACATAATATATTCAGTAGCTACAGACAGGTCCGGGTCGTGCGTCATGCACGAAATTAAAAGTTAACCAATTTAAAAAAATTAAAGAAAAAATTATAAAACTCTAAATCGTGTAACTTGATAACAATCACAATAAAAAGCGTCAGATTTTTAATTCTGCAAATGAATTGTTTTCAGAAAATCGCCTTCTCGCGTTCGCCTTATAAAGGCACGCGATTACCGTATTACTAATCTAACTAACACAATGGGTAAGAAGAATTTGAACCGCCTCCAGTTTATGGTAATTAAAAACCATTGGGAAATTACCAAAACTCAAACTTCTCCGTGAATATTTTACAGCCGAAAGAAGATATAATATTTTAGCAGGTTGGGAAATTCTGTTTTTCATTCTGGGACAGGTTTTTTGAAGCGAATTTTGGTATCTTACAAGTCGCTGAAATAGAATAGCATGGGGTTTAATTATCTCTTAATTACGTTTTCGAGTGTAATAACGAATCTACCCACTAATAAGCTGGTAAAAATACCATTAAGGGATAATGTTAATAAGTCTAACCCCAAAATAGATTAAAGTTATCCTATATTGAAGGGAGAGCAAACTGTTTGAATTTTTAGGGAATATCTGGTTAATTGTTGTTTAATTTAAAAAGTAATTAATTTTTAATGCAACTTTGAAATTAGACATAGCGAGGAATAATGGTAAGGTTTTGTAAATAGGCTTAAGGGAGGTTCCCTGTTTGTCTGTCTGCTAGTAACGCTACGACGGTGCTTGGCTTTGCAAAACGTGATTTGTAACTATAGTTACACTAACCTTTTAAGCTATTATTACCATACCAAGTCAGGGTTCGAAATGGGCATTTTACATCTCCTTTAATTTCGCCCCAAAAAATATGGCCCCTTAAGGCTCGTAACAAACTTTGATAACCAAGTTATCTTGATTTGAAATCTGAAGTTCGCGGCCGTGATAATTCCATGAACTAACCCTGGAACCCTAACACAGTGAAATCTCTTAACAGCGTCAAAAACCTCGTATCTTAGCCCTAAGTTTGTATTAAAATTAATACATCTTGGCTCAAAAACAATATATGGAAATCGAAAAAATGCCTTTATGAAATTACAAATTATACTCCAATTTATAGCGAAAAACCTGTTTTGGTTTTACGGCGAATTCTGGCATAATTTTTTTTCTTATTTAATCTCGCCAACATTTTTTTAAATATAGAGTCATTTAAAATTATATATGAAAGAACAGCGGCACCAGTGGACCGTGAAATTGGCAATGAAACGGATAACGATGACGTTGATATGTAACGAATTTCAACGCTGAGATTTTATCACTGTTAATCCTTATTTACCATGAATTTAAATCAAGTTCGAAAAACACAATCCCTGCCTTACGCCCCAGTATAGACTTAACTTGGAATTACTTGAAACGGCCTAAGGAATACTTTACTTATCTTAGAAACTAAACGTCTTAACAGAAATAGATGAATCTAAAGTTATCTATTCTACCATTGTTGTCAAAATACCTATCAATGTTAACTTGTTAAGTCTTTAGAAAACAAGGCCTATTAAAAAAGGGTCTATTTGCAATACCATTTCATCAGAAACTTTTTTTTAACAACTTCGTAAATTTGAATTTAATTCACTTCCGGTCTTCAGGATATGAAAGTGACGGTTCACGCATTACTGGCAACGCTTTTTACCCCCTGCTTAAAGTAATTAAGCGTTTGAAATGTAAAAGTAATTAGAAGGTGTACCCGTCCCCCTGGGGGCCAACGTATGATCGTTATCCATATTTATCCGGTAGTCACTAAACTATCCCAAATCAAATCTAAGTATTTAAAATAAAAATAAAAAAATGTCATCTCCATAGTCGTTTCGTCATTGACAATAGCATATTGGCATAAAACCGGAATTAGAAAGTTAAATATGAAACGATAAAAAACAAAAAGATAAATCTGGAAATATATGAATTTTACGTTGTTGTGTCCTTCAGTATTTAGATAATGTCACGGCATGGTGACAATATCGGATGGAATATGTAAATATGACTTGAAATTAAATTTACCTGTTTGATTTATAAATATTTGCATTTTAGGCCTTGATAATTTTTTATCGATGTATTTAAATGTGGTAAGGTGGCATATAAAATATTTCTCACTTTTCATTTTATCTTTTTTTAAGTCAGAGTGTCAACTTCCAAATTAAAATTAAAATAAAAACACATTTTTGTTGCAGTAAGTTTTTTGATAGAATAATTGCTGTGTTAAGTGTTGTGGCATTGCTTAATTGGTTATAGGCGCTGATCTCTTTGTCATATTACACCACCCACAAAATGGCGACCAGAACTATTTACAGGCCCTGACAACACGGCTTTGTTTACTGTCCGAGGGTTATAGTAGGTAATCGAATTATTATTCCAATCAGGGGGTAATGACTAATGTAAATATTTAGGAAAAACCCACAGTTACGCATTATAAAATCCATTAAAAATAAAGACTAAACATTACATGGGCGTAATGGTTTCTATATTCAAATAAACGAAATAACCATTGATAAAACCATCGATTTTTGTAAGGTACAAGCAAATTTTCAAACCCCAATAAGGGTTTGTCGGTCTAACGCAAAAACCCTGGTCAGACCAGAATATTGAATATAATGATCAATAACACGCTGCCCGGGGGGTCCAGTCTCATTAAACTGGCCACCCAAAATCAATAAAAACACCTTACGGCATCAACACCGTATCTTCACCCAATAAATCCTATGAAATTACCACAGTTTAGAAGTATAGGGTATAAGCATGCATGCTTAGTATAATCTCAGGAAGCCAGGTAAATGTGATTGATAGGCGTGATAAAATATTTAAATATAGATTAGGCTTAGCACTGTCTCTCTTACCAATACGTGGAGTCTATGAGGTGTCTGAGGTTCCACCTTGAGTCTAACTTGCTGAATATCGTCTCCGTATCGGGAAGGCATGGGTAATCTTTTGAGCGGTACTTCGAACCCGTCATAGACGCTTTCAATGTCGCCATCGAGTTCGTATCCGTAATTATCAGGGTAGAAACAACGCACGGGACTCTTATTAGTGTCCTTGTTCCAACAACAACCTCTGGCACGACACTTGGATTCGCTGACCCCGGAGCTGTCCGGATAACAATCGAAATAACTTTCGCCCGAATTGAACGCTTCGATGACTTTGCCACGAAAGTTATGGACGCCTCTTCGTTTTTTACACTCCGGGTACCACGTTCTACCATCGCCTGACAGAAAAAAATATATTATTAACATTTTTAAAGAGGTTTTGCAGGAACGGATATGGACTGTGGCAGAGAAGCGCTAGAGTTAACAATTTAGAAAAAAAAATCAGATTCTCTATGAGTTGAATTGCTACTGATATTGGAATTGTTTAGGTTCATTCGATTTCGAATTAAATTAGAAATCATTGTCTGAAAGTTTCTTAATTAAATTTAAGAGGTCATCGGTCAAAAACTTACTGGGGTCACGGAATTCTTGGTAGGAAGGGTCCTCGCTTTCTTGGTGTCCAAAATCATGAAGAAATATAAAGTATATGGTAAGAAACGTGGCCAACAACACAATCAGGATGACAATTAGAACAATCAGTAGCTTGATCTTGCTGGAGATGGTCGTCAACTTCCGGCCAACTACGCTGTAACCTCGCGATCGAGACATTCTCTTCTCTTCTAATTTGTTATTTTAAGAATCACATCCGGTAAATTTATGCGTAAAATCGCCCGCATATCCTTGTACGGGATTTTCAAAACAATTCTGGAATGTAAACGTTTTATGAAACTTTAAATATTGAAAGAGAATATGTAAAAGGCAGCTACTCCAATTTTGGCACGACTCTCTTCTTCAGTGTGAAAGTGAAAATAAACCTGATTCAGTAGAAAGAATGTAAGCTACCGTGGGAAAATATCAAATAAGGTCATGGAAAAGGGATATGCCATAAAAGGTTCAACTCAAAGTTAAAAAAAAGTCTATAATTTACAAATTATAAAAAGTCTAAAATTCTCGGCTCAAACATTAAACAGACCAAAATTCTCCGCACAAAGACCAAAAATTACCCGCACAAATTTTAAATAGACCAAAAATTACCCGCACAAATTATAAATAGATCAAAAATTCCCCTGCACAAATTATAAATAGACCAAAAATTCCCCTGCACAAATTATAAATAGATCAAAAATTCCCTGTACAAATTATAAATAGATCAAAAATTCCCTGTACAAATTATAAATAGACCAAAAATTCCCCGCACAAATTACGAATAGATCAACTTCCCATACACGTAACTAAAAATAGACCAAATCCTAAACACCAACTCTCATCGCCTCCAATCCACGAAAAAAAAAAAGTTTCTGATCCATTTTCTCACCTTTCCAGGTCGCGATTTAAGTTGACAATAACACAGGGCACAGTAATAATCAACTTCTCACTTCTTGGCCCCAAATACAATTCTTGGCTTCCAAGCGATAGCCCCGACTCTCATAATTTCTCACACACACTCACGAACCACCTTCGGTTCTCAAACTTCAATAAAAAGTAAACGATCTTCCAGAGAAGGCAGTGAAGAAAGTAAAATCCGAACTCATATTCTCTCTTATCGAGTCCTTATTGAAAGAGAGAACTTAGGAACCGCCACTTTTTCAAACAAGAAAATGTCTTTCACGGAAAGCTAGGTAAAAGGCAGGTATGTAAAAAAACCCGCCCAAAACTTTTCGCGACTGTCCGTCACGAACACCTAAACTGTTATACCATCCAGGAATGAGATTCCAGGTAGAAATAATAATGAAAAAGCTCCCAGCTATAGAAGCAAGCCAGTATGGGGAGGGTAGAATTACTAGAGGAGAGTGAATTTAGTATAATAGGGTTCGCCAGAGACGGACGTAGTTTTCTGAAATTTCTGTTTGATGACTTTGATGCGATGAAGCCTGAGGTGTTGATTATTGAAGTTCGTGGAAGAGATGGTTAATAGGTTGTTAAACTTAACAGTCTGTAAAATGTTTGTTTTGTGGAATTATTTTCAGTCGATTGCTTCCACAGCTCAAGGAGACAAAGTTCAAAGTATCCTGCGTTGCCAGTTCAAATTGGTAATACGTGAACAAGTACTTTTAGTATGAGAAAGTACCCTACACATGGTGTTAAAAAGGCCCAAGGTACATATATTTTCATTAGGTTCTTTATCCCACGTGACCTTTACAGCTAGATACTATAAAGGACACCGTTCCATTCCGTTAAAGCAAACTATTCAATTTCATCTTAACTGTGCATCAAAATAAAACTAGCCAGGCTTTTGTAGACATAATATGTCTACTGCCAGGTTACATTGTATATAATATTATATTACATAAAAAAATTCCGCGTAATAAATTTATATCGTTCCATAGTCCACAGTGACGGTACCAAAGAAATATTTGGGGATAAAAAGTTATAATATAATTTGACTGCTTTAAATGTACAGTTATTTTTAAAAAAATTTGGTTTAAAACTGGAGCTTAAATCATTTAGGTAGCAGAGAAGTAAAATTATTTTAGTTAAAGACCTTGGAAATGTTATTATATAGAAATTGTTGCGTCTAGTCGTACTCGTGTAGATGTAGGGTTTTATATATTATGCTAGGGTGCTTTTGGTTCAAATACGTGTAAAAAAGGGTTCTTTATATTTTTCTATAGTTAAAATATAATTACTAGTTTTAAGGGTTCCAATTAAAAGGTTTAAAGGGGTAAAAAAATTAATTTTAAATTGAGGAAAACTTGAATTTTTTTTCTTTCTTTTTGAATAGTTGCAATGAAAAGCAATGAGGAAATTATGAAATTCAATTAAAGTCGTGATAAATCTTAATTTAACTAGATTTAACGATTATTACTAACGAGAAAACGAAATGAATAGAAATTGGGTAGGTTTGTATTTCAAAGGGAAACTGAAAGCAATTCAAATTTTCCTGTTCGGATTACGCCACTTTAAACCTAAAATACAACTTCTTGTAATTTCAACTTTCCTTAATTTTAATACGTTCGAACGTACTTCGGTATATCTCCAAATTCAATTCCAAACAAAAATCCCACATACAAAATGGACCAAAGTGAATTACATTCATTCACCCACAATAAGACACAATTATTGCTATCAAAAAAGGGCCGTAGTACAACCTACATACATTACGAAATAGCTGGTTTCTGTAACTTCTTATCACAAAGAACTTGACCCCTTGACACCCAACCGTTTAAGCTGGCAAAATAGTATACGCAATCAGAGAGAAAAACTAGAAACGTGAGCGTGCAATACGAGTTCTTTCATATGTACAAAAAAATGACTAAAACCTACTCGAGTCGAGTAGCGTAAAATTTGAAATATATTAATCCCGAAGTTTCTACATAAACTGGACATTAATTCATTTTGAGTCCATCTTTGTTTACGCCCAGTGCGTGTGTCCTCTCGAATTTGAGCCTAGTCAGGGTCTCCCTCTCGAATTTGAGCCTAGTCAGGGTCTCCCTCTCGAATTTGAGCCTAGCCAGCGTCTCCCTCTCGAATTTGAGCCTAGCCAGCGTCTCCCTCTCGAATTTGAGCCTAGCCAGCGTCTCCCTCTCGAATTTGAGCCTAGCCAGCGTCTCCCTCTCGAATTTGAGCCTAGCCAGCGTCTCCCTCTCGAATTTGAGCTTAGCGCGCATATCCCTCTCGAATTTGAGCTTAGCGCGCATATCCCTCTCGAATTTGTTAAAATAATCTAAAACCCGAGCTAATATATTTCTGACTAAATGAAGAACTAAAGTGCTTTACTTTTCCGTCAAAGAAAAGATAAAGAAAATATCGTAGGCGAAAAACTATTGAATAATCGCTTTCAAAATAAAACAGGTTCTACCTACTTAAATGGGAGGGAGTGTGATGGTGAACGCGGTTGGTTCCCTCGGAGAGGTAAAAATCATGTTCATGCAAAAAACAAAATTGGAAAAGGGGCAAACTACACCGTCCACTAAGTGACGCGTACGGCCTCAGCAAGGTCTTAACGCCTCCACAAAAATTCACAGACATGTTATAATTGCTTTTAGAACTTTGAAAGCTATTTTTAAAGCATTACATCAATAGAGTCAAAAAGATCTGGTACCCTGATTTTACTTAACTACTCTCAAAAGGTATTTTGACCAACCCACGTTCAATTTTAGTGAATTGCCCCGAGGAACTTACATAGTTTACAATGGTTAAACTGAAAGAATTTTAGTAGACTAAAAAGAATAGTTTTTGTGCAAAAATTGTAGTTTTTACCTTTTACTGCTCCTCTGCATAGACGGAATTGTTTCAATAAATTATTTGCAAGGTGAAACATATTTTTTATTGTACAATTTAACATAAATATTAAATATACACTTAGAAGTGTTCCATTAATATAATATAACATAATATATATATATATTTATAACTTTTTTTACACTAGAAGAGCTCTAACTTGCTCAGGACTGCGAGGCAAAAGTGAATTTGGTTCAGGATAATTGTTATAAGACAAATGTACCGCTTGGTATAGTTGATCATAGAAATCGCAAACAATTTGAATTGATCTTTTTCGCAGAGATTGCCTGCAATTGCCAGACAAAATTACACCATTGATTTTTTTCTTTCAAAGTGCAATATATCGCGCAATTTTCAGTAGTGTAATAATAAATATCAAGAAAGGCAACAACCCACCAACCAAGCAAGCCAAATAGTTCGTTTTAAATATCGAAAAAAGAAAAAAACCCACATTTTTTGCACAAAAACCACTGCACCATCATGCAACCAAACCCAACCCTAACTACAAATACCATATTGGTAAAAATCTTAATCAGAAATAGAGCTATTTCAGAAGCCTCAGTGTGACGTCACCCATGCTATTTTCCCATAGAACCAAAGCGGTACCAAACATGGCCGCCGACTGCCAAAGCTAAGCCCGTGACGTTTTACCTAGGCACTGACGTCACAACTGAGATAGCTCTATAGTATTGCAGTCACAATAGACTCATAGTACGAAGTACAAAACCAAACCCAATTGGTGTTTACAGGGAAAGGGAAAACCAAATTACACCTTAAACCAACCAATAAGCACTGCCATAGGCAGAAATTTCAATTGCAATCACAATTGCAATTACTTAACAACAAATTAATGAAAACCCAACCCTACCTCATTGATGTACTGAGAAGTAGGTGACTTTGTGCAATGATTAAGGTATCTGGTGATCCAAGAAAAGTGTCCATTTTATTCTGAAACATTGTACAAAATATCACAATGTTTAGAGTTTATTACATAGTAATTAATTTAATTAGCGGAGCGTCAATTAATTTAAACCTACTCCAATTGTACTAAATATCACTATGTTTAGAGTTTATCACGTAGTAATTAATTTAATTAGCGGAGCGTCAATTAATTTAAACCTACTCCAATTGTACTAAATATTACTATGTTTAGAGTTAATCACGTAGTAATTAATTTAATTAGCGGAGCGTCAATTAAATGGACTTATAATAGCAAATTTAAACCTACTCCAATAGCTTGAATAGCCAAAGAATCACATCCAGGTAAATTAGCCAATGGTCCCTGTTTGGGTTGATAATCTTGCAACACCTTGTATACAGCACCCATGGCCAAATTAGACACAATATGCGACGCCTGTTCACTAACTAACGTATCCAAATGGGCGTCCATCTACCAATACCAATAAACCCCATTACATTACATTAAAACCCCAACTACCTCCATTCCTATCTAAGATCCTATCGAACCCACCTGTGCTTGAAGCATTTCTAACCACTGGTCGACAAATTCAAACAAAGCCAAGGTGGAATGCATCTGATAAATGCAATTGGCCATATAAACAGCCATATCAGATGTAGCCAACTTAGAGGCGGTCATGTGACATAATTGAAGCAATGGTTCAATCATGGCTTGAAGAATTTGGGGGACATCTTGTTGGCGGTCATTCATAGAGACCAAACAAGCGTCTTGACAAGAAAGAACCTCTCTCATTAAGCTAAGAGTTTGGACAACAGCTTCGGATGGACCCAAACCAGCTGGAGGCAACTCAGCTTGTTCTATAAGTCTATTGCAATGGCAAGTTAAGCTGTTGTAGAACATTTTTTGAGCTAAAGAATGGAGTTCATCCAAGGTACTTAGGAGTTGAGAAGTTATTTGCATAACTTGACTGGATAATTAAGTTGATGTTAATTAATTAATATTTAAAGAAAGACAACTAGGTATCATCAAAAGCGCATAGATAACCAGAAAGTGAAGAACGAGAAGCCTAAACCGCAACGTGAAAAATGAGTTCCCCCATAGTTGATTCAAGATTTCCGTCCCCCTTACGGAGCGACGGGAAGAGTTGGTCTTATGCCGCGGCGGAGAGTTACTTTCGCGTAGTTTTACACAAGGTACATGCGTAAGTTGGCTCGAAAATATAGTTCACTTATTTCTTTATTTTCATGTCGTCTGCTATAGTTTAATTCCAAGGCTTAATATAATCTAGTCATTTAGGTAGTCGGGAATCGGCACATTTGTCAAAATGTCAGATTTGAATTTAGCAAACATTTTAGAAAGCTACGAGAAGGATGACTTTTTCCTGATTGATAAAGACTGAAAACTTAAAGGTGCAATAGAATGCATGAAAAACATCAAAATTCAACTTAACGAAAATTGAAAATTCCACGAAGATTGAACCGAAAGAGCGCTAAAGAACAACCGTTAAGCCTAGTTAAGCAGCCGATTTCTCAATAGTATTCCCCACTATCCCCAGGAGCCGCTACCATCGCGAACTACTTTCCGCTTGTTACGTGACATTAACGATGACCTAATATATATCTCTGATTCGATTGGTAGTTGAAAACGAGGCTCACCAACCACCCATTTGTGTCCCCCCTTGCTTCTCATTTTACACGAATACCGTTGCTAAAGGCTGGAAGGTTTAATGTTCTTCACTTTCTGATCTATGCGCTTTTGGTATCATCATATACCTAATGGTATGATGATAGAATTTGAGTAAGCTTGACAATCTGAACAAAATGACAGCACCAGGTTCTGACACTATCAATTGCTCAACCCTGACTTTCAAAGGTCGACATAACCCTTCTGTTATATGAGATAAGGCTTGTTTGATATCATTTTCCAAGCCTTCTTTGGTGCAATTACGAAGCAAGGCCTCTAACATCTCCTTCTCAGAAGCCGAGGTCTGATGTAACCAAGCTAACATATCTCCAGTATATCTTAAAGGATCGTGGGAATGCAACTCAATAGGTCGCGGTGTCCCTCCTGGTCCCCCTCTAGTTAAAGCATCAATAAATCCTCTAACTACAGCTGCTCTTCTGGCAGTTGCATATTCATCCAAGGAATACTGGAACAAAACCGGCCGGTCTTGCAAATTTTCCATAGCTTGCCATAACATGGGATTAATATCAGGGTTTTCAACATTTAGAAGGCGGCATTCGCTTTGCGTCCATCGATACAGACGTTCGTAAGCAGCTTCTTGATGTAGAGCCATGGATTCCATTATTTCAATTCCGGCAGTTTGTTGGTTACTTCTCAGTAATACTTTGCAATCTTCATGGATTTTTTTGACTTTTGTCAAAGCACCGAAGAAACCTTCTTCTAATTTACCATCGCGGTTTCCTCTCAAGCATTTTATTTCATCTTGGCTTAGTTGAAAGGTCTTCAAGAAGGAATCAACGATGTCTTGTTTCAATTGAACAGTTTGACATTCATTTTTAAGTTTATTTGTTTGACTAATTAAATCGTGTGTTTGCGCCTTGGTTTTTTGTAGACGATCAGTCATATCTTTGCAGTGGCTGCTCATGGTATGGATATCTTCGCACATTTTATCCAGAACATCCTTAACTTGACTAAAAGCTTGGACAAATTCTTCATTAACAGCTAGATTTTTTTTCTCAATATCACTACGTAAATTTCGGCGTGTTCTGATGTTATTCTCTACAAATATCGTCGATAAAGACCTAAGGGCTTCTAAAGTTTCCTAAAATCAATTAATTAACATGAAATACTTATAATTTACTCGATTAAATTAAATTAAAACGGAAATTAAGATTTGGACCAAGGCTTAACAAAATATTGATTGAAAATTCCTTTACCTTGTCAGATTCTAATCTTAAATCGAGTATTTTCCCAAGTTTCTGATTCAAATGACTACTTTGAAATCCCGATTCTTTAGCGGTTTCCATTTCAGTATCAAATAGTAATTAACTAAACGAAATAATTAGTTTCACACCCGGCCTCAAACGAAACGTACAGCGATGCCAGATGGAAAACCTTCAAGCTTCAACCCGCCAAAATCAAATTGGAAACAAGCCCAAAAAACCGCCAATCGGTATTTCGAAAAGAAGCCCAAAAACTGCCTATGATCTAAACTATCCAGCCCAAAAACAAGCCAAAAATTTATCGTGAAAATTTGAAATTAGTTTTTTTTAGAAATTTTAATGCAAATTCTATACTGACATCATTTTTAAAACCCAAAACAAAATGAAACCACTTGATTTAACCATAAATTGACGAATTATAAGCTACACAAATGGTTTGACAGTACCATTTGTCAGTTTTTTGGACATTCTAATGATCTTCCCCTATTGGCGGTATTTTAAGTACAGAAAGCCAAAGAAAAACCCCGACAAGCCCAATTTCCAGCCTACAGCCAAACCGTTTATTTCCAGCCAATATTTTTTAGAAGAAGCCCAATTGGCGGGTTTCCAGCCCAATATGGCATCCCTGCGAAACGTAGACCTTCCGTCGTCTGCTTATGCTACATTCAATAGAGGTCACTGGCAACTTACCGGCGACGGCATATCCTTTGACCTGACACGGAAACGAGATACCACGAGGTTTAGTATAAATTTTCTTCTTTTAAATAATAATTACGCATTCTTAAATTATTTATTTATTTACAAACAAACAGGGGGAACACGATGTCTATGTTCCACTTCGTAAATTGCCTGGCTTTGGCCTGTGTACCTTATTTTATGACCTACAAATTCACGGGATTGGCTGAATATGGATCATTTTGGAAGTGTGCCCAGGCTGGATCTATGTACATGGTCACTCAACTCTGTAAAATGTTACTTCTGGCGACGTTTTTCCCCACGAGCGACAGTAACCTGGGTTCAACCGTGGTAGGAGGAGTTGACGTGGTCCACGAATTCCTCAAATCCACAGTGGACTTGGCTGATTTGGCTGGCTTACACGTGGTAATGACCAAAATTGCTGGTAAAGGAGAGACCAAATTCCTGGTAGCTGGGTTAGGATGGGCCTCGGCCGAGTTCGTCATGACACGATTCATTCCATTATGGGTGGGAGCTGGCGGTTTAGAGTTTGATTGGAAGTACTTGCAATTGAGCTTCGACTCCAATATCAGTTTAATGCATTACATAATGGTCGCGACATTAGTGTGGCTCTCAGGACGCCATACCCTTAACCGTACCCATGTACCAATTGTGTTAATACTCCTTGCCGTCGCTTGTTATCGCCCCCTATTGGTTGAACTTATATTCCAACTATTCCATTTGGGTCCGTGGACCATACTGATCTTTAAGGGTATCGCGACAATGTCTATGGGAATAATTACTCTTCACATTTACTTAAGTTTAGCCCAAACCATGAATTCATATTAAATATTATTCACTAAAATCATGAACCAAATTGAATTGAATTGAACTGAACCCAAAAACAATAAAATAAAAAATAAAAAAACATCGTGTGTTCAAAAATGTAATGTTATGTATTAAGTTATTAAATACATTTTGTAATGATGATGATGATGATATTAAAATTGCTTTTTGTAATATACATTTTGTTTAACATAAATGTTCACATCCAACCACCAAGGCGAATTTTGGCTGGAAGAAAAATTCTGCACAAATAATCGGCCGAAATTTCGTTTAAAATTTGAATTTCGGCCTTTTGTCTCCTAATTTGCATCAAGGACATTTGATACCGCCAATCGGGACAATCAACAATGTATGGACGTGTCAATAGGGAATTTAGTTTACTTACATCTCTGTTATTCAAAGGTTGAGTTGAATTAACCAATCCTAGTCTAAGGAAAATTAAATATTATAAATTTTATTTAAATTCTCATAGAATTCGTCGAGCCACCACGTGGTATTTAGTAGTTGGCGCCAATTTTAAATCGGTTTAGAACACGTGGTTCAAACTTGATTCTTATATCAACCAAGACTTATTTTTTAAAGCATATTCGTGAGATTACCGACCTGGTAATGTCGCTAGTGTGAATACCAATCCATTTTAACCACGGGATTGTTAAAGTTTTGTTATGATAGGAAACTGCCTACAAGTTATTATTACACTTTGTACCATAAGTTGGGTTAGCTAAGACTTGGCTATGATTGAAAACTTACCATCGAGCCATATTTATAAATGGCCAGGATTTCTATGCCTAAAAACATAACTCAAATCATGTTAAATTATTGTTGAAATAGTGATTCATGTTAAATAGCAAACCATGTGGATCGCAGTCCGCCAGACCAAATACGGGTAATTGAAGATCAACCGATAATTTACGGGATAATTCGCGGGTATTTAAATCAGGGTATCCTTTACCCTAAATTACGTAACTCATATCTAACTCAACATTATTTATATTTAAACTAATTAATTATGAAATACCGTGATAATAATGCAAGGACATACAAAGTCCTGAAACTTCCCATCCAATAATTTTTGAAAAGTAGCATCTTTCTCGACCACTAATATAAACTTTGCCCTTGATTGGACAACTGGGAGTGAAAGGTCAATATTTTAAACGGACTAAGCATAATTTTAAAATAGTCAGTATTAAGTTAACCTTTTATAGCTCCTACATTAGTTGGAATGGAAATACCCTAAACAGCGTGCATTGCGATTAGGTTAGGTTAGATTAAACTAAACTCATTAACACTTTAGTTAAATTAGTTACCGCTATGGTTTCAAGGCAGTTTATCAAGTTATCCTCGGCATCGGTAAAATGTAAATTACCAGCGATTAGACCTTTGGATGTCGCGAGCTTTGAACCAAAACCCCTGTTTAATTTAAGTATTAAAACTTAATTTCTAATTTAAAACTCACAACTCTTAATTCAATTCTCGGTACTCGGTACAAACACGCTAAATCGTCAATAATAGTGTCAACTGAGGCTTGTGTCCCAAATAAAGCTGGGTTTTGATAGAAAATGTCCCTAACACCTCCCAAAGTTAATTTATGGAAGGTTACCAATTACATTAATCACTTTTATTTACCGTTTAGTTGAAAATGCATCATTTAAAAGTAAATTATGAATTTTCTCCAACATGTATGTAACTAAAGCTAAAGGGATTAACGGTATTAAATTATACGAAGCCTGCAGTAGACATAAATAGGCTAAGCCTACCAAACTTCTTTTCCTTTGAAATCATATCCATTTCAATTTTGGCGGGATTTTCAACTAATAGGACCCCAACCCCGTCTATAAATCTAACATTTGACCAGGCGTTTCTTTTGACTAGACTAAAGAAGGGGATTTGTTGTTCCTGAAGCGTTTCTACCACGGTAATCATGGTAGTTTCAATTTTCTCAATCAACATTTCACGAATTCTAATCGAATATTTTCAATCTTACAAAGGCTTAACCGAAAGTAGAGGAAATTAGGCCTAGTTTTACCTCTGTCTGTCAGTTACGGGCAATGACACGAAATAACGAACACATTCGTTTCTTAGCTCGCTCAAGCGAAACAAATCGTTTTCGGCATCACCCATGGCTCGTGCTGTAATTAAAGAAACATCAATTAAATGATATAAATGGGAAACAACAAAAATAAATTAACACGCAACTTCTTCCTTCAACACACACCGTAGTCTTCGATCAAAATATTTGAAAAAGCGCCATTTCCCAGTGCTGCCATCTACATATCAAATGAGAAGGTTTTCAAAATTATAAATTGAATTTGAAACTAGGTTTTTTTTATATTCTTTCTTTTAGAAAAACAAGTCCTAAACAAGTCATACCTGAACGAAAGCCGTGGGGTGGAAAAAGTTATTAACAAGGTCGTTTATATTTTGAATATACATGTATAGGGTGTGTGTATATGCGTAAAAAAGAAACCGGCTATATTTCATATGAATAAAATTCTAGTTTCCACTACAAAACTTTAAGTACTATTACTGTACATTAGCGATAATGGATTTTAGACCAGTTTGCTTATTTTTTAACCCTATTTAGTATAGTATTTAGTATCGTTGAATTGGGATGGAGAGAATTTACACTATCTTTTGATTTTCGCTTAATTACTCGAGCCCTGATTGTTGTAACCCTAATTATAAGGTATAATTGTAAAGGTAACAAATACACCTTTCACATATAAAGAGAGGGGGGGGGTCTCTGCGTCTCTTATAAAACTAGAGTTACAACACTTCAAAGTTCAGATGCAATAAAGTTTGGGGTGGTCAAAATTACACTAATTTTAATAATTTTTCGAGTTCCTGTAAATACTTTTGGTAATTTCGCAAAAAAGTAGCTAAACGCTTGCTTTAAACGATGACCCAACAAATAAGTATAGATCCCCAAACTCGTAAACTAGACGTGCCCGGCCACTAGGTGGAGTTTTTTCCAGTTCGCTTCATCATTTTCATAGAAGCTGAACACTAAGCTGAACAAGCTAGAGAACGTCACGTGTACATTTACGCACACACACAGTACACACTCCTAGGAGTGTAGTCTCGTAGACGTCGTCGGTCTAGGGTGGCTCTAGCGTCTGTTCTTCTATAACAGGGCAGCCAGTCAGTAAAACAGTATAGTGTCTCTCCTACAAAGTGTAGAACTCGCGGGAGATCGGTGCCACCACGACCAATTATAATGTAACTCAAAACAAAAAATAAAAGACCCCGCTAAAATCAACACGCCAAATATTCAAAAAAACGTAAGCAAATGCTTATATATATATTTATTATATATATATATATTCTTGAATTATAGATTAAATAATGACGTAAATATGTGTGTAGTGATGTTTCGATTTTTGTAGTCGCCAGTTTTTCGTTGTTTTTTTGTACGGTTGTTATAAAACTTTTACTGAAAGCAAGTAGGCCCCTACCCGTTTCTATACGGTATTATACAATATAATTTTATATACCCCCGCGGGGCCCATTTTATAATATAATAAAAAAACAGTTTTAAGTCACTGACATTGCGAAGAAACGATTCTATAGAAAAATGACTAAATATTTCGTCTACATTTTGCTATAGTCGCCGTGCAGTTTTTCCATAGATATTTCATTATATATATCTAGTACTAAAACCTCTCATACAAAGTCGAAATAATTTTATCTATACACTTCCAGCGGAGATAAACACATAACGCTTGCCTCTGTATTTTATTGTTAGATATTATTTCAGAAAATATGAGATTACATGCACAGAATTACGTATTACCTGTGTAGGTATATATTTCTAAGTGTATATCCATTTTCTTTTTTGAGGTTAATTATTTCACGCGTCTGAGAATTATGATTAATTTGTAACCTGAATATTTCCCAGAATTTAACGTATCATGGTCAGAAGTATATTAAAGATGAAGTATTTAATTTTTTCAAGCATGTGGTCAACATATTGTTTCATAGAATAAGCCTCTTCGGTGTAAAAATGGAGGTAGGGAACCCGCAGTATCATGACATACAAAGGGGTTGACAAATAGCCGCCGTCTCTGCGCACTCTCTGGACACAAAAATCCTATAGGGCGTGCGCCGAAAAGCGGGATTGAAGGCGAAGTTTTACCCCCGTGTCTTTCCCTCTTAGTTACATAGGAGACTTATACAGTAGTGTTATTTAACTTATGGCAATACGCGTAATAGACCAATGAAAATAAAAATAAAATAAGCAGACGACAGCTTTACAAATTCATAATTTCATTAGTGGAAACTTATTTATGGTATTTCAATTTTTGATAACTTCAGATTAATAAAATCCCCCAAATGAGAATAATAATTTGCCTAGGGTTAATAAATATAATTTATTATTAATGTAGGTATTAACAAATACGTTTGATTATTTAATAATTATTTGAAGCACGATTTAAGTCGGTTTCCATTTTCAGGATTACGCCACTTTATCAAAGTACGCCGATACCTAAATAGTTTAATAGTTTTTACTAAACCAAAAAATTATGAATTAACTTTCCTAATTTATGGGGGTCATTTAGGAAGCCTGTTTTTTCGTATAGAAAACAGAGAAGGCGACAATAAACTCTTTTATATTTTTCTACAAAGAAAAACAAAATGAAGTGATTCATTTGAGCGACTCTACTTAAAGATTAATGTTACAGATTAAATCCTTTTTGTTACAAGAACTTAAAAGCTATCGCGTCTGACATGGCTTTTAAAATTGAACTTCCACGATTTTGCTGAGTCGAGTTTTTGTCACTCAGTGAGACATTAATATTAATTTACGAATAACAGTGTTAATTACTTTAATTTAATTGAATAAGTGTTAATTATTTTAATTGAACTGAATAGCAGTAGCCTTATTTAATTTAATTGTTTCTGTAAAATAATACCAGCTAATTTTAGAGGCAATTAAAATAATTTTTAACTATTTACTAAACTATTACAAAACCTTATTTCCTCTTTATGCAAATTAATTTCCACGATATTACGTAATGACTTCGTCACGAACTAAATTTACATCTATACCTCATTAATTATTTCAATGTAAGGTTTTTTTCATTTAGGTAAAAATAAAGTGTATGAAAAAATGCAAGTCAGGTACTCTGAGGTTAAGTCATGAATTTGTTTAGTAGAACAATGAATATTGAACACGTTACCCAAAATATAAATAAGTTTTAGCGTTTAGTATTGGCCATTAAACACGTTTTACATTGAAGTAGTTAATTATAATTTTGTTTTATTTTAATTTTTAAAATATGCCTTTTTTTAAAGCGAGGCATTCATCAAGATCTTTATGTACAGTTCAATATTCAAGGGGTATTTCTCTTCACTCTTTTCCCTACCGATATATATAAATATATCATAAGTTTATAAGATATGTTCCCCATAAGTATAACACTTGTAATGTTAGAGACTTACAGCTCGAGCTAGTTCGAGAACGACGGAAGCGAGACAAACTTAGGAACATATCTTATGAACTTATGATATATAGGGGTGCTTCATATTTACGACCATTTGGGTCAATGATGCGCCGCTTAATTATGCAAATTACTGGGTGTTTACCTGCAACCAAATCCCATGAAAATAAATAACCGAAATTTCCCACCAAAAAAATAATAAATAAAATAAGATAAAAGCAACTCGAAGAAAACACAAAACTCGGACGTGCAGTAACGCATAAATTACGTCAAGATATGCATACTTCCGTTCTATTTCCTAGAAAAAACGGAACTAAAACTTGGGAAGAAATTTAAAACCGACAAACGTTCTTCTCTTTCTATTTAAAAAATAAATACAGATCTATAAGACCATCTGAAAAATGCCTTCCTCAAATTTATTAACCGTGGATTTGGACTCGGACAAAAAGGACAAGACCAGTATGAATGACTCCATTGATATCCATAGTGACGTCACCAAAATCATCGGAGACGAAGGGTAAATATACGTTACAGAGATATTTCCTTGATATCACATTACTGCGCAAATACATAGGGGTTTGTTTATTCCATTTTGAATTGTCAGTCACTACTTTTTTTTCCTAAGGCGATTAGTAAGTAATATCCCTACACCGTACTTTACAGTGTATTGATTTCAAGGTGAAATATAAACTTAAGATACTATATCTATTTTGAAGAAAATAATAAAGGGAGAATGAACTAGCTTGACAAGAATTTGGTTATATCAAGATTTCATAGATTATAAAAGTGTCACAGTTTAAAGTGTAACAGTTGGTCGATGGGGGTAGATAGTCTGACGTCATGCAGCCCCCACACTGAATGAAATATTTGCACGTGAAATACTGTTATTCCATCATATTGGGGGGATAGAACAGAAGAAAGAGATAGAAGGGTATGACGTTGCAAGGATTGAATAAATATGACTTAGAAAGAAGGGGCACATATTATTGCCACTATGTATAAGTGGCTTATTTCGCGTTAAAAATACAGCAGCATGGAAGATAAATTTCCCCGCCAGATACATTTATGCTCCCTTTAAGGCACTAATCACATGTTTGGTTATTCTGAGTGTTTAGAATGATGAAATGCTTAGGGTGGTGACCCGATGTTCTGTTTTAAATTGTTAAAACAGTACTTCGTAGTTAAAATTTTTATTCAAGAGTATTTTTTTCCCATCTTAACACTAACAGAAACGGCAGCAGCGTTGGTAGCTGGCAATCAGTTTATAGTCCAACAACGGAAACAATGTCCTACCAACCCGTCAAAGGCATCGGAAAATACAAGCAATCTTTAAAACAATTAATACCGATCAGAGTTCGAACCGGGTAAGTGACACGTTTTAATCTCTTATCTGAAGTAATTTGAATATACTTAGACACTCACAGGAAATTTAATATTTTTCCTTATCTCTAGATAGCTATATTTTAATTAATTATACAGGGTGTTTCTGATAAATCTGCATTCCACAAATTAAGGGGCATGTTCTTTGGGAAAACGATTTTTGAGTCGAAAATGTTCTATACTTCTATCTCCATTTTGACGTTCCGGCCACTGTTTTCAAAATCGAATTCCCAAAGAACATCCCCCTTAATTTATGCATGCAGACTTATCAGAAATTAACACCCTGTATAATCTAAGATTAGGTTATTAAACTTAATTACAAGGATATTTTTGCGATTATTTCTATTACTAGACCGGGTAGTTCAATGCCTGTGGACCAAGCCGGTTTTTTCGCCTTCATTTTGTTCTCATGGTTGACCCCTCTAGTATGGCGAGCGTACAAGAAGGGTCTCAACATGGCGGACATTTATTACTGTTCGCCATTCGAAAGTGCCAAAGTTAATGGAACTCGATTGTCCGCCATTTGGGATAAGATTATAAAAGAACGTAGTGGCAAGAATTCTTTATTTCGACACGCTCTGTACCATTTTATAAGCACTAGATATATAGTCGCCTGTTTCGCCTACATTCTATGTCTCGTCTTTGGATTCGTGGGACCAGTAAGTGACTTAATTATTATTTCAGGCAGAAATATCGTAACTGACAGGCATATAGATTAAAAGTTACGTCGGTTTGCTGATCGAATATCGATGGGTTTTATCATAAGGAGATCATCTCTCTAAGGGCCCAAGCGCATCTATTAGCAAAAACATCTAGTTCTGCTAGATGTGACGTAGATTTTGTATAGGGGCTCCTTCCGAATTTTTCGTGAAATTTGCGGCAGAGAAAAATAATTTTCAAAATCAGCCACGACCGATATCCTAAGCCGGTCGTGGTCTAGACGCGAGCTCTGAGATAACGCTCCCAAGCGGTTGGAAATCAAACTAAAACAGGCGGGTAGGCGAGAGAGGAAGGACTGAGGGGAAAAAATAAGTAAGAGAATTTCCAGAAGCCCCCAGCTCTCTCAGACACAAGAGGTAAATTCGCGCTTAGTAAAAATCACGAAGAGCTGTCGTGAGAAATCTTTGAAGGAGGGAAAAATGTTCAATGCCGGGTTTCTCTGCAGCGAGTGTGCTCGGCCTCTGTTTAGGCTATACAATTATTATACCACTTGAGATGAGACGGATGGCTGACCAAATCGGACATACATACATTTCAACCGTAACATAGAATCTTGGGCCCTTAGAGACATGATCTCCTTATGGTTTTATTGGAGAAGTCGAAAATTGCCGTCTTTATCTCGAAATCAATACAATCTCGATGTATGTTGTCTGGCCCGGCCAAATTAGAATTAGATATATGATAGAATCTAAAGTACATCAACCTGAAGTTCTCACTCAAACTCGTTTTTAACTATACTAGTGTCAATGGGATTGGATTGATTTTATTCTTCCCACAATTCTACGCGGAAAGTTGAAATTTTATTCCAAAATCAATATTAAACTAAAATGTTTTGCCGTATACTCCCTTTTCAAAGGCTTCCCCATCCAAACTTTCAATCAAAAATTTTAAATTAAATTCAATTTATAAGGCACCATATTACTTTTTAAACCATCGACCATATCGACGTACTCTCATTCGTAACACACAACGTAATTTAATAAAACCATGTCAGACACGGGGATCCGACATTGCTCTAGCTTCAAACCAAAATGGCCCAACACAAGAATCGAATAATAATACTGGACAAAAGCACTGAACTTATCGAACGTACTTCTCTTTATCCCACAGACCCTATTCTTAAGAATGTTATTAATATTCTCGGAATCGGAGCGAGAAGAAACCTTGGAAGGAGTTCTATGGACTGTTGGCCTATTTCTAAGCGAAGCCTTACGAGTTTTGACCTTCGTAACCCTATGGGCGATCAACTGTCGTACGGCCATCCGAGTACAAGCGGGTCTAACCTTCTTACTGTACAAAAAACTAGTTAAACTAAGAGCCCTTCCAGGAAAGACCGCTGGTGAGGTAATCCTCATGACCCTAAAATAAAATAAGCCTAATTCTTAAGAGGATTAATTTTGTAATTACATTTCAAAAGTTAATCAACTTGTTCTCTAACGACACGAACAAAGTCATGTTGATGGTATACACGGCACCCTTAATTATTGGTGGACCCTTGCTCATTGTGGCTACGTTAGTTTACACGTGGTATCTTATTGGGGTCTATTCTTTGGTCGGAGTAGCTGTATTTTGCTCGGCATACGCCTTCCAGGTAACTTAAAAGATCGCGTTGGACATAAGTCGATACTGATTTAAAATTTGCAGTTCTTAATTTCCAGGTTAACAACGAGTTACAGGAAAAAGGCCATATCTACCACAGACGAGCGTGTAAGAGGCTGGTGTCTTTTAATTGACTTTAAACGTGAAATTTTAACTTATTTATTAAAATCATGCAGATAAGTTTGATGGGGGAGATACTAACTTACATTAAACTAATCAAACTTTACGCCTGGGAGCGTCCATTCGCATCTAAAGTATCCGAAGTACGTCAACGCGAACGGGCCCTTCTAGAGAAGTGTCAATTTTTACAGGCCATCAGCGCTTCAACCGCTGTCTTGATACCCGTCCTCGCGACAGTACTAACTGTAATAACTTACACCTTACGTGGCAACAACTTACACCCATCCGAAGTAAGACGGCCCTAACAATGACTTATCATATTTGTTAAGCCTAATTCCCAAGTCTTGGTTTTTAAAATTTAGGCATTTACGATTCTAATGTTAAATACCATCGCGGCGCATGGTTTAAAAACTTTACCGTTATGTATTCGAGATCTTGTGAATGGTTTTGTTGCCCTGATGAGGGTCGAGGTAATTTCACGGTGAATTATATAAGTTCAAATATTTAATTAACACTTTCACGCTTCACGCACGAATCCCAGGTGTTTTTAAAATTAGACGAAAAGTACAGCTACGCCACGATACCTTCCCGTCCCGATATTGCCGTTTACGTTTCCAAGGCCACGATAAGTTGGCCCGTTAATGCCGGCGATGAACACGACGAAATTCTTACTGGTTAGTAGGTTAAATTACTATACAACATTAAATAGTAAATTTCTTCTCACCTCGTTTACTCTTTCAAAATCTAGCCAATAAGCTTCTAACTGTGGATACGGACCAAGAAGACAACGCCGCATTGGTCATACCACTATCTCCTCAACCAGCCTTGGTTAATATTAACTTAACTCTACCTGTCGTAAGTTGGAATTGGAAATTATGGTTAATAATTAAGATTTAAATAAGATTAACAACTTTAGGGACAAGTCTTTGGTGTTTGTGGTTCAGTGGCTAGTGGTAAATCATCCCTATTATCTGCCTTACTGGGTCAAATGCAGTTAGTCACTGGACAGGTGTCCCTGAAGAATTCGGTTGGTTATGTCTCTCAACAGTCCTGGATTTTGAACGCGACACTTAAGGATAACATACTATTCGGTCACCCTTTTAACTCCAAAAGGTATTTTAATACCGGTTTCCCGTGGTGACATACATATTTGAGTCAATCTAAGATCGCCAATGTCTTGACAGATATTACGAAGCCGTGTACTGCTGCAGCTTAACCGATGACATCGCGTCATTACCACACGGCGACCAAACAGAGGTAAGTTTAAATCTTGGAAACCAGTAATAGGACTTACAAAACTACTTCAGATAGGTGACAATGGTATAACCTTGAGCGGTGGTCAGAAACAACGTTTAAGTCTAGCCCGTGCTTTGTACGCCAATAAGGACTTATACCTTTTGGACGACCCCTTTTCGGCCGTCGACTACCAAGTAGGGAAGCACGTTTTTCAACACTGTATAAAAGGGGCGTTGCGCGGGAAAAGTATTCTATTAGTAACCAATCAAATTCAAGTAAGAATAACCCAGGGCCAAGATCAACGGGCAGTATTAACAATATTGTTGCTTCAGTACTTGCAAGAATGCGATAAAGTCCTCTTTATGAGTGACGGACAGATAGCCGAGGAAGGAACTCATGAAACTTTAATGAAGGACGATATAGAATACGCCCATTTCATCAACAATGTCAATGACGAGTTACTCAATACGTCCATGAGCAGTTCCAGAGATTTTACGGAACCCGGTACACCTGAAAGTACACGTGGTGAACTTTTCCGTGGAAGAAGTCGAAGCCCAAGTACTCCAAAGAGCATAACAAGTTTGGCCAATTCCATGTCCGATTCTGTGGACGATGGTTTAGCAGCCACTGGAATAATGAATGAAGAAACGGGTATCCAGGGCCAAATCTCTTGCGAGACGTACCAATCTTATATTGTAGCCGGCGGAGGTTACATCATCTGCTTCTTAGTTCTATTCTGGTACCTATTTCACGCTTGCGGCGTCGCCTTTTCTAATTGGTGGTTGAGCTTCTGGTTAGACCAAGGAAATGGGGAAAAGATATATAACGAAGACACTGGGTTGAGGATACAAACGAGTATCACTGATAACCCCGACTTGGATATGTATGAAAGTGTATATGGAGTGACCGCTTTAGCCACTGTTGTGATTAGCCTTATAATGGGTTTCCTATATGTTAAAGTAAGTTTTTAATCGAATTATAAATGGTTAGGGCGAATTAACTTGGTTGTATATTTATAGACGACATTCAGAGCGTCAAGTAGCTTTCACGACAAACTTCTGCAACGTGTCCTGTATTGTCCAATGAGGTTCTTCGAGACAGTTCCTATGGGGCGAATCATAAACATCTTCACCCGAGATTTGGATGAACGTAAGAAACCACAAGCGTTTCAACTTTGGGGGTGGATTAGTAAATCACCTTCCCTTCCACAGTTGATGTCCTCCTACCTGTCGTATTGGACGCTTTCCTGCAACACTCTATGGCCATAATATTCAGCCTTTTATTGGTCGCCTTTGTTTTCCATTGGTTTTACATCGCCATCATCATCATCCTCATCGTATACGTGTTCCTGTACCGGATGTTTCGGTTGGCCCTCAACGACTTAAAGCGGCTTGAAAACGTGTCCAGGGCGCCGGTTTACAGTCATATTTCGGCTTCGGCCAACGGTCTCAGTACCATCCAAGCCTTCCAACGTCAAGATGAGTTCGTTGATCGTTTCTCTCACTTGGTCGATCGACATTCGTCACCATTATACCTCTACTACTCCTCCTTGAGATGGCTCGGTGTCCGAATGGACTTTGCCTGTCTAGTCATAACCCTATTGGTTTGTTTATTGGCCGTGTTCCTTAAGAATGAAGCTGGTCCCGCTTATACCGGTCTGGCCATCGTCCTTGCCATGCAGGTAAGATCAATCCATGACTTGAAAATAAGCGTCCTAACCCTAATCTAACATTGTCCCGCGCAGTTTAGTGGGATACTGCAATACTTGGCCAGAATGGGTTGCGAAGTTGAAAGCCGTTTCACGTCCGTCGAAAGGATACACAATTACACGACTAATTTAGAAACGGAAGCCTCGTCGCTTGTGGAGCAAAATAAACCCGCCTCTGATTGGCCGACTAGAGGAAGGATTAGTTTCAGAGAAGTTCATATGAGGTACCGTCCGGGTTTACCATTAGCTTTAAAAGGAATCACGTTTGATATCAGTCCTCATGAGAAAATCGGTATCGTGGGTCAAACCGGAGCTGGTAGGTGACTTAGTAATTATACTTAAGTACATGGTTGTAATAAATTCATTCACAATTAAGGTAAGTCTTCAATCGGAGTTGTCCTATTTCGACTTGTGGAACTATCTTCGGGTACCATACACATTGATGGTGTCGATATAAGTAAAATCGGGTTGGAAGACTTACGCTCAAACTTGTCTATCATTCCTCAAGATCCCATTTTGTTCTGCGGAACTGTTAGGTAACTATTTATGGCTTTCTAACATCATTTATTAAGCCTAACTTGTTAAATCATTATTCCATAGACAAAACATGGACCCACTCAACACATTCGAAGATAATGAGTTATGGGACGCCCTTGAGAAAACCCAAATGAAAGAGAAGGTAAGACATGACAAGAAAATTGCTGGGCATCAAGAAATGTTTGCAGAAATGTTAAATACACACGCAGATAATAAGCATGAAGGGTGCCTTGGACGCGACCGTGGAAGACAGAGGTGAGAACTTCTCAGTTGGCGAAAGACAACTGCTCTGTTTAGCCAGGTCCTTGTTAAGGCATAGCAAGGTTGTGATACTTGATGAAGCAACGGCTTCAATGGATTCCGAGACGGACCAAACAATTCAACATACCATTCAAGACGTTTTTGCCGAAAGTACCATACTAATAATTGCCCATAGACTCAACACAGTATTGAACTGCGATCGAATTATGGTGCTAGATCATGGAAAGGTATTATTGTCAAAGTCAATTTCATCAATCTTAATCAAATTAATGAAATTTATTTTGTTCAGGTTGTGGAATTTGATACTCCATCAGTTTTGCTATCAAATCCTAAATCTCGCTTCTCGCAATTAAACCAAGTCACCCATTTATAACTAACTTTAAACTAAAATTGTTGAAAACTAAAAGAAACTATTATTTATATTATTAACTAGTTGAAAATATTATTAATGATTAAAATATATGTTGGGGATTAAAAAATAACCAACGTTAATGTGTTTATGCCAAAATTAAAGCGCGCTATTTTTACACCATGTATTAAAAACCCCATAATAGAATTTATTGCACGACGTATTTAGTTAGATTTAATTATTAATTAATTAATTAATTGTATTTCAACCACACACACTACAGTATACAAGACACACGTCTTAAATTTCCTATATAATTTAGCTCAATTCCATATTTTTAATTATTATTATTCATGTTTAAATTTTAAGAAGAAAAACACTTAATTTTATATGAAATTGGGTACAAAACAGTAACTAATAAAGATTAATCATTTTTATAAGCGTAATATTTAATTATTTCTACCAGTTTAAGTAACTATTACTACAAAGTCGCTCCACCATCGACCAACAAATTAACCCCGGTTATGAATGACGCGTCATCACTGGCTAAGAAGGCGATTGGTTTAGCAATCTCTATAGGTAATGCCATCCTACCAAGGGCCACACCCTGAATGGCGGCATTTTCCATCATGTCAACCGTTTCTTCAGTGGTACCGGGCATATTCTGTATTATGTTAGTTTTGGTTACATCGGGGTTGACAGAATTGACCCTAATTTGAAAGGGTGCCAGTTCCTTAGCGGAAAAACGGGTCAGTTGGTCGACACCAGCCTTTGAGACGCAGTACGGTAGACTGAACAGTTCCGGTTTCGTAGACAGACGACTTGAAACGTTGACGATACTCCCTTTTGTCAATTTCAAATACGGCACGCTAAGTTGACTCAAAGCAAAAGCTACTTTCAAGTTAACGTCAATAATGTGGTCAAATTGGCGCATATCAGTGGTTTCCAGAGTCTGGTTTAATCTAGCAATGCCAGCGCAGTTGACCAGAATGTCCAGTTTCCCAAAATGGTTGACGGTTTCGTTTATGACGTCTTCACGGACACTCTGTTTTGTTAGGTCTCCGGTTTGGATTAAAACCCGCTTGTCACTCAGGCCCTTTTGAAGACACTGTTGTCTTGTTTCTTCCAGCTTTTCGGGGTTAATATCAACTAGAGATACGTTACAGCCTAGACTCGCGAAATATATAGCAGTCGCTTGACCAATGCCCGAAGCGGCTCCGGTAACTATCGCGACTTTATTTTGCAAATTCGGCATTTTCAAAAATAATGGTTTTGGAAAATTTAAGAAAAAGACGACTTTTGTCTATCTGCAACTTCAAACTTGACTATACAGGTTGCTTTGTATTTTTTCTTTAGACCAGTTATAACCTTCAACTTATTGATAAGCAGTTGTTTAAACACAAGTACTGATAGCTGAATGTACAGGTACTTAAAATGAAAAACTCGTTTCCAAAAAGCTCGACTTAATGAATTGTCTCGAAACTTACATAATTAAGAGATAAAACTGAGACCTTGATTTAGAGCTAGATTTTATTAGCTAAAAATTCAAGAGTACAAAAACTCAAGGATACAATTGTATACTTAATTAGCCACCTTGTGTCTTACTAGCGAAATAGGACTATAAACACCTCCCGCCATCGACTAACAGATTAACCCCAGTTATGAAAGAGGCATCATCACTGGCTAAGAAAGCAATTGGTTTAGCTATCTCTTCGGGAAAGGCCATCCTACCTAAGGCAACAGCCTTGATCGAAACATTTTCAAGGGCTTGAACAGTTTCTTCAGTACATCCTGTTCCTGATCGTAAGATATTAGTCTTGACTATATCAGGGTTGACAGAGTTAACCCTAATTTGAAACGGTGCCAGTTCCTTAGCCGAACAACGGGTTAGTTGGTCGACACCAGCCTTTGAGACGCAGTACGGTAGACTGAACAGTTCCGGTTTCATAGCCAGACGACTCGAAACGTTGACGATGCTACCTTTTGTCAATTTCAAATGTGGTACGCTAAGTTGACTCAAAGCAAAAGCGACTTTCAAGTTGACGTCCATAATATGGTCAAATGTGGGCATATCAGAGTTTTCCAAGCTCTGGTTCAATCTCGTAATACCAGCGCAGTTGACCAAAATGTCCAGTTTTCCAAAATGGTTGATGGTTTCGTTGATGACATCTTCTCGGACATTCTGTTTGATTAGATCCCCAGTTTGGGTTAAGACCTGCTTGTCACTCAAGCCCTCTTCAAGACATTTTTGGCGCGTTTCTTCAAGTTTTTCGGGGTTAAGATCAACTAGGGATACGCTACAGCCTAGACTCGCGAAATGGATGGCAGTGGCTTGACCAATGCCCGAAGCGGCTCCCGTAATTAACGCGACTTTATTTTTCAAATTCGGCATTTTCAAAAATAATGGTCTTGGACAATTTAAGAAAAAGTCGACGGTTGTCTATCTGCAACTTCAAACTTGACTATAATGGTTGGGATGTATTCTTTCCTCAGACCAGTTAAAACCTTCAGCTTATTGATAAGCAGTTGTTGAAGCACTGATAACTGAATGTACAGTTACTTTAAGTGAAAAACTCGTTTCCAAATAGCTCGACTAAATGAATTGTCTCGTAACTTATATAATTAAATGAAAGATAAAACTGAGACTTTGATTTAGAGCTAGATTTTATTGGCTACAAATTCCAGAGTACAAATCAGGACATAAAAAACTCAAGGATACAATTGTATACTTAATTAGCCACCTTGCGTCTTACTAGCGAAATATGACTATAAAGACATTCCGCCATCGACTAACAAATTAACCCCAGTTATGAAAGAGGCATCGTCACTGGCTAAGAAAGCAATTGGTTTAGCTATCTCTTCGGGCAAGGCCATCCTACCTAAGGCAACAGCCTTGATCGAAACATTTTCAAGGGCTTGAACAGTTTCTTCAGTACTTCCTGGTCCAGATCGTAAGAGATTAGTCTTCGTTATATCAGGGTTGACAGAGTTAACCCTAATTTGAAACGGTGCCAGTTCCTTAGCCGAAAAACGGGTCAGTTGGTCGACACCAGCCTTTGAGATGCAATATGGGAGACTGAACAATTCCGCTTTCGTAGACACACGACTTGAAACGTTGACGATACTCCCTTTTGTCAATTTCAAATGTGGTACGCTAAGTTGACTCAATGAAAAAACTACTTTCAAGTTGACATCCATAATGTGGTCAAATTGAGGCATATCGGTGGTCTCCAAAGTCTGGTTCAATCTGACAATACCAGCGCAGTTGACCAGAATGTCCAATTTTCCAAAATGGTTGATGGTTTCGTTGATGACATCTTCACGTACACTCTGTTTGATTAGATCCCCAGTTTGGGTAAAAACCTGCTTGTCAGTTAATCCCTCTTTCAGACATTTTTGGCGCGTTTCTTCTAGTTTTTCGGGGTTAAGATCAACTAGGGATACGTTACAACCTAGACTCGCGAAATGGATGGCAGTCGCTTGACCAATGCCCGAAGCGGCTCCCGTAATTAACGCGACTTTATTTTGCAAATTCGGCATTTTCAAAAATATTTCTCCCTCTACTATATAAACAACAAGTTCAATCTCAACTTAAAAGAAGAAATTTGTAATTCAAGCTCTAGGTGATTATCGCATATTAATGACTACGACTAAAGTTCAAAGTATATCGATAACAGATGTGTAGTGGCTTTTCAAAACTATACTTGTTGCCGAGTGCTTACAATTTACCAAAGGGAGGATGAAACGAAAAAAAAGTAGAGCTTTTGTTTTTTTAAAAAAAAGACAGCCTTTATTGTTATAATTTCAATTACATTACAATTTTCAGTCCAACATTACTTAATCAAAACTAATCCAAGGCCATTCCTCCATCAACTAGCATATTAATCCCAGTAACGAAGGACGCATCGGACGATGCCAAAAACGCAATAGGTTTAGCAATTTCCATTGGATCGGCTCTGTTTTTATTAATCTGACTGAATAGCTTGTCCAGTTGTTCTTTCGTCATGCCCATGCTCTGTCTGATATTCGTCTTGACCGAACCGGGATTGACCGAATTGACCCTTATCCCAAAAGGAGACAACTGTTTAGCGGCGAATCGTGTCAGCTGGTCCACGGCAGCCTTAGAGGCGCTGTAGGCCAAACTGTGCAGAAATATCTTCTTGGAACCCACACTGGACACGTTGACAACTGAACCTTTGGTCTTCTTCAAATGAGGCAAACATAAGTGAATCAATCTCATTCCGGCCTTGAAGTTAATATCCATGATTTGGTTAAAAACTTCCATGTCGAGGTTCTCTAAAGTCTGTTCCTTCCCTTGAACACCGGCGTTGTTAATCAAGATGTCCAGTTGTCCAAAATGTTCCACGGTCTTGCGCACCAACTCTTCTTGGGCGGTTTCATGGCTGACGTCGCAGATTTGAATTTGAACTTCATCTTCGGTTAAGCCTTGTTCCAGACATAGTTTTAAGGTTTCTTCCAAGTTCGGGCTCAAATCGGCCAGAGATAATTTGGCGCCCAATGAAGCAAAATGGACAGCAGTTGCTTGTCCGATCCCAGAAGCGGCACCGGTTATAAGCGTGACTTTGTTTTTTAAATCCGGCATTTTAATGTAAGTGGTTTGGTGAAACTTAACTATATATCGCACTCCTTACTTTCAACAAGTCAGACAATCTTATCAGACGATTAAGGCCCGATCTCTCTACTTCTTTTCAATTGTCATCTTTTGATAATACACAATGAAAGTAATTCAGAGTACAGAAGAAGTCCAGCGATAGCGACACTCTTTCGATGTTTATCCCAAAGTAATTCGTTTGAAATATGATTATATGCAATATAGATCAAGTACACCTAAAAGTAATCTACCTTTACATCTACAAATACAGTATTATATGCAATATAGATCAAGTACACCTAAAAGTAATCTACCTTTACATCTACAAATACAGTATTATATGCAATATAGATCAAGTACACCTAAAAGTAATCTACCTTTACATCTACAAATACAGTATTATATGCAATATAGATCAAGTACACCTAAAAGTAATCTACCTTTACATCTACAAATACAGTATATGAATACAGGTGGAATGGATTTTCTGAAATAGAAACGAAGGTCAAATAACAAGTACCTGCTTTTTTGAAGCCGTCATAAACAAACATCAACGTAAACTATAATTCAACTTTATTTCAAAAAAGACTCAGTGTCATTTTCTTACAAAAAATAGGCCTATATTGCATATTAATTTAGAAATCCAAACATCTTCCACCATCTACGGGCAAATGAATCCCGTTTATAAATGACGCGTTACCAGAAGCTAAAAACGCTATGGGTTTAGCAATTTGCACGGGATCGGCCAACCAAGGTGCGACGAGCGACATCCATTCCTCTTTCGATATGGACATTGTTTTAGTCACGTTAGTCCGCACCGGTCCAGGATTAACTGAATTAACCCTTATTCCAAATGGAGCCAACTGTTGCGCGGCGTATCGTGTCAGTTGGTCAACGGCACTCTTGGACACCTTGTAAGTCAGACTGTAAGGATACTTGTACATTGAAGCCATACTGGAAACATTAACTACGGAACCCTTTGTCTTCTTCAAATATGGCACGCAGATTTGAATCAGACGCAACCCCGATTTGAAGTTAATGTTCATGACGGCATCGAAACATTCCATTGTAATATTGTCTAAATTCTGCTCTACACCAACTACCCCGGCGCAGTTAATTAATACGTCCGCTTGCCCAAAATGTTCCACTGTCTTCCTGACTAACTCTTCTTGCCCAACCGGGCAGTGGCGCCGCTAGAAACTTTTGCGGGGTAAGCGGTATTTTGTGTATGGGCCCCCTACCCAGCCGTGATCCATGCGTGGTGAAAACGGGGGTAAATCTAAGGTGCACCGCGGTGCCTGAGCGCTCCTTTCTCGCGCACAGTTGACGTAGAGGATGACAGAGATAGGGCGAGGAGGTCAATCCCCCCTGCGCAAAGGATGTGCGTCCTAAAACTAAACGTACCGAAAATTGTTTTTACTACCCCCTATTTTCCCATTTTTCGGCGGATTTTATAAAGCGCGTTTCTATCTCCCTCTTTCTCTCCTCTTCGTATTTACTATTTCGAAATAAGAAGTAACAGTAGAGAGTTTAAGTTGCAATACGTGTAAGGTTCTACAGTGCATTGGACAAATGCACCGTAGAAGCCTAAAATTAGTGCAGCATAAACTCTCTAATAATAATCCTCGAGTCAGCGCCGTCCCGTTGACGATCCTTATCAGTACACAAAAAAGTAACACAATAGAGCTGGTCGAAGTGAAAAGTGCTCGGTTTAGCTACCTCTTTCGCTTCCAATAAATTCCTACCAGAAGGAAGTTTCGATCAAGTGAAAGTATTTTCGCCTTTCACTTCTAGGCCCGGTAGGACTAAAGGTCCCCATCCCCAAAGCGCATTCTTTACTAACCTAACCCGATCCCATTATGATAGCGATAAAAGCCGGCCAAACCTGTAATAGCCACCGCGGTATTCCACCTGCGACTCCAGGACTAAATTTTGAATATTTTCAGTAAAATCGTATTTTTGTAAATGAGGCCCTTCCTCCAAAATTAGGCCCCCTTCAAAATTTGAAGTAAGCAGTCGCTTACCGCGATTACCTCTGGCGGCGCCACTGCAACCGGGTCAGTGACGTCCATGGCTTGAATTAGAACATGATCTTTAACAGTTATCCCAGTTTCGTAGCATTGTTTCACTGTTTCTTCGAAGTTAGGATTCACGTCCACCAAGGATAGTTTTGCTCCAAGTGAAGCGAAATGGATGGCCGTGGCTTGTCCGATACCCGAAGCAGCGCCGGTTATTAAAGCAACTTTGTTTTTTAGCGACATTGCGGTAAACTAAAAATATCGGCGGTTATAGACCGTTTTAAGGTTTAAAACTAATGTAGTAGAATAGGATAGATGTAGAAAACACCGTATATTAAATAAGCAGCTGCTGGTGTTTTCAAAATAAACACGTTTATAAAGGTTTCTAAAAATAAAAGGCACTAAAAAATTCTAAAACATTCTTTTATTTTTACTACAATTTCAGTAGAACAACATCCGAAATTATTTCCAAAACACAAAACACTTCCAAAAAATATCGAAAACAAACTACGCTACTATAATTAAATTATGTTAATGTCGAAGACTCAACCCTCCATCTACAACTAAATTAATTCCAGTTATAAAATCCGCTTCATCGCAAGCCAAGAACGCGATAGATTTGGCGATATCTTGAGGTTGCGCAATTCTTCCCAATAACGTTTTCTTGGCTGATTCCTCCATTATTAAATCGACATTATTACAATCCTGGAGCAAATTAGTATTAACCACACTAGGGTTAACCGAATTAACCCTAATTCCGAATTGCGACAACTCCATAGCCGCGATTTTCGTCAAAGTGTCGATTGAAGACTTTGAAACGCAATATGGTAAGCAATTGGGCTTGGGATACTGACTCAATCGGCTGGAAACATTGACCACTCGTCCTTTGGTCACTTTCAAATGCGGTACGCATAATTGAATCATGCGCAGAACTGATTTAAAATTGATGTCAAAAGTACGGTCGATATCGTGCATTGTAGTGTTCATAATGGTATGGTTGAGAATCATGATGCCCGCGCAGTTGATCAGTATGTCCAGTTGACCAAAATTTCGCATCGTATCATGGACAACTCTTTCTTGATCCTCCTGTTTCGTTAGGTCACACGCTTGAAGAAAAATATCGACGTTTTCGTGGTCTTGAATACAACAAAATTGTTTCGTTTCTTCAAGTTTAGTCAAATCCAAGTCAGTTAAAGATAATGAACAACCCAAGGAGGCGAAATGGACAGCGGTTGACCGTCCAATTCCCGAAGCTGCGCCTGTTATTAGAGCGACGCGATTTTTTAAGCTGTACATCCTGAGGATAGATAACACCGAATAACAGCAAAGTCACAGGTGTTTATATAGAAGTTACAGGCGGGTTTTTGGGTTTTTGTTCGTCCACACTTACATTGTTGGATATATTCAAAAGGAGGGTTTTTACATCTCCGAGCATATAAACAGTCGCAATACGTGTAAAATAAGATTAAATTATGCTATATTAAAACGAGTGCCATAATTACAATACAATGCATCAGTAGGGGTAGATTTTAATCTCTATAAAGAGACGGTGAAAGCAGAAAATATCCAAACAAAGAACGCGTTAATACCATGTTCCAAGCGCCGACAGACAGGTGTAAGCACGTGCTTTGCATCCGACTTCGTGTAATTAACTTCTATGGTTCAATTAAAATTTTCCCTAACTAAACAACGAAAATAAATTCCGAATCACGTCGAAAAGAAGTTTGAATCTTCTTTAATGAAACTATTCGAAACGCCCAGGGTGAATTGACGCAACAAAAATAATTCGAAATAAGTCAAAAGTAAAAGGTGATAAAGAGAATTTTGAAAAATAAATTTTAAGGGTAAATAAAACATTTAATTGTCCCGACTGTGAGCGGATGCGGAAAAAGAATTAAGAGAGTCGAAACTTAGAAAAACAAATCGCAAAGTTTCGGTTGGTACATATAAAGTCTACTAATTCGACGCCCCTGTTTTCCCAAAGGCATTTTATTTCTTTTTCCCACTCTCTACTCTTCCCAATTGAACAAGTTTTCTCCTCTCTTCCCCTATACCAACTACTTCCGATTTACTTCGGGCAATTTAACCCTCCCTCACGCATGGATTAAAACGCATTTAGTCCCTATTTCCCCTTTAAAGGGAAGTTGAACAGTCAAGAGTCGTTACTTAGTTGGATAAATTGTATTATCTTTTTATTTGAAGCCTAAATTAAGTACTAATAAAATTATGTTCCTAAGACTAAATTTCCCTTGAACTACAAATTATTTACTAAACCCAATCACAAATCATTTCAGAACTTAATTTGCTAATTTCGAAACAGATTATAGATGTACTTCGGTAAACTTCAGCTTACAAAAATGTACTTGTGCTGGAAAGCTAACCATGATTTAGGAAATGTTAACCCTAAGAATCGAGTTCAAACCATTAAGCCTAATCAAAGAGCTTCTATCCTTAAGCCTAATTAATCACCAAAATAATGGAGTTACAATCTACCACAGCCAAAAAAATGGCATAATTTTCCAAAGAGCGTCACCTTCTCTTTAATAACGTGAGAATTCATTACGTTACAGTAACTTGGCGAGAATTTAACGGGAGGGGGGAAAACAAAAAAAAATTGCCTTTTACAAAATCAACAAAGCCTAAGGGCCTGGAAATCATTTATAAAAGAAGTGGAAACGTAAAGCAAAACCCTTTTTAAAGAGAACTTTCACTCCCCGGCCTATTTCTCCTGGAAAATTCTTTAAATTATAACGAAGTAGTAAATAAAGATTTTCTTGCAAAGTCTACTAGATTACCGTTTTCCCGTCTTTAAAGGTAAAGGGGGGAAGGGAAAGAACTTACATTCTTACCTCCTCCAGGTGCTGAAGTAAAGTATAGGGAAAGATGCGATGGGTTGGGTTGGAGGAATGCTCTTTTATTCCTGACCCCCAGGGAGCAAATTGGTATAGGCATATATAGGGATTGAGAGAAGCTGGAAGAGGATGAAGGTACTGAGAGAGAGAGAGTAAACTCGGAGAGTAAAGAAGGGCTCTCGATTGGACGGCCAGTGATTGCATTAAGGTGGCTTGCCTTTTGCCCCGGTATGAAGTAAAAGAACTAGGGACACACCAATAAAATAAAGAAGGACCACCCAGCAATTTATAACCCCAGTTAGTGATGGGACGAGTTCGCAGATAACATCATTCATTTCTAGATGAATTATGTTACCACGTTCGTATAACCATGGGTTTTATTAAGAAATTGAGTTAATAATGCCAGTGTTTTATTTTTAAATTATGAATTTTTAGAGAAATATATATTTCCCTAACATTTTCAGGTTTCCTCAGGTTTCTATGAACACTGGACTCAAAATCTTCACGAAATCAAAAATGATTCTAAATAATTTTATCAAAACCATAATGCAGCTTTAAAATTAGACAAATTTTGACCTAAATCTTAAAAAAAATATGAACTTCCTGAAAAACTTCATTAAAGCTTAAGAAAGACATAAAACTTCTCAAAATCCTTTAATAATATGACATAACAGCTAAAGAAAACCTAAAACGAGATCGTGCATGCCATCTCAAAAGTCAAAACAACATAACATTAAAAAAAATGCCCTACTTATCTCTAGAAGGTCAAACGTGCAGTTTACTACAATTCTTAAATTAAACTGCTAAAGGCCTAGATTCACGTCCTTATTATTATCTCACTTATTAATCCCGTAATGATACATCAATAAAAACATCTGTTTTCACAGCATGATAAATGCGAACACTCCATAACGCTAAATCCAATAACTAAACAATGTTTATTGGTAGCCATACAATTTATATATCAGTTTGTTCTGGGCTTATAGACATCAGGCATTACGCCCCAAAACTATATCACGTCGGGTGGGATCAAAAGGTATATGTACATCACCCCTCTCCCCATCACCCAGTTACACTCTTTATCAAAGTACACATAAGATCGGGCCCATCCTCTGAAGGAAACTATACAGGGGCACTCCCTTGGTTTCCCCAATAACGTTTTCAGGAAACGTATATACTGCACCTCGCCTCGCGTAGTCGATCCATGCCCTCCCCCTAATTGTTTTATCCGTAATTGGTATTTGTTTGTCAACAAATAAAATTGCGCTGGAGATATTTGTCCGACAATTTACCGGGAGAGCGAGTTACGGGTCAATAAAGGGGAACAGAACTGATTCTATCCCCCTACTAGACTCTTTACCCTCAGGTACTAGGGTAGAACGTCACGTGTTTCGCGTCAGAAAAAAAGAATTTCAATCGATGTTTTCTGAATTTGCTGCAAATATGCATGGGGTTTCAAGGAATTTGAGAGATACCTTACAAAGAGAAAATAATAAAATCGTTTGGCAACATTAAGTTGAAAAGCAGACATGGCAATGTACTTAAACGATATATATCATAGTGTTTGAGCGGTTTGGAAGCGATCAAAAGTATCATAGAAATCGACTTTTCAATAAGGGAATTTTTTTAGGGAAAGTTTTGAATACATTTCTTGTAAAAACTTAGCGTAAGAGAAATCAACCCTTTGTGCTTCTATAAGTTAGCACTTCGTAATTGCAACTGAACTTATTACCCTAAAGTTCAAAGTTCTCTAGTACAAATTATAATCTTCAATCGTTACAAAATCAAAATGAACATCACTACTGCGAAAACTTCAATGTGAACTTAACATTAGTTGGTACCAGACAAATTTTCGCTCCAACCCTAAAACCACTTATTTTTCCAATGAAATCTTTACGACTTACGACGTTTCATCGTTAAAACATCCGATACAGGAGACAATTACCTTTAAACCTAACCCAAGCTACAAATACCGTGCGGAGAGACTAGTCTAGTAGGCAGCTAGTATAACGGGCCAAAACCTTTACCTTATAAGGAATACACTATACTATACAAAGAGCGCGCGCGAATTTAAGCATAGGACCAACTTTTCACCCGCGGGTATTTGCGCGAGAGCTTTTCAACAGGGAGAACTTTGACTCGGGGCCGAAATCTATAAAGTAAAGAACAGGAACAGAGAAGGGAGCCCAAAAGCGCGGGCGCGGGAAAAGGCGACGGGGCGCGAGAGAGAAGTCTGCGAAACTCAACGGAGGCTCAAGAGCAGCGGAGAAGACACGCAGTCGGAAAAGCTAAGGCATTGGGAGAGAGAGAGAGAGAGAGAGAGAGAGAGAGAGAGAGAGAGAGAGAGAGAGAGAGAGAGAGAGAGAGAGAGAGAAAGGCGCACCAGAATTTCCCGCCCAAACTGAAGCCTTAGATAACCTTTGGCAGTCCGGGGGAGAAAGCTTTGCCCTCATCAAGCTGATTCAATTACGAACCGTGTATTTGTAATTTAAATGGTGTGTATCTTAATAATAACTTAATGAATTTGCCTGGGCTTCGCTTCCCAGTAACGGATTGAGCAGTTTAAGGTTTGCTAGGGGGCTCCTTCTTCTTCTTCTACCTCCCTCTTCACCAATTTTTTATTTCAGGGGAGTATACCTACATACGTATACAGTTTGCCATTTCTTACTCCCAAAAAATGGTACTAGAAGGTCGTAGTATTAAAGTATTTAACCGGACAAGTCCTTGAATTTCGTTGTTAAACATATATATTTGGTACTGAGGGAAAAGAAGTTAAATAATATTACCTAATGATTTTTAAGATTCAAAATTTGTGCCAGATGCAAAACATCAGTGAAATTTAAAAAAACTATCAACTTCAAACTAATAGACTTCTAATATTGCCAATTTCATTCCATTGCAAACACCTTTGGTATCTGAAGCTTAGATTTAAACCGCGTTTCACCATCTTACTTGACAGTAGTATGTTTAGATACATATTAAGGTAAACCTTTGGTAAAGTATAAAAAGGGTTGGCATTTCCGGCTTCCGGAGAAGAACTCAGGAACTCAGGATTGGGCACAAATTAGATTTCCTGAGAAGTATTTTTTTTTATCTCCCGACTCTTTTTTTTTTCATTAAGTGTTTCACGTTTTTTTTTTATAGTATTGGAAATAAATTAAAGGAATTAAAGGGGTACCCTACGTAGACAAAGATGGGGGCTTGAAATTAAATTGTTGAAAAATTTGGTCCCTATTTATTTTATTTATTTACTTATTTGATTTAAAAGCAAGGCAATACTGAGTCAAACTGCTTCGTTTATTACTTTTCTAGTTTTAGTTAGTAACTTATTTGTCAGCCATTTTCCAAGATGGCGCCGGATAAAAGCATGCATCTATTACTTAAGATTATTTTCCCCATAAAAATAGTTTAAGCATGTCGTATAAAGTCAAACGCGCCATACAGCAATAGCAAGCACATACGTTTCATACTCCCTTTAAATTAATTAAATCCCTAAAAATACTCCCCCCCCCCCACACACACATCATATTCAATTAAAAACATCAAACGAAACCAAAAATAAATAAAATTCACATCTTAAAATATCAATTAAAAATTTTTCCAATTTCCTTCATTTTCTATTTCGACCAGCATACATATACTCCCTCCCTTTAAAACACGGCCAGTAACAAAAATAAACTAAGCTTAAACAGGCTTAAGTTAAAGTAAATGTTGGGGCCCGAGCTGCCCCTCCTCTCCTTAACGGAAAAGAGCTAGGAATGTGGGAAGGTGGGAGTCGACGCTCAATTCAATCAACTCCGTCGTGATTCTTAATTTAAGCCCGTTAATTAGGTGACTAATGAAATTACTAATTACAATCCCGGCAAGTCTGAGTTAAGCACTCCGATGGGCCAGAGACTGAACGCGTTTCCCTATCCCCCTCCCTTCTTCCACCAAATAACAGAAAGGAGTACCTGTGATTAAAAGAGTGCGCCTCCTGGTTAAGTGTACAGTAGCCTGCACTGAGAGAGAATATTTTCAGCCCCGGGCTAGATTTCCCCCTTCCCGGAACATGTAGGACTCATCAAAAGGGGGGACCACCCCAATTGGGGATGGATGGTTGGGATGGGATGGGACCGGAATTTCATTTAGCTCATTAAATCGCTGAGCGAATTAGGTCTTTTAATTGCTTTACTTTTAATAGGCATATCGAACTCGAAATTGGATTAAAAATAAAGGTTTGAATTTTACTTTTCCTTTACTGATGTTGTGCGGAAATTCAACGTTATTTGGATGAATTTTCGGTGTACGAAATATTTTAAAAAATACTTCGCTATTTTCAATCAAAATCCTAACTTAAAAACAGTAACCCGGAAGTTAACATTTTCATTTAACTTATTTAAGAAACATTATACAACCCTGGTGACTTTTTAAATTAATAAATAAAAATAAAAAGATGTTTCAAATTTCCGTCCATCCATTGACATTCTCTTAAACTAAACTATACGATAAACGTACACTTTTCTCGTTACGTTAAGTTACGTTTTTAACCTCTCTATTTAACGAACGATTACATCAACGGATCATTTTCGGATCATCGAAGCGAATGAATTTAAAAAAAAGATAACATTGGGTGCAATAAGGGCTGTATGCAATTTGAGATCCCTATATAAGAGACAATTCGTTGTAAGCTCCCTTTGGGAATCTGTTTTCGGACCATCTAGCACTGTGTTTCGTTGGAGAATGATGATCTACTTGATACGATGATACCGGCTCATTCTGGCGCGAATATCATGATTCCTCGGAAGCGCGCGCGTTCACCATCATTCACCATCCACGTGCGAAGCAAATAGCGCGGGAAAATAATAAAAAAGGGCGCCCTTTTTATCCCTCGTGCATTCCCTTCCCGCCAACCATGATATCATTGTACTACCCAAACCCCATCAGGGAATTGTAAGTAAATTAAATTGTTCCTACCTTATTGGTAGCCTTGAATTATAAAATTTGAAAATGTTTCGATGAAAAGACACGCTGTACATAAATCTGTTAATGAAAAAAGAAGGTAATTATGTTCATTAATGTCAATATTTAATAGTATCAAGAATTATATTAAATTAAATAAAAAATAAAGTTCACCTTTCTCATTAGAATCGTAATAAAGCCGATATATCATACATAAAATTTAGAGTGTTTTTTATACTACATATCCATGTTGCAAAATTATTTAAAAAAAACGTAAGGGGCACCATTATGCAAGGGCGTGCGTAACGGTTCTAAAAGCAACGTCAATACGGTTTTTTATACCTGATGTATTTTTTAGAAGTATAAGGAGGGTAGTAAAGTAATGCAAAAGTGTTATGGGCAAGTTCAAATATCACTTTTCCTTGAGCGCCGTGGCTCGTTTCTGTCAAAGCTGTATACATACGTACAGTAGCGGCAGTAGCTGCAACTTCTTAATGGCTAACATTGAATAAAAGCCTAAAGTTTTTACGTACAGATGGAGGAAAACGACCTCCCTTTTTCTAGGAACAAATATCTAAGCTAAGCTAAAGGATACTCCCAAAAACATTTTCATAAAAAAACTCTACTTTCCCTGTAAAAATAAAGTTGGAAGTATACTTAAGTTTGCTTCAATTGTTAAATCAGGAACGATAAATGTTATTTGGTCTAAAAAGAAAAGCTTTACTTTTAAAAAAGTAAAATGTTTATAAGAAATAGGCCTAGGGGTTGTTTAAATTAATATTTTAAGTTTAAAGTCTTGCAAGTTCAATCTGAACTACATTAAACGATCTCTTATCTGATTTAAACATATTCAAAACCTTTTCAAAGTAACCTTTGACCCCAAACAACCTACGTATATCCATTACATGAGCTGTAGGCAGCGGTTAATACGTCGCGACAAGAGCGGGTCCAAACACTTAGTCGCTATTAAGGTCCATCCCGTATAGAAAGTGTCCGAAGATACAATATCTCTCTCTATAGCTATAGGAAACCTTCTTGCCAGCGTCGGACGCTTGGCTTACCAGCAAATGGCCCGTACATTTTAAAGATCGCGCGCGAATTGGCGCTAGGCTATCTCTCGCGATTTGGGCGCATTAGTCCAAAGTGGAGGACACGTAAGAGATCGAGGACCGAAGAAAAAGATGTCCTCCAATAGAAGAGAGGGCAGTTTACGGAGGAAGCGAGGAAGATGACTTTAAGGACGCATCGCGAAACAAGTCTGCGGACATAAGTCAAGACCAGAGACTCTGAGAACATAAGGGATGGTGCACGCACGCTCTCTGATGTCCGAAATGGACTTATTCACGCCTAAATTCTTAGGAACTAACTCGAGTGTAATATATTTAGTTGTTGTTGATGGAGGGTTTGGTTGTTTATGGGTCTTGAATAGATAGACGCATCACAACCTTGCTCGCAAACGGATCTGTTTGGTCTTTTGGTAGCTCATTTTCATCTACATGCACTGTCTTGTGTCGTGCGCTATCTCATAATGCGGGACTTAAGGGGTTACCTTCATTTTTCTGTTCAAAGAGACTTTTTCTGTCCAAAGAAATACCTCTCATAAATATACGAGAGGACCAACTTCGGCTATAAAAACGACCATACCTCGAAAGTTTACGTATTTCAGATATCTATGAGGGGAAACAACAGCCCCTAACAGCTCGTGTACGCTATTAATGAACGATAAAGACCTGGCTGGTGCCCAGCCAGTTATCAAAATAGCTTTTAGCGAATATGGTTTCCTAGAATATATATACGAGATTGCAGTTCACGAGTTACTGGTATAGAAGTGGTACGTATAAGGGGTGGGGTGGATGGATTAGGGGTTAGACGAATAAAAGTCTGTGACACGAAGCGTAAGACAGTGACGCCGGAGTTCTTTCTGATTTATAGCGGGGCTAATGGGCGCGTGAGCGGAAATACAGGGAGAGAATAGCCCCGGACAAAAGCGATAATTAGCCATTAGACGCCGATTATACATTTCACTCAAGAAAGACATTTTTTTAAAGCGAAAATTAGCTGCTAAATTAAACTGACGACAGAGTGTTGGCGTTAAGCGTGGCCGCGCGCGTTAAGCTAACATTATCTTGGAATAACTAATGAGGAAGCTGCACCATCAAAATATATTCTCTTCAAAACATGACCCCTTTCTTTAGAAAATATGAATTTTTCAAAGGTTCTAGTTTTGTTAAGGGAAACAGTGAGAAATTTGAACCATCTCATGGCACGAGCAGAATTTCGATGCCTTTCATCTTGCTCTTTAGCGTCTGCGCTGTAGCGGTTTTGGATCCTGAGATTGCGCAGAGACGGCAGTGGATCAATCCCTTTGTACGTCCCTATACTAAGGGTTGGCTCCCCCATTTGTTTACGTAAAATGTTTGGCGTAATATTCCATAATGATCTTTACAATCCAACTCCTTTTAATTATTTATTCCACTGTCTTGAGTATGTATATAGGGGAAAACGCGCAAAATTTTGTCTTAATGCTTTCAATTAGGAGGGTGAAAGCTCTCAGGCTTCAGGGGGTGGCGGGCTCGACTGTTAGCGGAGTTAGACAGAGATGGTCGAAGGAAAAGGGAGTTAATTAGTGTTTCCAATTAGCGCCCAAAAATCTCTCTTTTTCTTGGAATCAGAGCGCTCGGGAAATGGGGGTATGTATGGAAAAGGGGTTGGGGGTTTGTTTGAGTCAACTCGCGCGACGTACGATGGCCACTTTGCAGATAGTTAATTATTTACTCGCCAGTCTGTATGTTTCCCCGGCCGGAGAAAGAGGAAGTCATTTTAAGATGACATTTCTGACACCGTCGAGTTATAAGTATGGTCATCACTTAGTAATCTTGAAAGTTATTGACTTTATAAAGTAATAATTATCGTGGTTTTAAAACATTTTTTGTTCCTCGAGCACTTCATGTTGTGTAATTATAAATTACAGTTCATTGTAATTGAACTATAGCTTTCTTAATAAATATTCAATTCTATCAATAATGACCTTAAAAATTGTCCCTCCGCTTAAGTTTCTCCATATCTTATTCTAAGAATAATTTTATCTAATTAATGAAAACTATAATGAATTCGGTATAATTTCTAATGAAATCAAACCGCAAAATTTAAAACTGCCCAGCGTCCACCTATAATATAACGCTATCTGAAAAAGAATGAACCGAATCTCTCCTATGGCCCAGAAAAGAAGAAAGAAAAACAGTTGTAAAGTTTGTCAATAGGTGCAAGGCTTATAGCTGTAACAGGAGCTCCATGGGTTTAAAGTTAAAGGAAGGCATCTGGGAAGCTGGCAGAAAGAGAGTGAGGAAAAGACGTCTCTCTAACAGGAGCAATCCATCATCGAGATGGGGAATAAAGGTTGCCTCCCTCTCTCTCTCTCTCTCTCTCTCTCTTTCTCTCTGTAGAGAATATTTTAAAAGAGATTTTAAAATGATCTAGCCAGGCCCTCCCTTGAGAGATAAACGCCTAAGATTATGCCCTACTGAATATCTGATGACCCATCCTAAGTATTAGCTTGATTCAATTGGGGAAAAAAATTCATAATCGTATAATAAAATGAGAGGGCCCTTCCCCCCCTCGGGTCGACGCCCCCCCTACTTTGTATCAAATCATAATAACGGAAGAATTTAAATGGGACGCGACCTTTCCTTTATGTTTAAGCAACTGTAAAATATCAATATGGCTTCTTTCAAGAAAAAAAATAAATAGAATGTTTTTCAATAGTTTGTGACGTCAAGGCTTCTGATAAAAACTTTTAATATTAATTAACAAAGTTATCACTGGCAAATTGTACATCTACATTAAATGATAATAAAAATCAGAGATTTAAACTGAAGGTTTGCTTTTTCCCATAGCATCGGTGTGAAGCAGTGTAAACATTTCTACAGGCGCACGTAAAATAATAATTTTACTTTTCTAAACAAAATAAGTCACTGATAACAGGTGAAACAATTAATAATTTTACTTATTGTTTAATGTATTAGCAATGCATAAAATTCCGAAGTCCCTTGACTACAACGGGCAGTCATAATTCTTATTTATCGAAAGAGTAAAATTTATCACCACTAAAACTCAAAGGGTTAAAATAAAAATCAAGTTTTCTATAGTTTGCGAGGCATTTTTCGCTGGTATGGCCATATCATTTGATAAGAAGAAATAAAAACCAAGTACACAAACACACACACACAAAAAAATGCTTTTAACTTGTCCTTGTCCAGCCTCGTCCCGCGTTTAAGAAACAATATTCGACAAATGCACGCCGATGTGATGCGATTTCAAAAATTGAAACATTTTTTTTCTTCTTCTTTCTAAATATTTCTTTTGCCAGCTAGTGGCGTTCTGGCATTGCGTTTTTTAAGAGGCAGGAGGGTCTCTTTGTCTCAGAGCTTGAAACTCTTGAGTGCTTTTTTTCTTTGTCCAAAAAAAAAGGACAAATGGCCGATTTTTATTTCTTATTTCTCTGTCTGTGTAATCGGCGTAAAAACGGTCAGGGAAAATTTCCTACATATGATTTTTTCAACTTGGTTTGTTTCTTAAGTTACCCCCTCTCGTGGAAGTTACGTTGGGTTTTTATACTATTATTATTATTTAAGTATTTACCGAAAGAAAAGGGTCAGTAAGCGTTTCCGTTTTTGGCACAGATATACAGGGTGTTTCTAATAAGTCTACCATAAACGTTACTGAACTTTTATCAGGGTTGCCACGGAATTTTCAGAAAAAATTCCCTGACCTTTTAGGGCGGAAGGGTAAATGTTTACAGCAGGTTTTAAGTGCTTATAATTAAATAAACTCTCTACATTAAGTTTTTCAATGTATTTTTCGCACCAAAATGATTAAGAAACATTTTAACTATAAGTTACAGTCTAAGAGATTTCTAGACATTTTTAAGGATTGCTCTAGAGTTTTCTGTGTTAAGAGAGGATGAGGAGAAACTTTCATTACTCTTTCAAGAAAGACTTATCCCCAGAAATTTTACCCACTAAAATCAGATTCCCTGACTTTGCTGAAACTTTAAAAAATTCCTGACTTTTCCAGGTTTTCCGGGTTTTCCCTGACCCGTGGCAACCCTGTTTATTTAGCAAAAGTGTACAATTATATGGATAGAAGTGTAAGTAAGTCTGGTAAACTAAGTTTCATTAAAAACTCCAACACATGCGAACAAAACCTTAAATGATGATACACCCCCTGCCCCCCTTTCGGATCTCGTGTCTCAGAGTTTTGCCGTTCGGGATTCATTTCGAAATTTTTAAAATGATTCTTTTTTAAAGTTGGTGCGCGGCCATCAGAAGTTGCGTTGATGTCATCCGAGGGGTAATGGCACTTCTCCTGGAAAATGGGGGCTTCTAAAATACCCCCCACCCCACCCCACTCCACTGTTCCCTCCATTTTAGGATGTTTTTTGGGACGATATAAGCGATACTAAAGCCATGGCTTGGATGGAGAGAAATGTTTGATGGCAATTTTTCCGCCTATTCGACCTTTTAGCGACGTCATTTAAGTCAAATAACTTCTAACCATTAGGCGGCCGTCCAAAATATATATCTTTTTCATTTAATTTTTTATCTTGTTTTTATTTCTCGTTTAGAGCAGCAGCTAGAAGAATTTCTTAGAAAAACTAATGTCCTTTATATCTTAACGTTATGATATCCCATTAGGTTATTTCTTATTTGACCCAATAAATATTATATTCCGAGTTAAATCTAGCTTTAATTTTAACTGGACTGCAGCTATTGTTAATGTTAAAGAACTTTACGTTAAGAAAATTTAATTAATTTAAAAAGTATACCGTAAGGGAATGAAACCGTTTAATCATTTTTATGGTATGTTTATAGCTAATTGAATTTAGCTACCTTTTTAAAGGGAGGGTGGAACTATAATTAAGTCATAAATTTAGGGGAATGTTCATTGGGAAATTGATTTTGAATCGAAAATTTTTTATGAGATTGATTTCCCAAAGAACATCCCCCTTCATTTATGGCAGACACCCTGTATATAGTACATGAGAATTTTAGCAATATGACGTCACAAATGTAAAAATATGCAGTACCTAGATTCAAATATAGAATCAATCTATTGATTATATAAGTAAAAAATTTTCTTCATAATTACATCATAAAATAAATTAAAATTTAGTTGAAAACAATTATTATTGGATCGAGTGTTTTTTGGAAAATTAATTCCACCGGACTGTTACCAATATAGAAATGACATCAAAAACTAAAATTCAAGCTCAGGAGCTTGTTCCCTTTTTATTCCATTCCATTATTCCTTTTTATAATTTAATTCTTAAAATAAGCACAAAGATTGGGAAGGGGTCGGCCTCTAAAGAAAAAAAAAGAAGTTTTCTTAATTTCCGAATCTGTAAAAGCAGCTCGGCTCTGTTCGCTATAATAATTCAGTTCACTCGCTCGCTCCGAAATTTCAAAACATTAAATTAGTCCGCATGGTTAGAGAGAGGACATACGTTCGTTTCCCCAACCGAAAAAGAACCCATTGTTTTACAGCTTTATTCTACTTTACCAAAAGTCCCATTTAATGTCTAGCTCTATTCAAATAGAACCGCTTAGCTCACCGGGACGACTTTGAAATAAAAAAACGGGTTATTTTTTCGCTCATTGGGAGAGATTTTTCCGTGTTAAGTTAGCGTTATTAATACACGGTTAATTTGTATAAAACGTTTTTCCACCTATAAGATCTCTCTCTCTCTCTCTCTCTCTCATTCTCTCTCTTCACGTTGTCTTTGGTCCCGCTCACCCATTTTTATTTTAAAACACAAAAAGAACTAAAGTTTAAACTCGATTAAGTCTTTGTTGAAACGAGAAATTTTACGCGATTGTTCTCCTGGATTTTTCAAAAGGTTTTTGAGGTTTTCATGGTAGATGAAGAAGGAAAAAAAGTATCCAGAATTTTCTTTAAAGGTATCATTAGTTATAATTATTTCTTGACAAAAAGATAGGGCGCTTTTAAATTAATGATATTTGTGTCGCATTAAAAGCATTAAAGAGATGGTGAAATATACAGGCTGTATTGGGTTCTATGCAAGCTTCATTGGACCACTTTTTTAATTCAAATCCCGAGCCTCACTGGTCCATCCAAAGGACTACTTTAATAGTTCCAACTTAAATACAGAGGGTAAGGGGCACTGGTCCTTGGGACAAGTAGTAATTATTCAAGACACCAGGGGTATCTTGTCTGGAGGACCAGTTTGAAAAAAAAAATGAATTCCTTATTTCGAATCCTGATTCTATTTATAACATAAATTTTGAACATGTTAGGCCTACCATTTACAAGTTTTCAAACATAACAGAAAAAATAAATAATAAAAATTCACTCCCAAAGTACACTTTTAGTATTTAGGTGTTGTTTATCAAAAACATCCATGGAAAAAAATTCCAACAACAGAATTCAGAGTAAATTTATAAAATTGATGAAAACTATACAGAAAAATTCAATTCAATTTGAAGGAGAAAAAAGTGGAGGGGGGGGGTGCCACGCAAGAAACTTCTAAATATAAGCAGAATAGGATGCTAAAACGAATCTGTTAAAGAAATGAAGCTATATAGTGCTGCAAGGAAAAGATTGATGCAATGAAAAAAGTACAGAGGACCCTCACTATTTCATTTCCATAGTGTTTAGGCGAGTATAGATCTTATAAAAGAGTTAGACGTAACGAAAGGGAAACAAAAATGTATTAAATTTCAACAGGAGAAAGTACCACGACGAAAGAGTAATTCTTAAGATTACGGAAAATGCATAAATCCCCTAGTTTATCCCTTAGTAAATTTTGATATTGAAAAAAATGCCTGGGAAATATATAGAGTGGCAAGTTAAAGGCACAGGGGCGTCGATGTTCCTACCATCTATCACACAGAGACGGGAGCAATACGGCTTGACGAAGATCCACTATCTACATTCTATATATATTCATGATACAATTACGAATGAAGAGAAGTAGGGGAAACGTCGTAGAAACTACAGAACTGTTTAGCCTTTAACTCAATTCAGAAAAGGCGCATGGACACACTGTATAAGTATCCATTCTATATACAAATCGATGCAACATTCTTAAAGGCAAAAAAATTCGGGTTGGGGAGAAGCTCATAAAGTAAAGTAAACCTAATATGTGACCTATCTCTGGTTATATAAGAGGCACAGGAAATTCTATCGACTATGTGATATCTCTATTTCTTGCCTTTCAAATGATACCTTATAATTGGACTTGCATCAATCAGGACTCGAGCAATTAAGCACATTAATAAAAAGTAATTAATTCTCTAAATATATTAAATTATATGACTCAATGCCTCCGTAAACATTTACATCAACTTAAGAGCTTCAGATTCAAGACACAAGCTAGAGAAGCCGTGAATAAAAAAAAAGAGAAAACTTTAAGTTATTCCTTCAATTTAAGTAATGCTACGTTACGTGTATAGGCTCTTTTGGGACCAAAGGGTTGCAAAAGACTTCGGAGGCAAAAATTCAATATATACCGAATCTGGTCTATCAATAACTCGCCAAATATATATAGATATATATATAGATCAGGGCTCTATATAGCTTTTTCTTAGAAGAGAAACTCTAAAGTTATGACTGTATATCACTACATATATACATAGACACACACTTCTATATAGTCTACAAAATGTCGGGTCAACGAAACCAAGCCATAAAATTGCGCAGCATTTTCACAATTTTTCAACAGTACGATGGGCACTTATAGGAAAAAGTATCTATATAGGTTTTTAAAATCGATTTAAGTACATCGAATTTTGTAAGTATAGATCGTGGGACGCAATAATACCCATCAGGAGAATCTATTTCAGTGATCATCTCTCGTTTTAGGGAATTTAGCTTCTATTCAATCCCCCCTCCCTCTATTTCACCTCCCCCTTCTAAGTTTCAAAATTGCTTCTTGGCAGCAATATACACTTTTAAATTTAGGGGGTGTTATAAGATACAGGTTTTGTTCACATCAGATAAAAGAATTTAAGTTTTGTATAATTTATAAATATTTACAGAAAATTTCCGATTGCCCCTACATGGTGACTTTTATAATTGCACAGATGCGCCGCAGTGTAAACATTTCTACAGGGGCTGGTAAGAAATACATGGGATGGATTTCCCCTGAATGGCATCTTTCCCTAACAGCAGGATAAAACTTAAAAACTTCTAAAAACTGTACCGTTAAATTTATTTTTGAGTTATAAGAACTGGTTATTAAACTAAGGGTCTTGCAAAATCAAAGTACCTTGTGTTATGTCCGAATAAGCCCCTTAAAACCGTACTAAAAATCACTTTGATCGAGTAGCCCTAATAGCCCAGGACCTTTTTTTGACTGTCGGTTCGGACATAGTGACTGATGACCCGCTATCACCGTCCACCCACCGTCGAAGGGTCCGCTACTAAACCATCTTTCTCTCTCAGTGTCCCTTAAGAACGTTGAAAAAAAAACCTACTATCCGAAGCGGGGGACGTCCGAAACGCTTTTTAAACTTTATAGTGGTCCTTACAAAAATTTCTTTTACACGCGGGCGAGTGGCTACTTAAACTTAGCTTGACCAGTTTGAAAATTTTTAGCAAATTAGACTTTAGAAAGGGAGGGATAGCGATGGGTTTTAGAGGCGGAACGGAAGATGACTGCATGCAGCTTTAGAGAAGAGAAAAATTTCCCCCAATTGAGTTAAGTTTATTTCGGTAATGCTAGCGTCCGAAAAAAAGGATGGATGGGATCAGTTTTGAGACACTTTTCAACCTTTGGAGTCGAGGCCACACTGTAGTCAAATTTCTTTGATGTTGGGATATTACACTAAAGTAGTGAAACGCAAAAATTTTGATTAATTTGATGCTAAACTAAACGAAAACTTCGACTAAGTCAAAAATATAGGATAATATAGGACAGGTTCAAAAATACATATGATTTTATAGGAATTATAGGACTGATGGGCTCCCTGTAAAGGATTACGTAACCCTCAGCTTACTAACTTCATATCCTTAATGAAAACTGGAAAATACTTATATATTTAACTACCCGTAAAATCAAATTAAATTATATTAACTCACGTTAAAATTAGCTCTTATAAAAAATGGGGGAGAAATAAAAATAAACCAGAGTGAGAAGATTAAATTTGAACAATAGCGGAAGACGCTTCCCTTTTTCTAGACGGTCCCAAAGTTTGTCAAAATTTCAACGCCTTACAAGATTTTGTTAATAAAAGTGTCGAGAATAATTTCCGCATGGTAGCCGTGTTAATGAATCGAAACTCTTTAAAATTTTGGATAAAAACGGCTGAGACAACTTGGCGATTTCACCCAAACATGATAAGGGCTTCTCTCTTCTTTTTTTCACAGTCGGTTGGGGAAGAAAAAAATGGTTAACTTAATTAAGGTCTGGAGTGAAATTCTAATTCAATCTCGCTGCTTTTTATCCCCCGTTTCATGCATAAATTTAACATCTATATTTTTTAAACTATATTTCGTGTATTTGACTTGCATTATTAAACTGTAATTAATTTAAAAATAGTGATTAATAAAAAAAGGCATTATTGAATGCAAGTTTTAAATGATAAAGGTACAAATGTTATTTGCAACTTTGCGCCATGATTTAATTGAACTTAATTAATATTTCCCTAAAATTTCAAATAAAAAACTGGATTAAATTTCAATCAGATTCCGTGTATTTTTACTGAAATGACTAAACATTGTCAAAAACTAGTAATGTGGGATAAAAATCAACCTTATCTCCCAATTCGCCATTTTCCATTTAAATACCCAAGTATCCCCGGAATTACAAGGTGAAACAATTACAAAACGGTGCACACGTAAACGTGAATCTTTTCGCGTCATTCAACTCTCTCATCCCTGAAAATCCTCTCCAAAATCCCGCCTTTCATACACCCAGTACTCCTAACCGTTACATCCAATCGGGGGTTGTTTCCTAGGAAGGCAAACCCCGCCTTAAAGTCATCTTTCCCGCCGAAAGAGGGGAACCTCGGTACGTAAACGTCTAGCGTGTATCCCCTTGAAAACCGCCTTCTCCTAAAATGTCAGCTATACGCAGGCGCGCACTAGTTGAGCTTAGCCTTAAGAAGGGTACGGGATAATTACATTAGGGGCTCGACCCCCCCCCCTTAGAAAACCCCCTTAACGGAAAAATAACAAAACTACTTGAGCAAAAGACAGACCTAATCATACAAGTTAGAGAGCTTCGTGAAACCGGAGGTCTGTCGCTCCTTAAGGCTTAGACGCGAACACGTGGTGCAAGATTTCCGGTTTTAAACCTAACACCATCCCAACAGTGGTGTGATTTATTTAAGTAAATATGGAACAATTAACAGAATTCGTTTCAAAATCCTTCACGACGGAGCGTCCGACGTTAACATCGGCCTTACCGGGTGACCAAAGTCCGAGTTCGGCGGCCGTAGCAGCGGCCGCGGCCGTTGCAGTTTCATTACCGGGTCCAAGAGCACCGTTATCCCGTTCAATTCACAGTGTCGTTGACAGACTATCGGCTTCGGCCCCGCATTTTCTAACGGCCTTCCCGGGTCTACCGGGATGCGGACCATTGGGCTTATTAACTGGGACATCCCCGTTGCTTTTCCCAACCCGACCGAGCAGTTTGAGTTCCACGGCTTCGAGTGATTTGGGTGGAAACGCCGCCGCCGGTGGAAGCGCCGCAGAAAGAGCGCAAGCCAACGCCCGCAGGCAGCAAGAGGAAGTGGACAGATTTATTCACATCAGAGATATGGCAAGAGGTAGGTCTTAAAAATCAAGATAAAAAACCGTTTGGATTTTGAAATTTTAAATAAGTTTTGCGATTGAATGTTTAAAGAGATGGTGGTAGCTCTTATAAAAGGGGTAATTGGGAGAATCATCGGTCAAAATTGTCTTCAAAACATAACGAAGCATATTAGCATAAATATCAGCTAATTATCATAAAAATAACAGAGCATATTGGGCGGCTAATTATCATAAACTATGTGGCGTTAAGAAATTAAATATAATTAAATTAAAAATAAGATGAATTTAATTATCTCGTAACAAAATTAAACCTAACATTCACCTCCTAATTAATAAATAAATAAATAAATAATTTTTACTTTATGCCAATATGAATAATCGGCACAAACTATGGAGCACATATAGAGACGCAAATTTCATATAGCAATTTCTAATGTTCTAGTATGCAAACATAGCAGACAATTGCTATCAAAGTAACGCGGTTCAGTTTTAGTTGAAACAACAGAATTTTACATGCAACAAAACAATACAGGGAGAAATCACAACCCAATGAAATGTGAACGGGGAAAAATATATATAAATATAGGGGGCATTATTGAATTAAGGGTTCACCCTAAGGGATTCGAGGATAACAGAGGGGGAATATATATAGCTGCCAACATGGATTAAACCAATTTTTTCCTTTACACATCCTAAGTCTATATTGTATAATGTCTCCTAGGTTTAAAAATAAATATTTAAAACCTATTATAAACTCAGAAGATATCTATATATTTATGAAATTTGAAAATTAATTGTGACAGTTTCACTGAATGAGTCAATTATGAAGGTATATGCGCAAATTGAATTTTAGTCTCCATTATATTGGGAGTTAAAAGCCATATGACATTAATACGATTTGAGTGGTAATGACTGTCTTAATTCTAAAACAAATGTCAAGAGCTATTAACATCAAAATGGTCTGCAAATAAATTTGTAATTCATGAACCAAACCAGCAAAACTATCATAATAATTTCCCGCATAAACACCGTAAAATCGCATTTCACAAATGAACCGCATCTAGACAGTCCTGTATAACATTTCGTCACAACACGCACGAATCTTCCGAAGCAGACGACGTCCTGCGCTACAAAAATACATTTCTTTCCATATTGCTAGCAATCCCATCAATATTTGAGGATGCAATTTTCGGTAACACCTCAAAAACCAGCCTTAATTCAATAACTAGAGAGAGAGATAGAAAATGGACCCCCGTATATTCGTTTTTGGGGGTCCCTTCTTTCATACGTGACGTTAGCTTTTTTCCAGCTTCGTAGATCGCCATTAGGGAAAAAGAGAAAAGTGGATCAGAGATAACGTAAGTGCAAATAAGAGAAACCACCAAAGGTAAAAAGAAAAAAAAAAAGAGAACCAAACCAATTTCGTTCGCGCTTCAGTAAGAATCTAAGAGCATTGTGTTAGTCTCTTTTGCCAAAGATGACGTGTTTACGGCTATAACGGATAGCCAATGATGTCTTATTGCCGCTATCCAGCTTGCCCTAGTGCAACCCGGAGCTCCCTGAGTGCATAGGGGCACGTTCTCATTGTAAAAGATTCAAGGTACTGTGTACCTTGGTCTTAAATGGGAAGGGATGAACCGATTTTCACGCAGAGTTGCCATATAGAAAATTTCGGGGGTTTTGTTAGCCAATTGAAACGGAAAATAAAACTCCGAAGTGATTTTCTTTTCTTTTTATTTTATTTTCGAGTACGAATCACTCGGATTGAATTTGAAAACAGGCCCAGTTCGGACTATAACCTTGTTCTGCTATTGGAAAACCGGCTTTAAGCGCAGTGAAAAAAGCAAAGTTTTCATCCTTAATTTATTTATTTATTTATTTATTTATATATTAAGACTAATTCGTAAATTGAAGATTCAGTAGCAAAGGCTTAACGTGAGTGTTTGCGTTTTTGAACCCTATATAATGCCAACCAATCAGAGAGCTCCGTTGTAATTTCAAATTAATGAATTAAATACAACGTAATACAATAATTAACTGTTTTTGCCTAAGGTCAGAGAGTCTAACTAACAAAAAATAAATAAATAAATAATAAAAATACGCCACACAAATTAAAGGAAGCAATAAACGAAACTAAATAGCCCAGGTTATTCCTTATGGAATTGAATCAATTCTGATTTTAAAAATAGATCAGAGCCTTATTATATAAACCCATCAAAACATAACATTCGGTATTGAAACCCAAAAATCGGCGTATACACAATTTTCCCGCCAATTGAATTTGATGTCGTCCCCATAAACTACTTTCCCTGAAATTGGGTGGAGTATTGGGGGGGTGGTTCCCCCGGGGAGTCATAACGCTCCGGGAAACCTAAAACCATGCCACCTATCCGAAAAATTCACTCCCCGTAATTTTCATTTTCACCTTTGGTCTCCTAGCATATAGGCCTAGTTCCCTTTTTAATAGCTATACCGCGGAAATTGCTTTAAGAGAACGAGCATGCGGTTAGTCGGTGTTAAATATTTTAACTTGGATATATCAAAGGCATTGAATGAATTAAATTATAGTGTGGCTAAGCCTTGGTCAAAAATGGTGGCGGGAACTTTAAGGGGGGGTATGGTCGTAAGTTAGAGGGCCGTTATTTTTCCCGCCCCCGTTTATTTCTTGTCATAGACCTTTACACTCTCTACACTAGCTTTGCGCCCAGCAAGCTTATATTTGGATGGGGGTTATGCCTCTCTCGCGATGTGTATACGTGACTGGGCCTTGGAGGGTACGACGTGATTCCTAGTGTACCTGATTTTACAGATGGACATTACCGAAGCCACCTTTTCGGATATAGAGATATGTTCGCGTATACCCTACCTCTTCCATCTCCCCCAAACTCCAAAAAAAAATAAGTGGGACCAGTTCAGACTTGTAAATACGTCGTCTGAACTATTCGGGATAAGTATTTAAGCTTTGAAATTGACATTATGGACCATTCTATTAATTAATTGCGCAGAAACCAACGCAGGGGAAGCCATCTTACAGGCTGAAACACCCTATGCATTTCCAATAGGCCCCTGTAGAAATGTTTCACCTGCTGCACACCATTTTCATAAAAAGCTTCGAAACATACTGTATATTTAAATTTGTCGCAAAGTAAAAATGTTGTTTCTTAACTATAAATTGACCGAGTAAGATTATTATATTTTTAAATTGAGACATTTTGTTAATGTTAAAGATGTGTTTCAGTGATTTAAAAAAACAGACCCGAGATATAAACAAAACTTATTGTTCAAATTGTCCCAAAACAAATTTTAAAAATGATAAACCAATAAATGTAAATGATTCATTTTGACGCCGGTAACGCATTTTAGCGAACAAACTGCATGCGAACAGAGCCCTGAAATCGCGAAAAGACGTAATATAAGTAAGCCTGGGAATAAAACCGCGAACAAGTTGTTTATTACAAGGAGCATTTCTCTAGGAAGCGGCATACGCGAAAGGAAAGGAAAAGATGGAATTTTCATTAGGTATACGGGGCAAAAGGGAGAAGTACGGGGTCGCCACTTACATGTTGAATTTTTGAGCATCCTAAAAATGGATGAGCGAATTAGGCAAATGACTAGGAGGCTTTGGCTCCAGGTGCGTACCACCGTACACCAACGTTACTCGCCCGTTTTCATTCGCTTATTTAAAATTGAAAAGGAAAAATTTTAGGGTAGTCCTCCTAGCAGCTAGGGCGTTAATCCACTTATCGTTCAGTCCAAAAATATTCGAGCACGTATTTTCGAGGGTAGACTATACGGACTAGTGCGGTTCATTTTCACCACGAATATTCAACTTAAAATACATTCAACGTGTATACTTATTACTATACAGTAACGGATTTAAAAGTTTAATACTCGTGAAATGGTTAAATAAATTCTTTCGAGCTCGCCCTTAGCTAGACGCCTATGGGGAGAATCATTGTACATCGATTCATTTTAGAAATTAGAATTATTCTACGGGTTTTTATTTTACCGCTCTAATTTAGTTTGCGCTGCACGGCTTATCTTAATTACGGTAAATAAGTAAATAAATGAAGGTGAGATTTGTGAAATACATCGAAATGTTTGCACCTATGACTTCCTAAAACACTTTACCATAGTACAAACCTTTAGAACACTTCTGCTAGCTTACCCTTGATTGAAGACTATTTAACATGTGTGACTATTTCCTGCTCTTTGGGGCCAATCAATCTATGGGCAGCACAAATTTTAGTAACTAAATACCCCATGGTTCTTTGACACTTTGTGGTCCGTTTGACCCTAGGAACGGGTCCTTTAATTCAATTGAAGTCAGACTTATCACAAACACCCTGTATTTAAACCAAACTAATTAGTCCTCTCTCAACGTTAGCTTAACCTCACAAATCCGAAGTGGAAACTAAATCCAATTTCCTCAATTTTGGAAAAATCACCTACATACTTTTCCTCCAATTTAAGAGTTGCTCCCTCTCATATAGTCTACCTTATTTTAAAATGTATTCCTTCAGCGGTCACGTTTCAAAAGGCCCGGCATGTTTCGCTCCCCAATACGCGTGCTATGTTCACCCTTTTAGAGCCAATAAAGTTAGGGTTGAATACCGTATTAGAAAAGTCCAGCCCGTTTTAGCTTCGTACGCGCTATCTGTATTTATTTGGATATAGACGGAGTTGGGTTGCCACCACCAGGCGCTATTCCGTTTTAGACGTCGAATAAATTAGATCACGCGCTCCCTCCTTGATAATTATTCCCAATTAGAAGGTTTGAAATCGGGGTAATGGCGTATATAAGCTTGCTGGTAGGTTCATTACGGCTATTACTCCGCCTGTATTGGAGGGGACAGTATAGCTTAGCTCCACTGCCGCTACAGTACCAAGGCGATTGATTGGATGGAAGTTTAAGCCTAAACCTTGCCCGCGCTTTAAACTTAACGGGGGTTTACTGTTTGGAAATTAAAGCTTGTATAGAGTTTATCCTTCCAGCAAACTCTGTTTATTAGAGAGTCCCTTCTATAACCCGAAAGTAGACAAATAACAAAAGATATCAAAAGACACGTTTCTAAGCCTAAATTGAGTGGAGTGTGGAACACAGGTTTTCAAGCCTAAATTGAGGGGGAACCGCAGGTTTTAAAGCCTAAATTGAGGGGGGAACGCAGGTTTTAAAGCCTAAATTGAGGGGGGAACGCAGGTTTTAAAGCCTAAATTGAGGGGGAACACACGTTATTAAGCCTAAAACGAGGGGGAACACACGTTATTAAGCCTAAAACACGTCAAATACAAGTTTAACTTCGATATATCAGTTGCACGTATCGTTAAGAATATTTATTTACTCTTAAATTGCAACGCTAAGCCTAAACTGAATTCCGCTTTTCAACACGCGGTCCCCATTGATTGTGAAACTGCAGTTTGATAACTTCGGTTTTTCCTATACTTCCGTTCCAACATTTAGTAATTACTATTGTATAGGAAAGTGGGGCGGGCGCCCAACGCTGTTAGCAATTGGAATTTAATAATTGAAAATGCCCGAATCATTTTAGACCGCGTTGCTTGGCAATCTCAGTTACCTACAGCTACGGTTGATTTTAGAGAGAAAGGGAACTTTTGGGGCCCCCACTTCCTGAATTATTTATTATATTGGTCGCGTGTTGTGGCCCCATTTAAGGCGCGAGTATTGTGGCGCGGCAGCGGTTATATTACAGTTACGATGGGATGGACCAAATTACCAAGGTTTATATTAGGCTATTAGGCTTTAATATGTTTTAGAAGACAATGTTGGTTAGTTTCTAATTTGATTTTCCTTTGAATTAAATTGGGCCATAGTTAGGGGACGGTTAAATTAAGCAATTTTGGGTATTATTAATAATAAATGCCATAGAAAGGTTAAGAACGTAGTATGACTTTAACGACGGTTCAAAAACTTAACAGAAGTTTAAAGAAAATTCTGAACTGATTTAATAATTGTTTACGCGGGAATAAAGTAACTAATTAAATAGGCATAATTGAAAGGGTTAAAAAATATTTTAACCCATTTGGCCTACAATATCCAACGGTCATCTTTTCAATTAACGCCAATCTTTAAACAAAATTAAAATTTCAAAAGCTTAATTACATTTTAATCAAATATTTGCATAAAATTACCCACGATATTGACGCTATTTTAGCATCTTTGAATTTCTACCCAGGTTTAATGAACCACCCTCCTTTGACTCCACCGGATACGCACGAAAACAGAAGCGAAATGAACTTGACCAGGGTCCATTCCCGTTCCGAAAGTAACGACGGAGGTTCCCCACCACCATCCCCAAATTCAGACGTCAAACACATTGTGGTAGATGACCGTTGTCCGGGGGAGTCCAACGGTAGCCGAGACACGCCGGTAGTCGAGACCATCACGGCTAGAAGCGAGAGTACACCACCGTGTCGGCCGGAACCCAGCCCATCAAGAGTGTCCTCTATGAGTCCGGACGATTCGGGGGGTTCGGCTATTAACGGTGGTAGCGGGTGTCTCAGCCCGGATGTTAACTCGTCAGCCAGTTCGCAATGTCACGCGCCCAAGGTCAAACAGCGGAGGTCAAGAACAAACTTTACTCTAGAACAACTTAATGAACTGGAGAGACTCTTCGACGAGACGCACTATCCCGACGCGTTTATGAGGGAAGAATTGTCTCAAAGGCTAGGGTTGTCCGAAGCCAGAGTTCAAGTAAGTAATTGCGGTCATGCATTCCATATTCAAATCCCGGCAGTAAAAATTATTTATACAAAGTAATTAATAGGCAAATATATTGATTATGTGTATTATGATAATAACAAGCCTTAGTTCAAAATATCGCTATAAATTATTGTACAATTCTAACCCCTAAAAGTGGTACACAAAATATAAGGCTAAGTTACTTTGTCTAGGATATCACCCTTTGTATTCTGACCAGCAGACCAAAATCATAGGGAGGCTGGATGGATTGGATTTAATTTATAGAGTATATATCAGATCGCTTCCATAGCTCTTTGGGTATATGGGCCTTGTCGATACGAGGATTGAACTAGAGTTACATGTAGTTAAGCTAGAACAGAAGAAGATAGTATATAGCTATGGCTGTGGCCTGACCATGCAGTCAGTATATACTACTAGAAAACGGCGGCGACTGGTCGCGGCTTGCGGCTCGATTCTGCGGACTGTCAGGCTGCCTTAAGACCTAATCGGACATCGGCCGATTCCGATTCCTGCACTAGGAGGAACCCCCTCCCCTACCCTATAGCTCCTCTTTACCCCTAACCCAATTAGGAACGATAGCGATAGATGAGCCACCTAATACGCTTTGAACGCTGTCCACTCGTGTCCCTAATACATGGACCCCCAACACACCAAAAAAAATCTCTATGAGAAGAATGGACATTTTTTATTTTTTTTTTTTTTCGCTTTTCTGCCTTGAAACTCGCGTACCAAAAATCTTTCGGAAGTTGGAAGTGATTTGATTGAATTGAAATCGATTTTAAATTTACAACACTTCTATTTTATTTTAAAACTGCGTTGGAATAAAGTGCAGGGAGTATATGTAGAAAAGGAGAGGAACATTACTCTAACAATCCCGTAAATCTTAACTCCCATAACAGATTAAGAAAAGGAGAACTTGGTTATCGCTTATCACGTTAATACCTTTTTAAGCTCGTTTATGTTTAGGTCTATTTTAGGGTTAAACACGTTGGTATTGTTGTCGTTTTAGGCCTATTTTATTGTTTTTAGTAATATCGATTAAGATAAAAGGGGGAAGGAAAAAATGGGAGAAGGGAAGCGAGGAGGAAGTGACGGGGGAAAATGTTGAAGCATGATATTGCAAATATCTTCGGACGTCTTCAAGCGGGCAATGCGCGGACGGGGGGGGCCGATTTCTTGACCCGAAAGATACGAGAAAGGCGATTCGCATTACGAACCAAACAAATAAAGACATCTTTTTTTCCCAACAACGGGGGCGAAAATATCGACAGAAAAGAGGACAGATCCGTTTACCAATGATATTAGTTCGAGACAAAATACGAGTTATGAATGCTACAACATATCATTTATGGAAAAGATAAAATATCTCTTTATCTCTCCCTCTCTTGCGCCTCCTCGCGTTTGCTTCTGCTATAACATATTGCTAGTATTTTTAGGACAATTTTTCAAGAGAAAAAGGTGTCACACAAACCATATCTCTTTTCATATTGAAATAATTAAGGTTTGAGTTTTTAAAAAACGCGACACTTACGATAAAATGACCTATAGAGAACAAACAAATAGATAAAGAAGAACGATAATCGCATGCACCTTTAATATTAAAAGGCCAAAAACAAAAAAAATCTCCTGTAGATAGAAAAACAGAGAAAAAACATAGTATAACCATGCAGCAACACATAAGAAATCGTCGTATCTTTTGCATAAAAAAATAAGTCCAAGATATCCACGAAAGGAGAGACATCAGAGAGAGAAAGAGAAAGGTTTTCTTCTCTTTTTTTTGTGAAGGAAATCGCATCATTACACGCTATTTTATTCACCGCAAAACGACCACAAAAAGCACTTTAAAATGAACCATTTTCGGGGCTGGGTGCTGGGGCTAGCTCTTTATTCCATTTTCTCTGCTCACCGTAAAAGAGAGTACAATCCTTAAGAAATATATATTGCCCAATGGGTGTTTTTAAGCCTTAGCTCCCTGGGTTTCTTTTTTTTTTAAGTCCTGGTTGAAAATGGATTCGTGAATTGTCTTCCTTTGTCGCCCAATAGAGACGAGAGTGGTCAGACAAGGGGAAATAACGCGGACAGATTTCCCTCTTATTCCCTAGCTATTCTTATCTTGCCCAAATGGACCACCAAACACCCCCTTTTAAAAGAAACGGAGACCCATAGATGGGAGAACACTTCTTCAACCATGGATGGTAAAACGCGAGCAAAATACGCCACCCTTTTTAGGTATTTATATCATGGCTTTCCCTTTTCCTGGGTTTTTTTAAATGGAGAAGCTTAGGAAGGGAAATGCAACCTCAAATGGTGGTTTAAATGTACTCTAAATATACCGGGGAAATTGTGATATGCCTTTTTAACTTTTAGATGGATATTTTCAATTTTGCATGATGCGATTTCTTCTTGCCCTCAGGTTGAAATTTTAAACAATAGAGATTTTATTAACAGGGGATTTTTAACAGACATGAAATAGCCAAAAATGTTGAATTTCTAAATGCACGTGTTTAGTAATTAGCTTTAGTTAACCAGAGTATGTCTGCCACACATTTAACAGTACTGACACTTCCGCTAGGTTACCCTAAACGTCTGGTAACGCTACCCTAAGTAAGATCAGAGAAATAAATAGGATATTTAACGTATTATCAGTATAGCTAGTGATCCATAAACGTATATACCACCCTTCGTTGCACCCTTACAAGTTCTAAACTGCATGCACTTAGTGTACCCTGGAGCATGCAGTCAGTATAGTTAAGTTCTACCCTTAAATCGATTCCCGTAAGAGTTTGAAGATGTGATAATTCAATCTGTATAACCCCTATCTACACTTCGCCCCAGAGCACGTGGGGTGAACTTTAAACAAAAAAAAATCCTTTTTTTTTTACATTGAATTTTGGGAGTCGAATCTATTTGTCATTCAGCTAGTCTCACTCCGTTGTTCGACTTATTAGAGTCAATGAAAAATATCGCGGGAATGTTTTAAAACTCTTATAGAAAAAACGCACCAACCCAGCTTTCTTTGTACTAAATCAAACTACTTGAACAAACTATAACTCTCTGGGTGCTTAAATAGTTTTTACCCCAGACAAAAACCGTCACCCTCTTTCTTTTTTGGAGTTGAAGAAGGGGTTTAACCCCTTTTCTTATATGTGTACAGGGTGTTTCTAATAGGGGTGGCCCGGAGGACAAAATGGAGTTAGAAGTTACATTTTCCACTCAAAGAACATCAAAACCCTTAATTTATTTACAGACTTATCAGAAACACCCTGTATACATAACCATTTTATACATTTAGAAATATCAGAGTCAAGCTAAAAACAGCCCAGAAAGGGGTTGGTTAGGATTTTCTTATACGGAGCTACTTGGGGGAAGGGGTGAAGGAAGAAAAAATTTGTCACCCATGAATGCTACTATAGTTTTTTTGTCGCCAAGTACTTAGCTCTAAGTGACATTTTTTTACTAAGAGATTTTTTTATTTTATTCTAAAGCCTTTATTCTTATAAAGTGTTTGTGACTCATATTCATCGATTAAAGGCGTAGTGTAAGTGCTTGAATTATTTGATTGGCTTGACATATGATAATAAGAAGCTGCATTAATGAATATAAAGGTTCAGAAAATTTAAATGTGCTCAATTAATTAAGTAATGATAAAAATAAAATTTAATCCTAAATTCGTAAAACTCCACGCAGAGGAGAGCATCCCGCGTTTTAGTAGCCGGATTATTATCGTGCCGAGCTGGAATCTGAGAGAGACTCTGGCTGCAGATTTTTAGGAGCCCATCTCACTCAAGTCTCTCATGGGACGCGCGGAGAAGGGGGGCGTGGCAGTAGTCAGGTCGAGATAAGCGGGTTTGGCACGTCGATTAAGTCGGGCTTTTACGCTGATTAAATCCTTGTTTCCTTAATGCTTCTTTTATAGAAGGTAAACGGTTTCATTCAGGGACCTTAATTGGGAAGAGTCGCTATAGCGCTCTCGCAGCAAGAGGAGAGAGATAGAGAGATATTCCCCCTTTTCATCGGACAAAAATAAAACCCCTCTTCTCCCGCCTTCTTCCAGTTGGTTACTTGGAAACATAAGATTCTCCTATTACTAATAAACTCGATCTAGAGTTGAGTATATAACCGCTATTATCCCCTCTTATAACCATGGGTAAAATACACCGGAAGTCAACAACAACTCCGCTTGAACCAGCAAGATGTAACTTAAAGGTTACCCAGTCGCTAAACAGACTTCCTTCGTACAACTTTGGGAAAACAGGCTTCGGACGAAATTTTTACATTGAAAATCCCTGCCATATTCAGGTTATCCATGACCAAATTTAGCCAATATCCCTGACAATTTTAGGATGTTTACCAGAGTCCAATTCATGATGACACCTGGGCTCATATTTAGCATTGCTCGAAGCGTGGTTTGATCCACCAAAACGAAATCCCTGAACTATCCCTGACTTTTTAGGAAAACATTTTAAAACCCTGACTTATCCCTGACTTTTTCCCCTATTATCCATATCCCTGACTTATCCAGGTTTTCCAGGCTATCCAGGTTCCGTACGAACCCTGTATTAGACACATTGAAACCCATTTCAACTGTTTTGTAATTAAAAACCAGAAGTGAGATGAGACTAGAAGTGAAGGGCTCTAGCATTAATAGTAGATCCTGGCATTAGTGAACAAATTTGAGGATTTTATTCCGCTCCCACGCGATAAAACTAGAGAGAAAAAAATTGGTCGAGTTCCAAAAACATTTCCTACCCCCTTCCCCTCAACCTAAAGCCACGGAACACGGACGCGGGTGCTTGAATCTAGTTCGGCCGTCTACCACCGCGAGCGTCTCACGTTTTGGAGGGAAAATTCAGAAACCGCCACCAGAGGGCCAACCGTTCGTGTGTTATCAAGAATATTCACTTTCGCCGAGTGAAGAATTTGGTTAGCTCAGTACTTCTGGTCTCATCTCACTTCTGTAAAAACGCAGAAAGAGATTTTTATGAGAAAATGCAATTGTTTTTAAAAACATTCGCCTCCTGTTTGAGGAAACTAAAACATCCTTCTAGTTGTAACCGAGATTCTTAAAACGGAGATATAGAAAATTAATTCAAAGATACGCGGCCAAAAGAGAACGCTGGCCAACGATTGTTGTCCAAGAACGGTGCCTCTTAGAATCCAGTATATTTAAGGAGGCAAAATTTACAACTAGCGCTAGAGTAAGGGTAAGGGCAAGATTTTCCCCCTAATAAATAGAGTGCAACGTCAAGCGTAAACTGACTTGGCTACGATGGAAAACTTCGGGTAGCAGTCAAGACATTGAGAAAAGAGAGAAAACGACTGAAGCCCCTCTAACCCCTTTTTTCTTACATTAAGAACATCACTAGGCCTATATACCGGTGGGGGGAGAGAGATCACATTCCTTATCCCATTCCACCCCCGCCCCCCATTAAGAACAAAAAGATCCATTCGGGATTCCGTAGTTCCCTCGAAAGAAATGAGCGTCACGTACAAACTGGTTCTCAAATATCCAGTCCAGCACTCCATAAAAACCTAAGAGACCTCAGAGAGACCAGCATGAAGAGAGAAAGGAAAAACGATATATAAAATAGAGAATTCACCAAATCCAACTTGGCTAATTAGTAGATTGATAGATCGAGTTCGGATGCCGTGCAGTTTTCAAGACAGATTTATATCAGATTGATTTGATTTTGAAATGGGGAGGGAGCTAGCTACCCTTTAACATCCGGTTCCGGTATGTGAATGGATGCAAAGACGAAAGATTGGGGCTTCGCCGTTACCAGTCCTGTATCAAATTTGCTCGAATGTTTTGATAAGCTTTGCGCTACTGTTTTTGATCAAATTTCCCCATTTTAAAACAACTTTAATCTGACTTAAAATATCAATGGGTGTCTCATGTCCCGCTATTTACTTGATAATCCAGCTTTTATAATATGGATAGTAGGTTTAAATCCCTATTTTCATTCTATATAGGTTTAATTATACTAAAAGGGTAATAAACAAACCCCCGGGCTTAATCCCACGTCGAAATCTACTATAAAAGCCCATCTTTATAGGCAGACAGTTTGGGATTGAGTCAAGGCGTTATAATCCGCTGGCCCCGGAATTTACGATAGTGCCGAATATAATCCCCAATTTGGGTGTAAAATTAAATCTACCAGTTATGGACACGTGACCACATATCCATCCATTATTAACGTGGACGTTATATATTTGTAAAAGAAATATTCTGTCAGTTAGGGGCACGTGCGATGCGCGCGCAGACATAGAATGATAGCGCAGTTGGGGGTAAATGTTTTCGTAAAATTTTGTAAGGGAGGATTAGATTACTACTCCCCGTGGGATTATGTAAATTTGATTTGGATTTTTAGGGAATTGGCAATTCGTGTAATTTTCCCACAAACCGTAATACAATCAATGCCGATTGGTGCCGTTTCTTGTTATTCATTATGGTCAGAAAAAATGTATTAAGCAATTGGAATTATTGAAATTGAACTTAATACATTGTTCGTGTAAATGTTTTTATCTTTCTTTATAAATTGCGTTCACTGTACACTTTATTTAACGTATCTATTGTTAAATAAAAACTTTTTTTTTTATCAAATTTCAATTTCCAACCTAATTTTGAAGGTCGGTAACAATGACTAGCATAGAAAGATTCGCTCTAATAACCTCAATTAATCACTGCCTTATTAAGACAAGCATCCATGAGTTTTTGCCTCCCCAAGGCTTAACAGTCACGCAACCCCCGCAGGGTTCTTCTTCCGTTTCGGAAGTGTATATTTTTTCCTTACTTCCTCCTCCCCCTTTATTTAGTACTTCGTCTATACTATAACTGAATCTTGAAGCAAGAGGAGGAGAAGGAGAAACTTAGGATAGGGTTAGTTTTAGGGCATTAGGCTTATGGAAAAGAAAGAAAAAAGGAAAAAAAGGAGAGAGCTAAAGCCGACTAAGGCTTAGAAGACGAAAGACCCCCCTGCGGCCGAAACTTCTTGATTACATTAGGACAGCCACTTATTTCTAATAAATTCCATCTTGTTAAACGGCAATTTCCTAATGAATAGATATAGTGTGCTCGGGTAACGTTTAGCCCCGAATTATGTAAATTAAGCGGTGGTGGTGGTCCCGAACTTCCCTCCCTCCCTCTCTCTCTCTCTCTCTCGTGGACCCCTTCCGGCGATTTTTCCGACGCTGGGATTTGGGATAACCCTCTCTCTCTCTCTCACTCTCATCCTCATCTTCCAAGAGGAACCCATCGATGCTGCAGTCTGTATACGCATCCTTATTTTAGGAAAAACCCTAAACTGTACTGTACGAAGGGTGGAGTATAGGACTAAATAGAGAATAACTCTTAATTGAATTCTGCGTCAACGTTAGGGTTAAGGACAGACGGTAAATAAAATTTGTGATCTGCCTTTAAGGAATCTTGATATAGTCAAATGCATGGTTTTCAAGGCGAGATGCGTGCTGGGCATGGACGTTAAGGATTATGGATTGGTGTGCAATTTGTCATATTGAACTGTTATTCGTCGTGTATTAGACGATAAAGGCGTTAACGATATGATATTTACAGTTTTTTTAAGTTGAAAACATAGATACAGACTGACTAAGAGTTGGTAGGTTTGAAGTGATGGTAACAATATATCCTTGGTTTAAATAAATTCGGAAAAGAAAAGAGAAAAAAATCAGGGTTTAGTCAGAGACTAAAACAGATTTATAAAGCGTATAATAGAATCGGGGTTAACCTTATTAACCGAGTTAAGACGAATCAAGTTCGAGAGAGGGTTGGTTAGCTATAACTGCTAATAGGAAAAACGACGACATAGCTAGTCGAGATCCAGCGCTTAATAAAAATCGGGGCCTTATTTCGGGGGAGCCACTTAATTAAGTTTGCTCGCTCAAGAACTCAAGATGTAGCTCGACTCAAAGCGATAGACGATCCTCTTGAAATAGGCGGCTTCTTAATGAAGCCACCCAGTAATTCCCATGAATATTCAACATTTAATACAACATAACCCTTTCAAATTAAAAAAATAAATCTAAAAAAACAAGATCGCAATAAATGTCTTGAATTAATTTTGATGGATATAAATTATTGCTAAGATTAGATAGTTCCCAAACACTTCGTACTATTTTAATATCCTCAAACTTTTGTCTCATAACTTTCCTAACTTTTTAAATTAGTATAGCAATTAAAAACAGATATCATATTGCTTCCGCCCCTCTATGGTTGCTTTCCTACGGGCACCGGTGTGTTGTAAGAACAACATTTCTACAGGGGCATAGAACCTTTCTATGATAATTCCCTTGCTAGTGGGTTGTTTTTCCTGGCCCGGACGGGGGCGTTAGCAACATCCGCTCGTCTTTCCCACATTTTTGATAAGGAGGTGGCCGGCTGTCCTCTCTGTGGGGAGGTCTTAGAGGACATCGAGCATGTAGTGCTGTTTTGTCCGGCCCTGGCACAAGCAAGAGCCCCGTACCTGAGGTTTGGGCCCATTACCCTGGCGGATAGCCTATCTCTCGGGGATAGGCCAAATATGGAAGTCATAACTATCACAAAAAGTATTTTAGCCAATTGGGCGAAATTGCGCCTTCTCTGCCCCATGCCCTATTAAAGGATTGAATCATATGTCGATCAGCTGTCATTGTACATAATTGTAAATAGTTTTCTTGTTGACTTTGTAACGTGTAAATATTAATTTAGTGTTTTTTTATTGTACGACATTTAATGCTTTGTTTTAGTTTTTTTTTTTTATTTTCGGACCTGTGAACCCACGTTAGAGGGTTCCTCCCTGTTCCAAAAGGGATTTGTAATCAAAAGGGTCAATAAACCATTCATTCACCATTCATTCATGGTAAGAAATACATGGGATAAGTTTCGCCTATATGGCAGCTTTCCCCTTTCGCATACCGGAGTGCAATGGGTGAAACATTCCTATGGGGGCCATAGAAAGTAAATGGGACAACATTCCCCTCTTATTTCATTTTTCAATATTATCGGAAAAATTCAATAAATTCTTATCACCAGGGAGTAAATGGCAGTGGTAGGCCAACCGAGACACATTCTGAAGCCATTGGAGAAACACAATAGAGACAACGACGAGATAATTCAATTATCAATCTCTACACCCTCTCTCTCTCTCTCTCTCTCTCTCTCTCTCTCTTGGTGACTCTATGGTAAAGACTTGCGCCCAAAAAGAGGGGGGAGAGAGACAGTAATTCTTTTTTATTAATCGCCAAGATTCCGTGATACCCAGGGATAAAAAAATAAATGGGGAGAGGCTAATAGACGCACTTTATTATTAGTCACTAACGATGACGAAATTGCGTGTTATACATATGCATTTATCCCTGTCTATCCTACGTATGGTGAAATTGAGAACACGTGGTCTAAGAATCGTCCCTAAAGAATATCTTTCAATTTTGGTTCGAAAAAAATTATCAGCGCATGAGGCTTAACTCATTTTATCATTTTGAAAACCTTGATTAAAACATTTTGATAGCTCTGCTTAATATACCCCTGTAAGTTAGCTTACTGCGCTTTTCCTTGGGCACTGGTGTATAGTAAGAACAACATTTCTACAGGGGCAGGTAGAAAATACATCCTGTAAGTTTCGCCTAAATGGCAGCTTTTCCTAAGTACGCACACCCGAGTTAAGGGGTGAAACATTCTTACAGGAGCCATAGAAAATATAATGGAATCTAATATTATTTTAATTTTTTTCTTTTATTCACAAAGGTATGGTTCCAAAACAGAAGGGCGAAGTGTCGAAAACACGAAAGTCAAGTCCAAAAGAGTAAGCAGTTTTTTTTTAATATATAATATATAAAATAAAGAATTTCTAGACAACTGAGTCTGACAGTCCCGTTTTATCACCCTCAATCTTTTTTCTGAACTCTAATTCTAACACAAACTACTTTGATTCTAATTGACAGTGTCAGTACCGGATCTAATGATGGCAGCAAGTACCCCGATCGAATCTTCTCGCATTGCTCCGTACATTAACGTCAGTAGCTCTTCGGCTAGTCGTTTACCGAATCACCACCAGGAGCGCTACTTAGTTCCTACGACGGCAGCCGCCCATTACCTACCCTACGCCGACCCGGCCTTCCTGGCTGCCGCCCACCACTATTCGGCCGCCGCGGCAGCAGCGGCCGCTGCCCACTCGGGTATCAATTCCGCCAGTTCCTCGGCCCAAGCAACGGCAGCGGCAGCTGCCGCAGCCGGATTCCTATTCTACCCAACCCCGACACATCCCTTCAGTTTAACGGCTCTGATGGCCGCGGAGAGACTCAGTAACAAGAACTCTAGCATCGCGGACTTGAGACTCAAAGCTCAGAAACACGCAGCCGCCCTGGGATTATGAAACGAGGCCCTTTTAAGTCTGAGAAAATAATCTAAAACGAGTGTTCCTGATGGGCCCCGTTCACATCATTCATTCGAGACTTAAAAGTAATAATTAAAATAAAACCTAACTAAATCAGAAACAAAACCCAATCAATTGACGCTATAAAAAATGTGCAATAACAATATGACAAAACAATATTTTAGGACAAAATAAATCGCGTGTACCAGTGATTATATAATATTCGATGATATAACAATTTTTCGTGTAAATAATGATAACAACAAAAAGGGTTAAAATTGTAAAAAAATGGGGTGATGATAATTATGGATTCAATTAAATCTTTTGTTTAATTAAAATTAGTTTGAAAAAAAATTGTCGTGAAAAAAAAATAATAAAGGAGGCGGAAAGGGAGCTCAAACAAAACTTTCCCAAACCATAAATTAATTAAAAATATTTAACAAAGTTCTCCGAAATAAAGTCATCGTAAAATCACGTCCAATTTCGATGATTTTGGTCATTCAAATATGACAAAAACCATGATTTTTCTCTATTGAAACCAGCGAAAATATAGCGAGAGAAATGGAAACGCATTAGACCTATTGTAAAAAGGTTTTTGAGAACTGCATCCCAATTTTCGTTTTTGGCTTATAAACTGTTATCATAATTAATTAAAAATTCTTAGTAACCCGGAAGTAGAAACAGGAAGTTACGAGGCAAGTTCCGAAGAAACCTACTACTTCTCTCGCTATATTATTTCTCCAATAAAAACCATTCGAAACCCCTAAAATCCACAACAACAAAAAAAACTAGAATATAGATCTAAGGAAGAAGATGGTTTTGAATAAAACCAACCAACTAAAGTATTAAAACTAAAAAACAATAAATAAAAACAATGTAATTCCTATGTATAAAAACAAAATAAAAAGTAATAACTTTGTTCTATTATAAAAAAAGTAAAACCACGTTGACCTCTTAAGTCTTAACAATACAAATCCATACTGCCGAGGAGGTCTACGTCGCGATACATCTTAAATAACAACGACACGTGACCTGGCGTGCAGGCGTCATCATTCAAAATCAATCCTTAAGAGAAAGAAGGTTGCTAAAAGCGTGCCGTCCTAACTTCTCCACATCAATTCTCGTAACAGAAGGCAAATAGAGCGAAATCCCTAAAGAGTTGAAGCGCGAAAGGTAAAATGCCCATATTTTTCTATCAATAAAAGGCAAAGGGTGCCAACTGCCTACTCAGACGATAATGGAAGGCTACAAGAATTTTCGCCTTGTCATCCTAAAGGGAATGGGTGGGGGGTCTATCCCTCTAAAGCACCCAACGCGACCCTATGTCCCTATCCCTAAAGGGTTTGAAGTTACAATACCATATAGGGTAGGGGGGACAAGCCCCCTTGTAAAAACATCAAGACAAAACGCTATAGGCAGGCTTTCACCCTTTTTACATAAAAATCTGCATGAAATCTCGTTTCCATTCAATGGGTTGCTACAGAAGATGGATACGATTCGTTCAAACATCTATTTCGTTTTCTATATTTGGGCTTTTTACGTATAAACGTTTGAATCTTTGGATGGTGACAATTTTGATATTTATAGATAACTGTCTGTGACTCGCGGATTTTAAGGGGTTACAGACGTGCATGCGTGTGGAATCATAACGGTAAGTCTGGCATGATATAAGCGAGAAAAACTAAACTTTAGGGGTTCTAAAGATCAATTTGACCCCTATTTTTCTCGTGACATAGTTGGAATGGTATGGTATGGTATGATTTCAAAATTCTCTGTTCAATTTAATTTAATCTCACTTAATTGGTAGAGAATTTAGAATCTTGTTTTTAAAATGACTAAAGTTACCATGAACCGAACAGTATGAAATTCCATGACCTTTTTTAAAATTCCAAATTCTCAGGTTAATTTAATTTCCCAGAAAGATTTTCCCTGACTAACTCTTTCTCACTTTAATTTGTATATAAAATTCCCTAAATTTAAAAATTTTAAAATTACTGAATAGGATAATTAAATACTGTTACAACCCTGTATCGGGAAAGCAAGATTTCATGGTAATTTATTAACTACCCAAGTGTACTAAAAGCAACGATATTTTGGTAATTAGACACAAAATAATCAGAAAAACAAATACGTTTTACTCGTGTCCAATTTGAGAAATGTTTCGAGAGAAATTTGAGCTAACAGTTGAATGGCAAATCTTTGAAGGATGAGTTGAAAACCGAAGACGAAATAGCGAAAAAAAGGAGGTGATTTTTACATTTTACAGTGAAAAGGTTTGAAAGTGACATCTGCCCAACCATAGCTCTTGCAAAACGGCGCGAAATAGAACGAGAAGTATAGAGAAAAGAGTTCGACGACGTTTAAAATGACAATCTATTTGTCAAACTCAAAATTCTTTGCCTGATGCCTATCAGACAATAACGCAAAAACGCGCGGCGAACACACACAATGACAAAAAACCAAAATGACTTTGATAAAATGGAAAACTGTCTCGTCCCAAATACGTTCATCCAGGCTTACATCACTCAAACAAATACTTGGGTGAGAAAGATAATGGCGTTAGGGTTAGATACTCCGGTCCTAGCTAGATAATATGGTCAAAATCTAATAGTTTTTTGGAACTTCAAACTATTTCAAATTTATAAGTCAATACTCTCTACTCTAACAAAAAAAAAAACAAAAAAAAAACGTATAATCACATCCTAGATTACATTACCAATATCGGGGTACTGTTTCGAAATCTACAGGGAAATAAACAGAAAATATGGTCCGTTTTCTAAAAAAAAAAAACAATCGAATCCTTATTCCCCACAAAGAAAGAAAGGAAAAAAACCCCCAAAATCCGATTCTAACCATATGGGAATTGGTTCCACTCAAGTGATCGCCACCATTTTATACCTTAGCAAAGTTGAAAGCGTCGAAGGTTCGACGAAGAAATCGAAAAAGGTAACAAAATCGGCAAGTCCACCGATTTAATTTATCAGAAACAGAAGTATATTAACTAGAAGTTAGCCTAACAATGTCTCTCAGAATGAATATGTAGCAATAAGCCTCTTCGACGTCACTAAGAGGGAAAGACAAGGGGGTATAACTTTGCCTTCCATCTCGCGCCTGCGCTCTATAGGCGTTTTGGGTCCAGAGAGTGTTCGGAGATGGCAATGGGTCGCAATACTACCCCCCCCCCTTTTCACATCTGTCATCGAAGAGGCTTATTTCCTACAGTTAAGGAAACCGGAGTTCTCTCTGCACCGTAGCCTTTTAATAACATCCTTATTAATCTACTTCCGTTAGGAAGTGATTGATTCGGAAGAAAGGCGTCGACAGCCTGATAAGATAAAAGCCCAAAATCGTTACGGGTCATTTGGTCCGAGAGATAAAAGCTGACAAACACAGATCAATTGGTAATAACAACTTCGCAGTCTTCCTTTGCTACCTTTTTTCTATTACATCATTATTATTAAGTGTTTATTTCCCTGAAGGTTTTATTTTATTTTTTAAAAAGGTATGCCTAGACATTTGAAATATACCATTTCATTTTTGTCTTTTCCTCGAATCTAAATATTAACTTTGTGTGGCTAAGTATTCGGGAAAATGCATGGTAAAGGTGTTTATTATACGTTGTTGTAACTTGTAAGAGCTTGGATAGCTTTAACCGAGATCGTCTAGCGTTTAATTTCGGTAATGCGAGTAGCGGAAGCGAGGATGCGGAACTGCCAGGCGGATGTATATAAAGCAAGCAGCAGCCGCCACCGTTTCCCTGCCAAAACATCCCTGGGGTCGAGTTAGGGAATAAGACAGAGAGACGCGTTCGCATTCAGCTTTTTATTTATAGTAGCTATAGAAATAATTCTGATTTTATTTGTAAGGATATTTTGGAAGTTCTTGGACTATGTTATCGTTATTTATTTAATTAAAGGTTTGGCAAGGTCTATTAAGGAACAGCTAAGGGCCTAGAGTTGCTTTCTTTTTAAAAAAAAGAGTTCCAGCAAAGCCGATTTCCCCCAGTTTTCCAGATTTTTCCCCACATATTTCCCTGAGTTTTCCAGGTTTTTTCCCACATATTTCCCCGAGTTTTCCAGGTTTTTACAAACACATTTCTCTGAGTTTTCCAGCTTTTTCCCCACATATTTCCCTGAGTTTTCCAGGTTTTTTCAAACATATTTCCCCGAGTTTTCCAGGTTTTTCCCCACATATTTCCCTGAGTTTTCCAGGTTTTTCCCCACATATTTCCCTAAGTTTACCAGGTTTTTTAAACATATTTCCCTGAGTTTTCCAGGTTTTTTCAAACATATTTACCTGAGTTTTCCAGGTTTGCCCCATGATATGGAGTAATAAAAACGGAAGTGGTTTATTTATATATATAGTTGAAGCAACCCCTTCAATGCAAACTTACTGAACTCAAACCTCACAAATTTCCCTGACTTCCCCGAATTTTCCAAAAAAAAAAAATCGAAATTTCCTTTTTAATAGTTTTTACCAACTATTTATTTCCCCGAGTTTTCCCATCTTTGTACGAACCCTGCCTGGTATAGTGCGAACGGGCCATATGGTTTTGCATGGTAGCAGAGGTTATTCGGATTTAGAAAAGGGAATTGGAACACAGATTAAAGGCGCGAAAACAAAAGATATATTCCCTCCCTCCGTTTCTTCCCGATACTATATAGACCTATACAGGCCCTTCCGTAAATCCTGGGGATTTCTCTAGTGAATCGAGGCGAACGCGGAACAGAACCATACGAAGAAAGAAAGAAAGAATTCTCGCGCCCTGATTACATCTTCACGGAGCGGCGAAACTTTTCTTAAAGGTTATCACTCAAAGAAATAAAGCGAGAGAAAAAGGGGCCCGAATGAGAAATATATGGACAAGGAAGGATCCATGCCTTACGCCATGTTACCTTTCAAACTTATTTCACTTGCTAAGAAACCCAGATATATATAGAGAGAGCCTTTTCATATTTGCCAAGAGGGCAAGAATGGATATCACCAGCGTTCTGGCTCTGGACATTTCTCAAAGGGATTTCGGATTTCTAGGTGGGGTATATCGGCCCCACATTATAGTAAATCGTTTTCTCGACTCGGTTCAGATGTGTAAAAAAAAAACAAATGAATAGAAAAGATGCGAAGTATACAGGGTGTTTCTGATAAATTATGGAGTTGATGAAAATGTAATTTATCTAAGACATTTTACCTGATTTCTCTAAACTGTAATAAATACTTAAGGTTTTCCCCGATACTAACTAACAACCAATAATCATGAAGTAGAACACGAAACTTACATCATCAAAACATGAAACGTTGCGCGGTACCTTTTACCATCACCAAAAAAAAGGGAGCCCACTCTTAAATTTAAATTCCTTATAGGAAAAATAGGAATTTTTTTCCGGAATTATAGGATTTTATAAGAGAAAAAAAGGGTTTTTATAGGAAAATATAGGACTAAAAATGCTCTAATATAATACAATTTTGGGCTTAAACTATGTAGAAAAATCCCCCCAAAAAAAATAACAAATTGGATTTTACTTTGAAAACTCAGAAGAACTTAATTAAAATATAACATAATATAATATATAAAAAATCCTAAGCGAGCTCCACAATTTCGGTGTCTATTCAAATGTGATCTCGATAAAAAAAAAAGCTAAATTTTGATAAATTTGATGCTAAACTATACGAAAACTTCGACTAAGTCAAAAATATAGGATATTATAGGACCTTTCATGAAATTATAGAATAATAAAGGACAGGTTCAAAAATATAGGAATTTATAGGAATTATAGGACCGGTGGGCTCCCTGAGGAGCCCACTCTTAAATTTAAATTCCTTATAGGAAAAATAGGAATTTTTTTCCGGAATTATAGGATTTTATAGGAGAAAAAATGTGTTTTTATAGGAAAATATAGGACTAAAAATGCTCTAATATAATACAATTTTGGGCTACAAGAGCTCGCGTAGGATTTTTTATATATTATATTATGTTATATTTTAATTAAGTTCTTCTGAGTTTTCAAAGTAAAATCCAATTTGTTATTTTTTATTTTTTGGGATTTAAAAAAATAATAAAAAATGTTTTGTACTCACCCAAAAAATTCACTCTTGAAAGTTGATAATGGGGTCCTAACTTAGAGACCGTCCATAACATGACTTGAAATCCAATCCTAATGAAATTCTCGTGTCCCGAGAGAGTTAATTCAAAATATTCTTCAAAAACTCTATATTTCAAAAGCAAAAAGTTATATTTTCAATTCTTAAATAACAAGTTTCAACATAACATAACATAACTGTACTATATATTGATAAAGGTTAGTCAAAACTATATATATATATATATATATATATATATATATATATATATATATATATATATATATATATATATATATTATATATAGAAGCCCAAACACCATCCAAATCAAATTTCCTATCTTGTAAAATAAGTATAAGTTTGACGGGGTGAATATATTTTGGAAGTGGTATATTGAGGGGGCCAGGCAATATATATAAAGAATGAAAATACATTGAAATACATAATACACTCTTAATATAAAGGAATAGGTCAACATAAACTTTAGGGTGTTAGGCTAAACGCCGAAGTAGGTAACTTGAAGTGATATATTTCTTATGGCGTGATAAAAGCTAATTTGAGAATCATTAGTTACGGATTCTACAGCATTTTTAGCGGTAATGGATCCGATGATTTAAGGTATGAACTAAGTTCCCATTTTAAAATATTCATTCAATTAACAAGCTTAAGGCTAGAGTAGACGACTTCAAGTTATCTACTTCAGGTATAGTGTTAAAAAAGCAGTGTACTGGCAACTTACAAACTAAATCAGGCGACCAAGTGTTTTGGAGTAAAAAAAGGGGGGGAGTGAAAATATTTTGCATTCCAATTTAAAAACCTCCACACTGAATTGTTCGGAATAAAATATAAACATAAAAATTTATTTAATATTTATTTTTATTTATTTATGTGCCACTGCTTTTTTTCTGGTACACAAATCCGTCTTCCGAATTTTGGGTAAAGTTAAAAAAGAACCACCAATCCTTAAGATTGGTTCGAATCTATTCGTCCAATGGAAATTTTTAGTCAAATTTGAAAAGCAAACTGAATGGCAAATTGAAAATTTTAGCATCCTCTCTGTCTCCTCCCGTTCATCTTTTTCTAACCAAACGTATTCAGAATTCTTTACAAAAACTTGCGAAAATATGAAAAAAAAAAAGAAAAATTGAATTTTCTAGGGGCGCGGCTTTTTGGGGTTGCTTAATGAACTAACTTTATGAGTAGGAAAACTTTCGAAATTGGTTTAAATTTATATGATGAAATTTAATAAAAAAAAAATAATAAAAATGAGTCGTGGAATTAATCTTTGAAAAAGACTTATATTTATAAGAAAAAATTGTCCCTAAAAATATAATTTATTTAAATTATATATTTCTCAATAATTTAAATATGATTCAAATTGTAAATATAAATATAGATAAAATTTTCAGAAAACAGTGTCCTTTGAAATAGAAATTACATCGATTTCCCAAAAGATCATTCCCATTAATTTATGCATGCAGACTTATCAGAAATTAACACCCTGTACATATATTTATATCAAAGCCATATATATATATACAGGGTTCATACAACTTTTGGAAAACAAATTTCCCTGAGATTTCCAGGTTTTTCCCCATATACTTCCCCGAGGTTTCCATGTCTTTCCCGTATGTGGAGCATTCCATGGAGCAAATGTTAACGAAGAAGGTGGGGGGGGGGGGGTCAAATAGGACTATAACATACTAAAAGGACATCCCCGTATCTCTAATATAACCAGCGTTATGAGCCTCCAAAGAATAGTGTAATGTTAATCCTATGGAGGGAATGTTCACGTACATTTTGCTTAATTACTCTAATTACTCGGCCCCTGTTTGACGCAAATTTCCCTGATTTCCCTGAAATTTACTAAAAATTCGAAAATTCCCTGAATTTTCCCTGAGGTTTTTGTCAACTACTTATTTCCCTGATTTTTCCAGGTTTGTATGAACCCTGATACAGTCATATCAAAGCTATATATCTTTACTTCAGACTTCCATATAAAGTATTTAACAATATATATGGAATTTCGTATAAACACCTTCGAGACTTTACAAATAAAGTTAAGAGTTTAGTTTCTTATTCGTAAATATATTTAAACCCTCAAGATACTTTAAAATAAAGAAAAAACACAGGCATAACACGTGGGAATAAGGAAAACAGTATCTTACAGTGATTGAAAGACTTCAAAGTCTTGAAAACTATACCTAACCACCAAAAACAACTTCTATCTTTAAATTCATCTGAGAATTGTAGAGAGAGCTTGAAAAAAAAAACCACAACTTACGTATTCCCGTTTACAAATAAAATAAAAAATAAAAACCCGAAACCTCAAATTCAACCTCATATAAAAGAACCAAATCTACTTTGGGGTTACCATAGTAAGTCTTCCTCAGTCAATTCTATGGAGAATTTGAAACGCCGCGTCGTGTATTTTACAAAAATTCCCTTATTCCCATAAGATGAGCTTCGTTTTATTTTAAAACATTATACCATAGACTTTCTAACTCCCCTCCCCCCTTCTGGGGGTAAAAAAAATCAGCTCTGAATATTTCATGTTCCCCAAACTGTAAAGTCTAACCTTTGCTAGCATGGACCATTTTACTTTAAGTTTAACGCAGTTTCTCCATAGCCTTTAACCATATTAATAATTTTAGTATTACAAAGGCTAAAATAAAATTACTCCAGTTTGAAAATAAATTGGTCTATTCTCCAAAATTCAATTTAACTTGATACAGTTTTGAAACGCAGATAAATACGTTGGGTCTTACTATCAAGTTTGTTTGAATTCCCGTCTATATTTTAACGATTGTACCAATTGGTTTCGGTATTGAGTTAGGGTATATTGTAGAGTACCAACCACGAAGGTTATAGGTTGAAGGTTAGGTACCAATCCTTGGGTTTACATTCGAACGTGCCTTGAAGGAAGTTGCAATTGAATTAAGGGTTTGATAAAAGGAGGGGGAAGGTAAATGATAAACCAATGGTGTTTCTTTTATAAAGGGGAATAACAAGTCAAGTATGGCATCACACTTGAGGTTAGGTTATGTTGCATAAAGGTCAAAGAAGGACTTTTTCCATTAAAATTAAATATTTCAGAAAATAAAACTTAATGTTCACTCTTCCTTTTCAAAATTTAAGGGTTCGATGTTTGAAAATCGATGTTTAGTATTATTTAAAAAAAAGGGAAAATAAATATTTTGATGTGTTAACTATCTTATGATATCATAAGCTAAGTCATTCTCTGGCGTTTTTCTCTATACTATAATATAAGGAACTTTGAGTCTATATATATTTTTAATCAAGATTTATACTAGAGAAGGACGGGGGGATGCCATTCTAGTCATATTATACCATATTTGATAAGAGGGGGCGCTATAAAGAAGATATCATCGGAGGCAACGGTCCGGAAAAAGGGGATATCTCATCATACTATAGTGATTTAAAGCAATAGCTTCCACCAGAGGGGTTCGTCCGCCGTCCGTTCATCTTTTACCACCACCAAAGATATTACCACGGAAAAATATCCTTACAAAATCAGAGGGCCTATTACGTTACGTTACGCTGTCTAGGGTCTTTCAAAAGGCTGTCGGTCTTACGCTTTTGCGGTCTTTGTCTTTGTCTGGATTAATATTTCAACTCTAAGATAGTGTGATACACCCTATTTGAGGCCACGACTTGTTTTCTTTCCCAAGAATTACGCATATTTTTGAAGAGCTTCTAAAATGTCTGGATTTGACGTGTTTTATGAGGCAACATAGCGTCAAAATCCATTGATATGTTAAAACTAAGGCAACTTGTGGTTACTTTTTCCGTTGCCCTTTTTTACATAACAATTGTAGAAATTCCTCCCAATGGGAGTTGTCATAAAGAATGGTTACAAATTTATAGCTTATTGTAAGAAAAAATGTGCTATGATCAGCTTATGTATTCAAAAACAAGATAGATGCAAATAGTTTAGTATTACGGTGGGTTGTGGTAAAAGAAATAGAATAAACCGACATTATCAGTCGTCCAAACTAAACATTGAAAATAAAATAAAATTTTACTTTTGTTGACATGATAAATAAACTAAAGGAATTAATACTCTTTCTATGTTTGGTAATTTCGCGTTAATCAACTTCTGAATTATATATTTAATAAAGATATAGTGGTAAGAATGTTAAGGCTAAGCTGAAAGTTAGGGGCGACTTTTCTAGATGGGATCTTTGGTAATTGAAACAAAATGGGCGCGACGCAAAAAGATAATCTGTTCCAGGGAAAACCATGAGAAGGGGATAGAAGAATAGGATGGCCGGACGCCGCTCTTCATTACGTCATCAAGAAATGAAGATCCACCATTTAGGGAGACAAGAGAGCGGGGGGGGGGGAGAAGGCGGGTTAAGGATAAACCTCCGACTAAAGGGGACCGTCCGTAAAACGTCAATTAAAAATTCTTAGGTTAAACTGATCAAATAATTTGATTAAAGTCTTGGGAACTGAACTAAAGTGAATTGAGCTGAACTCTGGAGCTACTGACAACCCTGAACTATGGATGGTTCGAGCTAAGAATTTTTCGATGCATATAAAAATAGTACAAAACTTTAAAAGAACGTCTTGCAGTTCAGTTAGGGAACCGAATTGAACTGAACTCTGGAGCTAGTGACAACCCTGCACTATGAAAGGTTCGACCTAAGAATTTTCTCAATACATATATAAAAATAGTACAAAACTTTAAAAGAACGTCTTGCAGTTCAGTTAGGGAACCGATTTGAATTGAACTTTGGAGCTAGTGACAACCCCGCACTATGAATGGTTCAAACTAAGAATTTTCTCAAAATGCATTTAAAATAAGAACAAAACTTAACTCCAAAAGAATTCTAATTAACCTATATTTATTTTTCTTCGGTAAGGGCCCCTTATTGGGGATATAGTTTTTCTTTAAACATTGGGTAAGGGGGGGGAAGAAGAAGAAGGGGCTGACGACGTTAAGTGATCCTCGCTAATTAAACGGGGCGCGGTGGGGGAGGGGAGGGGGGTTGTAGACGAGCCGGATTAAATCTAATCAGGGTGATTCGAGATTGATAATCAAAGCGGAAACAAGTAAGCGACTCGGACGCCCTAAAGTAGAAATCTATTTAAGAGAATTGTGCGGACGAGGCATGCCAGCAAGAAGAATTTCATCGAGATGGAAAAGCAGCCCATGACCCTCCGGAGAAGAATGGAGAGAAAACTGGGATGAAGACTGAGGAGAGGAGAGGATGCTTTTCTAGAAAAGACTGAGTCTCAGCTGCTAACTGGATCGTGGGTGGTGGACTGACGTGTGTGGCTGCTGGGCGCAGAGAGAGAGTCAAGCAGCTTCCTCTTTAATAAAACGCGTGGTTTCAAGAGGATAATCGTATCACCGCGATCAAAAACCAAAAACTGATCACGAGGAGCGCGGCTTGGGCACCCCCCGCATTGGGGGGCACGTGGACGGGGGAGGGGTACATTCCGCTTCTTCGGTTTTCAATTGTTTCTGACACCTTACACGCGTCTCGATGGCTACCAACTAAAAACTCAGTTCGCATTCGACCCTGATTCAACCTCCAGACAGGGTTCATAAAATTTTCAAGGTTTGTAAATGCAATTTTAATCTATTATTATAAACTATAAGTGAAATCTTCACTGAAAGAAGTTTTCCTAAAGTGGGCCATGTGTTTTTACACGTTTTTCATGTTCTAGGAACACTGATAATTGCACTAAAAGCAGGGATTCGTGCCCATACCCAGTGGTGAACTGCCCAATTAATTTAAAACTGTTCTGAACTAATATTAGCATTAATATTTCATTTAAATCAAAATAAAGATAATAATATCAAGGGAGAAACTCTAGTACGAACTGAGACTAAAGTTAGGAGGTGTAACTATCGAGATGTATGGGATTTAACGCGAAGCGATGGCTAAATTTAGTTAGAAGGGGGAGGGGGAAAAGGGGGCGGACACTGATAGGAAGCCAGGCTTAAATTGGAGAGACAGGATAAATCGAATTTGGAGAGGCATTTTAACAAAATAAAAGGGGTTTGCTGGCATAATAGGGAAGCCAAAAGTGTTTGGGCCAGCGCGATATCCCTGCCAAGAAGAATTGGCCCCTGCCATGAAAATAGCTTTTTCTTCCGTCACTTTGTCTTTATTTCAACCGAGCAACCAACCAGTCAAAGAGACCAGCGGCTTAAACCGGGTGCCAATGGGTTAAAGTTGATTCGATATAACACACACAACCTCTCCCGCCCCGATATCCATACTAAAGCTACTAGCCTAGCCATCCCCAATGATAGGCCTTATTTATTTAATACGTGAAGTGGGTACTCTAAAACTTCAACGTACATTCAATAAACTTCGAACAACTATTTATTGGGTTACATTTAACAGGAAAAAAATTCAAATTCACACTACTTATATGAATTTTAAACTTAAAACGCTGTAAGTAAACATTTGTAATTCACCACTTAGCGGTAAAACTTGATTAAGGTAAAGTTTTCAAGTCATTTGCTATTGCCATGTTATCAACTTATCTTTCATGATAAACCATTTCAAACCCCTTATTAATTCTAACTTATTTATTAACGAGTACTTACCAAATCCCCTCCTATTTAGCACCGTTGCTCCTTGAAGAAAGGTTGGAAGTTGCAGCAGCTTTGGAACATCCTTTGTTAACTAAGATTGACCAAGGCTTAACGTAATTGAATAACCTGTAGCTGAGAGGCGGGAGGGGGTTTATAACAGAATGGGCGAAGTGTCTGATACAATAGGTATTATAAATAACTCCCTAAACCTTCACTTTCATTTATTATTCATGAAAAATTCATGAATTTAATTTAAACTAATAAATTCACTAACAATTAACTACGAAAATTCATGACACGAAATTCACGGCGCGAGTCGTGGCCCGTGGGACTGAAGTACAGTTACATTACTAGACATGGTCCACTAGATCACGCACTTTCGCAACGGATTGTTTTAAAAGGCGGGAAATTGTGCGTTTTTCAACGGGTTTAAATTTAAAAAGATTCACTTGATTTTATTTTAATTTTAAGGCTAAGAGGGCAGGATGGCGCTAAGTTATTTGGACAGAATTAAGCTAATGAAATCATAGAGGCCAAGGCTTCGAAAAGAATATAAAATATTTAAAAGATTATTGAATAAAATTAGCTCAGGAACTTAAGTGATTCAATCTCATTAGCTTAAGGGTTTTTCATCCCTCTTCATTCTCTCGGGAGCACCATTCCCCACCCCCACCCCCGCTTAGCGAGGGCAAAGACTCCAAAGAGGCTCCGGGACTCTTCAATAATCGAGTGATATCGTCTTTATAAGTCCTTGGCATTATTCGGAGTGACTCGTGGAGCCGAGAGAAGAAAAGGGAGCTGAGGAGAGAGAGAGAGAGAGCGAGTCCTTTTAAAAAGATGGTCTTAATTTCTTCGTTCGCTGTATATCAATAATACCGTTTTAAAAGAAAATATATCTATAGGCAGAGTATGTCCCGCTCCCGAGGCAGGCAGGCAGGCAGTCGAGAGGAAAAAGGAGGTTGAGAAAGTGACAAGGTCTGCTCCCGCTTCTATTCTGCCTTATTTGGACGTTTTCCCACTTAGAAATCTGGTGGCTTTTCGGCCCTGTTTACATTCAGTTCAGCACCACACCATCAACTTAGGTTCCTGACACGGGCCCACAAAAATTATGTCAATTTTCAACAGTGCTCCACTGCTCCAGCTTTAAGCAACATTTTTTTCTCTAGCCTGGTGCACAAACCTTTCTTACGTGAAGCAGACGATACTCGACAGTATTGGGGTTAGACATAAACCAATATGCAATAGATAAACAATTAAAGCACCCACTGGGATAGAAATAAAATCATGGACTGTGGTTAATTGAGTGTAAACGAAGCCTGACATTCAATGAAAGGAAACTAAAAGAGCCTGCCTCTACGCAATGAAGTACTTTTGGAAAAGCCGCCATTCAAGAACAATAGAAGACGCTTTTTCCGCCCGATCATCTCACTGCACTCTCTTGACTTTTTTGGCCCCCATGCTCCCTTTGAACAGCGAATTCAAGGGGAGCATCCAGTAGGACTGGGTCCAAACAGTAGGTCGCAAAACTGGCCTCCCCTTAACCCCGGGGCCTATCATATCGCGTGAAGAGAGAGACCCCCATTCCATTAGTAAGATGAGGAGAGTAGATTTTTCTAAAACTATTCTCTCAGGCGCGCCATCTATTGAGTACCGAATAGAAATCGAGAAAATATTCCCCAGTAGAAGAAGAAAAAAATAAAGGGAGAATCCAACAGGAGGGAAAAGTCTATTGTTCAAAGACGGTCCTGCAAACTAGCTCAACTCACTGTTTGAAAAGTTAATGAAATTACTTTTTAAAAATGAGATTTTCAGCCTTTGCTCGCCAAGGGAATTGCAAAAAAGAGATCAAATTAAAAATATATATATAGGCATACAATCCCTTCACTTAACTTCGAGACTAATAAAAAACTTTACCATTTAGGCTTATATAAATTAAATCAGAAGATATATAATAAAATACCTTTTCATATTTTCGCAGTGCGCCATGCCACGTGGTAGCGGTTCCCGCCAAATTTCAGCGCGCCACGTGGCAGCAATTCCCGCCAAATTTCAGCGCGCCACGCGGCAGCAATTCCCGCCAAATTTCAGCGCGCCACGCGGCAGCAATTCCCGCCAAATTTCAGCGCGCCACGCGGCAGCAATTCCCGCCAAATTTCAGCGCGCCACGCGGTAGCAATTCCCGCCAAATTTCAGAGCGCCACGTGGCAGCAATTCCCGCCAAATTTAAATAATCTAAAGTCACGTGTATGGCCTAAATAAAAATGTTTTACATCTAGTTAGGTTTCTGAATGATCGGATATAATAAATGACAATTATATTTAATTATAATAACGACTAGTTAATTAATTAATCAAACATTACAGATTAAGTTACACTCGTACATGAGCAGAAATTCCAAATAATATTTACATCCATATATTAAGCTTTTCATTCAATTAAAACACCATCTGGAATTAAGATGTCGTTGGTTTAAGTTATTATTATTTAATTTAAATTTACACTTATGTACACTAATATTTTCTCGTGTTTCTGGTTTAATGATGTTTAGGAATGGTATTTAATTTAATTTAAATTAAATTAGAATTATTTCACTTTTGTCGCATTGTTTGTGTTTAGAACAATTCCGATAAATAGGCAAATTAAAATACGAATTTAACGATACTTAATCCTTCTTCATCCTGGTGCTGGTCATACGGTAGATGATGGAATCACGTCCGGGGTCCATGAACCACATGGCCACGCTGATGCTCAAAACAGCCAAGATTAAGATGATGCTAGTGAAGGCGATAGTGGCAAAAGCAATTGCGAAATTCTCATCAAATCTGTAGGCCAGACGCAATCCGTTGTCTTTACTTGGTGCTGGCTGAAATGATAAAAACTCCGGTTGGGTACGATCCATTTGGGACCACAGATGGTTCAAAGATAGTAGGCCAAAAAATTGGGACGTGAAAAACAGAAGTGTCTCTCTCTCTCAGCTAAGGACGTGAAAAACAGAAGTGTCTCTCTCTCTCAGCTAAGAAACTATGTACAAATTGTTATGGAATTTGTCGTATAAAAATGGTTTCCATATTACAACTTAGCGTCTGTCGTTCAGATCCCCCTAAACGACGCATCAACCCAATCCCTAAGGGAGGGGGGTCCTACCAACAGAAAAAAAAGCCATCCCAACGCGAGTTACGCAACTAGATGAAAAGTGTCCAAAGTGTCGGCCACGGTGACAACTCAGCGCTTGCTTGTGTAGCAACGGATATATGATACAATTAGTCGAAGTGTCCAAGAGGGGTATACACACACACACGACGACTCAACAAACCCCTTTTTATACCTTGATTTCCTATAAAGAGGGGGAGGGGGTTCGATTCCCCTTGAGAGAGAAAGAGAGAGAATCACTAGCAGAAGCACGGTGCCACCAATACGGAATTGTCCTTGCTTAGAATGCCGTCTTATTAAAGGCAAACCCACGTTTAAACTCAGCTTGAACGAGGGGCAAACTTGGGGTGAATAAGAGTAAGGCCTCTCTCTCTCTCCCAACAGATTTCCTATAGATCCCCATAGACGGTGTTATGGTCATTCATCACTTCCCCGTACCATTTCAGCTCCCTCCTCCAACCTCGTAACGGGAGCAAATAAAAGAGGAAAAGCTAATGACATCCCCCCACCCGACCATCACCACCTCACCTACCTACGCGGAATACCCTTACGCCTCTCGTTGGTAAATAAGTGCTGATTAATCAACATGGATTAATTTAAGAGGGAAGGTTAATTATATGCTAAATTGGTGAAAGGTTAGCTTAGCTATTTGTCAAAAGGAATTTTACAGTTTGCATTATGCTCCATAAATTTTGATTTATAAATGAATGGGGACATGGTTTCAAGGAGTCAATAATGAGGGGTTGAGGGGTTCGTCACTAAAGGGATCGACTGCCCTTTTTCCAGTGGCTCTCAAATTTTTAAAACCAATTACTACCGTACGACGTCACAGATACTAATAGCTACAGAAACCCTTCCCCATTAATGTACTTGTAAAATTGGACAACTCTCTAGAACCAACTTCTCAGTCAGGACTTCCTCATTCTAAAAGCATTTTAAGGCCCATTATCCTCCACCCTACTCAATTACCCCATCATCGAAATCTCGATCGTCACATTATCTAACTAAGTCACGTGACAACATAATAGACCTAAAAACCTATTACCCAAAGCACCACCACCACCACCACTAGACCCCCTCAACTTCAGTAATGGTGATAAAAGGGTTGCCAACCCAAAAAGGCGGGAAACTCTAGCTGTAATACTCTAGAACAAAGGCGAGCCACGCCGTTAAGAAAGCGCGCGCAAAATGATGGATCATGTCTCTCTTCTTTCGAATCTCTACTCCTAAGTGGGTAGGCAAACATCTTCCTAAGCCTAACCGAGAGAGTATGGTCTTCACTCAATATAATGCCAAAATAGGGACTAATGACTGAAGGAAAGCAACCCTCTTAGCGATACCCCCCTAACCCTACTTTACTCCCTTCCAATAACTCCATCAATTTGCTTACAAAACAACATTGAAATAAGAACACAGCACTCTGGGTAATATGGCCATAGGGTCTTAAACAATCAAGGAATCAACGTGCCCTTACTCTTTTAAGTTTTTTCGCCTCCCCCCCCCCCTAAGTCTAAGCGGCCCTAAAGAGATTCAGTTTGGGATTTATTTCATCGTTTAGTTTATGTTCTTTCATCGAATTAGGGGGATGAAACGGAGAGATAAATGATGTAGCGATAAACAAATAGGTATGGAGATTATATTTTCAACACGTGTTATCATAAGTTCATAAGATATGTTTGATATAAGTTTGTAACTGGTTAGTGAAGTACGGAGGTCATAGATGACTGGGGCACTGTCAAAGGCTTAGTACAGACTAAATAGGAACTTGGATTAAATACAACCATAAACGGATTTATGGGATAAGAACGTTGGAGTTAGCGAATTCACTCCCCATCCTCGCATACTTTATTGAGAAACTTCGTCTGCTTATATTTTGACTCCACCCACAAATTCTGTATATAGCTACTTGTAGAGATCGAATTTGTGGGTGGAGTCAAAATATAAGCAGACGAAGTTTCTCAATAAAGTATGCGAGGATGGTACTAGAGGCTAAAGCTATGATCCGACGTTCTTATCCCATAAATCCGTTTTTGATACAACTACGTATGGATATGGCACTCCCCGAAAAACGTGGCCAACATTTGTCCCTTAAACGGGGCGCCATCTAGGGCGAGCTACAGACAAAGAGGGGGGAAATGGGCAGTTTTTAGATTTGGTGTGACAAACCGTTAGCCAATGAGAGCGCGTGTTTTTAATTTTAACCGTGGTTCAAACTCAACTGCCTGTGGCGCGTCAATTTTTTTCTTCTAATGCACGTGACTTATGACGACACTGCTTGTCACACTAAAACTATTTTCATTTTTCCTATGATTTTCCATACGTTTTGACGGGTCAAAGGCGATTGCCTTACCGAAGGCTAGAGTGCCATATCCATACGTAGTTGTATTTAATCCAAGATAGGAACTAGACGGACTGCAAAATTAACAGTGTGGTTCTCGAACTAGCTAGCATTACGAACTATGGGTGTCATACTTATGGAAGGAACATATATTATAAACTTATGGTGTTATTAAACGGATCTTGCCTTAACATGTAAGATTGAGATACAGAGCTCATTTATTTATTTCATTGGAAGAGACAGAGGCAGTTGAAATTAATTTCAAACGCCACATTTTTATGTTTTTTTGTCTGTTTTTGTGATTGTTTTTGACTTTTGAATGATTGAAAAATATTTTAATTTTCTCTGAAAGGTTTTTTATGCGAAGTATTTGCGACTTTTAAGGGACAGGATGTCACTTTGTTTGTGTTAAAAGTATGTGTTTCTTTGAGTAATTAATGCATGCATTGTGTCAATTTAAATTTAGGTGTATAATAAATTAATTTTTGTTAATTAGCTGTCCCACAAAATTCAAAATTTTTATAATATTTGACATGCCAATCAAAACGCGAATTTTATATCTCACCCATAGGTTTAACATTGGCGAAAACGGGATTTAATTTATTTAATTTCACTTAAAATAATTAATTTGTCAACTAATTAATATCGCTAATGTATAAAGGTTAATTGTATGTATATCTGACTAAAGTTTCATAAATATAAACCGCTTTAATTCCGAGATAAACGAAAAAACATGAAAAGGTACTCACAGTAGTTGTAGCGTCTTCCAAAAGTTCGCGGGTTTTTCGAATTAGAGAAGCTGGTGGCGACATCTGGCTGAAGACGGTCACAACTGCCTCATTATCATATACCTCATTCATGGTGTTTACAGTCTGTAATTATAATTAAATAACAGGAGAATTAAATTAAAATGGCAAAATATTATTTTAAAATAGCAAAATATTATTTTAAAATAGCAGAATATTTTTTTAAAATAGCAAAGTATTTTTTAAAAATAGCAGAATATTCTTTTAAAATAGAAAAATATTATTTTAAATAGAAAAATATTATTTTAAATAGCAAAATATTATTTTAAATAGCAAAATATTATTTTATAATAGCAAAATATTATTTTATAATAGCAAAATATTATTTTAAATAGCAAAATATTTTTTTAAAATAGCAGAATATTTTTTAAAATAGCAGAATATTTTTTAAAATAGCAGAATATTTTTTAAAATAGCAGAATATTTTTTAAAATAGCAGAATATTTTTTAAAATAGCAGAATAGTTTTTTAAAATAGCGGAATATTATTTTAAATAGCAGAATATTATTTTATAGTAGCAAAATATTATTTTATAGTAGCAAAATATTTTTTTAAAATAGCAAAATATTTTTTTAAAATAGCAGAATAATTTTTTTAAATACCAGAATATTATTTTAAAATACCAGAATATTATTTTAAAATACCAGAATATTATTTTAAAATAGCAGAATATTATTTTAAAATAGCAGAATATTATTTTAAAATAGCAGAATATTTTAAAATAGCAGAACATTTTTTAAAAATAGCAGAATATTTTTTAAAAATAGCTGAATATTTTTTAAAATACCAGAATATTCTTTCAAAATACCAGAATATTCTTTCAAAATACCAGAATATTTTTTTAAAATACCAGAATATTTTTTTAAAATACCAGAATATTATTTTAAAATACCAGAATATTATTTTAAAATACCAGAATATTAATTTGACACTTAAAATATTCACATTAGTTAAAATTATATAGTTAGTAACATACCTCAGTTATTATTTGCTGTGTTAACCTAGTCCCTTCTTTGGCTTGGAATGAATCACTACCATATTGAGAAACAATAGAATGAAGACCCTTAAGTTGAACCCAATAAACATCAGGAATGCCATCAACAATAGCTGCTTTGTTTTGACGAAGCTACAATATTAAATTAATATCATTATAATTATAAACCCTGATAAATTTAACTTTCCTAATTAAATTAAATTAAATTATCTTACAGATTTCAAGAGCAGTTTAACAGTTTCCAACTCAATCAGGAAATCAGCATCCTCAGTTTGGCTAATATTAAAAGTACCATCATTAACAGGTCGACTCAGTTCAACATCATTTAACGCCAATTCTAATCTGGCTTCTCTCTCGGCTGGAATTTCACTCATCAAAACTCTTTCTTCAGATTTTGGGGCATATAACTGAAAACAAAAATTAATTATCTTTAATCTTAATTAACTTTAAATTTGTGTTAAAAAACATACCTCATCTGAAGCATCTAATTTTAAAACAATAGGGCGACCTTCGGGGGTATTTTCATACCGGTGAATAGTTCTAAAGGCCAAGAGGTCGTATTGACTATCCAAGTTACCCAACTGGAAGGTAATTAAGGATTATAATTAGCTTAATTTAAAGTGTAAGGTATAGATTTAAAGTGAGAAACTTACATTTTCAAGGGGGAAAGTTGTTCCTTCAGTTTTAAAATCCATATTTTCCGAGACTCCGATGATATCAAAGACAAATATTGCTTCTGGTCTTTGGAAAGGATTTACTGGTGCTAAACTTTGCCATTTCATATCCTATTTAATAGATTTTAAGTTTTTAAATGTTAATTTAAGATTATTTCATAATTTTAACATTTAATTCAAGATATTATTATTATTAAAGATAATTTAAAAGTACTTACAGGATTAACAGTGAAGGCTAACATTCCACTTAATGCATTGGCCGCATCTGTTGATCTCAAGGGTTCAATGGAGTTAAATTTAATGCCCTTAGGAGCATATGGAACGTGAAAGTTATCATCTGCTTTCAGGATTAACGGAAACGCTGGTAAAAAATAATTATATTTAATTTAATTTAAAGTAACATAACTTAAACGCTGCAAAACAATTATTAACGCCTAAGCCTTGGCTACTAAGGGTGACTATGTCACCTATTTAAAGTTTTAATCATATTCTGGGACTAAAAAGCTTAGTTTTAATATTAATTTAGGTAGAACCACTAATATTTTATTAAAATAAACATAATATATGTTCAATAATTACCTAAAAAGCAGATATTTAGTAGAATTGAAAGACCCATTTTCGGTTTCGTCTAAATCTCAGAAAGAACCCGGCGATGCTGCTACCCAAAATCATGTGATTGGATTTCTTTATCGATGAAGTACTTAGCGCCACCTATGGGAATGTTCAAAACACGTCTTTGGCGCGAAATATTTAAAAAATTAAAAAAAAACGTGACTTTTTCAAGTTCAATATATAGAAATACTTTAAAGTTTTTAACAATTTATTTCAATAATTAACAATGTTGTAAAATGTGCGTTAGAAAGCCTGTATTGAAATACATCGTAAAACTTGAAACATATTGTAAGTTTCGCAAGGAAAATTAGACCAAAAATAGGTCAAAGTATCTGTACACGTTGTACGAAAAGATTAGCCCAATTTGTTGTAAACTAAGGGTAAAAATTCCACTGCAGAGACGGAAGAGAACAGAGCGGAAAAAGATATAAAAAGTAACAAAAAAGATAGCAATGACGAAAGAGAGAGAGAGAAAGAGAAGTCGTCATTTCTCGGCAGGAGCAGAATCGTCTTTCGACGCTCGTTTAGAAACGGAAGTCAAAGTCTGGTTTCTATTTCTCGCGGGACTTCCGGTCGGAGTCTTCCGAACGACGGGGAGAGCTCTTCCGGGTACGGAAAGGAATAATTCCTTTCCCCCGTTTTCCCCTGGGCCTCCAGCGGCGACATAGTTCAGAGATCGTCCGCTAGAGACCGCGTCGGAGGCGCGGTTGGGATGAATCGGGGATCGGGATGCTACGCTTGCAGAAGTCGGAGCCGGAGAGATCCCGGAGGAAGATGCCAAAATGGAAAACTCATCGTCGGCTGAGATACAAAAACTCCCGCCGCGACTGGCTCCTTCCTGGGAGATGGAGATGGTGTTTTCCAAGCTGGCTGGACTGTTAGCTGGACGCACGGAACTAGCTCTCGAAGTTCCAGCTCGCGAAACTGGAGCCTTTAAAATAATTCAAGGAGAAAAATCGAATCTAGAACTAAATTCTAGCACAGTAGGCCTATTTCCTGAGGGAGGAGGGGCTAGGAAAAAAGGCGGGAAAAGTTTCAATAGTTAAGGCAAAAGCTAGACCAAATAAATCCTTTCCACGGAAAATATTTATTGTTATATTTGTACTTAAATACGCGTCATGTTCCAATGCCACGTTGAACCTACTTCTAGGTATAATTGCCTTCACCTAAAATAGAAGTTTCTCGTGTGCTTTGATATAATATACTCCTCTGAATTTTAACATCGCGTGCTGTGTAGTGTAGTATGCTAGGTTACTTTCAAAACTCCATTAATTTTTCAGTTTTTTTTTCCCTTGAGTAAAAGTAAGTCTAAAGGAACGACCTCTACAAGGCTTAAGTATAAAGAAACAAAGGCTTAGGTCTACTGTTTCAAACATTGTAGATAAACAAAACTTTTATCGAAAATTCGGTGCACACGAAGGAGCTGAAAGTTAAGGTCAATTTCGAAGCGAGGCGTTTATCGCGTGCGGCCCCAGTAGTGTATTTCAAGGATATTTTTCAATAATAAAGAAAAAAAGGGAGGAAACGTAAACGCGACTTTATAGTTATCGCGTTGGGTATCTGGATCAAACATAGAAACCACGAAAATAAGTCATTAGTGCCTGACAGAATCATTTTAAGGTTTCAGTGCTAAAAATATACTTGTGGTGTGAACTCACGAGGTATCGTTTCCATTGCATGGAACATCTCATTGGCATTTGAAGCGTGATTCTTTCCAGAAGTTGTCTATTTTCGCGCATGCGTTGAATCAGTTCTCGTTTGCGTTTTTCTTCGTTTAAGCTGGAATGACGCAGACAACAAATCTTTCATAATAATAATTATCCCCCACTAGCATTCCACTCCGAAAATATTTCCGCCATTTTGGGGGCAATTCTAAAGCAACATTCCCCTGCCCTTTCCTAATATTTCAAATTATTCGAAACAAAAGCTTATGGATATTTATTAAAAATAAATATCTATATCCATCTATTAAATTCTATCATTAATAAAAATTAGAATTAAATATAAAACTTCTTACCTTTTCGATGTATAATCATTTCGGGAATCGGTCCATCCGCCTGAACGCATAATATCCCTCATTCTCGTAAGTAGACGGGCATTTTCTCTCCTAATTTCTTCATTCCTTCCTTCCTCTAGACTGAGTTGTTTCAACTTAACATGTAAATGAAGGTAGGTATTTGGGGCACGAGTGTCAACGCAAGGTACGGCGCTAGACACCTACAACAAGATAAATGAAACGAAAAATTCTTGAATAATTTTAAAACACCTCATATACATTTACAACAAAAGTTATCAATCAATCAAATAAAGTAGCTAATGTCATAATTTAAATTCCACAAAAATAAACACGTAATCTCTCTTAGAAATTATAAAAAAAATTTATTTTTAGGTATTCGGGAGAAAGCAACTTACAGGGGAAACAGTTCCCATGTATTCTCTACCAGCCCCTGTAGAAATGTTTTTACTGCTGCACCGCGGTGTTCAGGGCAAAGCCATCTTACTTTCATTGCTTTTCGGGATCACTTTTAAAATAATCTAATCATAGCTTGTAAACGGTGACCCGGACGCCAAATTTTCATAGAACATTTTCGACTCAAAATCGCTCAAAGAACACCTTGAACCACATAAATTCTCACAAATATCTCAAAAACATGATGTATAACAACATAATTGTTTCAACTAAAAAATGATCAATTTATACTCTACTTTGATAAACCTATAGCCCAAAATTATATAATCATTTCTTAAAGTGAAATACCTGGCCATATACCTTATGATAAAAATAATATCATCGAAATGGGGGTGGTTGGGATAAGAAGAAAAATAGTTTCAATTAGCCTAAGAGATTGGATATTGGTAAAACTAAAAAGAGAAAAACGAAAACGATCTCGTTTTCTCTTTCTTTCTGTCTTTTTACTCCGGGATATAAACTGAAAGAACTTCCGCTCGCAGCCACTAAAGAAAAATCCGATAGAGATTCTATTGATCCGGAAAGATTGCGAGGGAGAGAAGAGATAACGAGAGGTTCGACACTAGTTGTTGTTTTACTATAACGTTTGTGTTCGATCAGTTTTTGTGTACTGTACAAATCACCTTATGTTTACCAGTCATTTAGTAAAGGTAGTGAACAAATAAAACGGTGTTTGCGGGCGTCGTTTTAATAATCAAGGCTCAACAGATAAATGTTGCTCGAGAAACGATTTACCTTTTCCATTCATAAATCCCGTATAAAGTTACGATTTAGCTGAAATTCGCGCATAAAATCATTCATTCAGATCATTTTCCTACAGAAGGGAGTGTGGATCCTCTCGTAAGGAGAGATAGAGCTCTGGAAGAGTTAGCAATTGGAAAGAACGGCCCCGTGGAGAGGAGGAGGGAGGGAGTTTGGATCGAGAGACAGATCGGGGGAGTGCATGGTGCGACTAAGAAGAGGAGCAAAAGAGTATTATTTACTTGTCTTCGATGTTTTTCGAATCGTTCTCGCTGCCATCGCTTTTCGAGAAGTTTACAAGGCGAAGCGAAACAAGGCCGTTGTTTAGTCTGCATGGCCGCTCCCGTTAAGAAGGACTGACCAAATGCAACTGGTCACGCCTCGTACCACTCTCACCACTGCACGACGACAGAGCCATACCAAGCGACGGAACGCTCGCTCGCTACAGCCTGCCACCGACTTTTGCGTTCCATTAAGGATTTTATTCCCCCCAACCAACCAAACTTCGCATGCATTTTTTGAAATGGAGTATTAAACATCGGATATGAAATAAAAACAATCGTACTGTTAATTGAGAGTTGAGACTTGGCCCAAATCCAGCCAGGTCTTTGACTAAGCCTCCCAAGAAAGTTTAAGCTAGGAGTGTTACGTACAAAATTCCTTTGTTCTTGTATAAACGCACATATTTAAACAATTCAATAATAAGAAAGTAGGCCTAGCTTTAGTATCGACTCCCATATTTAACCCTCCGTGGTACAATTTCTCCGAAGCCAACCAACTCGCGCGCGCCCTGATCTAAAAATCGAAAAAAAACCGGTTCGCACGCGATTACCCCGTAATAATAAGATTCCGTCTTCCGGAGAAAAAGGGAAAACCCGGAGCCGGAGCTAGCGACCTCGGCCTGAGAGCAAGAGAGAGGGAGAGAGAGAGAGAATATATATCACTAATCGCCACACGCTCCCCAAAAACTTTTCCCCCAACCAAGGCTTAACTTCTATACGGATGGCGCCACAGTCTCAGTCGCTTTTAAGTCGCGCTATCGCAAACTAGAGTTTTTGAACCTGGTCCCGCTGATGCAGTCGACCTAATTAACGCTGGAATCGCGTTTTCAAAAGAGAGGCGTTCTAATTCAATGGGCGGGAATAGTTCGCCGTAGTTTTTTTTCTTTTTACTCTTTTCACTCTCCCCTCTATCCTTTTTTTATCGACTTTATAAAACCATTGTCGAGAAATAAAGAATACGAAAAATAAAAATCCGTTCAAAGAGTTGGAAAAAGAGAAAAGTTTGGCGTATGCGTGGTTGCAGGCTCGAAGACCGATGACAACTAGCGCCCGTTTCCCGCCTTCCCCAACCAACTACCCCCGCTGCATTCTTCCAAAAAACAGAAAAAAAGAAAAAGGGGTACTGATGACAAAAACATGAGTTTTTAGGCGTAAATTCCACGCCTACTTGTTTTCCACTCACGCTGCTCTGTTGTCAAACATTGTGTTGAAACGTTTTAAATCGTTATTTTTACGTTTCTTTGAAGTTCATAATCTGCACGTACAATTGAATTATCAAGGTTAATTTAAAGTTTAAACATCCCGAGGTTTGAGTGAGGCGAAATTGGGTACAGAAAACTATTTAATACAACGTTCGGTCTTTACTATAATACTCTATGAACTACAACGTCATTCATTTTAGCTTTTGGAGAGATGTACGCCCCCTCTCAAAACTGCCTATATTATCGACACCTCAAAATTGACGCGTGAAATTATCTATAACTTTATTACATTGTACAATCAAATAAACAAATCATACTATTACCTTATCACACACGCAGAAGCGTGAATAGAAACACTAGAAGCAGTGGTGCGAATCTAATGAATTTTCTTCTTCCCCCCATCGTACTACGCTAAGCCTTGGTCGTAATATTAGTCCCAATGGTAGCTATCCACCCCATATTCACACTCAGACAGAGAGAGTGAGTGAGAGCTAAGCCTAAAAAGGCCTAACCCAAAACCCAAAGTTGACCTTTCTTTTAGGTTTAGAGGAGGATGTAGGCTTCATGACGACACTTGGTGGCGCTATCGACGCGCTGCATCCATGAACACGCCCTCTTCCGTTGGCATTCCTGTTTCCCCCCCCCCTCTCACTGATTTCACGCGCTTATACTCGCATGTAGACGACCCCTGAAACCAATACCCTCTCTCCCTTCTCTTCCTCTACACCCCGGGCCCTTATCGTTAGAGAAGAACCAAAGAAAATGTATTTTGAGGAATGGAAACTACCCATAAGTCCACTCAAGTGTTTTGTAGAGACTAATGGTGGTAGAGAGGGGTGTAGACTGTGTATCCCTCCCCCTGGGTGCTGCGGCACGCTTTTCTAAGAGGGGATACTGTATGATCCCAGTAGGGGGATGACACTGAGCTAAGAGATAAAAGGGGTAGTGCCCATTGAGTTTCCTTTCTATTCACTGGGTATATTTTCCATGATAGAGAAAGGGCGTCTATCGAACCGACGTCTCGTTCCGGATAATCGGGAGAAATAGCGATATCTAAACTCTCCGGCGCGTCAGGAAACTGGGTATCAGGCCGAGTTTGATAATCAGCCTCTATAGAGATTGCCTTAACGCCTACATTAGTTTCTAGAGTATTCTTAGATTGACGCGGCCCGTTCAATAGAAGAATTTTTTTATACACATATATTTTGTTGCATGAGGATCAAATGATGTAAGCTAGATGTACGAGAGGGAGATTGTTTTTTGAGTTTCCTAGGGGTGTTCAGGCTTCTACTACGCGAAAACATCCAGCGTCTCAATCGTTTACCACTTCTAAGGAAAATATGATAATAGGTTCTTATAGTTTCTAAAATATTTTGTGGATTTGAAACTAATTAATACTATTTTTTTAATTACTGCGTATTACTCGTTGTATAATGACAATTAAAACATTCTCTAGTCACTCAATTGTTTTTGTAGGCTAAGCCTTATCAAATCTAATATTAATTTTCAATCATAATGATTTTCTCTCCTACAATACAAACTTGCGAAACACCTCTTTTGTTTAGTTAATTATCCGTAAACTTATTCAATTACAAATTACACACTCCCTACCCTAATATCGGCTGAATTCTTAGCCGCTTGCCAGTTAGTTAGTTCTTGAGTCGGATCCAAAGTCCGAACTGGGAATCTTATATCTGAAATAATAATATTCGCTGACTTTTAATACGCCGGAGGAAAGTACCAAAATAATGGGGAGCATCGAGCGAGCGGTGAGTTGTAAAAGAAGCGTAAAAACGGGGAGCGCGTGGAAATAGAGGTGTCGGACATTTACCCATTGGAAGCCAAAGTTTCAGCTTAAATAAATTTTCTATGATTTTGAATTAAATAGGCAAGTACGCGACACCTTTTTATAGTTAGGCCCTCTAGCTGGTCTCTTGGACTTAGTCCTAGTTCTTTCCCTAATAATAACAAGGTTCTGGCGCGCCTGTTCTCGTTTCATTTCGTTTCGTAGTTGGCGCGTCGGTCGTCCGCTGGCTGGCAGCGTGCTCAAAACGCGCGCGCGTTTTCTCCCTTTTTACTTTCCCGCCTTTAATTGCGCGCGGGAAAAGCCGCGAGGAATAAATTATACGGGCTCCTCTATCCATTACTTCTCTTCCCCCCCCTCATCTGCCTCCTTATCCCTAACATCCTTCTCCCACCCCCATCTATTTCAAATCCCTCTCTCGCGCCCGCAGCTAAACTCCCGAAAAGAGTCGACCGCCGCCGCTATACCACTTTTCCCGCTCTCTCTCTCTCTCTCTCTCTCTCTCTCTCTCTCTCTCTCTCTCTCTCTCTCTCTCTCTCTCATGCACCCTCCCCCCGCTCTTTTCCGTATCGCTAATCTTATACTGACGTGGCGACGACGATACGAGAAAATTCAGGGTGCAGCAGAGGGTGTTTTATCTTAGAGAGAAAAGCGTGTATATAAAAAAAGGTCGTACTTAGACAACAGCGTCGAGAACATCTACTACTACTACACGGAATACAATGGTTTAAATGTATGGGTTTCGCTATTTTCTTAGGCGAACCCTATTTTTGTATTTATTCCAAATAAAAATACTTGAAAGTTTCGAGAATTGGAGGCTAAAAAATAAATATTGGTTGTTCAAGACTGTGTTTTTAATAAATTGCATTGTTTTAGTAATATGAAAATTATGTAAGATACTACGTTTTTGCTTTCATATTTGACAAGCGGTGGAAATAGGGAAGGAAGTGCCGATATAGGATGCGTATAAACTGAAAAACAAAAAAGTCCACGAGACTGAGACTGCGATACGGCGCCGACACGGAAACTTTGGACTCTCTCTCTCTTTCTCTATGGCTTATAAAGCCTTTTTCTTTTTTGGCGCGTCTTGTTCATTGATATACGCTGCTGGAAGCGTTTGTAATTAAATATAAGACAATCTCGCACTTTAGCGAGCGCGAGACGGATCGAAAAATGCGCACGCTCTATTATGACAGATTTTAACGTCGTCTGCATCGAAAAAGGATAGACTTTCACGCCTAATTGATTTTTCTTTTTATTATTATTTCTATTCATGAGCGTGTCTTTGAGACACGTTACAACTTTTATCTGCGCATGATAGAACATAGCTACGAATGTTAAGTTCATGGACATGCATTGCACCGTAAAACCTGTTGAACACGGAGGGAGAGTTGAACTGGTCTGTAATGAGCCAGCCATGATCTACATGGGGCGCAATTTATTCCCATATGATAAATACTCCTCCATAATCCCTTCATAGATATTTCATGTTTTCAGCTCTTGGGTGTCACTTACATGAAAAGGCCGTTCCGTTTTGAGGTGGGGGGGGGGGGTTGAAAGCAGCCAACAAACTTTCCCCTTCGTTTCCCCCCTACTCTCTCTCTCTCTTTCTCTTCCGTTCTTAATCTGTCACCAAAGAGGCTTTACGCCGTTTAGCTTTAAAGAAAAAGAAATAAAAAAGAGAGAAATAAAAAGGCCCGGACGGACTGGATTCCGAAAATGAGTTTTCGACCCAAGTTGATTCCTTTCCTCTTTACCCAAACGCCCCCTTCTCTCCCTCCTCTCTCTCTATCCCTACTTGGCACACGTATAATTTCGCTTCGTCTCGCTCTGACGTTATAGCGCTAACCCTAACCGCTTATGAAAGTGGATGGGCAAACGAGTGAAAAGTGAAGAATAGTATTGGAGCAAAAAGCACGTATCTCCAGTTATTTCATTACCGTATCTAAAACCCGATCAAATTAATACTTATTTAACCACTTTAAAACAATTTCTTTGAAAGAAAAACGCTAGTAAAAGTCGTATATGGTGTACCATCTGGCATGGAAACTTCGAAATTAGCATATTTCAATCGGCATTCTCGGGAGAGGGTAATTTGGCCTTGAAAGATTAGATTAACACTAAATGGTACTATAGTAGATAGGGGAATACGCTGAGTGTTAATTCATAGTTCCCCTTGATAAAAGAAACTTAATTTCACGTTTCTACCAACATGTTTTGGGAAAATTGGGCAGTCGCTCACTTTGAAGTATGAAGTACAAATAAAAGAAAGTTTTGTTGGTCTTAGGTTAATTTTGATAATTTCATTCAAGAATAAAGATTTAGGATTTACGTCAGTAGTGAGAAAAGGGGGGTTCTAACTCAGGAACCACCATGTTAAACCTATGGGGTTTTCCAGAGTACCACCATGTTATTTCCCATAGGGAACCCATATGGAACCCATAGGGAACCCATATGGAACCCATGCTATGTATTTTCTATGACGTCCTCGTTTTTTTTTTTTATGACGTAAAGATCGGGGGGGGGTGTTAGTGGTAAAATGGACACGTTTGATTTCCTGACCTATAAAAACCAAAATGTGGGTTATTTAAGTATTGAAGGAGGGAGGGGATGTGATTTAAAAAGAATTTTTTTTTACGACGTAAAGATCAGGGGGTGGTGTGAATATGTTGTGTCTGGGCAGTTCGATTTCCTGACCTATAAAAACTAAAATGCGGATTATTTTTTAAAGTATTAGAGGAAGAGGGGATGTGATTTAAAAAGAATTTTTTTTTTACGACGTAAAGATCAGGAGGTGGTGTTAGTGGTAAAAAATTAGTCGAATATGTTGTGTCTGGACAGTTCGATTTCCTGGTCTATAAAAACTAAAATGTAGATTATTTTTTAAAGTATTAGAGGAAGAGGGGATGTGATTTAAAAAGAAAAAACCCCTCTGGGAATACAAGACATAAGAAAATTTATCTCGTGATTATGTATAAATACCATCTTACTCGAGAAAATGGGAAAATTTGTATTTACACTACAAACGTTGAAATGAATACGTTGGAAGTTGTTAAGCTCTCTCAAGAAGCGATTATTCCAACTAGAGGGTCTGCAAATTCAGCCGGACTTGATTTGTATTCTCCTCGAAATTATGAAATTCCTGCTCAATCAACTATGTTGATAGAAACAGATCTTCAAATACGTGCTCCTTCAAATTGCTACGTCCGCATTGGTATGGTTTTAATTCCCGAACCATCATCCTAAAAAGGGGTGTATTTTTAAAGTTAATTAAATTTTTCAGCCGGACGTTCGGGTTTAGCGTTGAAAAACTCAATTTCCATCGGAGGTGGAGTTATAGATCGAGATTATACTGGTAACGTTGGGGTTATCTTATTTAATCATTCAAACGAGATGTTTATCGTTGAGAAGGGAGATCGTATTGCTCAACTCATTTGTGAAGTTATTGTGTCCCCTGTTTTGTTAGTATGTGAGGTAAAACTACGCGTTTTCAAAACAACTTTATATTGGAGTATAACCTTATTTTCTTCCCTCAAGTCTCTTGAAATGACCGCCAGAGGGATGAACGGTTTCGGCTCAACTGGAAAATAACGAATTTAAATTCATACGAGAATCGAATAAAAAAGCGTCCCCCGTTTTTTTTTTATGATGTAAAGATCGGGAGGTGGTGGTGTTAGTGGTAAAAAAAAAAAAACTTTATGTACCACTTAATATTAATTATCTGCAAAACTTGTAATGTGTTAAATAAAGACAAAAATATTTCAATCAAATTTGTTTATTTTGGAATATGAATTACAAATTTGTTTTTACTTTAAAACTAAAGATAAATGTTCGTGGTAAAAGCTGTCCGGGGTTTTAATATCATTCATTTGTCGCATCACCCAAAGTAAGTAATTATCCACGTGCAATTTCGCCTTTTCCTCCAGAAGTTGCGACGGGCTGGGCATTTTGAGGGTTTCAGCTATGGTTGCATTAAGTCCATGACCCAAACGACTGAAAATTTCTCCATCTCTGATATTTTCGAGAATGATGGTACTTGCGGGGCGAATAATTTTTCCAATTATTTCTTCCTGATCTCTGTACTCAAAATCCCTCGTCCGAATCATCTTCTCATCAAATGGAGGTCTTTGTTTCGTTATTCGAGCAATTTTTCCTTTCTCACTCGTTTCATGTTCGAAGTAAATGGTAAACATACATGGCATTTGAAGACAATAGATTACCATGTACTGGAATTCATTTCTCCCCTCAAAACGTGTGTATGTAACGATGTAATGCATTTTTCCCGAATGAATTCGAAGCGATAGAGTAGATGGTTCTTATAACAAAATCTAGTAATCAACGACGCTTTACGGTATTTTTTTTAAAACATTTAAAACTTTTTAGTATTTTATAAACGTAATAACAAACTAGAATATCGTTTAAAACAGGATATGTTGTATAGGATTTAATAATCCGTTTCAGACTCCACCCTTTCTGCATTTTATGAATGAAATCAATTGAGTATAGTCCGCATGTTGAAGATCTAAAGTCTTGAATTTGTTTATTTTGTATTTGAAACTGACGCGCTAGATGATGTATTTTCAAATTGTACGATTCGGGTCCTAACCCAAAACTATCGAAAAAAATCGCTTTTCCCCCTTTTTTATTAGATTTGACACCCAAGCTAATCCAATGTTGTCCAGGCTGATCACTCGTTTGATTGTTAAAAACTATATAGTAATCACCTTTCCTTTTTTTAGCGATGAAATTGGAAGGGAAAACCCCGTAAAATTTTCTACCGCAAATTTTGGAAAGAATAGATTCTAGCTGCAGGGTATCCATTTTCTTTCCTCAGTTATGAGGGGTTGTCTAATTATACGTAATACCTCTGTCCCTGGATATTTTCAATGTTGATTCGAATTCGGAAAATAAAATGACTGTTATATTGTCAGTTAAAGCCGCTTTAAATTTTAAAAGTAACTGTAAAGATCCTGTCTTAATCGGCTCTAAATGTTCCAAACCCCCTAGTTCATCGGCGGTTAGAGGGATGACGAAAAATGAATTTCCACTAACGTATTCGTCATATGTTATATTCGATCCGGAATTAATATTATAATTATTAGATCCCGTGAATAAGCTGAGATATTCTCTATGATATCTTTTCTCAGCGAAGTTCGGGGTAAATGCGGGGGAAGGATACCGACGAGTATCTATTATACACTCTAAGTGAGTGAGACCGAAATGTTCGAATGTGTAAGGCGAGGTGTGTATATTACCATTAAAATTAGTGGACTTACACATTGCGACAATTAATCTGTTGGGTAGGGTACCATTATACACCATGTCTCTGTACGTTTCGATAGTCCCCTGAGGTAGAGTGAAAAATTTGACCTCACTGCGGTTTAGGTTATAGACAGCCGGTCTATGTTCTAACGTTAACATGTGTCCGAGAACCAAATCGGGGTTTAATTTCCATTTTTTAACATATAGACTACTATCTACAATTTCGATTTTATATTGATCGTTATTGGTTGAGGGTGTCATTAAAACAAACTCATCGGGGTTTCGATTAAATTTTAATCGAAGCGAAACCCCATTTAATAGGGCTTTATTCATATTGAACAGTTCATGGTAAATTGGACCGAAGACAGTTACAATTTTCGACTGAGATATAGTTTGCATTCTCCTTTTTAAACCGTTTGAGGTGGTAGAGTTAAAAAGGTTGTCAATATCTAAACCTTCATTTTCATGTGTATATAATCTAGTCGACATTTGAGTTCGTTTGGTTTCTCTATTGAAATTGAGATGATCTGTTATATACCCTTTATAACTATACGTCGGTAGACCACTACTCAAACTGACCTCATTCAAGGCTACATCTAAATTAGAAAATAAAGCGGATAGACAATTGTTAACAGTAACCACTTTAGCATCGTTAGGAAGGTTATCGCCGTCGGCTTTAACTACCTTAAAGCTTACTGATAATAAAGTATCATCTAATTTTAGATAATGATCGGCTGAACCATGAACGAAGAATTCTAACGGAACTCCGGCGGTAAATGAATTACTCAATGGTTTTATTAAAACGCATTCACTCGCGTCCAAACAATTATTTGTAGCCGGTTCGGAAAAAAAATCGAGCGAGCTCATGAGTAACGTGGTATTATTGGCCATTTTTGTTTTTTAATCCAAGTAGTCTGGAAGACGTCTGGTTCTTTTTCTCTTAGGATTAGATGTGGTGCTACGACGTTTTTTTTTTCTTTTATATACGCCCTTCCCGGATTGAAGATTATTTATAACATTCATCCCTGATTCTTTCAATCGTTTAACAGCGGCTTCTTTGAAATTAGCGCCCTCAGCCAAATCCCCTAACACATTCGAAGTAGCACGTAGCGCCTCATTTTTTAAAACTCGACCAATAGGTTTGTATATGGGTTTTAAAAATGAAAATAGTGATCGAAAAACCGAACCGAACGAACCACCATGTTGATAATACGGTACGGAACTAAAATATGGCAAATCTCCCCCAGTCTGGTTGTTACTATTATGGTATCGTGAAAAGTATATTATATAAGGATTGTCGCTAGAATCCATTATGATTTTTATGTACCGAACACACTATGAGTCATTCATGAATTAAATAGGTTTATGGGAAGACAAGCCTATTTATATTCAAGAGGAAGGTTTTTTTCTTATGTGGAGTTTGAGAATGGTTTTGCCCTTTAAGAATTTTAGAAAGTCACCGTAACTAGTTCTAATATTGATTTCTATAGCTTCGAAAGAATTACATTTTAAGGGATAATAATCGGGGAAATCATAACTTTTCACTAAAACCTCCTCTCTTTCGAGATTTCGCGGGATGGGGACGGTCCGTAAAATTGGAGCCATTGTTGAAGCGTACAGGCTTTCTTCGACTAGAGATGAGTAAATTAGGAAATTTTGAATACCGGATCGTACATCGTGTACCCGGTTTGATCGAATTAGACCTTCGAGTTTCACGTTAATCTGATCTGAACTGAAACCTAAAATGTACGCCAAATTAGGGTGTGATTCGGGGAATTTTATAGAGACGGGTTCGCTAGTAGCTATCCGTGTTTTCCCATCATACGATTTAGATATTGTTACTTTATTTCTAAATTCACGGGGAATTACCTGGATCATGGAGTTATAAATCTCTTCTATACTAACATAGTAGCCGGGTGTGATATTGAGTTCGAGAGATTCGTCTATGTGGGAAATTTTCTGCGTTTCGCAAATTAATGACGTTTCGGAGTCTATAATTACCCCCGGTTCCATGTCCTCAACATGCGGTAATTCATCAGACCTAACTATCCCCCGAAATACGACCCAACCCTCATTATCCTCTTTACTTTTAAACCGTAATAATTTAGCCAATTCAGGACTAAATTTAACCAAAACCCCATTTGAAACTTCAATTTCAGCGTACATTTTCATTATAGTTTTAATCTCTTTAGAATTCGAATCTGTAGTAAATCTTTTACTTTCAAAAAGTCTAAAATTGAATCGTCCGTCGGAATTACTGTAGCCGAGATTGTGAAGCCATTCCTCTAAAAGTCTGTATAATTCATACCCCCCCGCGGACCGTTTACCTTTCCCAAATTTTTCCCAGTCCATGACGTGTGTTGAGGAATTTTCAATAACTTTTTCAGATGAAACTAAGTGAAAATGGGTACAGTCATCCGGGACATTTTCATATTGCAAAGGCATTATCAACTCTTTCAACCCACACTCGTAGTTCCCGTGTAAATGTATTTCTTTTGGTAATAAAATCTTAAACTTACTACTAGAATTGTCATTGAAAACATCCAAAGACGCGGTTGATATACAATGAATATAAAACGCGTCCATTATGATGTGAGTCGTATCATCTTATGATCAGGATAAATAAAAAGAGTCGTCATATATAGATTTCAATATGTTTATTGATATAAAACAGACACACCAAAATTTTTCCACAAGGGGAATCATGATTAAAAAACCTGAATAAAAACCGATATTTTTCCCGAATTGCAAATGCAATATCAAAAATATAATTACGTTGTTATAAAACCAACAAACTTACAAAACACAATTAAAAATTTAAAATGGTAATTAATACTTAATTTCAGTTTCATAACTAGTGAAGAAGCGAGAAGAAATTTTAACTTGTTTATTTTTTTGATTCATGAGGTCGGTTTTAAAGTCTTCTAACTTTAACAAACTATTAATAATGTCGATAGTTTCTTGAGCGTTTCCGGGGGCACGTCTTAAAACTCTTTGGTAAAAGTTAATATAATTTAATACTTCGCTCATCTGTAAATTTTGGACGGCCTGATCATAGAACGAAGAAACCCTATCACTCCAATCTAGGGTCACACACTGATGGCCCAGTTGGTTTTCGTATGAGTTTTGACAACCAACACACGAATTCTCTGCTATTTTATTTATTTCCCTTATGAGGAGATACGCCAACGTTTGTTGGGCTTCAAAGTCCCCTGTCAATTTAGGTGGGAAAAATATGAAATGTATAGTTGGAATTAAATATTTTAAATAATTCCATTCGTCAGGGGTCATCATTATCCCGGTTATACTACATGATTTTTTTTTCTGACGTGTTATAGCGACATTATGTTCAACACCTGCGTTTAAAACAGTTAACCACGCTCCATCGTTATTATGGTCCGACAGTGGGTATATTAATTGAGCGGGTGTCAAAAGTAAATTGTTATGACCTCTAAATGATTTAGAAAGTCTGATATTTTCTTTCGCTTCATTAAGTTTCACGATGTGTGTGTCGGTCAAAACTACGCCATCATGTGTTGGTAACCATCTTCCGATTTCAGACGAATAACGGAAAGAGCGTATGTTTAAGAACATATTCCCATTGTTGTTTTGTCTGGAAATAGTAGCGTATTTGACCAAAGTTCCATCTTTCTTTCTATATGTTGATCCTAATGGCGCTTTAAACAATATGTCAAAGCCACTTTTATTGTCATGAAACACGGGATCGGCTACGTCCATGTTGTAAAAATCGGGGCTGTAATTGGACGTCAAATCATTAACACTATAAAAAGCTATATAAATATAACAGATTATTCGGTAAAATGAAAAAACATCCAATTACCAAATTAGAGAGTCTTGAGCCATTTTTAGCGTTGTTCGCGCGTTGGATAATTGTAGAAGACTGAAAGCTTCCAACTGCAACCTTTCCTCTTATGTGATTTTAGTTTCGATTTACTGGACTCTCAAACCTTTTTTTTTTTTTTTAAAAAAAATCGGACCCAACTTCGAATTCGTGGTGGAAATAAGCTGCTTAAATCTTACAACATTGTATAAGATCCGGGCTGTAATTGGAAGCAAATCATTAACACTATATAAAGCTATATAAATATAACAGAATATTCGGTAAAATGAAAAACATCCAATTACCAAAATAGTGATTCTTGAGCCATTTTTAGCGTTGTTCACGCGTTGACTAATTGAAGAAGAATGAAAGCTTCTAACCTCAACCTTTCCTCTTATGTGATTTTAGTTCCGATTTCCTGGACTCTCAAACTTTTTTTTTTTTTTTTTTAAAAATCGGACCCAATTTCGAATTCATGACGGAAATAAGATGCTTAAATCTTATGACATTGTATAAGAAATAGTTTATTCTATTTTCACGTTCAATATAATATATTACGGATATATTGTCGAAACGAACTTTTTTCATTTTAATAAACGTCGAAACTACATGCGAGGACGTGTTTTCGGATTAATCGTTGTGGGTGAATTAATAATGGATAGTTATTTCTTTGGTTTTTAATGTATATTGGATATTTTATGAAGATAAGTCCTACATGATCTACCATAGAAACTAAATATCCTATTTGACCCACATACGAAACTATTTCGAGGTGGGATTAGCTAGTGATAAAAACGTTAAATTACATCAATAAGGATTATAGGTATCGGATTAAGCTTTGCGGGTGGATTAATAGTGGATAGTCATTTCCTCGGTTTTTAATGTATATCGGATATTTTACGGAAATAAGTCCTACGTGATTTATCGTAGAAAACACGAGTTTATGGTATTTTTAAATATCCTATTTGACCACGTATGAAACTAGTTAGGTAAGTTTGAATTCTTTCAGATTGTATATGTATTATACTATACTAATTTATTCGTTCCAGCGAGTATAAAAGTATCGGTCCTTCCTTCTAGAACCATCATTCTCGAATAGTATTTCTAGAGATAGTAACATTAAGATAGAAAATGACTGTCACCCCAATCGCCGTCGGTGAAGAAGTTAGAGCTATCCTACGGTACACGGCCACATTAGGCCCAATACCTGGACGAGATGAGCTACCTGAATTCACGTTCAGGGATTTGGAGGTAAGAATTTAACAAATTGATTCATTTTTATATTAAAAATTAAATATCACAACAACGTTTTTATTCATTTAAGATCTTGGTGCGATCGATACATGTGGGTTTTGTAATCAAGTTCGACTTACGACCGGAGATATCGTCCATAGATGTCTCCGTCTCTTACCATCCGAACCTGGACCGGCTCGTTAGAAGAATTGGGGGTGAAAATAGTATTGTAAAGGTATGTTTCTCTCTCTCTCTCTCTCTCTCTCTCTCTCTCGCTTAATTACATCATTATTCCATGTTTCCTTTATTTCTTCACTAGGTGATGAAGTTAGAGACGTTCATCCTACCACATGAACGGGCCCGGGCTTTCATTTTTAAAGACTATTTCGAGAGCCGGGGTAGCGGCAGCGGAGTGTAACCAAAAAAAATTTAATTTAAAAAAAAAAAAAAAAATATATATATACACATATAATATCATGGAAAATAAAAATTTTAAAAAAAATATATATATAAAATAAATTGAATATTGAAATAAATTAAATATTAAACAAGTAATGGAAAGTCTCTATTTTTTTTTTACAACATTTTATTTTTAAAAATCTTCATCATCCCAATCAATTAAAATTGGGGGCGAAGTTATTACAACTTTTTTTCTGGTTTTCTTATTAACCATAGTCGGTGGTTTCTTCTTTTCCAATAACTCCGTCTGGCTTCTAGTTATAATCGGTTCTTGACCGGTATTTCTGTTCACTTTACCCGAGACATTATATTTTCGTGATTTTTTTACGATTGGTTTCGTGTTAGTGGGAGTAAAAGTCGAAGCTGCGGGGGTTTGAACTGCGTTAGTTTGAAATGTTGGGGTTTGAAGGGGAGGAGGAGGAGTTGGAGGAGGTGTATAGGTGGAAGGGTTAGAATGAATAATTATAGGTGACGATTGTATATTCGGTGGGGTTGATGGTAGATTGCTAACGCTAACCGTTTTCGGAACAATGTGTTTTTTAGAAAACTGATACTTTGAAGCAATTCTTGATACCGTCGAGTTTTTTCTCTCGATGTAAGACCTTTTGTTCGAATTACCGTGAACATTTCCCGGTCAAGGTCCGTCATTTCATTGTTAATTAGATCTTGATTTGATCGAATTTGATCATATGGGACGAGAATTAATTTTTGAAGAGTATTCATTGTCCGAGTAATGTAGAAATACCACTGATAATGCTCGGTAAAAGCGAAGAAATTAGCGGAAAAAAACCCCCGTGTTGTTTCAATTTCAGAAGAGACTTCTTTCTTTTTAACGAAATATTTTTATCAGCTAGTTTACGTATCAAATTCCTGTACTTGACTAATTTTCTCCTTGTTTTATTATCTATGATAACATTTCCTTTTTTTAAGTTGCTTGATAGTTGGCATATGAATTTAAGTTGCGGATCGTTTACGCAGTCCACCCCTCTTAGAGGAAGACCGTTTAGACTACTAAATCTCCTCGATGTTCTCGACATAATGATGAAATTAATTGTTAAATATAGCTATTTATAAAATATCATCGGTAGATCTTCCAAAATTCCGTGTCCTCTTAACCTCAAATCATCGGGGCAATCCACCCTGAGATCCAGAATTAGATACGCGTACGGCGATAAACTAGTCGCATCCTCATACGCCAACAATAATTTATTGGGTTGTTTGGGAAAGACCTGTCTGGAAAGCGTAGCAATCTGATTCTTATCACGCATCATTCGCTTCAAAATTAAATAATGCGTGTTCAGGCTGATATCTCTCATTACGGAACCTTTAAAAAATTAGACATATTCAAAGTATGGTAATAACATATACACAAATAAAATCCATACACAACCTTGCTTGTACATATTTTGACTTAATAATATGCAGCTGGCGTTTTTATGGTGCGCATTTTTAATGAATAAATTTCCGACAGTTTTATTGTCTTTCAATTCGTTTAGAAGGTCATCGATAATAATCAAGTTATTTACATTACAGTCTAGTAAATTTTCAAGATCATCGGGGATTCCCTTAACAAATTCCAAAATTGGAAGTTCCTTTAGTAACTTTTCAAACTCGGTTTGATACGAACCGTACATATAAATTATTCTCTGTATTTTCGGGGTTATGCAAAACTCGTGATTACGTAGTAATTTAAAAACGAACGTGCTTTTACCTGAAATTAAGTTTTAAAGTTAATAACTATCGTATTAATTGTAAAAACAACGAAATTGACGTAACCTGATAAACTGGGTCCGTAAATAGCGTAGTTGCTAGGGTGACGAAACTTCAGATAGCACGAGTTCATTTTTAACAATGGATGGAATGATGTTCCGTGTCCGATATTTATACATGATTATTATTTTTTCTTTATTAAATCGATTTCGCTAATCCACGAGTTGAAGGATTCGTCATACGAATACCATTTAACGTAATGTTCTTTAGTACCATCAGATTTTTTACGCGTTTTTAAAATTTTTTCAATACGGAAAACGCAATCATTCAAATCTTTCCCCACAATTTGCATTTCCGGTTGAAGGAAAGTGCCCTCGATCAACCGAGAATTCAGATCTTCAATCTTATAGGTCCTCGGTTGCGTATTTAAAACCTCAAGCACTCTAAATAGTTCATCACTCCATCTTGGCTTGAATTTTTTATTAAACACGTTTGTTTGTTTGGAAATTCTAATAATGTTTCCCACGTATATATCTTCCGAATCTAAAGGGGGGCTGAAATCGATTTTACCAAACATTCTATACCAAACTTCTGCAGAGTTTTCGCTGTTGACTTCATTAGGATTCATTCCGATTGTTCTATGGAAACTGTCGTTATAAGCCTTTACTAAATTCGGTAATACATTATTGTAGTTAAACGTGTTATTCGCTGTCATATACTGGTAAATTCGATGTTTCATAGTTTGTATAAATCTATATAAAAAAACCCAAGTTAGACGCTTCCTTCCATTTAATAAAAAGTCTCACCTTTCACATATGGACGATTTCATTTCCGAAAACGTTGTATAATATTTTATACCCTTACTTTTTAAATATATCTGGAAACGAGGACCGAATTCTGAACCTCTATCGCTAGTAACTAATTTAGGTTTGTGTCGATTGCTTTTTAATAGGATATGTTTAAAAGCTTGAATCACCGTCTCCACCCTCTTATTTTTAATCGGAACTAGCGAACCCCATTTTGAAAAATAATCCACGCAAGCTAAAATATATCTGACCCCTTTATTATACCTTTTTAAGCTTTGCATATCGATTAAATCCAAACCCCAAATTTGATCAATACCAAATGAAATAACTCGCGGTCTCAAATAATTAATTCTAGCTGGTCTGTGTAGAGTATAAACATTTTGTTGTTTGAGAAATTCTTTAACATCTCGTACCCGATAACCAAAATTCCTCGCTTCCTTAAAGAGAGCAGCGACACTAGCGTAGGACCCCGGGCTTTTACTATTATAATAAATGCTTCGAATTTTCCCCCAATCTTTCCCCTTGTTTCGTGTCTCCTCTGCTCTACGCTTTTCCATCTCGTATCCTTTTCACAACGTAAAAAAAATCACCGCCTAAACTTTCACCTTTCTTGGTCTATTCACTCTCTTTACTGTCTTTCTCAAATGTTTATTCACATTCCAAAACCTTTTCCCCCGTCTAACTACCCTCCTACCTGATAGAAGTTTCCGCGAAACCTTAGACGGGACTATTATAATTCTCTTACGTAACATCATGGATCCAAATTCTGAATGAGTATGGTTTATTCATACACTTGATATTTATAGGAAAATAACGCAACTAGGAACAATAAACATCTTAGTAATATTTTTTTATTATCACACATTACAAAATAGGGTTATTTTTCCGCTATATCCTTATTCCCGTAAGGTAATGAAGTAACACCATCTTCCAAAATATACCGTTTATCATCATAACACGATAACGCGGCTTTCTGAACTTTCAAGGTATAAAGTTCATGATTCTCAGACTGGAATCGATACATGGTCTCCGACGTACGTTTCCTTTTGAAAAGACAATTTTTATAGTCCTCGTGTCTTATTTTGTTTTTCACAACAGTTTTACAAATCCCTTTCAACGTTTTTTTTTCTTCCGTTTCACTCAACAAAAGACTATAAATTTTACTACGGAGCCCTACGTATTCGTGAATGGGCTTCCCCGAAGTTTCATCTTTGAACTTCCCCAACGCCTTTTTATTGACCTCATTGTAGAGAAAATGGTTCTTAGGATAATTGCTAAAGTCAAATTTATCACCGTGTCTTTCTAAATCTTTATACACGTTTTCCGTTTGAACTTCAATACAGAATGAATCAGTGTCGGTGAATAACAATTTCACACGATCATTATATACTTGCTTTAAGAAATTGAAGTAAAAATCGAACATGAGATGTTTTGATAATTCAAGAACAGAAAACCCTATGTAAATTGGTCTATTTAAAGTAATTTTTTTGGGACGCATGGAAACGCCCACTAAATCTTTGTTAAATACCGTCACACTTTTAAACGAGGGTTGACTAACTTTCTTTAACAATGTTTTTTTTGTGTGCGCTAAATGAAATACTATTCTTTTCCTTAAATTTTCCATTGATTTACCAAATAACGAATTGACAATTAGCTTGAACAATGATTGTGTAAATTCGTCGGGCGCTAGCTTCCGCTGTTCTGTATTGAATTCAATAAACGGTCTAAGCCAACGCTCTTGTCTGAATTCTAACGCTCTATGTATTTTTGTTAAGACCATACCTTGTTGTAAGTAAAGTTTTAGATTTCTATAATGGAGAACATACTTCGTTTTAGACATTTGGTTGGGAATTAATTTTGGGTTTGATTCTTTAGGAGGTATGTTAAATTCTGCTAACACATCTTGACAATATGGTGAAAGTTGGGAAACCTGAACGCTCAATCTTTCGGGAGCCAAAGGGAAATCTGATGTAAAAGCATGAATTTCCGGGGGGTAAAGAAGGTCGCATTCGATGATGTATCCTAGATTATTATCATCGGGTATTTTGGGGATTTTTGTCATTAAACTATTTAATTCCGATTCGGGGACCCACTTAAAACCGTCAATTGGTAAATAATCGCTTAAACTTGTCCCATATCTGAAATGATAGACTAACATTAACCCCGTGTAATTATTTTTAAAAATCAACAAGTAACTCACAGGTTATTACAATCCAGATAGAGAATGTAACTCGTTGGTTTATCATTAACATATGTTTGAGGAATAAGCGGATTATTGGCAGCGGCGTATCGGTGTGTTATCATAGAAACTCCTCCACGGATTTCCGATTCTAGGAAGAGATACTGATCGATGTCTAATAATAACTCTAGTTTCACCCCAGTTTTGAAAAGCATCGCTTGCCAGGCGTAACCTGGTACTGTTGAAAATATTACTTTCTAGTATTTAAGAACTACATTAACAACACCTTACGTGTGAACGAATGTAGAACATCGAGGTTGTAAAATTGAAAACATTTGTCTCTAAACTCGTTAAAAACATCACATAATTGAACACAGTCGGTAAGCACATATAGATCATGGAGGTCACCTAGATATTTAAATGAATCCTTTAAAAACTTCAGCCTTTAGATTTTTTTGTTAGAAATAAAAAGCTATTACCCATATTTTTCAATTGGAATGTATTCCAAATTAATTTCACGTGTTCATAATCCTCTTCATCAATACTTTTATCCGATAGAGTACTGAAAAACGCTTCTTTATCCGGAAGCGCTGTCTCATCGAAAACCTTCAAGGAAGTTACGTATTCGTATGGATACGGTAATTTTTTTAATAGCAATTTCGCTTTGTCCTCTTCAAATAGGTTATTAAGAACCTTAAATTTTTCCGCCCCTTCTTTACCCAAATTCATCACGAGATTGGATAATGAAGTGTTTAGAAATCTAAAAACAATTACTATAATCACTTTTACAGGAGTAAAATAATGAAATATCTTACCTAAATGAGTCAATAAATCGGATATTACTAAACGTAAACGAAATGTAACGTTCCGTGTTTGAGGGGATGCAGGACAGTTTTTCATTTTTGAAAGATCCAGCCTTTTGAAGAATTAAATGTAAATCATAGCTGAAAAAATAGTGTTATGTTTTTAATCCTATTTTAGAATTTCATATTCAAACTATTACTTGGAGAGATTATGAAAAATACATGGTAGATATTTAGGGGGTTTGATTTTCAAATTACATGATGAATGCGCCGCTCCACGAAACTGACCAGTTAAATGACAATGATCACGTACTGGTCGGTCATCATCATCATCATCGGCGAAATTCTTCTTACAAACCCTACAGTGACTTGAAAATTGAAACTCTTTCTCCTGTTTATCCGTCATAATTAGTGGAATATTTATAGAGAGCATGTAACTATTAATGTCAGCCTCTATTAGCATTCGTTTGAGAAAAACACTAACAGCGTCCAATCCTCTGTTTAAAGGGGGCTTCAATTAGAACCGGTTAAAAGTAATTGGAAATTAAAAAATGTACCTGTAAACAAACGGTTTTGATGTTGTACCATCGCTATTCATAACGATGTATGCAAAACCACAAGTGATATGTTGATTAATTTTATGCGTGTGCGAAACTTTGTTATCTTGTTCGGGGCCTGCAATCGGAGATAGAATAGATTCGAAATCGGCAACAACGTATCTCGGTATTTTTTCCCTCATTTCATAATTCTTAAAAGTAAATTCTTGTTCTTCCGGCATTTCTATTAATGTCGGCGTGTGTTTTTTACAGCCGTCGATGTGTTTATCCCTTAATGTTTGTTTCGAAAATCTGTGTAGACATCTCCGACAATAAAATGTCGTGGCTTTCTTTTTAGTTAAATTAGAAAGAAGTCTCGATAAACTTTTAATCAGACAGAAGTGTTTCTTTCTTCCTTTAGAAATTAGCAACAGGTCTATTTGACGCCGTTCTTCACATTCGTATTCACTGATGAACAAAGGGTAGACAAACTTTTCGAATCCGAAAATATTGATACTTAAATTGTTACGCTTTTCGAAGGAAATTAGCTCACTCGGTGACACTTTGAATGGACTTTTAATATTTCCCATGTCTATTTCATTCAAGTATCTCGTGTAGTTACTAACTCTTTCACTGTTGAATTCAACAGGATGTAATTTAGCTAGAATAGAGTATTCGAAACATCTCTCATCCTTATTTCGAATATTTATCAACGCTTTTTTTGATTTCAAAAACGGGGGTAGCTTGAAATATGACGCTGGTCTTAGCGGATGATATGATACGATATTTACTTGTAAAAACAGAATTTTGTTCAAAACCCAGTTGCTACCACCTTTCTGGAATTGTTCCAAAGAGTTCCTAATTTTCTGAACACTTCTCTCTATTTGTTCATAAATCTCATCCTCGCTTAAAGTTGTATTTGTATAACCGCGAAAGAAGGGAAACTCTAAGACTTCCTGCGTTGAATTAACTAATTGTCGACTAAACTGGACATTAACCACAAGGTACCATTTAATACCTCGTCTTTCAGTCAAATGTTTCTTCAAATACGCATATATTGCTTCTCTATGTCTACTAGTAAACGTTAAAATATCAACTTCATTTTCATTCGCCTCTATCCGTGTTGTTACTAGAGCGTTACGTAAAATCGGAACTTCATTCGACTCTAAGTCATTAACTCCTGATTGATTTAAATTCCTTTCACTCGATGTGTTAGTACGTGAAGTACTAGGTTGATTCAAATTACCACGTGAAGTACTAGGTTGATTCAAATTACCACGTGAAGTACTCGGTTGATTAGTTTTGCTAGATGGGTCCGCATCATCCTTCCCTCGATCGGGGTAATTCTTTCTCAGTTGTTTTAGTCGTTTATGAATGGTTAAATGTTTTTCTAATCTGTAACAGCGGGAAAATGTCGCGCCGCAAACTTTACAAGTTAATTTGTTTCTTTGATGAACTTCGCGTATATGTCTATTTAATGTTTTCTTATAACTAAACTCCCGATTACAATCCGGACAGATGAAATTCATGATGATAACTGAAACTTAAAGTGCGGGTCTTTTCTCGAGTAGGATGGTATTTATACATAATCGTGAGATAAATTTTCTTATGTCTTGTATTTGCAGAGGGGTTTTTTCTTTTTAAATCACATCCCCTCTTCCTCTAATACTTTAAAAAATAATCAGCATTTTAGTTTTTATAGGTCAGGAAATCGAACTGCCCAGACACAAGATATTCACACCACCCCCTGATCTTTACGTCGTAAAAAAAAATTCTTTTTAAATCACATCCCCTCCCTCCTTCAATACTTAAATAACCCACATTTTGGTTTTTATAGGTCAGGAAATCAAACGTGTCCATTTTACCACTAACACCCCCCCCCCCCCGATCTTTACGTCATAAAAAAAAAAACGAGGACGTCATAGAAAATACATAGCATGGGTTCCATATGGGTTCCCTATGGGTTCCATATGGGTTCCCTATGGGAAATAACATGGTGGTACTCTGGAAAACCCCATAGGTTTAACATGGTGGTTCCTGAGTTAGAACCCCCCTTTTCTCACTACTTACGTCTATTTGCCTTTAAGCCTTGGCGATATCGACGTCGTCGTGGGCTCGTACAGTGGCGTCCCCTATAATATTCCTTGGCCAATTTCGCCTTTCTTGCAGACGCGAATCGGCCGCGGGCGATCGTAACTCAACAACGAAATGTACCTCTCTCTTCTCTTCTCTCTCTCGCTCGCTCTCTCTCTCTCTCTCCCTCCCTCTCTCTTCCTTCACGATCCACCAAAACCGTTTTTGACTGAGAGCCCGCCAAAAGCGCCCATCCAAGTTCTCTCCCTCATTATGAAAAGGAGAGAGAGACGCGGATCAAGCTTAAAAGGGCATGTGGAGAGAGCAGAGAGAGGAGAGAGGGAAATATCCCATTATAGATTAATTCGCCAGATATATTTCCCCAAAATCGCCCTATCTCGCCCAGTTTCCTTCTAAAAGGTAATTAAAAGCCGACAGAGGGAGAACGGACCCAAATTTTAGACTTGGACCCATTAAGTATACGGAGTTTCGATTGAGATAAAATGATTCTCGCAATTCGAACACTGCTTGGGAACGACCCGGTTTGTCGGGTTTGACCATTGAGAAAATTAACAAAAGTTAAAACAATTTAATAAAAAAATTAAAATTAAATTTCAATATATGATTACTCTATTAAGGTACCCATAAAACCACTGGAAACATTACAAAATTTTAACTGAAAAAAATATATAATTAAAGGACGTGCTAAGTACTAGAGGGTAGGGGGGGGGGACTAAATTTTTCAAAATACGTCACTGCATGCACTCGGTATAGCGAAAGACAAAACCGGTTTGGAAAGACCTTAAAATCAGATGCATTTATATATATAAAAAAACCATATATAATATTCCTTTATTTCTTTTCTCCAAGATTAAGGAGTACGTGGAAGGGAGCTTAATTGCAGTAGGAAGGTCTAACTAAGAGCGCGCGTTGCCGCCAAAGAAAATGATGATCGGTATGATATAGTCGCGCGCGATTTTTCCGTTCGCGGAATTTATATAGCGGAAAGATGAAACTCGAAACGGGGAGTACGATTGCAATGCAAGGTGCCATGCACGTTGCTGCTCTTTATAATCGTTTTTTTATATCATCGCTCCTAGGCCTATATAGGCCTCAATCTTTTTTTCACGTGTATCCAATGCAATTTTAAATTCATTTTCCCAGAAAAAAAATAGAAATAATTGAGCATGTCGTTTGATTTGTTAACAGACGAGATAAAATTTTAAAATTTGTACAGTATACATTAATTTATTGTACGCGATTTTAAAGGAGGTTTATTAGATAATATAATTTACTATAGATAGTTTTCACACATGGAGGATTCATACCATTTACACCAGGAAGCCGGGCTATCTGGAGGATTAAAGCAGACGGGTTTTTGTCCGCCAGATAGCCCGGCCTCCTGGTGTAAATGGTATGAATCCTCCATGTGTGAAAACTATAGAATTTAGAAAGAAACGTCAGGAAAATATAGATATGGCATAATTTCAACCAATTTCATTCATTACCACTGTCTCTTAATTCTGTTGCGTCAGAGACCCAGCAGAATTAACCAGAGGAACTCTTCGTACCTCAGATTTGATTGATGTCACTGAAAGCGCGACAGTATTTTTAACTAGTTGGAGGAAGGACACGTTCTTATTGATGGTGAAATGTAAATGAGATGGAAAAATGTATTATGGTTTCCCTAAGACGATGATGAAAAATGAAAGGTCTATATAGATGCTGCTTTCTCTCTATGCTCCTGAAGGAAAGGAGATGGGCAGATAGAGAGAGATGGGATAGGATATGCAAGGATCGCTAGACTAAACCATACTTCTCCGTATAACATCAACGTCAGGAATTTTCCTTCTTGTCGTTCGTCTTTCTCGGTTGCGTTTTAGGGATTGCGGAGTTGTGTTGGTGTGATCGGGGCCCGCGGGTCGTCGATATTAAGGCGAATAGCGTGTGCGCTAGCACGCGTAGGAGCGAGCCCCAGTATGAAAGAGGAGTAAGGCATTCTGGGACAGGAAAGAGATCGCCGGCGATCCCGTAAACACTCGGGTGGGGTATATAGGTCGTCTCCTTTCCTTTCCAACGACGCTCGGCGGCTATTTCAAGTCGGGGTATTTCGTTAACCCCCCCCCCTCCCTTTTGCTCCCCCACCCCCACCTCACCGCGTTCCCATAGCCAACGAAAAAGATCCACCACCCTATATACGCTGCACGGAATATAAACGAGGCTAGGAGCAACAACGTAGTAAGTCCACAAATGTCCCAAGAATTGAATACATCAATTTCCAATATCATGCACGAATAGGTTCGAATTTCATAATTTCATACATGTTTCTCAGGATTTTCAGAAGCCTTGGAATATACAGGGTGTTTCTGATAAGTCTGATGGGTTGATGTTCTTTGGGAAATTGATTTTGAGTCGAAAATGTTCTATACTTCTATCTCCATTTTGTTTGCCCTAAGGGACACTGTTTTCGAGTTAAGATTGGATGGAGGAAACGTCTAAAATTACACTTGAGACGTTTTCGCAGTGAAATAAGTATCTCTGGTTGGTTTTCCTCGGAAAATGCTTGGATATAAGAGAAGGAATGGAGGAGGAAGATGGGGAGACGGACGCCTGGCACTATCGCGGGGTTTTCGCGCTCCAAAGAGATTATACGGGCAGCCAGCTCAAGGAAGAGGAGAGCGAGAGAGAAATAGAGAAGGGAGCGCTGGGAAGGGGAGGGAAAGAGGGAGGGGGACTTTGGCGGGATAGGAATAGAAAACGGGAACTAGATCTCGCGCGCGCCGGAGAATTTGTAAAGGATGGAGCGGGGACTGAGCGGGCAGCCTATAGCTCCCTTCTCCTCCTCATCACCAGCCAGACCTCATCTCTCTTCTTCCCTCCGATACGGAACGGCTACGGAGGAGTCCGTACACGCCGGTAGGTCTCAGTCATGTGGAACAGCGCCAGTGCATGCAGTGGTGGTGGTAGCGTGCATGGCGTGGCCCTAACTTCTCCACCCAAAGAGGGCAGAGAGAAAGAGAGAGAGTAGAAAAACTTTTTATATATATATCTATAGATGAATTTATTCTAGCATCATGTGAATATTGTAAATTGCTAACTCAACGTATCCTATGCTGGAGCCGAGGGGGTAGACACTTGAGAACTCAGGTGTACAATATGTCTTGAACTCAATGTACTGTCAAAGCTGAACTGCGAGTTCCGAAGGCTTTGAACTCAATGCACTGTCAAAGCTGAACTCTTTTCAACTCAGGTGTACACAGAGATCCAGAGCGTCTACCCCCCTCGGCTGGAGCAACGGGGACTTGACGTTAATATTGGTATAGTCTAAAACTCTAAATTATATGGCCTGAGCTGACGACATACAATATGGTGGCCAAAACCGGGTGTTAAGAGATACGAGGGTGTGGCGTCACGAAAAAGTTCGTGGTAGCAGACTATACACGTGATGAAGATTTAAAGATGCAGAAAATACCGAGAGAAAAAAAAACAGCAAAGAACAAAGTTCATTAAAAATTCTAGGCTAAATTGAATCAATTCGGGATATGTTTAAATAGCGTCTCTCCATCGCTCCTCAAGCCGAAACTCGCGGAAATTCGGCGTTGTTTACTATTTTGGCTTTTCCTTTATTTTTTATTTTTTCTCTTAGAGAGAGAGAATCTTTTTTATTTCCGACGAGAGGTAGAATTTCCGACTATTTCTCGCCTTGTTTTTCTTCTTCTTTAGCGTCTCTCTCTCTTTATTAATGCCTTTCTTCTCTTTCGAAATAAAAAGTTGACCGAGTTTCCTTTCCTTTCCCAAGAATAATTCGCGTAGACCGTAGTAGGTTCGCCTTCGCCCCCGCAGAGTTTCGGTATATTCCGTTTTCCGTAATTGAAAACCGCCCTACACCGAAAACTATGAAATGAAGCTTACGCGGCCGGTATAAACGGAAATTAAGTATTTATTAACCACCAGTGCCAATGTTTATATAAAAAAAGAAATATTAGGAGAATTTCCGTTACGTTCGAATCTTCAGTTTCAAATAAAGAAAATAAAGAATTTCTTTTTAGAGGACAGGATAGTATTGCGTAATCATGAAAGACCAAATCACCCTTGGCTCGAAGTTTAAAGTTCGTTTAAAGTTAAGATTTGAGAGCAAACGCCGAATAAAAAGCTCTCTGGTAAGAAATACATAAAATTCCTCGTTCAAACTCATCCGCTTTTACAGCGAGCATAGATTGTATTTAAAATCAATCAGTCTATTGATATCACTTGGATAGAATAGAATCCCGCATATCTTCAAACGCCCCTCTAAATAAAACCACAACCCAGACGGGGGAATATGCGCTTAGAAACCATTAACTTTCTCCTCTCTCTCTTCATCCCTTAAATTTCCTCTCTCTTTCCCTCTCTCTCTCTAGAATGATGTTGGCCTCCCTCCATCACCCCTAAACCTAAAACGTCTTCAGTTCAGTCTGATAATACGGAAAGAATTCTCCGCCCTTAGTATATAGCCTAGTCGTTCACGTTTCCTTCTTAGCGATCCCAAACTAGAAATGGTCATTTTTTTCTTCTCTACCATTTTTAAGACGGCCGCCGTCCAGAAAGAGCTAGAATAAAAAACATTCTAGGAGACTCTAGCTAGACCCAGCTCGTTAATACCGAAAGCTGTCGATATAAGAAGGGCGAAAAAAAATAGAAGAAATTCTAGAGAGGCATTTTTAGTCTATCGTTTTTTTTTTTAAGGAATTGATTGAATATCTGGAAGAATATTTATTCAGAAAGTGTTTCTAATAACACATCTTACTAGAGATAAGGAAGAATTGAATATGCCGATAAATTCAACTGTTCACGGATTTAGTACCTAAAAGTTTCTTTTAATTAAAAGCCCCAACCCGACGTCTGATCGTGTACTTCAACCCTTTATATAAATGAGAATTAAATACCTTCATGAATTAAAAGTTAAAATTCCCATACACCAATATTTAAACCTGGATTGGTTCTGGTAATGATGGCGTAACATCTACGTATACTTCATTCAACACACCATGGAAACCATGGACCAACCGAGGCCGAGGCTAGACTTAACACTTTCGAGTTATTACTTTTCCTGCAGCTTTCAGAAACCACACGTAGGCGTACACGTTCAATAACCCTTATTTCCCTTCCCTTTTCAGACAGCGAGGTTCTAGATCCTTTTTTTCCCCGCGATCTGGACTATGAGAAGAGAGAGAGAGAGCCTTCCCCAAAAATTTGTTTTTACGTCAAGTTAACAAGCAACCGAGGATTTCCTAACTTTTTTTCCCGATAAAGGGAATTTAGGCTTCGAGCGTATTCGAGCCGGAGTGCCGAACAATGACGTAAAAATGAGGGAAAAACGTATATACCCAACTTCCGTGCCTACTGGGAGGTTAATTTGTCGTCGGAGCGAGTACAGCCAGGGGTATACGCGCGGCACAGAGAGCGCCTCCGGTCAGAGAAGTGGTACAGTATTAGTTGAGGAAATGGTTAATTTAGGCGCTTCTTTTTCAAGATTATCTTTAAATAGTTCCCTTAAGAAATTAGTTATTAACATTTATCCTTTTCAAAAGAAGGTGGGTTATATCGACCCAATGACGTTAGACAACGCTTCAACGTTACAAGTCCTTTAGTTTGAAGCCAGGCATATAGAGAGCTTTCAGATGGGTAGTAGCACGTCACACCCTCCCAAGTCTTACCGCTGTTCTGGTAGCTATATTGGCTTCATTCCTGCTTTAAAGCCACCAATATGGCAGCGTAAATTATGTCACGAGACTCAGCTCCTCCTCCAACTGAAGCCTCTCTATACGTAAACAACATAGTCGTCGTCGAACACCCCCCCCCCCCGGCTTTTGAAAAAGTGTTCCATACACTATAACCATCTCTTCAAACGCCTCTGTCACAGGGGGAGCGAGGCTTTTTGAGCCGGGAGCGAGCTCGCGCTCTAACGATATAGCTCTATTTTCCCGCCCAGCTGTGCCTTGTCACGTCGCGCCTCGTCGCGCGCCAACCGTTTTTTCTTCTTCTCCCTCCTTCTTCTTCTTCTTCTTCTCTTTCGCATTTTTTCTTTTCTTTCTTTTTCATCATTCTTTAGTTCTTATTTCCCTTCCCCCTTTTTTAGCCCCCCCTTCCTGGTCGTCTTAAAGAAAAAAGAAGAAAAGTCTCGGCCGCCGCGAAATGAAAGAAGAACGCCCCTGCATCTTAACGATAGATAAGGTGGGTGATTTCTCCTTTTCCCTCCTAAAGTGAGAATCGGCGGGAATTTGGATGTTTATAATATAAAGAAGAAATAGTATGTACCGTTTCAAAGCGTTCTTCTTCTAGTAGTATTTAGGCTATTAATGTTGTTTAAACTAATTTTAATATACGATATTTATATTTCAAAGTGTAAGTAAAAAACTTGCTTAAGAAGAAATTTATAGATTGATTGATTGATTGTGGGTTTGAATTGACGATTGAATTCCCCAAAGTTTATTTATTGGAAGTGATTTAGCGTAATGTGATTTTTATCAGCGTCTAAAGAAACGTACCGGCTGTTGAACTAGCACCGAAATATTTAGGGAAAAGGGATTTCAACTGAATAGGTTTCATATTAAATTAATTAAGTAATTAAATTTATTTAAAAAGATATACAAAAATCGGAATTAGTTTTGATGATTTCGCGAAATTCAGCTTCCGTTCCCTAACTTCTTTTTTGCCGTTAGATTATAAACCCTTGGAATTCCCTTCCCCCCCCCCTCTATTCCCAACCTCGGGCTTCTCGTTTCGTTTCTGGAAAACTGGCTGACGCACGCGCAGAGACTTTAGTGGCAAACGGCCAATTAATAAGAAAGAGAAGAAGAAAAAGAAAGCCAAAAAGAAGAAAGAAAAAAAAGAGGCGAAAAAGAAGAAGGAAAAGAGGTGACTATCTAATCGGGGAAAGAACCCGAAGTAGGGAGGGGAAGAAATCTAGAATGGGGGAAGAATATTAGAGGAGTCTAACACTTGTAATAAATTTTACAAAATTTTAGTTCCTTAATTATCCCGACTTATTTAAATTTTTCAACTCTACCTTTATTTCCTACACAATAGATAGTTTTCAAACATGGAGAATTCATACCATTTACAACAGGAGGCTGGGCTATACCTGGAGGACAAAAACCCGTCTGCTTTTGTCCTCCAGGTAGCTTGGCCTCCTGGTGTAAATGATATGAATCATCCATGTGTAAAAACTATCTATACAAACACTTCTAACTAATACATAGTTTTCAAAACTACTAGAATTCATACCATTAACACAAGGAGGCCAATAAAGCTACTTGGAGGACAATATAGTCTGCGCTTTTCTAGGCTGACCTTTTAATGTAAATGGTATGAATCCGCCAAGTCTGAAAATTATTTTACACATACCCTGTCGATCTTCGATTTGTTTGCCATTCAATGGTAACTCACTGACATTTCCTTGACCTTCCTAGCGACCGTTAGGTGCCCAAGTTTGTCTATATTCCGCACCCCATAATGGAGTAAGAAACCCCAAAATTATATCCAAAAGGTTGGCCCGTGTCGCCTTGAAAGTCACTTTCGGATTTTTTAAAGAGCTCTATTAGCCAGATTTAATGACGTATCCGACGCCACGATAAGGTCTCGCGTGCTCTCTACTCCGATATGGCCATTTTCTTCTCGTATCTCATAGCCGAAATACGGCAGGACCATGCAGAGGAGACGGAGAGAGAGAAGCCCCCTTAATGGTTTTTGAGGTGAACACACCGTGGCGCTTACGCCGTAATTTCAGCCATAAATAATAGGGCCGTGATGGAAACGCCTCTCCTCGACTAAACTCCCGAACCAAGTCAGTCCGTCCGTTCTGTTATTTTTACCTATCCCCAAATACCTCGCGCCAATAACGCAACCCAAAGAGCGATAAAAACAGACTGTTATGTCCGAAAATGTCCAAGTTACCACGAGTGGATTTGATTTGTTTTCAGTTTCCATTCAAAATCATTGCCTCTTGTTTTGAAGTACATTTTTTTAAACAAATTAGGCTACAATCTTAGAATGAAGCCAGTTTTTGGTGTTTTACATTAAAAAACCGGTTTTCCTAATGGAATTAAGGGGTATTTCAAGCTAGTAACTAAGAAAAGAATGTATATTTCATGTATTCATTTAAATTTAAAATTATGGGAATCTGGAGCGATTGAAGTCATTGGTTATAATAAAAACCTAAACCATAGTTCAGCTAATTTCAATCCATATTAGTTAGGCTTAGTTAAACTCAATCCATAGTTATTCTATAAATAATTACGGACCGAACTTCAAATTATGATGTTTGAATAAAAACGTGTATAAATTACACCCTTCAATGAATATGAAACTACTAGAATTTTTTTCTAAAGAAATACGTATACATTTGAAATATCCCTTACGTTTTTCGCGTCATAGAATGAAACGTATAGCCTACTTAACCCGTAAGTCATCAGATTCCAATTTGACGGTCAAAGACATATACACCCAGACTAATTATAAATGCAAGAAACGGCGCCAAAATAAAGAGAAACATATTATCCGCGAGCGATGATGGAAGTTTTATTCAAATGAATATTTCACTCCCCGGTAAATATTAACACCGACAAAAATATGAACTTAACGAGCTAGTCCCCTCAATTTTTCCCCTCATTAGCAATTAGACAATCCTATTCTTAAAACTAAGCAATATTATTAAAGCTCGATAAGACGCTAGTATGTTTAATTTTCCTTGAAAGTCAGTTTGAAAATAACGTTTTAAATTAAAAAATACTTTGACGAATTCGTCAACCAGCTAGACAAGTTCTCTAATCGTTCAAATACAGTTCCATGCCTATAAAATTTCACTCATTCCATTCTGTAATAAGATCCCAGGGTTTCGGGCCATCAACCAATTAACGTCAAACGACGGCTCACCATAACTGAGATATCATCACGAAATGTCAGCGGGAACGAAAAGTTTTATAAGTTACTTCCCCCTACTCTACCCTCCCCCCAACCAACCCATTCTTCTAACAGTCTCTCCATCCAACATTTCAAATCATAATCGTTCCGCGCTTTTCATTTTAAATTGAACAAAAACCAAGGACTCTTCATCTTCCTATACGGACTAAAATGGAATGAAGTAGTTTTAGGTCAAGTCTTAGCTATACAGGATGTTTCTGATTGAAGTCTGTCGAATCAAAATCGATTTCCCAATCCACCTTATTTCCTATCGCCACCGGAAATTAGGCTTATCTCGGGATTCGTGGAGGGGAAGAAATTGGTCTGTCGTCTGCTATAAAGGCCAAAAATATGTACTGTAGCAGACGACAGACGCATTTCTTCCCGTTACTACCCTCCACGAATCCCGAGATAAGCCTAACTTCCGGTGGATTTATGCGAGACATATTAGAAGCACAATTCAAGACGATTCCAGTCCAATATACTATGGGAAATCACTGCGTTTAAAGTTGGTTGAAGCATTGGGAACATATAGGAAGAAAGATGCAAGCCCAAAGGGGTTGGGTGGGATTTTCTAAAACCCCTTTGAACTTCCTCTAGCTCTCTCTCTTTCTATTTATTCTCTTCTCTCTCTGTGGCGGCGTCGTTTCTGAATGACTTATAAGGGGTCTTCGTTAGCGAATAGCTTCTACAACTTAGCTACTAGTTTATCGTCTGACGAATCGTTCGCATGCTCCCAGCAAAGCCTATAGTAGAGTCTCACCACACCGTTTTGCGTCAGAGGATATCTCGGGATTTGCGCGCGAGAACGCGGAGCTTCAGGGGACGGGGGGGGGGTGTTCAAAATCACGCTCCGATGACCACGTAACAACCTACCTCGCGGCTATTCAAGTTAGCAAAAAAGCTTTTTAGTTTCCATCTACTTTTTTTCTCTTGTGTGGTAGGTCCTTTTTGAAAAAATAAAATAAAAAATCCCTTGATAGCTTCGTTCGTAGCATTCTAAATTTAATTTTAAAGGGATAATGAAGAAGCTCAATTGATGAGAAATAGAACTACTGTGCGTGTCTAAAGGGGCTAGAGAAATTTACTCCCCCGTTTCCTAAATTTAACTGCGCATGCGCTTCATTGTTGCCAGTAATTCGTTATTAGAGCATTTATTGCAGGTTTGGAACTAATAGCGGTTGAATCGCATTCAGTCAGTCGCAAATGAATGGCAACACTTCTTCTATAAACGTCAACGTGTACGGCGGAAGATCTTATGCCTAGTACCCACTTACTAACATCCAATTTGATTAAATCGAAATGAATTAATGTTTTTGGTCAAGATGTGTCTTAATTTTCTTGTACCGCGTTGCGTTTGAAATAACTAATGTATGGACGCCCCCTTTTTTTATTACCATGGGGTATAAAAACGAGACTGGGAAAACGCCTACGACTTGGATAGTGTATATATATATTCCCCCGTCGCCACCGGGAACTGATAACTCGTTCTTCTCTAGTGGCACCCGTGAGCTCAAAGTTTCAAAGCGTGGAGGTCCAGAAAAAAAAAATTACGATTCGGAACGAAGCTACGATTACGGTCGGCGGCCAGCCAGCTAGCTAGCCAAGCAGATAGCTAATAAACAGGGTGTATAAACTCTAAATTCAACATAAATATCCAGTGTTAAAATTTCCAAGTCTACTAAAATGGGGTATTTTTCCCTACTGCCGTACATGTAACAATGATAGGCAATTTTCAAAAGGGTAGGCCTATAGTATCGTCTCCTTGAGTTAGGGTTAAAACGGAACATAGGGAGCCTGAAACGTCACACCCTTCTATCTCTCACTGGAGTTTCATCCCCCTTAGGGGTTGGAAACAGTATGCGCAAAAATGCCAACCAGAGAGGGGCTGCGTGACGTCAGACTATCTCTTCGCCCTAGCCAGTTGTTAGTTCCCTATTGATTGGGTATGTGGGGGCAAAGACGTAAGATAGGGGGGTATCCAGTCAACTGAAGTCCTTTGTTTGAAACGTCTTTGGAAAACAAGTTGGTCAAGCACAAAAAGATCTATTGTACCAGAAGCAAAGTACCTAACTATGTTGCGCGTATCTTTTAACTTTGTCAGGTATAAAAACTACAAGACTTTAATCAACAACTCGGATTCCCTCCATCATTCCAAGGTTCGGTTCGAGTCAAGCACATCTTTGAAAGAATGAGACACCCTGTATCTAAAAGTGGCTAGCCATTCGGCGCGGCTCTGGCACTGGCGCGCGAAGCCTTTAAAAAGGTTTTAACAATCCGGGTCGACTCTGGTGGAAAATATATGAGGGGAAAACGTCGAGCGATTGCGAAAACGACCCATTTCCCTTCCCTCTCGGGTCCCCCTCTCCCCCACTCCCTCTCCCGCCTTGCCTCTTTTGGTTCTCTCTCTCTCTCTCTCTCTCTCTCTCTCTCTCTCTCTCTCTCTCTCTCTCTCTCTCTCTCATCTCCGCTTCTCTTTCGGGGCGCTATCCGACGCCTTTATGACCAGGTTGCATGCGAGTTGATTGTTTCCCGGCACGGACTCTCTAGCAGGCACGCGGCGGCCGACGACTCCAGGAGGAGTGAGTGTGTGAGGTAGGCCTTTTAAAATACCCCCCAAACCTCTTCCCTCCTCTCGCCTCAAAAGTTTGCCCCCTACACCTCCCGATTTTCCTCCCTTTTTATAACGCCTCAAAAACTCTCCTCATCCCTCTCATGATCCCGAATCGCTAAAAAGGAAAACGACCACACACATTAAAAGGAGAGCCAACCGGAAGGACTGAGTTTTCACCATACATGTTGATATCATTTGAAATTTTTTAAAGAGGTCCGATCGTTTAATGCTTACTTACCATATAATTTCAGCCCCCCCCCCGATGTGTGCAAGGACCACGTGGTCTTTGACCCTTAACGTATACCATATAAAAATTACTTCTGGCTAGTAGAGAGCTTTCAGATGGGATAGTAGTATGTCACACCCTCCCAAGTCTTACCGCTGTTCTGGTAGCCATATTGGGGTGATCACAGGCTCATTCCTGCTTTAAACCCATCAATATGGCAGCGTAAATTATGTAATGAGACTCAGCTCCTCCTATTCTTGCCCTAACTTGAAGTATAAAACTATGCCTTAAGGAAATCCCCTAACAAAAGAAGTCGAAATTTCAAAACAATATTTCACCTTCACAATCCCTTTAAATATGCATTATTTTTTGAGTCACTGCGCACGATGAAGTGAAGTCAAGTTATCCGCGAAACTACAGGACAGTACGCCGTGCTAGGCCTAGTCAAATCGGTTGTAACCGATTGCAAGCTCAAGGGAATACAAGTTAATTTTAACGTCAAGATATTCTTACTGACTTATTTTTTTCAATATATATATTTTTGGTTTTGAGATAAAAAAAACCTGAAGATGTTATTACGCGCTTCAACGAATATGAATTATAGAGTCTAGTCCCCCCAGGCCTACTCAAAACACCGTCATATAAATTGGTACCGCGTCGTCGTCGTCGTGCAACGGTTAAACAATACCATGGTGACGTGTGTGTGACTGTGTGTATCTTTTACAATCGTACCATAGAGAAAATACATCATTATCAAAGATAAAAACCAAAGTTCTTGGTAATGGTAAAGATCGTACTATAGGTAAATAAATAATCAGTACCTAGTAGAGTACACTATAAATGGGACGAGCTACAGTGATTATACTTCTAGTTCAGATTTCTTCACTTCTTGGGTCAAAATAATTCTCGAGAGAATTTCATATATCGCCAAAAAAGAACTTCGTAAATTGAAGTAAAATCAGTATGATCTACCTTTGCAGTTATAAATGAGAAATGAGCTATACCAATAACATTATACTCAATCTTTTAAAGCAAATGGCTCATATTTCTCATTTGCATACGCGTAATTTGATAAAAATATTAGGCCAAAACATTATTCATTCCGGAAATTTTAACTTCAAATTATAGGTGTTCAATACGCAGCTCAAAAACCTTGATTTCTTTTTTTCTGGAATTTTTTTTTTATATCTCTTGGGTTGGAGAATCGTATTTTTTATATCAGTTCAGAATTTCCTAGCATTCATCCGGGAAGGAATTTTTCTTTTTTTTGTAGCGGGCGCTCAACGAAATATTTTCCGTCTCGACGGAATTTTTTTTTTTGCTTCTTCTCTCCCGATTTCTTCTTTTTTTCTTTTTTTCCCCCATGAAAAACGCAAAAGTGAGAAAACTTCACTTACGTTTCCACCCCATCTATCAAGCGAAATATTCAAAATCTTTTTCTTCTCGTGTGTCTATGTTAGTATTTTTTTTTTTTTAAGGAAATCGTGTATGAAGACGGAGTGAAGGGGGGGGAGGAGGGGACACCGTAGGAGAAAAATATTGCGTTGGAAGAGTCTTCAACTTCAAGACGAAAAAATTACTAATAGTAAAGTGAAAAAAGACGAAACTGTAGGTATAATACAACATTTGTGATACAAGTGTACGTACTTTGAAATTTTTGCGATGCCCCATGAAAAGTGAGTTAGGTTTGTTACCTTCCCAAACGCTAGCGCGCTTTTAACTGGGCCACACATCGGTTTCGTAACTAATTTGGACATAACACTTTCTAGAAACAAGTTAAAAAAAAATTCGCTTCACTGATCATCTCTATATACTACATACACTTTTTGAGAAGATTCTCGCAGCCTCCGTTCTTCTGCAAAGTTTTCCGTCTTTTCCCCCTCACTCTTTCTCAAAAAACCCTCTTCTTCCTCCCAACCTCCTCAACCTTCCGTCTTTTTTCTCTCTTTCTCTCTTTTTTTTCTCTCTTTCTCTCTTTTTTTTCTCTCTTTCTCTCTTTTTTTTCTCTCTTTAATTTATCCCGCCCTATTTTCTCCCGCGATCGCCCTTTCCATCATCGAGGGGTTTTCGTAACGCCAACGTCGCCGCCAAAGCGAGGAAGAGAAGAGACGTTTTCGCCTCTCGGCCTTCTCTCTCCCTCCCTCTCTCTCTGGCGCTCTTTCTCTTCCCCACTAGCGCTTAGGGGGCTTGAAATGCCCTTCTCCCTCTCTCTCTTTTCCCACCCTGAGGACGAAGCTGAAAGTCCTCCGCTCCGAAAGGGCTTTCGATTCCCCTACCTCCAACGCTCCTAGCTCACTCAATCCCGAGACTTTTCCCGGTTTTACGAAAAGACCATGGGGGGGGGATAGGGAGACAGGGGTTGCGAAGCCCCATTATGGAGTAGCCGCGTTAAAGGGGGCGTCCCTAAAATTTATTTCTGCGCCGTACGCTACTTCCCCAACACCTAATAAGAAAATTGTTTTTGATTTGTTTTTGTTTTTAAAATATAATAAAGGTAATACATAATATACTCGTCGATTAGATGTTTATAAGGATGGGAAATAGGTAAGATAATAAGAAGAGATTTAGAGATATGGATATTTTTCTCCCGTTAAAGGGTTAAGGCTTTGGATAATTTCTAAAAATCCATCTAGTACTACAGAAGTTAATAAAAAGGAAACATAACATAAAATTAGGGAATTTTTGATTAGATGTCTATAAGGTTGGGAAATAGTTAAAATAATAAGAAGAGATTTAGAAACGTAATTATACGGATATTTTTCTCTCGCTAAAGGGTTAAAAAAAGAGATATGGATATTTTTCTCCCGTTAAAGGGTTAAGGCTTTGGATAATTTCTAAAAATTCATCTAGTACTACAGAAGTTAATAAAAGGGAAGCTTAAAATTATAGAATTTTCGGCCTTTCAGAACTGTTCAACATTGTTAATATTAATTCCGAGGGAAAAACCGTAATTTCATTTTCTATTTGAACCCAATTTGATTGAGTTGAAAAGTGGATAAAAAAATCGCAAACATCCCTACGGACGGAACCACGTTTGCCACGTTTTTAAACTACATCGCTTTATAGAGAGAGGTTTGCCAAAGTCGCACGCATATATTGAAAATGAATTTAAAACGTTATTATCATGCGATAAGACAATTTAGGCATAATATTACAAACTATACCTGTATATCCGGATTTCATTTTAAAAACAACAAAGGGAGAGAGAAAAAACGAATAACACCGCGAATAGGGCAAGGGCGTTAAGTCACGGAAAAAACAAGAAAAACACCTCGCAAAAAATAGTTGGCCATATACGAAATGATTGATTTTATCCATTTTAAGCCTTTAACCCATATAGTATTTTCTCCGTTCATTCTTGCAAAAAAGTTTACGAAAGGAAACACATACACACAAAATAAAAAGCAAATTGGGCGGAAAAGCGAAAATGGAAACGGAAGGATTTTTTTCCTTTCCCGTATCTCTAGTAGAAATATTCAACTATAAAAGAAATATATTAAAAAAGAATCAATTTAAGTCCTTGGAATAATAGTCCGGATTTTCTTACTTTGGTGTTTCATTACTTTTAACACAAAGATGATAATTAAATATTTCTCAACAATTAGTGAACTGTAATACCTGAAACGTGTCTCAGGTATTAAACCTTGCCGCTATAGAATTTCTTCATCTTTTTGCTCCGTTACAGCGCACAAATTTTGTTTTTGCTTCAAACCTCGATATCTTATACCGAAAAAAAAACCGTGGAAAAATTGTGGAGCCCCTTTTTGCGACGTAAATTTATTTCTCCCAAAATATATTGCCATGCAATATAGGCCCCTATTTGGCCGAGTTTCCCCCTTTTAAAGTTCTTATTTTTTTCCCAACCGAGTCTTTTCGACGTTTCTCCGCCAATCCGGATATAAGCTAATCAAGACTTCCTTGAAATATTATAGGAAAAGATAAAAAAGTAGGCGATCGCCCGGTTAATAATATAATAGACCAGCTCGAACCGTATTTCATGAATTTACGCAATTCTTTCTAATAATATTGAGCAACATTTAGTATAAGATAAAATCAAACCAGGAATTCAACATCCTTAAAAATATTAAAATTCTACAAAAAACTACATTCATCCGTATTTAAATTAATGAATCCTTCCCCATTCTATTCATTAACGCATTGAAATCGAATAATATCGTATTTATCGGTGGAACTTCTTTATCAACAAGGGTAAAAGATTAGACAAAAAATATCAGAGAAAAGACAACCTTGGTGGCTCTGGGGTGCATAAAACAATAGTATGACTAAAAAAACCCTGCAGACATAGGCGCCCCATATCCTATAACCCCTTAAGTATATAATAGGGGTCCGTCAGTGAGGAAACGCTTTTCTCCCACTCCCATGCCATGCCATGCAACCTCTTTTATAGTATAGTATAGGGGTCTAGAATGTTAAATTCTTTTTTTTTTCTTTGAGATTTCTCGAACTCTTCCTTATCTGTATGCGAAGAGTGGCGCGTTCAAGCGGCGGCAGCTCTCTTATCCCGTTGGCCTTTCCTTTTATAACTCCTTCGTCGCGCCGTTTCTTTTAGCTTCGTTTAAATTCAATTCGAAAGTCTTACATTAATTTAAGACGTAGTTGAATAAGTAGAACCAGTGGTGATAGGCAATAAAAACATTAAGGGATAAATACGTCCTGTCAAAGGTCAACCCTAGCTGTTTGCTCGATCTAACTACCCACCCTTAATTTTAATCCATAACAGAACAGATCCACCAAGGGATGAGTCATATTAAAGCAAGCCTTCCTGGTGACATCACCAACTTCGTTTGGTACCACTGTTAATACAAGAAAATTGGGACAAGCAACCTTCGTTATGTATGACGTGAAACCTGTTCAACAACACAACCCATCTTGTTTTTAACACAATTCAAGCACACGCGGCTTTTTGGTGAAAGAAAAAGAACGTGAGGAGTGAGGAGGTGGAGGATGAAAAGAAGTTTTGGGAGACGAGATGGGAGGTTGGAAACTGTGCCGTCCTCCCTGGACATACAATCTTCTCTTTACCAAGGGGTTACTCACTATCATGTTCCACATATATATTCCGATTAAGGAATGGTTTGAAATTTATCATTGATAGGTAAAATAGTATATATAGTCGCTGGATTAGTGCACTGGAATAGTGACTATCCCCTCGATTTTCTCCGACCAGTTTCCTTTCATTCTCCTTCAGGCTCGACTTCCTACCGCGGCGGCGATTTTCGTTTCTTTTTCGACGCAGTCTCTCTCCGTTCCCCCTTTTCCCCTATATACTAAAATCCTCTTCTCTTTGCCCCCTTTGGGTCGTAAAGCGAGCGCGTCTGTTTCGGTCGTCCTTTGGATTGATCCACGGAACCGACCGCGCGCAAACCTCCCGCGTGGTGCGTCGCTCGCGCTGTTCTATACGTGATATAATGGTGGAGAAAGACCTATGTATAGAGGCCTGTATCGGGTCCTCCTCCTCCTCCAACGCGACTGGAATGTCCCTGCTCGCGCCTAGGGAAACAGTGTACAGTCAAAGAACAACTCGCGACCTTTCACTGCTTCCAAACCAGGAATTGGCAGAACGGAGAGGGGAAAAATCGAGTTTTAGCGGTCCGACTTCCGATTTAGAGAGAAAAGTAAAAAAAAAAAAAAAAGAAAGAAAGGCCGCCTAGTAAAAGACGAAATACCAAAGTAACTAAAGTCGCAACCTATCAACCGTAGAGGTCAATAGTCTTAGGATGGCTTGGTAGCCAATTGCTGGTGCAAGCAATTGGGCAAAAATGGAATAAGAACTTGAGGAACTTCTATGAAACACGGGATTTCATTTTCCCATAAACTTCGCTAAAAATATGAAAACCCAATGAATTTATACGCGTTACTTCATTCTCAAACCAGAATATCAACGACGCCTAACAGGAAAACAGATGTACATACAAACGGGTATAAAGAATGGTGCTGTCACAAAAAGATTCGTCAAGCTTTTGACGCGTAGGAAGAGAAACACACCTACAAACAGAAATATTTCAAAAATACCTCAAAATCGTACGCAACGACTAGTTACGATCAAGAACTTCACATTCAATTATCTAGGCCTACAAGCTCTTGTTTTCGTTCTCTTTGGTTCATTGGGGGACTTTTTACACAGAAGCAATGGATGCATTTTTGAAACAATATCCGCGCAAAAACCTCGCTTGAAAAACAAAGTTGAGGAGTGAAAACGAAATCAAGTGGATTAAATTAACGCTGTAGCCGAAACGTGGTAGAAAATAGTATCGCTCGCTTCTCGATCGCGAAAGAGAGGGCGAAATAACGAAACCCGTCGAAAAAAAGAGGGAGAGAGAGAAAGAGGAGAGCGTGGGTGGATCAGGAAGTAGAGGAAGCGAGCGATGTGGGAGTAAGAGGCATCGGGGGTGGTAAAAACGAGGCACGAAAAAACGAAAGGAAAAAAAGGAAGGGGGGGACTGGAGACGCTGACAAGGAGAGAAGAACGAACGGTTGGCGTTGGGGTTGGGTGGGTGGGTGGTAGTAGATGCCGGAGGACGGAAGAATAGTATATGGAGAGAAAAGGGAGGCAAGGGGGTGTTAGACGAAGGGCTCCCGGCTTTTTCCCCGATGGAAAAAAAAGAAGCGTGGAAGAAGAAGGAAGGGAAAGAAGGGAAAAAAGATCTAAAAAGAAGCTAGCCCATTTGGTGAGGGCACTCTAGCGATACGAAGAGACCGTACCGGTATACTGTAGTAGATGGAATGGAGCATGGAGCATGTATGGTCTCGGAGTATATAGACGCCGCGGACGTGGCTGGCGACCGAAAAGTATAATTAATAACGACGCCCGCCCGACTATACCAAGCAACGTTACCGATCGAGTTTTAGACCAAGCTCTGGTGGATGGGTAGGGTAGTGCGGAGATCGTTAGGGATGGTTGGAGAACAAGTGATGATGGTGCACGTGGTTATAAGTTCACTTTTCATTTATTGTAGAGTCCAGACTTTTTCATCAAAAAAAGAAAGCAAAATCGGTTCAACGACTATGGATCTTGTATGCTTAATTGGTTGAAAATTACTCAGACCTTGAATACTGTTAAATGATTTTTCCATTTCTCCATAATATCATTTGCATTACCACTTCTAAAAGTATAATAATTAGCACTTGCCTGTCATCCTCACACACTATTGCGTATATGGAATGGAATAACTGAGGGAATCATCCCAATTCCTTCTCTCATTCCTTCCCCCCCCCGTCCTGAAACCCCCTCTTTAGAATTGCGCTGCCGTTTTAAAACTCTCTCTCTCTCTCTCTCTCTCTTTGCGGAGAACTAGGCATATATACTCGGGTGATTAGCTATTCCCCTCTTTATATCTGTATGATCTGGTGAAGCGCGCCGCGCGGCCTCTTTTTAATTTCTTTTTTCCCTTTGGTTCGTTTTATGGTGGTTTAATTGGCGCGTCGTCGCTCGCTCTCTCTCTCTCTTTCTCTCTCGTTCACTCTTTTCAAAGAATCGGATCAGAAATTCCCTTTATAAAAATCCCCCCCCCTTTTAATCGCTTAGAGTGGAATAAATTTAACATTTAAACGAAAAGTCGGGATTATTGGAGACTTACTATTGTCATCTCAGAAAAAAATGCATCCTACTGAATATCTTCAAAACAAAAACAAAACGCCTTACCGGAGATTCGAATAAACAAGTTTCGCAATACAGGCTTTGGGTTATTTAACTTCCTTTCCCGTAACTGATAAATACGGAGAGGAAGTCAAATATTTGCCGGATAAGACTAGAAAAGAATATTTTTGGTAGATATCCATACATCCTACATACAACGGCACACGGCGCGTGAGCGTCTAATTCGAAAGAAGCGCTTTCGGTTTATATCTACAAGTAAAAGATTGAAGTCCACCGTAAAAATGGGAAGATAATCCGTAAAGAAAGATGACCATAACGTGTTACGGTTAGTCTTGTAAAAAAAATGTACTAAACGCATAACGTCGTAGAAAGCGAGCAAAAAGTCCGCGGATCGAAATCCTTGGAGAGAGAGAGCACGCGAAAGGTCTATTATAATCGGCAATAGGATCGCTGCGATCGATCACTTCTAAAAGTCTTGAGGAACAAAAAAAAAAAAAAAGATCTAAAGCTTGCCTTCCTTCCCTATATATAAGACCATGGACATAACTTCCCCTTTTCCTGCCTACCGATTCCGTCAGCGTGGCAGGTTAGCCTTTCCATGAGGCAGGACACAACGACAGAAGACTCCAACCAATCCACCCACCCTCTCTCCCTCTTTTCCCCGTCGACTCTATCGGGTCGGAAGAGAAAGGAGGAGGACGGCGGGGTTGGGGGGTTGCTGGAACAGCTAGTCGTTTCCCGCGCCTCTTCTCGAATCAATGGCGCTCGAGGGTTCCATTGTGAAATACCCCCTTACCCCGGTCCTTTCACCCGCCCACCGAAACTCAGCTCTATCTCGAACGCCCGACTATACGACGTCGGGAGACCCGTTTCCAAGGCCCCGAATAAAATACCGACTTTCGACAACCAAGGGAAGCTCCCGCGATAATGGGTCTCCAAGCCCTCTCTCCGTCTATTTTCCCGAAAAGCCAAATTCCCGCTGCTGGTTCAACTTATAAAGACGAATGAATGGAAAGGCATTAAAGTATACTAACATCGCTATACGAGACCCTGTCCTGTCTTTCTTTCTATTCGGTTTATAAACATGGACAAGTGAAGAACGACCCGAGGACGGACGGACGATCCACGGGAAAGCCAGCGAGGGTAGTATAATATATATATTGTTACTCTATCTTTAGAATGACCTCCCCACTCTTAATTCCTTTGAAGCCAAATGAGGGGATTTCCCGGAAAGATAATTGTCACAAATTCTTATTGGGTGCTGATACACGCTTCTTGACATACCATATACTGAAATCATTGAGAGTTAGTTATTTGTCCCAGAATTATAGAAAGTTGAAGATAAAATCTCTCTAATCCTCTCACGGAAGATTGTATTTAGTATTAGTTAAAGAACTGGGACTGATAATCAAGGCATCAAGGCCCAGTTCAAACCGCTTTACCTTGGAAGCTAAAACTAGTTTTCCAAGGACGTTACTCTTAAATAAAGGGTAAGAAATATTTCCCAAATTCGCGGCCATCTTAAAATATGGCGGCCAGAAATATAAAAAACCTTTTTTGTGGAATAATCTCTGTAAGTTTCAGTAATATCCCAGGGCAATTTTGCTAAGTCCTACTGAAGCTTCAACCCTCCGCTTTGAAAACGAATTTAAAACGAAGATAACAGTTTTCTTTCATTATGGATAGGATCACGGACTCACGGTACATTCAACCCCACGGATCTAAAATTTAACTTCAAGTCTAATACACTTCTGACACACACATAAATATAAATATATATGTATATACATATATACGCGTAAGGGACTCATCATGCATGCTTGGTCCGTGGAATGCCAAGTATATTACCCGAGAGTAAGTTAAGACCGTAACGTGCACGCCGTGCCGTGAGTCGTGAGGACACCATGGCGACACAGGGTCCGTTATATATCTACACCAAATCTCCCTCAAACCCCAAAAGTATATAGGCAACCCCTACACATTGGGTTGGGGAGGAAACTTTCAAAGTTAATCCCGGATTCGACAGTAGCCGTGATGCACCCTCTCCCGAAACGGACGACTGGAGTAGCTTAATATATTTCCCCAACTTTTATAAATATGCAAATGTGAAGGGTTTGAGAGGAAGGCTATAACAGAGTTCTCTATCTCCCTCTCTCCCTTCGATCTTTTTTTCAAAGTTGAAAAGTTAATATTATAAAAGATTTATGTGTACTTAACAGTTTTTAAAGTAAATTAGAAGGTGGTCAAGAAAAATTGACCGCGAAAAGTTGCGATAAACTTACTAAGAACTGAACTGAACCACAATTTTTTAAACGTTTTAACAAGTTTGTGTTTTAGAGATTAACCAATAAATTATCATTCATTAGAGTTAATCAATTAAAAATGTATAGTTCGTGTTTTAAGAATTGACTAATAATTATGTTAAAATTAATTAAAAATGTGCTTAAATATCGCATGCCAAAATTAAGATTAAAAACTTACGCATTTTGTTACTGTAGTTTGCTCCGAATTGGTTTTGAAAAATTTAAAAGGCAAAACTGAAATAAAACGAAAACCCAAAATGAATTTCAACTCGAAATAATTTTTTTTTACTTCCAATTTTTTATTGATAGTTTTCATCATTTTTATCTTAGAAAAACTCCCGGTATCTTACTCTCTCTTTTTTTAACTAATATAGAGGGGGGACAGAAACATTAAATTATATACAATGCTATCTTGTATATATATATGTATATACTTTCAACACACCCTGATGGCTTCGGACATTTATCGACACATAAGACAAGAATCATCGTACATTTTTTTTTACATTTTTGGTACAAGAATAATACCCGATTATTTCATTTCGTTTTACAGTACAGGTTGTTTTTTTGAAATTAAGCTTTAATGACTTCCATATGGCTGGTTAAATCAAAAAAGCGGCACCTAATAATTAATTAATTAACGCTTTACGCATATATCAACAACTTCATTAAATCTAAAACATAGCACTTATTCCCGATATACTCTCTCTTATCTCATCTCAGAATTCTCTATTTATATTTAGAATAACACCGACGATTTGTATGGTTTGTTTATTTATTTATTTATAACAGTTCATTTTGTGTGAGGGAATTTCTCGGCTTACAAACCCTACATGATATGAGGCACAATTAACTACATTTTTAAATATAGATTTATTTATTTTTTTGGTTTTCAATGGGCTTTTCCTGAAGAATTAAAAAATAATAAGAAAAAAGGCTCTATAGGCGATATCTAAAGAAACATTCATTTCATTTGTTTATTTTCCATCGCTGGAAGTAATTAAGTTTTTAATTAATTTGTATCGATAAGTTGTGGCGTTTTAACCCAACAATATCGACCTGAGATCTATTTTTTTAACGATAATTTTGAGTCGACGATACTAATTCACAAATGGCAGTTTGTTAGTTTCATTTCATTCTGTTTCCTCTAAAATATCGGAAGAAATTTCTATTTCCTCTAAATTATCGGAAGAAATTTTTAATCATCGCGCAGTGTCCGGCAACAAACGCAACAATGATGGACTGTTCTAATTATCGCGCAGTGTCCCGCAACAAACGCAACAATGATGGACTGAGGAAATCAAAGAACCGACGGAAAAAAATGTCTACACATCCGCGAACATCACATCACTTATGTTCAATTTCTTTTCGCGGAATTTGAAATAAATTCACATCACACAACGACGATTTACGACGTTTTTTAAACACCGAAATTGTTCAAATTATCGTAGCGTTATCGTTTCGATTCCCAAAACGATTCTTATTTGGTTATCGAGTTTGACAACGTCAACGAAACCAGCTGGATCATCGCCGGTCGAATGCAAAAGCGCGTCAAGTTTAGTACCCGTTAGCAGCTGACTGCAAGTGGCGCTGGCTTCGAACTCGTGCCTTGGCATAGAAACCACTTCGATATGAGGAAATCGGCGTCGAAATTCGTCTTTCGACAAACTTGTTTGTTTCAGAATATCGCTTAAACGCAAGCAATTACACGATCTGTGTATGCAGCCATAAAAAAGAGAAGAATTTGGAGGGGGGAACCAAATTAGATACATTGTCTAAACCTCTAACGACGTATCAAGAAAGGTATATGATAATGTTTTGGGAAAGGAGGGGGGGGGGAGAGACTCTCGGGTTATTTAATATTAAACGATGTCGAACGGACTTTTACAGCAGCGACTCTGATAATATGTGCTTAAGCGTATTTGGCGGGAACTAACTTTTGACGGAGGAAATTGCCGCCGGGGACCGTTAATAAAGGTGCAAACGACAAGAAAAAAAAAGGAACCACGCATGCATAATTCAAAATGGCAAATATACAACGATCGGGTACCGATGGAACGCAACAACTATAAAGTGTATTTATTTACGGAAAGATAAAACGCGTAAATAAATGTTGAATAAATAATGTAATCAAATGATCAATGGAATGGAATGGAATGTATGGATTTGCATCATGAAAAACCAGGCAAAAAATTGCATTTACGATATAACCATGGAAATTCGTAGCAACTACACAAAAACCCCAGAGAAAATAAGTGTTACTGGGAAAATGCGCAAGTCATCGTTGAAATTTGCCAATTTGCGCCAGAAAATGTGAAAAACCAACCAACAAAATGTCTACTACTATTTACTATTAATAAATAGTAAATAAACCGTAAATAAACCGCAATAAATACATGACACCCAAACACCAACAAGCAAGTATGCGAGGTAAATTAATTATGATTATCACTTTCACATGACAGGAACTACTTTCTTCTCTACCCAACTTAGTACGCAATATTCTTTCCCCGCAAGTTTTTAACCCGCTGTCATTTGAAAGTGAACTTAAAGGGGGGGGGAGAGAAAGATGATTTCCCGGGGGACTAAAAACAACAAGTGATAAATAATAAAAACCTGGGCCATTTCGTTTTAATAAGTCCATGAGGCAAAAAGAATTGATAAAAAAAAAATAAAAGATAAGTAAAGGTACTTACGCCTTGGTACTGGGCAACTGAAGGCGGAATGTAGGTAGGTGAGGAGAATCGCTCACCTCGAACAGGAAGTCGTCTCCGCCGATTTGAAGCTCGCCGTCGCCGCCACTGTCCGAGGGAACGCCGTCGAAAACGTCGAATCCCATTTCCTCAGGGTCTATTAAAAGAGATAAAAAGAAGTTGATAAGTTAGAGCAGAGAGAAAGATGAGAATCAGAGAGAAGAAGAAGAAGAGATGCCAGAAGTGTTACCCTGGAAACGCCCCATTCTCATCTCCGAACTAACGTCGCGCCAACCCGAGATTGCGATAGATATTAAAACTACCGCTTTAGACCCAATGCCAAGAAGAAAGTCTTATCGTAGGCTAATAATTAAGCTACTAAGTAAGGTTCAAGCCTCACGAGCTAGGCACTATTTTATTGAACTCATGCTGCGCAGCAAGATGCAACAAAACCTTTTCCTAAATACCGGTGCTACGATTGCAATAGATATTAAAACTACCGCCTTAACCCAATGCCAAGAAGAAAGTCTTATCGTAGGCTAATAATTAAGCTACTAAGTAAGGTTCAAGCCTTACGAGCTAGGCACTATTTTATTGAACTTATGCTGTGCAGCAAGATGCAACAAAACCTTTTCCCAAATACCGGTGCTACGATTGCAATAGATATTAAAACTACCGCCTTAACCCAATGCCAAGAAGAAAGTCTTATCGTAGGCTAATAATTAAGCTACTAAGTAAGGTTCAAGCCTTACGAGCTAGGCACTATTTTATTGAACTTATGCTGTGCAGCAAGATGCAACAAAACCTTTTCCCAAATACCGGTGCTACGATTGCAATAGATATTAAAACTACCGCCTTAACCCAATGCCAAGAAGAAAGTCTTATCGTAGGCTAATAATTAAGCTACTAAGTAAGGTTCAAGCCTCACGAGCTAGGCACTATTTTATTGAACTCATGCTGCGCAGCAAGATGCAACAAAACCTTTTCCTAAATACCGGTGCTACGATTGCAATAGATATTAAAACTACCGCCTTAACCCAATGCCAAGAAGAAAGTCTTATCGTAGGCTAATAATTAAGCTACTAAGTAAGGTTCAAGCCTTACGAGCTAGGCACTATTTTATTGAACTTATGCTGTGCAGCAAGATGCAACAAAACCTTTTCCCAAATACCGGTGCTACGATTGCAATAGATATTAAAACTACCGCCTTAACCCAATGCCAAGAAGAAAGTCTTATCGTAGGCTAATAATTAAGCTACTAAGTAAGGTTCAAGCCTCACGAGCTAGGCACTATTTTATTGAACTCATGCTGCGCAGCAAGATGCAACAAAACCTTTTCCTAAATACCGGTGCTACGATTGCAATAGATATTAAAACTACCGCCTTAACCCAATGCCAAGAAGAAAGTCTTATCGTAGGCTAATAATTAAGCTACTAAGTAAGGTTCAAGCCTCACGAGCTAGGCACTATTTTATTGAACTCATGCTGCGCAGCAAGATGCAACAAAACCTTTTCCCAAATACCGGTGCTACGATTGCAATAGATATTAAAACTACCGCCTTAACCCAATGCCAAGAAGAAAGTCTTATCGTAGGCTAATAATTAAGCTACTAAGTAAGGTTCAAGCCTCACGAGCTAGGCACTATTTTATTGAACTCATGCTGCGCAGCAAGATGCAACAAAACCTTTTCCCAAATACCGGTGCTACGATTGCAATAGATATTAAAACTACCGCCTTAACCCAATGCCAAGAAGAAAGTCTTATCGTAGGCTAATAATTAAGCTACTAAGTAAGGTCCAAGCCTTACGAGCTAGGCACTATTTTATTGAACTTATGCTGCGCAGCAAGATGCAACAAAACCTTTTCCCAAATACCGGTGCTACGATTGCAATAGATATTAAAACTACCGCCTTAACCTAATGCCAAGAAGAAATAAGTCTTATCATAGGCTAATAATTAAGCTACTAAGTAAGGTCCAAGCCTCACGAGCTAGGCACTATTTTATTGAACTTATGCTGCGCAGCAAGATGCAACATGTAAGAAACCTTTTCCTAAATACCAGCTCTACATAATATATTAGTTGAAAACTAAAAAAATAAGGTTAATATATCTTTGTTCAAGTATAACCAGTCAACCTTGAATCTTTCAAAACTTAACAACGCAACAAGTAACATGGAAAGCAAGATACAAGGAAACTCATGGCTTCCTACGGAAAACGAGCTAGATACTAACCTAAAGAGGAGGTGGATCCCATGAACTGCCACGGTAGGACGGATCGACCATCGGCGTCTCCGGTAATATCGGCCATGAAGCCGCGTAAAAATTCGGCCATAACCGGGGATCTGGCTAGTTTCAACGGACTCAATCCGGAGTACGTTGAAATGGTCGGATCGGCGCCGAAAGACAGTAAAAGACGGACGATTTCAACGTGGTCGTTTTCAACCGCGTCGTGTAAAGGCCTGTAAATAGATTGGTACAAAAAATATTCAATAAAGATCGCGTAATAATAACAAAAACATCCATCCCTTGGTTAAATTTCTTTCTTTATCTTTAATCCCTTAAAAACCAAAAAACCACGGACCACAAATTAATTTTCGGATATAAGTTACAAGAAATAAAAAGATGCCGAACAAAATAGGAAAAAACTGGCTTTTAGCCAAACAATAGGAGTGGGTGTATAAAATCATCCTCCATTGTATCCATCCCATTTCGTTTTCCCTATTTTCCCCTAAACACGATTATTGTGAAATTCAACTAGAGTTTGCTCTACATCTCTACATTCAAACCAAGAACAATTATTCCTCTTAGGCTTATCAAAAACAGCAAATTGCTGCGGATAATGAAAAACTCAAAAATATAACCCCCCCTCCCAGATAAGCGTTGAAAGATATAGTAGAAATTATTAAAACAGATAATTTTTATATCTCATTTGAAAAAGTCCATAACCTCAAATAAAAACTATACTTCAAAGAGTTTGCGGTGGGCCAATAATTAATTTGACTATTTCTTTATATTCTTATTCAATCCACCGGAAGTTAGGCTTAGGTTTATGCCGGGATTCATGGAAGGGGGGGGGGTGTAATGGGGGAGAAATTAGTATATCGCCTGCTACACTACGTTTTATTTTTTGGCCTTTGTAGCAGACGACAGATGAATTTCTTCCCAACCAAGATAAGCCTAATTTCCACCTTATTACCTATCGCCGGAAATTAGGCTAATCCCGGGATTCAAGGAGGGGGGGGGAGTAAGGGGAAGCAATTCAACTGTCGTCTGCTACACTACGTTTTATTTTTTTTGGCCTTTGTTGCAGACGACAGACTAATTTCTTCCCAACCCAAGATAAGCCTAATTTTCGGAGAAAGGGAATACGATTAAATCTTAAATTCAACTAAATTAGGATTAACTTCAATTTATGGGCGCCAGATTTTATATATGGAACAAGAAAAATAAAAAATTATAAGAAATAAATAAATTTTACCTGATGCCTCCCGCGGCGCTAGCGTTAACATCGGCGCCATATTGGAGCAAGGCTCTCGCTATCTCCAAATGCCCTCGTGAACAGCACTCGTGCAATGGCGTATAGCCGGCGTTATCTCGGGCGTTAACGTCGCAACATTTCGTCTCAACGCAGTATAGAACCACATCCTATCGCAACCCCAAAAAAGTAGGAAAAAGAAAAAAAAAATAGGCAAAAATGTTTAGAGAAAAATATATATAATATTTCAGACGAATGTAACGATTTATGATGGGAAATATTGGTTGGTAGTGTATTTTTTTTTTTAATTTTTTCAAGCTTACCGGATAGCATTGACGCGCGGCACGATGTAGAATCGTCTCTCCTAAGGCTTTGTTGACCATTAATCGCTTCATTTCGGGGGGCATCACTAAATCACCAGTTGCTTCGCAAACAACCTATAAGAACAAACAAACAAATAGGAAAGAATTAATATTGGCAGGGTAAAGCTCAAATATTTTCTTCTGATATTTCGTTTAAAGAAACAAACGAAACGAACGTAGTCGAAGTATAAAAGGGAATAGAGAGATAATCTTAACAGTTTAAAGTCTACTCTATATTATTATGTCTTTTTCTTTCTTTCTTTTGTTGTGGGAAAGCTAAGACTTTTTAAAGGGATGGTTTCTATTCCTTTGCAAATTCGTTTGGGTATATTTTAAGCTTTTAGTGATAAAAGGTTATTATATTTTTGCACTTTGAAATTTCCCTTTTAAGTCTAAAAGAGGTTTTTTTTTACTAAAAGGGATATTTTTATTTGTGTTGGTAAAGCGCTTATTTTGAAGTGGTGGTGTTATTTTATTTTTTTAACGGGTTAAGAAGTTCAAACCGCAATTACATTGAATTAAATAAATTAATCCTTGCCTGGTTTATCTATTTTATGAATTTAATTATAGTTTTATAAGCAATATTTAAATAAAATTGAATTTTAACTCAATTATTACAGTATTTACAAACTTTATTCCAAATTTCTAAGATTTTAAAAAATTAAGATTCTTACTTTGGCAAAGGCTTCATCCATATGACACATTTTCCTCTGTTTTTCTTCCTTTTTCTCGGAATTACTTTGTCCCTTTGTGGACGCTTTCTTCTTAGTGTGTCGTCTGGCGATCATATCTAATCCGGAACGGAATCTCTTTCTTCTGACGGCGTGCGAGCAGCTGATTTGCATCAACCTGCGTTGTCGCCACGTCAAATTAAGTTGCGACACGGCCCGACGATCGTTCTCGCTCTGCACCTCCACCGTGTTACCATTTTTATCTGCCATTTCGGATTTGACATCTTCGTTAGCAGACGACTGTAAAAGAAAGACAAGGTGGGAGAGGTGGATTTAAAAAAAATAAATAAATGGGGTCGTTAATAAAGATCGTAATTATAATTATAACAGTTGGAGAACTATTAACAATTTTGGAAAGATTTGTGTTATAAATTCAGAATTAAATTTTTTTCCATTAAACTAATTAATATACCTAAAATATTATTGACAGTTCTAAACTTTCTCTATCTAACTCCGTAGTAACTTTGTAGCTTTCTAAATTAGTAGGCATTTAATACTAAAATTTCAATATCGTAACACGTGGGCTATAGCTTATAAATCGATATATAAATTAGGCGCGAGAACCGAGGCATAGCCGAGACCGCTAATTACAATATGGTAATATATTATAAATGCAAATTACCTTAATTTTCTCATCGTCAAATTCCTCCTTCGGGTCGTCGGAAAGCTCAAGGTCTTCCAGGTCCTTAAGGTCCTCTTCATTAGGCGGGAGGGAATCCGTTTCGGACTCGTCCGGACAAGGAATCCCCATCCTCTCGTGATACAACCTTTCGAGTAACCGTCTCCTGAGCTTTTTCTTGGCTCTGGCGTCCGCAACCCGCAAGGCTTCTTGACGCAGTTCCTCTTCAACAACGGAGGCGCGTCCTTTGATACCATTCTTAGGAGACCCCGGTGATGGTGAGGTTGAACCGGGTGGTTGAGGGACATCCGTTCTGACCGTACTGGCGCCGTAAGGTCCCGTATTACTGGAAGGCTTAGTTGGCGAAGTTTCGTCCCTGGTGTTACGAAGGTCAAGTTGATTTTCTTCAATTACCGGCGACGTTTCGGTTTTGGTAACGGACGACTTATCAAATTCGCGTAATCGTACCACTTTCTGTCCGTCTAAGTCTTGCTGGTCAATTTCGGACAAATCGGAGTAAAGGTCAAGTACTCTTTGACGTTTATCGGCGGCAGCGGCGTCTTCGGCGTTAAGTTCACTATCTTTTTTATTTACCGAAGGGCTGGACATACGTACAGACGCCAAGTAACTCTTTTTGGTCGGACTCGCGGTTGGAACAGTAGGAATTATCAGAGGCGGTAGGGTTGGTGGTACGTCTTTACTTAGGGGTAACGGAATTGTAGCGGCGACGATATTTTGACTAGATGAACTATTTCCGGTTGAGACGATAGGTGTAATGTTTGTTTCCGGGGACGAATGAGAGGAATTAGTTTCGTTTTCACGGTTAATGGAGTTCGTTTTGACTCTTTCAGTGACTGCTGCGGGGGTGGCTGAAAATGGTTCGGTAGCGGCTGGCATTACTTCGGGATTGGTGGGTTCGACGATAGCTGGACAGGGTGAAGGGATACATGGACTGTCTGACGGTATACCATTTGGTACGCGGCTACCGTTAACGAACGGTATCGGGTGTTGAGATGGAGGTAGCATGGCCGCGGCGTGAAGTTTCTTCAAGCGCGCGCTTTCGTCCGCGTTGGCGGGAACGTCGTGTATCACGTGACTGGGCGGGAAATGTCCGTGGTAGACTGGTACGTAAACTGAAGGCGGTAGAACGGGGATGTTAGGTACGACTGAGGCGATGAGAGGCGGGGGTCCCGTTGGACTACGGCGGGATTCCGGTTCCGGTAGAGGATTGGGACGCGCTACGGAAGCCGCTTCTAATCGAGGCATTTTGGCGGGAATTGGTTGGGCAACTTCTGGGTAGGGACTCCTCGAACGTTTTGGAGGTGACCTTGGTCGGTGAATTTCGGGTACCGGTCGGTGAGGGATGTGTAACCGGTCCAAACCATTGATAGTGGGGATTTTTAACCCATTTCGACCAGAGGGGACCATTCCGGGGAAGGTTGGTTGGGGACGATGCAACGAGCTTTTAGGTTCGTCATCAATGACTATTATCTCGTTTTCTTCTTTGTTGTTATTATTCGAGTTATTGCGATGGTGGTGATGATTATTCTTTTGACTGTTGTGTTTGGAGGATGAGTGATGGTTGAGGGAGTGATACTGACTATGGACGTGGTGGCCATGATGGTTGCCATTGGCTCGCGATGCCAAATCGGCTAATCGGGCGCTACCCGAATCTTTACTCGAAGACGGTGGCCTGGAGGGTGAAGAATGGTCGTACCTCGATGACTTTTCGGAGCTCGAGGAATGCTCTTTTTTATGATGGTCCCTTTTACGCGATTGGCTGGATTGATAGGATTTTCCCGAACTGGTTCCGTGGCTCGTTGTGGTATTAGTGCCGTTACTGTAAACCACGTGACCTTGATGAGCGTGTTGTTGACTATTGGGAGCATTCGGTAGGCCGGTACTCCAGGCCGTCGTGGTGGGAACGTAAATGGGCATTGTGAGTTCCGTCCCTTGACGCGTATTTTCGTTTTTATTTCCGCCCGCGGTAGAAGTGTTTTTTGTGGAAGATGAATTCGGCGTTGTGGTTGGTGTCCTAGTCGCCGGCGACGAGGATTCTTTGTTATTTGAAGTATTTGCACCACTCAGACCCGGTATGAATCTAGGACAATGCGGCGAAGCGGCGGACATGACGCAACAAGCTCCGCAACCGCAATTCGGTTGATGGTGCGCCAAACCGGAAATGACTGCGGAGGCCGATGTGGGTACGCAACAGGCTGAGCTGCATTTAGCGGCCAAATGTTGCTCGTGGATTCGTTGAATGTGCTCAGCATACCGCGCGGCGTCCAACATCGCGGCCGGATTGGACAAGAAAGCCGCCGCTGTGGTTTTATCATTAGGATTAACGGCGCCAGCGTTAGAGGTAGGTGTGGCTTGGGTCGGTGTGGGTCTGAGTGTCGTGAAAGCACCCTTTTCTTCGGGTCGCCTACCAGGGTCGGAGGAAGGAGGAGGTTGTAACGTAGGCGGAGCGGCGTGCTGGAAATATTCCGGAAATAACGAATAACCCGGTAACCCCGGTACACCGAATAGTCCCCTAGCTCCGTTAGGGTCACGCTGATTTGCCGCGTTCGCCGCTGTTGAACGAATGTGTAATGATAAGGCCGCGGCGGTAGCGGGATCCATGTACGGCGAAACGGGTTGAGGCGCGGCAGTTCGGACACTATGAGGATCCAAACACCTTTCCCGTTGTTGAAGTATTCCCGCCATCATCGGATGGCAAAAGGGAGACGCGATTGACGGAACGCTTAATCCGGAACACGCACCGGCTGCAGCGCCGGCCGCGTCAGTCCGATAGGGTAAACGGAACAACGCCGCGGGATCCAGGAGTGAACCCGGCAACGCTCGACCACCGAAACCGGCTAAACCCAGTAATTTACGGTGTTCTAGCAACAGTCCAACTTCGTCCGGGTCAGCTGTGGAATCGGCCGATTGACGAACGGTTTTGATGGATAAGTCCAAAGGTATTTCGCGTTCCCGCCCGGTACCCATGACCGGTAATTCCAAGGGAACGCCAATTCCCTGCGTGCGTCCGTCGTAAGAGCGAACGGCAGTGGGGAAAAACGTCGGAAAATACATATCTGTAAAGGTCAAATTAAAACCCAAATTAGTTTAAGGTAAAGGATCGAGCTGATAAAAAAGAAACTGTCAAAATGGCTACGGGATTCATTATAAAAACAATAAACCCTGCTCTCTAGACAATAGAAATTTGGGCTTGTTGAAGTAGACGATATAAAGCGTCTAGGTTGGGTTGCAAGAACTAAAATGTAAGGATTCGTAAATAAAAAAGTAAAAATACCCATCGTTAACTACGAAAAACCGATCATTCATCAAGAAAATCGAGCATAGTAGCTTAGGTACAGAACGTAGAAAATTTTCTTGTTATCTCTTTTTCGAGGAAAAACGAGAGCCGGAGCGAAAAAAAAAAGCGGACGCCGAAATCAAAATTTCCTATTTTCTCTATCGCAGCAGCGTCTAGCGACGGTGGTACGAGAGAGAAGGAGCGAAGTCTAACAGACCTCGGGGTTCGGGCTCGCCTCCAGAATGGATTGAGGCCGATGGGAAAAACGAACTAAGGGGAATGAACGGGGGACTGAACCGAGTGAGGCAACCGAACGGAGACGCGCCTCGAATCGAGGGTGGTAAAAGAGGGAATGGAGCGATAGAGGCGCGCTGACGATATACGCGATTCTCCAAAATCCTTCGCTTCCCGGGGAGCGAGCGAGAGAGAGAGCCGTCGACGCGGCTGAATATCGCAGGCGGCGGTAATCGGAGCCGCGGAGCAACGGGGTCGTGCTCGGATGGCGCGCGCCGTCATCCATCTCAGTCCTTCCTATCTTCCCCCTTCCCCATTTATCCCCCCTCGCTCCCGGAGTCCCGATTTCCACCCTACATCCCCCACGCCGCCGCCGCTATCTACGGCTCCACAATACCCCAGAAAACCCACCCGCTTAAGGCGCTTACACAAGAGACTTTTCAAGGTGAACTCTTCGCTTTTGCAATTTCCTCATGACGTAATTTCCCCTCCATTTGGGGGCGAAATTGATTGGGCAGCTCCGAAATATCGTGTGAAGGAGCCTTTAAGAGTTCACGGAGATCGGGGCTCCGATTCTACCAAGCCGGAGGTGAACGTTGCCCGCCGCTTCGGGTGGGTTCGGCGAGGAGACGGTGGGGGAGGGGGGCAAGCAATGGGGGGGGGGGTTGAAAAATAAGGAAAACCGACGGTGTCGATGCTGGGCTATAGAGAAAAGGAGGTTGGGAGGCGAAATTTCGCGAGGCAACGCGCGTTCGTATAGAAATTCGACGCCGGATTGCGTACGGGAACGGGATCCTTATTATACGCCTGCCGAGGCCGAGGTAGGGGAGAGAGAGGAGGGTAAAGAAGGATTCTTCAGATTCGCCGGAGTGAGGACGGAGAAATTGGGCGAAGGATAACAATGAAACGGACGCGGTGTGTGCAGTGGGGAAGCGCATTAATGGGAGGGAAAAGCGGTAGAGCTTAGAGAAAGAGGTGTTTGTTAAGTTTTCCTCATCGTCGTGCTTACGAGTATCCGGATACGTATTCCACCAAAAGTCGGTGGAATGCGGCATTAGGGCTGGGATTTTCGGGTAGAAAACCCGTAGAAGAGTATAATAATAGATATAAAAAGAAAAATATAAAAGGTAGAGAGAGTATACACGGGACAAGGTGAAGGAATGCCGAAGGAATTCTTTCATTGTGTTATCTGGGTGCTGCTAAGAGGGGGGGAGGGGGATACGTTAAGTGTTAACGGCAGCGCCTTGTAATTTAATTACAATTACGCACTTCCAAACCGTCCCGGACAAATTAAACTTACATTAGCGGGTATATGGAGAAGTTAACGTATAAAGTATACTAGCCGTGCCATTAACAAAGGGAAAAATCTTTTATATTTTACCTTCTTGGGTAAAAAAAACCTGAAATTATTACAGTAAGGTACCCTCGAATCCATTTCGGAAGGATGATGATAAAGTTAAAAAGATACCGCGATAATTAGCGAGTTTTAAAGATTTCTTAATTTTATAGACGACCCCCTGTTCTTTGGGAAACGGACTTTTAGTGGAGTACAGTAGGGAGAGGAGACTTGAAAAGCGGGAAAGAGAGAGAGAAAACGCGCCAAATAGGCGCGGATGGGGGGGGGGGAAAGATTTCAAAGAGTCTGTTCGCACTAAGTACTAAATAAAATTCATCCGGAAACTAATTATAACCCTTTCGCCAGTAGAAATTTAAACTTTAAAATTTTAATTCAGGTAATTAACTCCCCAGTTAGATATTAATGAAATCGTTACTTAATTTTCGTTAACTCGTAGATTACATACATTTACGTAAATAAATTTATGAATTTTAGCCTAATTAATTAACTTATCCCGGAGTTAAATGGCTACTAAATAGGATTGTCTGTCGTTTACGTTAATTATTAAATAGGAACGGTGCGAACGTACTTAATTTCTATCACTCTTTTAAATCCCTTCTCGGCTCGCTCAACTGAGGAAGAAGAGAGAGCTCGCTACCAATAAAAGTTTTAAAGGGTGGGCTAAGAACGGGGAACTAAAACGGACCATGCAGTGGGAAAAATAAAAGACATTGGAGCGCCGAGAGAGAAAGTTTCAGAAAAGAAGGTACCCAAGATGTTGGATACTTTTATTAGAGTTCAGGATTATCGTGACCAATTTTAATATTTTCTAACCCTAAAGTTTGGAGTAAACTTTCCAATGATCTTAGCGGCCATATTTCCAACTCCCTGGGTTTCAAACATATTTAGGCACCACTTTTTCTTAAATCCTCGACTGTCATACTGCGCGGCTTTTAGAATTAATTGTCCTACTCCATGACTTTCCCAGGACTTTCAGAACCACTTTTACAACTCCATGACTTTCCCAGGACTTTTAGAACCAATTTTACAACCCCTCGACCACCCCAGGACTTTCAAAACCAATTTTACAACTCAATGACGATCCCAGGACTTTTAGAACCACTTTTACAAGTCCGTGATTTTCCCATGACTATTAGAACCAATTTTACAACTCAACGACGATACCAGGACAATTAAAACCTATTTTACAACTCCAGGACATTTTTATAACAACTTCCCACGAAGCAGAGATTCTGGGAACAGTTTTGAGTAAACGTCCAACGTCAGGACAAGTTACAAACAAAATTATTCAAAAAAAAAAAAAAAACTTATCAAGTGTTAGACCCCGCGTATTTTCCTCTAGCAAGCTCTGAGCGACTGTCTCGAGTCGAGAATCGGAGAAGAGATAGGAAACGAAAACGGGAGATAGTTTTAAGAAGAAGAAGAAGATTGCCGAGAGGGGGGAGGAAATAAAAGTGGAGAGGTGGGAAAGAAATCAAATGGAAGGAGAAGAAGAAGAAGTACGGAAGAAATACGGTCGCCGCCAAGGAGATAAAATGCGGCGGCCGGTTTTCTACCTTTTAAGTATACCGCCGACGTCCTTGCTCTCTCCCCCTCTGCCCCCCCCTCACTGTAAGCGCGCGCGATCTGGTCGTAGGGGCTTTTCCCGCGTCTTCCTTGCTATTATAATCGTACGTAATAATAAGGAGAATAATAAGAAGAAAAGAAGGTAGGGTCGGAAAACGGGGAACCCAATTTAGAAACTATTAAATTTCAAACAAGCTCCGTTATATACAATAAATATCAAGCCAATTAGGAATTTAAAACCTTATAAATTAGAAGGGATGGGGAAAACGGTTTCAAATTTATACGTTTTTACTTTGTATTTGTACTTATAATTAACAAATAAGTATTAGTAAATACGTAAGGAAGCCAATTAAGATATAGTTCAAATGTTATAGTTAAAATGAAGTACTGTACAGTTGATTAAATACATAGTTTACACACAATGAGGATCCATACCATTTACGCAAGGAGACCAGGCAAAATAGCAAACGATTTTACACTCTAAGTCGCTTGATCTCCTTGTTTTAATGGTAGGAATCCTCCATGCCTGTAAACTATGTATAGTGTTGTATGAACTAACTAATAGGGCTTACAGAAATTTCCAAAGCCCTTTAATTTGCGAGAGCATCACAGGTAAGTAAAGTAACTCTGAAATTTCCCGGAATTTTTAACCTACAATATATTTCCACTGATATTATTTCTTGACATACAGATATAATTACAATATAAATAACGATACCACACCATAAAATATACAATTATATTAATTCTACGCCCAATTACCATTCAATCCCAAGTCAATGCGCAAATAATAACGAACACCTTGATTATAACATAACATATCGTCAGATCCCACCCAATTTGATGGGAAAAAAAACCGAACTGAATAAAAAAACAGAATTATCTTTAGTTACAACAAAAACAGCACCTGAACTTATGACTAACATTTTATCACGTATATAGAACGTCACGCAGACATAACCTAAATACGCGACGAAACTATATCTATACCTGGAATCCACGTAATATAGCATGATTGACTCAAAAAGTATACGATCAGAAAAAAATAAATAAAATAGATTAAACGTGTGACGAGAAAAATTCCCCTTTAAAAACAGTTCAGCAATCTCGATTATAACCAAACAATATTCGGGGAAAATTAATAAAGCAAATAGAGAATGATAAAACTATTTAAATAAATATATGAAAATAATTCAATCTTCGTCGGGCAACTCTGATTCTGAAGTGTGGTTAAAAGTTAAGAAACGGAGGGGGGGGGGTAGGAAATTTATATAGCCATACTGTCTATTTTAAAGTGTACGCGTCCAAGTTCAAAATAACATCACGCTTCGATTAAGATCTAGGGTCCTAATTCCCCTTTTCTGAAGCGAAACCACCACCACCAAAAATATGTTTATGGACAACAGAGTTTCAGAAAGTGAGTCAAACCCTCCTTGAAACTCTAAAACCAATCCAATAAACAAACCCAAGGGCTATTAGTGTATACACTCTTTCAAATTTCGAAATCAAATATAAAATATATTATACGCTACACAATGTAATCTTTAAAAGTAATATAATTGACAAAATACCCTCGTAATCTGTGTACGAGTGATTATCCCCTCGACCCCCCCCCTCCCTTGGTCCCATCAACTACGTCATCATTTTAGCTGTGGCGCGCGAGATCCATAGCGCTTAACGAGCGTGGCGCGCGCGGTATCTGGCACCTAAAATTATTCCGTAACGCCACTCACTTCCTGCCCCGAAAAGTCCTTATTCCCCCCCCCCATTGCCACCCGATTTTTCCCGCCTTGATGGAGTTGAATTTCTTTTTTTTATTTTCTGGCATTTTCTACTCTTCTATCTCTTTTCGTTGGCGAAAAACTCCCGCATCGCGAGCGCGAGAAAAAATAAAAAAATAAGTTGGGATTTCCTGCAGGCTTGAACACAAAAAGAAGATATCGCAGCCCGATTCAGGGCGACCGACGAAAAAAGAAACGAGGGTTCAGAGTATAGAACGGAAAAAACCTGTCTCAGCAGAAAACGGCGCCCAGCAACTACAGTAACACGCCAGAGGGGATAACCACCACCCAGCGAAAACGGTGTACACTATGTGCCTTTGACTATACTAAAGGGATTAATCTTTAAAATTACTGCCTGCCCTTGAAAATATTAAAATGATTACTACTAATCCTTAATCGGTGTATAGAGTGATAAGCCCCTCGGTATCCGTGTTAATTTAAGCCAAACTAAGAAATTATTTTCATTAATATTTCATTATTGAATATTTTGTTTTTAAATTCATCCCAGTATTATAATAATGATGCTCTTTTAATTGCTTGTTAATTGTCACCTTCCAAACCATCGATATGACTCGGCTCTGTGTTAGATAGTTCATGACCTTTGACATACGCCAACAAGAGTCTTACACCCACCCATTATCAGAGGTTCCATCACCTTGGCCGAAGATCGGGTCACTTTTTGACTCAAATGTAGTGTGAACTACCCCTCGACCATGGGCACACCTCAAACTACTTTACAATAATTTGTAAAAACATCGTCAAAAGAACCTCACCTCAAACCCTTAATTGAAAATCCCTCTCCCTTAATAACTATAATTATATCGCTTTTCTGGCATGCTACATCGCTCCGTAATAAAAACCTCAACACGTGGAAATTTACAATTACTATTAAATCCTTTTGAAACTCACCGACTTTCCCAAATTTAAACTGTTTCAGCTGATAAATTCAATCGTCAATGAAATAAGTTTATTTATATCCAAGTGAGTTTTTGTTGATGCACTCAATTACTAATCTCATTTTTAGTCCAATCAATTTGATGATTCACAGTTAAAATCAATCACAAAATATTGCCGACTATGCTAAGTAATGTCCCCAACAAGTTCACGCGAAAAAATAACCCGGGCCGTAAAGGAGAAGAAGATCCCGGAAAAAACGCCTTCAAGTTCCGCGGAACTCAAGTGCAAAGTTCCGTAGTCAACGCGCGCGCTTTTAAATACGTCTTCACACAACGCTAACCACGTCGAAACTGAAGCTGCCGCGGCTGGTCTCCGAAGACTCCGATACGAGTTTCATCCCCTCTCTTCCCCGCGCGATTTTATCCCGACGAACTCTCCGCGGCGCTTTAATTCCCCCCCCCCCTATATTTTCCCGTTCTATTTCCTGCCTTATCCCTCGTTTCCCTTCCCCCCTTTTCCCCGTCTCCGAGTCTTTTGCGCGCGAGGTTCGTCTCGAATCTTGGCTGAGGGAAGCTTCTCTCGTTTGGAGCTGGCTGTTCTGTTCTGCTCTTCGGGAAGTAGTATACGCTCGAGGAGCCGGGGTCCGCGGCCACTGGCGGCCTGCCTGCCTTTGTTCCGCCTCGCCGCCGCCGCTACGAAACGATTACCGTCATTACCGCCCTACACGCGGGTGCGTGACACCGGGTCGAGACTATTTTCGCCGGCCGGGGGTGCGCCGTTGATGCCAGAGAGCGGAGAAATGATGGGCGCGTTCCCGAGGCAGCGTACCAGAGTTTACGGAGTTCGCTCGCCGCTCCCGCGCTACTCCCCTTGTATACACCAAGTACACGACCCCGATACCGAGCTCCCGAAAGGGAAAGGATTTTTTTTCTACTAATACGTTCTTCCATCTCTATAAATATTTTTTTTTTAAATACAGAATTTTGAGACATATCTGATTGGTTCAAACGTGGAAGACTAAAATTAGAGACATGGTTAATTATTTGATTTCAATATGAGAGTATTTGGATGAACTTGTATTTTATCAGAAAAGCGACATAATAGTTATCAGAGGCTTATAAAATGATATTTTTATACAGTAATTATATGTATAATGTAATACAGTGATTTAGCCCTACGTATTGCAACGTCATATCCTGAATTATCATATCATACCACAGTGTCTTTCTCCTACCCACATATTCATGTCACGACCCTTCAACCCCAAAAAACCGTAAAACTCTACTGGACAACATTCTGGATAGATAAATTAATTCTGTACATAACTTCACGTAATCAACTTCTGACACGTCTTGTGAATCGGAAATGGAATATTATCTTTCGAGGCACACGGAGAAGAGGTTTAATATACTTTTTTATATGACGTGGACTATATTTTCTTAGATATACATATAAATATATATAACTATATATATTCCTTTGGGGCCACGAAAGCGGCAGACGTAAATTATACGGCCAACCAAGAAGGAGCGAGAGAGCATTCCAAAACTGGTTCCCTTCTTCGCTTAAGACTTAAGGGGTCGGTAATCCCGGTAGAAATAGATGGCATGAAAATCCCCCGAATTCGTTAGCGCGACGACGACTACGAGGAAAATGGGTATATAGCAATGAGGGGGAGGGAGAGAGGGGGGAAGTCGTCCTAGCGATATAAAAAGGAATGGAGATTAAGCGCGAAGCAACGGCGAGACTGAAGACCGACCTAGACGTTCCCAGCTGCATAACACGGCGCGAGAAAAATCGTTAAAAGAAACAACAATTAAAAACTTTTCCCAGCGTGCGGACATTATTATCATTAGTAGATAAAATGGTTGAGAGATTTTATTATTATTATTAAAATTATATCCAGTTGGTATCAATTATTTTTAAATTATTTTATTATATATTTATCTCACGGAAGAATTTCACGAAATTTGTCAAAAATAATTAAAATTCTAACGTATTTAATTGTCGATTGATAAAATTCCTCAGCCACGTCATCTACTAACCCTTTCCTTAAACCCCGAAAAACCCTTTTTTTACTTTCCCTGAAATTCCCTTTCCATTTCGCGAAGGAACTCGTTTTCTCGCATCGCATGCACGCCGGGAGTTTAAAAGTTATTATTCCCTATACCATAGTGCGAACGTTTCTCCGATGAGAGGAGCTTCCCTTCGTCAACTCGCACCCCCCCCCGGTTCATTTCCCCCTCATTCGCTTCTCTTTATTCCCTTTCACTTCTCCCCAACCAACTTCGGACGGAGTTTGTTCTCTCTCTCGTTCGCTCCCGCTCGTCGACTATTCTCCCCATATACCGCGCGCTATACTTCCTAGCAGCGAGAGTTGGGGGGAAAGGGGGGTTCTCTCTCTCCCGTTTTCCTATCCCTATTTTCCCGTCGGCGCGGCGAGCGAGCCTTCTCCCCACTCATCCCGCTACACAATTCCCCGCAGGCTGAGCTTTCTCCCTCTTCAATCTAACCTATGCCTCCCTCGTCTGCGGCGCGCCTTTTCCCCATTCACCCCCTCTCCCCCTTAGTCTCTTTTCCCGAACGCGATCCTCTTCTGCGTTCGGGAAATAGTCTTTCGCAACTATGCCCAAGTCCAGATGAGTGCGATAGAGTGATAACTAGCGCAAACAATTGGTTTAAGTCAATTTTTGATAACTCAAGATTATTTTCGGTTGTGAAAAATTTAAAATTTATATATATATCCCCGGTTTTAATTGAGGATCTTGTTCAAAAATTATTTTTGGATAAATTATTTCCAAATGTCTTTCTCAAGGTCATTGAACGATTGAAGGTCAAATTTTTAAAATAGAATTTCAGCACGTGAAATAAATAAATAAATAAATAAATAAAATAATAAAAAAATAAGTTTTCGTGGAGAAACTGGCATAAACTCGTGAAATATCTTAAAAATTTTCGTACAAAAAATACCCAAGTTACGGCATTATTTCACTATCGCGTTTCTCTCCCCTAAAATGATGCCCCCCTCCCCACTTATTCCAGGCGAGAGGGAACGCTTAGGCTCCCTCTGAAACGCGCGCCCAATTTTGACGTCTGCGGCTCACGGAACGGAACCTAAACGCCTAACGTATATATATATATATATGTACGCGATATGTCTATAGTAATATTACGTATACCTAACGCGTTCTCCCTTCTCTAGTTCTCTCCCCGGTAATGAGTTGTATAATTTCGTCGGGAAAGCCATAGCTTCTATATAACGCAAAAAGTAAACTAACCCAAAGTTGATAAGAAATACCCTAAGAATCGAGCCGTTTTGAATTGGTTTTAAATTCTTCTGTTTAAATTTCTTGATTTACCAAATTTCCTACGCATTTCCTAAACACCTATTGGCCAATTTTAATTGCCTACAATATTATTATCCAAAATTGAAAGCTAAATACACAGATTTCCTCGTATTGATCTACTTCTGTCCTATCTCGCAGGTTATTATAATGACGCGTGGGTTTAGGGGATGAGGGTGAAAGAGCAGAGTAAAGAGGCGTATAGATAAAGGTCTACCCATTTGAAGGCGCGCCGAGCTAGCTAGCCCGGCTCGTTAATGACAGGATGCCAACAAGACGAGAAATGGAGCAAAACCAAGCACGAGAGAGAGAAAACGGTTTTATCGATACGTTGAAGCACCCACCAGGTTTTGTATACCACGCCGCGCTAAAACATTAATGTTATAGAGCCAGCGGTAGGGGTTAAGAGAGGCGTACTCTGATATAGTTTAAAGCTTCCATAACTGTTTACTTGACGGATATAATATGCACTTCCGGTTGGTTGGTTGGTTATACGTCGCTTCTCATTAGCACCCAGCGGAAGTTAAACAAGACTATCAATGTCTCGCGTTACAGTACACACTTACGCGCGTCAGGACAATGTTGAACTTTGAAATAAAGAAAGTTTTAAAGTGATTGGTTGGTGAGGAAATATTTTTTTCAAATTGAAATTTCACGAGCTATGCTAAGCCTAATTTGAAAATAATAATTTAATAGCACGTGGGGAAGTTTTTCTCGCGCCAAAATTGAAAAAACACGTGCCTAAAGCGCGCGCTACACCGTTAATTTTCCAAGAAAAGAGATAAAATGCGCACATTAAGCTACAAATTCAGACAATGAATTCATTTTCTTTCTTAAGAAAAAAAATATAAAGAATCACAAGCAAACGTAAAAAGATAATAATTCAACCCCCTCCCCTTGAGTAACGTTATCTTCCCCTCCCCCCCTGGCAATTCCACCTCCTACCATAAAATTACCTAGAACCGGATAAGACATAGACCGTCGACGTAGGCCCTCTTTCTCGATTCCGAAGAAGAAGGGATCAGATGAGAAGAATTTCGTCATTTCCGTAAAGTAATACCGCATCTTAATCTTTTTTTTTTCTCATGGAAAATAAGCAACCAACTCCTAATTTTTTTGTTTTTTATATTACCGTCTTCCTCCATAAGTAATATCCTTTCAACCTACGTGCTTACGAAGTCAATACAAAATACTAACGATGGTAGGTACATACATACGAATCTAACTTGGCGAAGTAAATAACTTAAGGTAGAAATTACGTAAGAAAAGAATCTGTCTTATAATCAACGTCAAGTCCAAACAGATTTACTTAGAAAGCTGAAATTTTGCAGGGACGTTAAGAATAAGTGTAGGTACTAATTAAGAATGATTTTTTTGAAATCCGCATCCAACTTGAAAAATGGCGGCCCAAAATGTAAAAAAAAGTAAATAAATAAATAATCTCTTTCCAGCTTACGATGCTCTATTTCTTGGGTTTCCTCTCTAAGAAACAAAACCTCTAGACTTTTCATGAGCGGCTCGAGCCAAAAACTAGCTAGGCCTATAACACTCTGACGAGAAGGCATCTAAAACGAGACTGGCTGGCAAAATTGGTTAGGAGACGAAAAATAAAAAAAAAAATAAAGTAGAAATATTGCTACGAGGCCAAGGCTTCTCGTTTCCAGATAACAATATATATAAAAAAAATACACAGAAATCCCTATACGCGTTTTTATACGGAATATGAGCTAGTTCGAACGCTATAGTTGCCGTACGCTGTTCAAGCAAAATTATGTATTGGGGTTTCCTCAACGTTAGGGGAGGGAGGGCAAAACGTAACGTAATATGAACGTATATGTACGGCCTTTCTCAATATAGCGAGAAAAAAATCTCTCGCTCTCTTTCAATTTTGAAGGTCTCGTTACGCGTAATCTCATGTGTCTGCAAAAGTGTATGGTAGAAAGGTTTCGACACACCTTATTCCAGCTAAAATACAATACGGCGTAAAGGTATTTAGCATAATTGAAGAGAAAACAAATATTTACGAGTTTATTAGGAATTTCGATGCGGTTTGGTTTCCAAATTTGGAGGGTTTTTTTTTAGGTTTTTTATGAATCAGCGAAATCGAGAAAGTTAACAGCCAGTAGGACAGACATTTTCAGAAACATTTACACCAATTACAGCAAAATGAACTAAATTTAGCTAAAAGCAAACGAAAGATTATTTTATTGAGGAAACCTCGAGTTTTATTTCGCATGGCCCGAGATCCTTTTCAGTATTATTTTGAGAAATAAAACTGACTAACGCACCCAAAAAAAAAAAAAAACGTGTTTTGTCCTTTCCTCTTTAAAGCCCAAAGACGCTTTCACAAACTACTCATCTATATGGAAGCTTGGCAATCTCCGTTAGCTGAGTCTAATTACGCTCTAGCAATGTTTTTTTTTATTTTCAAGGGCGATCGGCAAATAGGGTTTTGCGAATGCGCCCTTATCGTCGTCGCTACTGCAGCTCCCAGCTTTCCCCCTCCTTAATCTCCCCAATGGTTCACTCACTCTCTCTCTCTCTCTCGCTCCCTTTTCCACAAAAGTCGACGTCGAGGTCGCCAAAGAGGAAGAAGGAGGAGGAGGTGAGGTGAAGCCCGGAGGAGACGAATGGATCGAGATAAAATTCTGGCGTCGGCGGCGGCAGCTCGCGTTTAGAAGAGGCAAGTTGCGCTGCAAGCAGGCAGCTAGTTCTCTCTCTCCCTTCTCTTTTCTCTCTCTCTCATTACGATCTCTCCACCGCCCGGATTATTTATCGGCGGAGAGCAAGGTCCAATATACAGAGGCGTATAATGATAGCGGACAAAAGGGGCCACGCGACAAACTTTATACCTATACACATTTGCCTCTCTCTCTCTCGCGTATAGCGCGTAATCCAAAAAAAAAAAATATACGTCTACCGAATTCTAAATTCAGCAATTATCATTTTATAGTCTTAATAAAATTAATATAGATATCTATTAGTATATAGTATTGATTAAATAAAATAATTCTATAATTTAACTTAAAAATTAAGAATTTCCCCGAAATAGTCAATATTCCTATTAAGTTCCCGTTATTTTTTACAAAACAGATATTAATAAGATTTAAATATAAATTCAAATTCAAATTTAATTAAGGAATGTACTGTACATAAGGCTATTCTAGAAAAGTTCAGATTGTTTTATGCCCACAAATTGAGTTATCTCAGTTGTGACGTCAGTTCCAAGGTAAAACGTCATGGGCAGTGGGGCGGCCATGTTTGGTACCACTTTGGTTCTATAGGCAAATAGCATGGGTGACGTCAATCTAAGGCTTTTGAGACAGCTCATACACGTGGCTAGTCATTAAGACAAAAGTGACGTCACAATAAAACCTTCCAATATAAGATTACAGATGGCCCATATTAAAAAAAAAACTATTTATATATAAAGTGAGATCGAGTTTAAGAAGTTTAATTCTACTTTAGTCTTAACCAAATCCGTAGAGTAGACGTTTCAATTCCAATTCACTCCCATAGGGAATTGCGGACTTATATATACCCCTTTTAAGCGCGAAAGACACCACCAAAACCAGACAGAAACTAGTGGGGTTTATACCCTTGGGGTGACTAGTTCCTACCCCATACACCCTATTTTGAAAGCGCCAGAACGAAAGAGTGCATGCATGCAATAACCAGGGAGCCTGTGGTTATAGAGTCTGTTCTTCTCATTCCCCTTTATTTTCTCCTATTCTTCTACACCACAGATCCCGCCGCCTAGCTCTTTTATTTCTAAACCGAATCCGATTCTATTTCGACTTTCGTTGCTTCCTCGGATTGCGGCCTAAATGGGGGCTAGAAAATTTCCTCCCCCGTTTCTTAACCGCTTCAGTGTTGCCAGTAATTTTTTATTAGAGCATCTAATGAAGTTTAGAACTGAATGATAATTACTGAACCGAACAGAACCGTCTGTTGTAAATACAGTGTTGCCAGTATCTAATGAAGGTTTGAACTGAATGATAATTACTGAACCGAACTGTAATTGTAAATAGCAGTTGAATTGCACGAGTCACAAAAGGGTATCAAAACTTCTTGGCGCATTATCTATTCACTATAGACCATTCAATTATTGACATGTGTGAAGAAAACTTTACAGGGGTGTAGCAAGAAGTACCGCTAGAGGCAGGGCGTGTAGTGAACTCTGGCTCCATCTGGCCTTGGTTTCTCAATATGTAATTACAGAAATGGTCTATAGGGAATTCACTGTAAAATTCTTGTGAAGTCTCTCTTAGCGGTAAAGCTATAGATTCCACGAATTGGGAGTTCTAAAATTTATCGGGAATCTCTGCGGTATTGCTGTATCGTAAGTTTCCGCGAAGTGAATAGCCCCTTTGTCACTATCCCTAGATGTTTTTGCCCCAACATGTCGAGTATAGCGTGCGCCAGCGATTCGTATAGTCGTTTATCGCTATATTGATGGATGTGTTCTAGCTCCCGCGTCGCAAAGACCTTATTGATTTAGAATTATATTGTCTGGCGCGATCGACGCATTTTCAAGGTTTTTTCAAAATAATAATTTATGATTATGTATGCATTCATTTTTCTTCTATATCCGAGATTATAAGGAAGTGAAAATAACGGAAATGACCAATCATTCGATATACAAGGACTTCCTAATTTTGACTTCCCTTCTACTATAGGCCTTTTAATGTTTTTTTTTTTTAAAATCTTCGTCAATGATTTGTTAGATAAATATATATTTAAAAGATGAATATAAGAATAATGTTAAAAAGTTTCAATTTCAAGGATTTTCGAGGGAAAATCTTGACCTTCACTAATCAACTTTCCCTTGACCAAGAACTTCCTCAAATTATTTATTATTTCAAGGGAAATAAATCCAAGATCAGATACAGTAAATATTTCTTTGAATTTTATAAGGATTTTTGTAGAAAATATAATTTTTAAGTTTAAAATATCTTTAAGTTTAAAATATCTTTCCGGTATTTTCCAGTAGTACTTAATAAAATATACGCAATTCTAGGCAAAAAAAATAGCCTTCGTGACGTGAGTGACACAATTCCACGTGTTTTAATAAATTAAGAAGGACGTCTCGTTTTCGAAAATAGATTTTGAAATATAATTTTGCAAATACCATGCATGAAACCTTTTTTTTTAAATTTTAAAATGAATCTCACGGTTTTGGACTATAGCTACTTTAGAACTTGTTTATTTCGTTTAAAGATTGAAAGAGCGGGAATAGGTTAGCGAGCTGTATAAGAAAGACTAAGGGACTAAGGAGTAAGGAGGAGAGCCGGCGACCTACACCTATCGACTATATAGTGAAGCCCGTAAAAGCCAACCAAGGCTTCGATCGGGTCTTACATCAGCTTGGTGCGGGGAAAACACCATTTAGGAGGTTACGCCTAATAAGTCGAGACAGCCACGCGCACCCTTCGACTCCCACACTACTAATGTTATCTCTTGGCTGGCAATTTCGTCAAAAGAAAAGGAAGAAGAAGAAGAAAGATAAAGAAGAAAAGTTCTTCGGAGCGAGTTCCGTCCGTCCTTACGTACGTATCTAGGTCACAAACGGTGCGTGCTCGATATGCTTATATAATATATCTATGGCTTAATTTATATTCTATATAAGAATATATATATTCGATTGATTTGTAAGAAAAAAAGTTAGTTCGAACTTTCATGGGCATGCTTAATTATTTAAAGTTAAACAGTGTAATAATAGACCTTTAAAATAATTATTTTTTATTATTATTAATTATTGTTCATTTTTGATCTTTAATCTATAGTATTTCGGTAAAAGAACCCATATAGGATCTTAGAATTACAAGCTTTTCAGTCTGTTACAGATAACGGTTGAAACAATGCAATAATAGATCTTTAAAATAATTATTTTTAGGGCTATTGAAATAATTTTTCAAGTCGGAAAAATCTATGTATTTCGGTAAAAGAACGCATATAGTTTGTGAAAGCATCTCGATCTGCAGGTATGGAACTAAATGATCTGAATTGAACTAAGAATTACACTCACAATTCTTAACCCTGAACGTAACCCCACATTCGGTGTAAAAAGACGAAAACACCTAATTTTTAAAGTTAGCAAGAAAAAAAGGAAGAAAAAACACAACACACGATTTCCACCCAAAAAATAAACACCTGAAGCTAAGAAAATATGAAAACGGCTCAAAGGAACTATTTGGTTGGTATTTTTCAAGGCGGTTTGCCAAGAAATTTCGAAAAAAAAAAAAAAAAAATATTTTCTCCAGGTTTTTTGGTCTTTTTCGCCATACCATATTTTTAACGCCTTTATGCACGTGCGTCCTGAAAAGGGCGGGAAGCTAAAAATGCGCCAAAGTGAAAAAAAATGCGCGCTGGGAATGATATAAAGGAAAGACGGGGAGGGAGGGGGAAATAGGGGGGGGGGGGTAACCACAGGAAACTCAGCTCGCGCGAGAGGCCGAGACGCGAGACGAGTATTTACCTTTATTCCACCTGCGGCGCGTGCGGAGCCAAACCGAAAATCGACTTGAGCGCGCCCTGCCTGTACATGGGAGAGAAAAAGAGCGGGATACCAAAAAAAAATATATATATATATACCTGTATAAAAATGAGCTTGGAGGTTGTTTGGTTGGTCTGTCTCATCCAACGGAGGAAGTTGAAGCGGGCAACCTTTATGGCTCTTTTCATGCAGCCACGATAGAAATAGGGGTCTAAATATTAAAACACGGGTTTGAAATTTCCCGAAAAACCAGAGAACCCTTCATAAATTTTCTATGATATCTATACTACATACATTCAAGGGAGGATGAAGAAAGGCTTAAGAAAAATAGGCCAAAACATACAAATGACTGGCAATTTGTCCCCGTATCGCGTGTTCAATCTCCAATATTTTCCACTTATTTCAATAACTTCATTATCCCTTTAAAGACAATGAGCGAGCGGTCATAAGCCCGGATTCGAGATAAAATAATCAAGAAGTCACAAGAAGGCTATTTCCTCCCAGACGGTGTGTGTTTTCTCATTAAAAAGTAAGTTCAATCCAAGATAAAATAATAATAATAATAATAACGTACTTTTCCACCAACTTCGCAGCGTCTCAGAAAATAACTAGAACTATTTAACTGTGACGACGGTATTATAAACTACGGTACGGCGAAACCGTTCTAAATTGATAGCAAAAGCAATGGCTAGACTAACGTCACGTTATGACGTCACTAAAAGAAACCACCACATCGATCTTACGACTTTTACTGATCATGAAAAGTCACATACTACAAGGAAGTGAGGTGGACCATTGCATGCGACGCAATTTTTCCAGCTTGTAGAAGGCAATTCCAATTTCAATCTGACCCTCGTTGACGCCATTATGACCTTAGCAGAAAAATTAACTATACTTCACTGACTATCTTCCCTGGGCCAATAACAAAAACTATTAAAAATATTCAAATGATCCTAAAACTTATTTTAAACATGCAGCGTCTTCAATCTCCTTGAAAAAAAATGTAATGAAAACTTTAGGAACGATCCCTCCAAAACCGGAGTAATCTACGTCGACTACGCGAAGCGACGGAAAAGCCGGAGCACAGAAAAAAAAAAATAATAAAAAAAGAAAAAAACAGAAAAAGGAAAAAAAAAAGAAAAAAAGGGAAAACGAACGACTCGGATGAGGAAAAAAGCGGGAAGAGGGTTTGAGAGCGCGAGAAGTAGGGCGGGTCGCACGCGGAACGAGACGTGCCTGAGAAGAAGAGAGGCGAAAGGCACCATGAACGTGTTCAATCCTTTCACGCCGATTATTTATTTCCCGCCAATACTAAGCCTCCTTTTATTCAAGGCCACTAAAATGCACGTGGAAATAAATATTTTAATTTTCTAGCGACTAAATTAATTTGCAGGCAAAATGGTTTTTTTTTAAAAGTCTTTACTGTTTAATAACTAATATTACCGTTAAACTCGCAATATTAATATTCATAGGAGAATTTGATAAACTCGGGATTGGTAAGGGTAGGCGAGTAGAAAAGAGGCGCGCGTGAAGAAATAGGAAACGATCGATGTGGGCGCACACGTGCATGGGGGGGAAGGTTTGCGCCTTTTTACCCCCCTTTTTCGCCAACCCCTGTATAGGAGAATCTCCCCTTTCCCAAACCTACCACCCACTTTTCCCTTTTCCCCCTCCCCATGTTCGTCCATCGGCTGGGTGGTATGGAAAAAGTGGGTGGCCGTCGTTCACTCTACTCTTCTCTTATCTCTTATGAGCGCCTTCAGTCGCGAGGGAGGCCGAAGAGTCCAGAAGATCCCCAATAGTATATTAGCAACTTGGAAAGAACGTTTTTATCATTAATTTTGAAAAGATTTCATATCGGACCTACAACTAAAAAAGGTGCTAATAGAATACTGGCCCAAGAAATAGGCTTGTTATAAGGGTTTTTTGGGAATAGAATCGTCAAGGCCTTGGTATAGGAAGAACCAACTGACTGTCTTCTGAGATAGGTAGTGTGCGGAAATTTTAAGTGTGCAATTGTGGGGTTTACTAGAAATTAACAAAATTGGGGTGTGAATGATGGTACGTTCATAATTTAACAATGCAAAACTATATGCTTTTCCACTTGTCTTCAGTGTCCCCTTTTCACAAATCTCCATACTGTGTTTTAAACCCAAAATTCTCTTTCTCTATAGGCCTATAGTTGCTTTTATTTTTTTTATGGTAACTGAAAGGGTTTTAAAACAGGCTTTAGGGCATGACGTCGTTGAGGCAAGCAACCAACCAAGCAGCAAAACTATCTTCGCTTTAAGAAAATTCTAAGAGAAAAAAATAAATTTTCAGCGTCTTGGGGATTTATTTTTTTATATATATATTATTTTGCCATCTTTCTTGGTTGTGTGAGGTCCTCTCCTTTGAGTCCTTCGGGCCATCTCTACCTCCAAAAAAATCCACGTCGATTGAAGGCAGGTTTCAATCCATTTTGGTTCAAGCATTTACGTTACAGCCTTTCTTGACATCTCTCGCGAAAAGGAGAGAGAGCTTAATTTTTCACTGCCTTAAGCTAACAAAGACTACGTTTAATTTAAAAGCGTGAAGTTTCGACAAAAATTGGCCCAAAAAAAATGCAAAAAAAATAACATAACACGAGCTGTTTTTCAATGGGAATTAGGGGGTGAGCTCAACAGGTACGCAATTATCTTTGCTCTTATACTATAGTTGGTGACACCAGTGACAGCTTTGACCTCATTTGTATTGGTATTTTCCAGAAAAACCCTGCGTGAACCCTTCCCCACCTGAAATCTTTGGAAGAAGAGGAGAAATATTTGAAAAACAAAATTCTCAGGTGCGGCGATTCCAGTAACTTCTCTTTTGTCCGAGAAAAAAGGGGACCATTTAGAGTATAGAGGGAGGTGCGTGATGATGACGGTTTTAACAATATTTTAGGACCTTTCTAGAAGGTTCAAGGTTAAAGGTTATTCTTTATTTAAAAACCCTTCTAAATAATCAATTCTTGAATCTGGTTTAGGCTTTATGCCTAGGCTATGGTGCGGTTCACGAGGGGCTAATCACTGTTAAGGGCAGAACTTCAAAAAATTACGCGTAATCACTTCAATGCATGTACACTTATTTCTATCAGTGAGTGGCCCCTCGGCCGGTTCATAGTAAATTACCGCACAAAATTATTCTAGAACTGAACTTGAAATTTAAAATCATTAATTGAAATGGAAAAATTAATATAAAATCTATCTATAAAGAATTAACTAAAAGCAAAAGAACTTTGCAATTTGTTTTTCTTAGCTCTAAATACACAGCAAATCCATACGCCAATATGTCAATAGTTACTTTCCAATATCTATCTATTAAAAGAATATAGACGGTCATAAACGATTCAAGAAAAAAAAGATACATTATAGGTCGGTAATAGCGCATGCAGTAACGGAACGGCAGGTTGCTACAGAGTTGGAAAAAGAGTAGAAAACTTCTAAAAGGTAAGATCTATATATATCTGACGACATTTGACCTATAAAAATGACCATTGGTTCAAGTCACGCCAGGCCATACCATACCAGTCTAGGACGCGCCGGTGAGGACACCGAGCTAAATTGAATAGAGCGGAAGCCAACAGTTGGCAAGCTTGTAAGGGACCGTCTAATATTATTTCATTCGGTTTCCATTTGTGGAAAAGAAAACTTAGAAAAAAGGCGATGAAAGACAGATTATCCCACTGAAAATATTCAGTAAAGTGGATTAAACGGCGGAGGAAGGTATAATGAAAACAGGCGTATAGATAAAAGTAGTCAGTTAAAACTAAAGTTGAGATAAATAATGGTAAGAATTCGACACACCGCCTCCAAAAAGAAAGAAAAGTATGAAAAAGCATCAACAGTACAGAGAAAAAAGTATATTTTTCGCAATACGTTTCATTGGAAGTAAATAAATCCGCACAAATCAACTGCGCGCACTTTTCACAACGCGCCTAGCTTTAAATAAAGAATGACCTTGATATACTACGATTCTAATCTCCCCTTCCATCCACGTGCGCGGTATAATGGTAACCCACCCACTTTTCCCACCCCCTATAGTATATAGTATAGAATTTATAAGATTATGAAGGTACTAATAACTTCGTGTTAATTTATTTCGGGTTTCATTTTTCGCTCGCTCTAGCTTGGTTTTTCTTGGGATAACGGCGAATGCAATTGATAGGGGCGTAAACAAGAGCCGTCAACGGAATGTCTGTGACGTGGTAGTCGTATAGAAATGCGAGAGAAAAAAAAACAAACCGGAAAATTACGGTGGTAAAAACGAGAGAGAGAAACGAAGGTTCTCTCCTCACCAGTCAGTCCACAAAAGTAAAAAAATAAAATGAAGCTGGAATGGAAGAATATACACTTTCCTTTTTTATTTTTTGAAGCACGAGGTGCGGGTTTGACACGGCGGGTCACCAGCTGGCAAGTTGCCGCCACCGAGGAAGAATTTTTTTTCCTATCTTTTATATAGAGTAATATCGGTAGAGAGGGGGAGTGAACTGTGTATCCCCTTCGTTGAAGGCAACTTTGTATTAGAGAATACTATTTGCCTTCGGAAGGGGGGATATCACTAAGGTAAGAGATAGAGGGTTATGACGTTGCCATATATGTGAAAGATATTACTCTAATAGAGTAAATGATAAAAACGAAATGATAAAAAAAAATAAGCTACGGGTTGTAATATAGTTCTTATCTAACTCGTCTAATCTACGCTTTTCTTCTTTTTGAACTTAGTGAGTTAATGATAGATATTAATTTTAAAAATTTAATTCCTCCCCCCTGTTCTTGAGTTAGAACTTCGGTGCAGTGTTGTCAGGCCCTCTGTGTGAATCAAATCGGTAAAGTTGAGTCAAGTACCGAGTGAAACTGTACTGTCAGCCTTTTCTCTCCGCAATCTCTTGACTCAACAACATTTGCCTGGCAACACTGGCCCGAAACAGCGTCAAATATTCTAAAATCTCAATTACAATTATAATAAATTTACAAACGAGCCTTTATGGATGATCCCTACACAGCTCGAGAGCCCTAACTTCTCCCCCGATTCCACACCACCTCCTCCGACTCGAAGGAGAACGCTCGGCGCTCGCTCGCTCCCGGAACTTTATATTCCGTACCCGATTCGGGGTCGGGTGGCTCCCAAACTCTCCCAACTTCTCTCTTATGCCCCCAATGGTATATAAGGCTCGGGTAAAGCTGCGGAGCCATATATCCGAACCGACAGCTAAGGAAAAATAACACCCCGTGAAAAGGACGCGGCAATCTCGCTCGTTCCCGGACCAGCCAGAAATGAGAACCAAAAGAGAGCATGCATGCAGCCAGGGACAAAATACCGTCGTAAAAAAAGGCTCTCCCTCTTGGCCATGGAAAATTTTCCAGACCTTTTTAACCCTGCATAGGAAAAAAACCCTGAACTTATCAGTGCTATCATTGAAGCCAATCTATAAAGTTCAATGAGAGACCCAAATTCTAGAACTATCTTTAGAGGAAAATGCTAGCAGACTCCTCTAAACATGGCGGAACAGTAGTAATCGTTTTAAAGAGAAAATAAATGGTAATCATCAGGGTCGGATTAAGCAATATTGCACCCGGGGGCCGAGATAATGTGCGCCCCCTTAAGTCGGAAAAAAAGGAACAGCAAATGTTGCTAAGGGGGAATAGTTTAACTCAATGCGCCCCCAACAAGTCTTGCGCCCGGGGGGCCAGTGCCCCCTAGCCCCCCCCCCTTAATCCGGCCCTGGTAATCACTTTTAAATAAGAGATTAATTTTTTTTTAATATTTTCTCTTAAAAATTGCGCTCGCAAAATGACTGGCAACACTACTATCACTTCATAGTTTAATTTAATCTCTCTTAATTAAAATTTAAACCTCTTCTATCGTTCTATGTTATTTAAATGAAAATATACATTAATTTTTCTCGATCCCCTTGAAATTCAACAACCCTTTCTTTCCCCTTCCAGACCCATATGTTTTCAGAGCAAATATTCGAGGCGGGCGTTGTGGAAAATGGCAACAGGGCTTTGTAGCATTTTTTACTCCCCCCCCCCTCTTAGGTTGGCCGACTTTTTACGGAGAAGTAGCCTTGATAAAGGAGTTATTTACACAGGCTAGCGTCGCCGCCGAACAAAATATAATCTATCTAATAACAATACTAATATATAAAAAATATTATATGAAAAAGCGTGCCGACGAACTATATCGGAGAGAGAGAGAATGAATGAAAATGCTGCTGTAGCGGTGGCTAGCGTGGGACGATATAAAGTTGTCTGAAATGAAATGAATAAGTGCAGTTCGGCGTGTATTGCGAGGCAAAGAATTGAAGCATGTATTATAAAACGTGTAGAAAATGGCCCCTGTATTGTTTTGAACTAAAAAATAAAAAAATAAATAAATAAAGCGGATGTAGAAGATAGATATTTTCTAAAAGGGTTTACCAATTGAAGAACCGGGACCGGACAAAGAGATCCGGTAAAGGAGAGCGGTTTATAAACATCCTGATTTAGATCATATCATGTCAAATCGTGATTAAAACCAGCAACTGAGAAGCTAGCTCCCATAAGGAGCTAACAACTGGCTAGGGGGAAGAGATAGTCTGACGTCACGCAGCCCCTCTCTGGTTGGCATTTTTGCGCGTAGAATACTGTTTCCAACCGTTAGGGGGGATGAAACTCCAGTAAGAGATAGAAGGGTGTGACGTTTCAGGGTCAGAACTGTTAGCTCCCTATTGAACCAAACTAGGGCTAGGTATGCCTTACCCAAACCAATAACACACCATAAATGCTAAGGTAGTCAAATTGCCTCCCATGCAATTCCACAGATTTTTTTAAGAATGCGTGTTGCTTTTCACGCACAAACGGCTGGCTGCATTTGATAGATAATATATATAAAAAAAAAAAATATCACCATCCTGTATCTCATGGCAACGCGTGCATTTGGGCGTCTCAACACACTGCCTAATTCCACTATAGGAGAAAAAGGGCGACAACCCACCACCATCAACCTCCCATCCAGTTTGAAGACAAAACAAGCAAGGGCGAGTGGCGGCGAGTATGTCCTTTTACTATAGCATGCAGCAAACCCCATTCTTCCTCATTTTCTGCTCACGTGAGCTAATCACCCAGGCTGTAGCTAGCGCGCTCGCGTTTCGCTAGTCTTTCGCGGTTTTTATAATGCACAAGCGCCGGGGATATAAAAAATAAAAAGAAGTCCCTGTTCTAGGCTAGCTCCCTGGCTCCCTCCCTCCCTCCCCGGGTTCTTCTCCTCTCAATAAGCTTCCCCATTTTCCACCCTAAAAATGAAGGAGCGAAGGAAATTGGCGCGTCTCTGTAAGTTCGCCCGAAGGAAAAATAATCCCTCTTCGGGTTCTTTTCTTTCTTTCTTTCTCCGGAAAATCCTCACTTTCCATTCCCGCTTCAACCAGCTCATTCCTCTCCAGGAGGAGCAACCCCCCCTTTCCTACAATGCGAGCCCCCCCCACCGCCACCAGCCTTCTCCGGAGGGGATGGATATTTCCCTTTTCAATTTTGAATTAAGATGGGAGTAATTTTTTTTAACCCAATGAGTGTATTGGGGTTCTCAAAATTTTTCCAGATCATTTTTGGGTAGTACCATGAAAGAAAGGCTCGCAGTTCAGTTTGATTCAGAAACTGATTAATTTGGCTCCGGCATCACTGAGCTCAAGTTGAGGGTTTGTGAAGTTTTAGTCACATTTTCTTAACTACTATTTATTTTCAATACTTTTAAATCACAGCCTGTGAAATTCTCTTAAATCACAACCTGTGAAATACTGAAATTCTCTTAAATCACAACCTGTGAAATTCTCTTAAATCTCTCCAAATCGAGTATAATTAAAGTTTATAAAAATTTAAAAAATTGCCAATAATTCTATCTACAAATTTTTGGTCGAGTTTTCACGATATATAGGAAAGATTTTGGGACAAAATATTTCTCGCAAATGTCCGTCTCCATCTGTTGAAGGCTCGCTAGCTCACGCGCGCGCGCCTTGAGGGAGCCCCGTTATATAACTATACCCCCAGAATGTTTCTTACAAACGCTCCTATATCCCCCGCTGAGTAAATTTCGCCCCACCAATCTTCCCGCCTTTACTATATATCCATCTCAGGCGTATATTTCAATAGAAAGAAAGTCAGGCCCCTTTACTAAACTAACGAAGATAGGTTAAGATAAATGGAATTTTCTATTTGAAATGAACTCGGCGATGAAACTTCTTTTTCCTCGAAGCTACCATCTTCTTCCATTAGACCTCCGCTCCAAGAGCCACCCGGCCCGGTTTTTTACGACGACGGGTTCGGGCTTCGTCGTCGTTTCGCTCTTTTATATATCGCCGGCTTATAGGCCTAATAAGAAACTAACTTCGGAGGAGAAAGAAAGAAGAGGAGCCTTGAAGCTTCGAGGACGGTACGCGGAAACAAGTTGGGCAACGCTAACTTAAATAACCCTTCTTTCCAAAAAATATTATAATATTACAGAAGGTAATACAGGAGCCTAGGCGTTAGGCCTCTCTGCAAAGATGGCGATGGAGGGCTTTAAAATCTGATTGGATGAATGCGTCAGGTGGTATTAGTCATCCAACAGAATTAATAAGACGTTCTATTGGATCGGAATTTCAGAAACAAGACGCTATATTGGCTCAAAATTTCCGAAACAAGACGTTCTCTTGGCTAAGAATTTCAGAATCAAGACCCTCTATTGGCTGAAAATTTCATAAACAAGATCCTCTATTGGCTGAAAATTTCATAAACAAGACCCTCTATTGGCTAAAAATTTCGTAAACAAGACTTTTAATTGGCTCAAAATTTCCGAAACAAGACGTTCTCTTGGCTAAGAATTTCAGAATCAAGACGCTATAATGGCTTAGAATTTCTGAAACAAGACCCTCTTGGCTCAGAATTTCATAAACAAGACCCTCTATTGGCTAAGAATTTTGTAAACAAGACTCTCTATTGGCTGAAAATTTCCTAAACAAGACGCTCTTGGCTCAGAATTTCATAAACAAGACCCTCTATTGGCTGAAAATTTCATAAACAAGACGCTATACTGGCTCAGAATTTCAGAAACAATACGTGTAACAACCGCATACTCTCAACCATTCTAAAACTTCATATCTTGTAATGCCACAAATAAACCTCAACCACCCGTGTACTTTCAATCCAAATAACCCATTTCTCTATATACGGATTAAATTTTTCATAAGTGGTGAAAAAATCCTTGAGTTGAAAACTGAGCCGAGGAGTTTGGTTCAAAAAGGCGGTGGCCCGGGGGGGAGGGGGAGTAGAGGAAATGGGCTGCGAGAACTGAAAGTAATTAATCGTTGGGCACGAGTATGATCATTAAAGGGACGCGACGCTTCGACTACCAATTTTCCAGTAGAGGAGAAAACGGGCGAGAGAGAGAGAGAAAAGGCCTAAACGCCAACCCAAAACCATATAGGCTATAGATCTGTCCGCAAAGTTTCCGAGTAATTCATTATAACTCTTACTATAAGTCTTGGGAGATGATGTCTACTATAGACGCACGAATGAGTTTCCTACATTTCTCTTTTTTTTAAACCGTAAGGTGTACAGACGTTTAACGTATCAACGAACGTGGTTGAAGGTTCCACGTAAAGGGTCAAAGACATTGAGTCATAGACGTTTTTTTTTTCAAGCTAACTTTTGCTCTATAGTATGAATAAATTTCTCGCTGTAACAGGAAGGTACATATATTTATAATTAAGATGTAACGTCTGTTTAAAGAGCACCCAGGTGTGAGAGAAGGTTATTAAGTAGTCTAAAATAATCAACCCTTCGTGTTGTATATCGTATACAAGCCAATATATGCTGGGTATAAAAGTATTTAACTTTAAATTGTTTTCCTCACACTCCTATTTTATCTTTTAATTATTTTTTTAAATTATGGTGCCTATAGCCGTGATCTTAAACTACTCCTAAAATGACGGTAACAAACAAAGTAAAGTATTAACAATTTCTTGTTAATTGGAAGCGAAACAAATCGAGGATGAGATTCACGGAATTTTTTTTTACCAAGATCTTATCTTCATCTTCTCTTTCGCACCACCACCGTCTTTCTTATAAAATGAATCTTAAAGTTCCCTTTTTCTTCCGTGCGGTTTGAGAACTTTCAGTTGCCATCTAGCTGGGCGTCCGTCCCATCATTCCTCCCTCCTTATTCCTCTCTCCTCCATCTTTAGTCATCATCTCGGCGGCGATCTCTTTCCCTCTCCCCTTCCTCCTTCTCCCAGGCATCTTTCTCCATATCCTCCCATTCCTCCTGAACTCGGCTCCCTTCGCGAGTCTCTTTTATAACTCGCGCACATTTTCGCGTCCTCGTTTATCTAAAGCACGGAATGGACCGAGGAGATGAGGGGGAGAGAGAGAGAGAGAGAGAGAGGTGATATGGCGCAAAACGCGGGGCGAGATGCCTTTTCTCCCCATCCTCCAACCCTCACCCTATCCTCTTCCATCTTTCTCCGTCTACTTCTTATTTTTTTATCCTTCTCTTCACTTCTTCCTACGCGAGCGGCGAGAGATTCCAACCCGCCTGATGGTAGGCACAACCCTCCATCGTCCTCTCTTCCATTTCTCGAGAAGAAGAAGAAGAAGAAGAAGTGTAAGAAGGCGCTAAACAGGCGCCGGTGCTAAAACGTCTTAAGTAACTTTACAGCTAGAGATAAGAGCGCGGATTTGAATTTGATAATTGACACAGAAAATTTGTTCCAGGTTAAAATATTTTCCATATACTGTGACTTATGAGGTTACCGGCCCCTTTTAGGAGAGGTGTTCTGTCAAAGAGCGATCATGAACCAACAAGGAATGTCAGTCACTAACGAAAGGCTAGTACCTCGGGCAGTACCCACAGAAACACCTCTCGTGAATCCCTTACAAACATGAGTTAATAAATTTTCGCGAAAGTAAGAAATCCAATTGCAGTGTTTTGTTTTTGTTATCAGAAGAATACATACCGTGATTTACTAAGCCATAGACATCCTAACTATAACAAAGCTACAAACCCGGATTTAAAACATTTTGAAACTGAGGAGCGAAAGGTCGTCGCGCGAAACGACGGGGGTTCTCGAGGCGCGCATGCATGCAGGCAGGGGAAGAGGGGGGGTCGGAACTTTTCTCCCGCGCTTTCAACCCTCCCCCACGCGCGGTTTTAATGCATGCCGTGGAACGACCCCTAGTATTCCCTCGACGCACGGGCCACCGAAAGAGAGAGAAGAGCGCAGTGCGTGCACGTAGAATTTCGCGTGCCAAAAAAAGAGAAAAAGACGAAAAAAAAACTGGACTGTCGGCTTCCTAGTGGAAGGGAGGTGAAGAAGGAGAGGAGGGGAGGAAGTTTACGTTTAAAAGATCTTTCTTTCCCACTTTTTTTTTTTCTTCCTTCTTTTTCCTATATATTCCGCGAAAAAAGGGATCGTCTAATAGTCCGCTGAATTCTTTTTCATTTATTTTTTATTTCTTTTCGAAATAGGAAAGGCGAAAGGGCTTGCCACGCTTTTATGCCACCGTGTTTTGAAGTCCATAACTAAAAGGAGATAGACACCGGACCATGTTTGCCATATTTTAAAATAAAATCGTATATACTTAGCAGATTGCGCTAGAGACTGTTTTGAACCTTTTTTCGCTATAGAGAGCTTTCAGTTGGAGGAGGAGCCGAGTCTCGTGACGTAATTTACGCTGCCATATTGGTGGGTTTAAAGAAGGGATGAAGCTGAGACCACCCAATATGACTACCAGAACAGCGGTAAGACTTGGGAGGGTGTGACGTACTACTATCCCATCTGAAAGCTCTCTATAGGGAGCTCTGAAACGTCACACCCTTCTATATCTTACTGGAGTTTCATCCCCTAACGGTTGGAAACAGTATTCTACGCGCAAAAATGCCAACCAGAGGGGGGGGGGATGCTGCGTGACGTCAGACTATCTCTTCCCCCTAGCCAGCTTTTAGCTCCCTATAACAACGCCTGAATAGTGAGTGACTTCACCACTTGTAGGTCAAGAATAATTTAAATTACATTGTCTGGAAATAGTTTTACTTCGCATTTATCAACATCCGAGTTTCAATAGACGTTGAAACGAAACCTAACGAAGCGAACTGCTGCATGGACTTGGTCGGGGGTCCCCTAGCTGTTCTCTCTCTCTCGGAGATCCTTGGCTCTGTTGGTTACCATAGTATAGAGCCAACGCTGCCCATGAGTCGCTCGTGGCACGTGTACACGCTAGACTATCGATTAACGCTTGACCCATTTCTAAAACGCCAAACGCATTTTGGCTGTGCATGTGGCCCGTTCGGGGTTAACTGGCAATGACCACGAACCAGTCCACCAAGCAGCATTTTACCACCACCACGTCTTATCCCTTCTAAAACGTATGCATTTCGCATACTCTTCACGCCTCGCGGTATGATTTGCATCGGAGGCTTCGTTTAGCTAAGTTCGGTCGCGATATACTAACTACAAACGATTATAGGAACCCAAAGGCGTGAGAGAATTAAACACAACGAGAGCTAATCGCTTCCCGTAATCGGAACCTACCAGCTAGCTTAGGCTGCATTATACAATCTTAAGGCCCGTTTTCAATCAACTTTTTCCATGCTTTTCGCTGTGGCTTTTTTGAGAACTTTTGACGGGCTTTCGAAGATAAAAAATCTTCAAAAAAATTAAAACGGAAAAGCTGAAACTCGTATCGTTTTCAAACAAGCTTCAAATGAATAAAAAATTACAAGTGGGCGTGTTTTCATGTGTGTAGACGTCATTTTCTTTTCAAAAAAAAGTCCTAAACCCTAGCAAAACGCGCCAAAACTGTTTGAGCGACAAAAGCTTAAAGAAAAAAATGAGAAGCAAATATCAAACTCATTTAGATATCTGCTTCTTGAAGGTTTAAAGCCTGAAAAGACGAAAAGCTGAATTTGAAGCTTGTTTGAAAACACCAAGATTTTTTGCTTCGACTTTCCGCTGCCACTTTTGAAGCAAAAGCTTAATTTTTGTTCAAAAAAATCTTGATTGAAAACGCGCCTTTAGGCATGCACATGAGTAAGATGTTTAAAACTTGAAATTAATACGTGTTTTGCCTTATATTGAAGGCAGGAAACATGAATTTTTAATTTAAAAAGTACAGCTATTTTCAATGAGCGCCTGTAGAAGTGTTCCACCCGCCTCACATCGGTGTTCAGGGAGAAGCTACCCAACAGGGGCAAAAAGTAATTTTTTTAAAAAAAATCTTCTGGTTTTCTCCGACCAATTTTTTGAATAAAATTATGTAAAAATAAGAACAGCTGATTTCTATAAATAAATTTAATTGTCTAGAAATGAAGGTAAATTTCTCAACTAAATTCGGTGCGAAAAAAATAATAAAAACTTAATAAACACGTGTTGCACACGCAAAAAAAAGCAAAGTTTGATTATTTATAACATATTATAATGTTTTAGGTGAAATTAAAAAATAAATAAATAAATAAATAAATAAACCAGCGGTTTAAGAAAAAAAAGAAAAGAAAAAACAGCGTCAGGCGATAATTTATAAAATTGCGAGAAAAGCGGTGGTCGCGGATTATGCAGGCCCCGCGTCATCGCTCATGCGTGTACATTTTCTCGCTTTTTAACGAGGTAGATCGGGGGATTTTAAACGAGTTCTATCTTTTAGAAAAGCCGAGAGAGAGAGAGAGAGAGAGAGAGGAAAACAACCTTTATAATCGTTCCCCTCCGTTTAAAAAGACCCGAAGTTCGTGGCGTGGTAATTTCTCTCAGAGCGCGCAATTTTATATCGGTTCAGTTTGGTTTCGGGAATCGGGAATAGTTGGTTCTCTCGCAAACAGCCAGTCTCTCTCACTCTCTCTTTTCTCTGAGGGTTTTCCTCTTAGGAGCGCCCTACAGCTGGGAAAAATTGTTTTTTCTTTATTTTTATTCCCCTTTTTGTCGAACGCTATTTTATCATTCCAATTCGCGAACTAGCGACTCCAGACAAGGTCTCCGGACCGAGTATAAGAAGAAAAAGATTTAAAACGAAAAGGCGTTTTTGATATTGAGGTTGAATAAGTTCTTCGAAACGGAGAGAGAGAGTTTCCGAGTCTAAAGGTCTTTGGGAGTATAATAATTAGGCTGGAAATTATAGAGGTTACACAGAGAATCACTATCTATATCCAGCTCCTTCACTTTGTATGGAAGAACTGATTCGCGATTTTAACAGGGAATTTAGTAATCTAGCTACGTTTTGTCACAAGTAATTTAGTAATCTTTATAACTCAAACAAACCTTAGTAATCTTTCGGACCCCATTTCATAACAAAAGAGGTGTATGTCGAACTCGTTAAAGCGTCGTCACCATCGCCAGTTCATCACGGGAATTTTCTATACTACTAATAATAACCTTTATCGTAATTACAACGTTATCTAAACGAAAGAATCGGACATCACGAGGCTGCTGGCTCTGCTGCGGCAATCAAAAATCGCCTTATAGGGCCAATATAACTAATTATGTAAAGGAGAACCCCCCCCCCCAAAAGAAAGAAAGGCAGGCTCTTCACTCTAAGATAAAAAAAAAATATGAAAAAAGCGCCGAAAACTGTATCCCCATCCACGAACGGACGCACCCATCTCATGATTGATTGTAAAAAAAATTCTAGCGGATGAATAAACCGCGCGCGCTTCAGAAGTGTGTATTAACCCAAAGTTATCAAAAGAAAAAAATTTAAAAGTGATATTTCAATAATAAGATCAGAAAATTACGGGGGAAATCTCGCTTCAAAAGTGTGTATTAACCCAAAGTTATCAAAAGACAAAAATAAAAAATTAAAAGTGACATTTCAACAATAACATCACAAAATTATGGGGAAAATTTCGCATTAATCTATTTTTAACCACACAAAAAAAGGTAAAAAATATCGTTCTCTGTAATATGAACAAACCCGAAGAACGAAGAACGTTTGGTCGAAAGGTTTTTCGGTGAAAATATATATATATATATAAGAGCGCTGAAATAATAAAAAAGGAGCATAAAAAACTGGAGGGGAAACTTTCTCCAACGAAAAAAAAAAAAAAAAACAAAATTTGGAAAATAAAAAAAAGTATAGTTTGGAGTTAGGGGATAAACGACGACGGGAGAGTTATTTTCGGAGGGGTTTCCTTTTTGTTTTGGCGCTCTAAGGCACGTCGCGTTTCGGAGCTAGCTCGCTCGCGCCCGGCTGCAATTAGGCGGCAACTGAAACGCCGCGCGGTGCTGGTGGTGGTAGAGGTGGTAGTATGGCGCTTAAAAAAAGAAAAAAAAAAGAAAAAGAAAGAAAACAAGACGGCCCAAGGGCTCGTAATAGTAGCCATATCGTACGAGTGAATAGCCCCTCTATACCCTACCCTAATGAGTAGATAACCCCTCTATACGTTACCCTAATGAGTGAATAGCGCTATCTTTTTCAATGCTTAAATGATTTACCGTGCATAAAATCAGAGTGAATAGCCCCTCGATTCCCTACTCTAAACAGTGATTAAATTATAACCGTATAAATTTACTTATGCTGTAATTCTAATATTCCGGCGAATCGAAGAACAGATAGTTTTTAGTGATAATCCCCTCGATGAGTTTACAACATAGACTTATGCCGATGCACACTTATCGCATCTTATAAATTTCTAACAAGGACTTATGCCCAGAAACTTTTGAAAGAGAAAGTTTAGTTATAGTGATTACGCATTTTAGTGATTATCCCTTCGAATTACCTTTAGCAATGCTAAAATGATCAAACGCATAACGCTCATTTAACACTATGTTAGCTCTATCTAAACCCACATTTGAATTAACCGCCAAAACGTTCCAGTCAAACATAACATACATGACGATAGCTACCGAACGAGAACGAAACACATGAGGAGCGCGGTAGAAAAATCGTTATCTATTTAATTAGCACATACATAAAAAGAAAATAAATATAAAAACCCCAAACATACAAATTCATAAGTATCCGACCCCACAGATAAAAATTCAAAAGTTTCCGACCCCACAGATTAAGAGGTACCCCACCCCATATCACCCCGACATTTTAGAGATAAAAATAAATAATAACAAACTCGGAGTTTCTATCAAGTCTCTATGGTTTAGTGGTTAGAACGTTTGTCTACTACGCCAGCGACCCGGGTTCGATTCCCGGGTCTGACCTGAAAAAATTTTAATTATAATTAAATCTCTAACCGAGCCCAGTAACCCCTATGGGTGGGTTGTGGTAATATAAAGTTCCTTTTAAGCTAAAATCTGACGATAACGAAGCGACAACCCCGGCCACTACTACTACTACTACTACGACGGCTCGGGTCAAACTAAGAGCCTATCGTATACTACGATATGGCTAAAAAGCTATTTTCTCATTCTTTTCATGAGAGGTTTTCGCTTGGTAACGCGTGACCGACTTGGATAGAAACGATTTTTTCCAAGTGATTATATTTATTTTTTTTGGTTAAGACGTTTTAAGAAAATGCCCGAAACCCTCCATTTAGTTTTGAAAAATAGGCCCGGGTTTATGCTCCCTTAGAAGGCTACTCGTCCGCCAAACTCGTTGGAGGAATTTCAAAAGCGGTTTTAAAAAGTTCATAGCACCTTTAAAGGGATATACAAATAAGTATCACAGGGTTCAGACAACTTTTGGAAAACAAATTTCCCTGAGATTTCCGGGTTTTTCCCCATATACTTCCCTGAATTTTCCAGGTTTTTCCCCATATACTTCCCTGAATTTTCCAGGTTTTTTCCGTATATAGAGTATCCTATGGAGCAAATGTTAACGAAAGAGTGGGGGAAGTAGGACTATAACATACTCAAAGGACATCCCCGTATCCCTAATAGAACCAGAGTTATGAGCCTCCAAAGTTGGGTGTAATGTTAATCCTATGGAGGGTATGTTTATGAACATTTTGCTTAATTACTCGGCCCCTGTTTGACTCAAATTTCCCTGATTTCCCTGAATTTTACTAAAAATTCTAAATTTCCCTGAGGTTTTCCAGGTTTATTAACCCTGTATCACCACGTGCGTTTTTCCCGCCTGAAAATTTGAAATGCCTTAGTTATACTTATAACCCTTTAAGTGTCATTCAAAATATTCCTAAATATACATGTATGCATGGAATTTAGTAAACATAGCTACAAGGTAAAACTGGACAATGCAAATATGGCCTGGCATAACTCCGGAGCCCTTTTACTATTATCTAAACCTTCAGACCTGCTTCAGCTGGATGGTCTATAGCATAGGGGGTCCATTTCTGTTTATACCATTATATGCATGCCTACCACGATAACTTTTCTCTCTTCCTTTTTGGAAGGCGTGGTTTTTCCCTTTAAAAAGAAGAGTATTCCCGTCGAAGATCCCTTAGCCCCTTCGTATATTAGGCTTAGCTTTCCCGGACCTGGACTATAGGATATAAGAAACGGGCGAGGGCGGACGGTGATGGTCGTGGGGGTCAGGGGTATATATTACCGGCCTGGATATAAGACGGGGTCTGCTACTCGAAAAACGGCTTTACCAGGGCCAGGAAAATTGGGAGAGTAAAAACAGTCCGCAGTATAGATGGATGGCATGGTTAGGGATAACCATACGTCATTTGGGAGAGTGGGAAAATACAAGAGTTTCTCAGACGCTAATGTCCAATGAAACAGGTGGAAAATGTGCTCTTAATCGACTCTTATAATTATTTTACCAATAAGCTGCTAATAAATAAACTCATTTTATTTCAATTGCGAGAAACTTCCTCAGCATCTCTCAATTTCAACTTCGGTGCATTGTTATACCATGGACAATACTGAAGGACCGATGGCAGAGGGAAAAAGTTGAAAAATACTTGTTAATTCGCCTTTTAGGGTATATATTTGAAATTAGCTTGTTCGATTTCATAATAGAATCGTATTCTTAGCCCTTCTTAATATTTTTGCATTAATTATAAACAATTACGTGTTTTAATTGCGTGAACCCGCAACAATTACCAAGTCAACAGAATAAATTGCGAAAATCATTAAGTTATCTCAATTAATAAAATCCCTTCCCGTTAAAAGTTTTGGACAATTTTCAGTACTTTCTTAGCCACCCCATCTACAGTCGATCTCCCTTCTCTACAATATAATCGCCTCTCGCGCCTAGAGAAAGAGAAGAAGAAGAAGGAGGCTTCCAAGCTCGGGTCTCCTCCGTCTTTGGGAGGAAGAAGCAGAAAAAAATAAATAACGGATCGGAGAGTTTCTAGGCAAGAAGGACCAGGGCTAGGGCTGTCTTTCCCTTTTTCTCGCGTATATATACAGCGTACAACACACATATACACACAGACCAGCGACAGTCTACCATGCCCTTGCCCTATAGATCCTCCTCACGCAGTTCTGAACAACCACCCCATCCCATCCCATACCTCTCCTCTTTTCGTTTTATCGGAAAACGGCGGAGCGAGGAGCATGGAGGAACAGGGGTGAACGCGCCAGCCAGAAGAAGAAGAAGAAGTGGAGGTGGAGGTGGAATTGGGCAAGAAAAGTGAGCGAGCGACGGAATCGAGGAAGCGACGCGTAACTTGCTCGGTCCCAACCCGACGACGCTAGCTAGCCAGCTACCCTCGACGCTTCTCATTCCTCCTTATGCTGGCCAACTCCGTTGCCACCCACAACGGCGCGGTTATGTTCTAATAAGGGGGTTCTCCTAAAGATCGCCATCCAATCACCAAGGGTAGCTACTTAACCGTAACTTAATTCTTGCGGAATAAACAATATCATAGTTGTGATTATCATTACATGATCACATCCCACGCAATCCCAGTTCAAATTAAATTGATGTTATTACATATCCCTTCCCTGAATTGGATACCGACATGAGGGTTTGTTTACCACATGTTTCCAAATGATTTTAAGTTCGATTTGACTCCGACTTAGCCACTTATCCTTAGTAAAAATACTTCTACAGTCAGAGGTAACTTCGTCAGTACGACCTCTTTACGCGAGTACCATTCGGTTTCGAATATATAATGATTAAAAAAAAAAATAAATAAATATATTCACTTACCCCGATAGCTCCGTTTAACATCGAGGCGTTAATTCGACTCCCTGTTTGAAAACTTGGCGTGATATCCTCTTTCGAGACGCGACCGTCAAGAAGATGACTTGTCGACGACATTTATGACGTGTATTAACTGTAATTCTCTTCAACTACCTGGTGAATCGCTTATTCACAATTCCGTCCGTCGTTATTCTCGTGCATGTTTAGGGAAAGGAAATCCTGAAAGGATATTGAATATTAATTAGATTACGGGGTTAAATGAACTGGTATTATTACTCTATTAGACAAACACCTGGTTAATTAACACTTTGGGGAAAATACCCTTTATGATTATTTTCACGCTATAATAGTTAGCACATGTGGCAAGGGGAGATTTTCATAACACATTTTTTAAATTACACTGCACGATGCGATTATCTGTGCTCAGTTAGTGTATAAAATAGTTTTGCAAGTGAGGTAGCACTCCAAAAATATTTTCAGAAACAGAACTCAAAATGTAAGTATTTAATTAATCCTTTAGAGTACTTAATCATGCTCTAATAAGAAATTACTGGCCACCCTAAAGGTTAAAATTAAGAAACAGGGGAGGGGTAGGGAAATTTCACTATCCCCTTTAGTAACGCGCGCTATATAATTTCCATACAACTCACACCTTTAGGTATGATCCCTTTTAGTTCACGTCGACGGCAGATAAGTGTAGAAAGAGAAATGGGGAAAAAGAGAGAGCGAGAGAGAGAGAGAGAAAAAGCGGGCTCAGGGTTTAAAGTATAGCTGTGTAGATGGGTGGCACGCATGCAGGGCCTTGGCTCGTTCCGTGCCGCCTCGGTGCTGGTAGGCCAAAAGAGACCAAGAGCCAAAAGAAAAAGAAAAAAAATAGGAGCGAAAAAACGAAAGAAGAAAATAAGAAGACGCAAAAAGTAAAAAAAAAAAGAGAGACGACGCTTTTCCTCCTTCGATTGTATAAAAGAAGAAGGCGGAAAAGCGTCGCGTAGAGAGAGAAAAAGAGGGAGAGAGAGAGAGAGAGAGGTGAGGAGAGGAGGAGAAGCTGTTTAGAAAAAGGAAAAGACGGCGGGCAGGGAGGCAAGACGCGCAAAATGAACGGGGAGGTATATGGGTAAGCGTCCTCGCGCGCGGGTGGTACAGAGGACACATAAAAAAAGACGTAAAAATAACGGAGAAGCGAGCAAAAGGATGGGGGCATGTTTTTTCTTTTTTCCTCTGGTACAGAGACGGGCGTCGATTTTGCAGGGTTTCAAAGATCTTCCACATTTTGCAGAAATGAATGCGCCAAGACTCCATCACCCCCTCCCTCCTTTATGGTGGTGGTATATACGAGAATTTATATTGTATATGTTTAATGACGGGCTAAAGGTTGCCGAAATCCGGCCTTTTCCCCGAATTCCTCCCCCCCCCCATTGAATTTGGGATTTTGTCCGAAAACATAACATGTATACGCAATTTTGAGCTCGGGAAAATGTATTCTCAGAAACAGATATAAGGTTTTCGTGCGAAGATGGAGGGAGGGCAAAATGTAACGTCATTCAACCCTAATTTCAAGGTTTTCCCATGACCTTATAAAAGGTAAAAGCGACCACGCTCTTCCCAAACTGAAATTAAACTCCCTCGACTATTTAATCTTAAGAGCTTTCCAATATAGTTTGAAATTATCCCTCCGAGTTTTCCACGAAATTTGTCTATACCTTTTAGCACGTACATAACTTGAAATAGACCACTTTCCTTAACACTCAGAGTGTGTAATCGCTAACCCTAACCTGTAGAAATAATTAATTTCTAGTATATTTATCATACCTACATACCTGGAAAAATCGAAAACAATTAATGATAAATTACCAAAAATTCAAAACAAGGAGCGCATTGCTTCTTTCGTTATGTATATCCCTCGAGAGGGCGGGATATACGGTAAAATAAAATGGTCGCGCGCCAAAAAAAAAAAAAAAATGATGGTCCGGCCACGCAGCCAGGCGCGTGAAGTAAATGGAGCACGGGCTAATGACATGAAAAAACGCGCGCGATAATTGTAGAAAGGCGGACGGAGGAGACGATCTCTCTTTTTTCCCCCTTTTCCCGGCCTCTAATTAGTACGATTCCGAAAGAGATCCTTGGGAGAGAGAGAGGGGAGAGAGAGAGAGAGGGGGGAGAGAGAAATACTGGACTGTGTTGGGTAGGAAAGTAAAGCTTTTCGATCCGGCCAATAACTTGGCCATTCTGGGAACGCGGGAATGGTTAGGCCCCCAAAGTAATTAACCAAAAAAAGAAAGGAGGGAAGAAAAGGGATAAGGGTCTTCTTAGGATGGCTGGGGGGGGGGACACACGGAAAAATCGGATAAAGTTTGCTGCAAAGTTTTAGCGAAGAAAGGAAAAAATATATAAACTTGTATATTCTTTTAATTAGGGTTGAAATTGATTTAAACAGATTTTCCTATATTAAACCAATAAAAATATAATGTGATTATTAAAAATTCATCTATTAGCGTGGCTCAATTGTTTCAGTGTAATTGCTAAGAAAAGTATAAAATTAACGGAATATCACGATTTTTACGGTCAAAATATGATAATTTTACCATCAAAATACGATAATTTTACCATCAAAATACGACAATTTTATCATCAAAATACGCCAATTTTACCATCAAAATACGACAATTTTACCATCAAAATACGACAATTTTAAGATCAAAATACGACAATTTTAAGATCAAAATACGACAATTTTACGATCAAAAACTATTAGAATCCCTTTGAAAATATATAAGTAGTTAATATTTAACTATAATCCCTGTTCACTAGTTAAAATCTCATCGACATAATAATTCAAAACCAATGCGAATACGTCCTTCGTAAAAATATATACAGTATAAAATAATCATTCGTATATAAGAAACAAGTTCCTTGAGAAACGGCAGAAAATAAAACTATACAGCTAAAAAAAAAGACGAAAAAGAAATATATATAAAAAGTAAAAAAAAGAAAAAGGTCGATTATACGCTAACGACTATGACGATCTCAAACACGTTTCCAACGGACGTTGCATTTGTCGGCCGAGATAAAATATGCGCATAAAACGAGCCAGGCATATCGTTTTCCATAACGCATTCGTAATAAAAAGCGTCTGAGACGCGTGCTAAGACTCAAGTTGAAGAGAGGGGGGGAGTGAGCGGAAAAAAGGGGGCGTGCACGGCAAGGAAAAAAAAAAAAAAACTTTTCAACTTTTATTTTCGACACGCACGTATAGGAAAATCTACCTGGCAGTAAAGTATTTTGATTTTTCATGATTTTTTTGTTATCTCTCTCTCTAAAAATTTTCCAGTATTTGAACCAAGAGAGAGAAAAAATATTTCAATCTATATTTATTTATGGAAGTATTGACTAAGTCACCATTAACACATATCCTAGTTATAAGAATGAGGCAAACGGAATTTGTTTAGAATAAATATTTAGTAAACATTTTATTTATAGTCTAGAAATTCTAAAGAACTTAATAGAGGTGGGATTGGGATAGAGTAGCGAAATCATACCTTCCGCTTCAGTAAAAACTTAGGGTGAAAATGCATCAACCCCTTGCAACTAAACGCCATCTATCAGCGGAAAATAATCCCCTCATTACAGTCTGGGACTCTGGGTCGTTTATATATTTCCGCGTGTCGAGAATAGTTTTGTTTGGTTCAAAGGTCAAACTATACGGTACTAGAGTTCTTAGCTAATTACTTCAATATATTTAAAACCGAGTTAATGATACCTTTCTACGCTTTAATCCTAAATTAAAAAAAACATTTAAAATAAAATCAAAGGCAGATAAATCGGAATCGCTGCTGGAAATTGGAATGGATTTCTTATAGTATAGAAATATTTTATTTTTTACTTTTTTTCTTTCTTTGATATACCTGATCCCCCTTAAAATCCACTGAAAGGGGGGGGGATGACACTATTCGGGAAAAGTGTATAGCGTATCACGAAGGGGATATTCCGAAAATAGCGAAAGAGAAGAAGTCTTATAAAAGATTGGCGCTGCTAGAAAACGGTTCAAAGAGAGAAAGAGAGAGAGTACAGGGGTGGGAGTAGTACACCGCGGTGGAAGGCATAAACGAGAGAAACGGAGAGAAAGGAGTATACGGTGGTGGTGGTGGGTACGTTAGTAGACGAGGGTATCGAACGAACGGCCGCGTCTAGAAAACTGGAATAGGGGAACTTTGGAAGAAGCCAAGGAAAACGAGCGAAAAGAGGCTCGGAGATAAGTTAGAACAAAAGAAAATTAACCCAAAAGTTTGGAGAAAAAAAAAAAAAACAAACTTCTTTTTCAGAAATGAGTCGCCGCAATTTGATCACCCCCCAGGCAAGTTTTGGGTTATTACATTTTGCATTTATTTATTTTTAATTTGTCGATGTAGGAAGCAAGGAGCATTGTGGCTGCACTGCTAGGTAGCATTTGATTGGTTCATGTTGATAAATTTCTGGTTAGTTCTAGTGGGGGAGGGGGGTGCAAAAAAGAACAAGTTGGGAAAACCAAAATATTACCTCTCCGAGTCAAGAGGTCTACTACTACAAACTTATTTACCTAGATATGGAATTATTTCTCTTTTTTTGAAGTAAAATTTATGAAATATTGAAGCAGTATTCCAAGCATAGCGAATATACAGTAAAGCAGACGACATTTTACATCCAATAAGAATAAATCTCGGACACATGGAAATCAGTCAATGGGGAAAAGAACAGGAAATGAAGTCTACGCTTCAGCTGTTTACCGTTTATTCTGATAGCTACATTCACAACTGGTTTGCAGTGTAAACACTATCGTCTCGTCTCACCTCAACAATATTCTAAGTTTGCCAACATGAATGTTAATGTTAAATAACACCAAAGCTAAATTGTAGCTAGACGCACTAATAGTCAATGCGCACCATAAAGAGAATAAAAAGTCTGTAGCTATTACCCGTTTATCATTAGCCCTTTTACTATTCTAATTGCCACCATGATTTTTTCTTCTATTATAAAATCTCAACCTGATTATTTAAGAGTGTATTTAACTTTCGGTTCACTCTGAACCGTTAATGTCTCTCCATTATAGACACGAAAATCAAAGCCCAAAGTTTACTTCACCTCAGGCCTCAATTATTTACTCTTTGTTTCACTAAGCCTATTGCGGATAATACTTGATATACCCGCTGGAGTCTAGGTCTTAGTTTTCTTCATCAAATCACTAAATCAAGGATTATTCTATATACAGATGTAGTAAAGCTTAAGTAATATATAAACAGCCATTTCAAATAACAATATTAAAAAAAATCTTTGGAATATCAAAATGAAACAGAGCTTTAAAGCTACAAAAGTATTAAACGCATCATAATTACGAAAAATACTTCCACATATTCACTTTATATTATGGAAAAAGGGATTAGTAAGGTTCTGTATGATTTCTTAACACATCAACACAAGGCTAACTGCTAACGCGACGCACTAGTGTAACAATGGACGGACACACACAGACAAAAACATAAACTTCTACTTTACTCTTTCCGTATTAATTCTGAGTTGAGAAACAGGATTATCTCGAATACTAAGACAAGGAAGGATTATAAAATATGAAACATGGAGTGGAAGCTGTATCCTTATTACTCAGTTTTTTATTAACTAACGTTATCATTACTTGTCCGATATTAGCTTTGCAAAAGAGTTTCCGTGGTTTGTAATACTCGCTCTATATTGACTATGAAATGTGTATGGTGTTTCGACTTCATACGCAATCTTCATTACTCGTCCTATATAAAATTTGACTAGAAATTTTTGATTGATAGAGGTTTTTCTTAAACAATTTCTTAAATTTATTTGATATTAATTATTATCTTCGTCAGATATTTGCTTTAGTTATACTTACATCGTTTTAAGAAACTTTATTCGTAATATCGTTTGAACTTAAACTATTATTTTGGTTTCCCCGCTAGCGTACTGCCTTTGCCAAAGTTTTGGAAATCTAGGGTATATATAGCAATCGTCTCCCAGTAAATAATAAGAAAGTACGCAATTGCGAAAACCTTCGGTGGTGATCCCACCTTAGGGAGGCTAGACGTTTCTCGTAACCCTAGCTGATCGCCGCGTGTATCTTAACCCCAACGATGATGATGGAGATAAATAATAAGAAAATGCGCATTTGCGAAAACCTTTGGTGGTGATCCCACCTTAGGGAGGCTAGACGTTTCTCGTAACCCTAGCTGATCGCCGCGTAAATCTTAACCATAACAACGATAATAGAGTAGAAGCTAGTGTTGCAGATTAATGTCTATGTGGTATTGATGAAAGACCAGTTGATGGTGATGTTAGAAGCCAATGTTGCAGATTGGTGTCTATGTGGTATAGACGGAAGACTAGTGCATGGTGGTGTTAGAGACCATCAAGTAGGGACAGTTTTCCGAATTTCTGTGAACTGCGAACGCAGTCCGGAAACTAACAATACGTTTGCTCCGATTTCCCAACTGCGAACGCGGTGACAGACACACACACACACCCACACACACACACACACACACACACACAGACACACACGTTGAGTGTAATACCTCTCCGTGACATACGTCACTCGGAGAGGTAAAAAGAAGCGTTCGCGAGTACGAGGGTTAGAGCCTGACGTCCCCCGAACGCTAGCAAATTAAGATCCACGATCCGACAGGGGTGACCTATACGGCATTAGCGTCCCACTGAAGGCCCCATTTCCAGGAAGCGAGCGACGCCCGTCGCCCAAACCAAAAAGCTCAGCTTGTTCTACAGTACTGAGCAGTACTACGCGAACGACGTTGCCCCTCTTCTCCTGAAAAAGAAACCATGGCTGGCTATACCCAAGAAAAGGAAGGAAAGGAAAGTGGGAGTAAGGAGAGAGAGAGAGGAAACTCGGGATAAAAAGGGTCGGTGTAGGATGGAATGCGATGGAGGTGACGCCAGAGGGTGGTGCCCGATCCTTGTAGTGGGTGGCGTTGCATGGCACCTACTTCGTGCCCCAAAAGAACGACGCCACTCTCTCCTCTCCTCTGACGATATAAGAAAAAGGCTCATGCGTGTGTGTGTGAAAGGACGCGGGAAAAGCGGGGTAAAAAAAAAAAAAAAAAGTCGCGAAAGAAGCTTGCGCCATCAAGCGGATATAAGAGCAGATAGAAGTCTCTCTAAGAGTATAGGAAGTAGAAAAAAAGATGCTCTGGAAAAGGATGATGGGGATTGAAGATGCGAAAAGGAGTCTATACTCTAAACGAGAAACGGTGAGGGAAAGTCGTTACAAAGTCGGAAAAGAAACAGAGAGAGAGAGAGAGAGAGACAGAAAAAAAGTACGTCATCAAAATGATCCCAAGGATTAACAGGACTTTAATGTCGTCGACGATAATCATTCCTTCGTTCCCTCTATCTCACTCTCTTTAAATTAGATTGTTTTAACATAACGACTTTCATTTTTCTAGATCCACCCGGGGTAACTGGTGTTCAGCAAATATTCTAATATAACGGGGAAATCTAATTTTAGTAACAAAAGTGGAGTCTTTGATCAAAAATAGGTCTACATTATTCACCCAAGGATGGGGAGGGGAAGAAAAAAAAAAGAAGAGGGTGGAGGTGGAAACCCGTCCGAACCTTCCGGAATAATTCCGATATTTTAAGATCGCGCGAGGCGCGGGAAGTTTCGGGGATGTAAATGAGTCGCCCAAATTTGCGATCCGAAATAACCTCAAATACGGGAACGGTGCACCCCCCTCCAGCTATCCTACCCATCCTTTATTCGCGGCGGCGGGATTCGGAGGGTCTTTAGCGATCTCTCCGCCGGCCGGGTTGAGCCAACTTTGGACAAACTCTCCCTCCTCTTCTCATCTCTTCCCAGTCTTCTGTCAGAAGAGAGAGAGGATATAGGAAAAGCTTTAGCCGGACGCGGACCATTATCGAATGCGAGAGCCGAACGAGACGGGGACGACGACGCGAGCTGGCTAGATTAGTTTTCCCCGATCGCGAGCGGCTTCTAATTGCCAAGGCGCCGGGAGCTCCATTCGGCTTCGCTTCAATTGACGAGAGAGGAGAGAGAGAGAGAGAGAGAGGCACGACGCTGACGGGGAGGGAAAGACAGACGCCCACGCGTTTCCTACCCTCCATAGCCGCCGCCGGCGTCTCCCAAGGTTTTCCTCCTCTACCTCAACTCCTCTCCCAGATACGGAGGAGAGAGAACGAACGACGTTCCTAGCTGCGTTAGTGGATTGTCTCTCTCTCCTCTCTCTAACGAAAGCCATAGTGTTTGTCTTCGCTAGCGGAGTTTTGGGGGGTTGGTAGTGGTGGGGGATGGGGGTTAGGCGTATTACGCGCCCCGCGAAACCCCTTTTCCCCGCGCGCTTTTAATGCCTCGCCCGCCACCTCGCGAATAATTGATGCCGGGGCCTGGGCTACGAGCTCTTCTCTCTCTCCTAGCCCGTCGTCTCGATTATATTGGCAACCCCCTAGCTCTTTACCGGCCCTCCCGGTAGTACTCCGGCGTTCGTTTCGCCCCCCTCCCCAACTCCTGCCCATCAACGAAACCCCACGCCATTTCCACCATGCAGCAGCGTCGTCGTCGTCGACTTCGTAAGCGTCTCTCACTTTTCCCCTCCGCCATGCACCAACACTACCAACGCGCTTTAACGAGGCCGGGCGCTGCTGCGTCCTTAACGTGTCGCGACTTCCTATTCGCCCAGAGATCATTTTCTCGTGACAAACGACAGTCTAACCCGATAGAGGCCTATATAAACCCCTAGTCGGAAACTATATAGCGCAGCGACCGGCGTCTATAAACCCGGGGCCCTGAATCTCGCGTAAAACCGGGGATCGTTAATAAAGGGTCTTAGGTATAATATCGCGAATATCGCAGCTAGTCGTGGGCGTGTCCCCTCATATTACCAGAGACTCTTCCTTTTCCTTAGTACTTGTGTATATCACGGAATTGTATAACTCAATTCATTAATTTCCTTGAAGAAAATGACAAATATTTATTATCCATAGCTCAACTCTATTAAATATTCACGGGAAAGCCAGCCGACTAAATTTGTCCAGTAATAAAAAAGAATTTAGTAACACCTCAAATGAGGTCATTTTCCTTTTGGTCGACTCCGGTCGAGAAAAGGAACAATTACAACTGAGCTACAACCTTCCTTTCCAACTTCCTCCGTCAAACAACCAACCATTTACCAAATCTTTTATAATAAAAGTTCAATCTTGAATAAAATTTAATCAACAACAGGAAAATAGGGCAAAAGACTAAAAATATCGTAAAGGCACGAAGTTCTTGGAAGAGCCAACGGAATATTTCACAGATCGCGTTTAAGTAAATTTAGAAAATTGTTAAATGGCCTGAAATGTTTAATAGGCTTAGATCAAAACGATTCATTCCACCGGAAGTGGGTTCAATCAACCCGATGAAACCAGCCGCGACAAAACAAAAATACTAAAACTGCTCTTTTAAACATTTTCTTCATTAAATTATAACGAAGAACGTAACGTATCGTGAATAGTAACAAAATGCGTCGAGGCATATTTATATAGTCAACGTCCCAGAGCGGAAGGGAGTCAAGGGAAGAAAATATATCACGTGGGGGAACTCCTACACGTTGGCGGGCGGCGACGTCGGTGATTTTAATCCTTAAACGTGGAGAGAGCGAGCGAGCGTTTGAGAGGAAATGGAAAACTGATGAAACTTCCCCTCTCCACTGTTCCACTGTGCACCTCCGCTAATACGCGAGGCTAATAACGACCGAGTGTTAATCCGGACGGCTAAAACTTCCGTCTCTTGGCTCCCCCATAAAGGAATTCAATATAACTTGTCACTATTATAAAAGGCAGACATACCATCAAGCTTTCATTCTAGATATACTCAAGTGACAGTTGACACTGAACGACAGATTACCAAGCGACATTCTATATTATATTCGCGACAGATTCTAAAACTATGGTCAGGGATCTATGGGAATATATGTTTTTGTACAGGGTGTTTACAAATCTCAGAGAATGATAAATTGTTCAGGCTTGGGTTTACTCTTTTTGTCGACGTTTCAAGGGAGCGTTCGGTGCACATATCAAAGAGATTGATTATCTATGATCGGTTAACAATACGTCCTACACCTTCGTTAGTTATTGCCAGCAGTACAAAACAGTACAAAATTACCTTGACGGATTTTATATAAAACATCCATTTGCCATTTTATACCCGAAATTTCCTTGAATATAGTCAACAAATTTCCTCGATAAACCCTGTTGAGTTCGAAGCATCATCCCAATAATGCAGCGAATACCGACTATAGATTCAAGTAATGGCAAGAAATATCGAGAACATAACGCGGTAAAAACATTAATATAGTGGGGTCAATGGGGCATAGAAAACAAATTGGACGCGCAGAACTGAAGGGGGGGGGATCCCACGTTCTATGAAATATTCCTCTACAACCTATGGCTTGGCTTATACATTAACATACACCCTGTATAACGAAAGACAACCAAACGTCGGTCGACCTATAAATATAAATATATATATATATATATATATATATATATTTGATTTTATATTATAAAGCCTAAACTTCAGCCCTCCAGAACAGTTACGAGCTAGAGCAAGCTAGTTCGTAGACGATCTATGGATATTGGGGGCGAGGGGGGGATGGGGAGAGAGTGAGTGAGAGAGAGAGAGGGAGAGAGAGCGAGAGAGAGAATATTGGGGTTTCCAAAACTGAGTTAGTCTCTGCGGCTGCCGATAATAATAGCCGGGTAGACTTCTCCGCTTTTCTCTCTCGTCAGTGGAATGAATATACGGGCGGAACTCGTGAACTCCCGAAGAGAGAGGAGACGGGATTACTGATGCGGAAAGGCGGAACGACCGTGGTGGACACTGGACTGACTGACTGACTACCGGAGAAGAAGCCATAAGGGAGAAACGGACGGGGAAGAGGGGGATTAGTAACCAAGGATATATCGAGGCGTCCGATGACTGTGACCTCCTAAGTTGTCTGCCTCAACGCGGCGTCACGTGACGCTAATACACACCAGAAGTAGTTTAATCGAAATATAAAATCGCAGGGGGGTCATATTGGCGGTTACAAATGGCCATACAACTCGATATACATAGGAGGATTCATACCATTTGCACAAGGAGACCAGGCAACGTAGAGTGTAAAAAAGAAGGGCGATTTTACGCTCTAAGTCGCCTGGTCTCCTTGTGTTAATGGTAGGAATCCTCCATGCCTGTAAACTTTGTATACTTGGAAAAACTATAGAACAGACTGTAACGGTAGAGTGAATCATTATCCAGATACAAAACAAAAATAAGAGATTACTTTAAGTACTAACCTTTTGAATCTATAAAAAGACTTACGCACTGGACAACGATTTAAATCTAAACCGAGCTTTTATATTTCAATAGGCCTATAACCAAGGTGGATATAATCTTCAGTATACCTACGTTATAAGAAAAGGGAACCCAGACCAGTTTGACAGTAAACTGAAATATATTTTTTTCTCTCTCCCAAGTTTTATTTCTTATTTTTCTTCCGAAAAGTTTTCAATATATTCAAGAAGTTTAGAATTTTTTTTTCTTTTTTCATTATTTTCGCCTTATATAAAGTGAGATTTTACTTCGGAGAAAACGTAGCTAGCTGGAAACCCTGCGGGATTTTCATAGAAGGAAGGAAACGAGCGCGCGCTACTCAATATGATACGTGACTATTCGCCAAACCGAATCAGAAAGGTTTATGTTCGCATTGACGGTATCAAACCATTTATTAGCAGTAAACGTTTTAATTGAAAGTTAAACGTAAACACGTGGTACTCCCAAAGAAAAAAATGGGGGCGGGGCCTACAAATAGAATAATAATAATATTACTGAATTTCTCTGACGTGTTCGCTTGATTATAATGATTAAATACTAAGGAGGTAAAATGGGATACTCCCCGTCACAAAAAAGGGTCTTTCTTAGCCTTGAGTTAATTCACATTTTACACGCGAACACATTGATTTTCACGATACGGAGAATTCCAAGAAAGAAAGTAAGACCTCTCTCTAGAAATATTTCTCGAACGAGGTCTCGATCGCGGCCTCTCTAGAATAAACAATGTCACACCGACATCGAAACGGAAAACGGGCAAAAGCTCAAAGGTGCGATATACGATACCAAGGTCACTTGTCAGTAAAATTAATCTCAAACAAAACGTAGGCGTAGCTATAAACACACTGACAAGTCTTATAGCCAATTTGTAAAGAGCGCTGCTCTCTCCCAATTTTTCTTTTTTTTTTCTGGGGATTCTTTCATTCTTTCCTTCAATACTTTCTTTACCACACCCACAACCGGCAAGACGTTTCCATATAGACTATTTTTATCATAGTTTCGAGGTATTTCACGCCAGCATTTGACAAGGGTTAACGAAAAACAGTCTGAAAGGCGGGGAAATAGTTTCCACGTGGATGAATAAAATAGTCTTAATTTTTTCCACGAGACTTTGAAAGAAGGCGCGAGATATTTTTCTTTAGTTTTGTTCGCATTGTGCTCCGTTAAAAAACAAAAGAGCACTCAACTTTTATTTTAGTTAAGCGTTTATCGTACAATTTCTCTCTCCATCTTAAAATTCAGGTCGCGCTTAAAGTTTTATAGTAAGGTGCAGTCTTTTCTAATTAGAAAGTTTTAGAGCTATACCAATTTCGTATACACAAAAGCCTGCAGTGTGTTCCTGTTATTAAAGAAGAAAAAGGTTTTGTCTTCAATACTTAAAAAGATTTAATAACTATAGACATAATTCTTGGAAAGACTTAAAGCGAAAACATTTTCTGAAAGTGTGTCCATAAAAACGAGTTTACAAGAAGTAAGCATGGGCGAATACCAATTTTTGACTGTCGAGACGAATATCGAATAGTGAAAAATTTTCTTATCGAATACCGAGACGAATAGTTGTTTGGGAACCGAATATCGAATAGTTAGGCTTAACTTAAAATTGCCCTTATCGAATAGTTATCGAATAGTCAGAAATAGAAGGATTAATTAAAATCAATTTAAATTATATTTAGAATTTAGATGCGCTATAGAGTAGTAGCACTTCAGGCCTATTTTCCCATAGAAACTTATACATTAAAAATTGTAACTGCCATTACTTTTTTAAAACGTTTTTAGGGTTAATATTTTTGTTTTCTCGAATAGTTAATCGAATATTTAACGAATAGTTAATCGAATATTTAACGAATAGTTAGTCGAATATTTAACGAATAGTTAATCGAATATTTAACGAATAGTTAATCGAATATTTAACGAATAGTTAGTCGAATATTTAACGAATAGTAGGCCCGAATAGTAAAATTCACTATTCGATATTTGTTCGAATACCCGAAATGGGGCTTATCGAATATCGAGACGGTTATTCGTCTCGATATTCGATCGAGTTATTCGTGTTACTCGAGTATTCGCCCATGCTTAACAAGAAGCTAAAACGGAACTGTTATAAGTCAAAGATGTAGGAAAAAACAACCCGAGTTCCATGCAGCTTCGCGTTATAAATGTCTATGAAAATCAAAACACCATGTGCACTTTCCTGGAAAATAATAAATACACCCCAATACTGAAAAAGCAGAGTATAGTGAATGGACTCCCCATAGAAAAAAAAGATTAAAAGAATCGCCCAGATTTTGTAAACAATCAGCTGCACTACAGCTCCGTCGCACGCGCGCGGTCTAAAAACCAGAAACAGGCGGGAAATAAGTCCCTATTCTGTACGATACTTACAGGAGCCCGGTCGAAGACAAGGACGATAGTATAGAGGGAGCGGAGTGGGCATCGCATCGCAAACATTTTCCTCCTTCTAAGAGACCCAGAGTCGCCCTAGTGTCACGCGAGCGCAGCGCGTGACGACGAAAGGTCAGTAGCACCCCCGCTATGAGCCATTTCTCCCCGCTGACCACCCCTGCAAGCGACTACCCACTCTCCGTTCCGTCAAACCGGCCACCACCCATTGATGAACCCACACGTACACTCGTGCCTGCCTAGACTATTATATTATTTGACGTGCTTTGTGCTTATGATCAGCATTCGGATACCAAAGCCTTGCGGGGGGAGTTGGAGAATAATAATAATAACAACGAAAAAAGCCAAAAAAAAAAAACCCAAAAAATCAAAACAGGATACACAGTATGACCAAAATATGTTGTGGGAAAAACTTAGTCCTATTTGCCCCTCATCCAACCATACTAAAAAATTGGGGATCGAGTAAAATGGGGCCGAGTAATTAAACAAAATGTCCATAACCAAATCCCCCTCCATAGGAATAGCATAACACCCAAATTTGGAGCCTCATAACTCTGGTACTACTAAAGATACGGGGATGTCCTTTGAGTATGTTATAGTCCTATTTGCCCCCCCCCCCATCCAACCATACTAAACAAGACGACCCAAGGGCTGGGCTCGTAATAGTAGCCACATCGTACAGTACTTACCCGGCGTACAGAAAATTTGAGTGAATAGCCCCTCGATGCGCTACCTTTACATGTTTTAAAATGATTACTGTGTGAAGCGGATGAGATAACCACTACACAGCAAGTACATAGACAAGTGGGCATCGTTTGACCAAATCTTATTTGAATTGAAAACTAACTAATAAAAATAACTTCGGTATCTGGGCACGAACTTCGTTACAAACGACTTCACCGGGCACTGATCCACTGTGGGATACTGACCATCTTCGAAAATTGATCTTTTGAGCACTGGCATTCAATGGCTCTACCAACTGAGCCATGATACACGATGTTGAATTCCCTTTGAGCTAATTCAGTTGTGAATTTAAACTAACGAGCTTAGAAAAACCTTTCCGCACCCAGGTGGTCTCGAACCTGGGGCATTCCGCGTGTGAAGCGGTTAAGATAACCACTACACAGCAGATTCATATACAAGTGGGCATCGTTTGACTAAATCTTATTTGAATTCAAAACTAACAATAAACAAGAAGTCCCAAGGGCTGGGCCTTAATCGTTATCTCTTTGCCCTTATTGGCATTTAATTACGTTGACGTTTTCTAATAGTTCAAATTTGGTTCTTAATTTACCAAATATTTATATAAAACACTAGTGAAATGACAAAATCGAAATGACGTATAAAATACCATAATATTTATAATGTTTTTAACCCTTTAGGCGTACGAAACTCCCAATCTCAACCCTTCTAAACCCACTCTTAAAAATTAAATATTCAAAACCCCTCCGGAAGAACGAAGGAACCCTCAATCTAAAATGCACCAATACACAGACACACAAGGACCCAAAATTGAAACTCGCTGACTTAACAACTTCACCTATTACAATATTAAAACTATAAAGAAAAATCGCAACGCGCTTCCATCTATAGGTTAGGTTCGTTCCGGGAAAATCAACATCAATAATTTAAAAGCCGAACCTCCAATCACAATCGAAGAGAACTATATATATACAGGGTGTTAATTTCTGATAAGTCTGCATGCATAAATTAAGGGGTTGATGTTATTTGGGAAATCGATTTTGAGTCGAAAATGTATTAACTTCTATCTCCATTTTGTTTGTCCTAAGGGACGCTGTTTTCCAGTTAAGATTGGATGCAGTATTTTAGGAATGACCCCTTTTAAGAAACTGATTTCAAGACAATGATTAATTTCTAATTTAATTAAGGGATCATCTCTAAAACACTCTTTACAATCTTAACTCGAAAACAGTGTCCCTTGTTGCAATATGACGCAAAATCGTTTTCCCAAAGAACATCCATCCCCCTTAATTTATGCACGCAGACTTCTCAGAAACACCCTGTATATATATTGTAAAGCTAACCCTAAAGCCTTTAGTTCATCGGCGAATGAATAGCGGAGAAGGCATCATCAGTGGATTTATAAAGGTACCACTTACTATATCAAAAGGTATATAACGCTCGAGAAAAGGTTTGGACCAGATAAAATCAAACGGACGGAGAAATTCTAGAGAGCCTACATATAAAATCGGACAAAGTGCCCCCTATCGGAAATCGAGCGAACAAGCGAGAGACGATAGAAATGTAAAACTCGTTAGCGTTTCGCACCCCCCCCCCACGTCCCTACACTTTCCCGCGCAAAGTTCCTATTGCCGACGAGGAGGAAACAGAGAACAGTGGGCTCTGCTAGCTCGCCCCTTGGAAAATACTCCATAGGGAATTTGGAGCGCATATCTCGCTGGCGGCGACGGCCGAGAGACAAGCGAACCTTTAATTATTCATTCTTCATAAACCAGCAAAGGGAGAGAAGGCGGTGGGCGAGATGGGGGGGAGGGGAGTAGCACGGAGTTATATTAGATCGCCGCGGCTCGAGCTGAACTGAACTAAATTAAACTTGAAGTTGAAGGAAAGGAAAGTTAGAGCTGCGTGAAGTAATTAAACCAAAATGAATTCAAAGCCTAATTCTTGACTTAAATTAGGAGATTTAAGCGGTTTATTTTCCTGAATTTTCTTTGCTCTATATGTACCAAATTTCTCGGTATTTCCTTCTAATTTAACACTAATCCGTTGTTATATTAAACGCCTGAATTACGCATAAAAAAACGGTTTTCTTTATTAGGGTATCCCATTTCTATTTTATTTTGTGTTAATCTATTTCGGAAATATTAAGCATAGCGCGTGTAAGCAACATTTATGAACGGAGAAAATAAAATAAACACCACCAGAGAGAGAGAGAGAGAGAGGGCAGGTAGAGTCTTAGCTTTAGTTTCCTCCCATTTTCTGTCCTTATTACAGAGTGCGATAATGCGAGGAGAACACGCAATAGGTTAATTCGAAAAGCAGCTGGAATTTGACCTACAGTTATTAAGGAAGAATGCGTTAGATTAAGAATTACAACGGAAATGATCGAGGAGCAAATATAGTTTGAAATTGAATATATATTTCTTTTCAAATTTGTAACGTTATAGATTTATATTAAGAACTGAAGTAGCTAATGAAATTCAACCAACGCCTGTATGGCGTTTTCACTCTCATACACTAATGTTCGGCAGTGACAACATTTTTACAGGGGCAATTGAAAATATAAGGGGGAATTAAACCCTAAAAGCGGGCTTTCCTGTTAGAAAAGTTTCGCAAACCGATCTAAATCTTTTTGAATTTTTTCATTGCCCAATGGTGGCAGGCCTTGGCGGAGAGCTAAAATATCGAATAAGACCGTCGAAAATTGGGTAAAGCGAAGGATCCGAGAGAAAGGTGGAGGACTAAAGGGAAAGGGTCGAGGTAGAGAGAAGAGCGAGAGAGAGAGAGGAGAGAGTTTGGGCGTGTGTGTACTTGGCGGCCTTAGAAGCTTCAACGCCCGTTGAGTACGCAACATTTCCGTTTCGATAGGAAAAGAGAAAACGGGAAGAGAAGAGAGCCTTAGAATATATATAGACAAATAGTATTAAGTAAGGGTTTCAACAAAATCAGTGTAACGAAATAGAGAATTTTCGAAATTTATCGGAAACCGCCAGATCTTTCAATTATGTCTCGAGAATTTATTTTTATTCTTAATTCCCTGAGTTTTTAGGGAAATTTAAAAATTCCCTGACTTTTCCCTGACCTTTTAGGCATCATTAAAAAATATCCTGACTTTTCCCTGACCTTTTAGGCGTCATTTAAAAATACCCTGACTTTTCCCTGACCTTTTTAGAAGTCATTTTTAAATTCAACGACTTCACCAGGTTATTTTCATGACCAATAACAACCAACCTTCTACAGGTAAAAAACATTTACACAGGTCAAACAAAAATAAAGTAGAATCCCCGACAATATCAAGATTCAAGAAATTCAACTTTTGGAATAAAATTCCCCTATGCAATATTTTTTGTCTACACTTTGTTATGGGAACGGAGCGAGAGGTAAGACTCGAGTAAGAGAGAGAAACTCGAGCTCTCTCGCCGATATTAGAGAGGAGAAGAGGGAGAGGAGGAGGGGAGGGGGAAGGGAGATGGCCGCCGACTTGTAGCCTTGTAGGGCCGCAAGAGCTCGGTCGAGAGCGAGCCTCGGAGAGAAAATGGGAGAACGGGGAACGTTAGCCGCCGCGGTTTAAAAGGTGGGATACTCCATAAATCAACTGTACCGTCAACCTTTTTTGACAATATAATAAAACAATTTATCATTGCGGGAACTGAAATATTAATTATCTCTTTACAAAACGAGTCTACAGCGAGCGAGCAAGCGAGCCAGGGACCCAAACAGGACCAGGGTTTATATGTTAAGGGAAAGGATGCGGTCGAATTTTGGGCGGCGTATGGGGCAAGGAGTATTAAACTCGGAGACGAAAAATACCCTTTAAATATATAAAAAAATAAGTTATCATATTTATTTTAACCGACAGGAGTCCGATTCCCATACTATCCTTAACCTTGATCGCTTTAAAATTTATTTCAACTACTAAGTATTTCTAAATTAAAAGATATTAAGATGCTTCATCTCCAGCAATTTAAATACTCCTTGTCCGAGTCCCCTCTCTCTCGCCTCGAAGTTAAGGAGGAGGAATCTACTTAGCATCTTTCCCATCCATTCCGTGGCCTTTAAAACATAAACTAGTCGCGTTAAAAGTGTCATTTAAAGGCGTAAAAGTCGGAGGAAAAGAGAGAAAACTTTATTCTTCGCTTCAAAAGTCATTTAGCGAAGTGTTCGAGCAAGTTGTTTGAGACAAGAGAAAATAAAGAGGGTTAGCGCTCGCTTGTTTTGGGTAAATATTTGTTTAAACAACAGAAAACGAGACTTGATTCGGTTCTTGGATAATTACCGCTAGGATTACTTAAATTGCAACCATTTTAATACGTGAAATCAGAAAAGTTAATTAATTAAAACTGCATATTTTATAGAATGGGAATTTTGCCCCTATTGATACACATTTCCGTGGACACCGATGCGCGGCGGGTAAAACATTTTTACAGGGGCACGTTGAAGATATAATAAACCTGTAAACCTGTAAACCTGGGCATTTTTTAGCCTGTAAGGTAGCTTTCCGCTGAGCACCGAAGTAAAGGTTTCATATATAGTTAAAAAACTCGCACTCTTCCTGGAATGCAACAGACTCAATTCATAAGTCCGTAAATTCCAAAAAAAAAAAAAAAAAAATTAATCCAAGATTAATCATAATTTAAGCCAGTGTATGTACGATGATGATATGTCACCTTATACTAAAAGTCCATAAACTCTTATTCGATTACGGTTATGACACTGCCAAAGCATCATTTTCATTTTACGACCGCGGCTATATTCGCCACATAAAAATAATTCCAAAATTTATATCCCCACGTGCGATAAAATACCCCAATATAAACTTTATGAAAAATCCCCTTTAATCGGAATATGGAGTATTCTGGAAAGAGAGAGAGAGAAGAGAGGAAAATGGGACGGGGAAAAGCTCTTCAACTTTTCTTTTTGACGTCCCCGGCGCGGACGTTATAAGCATATATCCCACTTGCCAAATATCGAAGTTTTCGGGTTTTATACGGAGCGTCGCCCCGCACGCACGTGCTTAAGTTTTCACGCGCCGTTTGGCGCGCGATCTATAGAGCGTATACCACGAAGGTACCCAAAATAGCGCGCGCGCTTCTGACAGCTAAAGAGAAGGGATAGAAAGAGGCGCGTAAAACGCTGGAGGGAAAATTTCTCGCGCGCGGGAAATATTCCCGCCAAACTTTACCCCCACGTGCTTTTGATCCACGGTTATAGATATAAGAAATAAATATAAATCTACAGATCAAGATTTAATACCGGCGTCACTTTAGTTTAAAAATGTTACTAGGAAGTTTACATCTTTCAAGTATCTATGTCCTCGAAGCGTGCTTAGAGAGCAGCCAACCCTTGTGTTTGCCCAGATTAAAGAGGCACCCCTGGAGCAAATGCAACGGAGAGAGGTGAGGAGTCAGCGAGGAAGACTGGTGTATGGTGGTCAAACTCCTGGAAAAGACGAGTTAAGGGGGCAAGGGGGTGTTGATGCGTATGTGCACGAGTGCAGACTGTGCAGGACGTCGCTATAGGCCTCCTTGTCTACTTACTACACACAATCGTTATATCTCCTGACGCCACTCGTAACTCTTATAAACTCTCAATTTTTATAATTAAAAATGTATTTGCTAGCTGATAAATTGGGGAAGAGAAAGTCGAGTTGTTTGTCAGGAAGTTATGACTTCAGTATATAGAGGGTGATTTCCCGCCAATTGAAAGCGACGGGTGAGCACGTGGAATTTAAGAGTGAATAGATGTTAGTTTAGAAATTGAAAATCTATAGTTAGTTTGATTTTGTTACCTCTCTCTCTTGTTTAATAATTAATATTAAATTAACAAGGCTGAGACTGAATTTAACACAACTGATGAGGCTTTTAATATATTAACAAATCGACGCAGAAACACGATATGATCAGCTATAACTTGTTAAAAACAAAACACTCCCAAGTTTGCATATCCCCCACTGAAAATAAATAAATAAATATAAAAAATACCCGGAAAAACGTTAAGGGGGAAAAGTAGTTTAATTTTTTTGTCATTCTTCAAAAACGGACTTATATCCCGAAATATATATATAAGATGGGGAAAAGGGGGGGAAGAGCGACAGTAGTTAATTCCGTCCTTAGTTCCAATCCGCCTTCTCTTTTTTCCTCGTTATAAAAAAGGAAGGAAAACTATAAGACAAAAATAAAAATCGTACGCCAAAGCCGCCAGAGTAAGAAAAGAAATGATAGGAGAAACGAGTCTGAGAAAGCAAGCGAGAGAGAGAGAAATAAGGAAAAAATAAAAAAACCGGCAGACAAAAAAAAAAAAAACTATTTTATCAGCTTGGCTCCCGCCCAAGATTTGCCCTTAGCGCGTGAAGTGAAGGAGCACTGTGTTTTTCTTGCTTTTATTTTTCATCTCTTTTTCCAATTCTAGCGCGCGATGAGAGAGAGAGAGAGAGAGAGAGAGAGAGAGAGAGAGAGAGAGAGAGAGAGAGAGAGAGGGGAAAAATATATCTCGTTCTTATTCACCATTCTATCTCTAGGCACAGTTCTCCGTTTAATTTCCCGCTTTTTCTCTTTTACCACGTGAGAGCTATGGTTCCCGAGAGCTCTTTTCGCTTAGAGCTTTTCTTCTTTTTAGCCATATCGTAGTATACGATAGGCTCTTAGTTTGACCCGAGCCGTCGTAGTAGTAGTAGTAGTAGTGGCCGGGGTTGTCGCTTCGTTATCATCAGATTTTAGCTTAAAAGGAACTTTATATTACCACAACCCACCCATAGGGGTTACTGGGCTCGGTTAGAGATTTAATTTTAATTAAAATTTTTTCAGGTCAGACCCCCGAATCGAACCCGGGTCGCTGGCGCAACAGGCTAACATTCTACCAACTGAACCATAGAGACTTGATAGAAACTCCGAGTTTTTTATTATTTATTCTTATCTCTAAAATGTCGGGGTGATGTGGGGTGGGGTACCTCTTAATCTGTGGGGTCGGAAACTTTTGAATTTTTATCTGTGGGGTCGGATACTTATGAATTTGTATGTTTGGGGTTTTTATATTTATGTTTTTTATGTATGTGCTAATTAAATAGATAACGATTTTCCCCGTTTTTCGTTCTCGTTCGGTAGCTATCGTCATCTATGTTATGTTTGACTGGAACGTTTTGGCGGTTAATTCAAATGTGGGTTTAGATAGAGCTAAAATAGTGTTAAATGAGCGTTATGCGTTTGATCATTTTAGCATTGCTAAAGGTAATTCGAGGGGATAATCACTAAAATGCGTAATCACAATAACTAAACTTTCTCTTTCAAAAGTTTCTGGGCATAAGTCCTTGTTAGAAATTTATAAGATGCGATAAGTGTGCATCGGCATAAGTCTATGTTGTAAACTCATCGAGGGGATTATCACTAAAAACTATCTGTTCTTCGATTCGCCGGAATATTAGAATTACAGCATAAGTAAATTTATACGGTTATAATTTAATCACTGTTTAGAGTAGGGAATCGAGGGGCTATTCACTCTGATTTTATGCACGGTAGATCATTTAAGCATTGAAAAAGATAGCGCTATTCACTCATTAGGGTAAGGTATAGAGGGGTTATCCACTCATTAGGGTAGGGTATAGAGTGGTTATCCACTCATTAGGGTAGGGTATAGAGTGGTTATCCACTCATTAGGGTAGGGTATAGAGGGGCTATTCACTCGTACGATATGGCTACTATTACGAGCCCTTGGGCCGTCTTGTTATTTTAAGCGATGTGTATTAAAATGTCTTTAGATTCTCTCTCCCCTTTCCCTCTCTCCCTTTCAAAGGCTTCTACACTAACTTCCTCGACAGATAGGCAAACTACTCGAGAGAGCTATAGTCTAGACTCAATGAGATATACACCGTGAATATATTCGGTAATTTCACGAATGTTTGACACAGGCTTGTCAACTATTGTAAAGTGGACGCGTGCAAAGCGACATAAGGTACTTGGTCTCAAAGTAGACCAGTGTTTGGTCTCAAAGGCCTATAGTAGACTAAATAACGAGGTATATTATACCAACCAGGAATAAATACAGCTAAAAACAGTGTCTCTTATTGCAAAATGTGATAGAATCGATTTCATAAAGAACATCAACCCATTCATTTATGGAAACTTATCAGAAACACCCTGTATATATATTCTCGCAAGCTAGGGAATTTGGCTTTACCCCTTTAATCCACACGTCTAGAGTTTTTAGGTCCCAAAAATATAAAGAAACGGTGGTGGTGAAAAAAAAAAAAAGAAGAAAAAACTTGTTGGTGTTGCCTTAGCAACGGCCAAAGTTAAATAGACCTTCCATGGTGCTAAAGTGTCGCGCCTGGCTGTAAAGCCCAGAGGATGTACTCCATGCAGGGGAAGAAGGAAGCGTGCAGTAGACCTTTTCAGTAAGCCGTTCCCGAGGCTTAACAGCCTAAAATATCCACCCATACTTTAAAGCCAAAAGGACGTAACTAATTTAAAGTCATTTTAAAATTAATCAAAATAGTTCATTTCAATTTTACTCTGTTGGGCTGAAGAAATCGTCTCTTAGAAAACAGTTTCTAAAAGAATCCCTGATCGTATAGACTACGAACAAAGAGAGAGAGAGAGAGAGATAGAGAGAGAACATGGAATACTTGAGAAAAAAAAACAAAAAAAACAGGGAGTTATCCAGTGGGACCATTTTTTCTTTTCTTTATAACTAATGAGCACTCCAGAACTATGCCATTCCAACACTATACACTTTTAAATTTCAAGCCAATGATTGTACAGAAACAACATAGCACTACACAAGGGTAAGTAATTTACGTTACGTCCTTTTTACTCGAAAGCGAGCAACTTCGAATCTTCCCCCTAAAGTTTTTTTCCTTCCTACCTATTTCCTACACCTCCTAGCCTTTTCGGAATTTTTTTTTCATTCCTCAGTTCACGCTATCCTTTTCTCCTCTTCCCTCTCTCTCTCTCTCTCTCTCTCTCTCTCTCTCTCTCTCTCTCTCTCTCTCTCTCTCTCTCTCTCTCTCTCTCTCTCTCTCTCTCTCTCTCTCTCTCTCTCTCTCTCTCTCTCTCTCTCTCTCTCTCTCTCTCTCTCTCTCTCTCTCTCTCCCCTCTCTCTCTGCTATCCGCGGATTACAAGTATATTCCCCGGCGTTTTAGTATTTTCAGCTGCAGGGTGAACTGGCGCGGGCGTATACTACGTTCAGGGGTGTTCGCGCTCGATTTTGAGCTAGAGTGGCTGGCGACACAATTAAGCGAGGCGACGGCGACCCAGCCAGCCAACCAGGGATTACGCGCCTTTACAAAAAAGGTGACTAACTAAAAGCTATCAAACGCTGTCTTCAACAGCGTAACATTGGACCCAAACTGGTATTTAAATACAGATTTTTGTTTTTTTAAATCCGTAAAATACTTTAAATATTTAATTTCGGAAAAGAAATCAGGCAGGAAAAACATTTCTACCGGGCACGTAGAAAATATGTGAAAACGTTTCCGCCTAAATGTTGGCTTTTCCCTGGTGACATTACTGTGCTGCGGGTTAAACATTCCTACAGGGGCAGGTCCTCCACTTAATTTGGATCTATACGAACATTTTGGTCTCACTATGTGTGCCACTCCCTTTAATTTTAATTTTAACTTTTGATTTTCAAGTTTGATTTTGGCTTTTAATTTTAATTTTGAGGTTTAATTTTAACTTTAACTTTTAAAGTCTAATTTTAACTTTTAATTTTAAATTTTATTTTTGGCTTTTCATTTTGAAGTTTGATTTTAATTTTTGTTTTATGTTTTTAGTTCTGTATCATATCCTTTGTATATATGTATATATTTTTGTTTTCTTCATTGCTGAGCTCTCCCAACAGGAGAGCCGCCCCGTTCTAAAGGGGTGTACTTTGTACGGCTTCATAATAAACCTGTAAACCTGGAAACGTCTTCGCCTAAATGTTGGCTTTTCCCTGGTGACATTGCTGTGCTGCGGGTTAAACATTCCTACAGGGGCAGGTAGAAAATACACGGAGGAGGCCTCCTTTTCCAGGCACGGACGGGGTCCCTGCTTACGGGTGTCCGCCGCGCCGACTTCGGCGATTACCAGCGCACCTGTCGCCTCTGTGGTCTCCAGGACGAAGATGTCTTTCACGTCTTAATGGCTTGTCCAGAGACATGCGCCTCCTCCGCGACTTCCGATTGGCGACGTGTCAATCGTGGTAGCCCGTTGGAAGTCGTCCTAGGTCTGAAGGGCTCCGTGTGGGACCACGACGCCGTTCGGGCCATCCTCACGACCTGGTGGACCAAAAATGAAGCCTGGCGACGCGCCCACCCTGACTCGTCCATACCGCATTATCTGGACCGATAGGTCTCAAGGCTTCCGTTCCCCGCTGCCACCACAAACATTTGCGCACATTGTTGAACTTCTTAACTTCTGCTGCGCTCCCCCAATTGTAGGGAGCCGCCCTGTTTCAAAAGGGCGTACCATTGTACGGCGAACAATTAAACCTGTAAACCTGGAAACGTCTTCGCCTAAATGTTGGCTTTACCCTGGTGACATTACTGTGCTGCGGGTTAAACATGTCTACAGGGGCAGGTAGAAAATACATGGAAACGTTTCCGCCTAAATGTTGGCTTTTCCCGAAGACATTACTGTGCTGCGGGTTTAACATTCCTACAGGGGCAGATAGAAAATACATAGAAACGTTTCCGCCTAAATGTTGGCTTCTCCCTAGTAACATTACTGTGCTGCGGGTTAAACATTTCTACAGGGGCACGTAGAATTATTCCAGACTTATACGAAACAACAAGCTGTATAATAATAATAACAAACCCGAATAATTTTGATAACTATTTATTAGTCCATTTCTGTCACGCGAACTTTCTCTTTTACGTTTCGTTCTTAAGGATTTTAATCCGAAAACGTTTTCCTTTCCTTAGGAGTAACTCCCTCTTCTTCTTTTTTCCTCAATTCCTTATAAGATTTTTTTGCCCTTCTTTCTTAAGGAATTGACGAGAAGGAAATAAGAGTTAATCGGATTGGAGGTTCGCGAGGAAGCAAGGAAAGAAGGAAGAAAAAATGTATAAGGAAGGAAAAAAATTAGGAATTCCTTTATATTCTATATAGTATTTCTTCTCAGCGAGTGCATTGACGCGCGCAGTGTGGAACCAAGATTTTTATAAAAAAGGGTCCAACCCCGATTCTTAGAAATGGCAAATCGCTTTCTATTGTTAAGTTTTAAATTGTATAAACGGTTATAAAGGTTAAAACCTTTAAAAAAGGTTATAGCTTATCCAATTTCTTATATAATCGCGTGTATTTTTTGATTTGGATTTTTGGCGAATTTAATCGGAGAATTTTTCAGATTACCTCGAGCATATCAGAGGGTGTAGATAACTCTCCTTTATGAGATTCGATTTATTCAAAGCTATTTAACTATCTATATTTAATTAACAAAAGGTCTTCGACAATAATTAACAAAAAAAAATCAGGTTTTAATTGTAAATATTGTGCGTTGCACCCTGCAGTTAATTATGCACGATTTAAAACCTTAAATTACGATGATTTTAGGTGATTATAATAGGCCATATTATTATAAAGTAATCAACATTGAAAAAGGGTAACTATAACGCGTTACCAACTATAAGACGTAACCATTTTTCCGGAAATATAACTAACTTAGATACCAAAGGATCACGACCTAAAAGCAGCTAGTGCTTTGACAATTAAATCCCAATATCATAATCAAACGATGCTAACTAACTGCGCTTTAGGCGTTCCTAGTATATTTCCACATCTAAGGATAACAAAAAAGGTATCCTTTTAAAAAAGAAAAAAATCTCCGATACACACACACACCCATAGAGTCAGAAAAATAAAACCCCGCCGTCGGTGGTGGTGGCGTCGTCGTCAGCGGACTTATCCTCTTAGGGCATGCAGCTATATCGTGCAGAGGATAAGTTAACCCCTTCTTCCGTCCTATACAGCATCCCCATCGACGTCTCTACGCATCCCCTCTTCTAGCTTCCCAAACCCGTTACCTCCTTCCTGGGCTCCCTCTCATCTCAAATAGGCCTATACGGTCGTCCAGGAAAGCTAGTATATCCCCTCACACACACTCTCTCCTCTTCCAGCCTCTTACTATCCCTATATGTACCCATCCTTATTCCGAGGACGAGAAGCGACGTTAACTCAGCAGCGCTTTCTCCCATCTTCCACGATCCCCGCAGCTCGTTTTAGGAATGGAAACCTCGAGCTTTCTCTCCCCCTATAAGGGGCAAGCCACAGAAATATATTTCACTAGATAAGTAGGATAATCAGGAAAACTTTGGAGCATTTTTACATCATTTCTTCAAATCGTGAAATAGATAAAGTCTTAGTCAGACAAATATTAAAAATGGAAATCAGGAAGCCTATATGAAATAAGAAAAATCTAAGCTTTTGCCTATGAAGGGATTTCCACACTAAGACCGTGGCTTGTTTACAGGTGGGTCCCTTTACAATGCTAGCCCCTATGCCACAGCTAACCTACAGCGCCCTATACTAACTATTACCTTTAACCTCTGCAAGTTTTGATGGAAAGGAGAAACCGGGTTAAACCGCGGAGCAAAACTCCATTTAACAAAATAAATCCTTTCAATATATCTTCAATTAGAAACAATACTGGAAATACAGAAGAAAATGGCTGGAAATAAAATGCGTGGGTTTGCATTTCTCTCTTGGAAGTGGTTACCCCCTCGATCTTCTCTCTCCATCCTCCTTATTCCCCCTCGGGCATCGTCGCGAGAATTTCCGCATTTAGGCTTCCCGGATACTCGATCGCCGTTACGGAGAAAAGGGGCGCCGACATACTCCTACCCCCAAACCCCTGTACCCAACTATCCTATATCCCCGAGAAGAGGTGTTTTTTTTCCTTCCCATCTCTCCTCTTGAGCTTCCTCATCCCCCATCTATCCCTCTTTTTCTATACTCTTTTTCTTTCTCAGTCGTTCAGGGATGTGGCATGGCAGTTGGGATACCAGAGGGGGAATGGGGATGAGGAAGCTAGCTGCGTGTTGGGTACGCGCGGTATAATACTGGTTCCAGAGTTCTGTGAAGGGGGAGCGAAGGCGATAAGATTCCAACGGAACGGAATACTTATGTATATATATAATAAGAGGGATATGGAAACCGGGGGATGGCTCTAGGATGAGCCGAACGAAGGATGATACGGATTAAATTTCAAATTGTTGCGTGCATTTTCGGGATTGGAATATATGTAGGTGAGAGTGATTACAGGTGAATATGCAACACGTAGAATGAATGAATGAATGAATGATGTCTAGAGTGTATGATATCTGATGATTTTAAAGATAACTTGGGGGGGGGATTAATTGTTAAATAAATTTCAGATTAAGGATTTCTACAGATATTTCCCAAAATTTCGAATATAATTATGGGTGTTTGCATTTCCTGTGTGTCTCTTCGCATCCCTAATAAATTTTGTTAAAAACGGAAGTGCTTATCTATAAGGGAGTAAATAATACTTTTACGTCATACAGCTTCTCAAATACTACAATACGGCTGACGCTACTTATAGCAGAAGTCACGCGACAAACAGTTCAAAATATTTAGCAAGAAAAAAAATAAATAATAATAATAATAATAAACAGTACACGCGATTTCTGCAAAATAAATCCTCAAAATAAACAAAACAGCAGCCATAAATTTCACTTATTAAAAGAAAAAAAAAGATCTGAAATTCACGCGTATAAAATTAAAAGGAGGTCACGCAAACCGAACGCCTTAAAACGCTAAAGGAAGGGGGATTAAAAGTTTGGTCAAAACGGGATCTCTACTTCCGAGTCAACTGCACTTAAGCTAGGAAACGCCACGAGGGGCGACGAGTATATATAAAAGCTGTCAGTGAAGCGCGGGAGAAAATCGAAAGCATCGAAGAGGAAAGATGAAGAAAAAAAAAGGAAGCTTAAGAGCAGCAGCGGAGAGGATGCGGGGAGAACCGTTAGGTTTTTGACGACGGTCGAGAAAAACGTCGTTTCTCGTCCTGAGTTCTAGGGTCCGTTTACAATCTCCTTATCCTCCTCCCGCGACCCAATCTCCTTTTAACGTGGATTTATTTCGCGCTAGCTTGCAAGCGCCGCTTCGCGCTTCCTCTATAAGAAATTTACTTTTTTAAGTAAGGTATTTTTTCTTCTAAGTTTTAGGTTTGCTTTATACTCCTTAAGAGTCACGAAGAAATTGGTAGACACAGTGTGGACGAGATCAACAGATCAACGAATTATTTCGTCTTTGAATCGCCATAAATTACCGACGAATTAATTGGAATACCGTGTGAATCAATTGGAACAGCGTGTGAATCAATTAGAATATCACGTGAATAAATTAGAATATCACGTGAATAAATTAGAGTATCACGTGAATAAATTAGAATATCACGTGAATAAATTAGAATATCGCGTGAATAAATTAGAATATCGCGTGAATAAATTAGAATATCGCGTGAATAAATTAGAATATCGCGTGAATAAATTAGAATATCGCGTGAATAAATTAGAATATCGCGTGAATCAATTAGAATATCGCGTGAATCAATTAGGATATCGCGTGAATAAATTAGAATATCGCGTGAATAAATTAGAATATCGCGTGAATAAATTAGAATATCGCGTGAATAAATTAGAATATCGCGTGAATCAATTAGAATATCGCGTGAATCAATTAGAATATCGCGTGAATCAATTTGGATATCGCGTGAAATAACAGGAACACCGTGCGAATTAACAGCATAAAATTCAGCGGCGTGACGTATTTAGAAAGGGGGAATTGAAAAGCCAAGCCCGGGCTATAAGTACATGGGCCTTTGGGCGATATCTGACAGAGAGAAAGACGCGCGGCGGCAATTCAGTGCGACGCTGAAAATTTAATTAGTGCGAACGGCGGCGTTATATAGCTATATAGCTAGCTAGCCGCGTCGCGTCGTTTCAGCGTTTCTAAGCCGAGGAGAACCGAGAGAGAGAGCGTCAAAGGATCTTCATATTTTAACGGGATAGCAGCAGCGCCGTCAGAATGAAAGGGGAAATGAGCGAGAGCCTAGCTGCGTGCAGGCTCTAAAATTATTTGCCCGTTCGCGGAAATTTGTCGAAGCGTGGATCGTGCCAGGGGAAAAGTATGGGGGGAAACTGTTTAGAAGATAAATCTCCTGCGTTCTCCGTTGCTCTAGTTGCCCTGGAGGCGAGATGAGAGCAACGGCTTTCTGTCGTAAACGGCCATGCAATATAGAGGGACCCAGGAATTCATTCATACAGCTATTAGGAACCATTGTGGGCCGGGCTTGAAAACTTAGTAAGTAATAGTAACCCTCACGCTTCATAATTCTAACGTTTTTCTAACTCAGGGTTCTTACAGCCTTTGGAAAACTGATTTCCCTGAGTTTTCCAGGGTTTTCTTCGCGTACATTTCCCTGAGTTTTCCAGGGTATTTTTCGCGTACATTTCCCTGAGTTTTCCAGGGTTCTTTTCGCATAAATTTCCCTGAGTTTTCCAGGGTTTTTTTTCGCATACATTTCCTTGAGTTTTCCAGGTTTATTCGCATACATGGAGTAATAACAAGGGGAGTGGTTTTTATAGTTGAGCAAACTACCTAAATCTCACAAATTTCCTTAATTTCCCGGAATTTTATTTTACTAAAAATTGTTTACAGATTTACATTCCAATTAGCTGCATGCATTAATGAAGAACCTTATTCCAACCAAGGCATATGTGGTCGCGCGGGTTTCTATATACCTTCTAGAAAAGGGGGGTTCGATTGGCTTTCCAGGCAGGTGGTCGGCTTCTCATGCCTTTAGTATAAACTATATCTAAGACATAACTCTTTTAACCCCGCAGTGCACGGAAACGTGTTCACCAGCACCAAGGTTGTTTTTTTCCATACTCCCCCTGTATTATTAATATGCTAAAAACGTAAGCAAAACTTATAAGGTCTTAGTTTTTCTCCCAAGAAAGGTTTTGGAAGACGACCTAGCTGAAAGAGTGGATGGTATGTTTGTAAAATATTACTTCCACCGGATTCTAATTTCTAAAAATCTAAATACGTCTTTGTAGTTCCATAAATTTGTACTACTATGTATTTCACTATAGTTATGTTACCAGGCCCACTACTGATTCAAATATTCGTTCCTCACATCATCTACAACCCACTATCTTCATCCCCCCTCCTCGCACCGTCCCAAATTCTCCACCACCACTCACCAAAATCGGAGAATGACGTCATAGAGCGTGTCACCACCAGTTCTAACTCCTAAAGGGAGTAAGTAAGCCTTGGGTCATTATCGTCGAGGAGCGGAGTCGGGTCCGGGGGGAGGGGAAGGGGTGCGAAAAGGTCTAACGCGCGCGACAGAACAGCTTGCCAAGTCCCGGACGGAGTATGTCCGCTAATAAGATCAGGCTAGTGCTACAAAGCGCGCGCGAAAAGAGGAGGCAAATTTCCCGCCCCGTAAAGACATTAATAAACGCGTCAAAACCCCCTAGTTTGCCAGTCTTGAGTTGCCAAAGCTTCCAGAGTCCCATGAAGTCTAGGATTCGGAGGTTACCGAGTAGAATTTCTTAGGAAACAACATGTCCTATAGTGGAATTTAAAAAAATTCATGGAATATATTTCGCAGTTATAGTTAGACGCTTTTTGTAGTTGTGAGCAAAAAAAAAATAGTTAACTGAGTAAGTAGGGTAATTGGATTCAATACCCAATTTTTATCACGCTTAATTAATTCGGAATATAATGGTAATTTTTAAATTAAATATGACTGATTTTATTATATTTCTTAGATATTTCACTTGGGGGGAAAGAATTAAATATATACTCTACGGTATTTGTGGGAATTAATTTTGATTTTGTTTGTTTCGAAAAATGTTTTTTTGTAAAATTGTATTTCAACTGTATTCAATTTGTGTGTTGCCGAACTTGTCCGCTAGAAAATTGTTAAGATGGAGCGTACTAGAATAGAATAGCCCTAAAGGGTTATCTTCCCCCCTTTTACCTAGAGGTCTTCGTGGGTGGTGGCCAGTGCACAGTGAAAGAGAAGAACTTTCCACTAAGAGAGAGAGAGAGTGTACTTAGGGCGCCACGAAGACGGGGAGGACCGGGGGTGATAACCCAAAAGAAGGGACAAATAAAAAAGAGTAAAAAAAGAGTCAGAGCTACCTTAGATTTTAGAGAGAGAAGTTCGGCGACGTTTTCTTACGTACTTTAATAAATTCATGTTACATTTTAAAGAGTTACTTATTATCATAAGGTCGAACCAGAGTTAAGTAAAATAACTCCAGAGAATTAGAGATAGTTATTTTATGGTGCCGAAACCCGGGACCTTTAGGTATTTAAGTAAAGTAATAATTAGTAGAGAAGTGAAAGAAAATGTCGACCGCGGACGAATTAGAGACCTTAGAACGGTTGAGAAAAACTAGAACGTCAAAGAGGACTAATGTGACCAGATACATTAATAAGATAAGAGATGATCTAACAAGAACGATCATAGTTACTGGAGACGTCCAGAGGAACCTACAGCATCTAGCTAACAGAGAAAGAGAGTTACAAGCGTTGGACGAACAAATTGCCAATTTGACGCCCATATCAGAGTTAGACGACGAATTAAATGGCGTCCAAAAGTACGAGAATAGCATAACCGACTGCAGAGATGACGCCGATAGAGCCCTAGAAGCCGCCATCGCCGCTCAGAATCCCCAAACCACCACTGCGGCAGCCGGCAACGTGCCTCCAGCCGGCAACGTGCCTCCAGCAGGCAACGTGCCTCCAGCCAGTACCGGCCTTAGTGGAGCTTCGTCGACTTCATCCCAGAGCCAAAGTTCAACAACAGTGATTACGCAAGGTTTACAACAACAAGTACCACCAAGCCCGACAGCTCAAGTTAATCAACAAGGGAACGTATCGCAAAACTGTGTAAAATTACCTCGTATTAATATAGAGAAATATACGGGTGATCCAAGTAAATGGTTGAACTTTTGGAATCAATACAACGTCGCGATCCATCAAAACAATTCTTTAACAAAGGTAGATAAATACACTTACTTAAAGTCATATTTAGGGGGATTCGCGTTAACTTCAGTAACGGGATTAGCGTTAACAGAGGCTAATTACGACGCGGCGATAAAATTATTGGAGGAAAGATTCGGGTGCGAAGAAGATATAGTAAACACTCATATGAATAACATTACAAGTATGACCCCTGTTCACCGCAAGGGAGATTTAATAGGACTGCGTGCATTTTATGATAACTGTATTGTTGAAGTAAGAAGTCTAGAATCGTTAGGAAGAAGTGCGGACGGTGATTTTCTTCATCACATAATGGTCAAATTGATACCATACGAGTTGGCCTTAGAATATAGTAGACAGCAAAATAGAACGAGTCAACATAAAGTTAAAGATTTGTTAGAATTTATTCGCAAGGAAGTAGAGAGTAGAGAAAGGGCACAAGCCTTTACAAGGATGAACGAAAAATTCGAGCAAAGGGAGTATCAATACTCTAGAGGGTCAGAGAAAGCAAATCACAGAGAGCCAAATAACCCAAGAAGAAAACCATTTTCGTCAAGCGCCATATTGAGCAACGCGGTTGAGATTTCTTGTATATTTTGCGAAGCGCCACACAGCGCCGAAAATTGCAAATCTAAGAGTGTTGAAGAAAAACTGGAAATTCTTAAGAAAAAGAGAAAATGTTTCCGCTGCATGAAGGGTGACCACATGTCTAGAAGATGCACTTCTAAGATACAGTGCCAACACTGTCAGAGACGCCATCATACGGCGATGTGCGAAACTAGACATAAGGAAGAAAAGGAGAAGAAAGAAACTAGAATCGAGGAGTCCGAGGACACGGCGAATAATACCGTCATGCAAAACGAAATACCTAACGCGCCTTGTGGAATTTTACTTCAAACCGCTACAGTATTATTGAAAAGCGAAGAGAGTCAAGGTGTGGCGAGATGTTTGATTGACGGGGGGAGTCAAAGAAGCTTTGTAAGAAAAGATCTTTCCGAGAAACTAGCGTTGCCCGTAGTTGGAGAGATTCGACTGAATTACTTCCCTTTCGGGGCGAAAAAACCCACCGCAATCCTTACAAGAAGAGTTAAGCTAACCGTAAAGAGCATTCATGACGAAAAGTCAATAGAGATAGAAGCTGTAGAAACGCCTGAAATCAGCGCCGCAAGAATTCTAGTTCCTGGTAAAGAGATAGTCAAAGAATTTAAAGAAAACAACATGAGCCTAGCGGAAGATACTGAAAGCAAATTTCCGACGCAAAGTGAAATTGGACTTCTAATAGGGTCCGATTACTATTGGAAAATATTTAGCACCAAGTCAAAGAGATTAAACGAATCCTTGGTCGCTATGGAAAGCCTTTTCGGATGGGTAGTACAGGGTCCAAGTTCAGCCTCTTGCTTACTCATAACATCAGAGATAGAGGAGACAGACAGCTCAATCAACTTAATCTTGGAAAATTCAACAGACGACGAAATTGGGAAGAGTTTGAAAGCGTTTTGGGAGATCGAGTCACTCGGAATTATAGAAGCTGGAAGAAAAACAATGGATGAAAGAGAAGAAGAAGCCGTGAATAAGTTTGAAAATACCGTCAAATTTGAAGAGGGACGTTATCAAGTGAGCCTACCTTGGACAGAGGATAAACCCAAGCTGGGTAGTAACCTAAATATGGCCAAGAAGAGACTAGAGGGCCTTTCCAAGAGATTTCGCAAAGATTTCAACCTTTTCGAGAAGTATAAAACGGTAATTGAAGGCTACGAGGAAAAGGGTATCATTGAAAGAGTATTGGAAGGCGAGCAGAAGATAGACGGTCCGGTATACTACATTCCACACCAACCCGTGATAAAGCTTGAGAGAGAAACGACCAAATTACGCGTCGTATTCGACGCTTCCTCCCACGAAGGAAATGCCCTTTCCTTGAATGAAGTTCTTCTGCCTGGCCCAAACTTGATTCCGGATCTTTTAGAGATTTTAATGAAATTCCGAATGAGAAAAGTAGCACTAACTGCGGACATAGAGCAGGCCTTCCTGCAAATTACCGTAGCACCAGAGGACAGAGATGCTACTCGATTTCTTTGGAAACCAAATCCATTTGAGTCACCAGCAAACGAAGAAACAATCACTTATCGCATGACCAGAGTCATGTTCGGGGTCACTTCAAGCCCGTTCCATTTAGGGGCGACTATAAAGCATCACGCAAAGAGTTATGAAGGGGAATATCCGGAGACTTGTCAAATTCTCAGCAACGACATGTTTGTAGATGACTTGACGAGTGGAGCAGATAACGATGATTCAGCATTTCAAAGAGCCCTAGAATCGAAGACCATATTAGAGAAGGCAGCAATGAAACTAAGGAAATGGAGAACCAGCTCAACCGAAGTCCGAACAAGAATTAAGGAACAAAATTGGGAACCAGAGCCCAATTCAGAGAAGCTAATCTTAAAGGGCGGTAGCAAAAGCCAGATGGTTTTAGGAGTAGTCTGGAACGACCAGACGGACACCTTTGGATTTCAAGTAGATTCCTTAATCGAGAGCATTCCAGAGTTCGAAGATACGAAACGGAGCTTATTAAGATCAGCTGCGAGGATTTTCGACCCTCTCGGTTTATTATCACCATTTTCCGTAAGAGTAAAAATTATGTTTCAAGAGCTATGGCTGCAAAGGAAGGGGTGGGACCAACCTTTACCGGAAGAGGTAGCAAGAGCGTGGAGAAGCTGGTTGGCAGAGTTACCTGATCTAGCCCTAATATCCACGCCAAGACACTGTCATTCGAATCTAGGAGAAAAAGAAATAGAGACAAAGGAGTTGCATTGCTTCTGTGACGCAAGTGAAGCTGCGTACGGAGCCGCCATCTACGCCCGAATTACGTCAAAGAAGGGAGAAATCACGACCCTCTTAGTCACGTCAAAAACTAGAGTCGCGCCTATCAAAAAGCTGTCAGTTCCAGTACTAGAGTTAATGGCAGCCCTAGTTGGTGCTAGGTTAACCCAAAGAGTAAATCAAGTTTTCAAAACGACTAAAGAAAATATTCAGTACTGGTCGGATTCTCAAACCGTAATTAAATGGATACATGGAATGTCTAGAAGGTGGAAGCCCATGGTCGCTCACAGAGTGGAGGACATCCAAAGTCTCACCGAGCCGGATTCATGGAAGTATTGCAAGGGGAAAGACAATCCAGCTGATCTCCTCACTCGGGGTGAAAAAGTCAGAGATTTAGCAAAAAATAAAGTATGGTGGAAGGGTCCAATGTGGCTAGAGAAAAATAAAAAAGAATGGCCTGATCAAGGGTTTGAAAATCTGAAACCGGAAGAGGAAATAGAGTTCAAGGCCCAAATGAGAAAAAATTACATAGATTGCTCCCAATTAGTTCTGAGTGTTACGTCAAAAAAACCAAAGGAAAAACTACTGAACTTGGCAAACTATAGTAAGCTGCAGTTCCCTGTAAGAATCTACGCGTGGATGAGAAGATTCATCCTCAACGGGGGGGAACAAAAAACCAACAAAATAAAGACACCTTTGACAACAGAAGAAATTCAAGCCTCCAGAGAATATTTCATCAAAGAAGCTCAAGAAGAAGACTTTCCGTTAGAGATTTCTAATTTAAGAAACGAAATGGAATTACAAAAAGACTCCCCGATTAAACAATTAAATCCGTTTCTGGACAAGTCTGGAATCTTGAGAATAGGAGGACGCCTCCAAAAGGCGAAACTATCATATGAGGAAAAACATCCTGTTATCCTCTCTAAGAAGTGCAGATTGGCCGAATTGATAATAGACGAGGCGCACTTGAGGGTGTACCATCAAGGGTTAGCAAATACTTTGGCGCAAGTAAGAGAAAAGTATTGGATCATCAAAGGGAGGCAAGCGATAAAGAAAAGAATTTCACATTGCTTAACATGCAAGTTATGGAGAGCTAAGTCCCTAGAAGAGGAAACTGCCCCCTTACCTATGGATCGAATAACAAAAGCTCATAGCTTTGAAGTCACGGGGGTAGATTTCGCCGGCCCTCTGTATTTAAAGGGAGAAACCCCTTACAAGGCTTACATCTGCCTCTTTACGTGTGCAGTAACGAGAGCGGTACATTTGGAGTTGGTGACTGAAATGTCAACCACTACCTTCCTTCTAGCCTTAAGAAGGTTTGTTTCAAGAAGAGGACTAGTTAATGTCATGTACTCCGACAACGCTTTGAGTTTTAAGAAGGCCGATCGGGACTTAATATCGATCTGGAAAAATATAAAGAAACCAGAAGTCTACGAATATTTCGGAAAGACAGGAATAGCCTGGAAATTTATTGCAGAAAGGTCCCCTTGGTGGGGAGGTTTTTACGAAAGGCAAGTGAAAACCGTGAAAACGGCTCTTAAGAAGACACTGGGAAAAGCGCTGTTAAATTTCGATGAGATGCAAACTGTTATTGCAGAAATAGAAGCCGTGGTCAATTCTAGGCCACTGACTTACCAGTACAGCGAATCCAGCGAACCAATCTGTTTGACTCCTGCTCATTTCTTAGTAGGACGCCGCCTAACGTCATTACCACCAGATTCTCAATTTAACGCAACAAACGCGATTTCAAGTAAACAAGCAGTGAAGAGATGGAGATATAAAGAAACTCTCCTAAACAAATTTTGGAATCAATGGAGGCGGGACTATTTGTTACTTCTAAATTCAGCACATAATGTAGAATTTTCGAAGAAAGGTTCCGTGAAACCTGGAGATGTTGTGCTAGTTAACGACTTAAATCTACCTAGACAACAGTGGCAAATGGCGCGTGTGGTAGAGGTTTTTGAGGGACGCGATTTAAAAATACGCGCGTGTTCTTTAAAATTACCAAACAAGAAACTGATTAGACGAGCAATAAATTTGCTCCACCCATTGGAACTAGACAATTCCCAACAACCATAGACACTACAAGATGAACTATCGTTCATGGGGGGGAATTTGTGGGAATTAATTTTGATTTTGTTTGTTTCGAAAAATGTTTTTTTGTAAAATTGTATTTCAACTGTATTCAATTTGTGTGTTGCCGAACTTGTCCGCTAGAAAATTGTTAAGATGGAGCGTACTAGAATAGAATAGCCCTAAAGGGTTATCTTCCCCCCTTTTACCTAGAGGTCTTCGTGGGTGGTGGCCAGTGCACAGTGAAAGAGAAGAACTTTCCACTAAGAGAGAGAGAGAGTGTACTTAGGGCGCCACGAAGACGGGGAGGACCGGGGGTGATAACCCAAAAGAAGGGACAAATAAAAAAGAGTAAAAAAAGAGTCAGAGCTACCTTAGATTTTAGAGAGAGAAGTTCGGCGACGTTTTCTTACGTACTTTAATAAATTCATGTTACATTTTAAAGAGTTACTTATTATCATAAGGTCGAACCAGAGTTAAGTAAAATAACTCCAGAGAATTAGAGATAGTTATTTTAGTATTAATTAAAAATTTCAAAAATTTCGGAAAAGAAATGGAGGCAGGAAAAACATTTCTACAGGGGCAGGTAGAAAATATATGGAAACGTTTCCGCCTAAATGTTGGCTTCTCCCGAAGGCATTACTGCGCTGCGGGTTAGTAAGTAAAATAAGCAAAAACTGATGTTTTGAATGAATTCACGCAATAAAATTCCTTATAAATCAAAATACCTCACCTTGATATCAGATAAAACCCTAATTAAATGCCAACACAAAGCCGTGAAATAATTGTAATATCTCTAATAGATATATACAGAATAAAAAGTAAAACAACTTTCTCCATCCCATCCTAAAAAAAGGGGGCCTATCTCCATAAAAGTATTGCTAAAATTAGGCTTAATGCTTCAGGGGAAAGCCTACGATAGGGGAAGAGAAGAAAAAGCAACCGGAAATATAGAATTCTCACATCCCTCCCGAGAAGAAGCTATAGTATAGCTTAGGTCTTTACGGATAGGGATTCAGCCTTGCAGCCTCTCTCTCTCCGCATTATAATTCCATTCGCATATAAGTCTATACGCCGCCGAGAAATTATTCCCGTCAGTTTTCCGAGCTCGAACACCCTCAGCCGCTCCTTGGCAACTATACCATCTAGTGGTTGGAGTGCGGGAGGGTCAGGGAGAGAGAGAGAGAGAGAGAGAGAACCGTAGCTCCGGAGAAGTAGCAAGGAAGCGGAGGAGAATGGGGAAAACGCGGTCAACTCAGTTTGATCGTGGCAGAGCACGCTGGAGGAAATAAAAGGGGGAGGGGAGGAGAAAGAGGGAAGTAAAGGTGGCTGGCTGGCTGGTGGGGGTGAGGAAGTAGGTGGTGGATAGGGAGTTCTCTTTTCCCGTCGCCCTAATAGTCTTTCTCTTTTAGCGATCGTTTCCCCTTCTACTACAACGAGCTGCGCCGCGCTTCTCCGTTCTCCCCGTTTTCGGTTCCGTGGAAGAGAGAGACCGAAAGAGAGAGAGAGACTTATATCGTATCGTATGAAGCTACAGAGGGAATTGGATGAAGGAGAGTGGAAAGGAAAGTTACGTCTTTTGGAGTTAAAATATCGTAACTGATGGGACACGTTTTTTTTTTCTTGGAATATTAAAAGCAAGGTTTATATATTCTTAGAAATAGATTAAATACCCTGAAGAACACTTCATGCAAGGTTGGAGACACCACTATAGTTTGCCTGTTTTAAAATATACTATTCGTGAAAATTAATTTCGATTGGAGACTGCACATGCTACCAAGTGTCTATAAGCACAGGACAATGGACATTGTCCAATAAAATCTGAAAATGTCCCATAATTTAAAAAAAACTAAGGGGGTCACTGGACAACTGTAACGGGGACTTCGGTGAATGTCCCTACGTTACTCTCGGTGACTTTAGGGAAGGTCCCTTTATGAACTTCATGCCCTTATTTGGAAAACTTTCCGTAAAGATGATTCACCCCTTTCGCTCGACCACCGGAGAGGATTTGGGGTTTCTTGGGGTTTTTTGGAGTCAAAGGAGTGTTCGGTAAAAAGAGAGGAAAAAGACTTCACTTCAGTTTTGGATTGTATCGAATAAAGATGTTCTTGTAAAAACGTTTCACCTTATTTCCCCGATAAAAACTTATGTAGCGATACCTCGTCACATAACTTGGTGGAGGCGCCGGGCAGATTAAAAAATAGGACGGTAATGAAGATTAAAAAATAGGACGGTAATGAAGATTAAAAAATAGGACGGTAATGAAGATTAATAAATAGGACGTAAATAATAAATAGGACGGTTAGTGAAGACAAATAGGACGGTTAGTGAAAACAAATCGGACGGTAATTGAAGACTAGTGACCACAAAGAGGACTGTAACTGAAGACAAAGAAATAGGACGGTAACTGAAGACAAAGAAATAGGACGGTAATTGAAGACAAAGAAAAAGGACGGTAAATTAAATCGGACGGGAATTGAAGACAAAGAAATAGGACGGTAAATTAAATCGGACGGTAATTGAAGACAAAGAAATAGGACGTTGGTTAAGAACAGTCAAAGGATATAAACAATTGAAGTCGCTATAAGAAAATTTGCACGACCCAAAAGTATATTTAAATATATTAAAGTCGAGGACCATAGGAAGAACAAAAGAATAATGATGACGCGTAACCAATCTTCAAAAATGGGTGATGAACCTAGCGTGACCGACCAAAACAGCAGTCAGACTAATAGTGAAGGGCTGAGTACGGCGAGAAACCAGTCAAATTCGAGTTTTACTCCAAATGAATTGACTAGTATACTGACTGCAGTAACTACCCAGGTCACCAAACAAATGGGCGATATGATGAAAGAATTGTTGAATGAGCAAAGAAAGCTCGTAGATTTAAACACCGCGGCATTGGAAAGTTTCGCAACCTCGATTCAAAAGGACGCGGCCGCGGATTTGGAAGCACCAAACTTCGAGACGTTACGCGGAGCCCAGGGCTCGTCAAATTCGGATACTCAAATCTATGAAGTTCATAGTGACCTGAACGCTGGTGCCGAACCATTCGACACTGCGGGATCTATTGTGGAGCCATTTCCCCAAACTAGATCTAGACCTGATGTAGCTGGACACTGTCCAAGTACGAGTCCATCTAGTGCCAATATAACGATGCCAAGGTTTGCCATTGGACAAGATGCCCTGGGTTTTCTAAACGACGTGGAAAGGTACCGAAGATTATCGCGATTAAATGATAAGGAACTATTTGAAAAAATGGAATGCATGTTAGAGGGTGATCTAGTTCTTTGGTGGGACAGGGCAAATGTCGATTTAGGTACATGGGAGGAATTTCGGGACCGTTTTTGCCGGGCGTTTGTTGGTATCGACTACCGATATCAACTTGAAGACAAATTAGCGTGTAGGAGGCAAAAGCCAAATGAATGCGTTCTAACGTATATGTTAGAAAAGGAGCGCCTATGTCGCCAAATTGAACCAAAAATGAGTTCAACTAGCATCGCTAGTAAAATATTGAGCGGAATGAACCCGCATCTATTGCAAATTATGCGTTTATCGCCTAGCCCATCAATTTCGGAAGTGCAGGAGGCAGCTCAAAGGGCACAAAGTCTAAATGAACAAATTACAGAATATGATAGAGTTTTCTATTCTAGACCTCCCTCGTTGTCTGGTAGTGACAATAGCTCAACATATAGGAACAGTCAAACTTTTAGACCTAACGCTCAAACAAATCAAAGGTATAACGTAAATAGGAAAAATTTGGGTGGAAGCGAAAATTGGGGTAATTATGGGAAGCCCCCTAATCCGGTTACTCGAAATAACCAAATTCAAGCCAATAATTATTTACCGAGAAAACCAGATTCGGGTTTACAGTGTTACAAGTGTAACAGGTTCGGTCATAGATCTTTTAATTGTCCTGGTATGAACGATAACCAAAGACCGTCTATGCCCAAAGTATCGGCTATCGGTCAGGGGCGGGACCCTGACTTTCAGCCGGATAATGCGGTAGAAGTAGCTTATGGAGAGTTAAGTTTTGTGAATAATCAAATGGGTTTGGAGGAGGGGGATTACGAGCGTCCTCAATTTCACGCTAGCTTAATAGGAGTCGTTAAAGATTCCCCGAATGAAATTAGAATAGGTAAAGAAATGGGTGACCTAACATGGGATGAAATGTCACCATTTGCGGCGTTAAAGCCTTCAGATGAGATTGACCTAAATATTCTAGCAGTGAGAAAACTTATAAAAGAGCAAGGTAGACCAAAAATTCCCGTTTCAGTGGGATCCTGGGATGGTTTTGCGGTTCTTGATAGTGGTTCGGATGTAACGGTGTTACCCAAAGAAGTGTGGGACAAGGCGAAGGGTAATAACAAATTGAAACCTTGGAATGGTGGTACGGTGCAGGTAGCAAATAAAGGAAATTTGGAAATCATTGGAAAAGCTAGGATTGTTGTTAAGATACAAGATAAATCTTGGAGGTTTGACGTAATAGTTACGCCAATGTTAGAAAGTGAGTTTATACTCGGATGGGATTTTTGTTTATATACCGGGTTGTATGTCAAACCCCATCTTTCGTCTTATTGTTTTGGTTCAGACGAAACGCTTTACCCACTAAAAAATAGAGATGGGATGATTAGTACTGTCGCTTCAGTAGAACAAGAAGCCCACTATTGGGATAGTCAAATAACGAGTAAAGAAAAGAGAGATATCCTTTCTGTTATTCAGGAATTGGTAGATGAACCCCAGGATGTTTTTTCGGGTCATATGGGCCATACAAACGTAGTAAAACATAAGATTAAATATTACAATCAGTGTTCTAGCTTAACTCGTTTTTTGTTGTATAAATTGCTTTTCTTAATTTTTTTTGTTACCATAAGTTACTGTGTTTGTTCAATTAGTATTTGGATTTTCAATATTCTGTATTTTTGTTTTGTTTTATTTTCTGGTTTGGCCAATTTTTGTCATTGTTTAAAATTTTTCTTGCTATTGTATAATGAAGATAATGAAGAGTGTTGTCGCAGTTGTGCTCCAATTTTGGTGGGGGGGTGTTGTAACGGGGACTTCGGTGAATGTCCCTACGTTACTCTCGGTGACTTTAGGGAAGGTCCCTTTATGAACTTCATGCCCTTATTTGGAAAACTTTCCGTAAAGATGATTCACCCCTTTCGCTCGACCACCGGAGAGGATTTGGGGTTTCTTGGGGTTTTTTGGAGTCAAAGGAGTGTTCGGTAAAAAGAGAGGAAAAAGACTTCACTTCAGTTTTGGATTGTATCGAATAAAGATGTTCTTGTAAAAACGTTTCACCTTATTTCCCCGATAAAAACTTATGTAGCGATACCTCGTCACATAACTGACCAAAATAAATTTCACCGTAGTTTTTATAGCTTGACTATTAAGTTTCGATACTATTTTTGGGCATCACTCCAGTGGACAGTGTCCTATATATTTTGCAGTCAAAGGAGGGGTCAATGGACACACGTCCTATAAGAAATAATTCTTATTTCCGGCGGTGTACAGTCTATCTGTTATTTTGAAGCTCCCCATCATAGTTTCCCTGTGTTAAAATAATCACCTACGCCTGAGTGTATTCCTCAATATATTCAATCTAAATATCCCGTTCATCAAAATTACTCCTTTTCTTTTTGATACCACATGGAGTTGTATCATTTTTCCACTGGAATTCTCGGAGAAAAAGAAGAGGGGGGAGGGTTAAGTAGGGTGGGGAGGGGGAAGGCGTTCCACGGAAAATAAATCATTACCGAGAAAACTCCCGGCGTCTCGGATCTTTTGTTCCGGCACGATGCTATTTCGCGCGCGAACCGGGGAAACTACGCGGGAGACTTGGACGGGAAACGAGTGTGCTAGCGAGAGAATACGCCGAAAGAAAAAAAAAACGGCGTTTCTCCTCCTGGATCTTAAACAAATAATCGTCCATAGGGTCCAACGAAGAAATTGTAAAATTAAACTTTTTTTTTCAAGTTATATCATCGCAACTCAATCATTTAAAAAGATACGAACGTTGAAAAGTCGTACGAACCCAAACTAATAAACACTTCCATAACAAATGATACGAAATCCAATTTAATTAGATTAGAGAGTACAAGTTCCTAGGAAATTAAATAAGCTTTGGGCATGCATGTAATGCAGAAACATCTTCGGTTACAACATTGGATGGATATTTTTTGTCTATAAGGCACGATTCTCTCCTCCGGAGCACCTATATCGACCTGACGATGGGAGGGCAACCGCCCCTCTTAAAAAATAAGAATGGATAGTGGGGTAGGGCCAGCGAGATTGGGGGAACGAACCATGTATGCCATACAAGCGGGAGCCGATCAAACTGGGCGAGAGAGAGATACTGAGTGAGAGAGAGAGAGAGAGTCTCCTTCGATTTTGCGGGAATAAGAATTAACGATCGCATTGGGTATATAAGAAATTTCCAATCGTTTTTCGCTATACCGATTATTTGTTAAGTTTTTACAGAATATTTTTCCCCCTAGTATTGGTTCTGTCGAACCTCGATAGTCTTTTAATGGCGTATCTCTTTGCAGACTTCGTGTGGTCAAACCAGAGCAAATCGCTAGCGATCTCACCTACCGCGCATTTCAATGGAACTGGACCGGTATAAATCCATAATATTTACCTCGTGAATACGGGAAATGAATGAATCGCTATATTCCGACAACTTCACTTCCGCGTTTGGGAACATATAATGAAATCGAAGCCAGCAGCAGCCAGAGCGCTATAGGAAAAAGCAAAACTTCTACGGCTATGCTAACCTATACTATACGTTTTACGAAGAAATATATAGGGTTGGTACTGGTAATTGGGAACACTTTTTACAAATCTTTGAATAACTTTCGTGGCGCTAACGTTAGACACCTGAAACTTTCAGGACATGAAATTTGATTCTTTAGACACAATTCGCTATGATTTCAGCTCTTTAACTCTTTTAAATTTTGCACAATATCCTATTTCCTAAACCCCTTAGAGGACCCCAAATGTGAACAATCGCTGGTAAATGGGAACACCCTGACTCTAAATAGTGAACGCGGGACCCAAATGGGAACACCAATGCTAATCAAATGAGAGGAATAAAAAAGGCCCTAGGAAAAAAGCTACCAATACGTAGGGCCTAAATTCATGCACCCGGATTAAAGTTTACGCAGATTTGATAAGTGATAATAGGATAATATAGTTAAAAACAATACCTGAGTCAAAATGCTCACTAATTTGTTGAGAAGTCACATTTTATTCGCCTCTAGCATAACAGCTGACTCGGTTTGCCGTTTTCCCGCCCAATACGTAGTGGTAGCTATGGCCCTCTTACGGCTAAATTGAAAACTTTGCTAAAGGCGCGAAATTTGAGTATTTTTTGGGTCAATGATGTATTTTAAAGTTATTATTATCCGAAAGTAGCTTGTTTACACCACTTTTACGTTTAATCTTTTAGTAAAATAGCTTAAAAATGATTCTAATTATCCTCGAAACGTCGTGTTCCCATTTGCAATTTTTACTTGATTTTTTCCAACTCTATTTTTGAATCGAATTCCGAATCGAAACGAGAGATTTTAATATCAATTTTATAGCTAAAAACGTGATCTATCTAATGGTTAAAGGTTTGTTATCGTGGCATTATTGTAACTCTCGCTAAAGCTTATTCCCCGACGGTATTGTATCAAGAAACACCTAAAATTGGCATCAACTTAAGTTGATGAGTCCGAGTTGGTGCGTATATTGGTCCGTATCTTTCATCCACGTATTCCTACAATATTCGGACCATTTTTATCGTAATCCTCGATATTCAATCTACAAATTGAGCCCTTTTAAAAGGAATTTGAGCCATCCAAAAATTTGTTACAAAATTTTAAAGAAAAAGTGTTCCCAATTAGAATCGTTCCCAATTACCGGTACCAACCCTAGACGCAGTTTCGCGCGGCTTTTTACGATCGGGATCCTTGGCAGTGTTGGGATAAAAACAAAAAAACAAAAAACCCCGGGCCCTTTAGCAAGAAAACGTAAAAAAAATAATAATAAAGAAAAAGAAAAGAAGGTAGGCCTATAAAAAGACGAAGAAGAGAGAAAGGATCTGGCTTGGCTGTATAGCTGCGCAGGAACTCGGCAGAGAGTTTTTTGGAGAATGAAAAATCTATACAGCGAAGAGCCGACAGCTAGCTATAGCGCCGAGCTTCCAAAAACTCCCGTTGGTTGTTTTATAAAAGAATGATACCCTACTGAAGGAAGGAAGAGGCTGAGATGAAAAAGTGATGGATCTTAGGTACAAAACAATGCAAGTCTCGAATAAATGAATAATAGACGATTTAGATAGATTTTAATATGAATAGTAATTATTTTATAGGAAGAAATATTAAAAACCTTTAAGGGAAATTATCCACTTATTTAAATTAATTTATTTGGAAAACACAGACCCAAATAGGCGACAAAAAAATCTTCAAAATTATTTACATATGACTTTTCCAATACATAGTTTACACGCAAGGAGGATTCATACCATTTCCACAAGGAGACCAGGCAACCTAGAGCGTAAAATAGCAGACGATTTTACACTCTAAGTCGCCTGGTATCCTTGTGTTAATGGTAGGAATCCTCTATGTATTCCATGAGGAATCTCTCTACATCTTTGAAGGTCTATTTTCAATTTCCTTCTATACATTTCCCAGTCCCTCAAGGTCTATTTTCGAATTGAATAGACGAAACTTCTATAGAGGAGTAGGCTATATTTTCAATTTCCACCATCCAACATATGCATGCAGTTATCAAGATAATTCTGACTCCGAAATAAATTCCAACCTTATATCTTATAAAGTTAAGTTAAGACACATTTGCCTTCAAAATACAACCTAAAAAAAGAGTCGACGGCGGTACAGAGCGATGGAGATAAAAAATAAGAAGACGAGAGGATGATCCTAGAAAGCGCGCGAGAGATGCGAGAAGCAAAGAAAGAAAGAAAGAAAGAAGAGAGATGGAGTTTTGGTTTTCCTCTCCGCGTTTCCAGGACGTTTTCCGCGAGTATTCACGCTCAACGGAGAAGAGAGAGAGAAATAGAGAGAGGGAGAGAAAGAGAGAACGCACGCTCGCTCGGCGCAATCCCCGACAAGTCTGTCACGGCCACCGAAGATAAACAACTCTTCCCGGCGGAGTTATTCACCCCCATCCTTCTCTTCATCCCAATTTCTCCTCGGAGCGCGCCGCGTGCGCTAGCTCCGTCTTCATCCCTTCTCCATCTCTCATTTTGGAAGCCGCGCGTCGCCAAATCAGACTTTCGCGGAAAAGACGAAGGGGGGCGAGAGAGGACGTATTCGGGACTTTCCCTAAAGACTTACACGCGTATATACGTAGTTAGATTCGCGTGTGTAAATCAATTAACTTTGAAATTATCTAAGATCGAATTAAGATTTCCTTTGTTGATATAGAAAGCATTTTGAAAATTTGCTTTCATTGTGTTCAAGATGATTCAAAGAGATCAGTTTGTCTGGACCTTGTCAAAAATAGATAAATGGAATTGGTAGATAAAATATAAGCAGACCCGATATCGACAGATTTATTACCGATTATCACTAATTGATACCCTGGCCCAAGGAAAACCAACTAATTCTCAACTATAATCGAAAGCCCCTTTAAGAGATTCATCTATTACTTTATTACGAAGCAAAATAATCTAATTTGTTTTAGAATTAAGGAATAAAAATCCATGGTACAATATTTCAAGAACAAATCTGTACACTTCGGATTAATCTATTTCTACAAAGCGTTGCGCTTTAATGTAAATTCTCTAAATTGTATCGTCTCTAGCTCGTTGGCAGATGAGTTTGAAACTCGACGTTCTCGCGTATAATACTTAATCGCCTTTTCCACCCAAATCATTAGTGAGATTTCAGAGAGAGAGAGGGAGGGAGAGAATGAGAGAGAGAGAGACAGTAGGACATATCCTACAACGACGGTATACTAATTCTCCACAACGCTTCATGGGAGAATATACTTAGATCATTTAGTCAGTGTAATGATTATTATCAAATTCTAAATTTCTATAGGAAAAACCAAATAAATTTAAACGTATTTCAATGGGACCCAAGATTACAAATCAGAACATTCAGGGTTGCCACGGAATTTTCAGAACCAAATTCCCTGACTTTTCCAGGTTCCCCCTGACCTTTTTAGGCCGAAAGTGTAAATGTTTACAGCACGTTTTAAGTGCTTACAATTAAATAAACTCTCTACATTAAGTTTTCCAATGTATTTTTCGCACCAAAATGAATAAGAATCATTTTAACAAGAGATTTTTTAGAGAGAATTTACTTATAAATCAAATTCCCTGACCTTTTCGGTCCATTTTTAAATTCCTGGAATTTTCCAGGTTTTCCCTGACCTGTGGCAACCCTGAAGTAAATTTAAACGTATTTGAATGGGACCCAAGATTCCAAATCAGAAGATAGTAAGAAACTAAGAATAAAGCCAAAGATATTTCTTTTCAGTGATTACTCCACTCATTTCTGAGACGTCCTACTAGTTTAACAACCCCCCTCTCTCCCACCTTATATACCTATCAATCGATACCTAAAAAATAATTAATTTTCCTTAATAACATCCATACCTGTAACAAAATATTCCCAAACCACCACCTTTTAAAAAAATGGCCAAGGGGCCAAAGAGTTTGGGAGAAAAGAGACTGAAAACTCCCCGCCCCATTTAAAACCCGGAGCGGGAAAAATCGTTAACGGGAAAGAAATCAACATTAATCAACCCCCTGAAGAAGGCAGTGTATATAGGATAAGGCCTAAAAATAATGCCCAAGTAAAAAAAAATTAAAAACCTGATGAGAGTTCCCGCCGCTCAGCTGCGGTACGGTGTACAAAAGTGGAAAAGAAACAAAACTTGGCAAATTCGCCTTTAAAACCCAAACCCGAAGCGTTTCCCCCTTCAATTCCGAGCCAGCGAACCTATAAATATGCATAGAAACGGTGCAGGGAAGAAATTCGAGGGCCAGGACAAACGAAACCATCCTAAAATTATACAATATTCGGAGTTTTCCCCAGTCCTGTTGCCGCGTATTTCCATTTCCCTGAACGTAACCTAATTATTACCTCTATAATACGTACCACTTAAGGGTTTGATTATATGCCACTGTATATAATTTCTAAATCGATAAAAATGTCCCACTATTTCACATATATCGATGCTTGATTTAGATATTGACAACTGTTCGACCCCCCTCCTTCAAGAAAAGCCGCGAGCGCGCGAGAAACCAGTGGTGGTGGTGAAACGAGCGCTTGTCAACGGGAAAGTGCCAGAAGAGCGCGCGCCGACCTATATATATTACGGCCCTTTCGCGCCAAAATGCTACCAAGGAAAGAGAAGAAGCGCGGGAAAGTTTACCCATAGGAGAACGATGCGGTAAGAATAAGAATAAAAAATCCCAGGTTTAATTTCCCCAAGTTCCCTTTGGAGCAAGATCCCACGTTGTATTAAAGTTTAACAGAAGTATGTTGAACCAAAGTCATAATTTCCGACAAATCTTAAACCCTAACCCAGTTACCCAGCATTTAAGTTAGTAGAAGAGATTATTTCTGTTTATATACTTCTGGCGGATTCCGATATAGTAAATCTCATGGGAGTCTGGCAGAGCGCGCTTTTTTTTTTTTTACAAGATTATTTTCCCGCCTTTTTTCATAACGCCGCTAGAAAGCCCCTTTTAGCAGATAAAGCTGAAGCTACCTTAGATGACGAATCTATTTTATAAACATTCATAAACATCTTTAAATTTGTTGAAATATTTGTTCAAGGACCTTACGACATCTACTAGGGGTCTAGGTTCGAAATCAACCAAAATCACATATTCAAACTTTCCCGCCTCTTTTTCGTTGCCGCCAAAAACAATTTTTTTCAAGGACTATGCTGCCATCTATACATCAGCAACGGTGTTTTTCTTTGTTTGCCGCCTAAAACTATTTTCTAAAGACTATGCTGCCATCTATGCATCGGCAAAGGAGTTATTGAACTTATTGTAGAAATACGTCATAAAAATGGCGGCTCCCTGAAGAATTGCCCCTAACCCGCATTGTTTTCAAAGTTACGTTGATTATTACGTAAATATAAACAAATATAGATCAAAATGCCACGAAGGGACAGTAGTTCGGATAGCGATCGAGGTTCCTACCGACGCAGACGCGATAGAAAACGAAATAGCAGGTAATTTCTATAATAATTTCGACATTCCCTAAGCCTTGGTCACAATGTCAGGTAAACTTCTTTCCCACAGTTCCCCGGATTCCCGCGGCAATTCCGAGTCAAGCAATGACAGAATAAAACGCAAAACTTACCGTTCTCGTTCAAGAAGTGGCTCCCGAACACGCAGCAGTCGCCGTAGAAGTAGATCCCGCTCATTATCACCCAGAAGAAGCCCAAGAAGATATTCCCATAGATCAAGAAGTACCTCAAGAAGTAGAACTAGCGGTAGAAGATCCCGTTCAGGTTCTAGAAGGAGAAGATCCAGATCAAGATCAGGAAGTCGTAAACCAAGTCACAGACATTCAAAATCAAATTCCCCAAAGTAAATACATCAAAGTAATTAAAGTGAAAATTATTAATCAACTAATTAACTTAACTTTTAGACCCAAAACAACAAAGATTAAAGAAGAGAAAGAGGGTACGGGTGCTGATTATTTAAAACAGAAAGTACAACAAGCAATCAAAGCTGCTGGTAAAATTAAATTAAACTAATTTTAAGCCTATAAATATTAAATATTAATTAAAAATTATAATAATAATTATCATAGCTACTGCAAGTGCTGAGCTAAGAGAGAAAGGTTTCCTCGGAGAATCTAACACCTCAACAACGATAAGTGATCAATTAAAACGTGCTCAAGCTATTGATGATATCAATGCCCAATCATTTGTGCAACAAGAATTCATATCAAGTAGAAATTTGAACAAAACAGTCACTCCAGTAAACGCAAACACAAAAACACTTCCAAAAACATATTAACATAAAAACAATAATTATTAATCACCTTTGATGATTCTATAATAGAAAACGGAGGACAACTTTGACAAAGATGGACACATGTCCGCTATATTTGGTTTGGCAGCACCAAAATTGGGATTAAATACTAATCCAGCTGATGCCTCCATCAAGAAATTAGAATCCTGGAAAGAAAATCCCGAAATGCTCGTTCATGAAAGTGTAAGTGATAATAAATAATTAATAATTAAATTAAATTAAAATAGGAAATTATTTGTAATTTTTTGTAATTCATAATGTTTAATGTTTTTAAAAATTACAGCTCTTTGTTGATCAGTCAGGTAAACAAGAACGGTGGCTGAAAAAACTCTTTGTCATGCGTAAAAAGAAAATTAACATAACAGAGGATATGTAAATAAATATTCACACAATTGTTGTAAATAGTAATAAATTTAAAAAAAATATTCATACACTGTTGAATAATTTCTTGCATGAAATCACACATAGGCTTATTCGAATTCACTTAACCCTAATTATATTCCACTTCTATAATAAAACTAAACTAAAACTAACCTAAGATTACTACTACATGAATTAGGCCTATTTGTTAAAACCACGCACAGGCCTTGAAAAATAAAGGATTAGGAGGCAATGGTTAAAAATCTCCTAATAGATGGCTTTAGACACGTAGAAAATCCATTAAGAATATAATAAAAGAGAAGTAGAACCTCTAAGGGGTGTGGAGACACCTCTATAGTAAAACAAAACTAAAACTATCCTAAGATTACTACTACTTAAACTAGGCCTATTTTTTAAAACCACGCACAGGCCTTGAAAAATTAAGATAACGGAGGCAATGGTTAAAAATCTCCCAATAGATGGCTTTAGACACGTAGAAAAATCCATTAAGAATATAATAAAAGAGAAGTAGAACCTCTAAGGGGTGTAAAAGACACCTCTATAGTAAAACAAAACTAAAACTATCCTAAGATTACTACTACATGAATTAGGCCTATTTGTTAAACCACGCACAGGCCTTGAAAAATAAAGGATTAAGAGGCAATGGTTAAAAATCTCCCAATAGATGGCTTTACGCACGTAGAAAAATACATTAAGAATATAATAAAAGAGAAGTAGAAACTCTAAGGGGTGTGGAGACAGTTCTATAGTAAAACAAAACTAAAACTATCCTAAGATTACTACTACTTAAACTAGGCCTATTTGTTAAAACCACGCACAGGCCTTGAAAAATTAAGGATTAGGAGGCAATGGTTAAAAATCTCCCAATAGATGGCTTTAGACACGTAGAAAAATCCATTAAGAATATAATAAAAGAGAAGTAGAACCTCTAAGGGGAGTGGAGATGATCGCGATCGCGGCACCGTACCGTATCCAAATTATTTCTTTAAACATTCTGATTTTATAAGGGTTCTAACATTAAAGAAAATTCAATTGCGTATTTTTAAAACCCAAGTATTAAATGGACTTAAGGCGGTCCGCTGATCCTCCTTTTTCATGTTGTTCTCTATGACATTTTCTTAGGCTTAGAGTTCCAGGCCTAGACCGTCTGAGTTCCCCATCGATTCTTTCTCTGTTTCCCCCCCCCTTCCTTATGCTACGGGGGTTGTAAGAGGCGGCGGGTGATTGGCCAGTGAGCGCGGTGTAAAGCAAGAGAGAATTATTTATTAAACGCTGAAAACAAAATGAAATCTCGCAATCGATAGAGTAGAGTGTCGCTACAAACATAAACGATGTGGGAGTGAATCAGTGAAATCGAAGAGTGCATGCAAAGGTTTTATTCTTCGCCTCCCAAAATATCGATGGTTAACTATATAATTTAAATCTAATCGCCTTTTAACTAGGCTGAATGTTAGAAATCGAAGTCCTCTTGGCTGTTGGCTTGTTACATTACGCGTTAGGGTTAGGAGTTACGCGCCACTAGTCTAAATGCTAACCGTGCTGCTAAGACTAGTCTTAAATCTCCTCCTACACAATAATAATAATAAGAAGCCGGCAAAGCTTTAATTTCTGAAAATACTCAAGAAACACTTGCGCGGGAAGAAGAAATACACCTTTACCCTCATTATGAAATTGTTTGTGATTACCTAGGATCTCATTAGGGCGTTATAATAAAGACGTAGTGATTAAAAACTGATTGACAAGATTTGATTTGATTTGCTACTCTCTCTTCTAAATTGGTAAGTTACCATAATATTTCTAAATTAATATCTGGGATTACGGGGTTCAAAGATTGTTCTAAGGTGCACCTTTACCTTAATTGCCCCCCTTTTCGAGAATATTGTAAAGATATCAGTGGCAGTTTTTATTATCTTTGTTATCTTATCGAATATGTGCATTAGCTAAGTACCTAAGTACCACCAGACGTGGTGCCACTGCTAAGGTGTGTTACTGTTACTTACATTAAGGTCTAATTTAACGTTGTGTTAATTTTAACGAAAATGGCAGGTCGAATAAGGTAGGTGTTATTATATTAATGATTTTAAGCTAAACATTCTTTCCAATAGTAATGAGTTTTAATTAAAATAAAGCTTATCAGGTGTTTGATCTTAATTAAATTTAACTGAATTTGTCGGATTTTTTTAACCTTATAAGCTATAGTTCCCAAAAATAATATTATCTAGATCAATTTATCATAATTTTTGTCCTGATTTGAGCATTTTGTGTACATATTTAAAGTCAAAATTTTTGAAAATTAAGTGCATATGAGTACACCACGTTTGCTGTAGTGTTTTTATACCTCTTGTACCATGCCCAATTTGGGGAAAAAGTAGTTCATACTTGCGCAACAAAGCACAGAGCACATAAAATAAAACTTCTACTAACGAGGGACTTTTTCCCATTTGATTGTAATAATTATAGAAAACATTACAACACGCAATTTGGTTAGTTATAGCTTTTACTTGTACATATAAACCAGTCCTAACAACAACAGGTGATCATATTGTACGCTTTTTCTTTCATTTTGACTGTTTACTCATCTGCTTTTGGTTTTAATCATTACCAATAACGTAAAACAATAGTTGGTCTAGTATAAAATCATTCTCTTGACTTTTTAAAAAGGCTCTGGTAAGTTTAGTTAATATTTTTGGGGTTTTTATAAACTAAATGACAATTTACGAAGTAGGACTAAATTAATCAAAATTGGATAAAAAATCAAATTATTTTCTTCTATTCCCATATATATATAATTAATTCGGAATTTTGATGCAACACGCGTCTTATAAACACCTGTTATAAGAATAACAATAGAGCACTATAATTCATCACTGAAAAGGACACAGAAAATTAAATAAATAATAAAACATTGACTGATTTTGATTGATGTTTTTCCCATCAATATTTAGGCCCTATAACTTGTGGTTTAAGATATATAACCTGTCGTTCCTTTTAAAATAAATTTAAGTACAGGTAGCATCGGGTATGAAGGTTAGGTCGTACTAAAAATAATAATAACTTGCTATTTTTAATAGTTCTTAAAAAAATTACGTATTTCCTCTTATAAGAGCACAATAGCATTCAAATTTAATTGCCCGTAAATTATGCAATATTTTTTTTATGATATCTCATCCTGAACCTTGGAATATAAAAGTTATGTTCCTAACATAAATACATATATTCTATGCCTATATAGTCCTTTAATTTTTAACCCATTCCAAAACGTTTCATTTTGCTGATGAAAAGTTACGAAATATTTTCGTTTTAACTGGTTTATTTTGTTTATTCCTATACTATTTAATTGCCTGTTTTAAACCATATGACTAATGTAATTTAAAACTTCATCTTTAATATCGCTTAATTATTTTTTTGAAGTACTGGTATGTTTTTTAAAGCGCAAAGTACAAATATTTAAATTTCACCATCACAAACGAGATATTAATTCCAAAAGAGTCCAATTTTGTTAAAAAAAAATCTATGTCGCGTTCATACATCTTCTGGAAGCGTTTTTCCCCGAGTTTTCCACGTTTCTTTCCCATATCTTTCCCTGAGCTTTCCATAGGTTTTCCCCATATCTTTCCATATATTTTTCCCCATATCTTTCCCCGAGTTTTCCATAGGTTTTTACTTTTTCCCCATATCTTTACCAGAGTATTCCACGGGTTTTTCTCCATATCTTTCCTCGAGTTTTCCACGTTTCTTTCCCTGAGCTTTCCATAGGTTTTCCCCATATCTTTCCACAGGTTTTTCCCCATATCTTTCCACGTTTTCCCCCATATATTTCCCCGAGTTTTCCATAGGTTTTTCTCCGAGTTTGTTTCCCAATATATCGAGTAATAACAACGGGAGCGAATTTTTATAGTTGAAGCAACCCCTTCGGAGCAAACTTACTCAAACCTCACAAATTTCCCTGAATTTTACTAAAAATTCTAAATTTTGTCAACTAGCCTATTTATTTCCCCTGACTTTTCCAGGTTTGTATGAACCCTGTAATACAAAGTACGCCTCGTGTTAACCCAAAACATTTCAGTTTAATATTAATTTTCACAACTTCTTCTTTATAATGAAATATATTTAAATATATCTTTCTCTGTATTTCTAGACTCACGATGCAGTGCTTTTTAAGTCTATGGCGTTTATTCCGTATTCGATGCCTTTTACTATCTATGCTATTAGGCGGTGCTTTGCTTTGGACTATTTTAACTAAATCTCAAACTATAAATGACACTTCGTATCCGAGTCATTTAATTCAACATCACGTCGCACCATCTCAATCGGAAAAAGCTTGTCAACATCCCGATATTGACATTAATAACCCATTAATGACCAAGTAAGCTTTTAAATTAAAATATTCCTCTTAAACTATAACGTATCATTTAACTTTGTTTAAAAGCTTCCGTATCATTTTTACGTGACATAATAATAGTCTAGTTGCAAATACGTTTTAAAATTGTCAAGTATCAAAATTTTTTATTGGGCGAATGGTAAACGATCTAACAGTTTGATTCATTCAAAACATTTGTTTTATGTACCTTTGTCAGTATAAAATGTGTTATAACCATAATAATATACCTTTTAGTATTACTATCACGTTTTTAGTGCCAATAATATCTTTAATACTGGGGATTTTTGTTTTAAACCAATATTTAAACAAAGGCTAGTTATTTAATGGACCGTCCATATACAGGGTGTTTCTGATAATGTTCTGTTAGCGATTTTGAGTCGAAAGTGTAACTTCTATCTCCATTTTGTTTACCCTAAGGAACACTGTTTTCCAGTTAAGATTTTCAAGAGTGTTTTAGGGATGACCCCTTAATTAAACTAGAAATCATTGTCTTAAATTTAAGGGGTCATCCGTAAAATACTCTGGATACAATCTTAACTGGAAAACAGTGTCCCTTAGGGCAAACAAAATGGAGATATAAGTGCAGAACATTTTCGACTCAAAATTGACGATTTCCCAAAGAACATTAACCCCCTTAATTTATGTACAAACTTATCAGAAACACACTGTATAAATTGGGTTCAGCATTTATGGTTGCAACAAGTGTGACCATAGTAAGCGTCTAAATTTGGGATTGTCTGTAGCGAAGCGTGAAATAAAACCTTGACCACCTGTTAACGCGATATTCCCCAAAAAATATCGGCAAACATGACAAAAAAAATTGCGCGTATAACGTTTTTCTAGACACATCAAAGACGTGGGGAAACTAAAATGCATCGACACTGACTGGTTATTTGTCTCCGATGGTTACGTCCATGTTTGCCCCGATGCTAAAAAGAAATACGGACCCTACACTTGTTCTATATCTTACTACGAACGTGTTGACGATTACAATTCCAAGATATCAAAGACAGTGACGATAGATTCGACAGATGTCAAGCAATTATTGGAAGCCGATTTTTTTAGCGCAAAATGCAAAAGTAATGGCGGGAAATCGTGGAGTAGTATTTTGGCCGGACTTCACCGGAAAGAGGATGTTGTTGAAAAGAAAAAAAAGATTTTGGAACAGAAAAATGGGGACAAAACCGCGACGGGTTTAAACGTTTTGATAATGGGCTTGGATTCAATGTCAAGGGCGCATTATATACGAAAAATGCCCAAAACATACAACTATATTACCAAAGATTTGGAAGGAGTCGTGCTTGAGGGATATAACATTGTCGGAGATGGTGGGTGATTAATAATTCCAATTAAATTAAATTAAAAGGGAAAGGACTTCTTATCTTAAGCGTTGCACATTTAATATAGGCACCCCTCAAGCTTTGATACCCATTTTGACTGGTTTTACCGAGCCTGAACTTCCGGAAACCAGGAAACGAATAGATAATGCTAACTACGTTAACATTTATCCATTTGTATGGAAAAACTTTAGTCAAAATGGTTACCTAACGGCTTTTGCCGAAGATACACCCAATACGGGAATATTCACCTATAGACTTATGGGTTTTAAAGAGGAACCAACCGATCATTATATGAGGCCGTTTCATGTTGAAGCTGATAAAGTTCTCAAAAAGCATCCTAAATTCTGTTTGGGTAGTCTACCTCGCCATAAGGTGAATGTGATAACTTAACTTAGTTCATTCAGGGTTGCCACGGAATTTTCAGAACCAAATTCCCAGCTGACTTTTCCAGGTTTTCCCTGACCTTTTAGGCCGAAATTGTAAATGTTTACAGCACGTTTTAAGTGCTTATAATTAAATAAACCCGATCTACATTAAGTTTTCCAATGTATTTGTTGCACCAAAATGATTAAGAATCATTTTAACTATAAATAACAGTCCAGGAGATTTTTTAAAGGCATTTACTTTACAAAAACAATATTCTAGACATTTTTAAGGATTACTCCAGAGTTTTCTGTGTTAAAGGAACTGCAAAGAGGGCATCGGCGGGTGGGTAAAAATTATTTGAAATACGTCACAGACATCACGTGATGCCAAGATACAAAGACTCCTCATGGTGTGGAACTGGACATCTAGTCCTTGTTTTTCGCAAGATTGAAGCGCCAATTCCATGAAGTGGTATTTCTCGAAATAAAACGAACTAAGCTTCTTTGATCCACGCCTCTCCCCGGTCACGTGGTGCCTCTGACGTATTTCAAATAATTTTTCCCACCCGCCGATGCCTACTTTACAGTCCCTTTAAGAGAGGATGCGAGTATAGAAACTTGCATTACTCTTTCAATAAAGACTTATCCCCAGAAATTTTACCCACTAAAATCAAATTCCCTGACTTTGCTGAAGTTTTTAAAATTCCCTGACTTTGCTGAAGTTTTTAAAATTCCCTGACTTTGCTGAAGTTTTTAAAATTCCCTGACTTTGCTGAAGTTTTTAAAATTCCCTGACTTTGCTGAAGTTTTTAAAATTCCCTGACTTTGCTGAAGTTTTTTAAATTCCCTGACTTTGCTGAAGTTTTTTAAATTCCCTGACTTTGCTGAAGTTTTTAAAATTCCCTGACTTTGCTGAAGTTTTTAAAATTCCCTGACTTTGCTGAAGTTTTTAAAATTCCCTGACTTTGCTGAAGTTTTTAAAATTGCCTGACTTTGCTGAAGTTTTTAAAATTGCCTGACTTTGCTGAAGTTTTTAAAATTGCCTGACTTTGCTGAAGTTTTTAAAATTCCCTGACTTTGCTGAAGTTTTTAAAATTCCCTGACTTTGCTGAAGTTTTTAAAATTCCCTGACTTTGCTGAAGTTTTTAAAATTCCCTGACGTTTCCCTGACCTTTTCGGCCCATTTTCAAATTCCCTGACTTTTCCAGGTTTTCCCTGACCCGTGGCAACCCTGATTTGTAATTTACCGTGAAATACGCTAACTAACTAACTAATAGCGATATTTGGTTATTAAAATAGGTCATGTTCAATTGGGCTAAACAACTATTTCAAGTATATAAAGATGTACCTAAATTTGCGTTTCTCTTTCACGGCGAATTGAGCCACGACGATTACAATACCGTTCAATACGCGGATGACGATTTTGCCGAAACTCTAGATTACTTAAAAACTAGCGGCTTCTTAGATAACACTCTCTTAATCTTAATGAGTGATCACGGTCACAGGTTCGCTAGCATACGATCAACGCAGCAAGGCAAACAAGAAGAAAGACTGCCATTTTTCTCAATAATACCACCGAAATCTTTCCGTGAAAAATACCCGGAACTTTTCAAAAACTTACAAATAAACTCTAAGAGGCTGGTCACACCTTTCGATATCCATCCAACCTTACTGACAATACTCAACCCTTTCATTCCGTTAAAAGGAGATATCACTCATCGTAGTATAAGCCTTTTTTCCGAAGTTCCGAAAGAGGTAAATATAATTAATCTAATCTGAGAGAAATAGGCATGCGCGCGCTAACTGTGGCACAGCTAAGGTTGGGTGGGACACCATTAAATGGGGGAGAAATAGTCGGACTCGATTGTAATTGGCTAAGAAAGGGGCTACAGACGAACCAATTAAAATTGCGTGTGCGTGTTTTCTTTGGGTCTACTGAATTGAACTTTGAACTTTTAAACGTGTAATTTTAACAGCGCACGTGGTGCCAAGGTTAGGGTGGGACATCAAAATATGGGGGAGAAATAGTAGGGCTCAATGGTAATGGGCTAAAAAGGGCTACAGACGAACCAATTAAAATTGCGCGTTTTCTTTGGGTCTACTGAATTGAACTTTGAACTTTTAAACGTGTTTTTAACAGCGCACGTGGTGCCAAGGTTAGGGTGGGACACCATTAAATCGGGGAGGAATAGTAGGACTCAATTGTAATTGGCTAAGAAAGGGGCTACAGACGAACCAATTAAAATTGAGTGTTTTCTTTGGGTCTACTGAATTGAACTTTGAACTTTTAAACGTGTTTTTAACAGCGCACGTGGTGCCAAGGTTAGGGTGGGACATCAAAATATGGGGGAGAAATAGTAGGGCTCAATGGTAATGGGCTAAAAAGGGCTACATACAGAAGAACTAATTAAAATTGCGTGTTTTCTTTGGGTCTCTGAATTGAACTTTGAACTTTTAAACGTGTAATTTTAACAGCGCACGTGGTGCCAAGGTTAGGGTGGGACATCAAAATATGGGGGAGAAATAGTAGGGCTCATAATGTGCTAAAAAGGGCTACAGACGAACCAATTAAAATTGGGTGTTTTCTTTGGGTCTACTGAATTGAAACTTTGAACTTTTAAACGTGTTTATAACAGCGCACGTGGTGCCAAGGTTAGGGTGGGACATCAAAATATGGGGGAGAAATAGTAGGGCTCAATGGTAATGGGCTAAAAAGGGCTACAGACGAACCAATTAAAATTGCGCGTTTTCTTTGGGTCTACTGAATTGAACTTTGAACTCTTAAACGTGTTTTTAACAGCGCACGTGGTGCCAAGGTTAGGGTGGGACATCAAAATATGGGGGAGAAATAGTAGGGCTCAATGGTAATGGGCTAAAAAGGGCTACAGACGAACCAATTAAAATTGCGCGTTTTCTTTGGGTCTACTGAATTGAACTTTGAACTTTTAAACGTGTTTATAACAGCGCACGTGGTGCCAAGGTTAGGGTGGGACATCAAAATATGGGGGAGAAATAGTAGGGCTCAATGGTAATGGGCTAAAAAGGGCTACAGACGAACCAATTAAAATTGCGCGTTTTCTTTGGGTCTACTGAATTGAACTTTGAACTCTTAAACGCGTTTTTAACAGCGCACGTGGTGCCAAGGTTAGGGTGGGACATCAAAATATGGGGGAGAAATAGTAGGGCTCAATGGTAATGGGCTAAAAAGGGCTACAGACGAACCAATTAAAATTGCGCGTTTTCTTTGGGTCTACTGAATTGAACTTTGAACTCTTAAACGTGTTTTTAACAGCGCACGTGGTGCCAAGGTTAGGGTGGGACATCAAAATATGGGGGAGAAATAGTCGGACTCGATTGTAATTGGCTAAGAAAGGGGCTATAGACGAACCAATTAAAATTGCGTGTTTTCTTTGGGTCTACTGAATTGAACTTTGAACTTTTAAACGTGTTATTTTAACAGCGCACGTGTTCTAACGCTGATATCGAACCCCATTGGTGCACCTGTTTAAGTTGGGAGGACGTTTCCGCGGAAGATCCTACATCTAAACAAGCGGCTCAAGCTGTCATAGACTATATCAACGAGTATACAAAATCATTTACGCCGTTATGCGCGGAATTAACCTTGGAGAAAGTTCTCAAAGTCGAGAAGCACGTTCCTAACCCTGCCTTACTCCAATACTTGCACAACAAGGATCAAGATGGTTTTGTCGCCGATCTAAGTGACAAAATGGAATCGTCTGAAATCATTTACGAAGTTCAATTTCGAGTTTTTCCGAGCCAAGGAATTTACGAGGCCTCGGTTAAACATAAGAAATTATCTTCAACGTTTCACGTCAGAGAAACTGAAATCAGTCGAGTCAATTTGTACGGCGATCAACCTGATTGTGTACAAGATAAGTTACCTAATTTACGTAAATATTGCTATTGCAAAGCTCATCTAGTTTAACGCGTTTTTACGTTTGTTCAATGTATTTTTTCAAGTAGGTATAAATCATTTCTTCGCTTCATAAAACATAACCAAAAAAATCTTAAATACCTTCCTGCATAGCTGTATTTAAATTTTAAAATAGGTAGATTAATGCCAAATTAATCTACAGCCATCGGGAATTTTTAATGGAAACAATTTTGAATTTTTCAACTAAAATTAAATTTCTATATCTTAATGTTAATGAAGTTGTTACTGTGAGAAAAAAAAAGGCACCAAAAACCTTTTTTTCCGACCAAAAGCATTGTTTATGTTTACCGCGCATAGATGTAAGTATTGTGTGCATTTTAAATAGCCATGTTCTATTGAAATTTGACAGTTTTTATGTTAATTATCACGTGGTTCTTATTTTGTTATTATAGTACTTATTTGCGTATTAAGTACAAAACTAGGGTATAACTTTCATGTTAATGTGACGAAATATTTAATTGACTGATCCATTTAATTTAAATACTTAGTTAACTATTCAAGCTCGAATCTTTATGAAAAAAAAAAAAAAAAAGGTTGTAGTTTCCTATAATTTAAAATAAATAATTCTCAAATTATTGAGTCGCGGCTTTAAATAGTTTTTCGATTTACTTTAATTATTAATTATTTAAGTTTTTCCTAAATTAAAATTTTGAACTCAAATTTTTATTAAATTTGTGATATTAATTTCCAAAATTAATTAGGAATTAAAGCTGCCTAATTAATTTGGTTAATTTACTTTTTTTTATGTATAGTCACTGCGTATCATTATCATATTATTTCATTTAAAGAATATCTACAACATTTCTTTTTTGATGTAAAAACTTTCAACCCAACCCAAGCGTACAAAGCATCAAATGGTAATAAGCTTTGCTGTGCCAAAAATTTTAAGGTTTTTTTTTTTTTGTATAAAATTGAAAGAAAAAAAAAAGAGTGTAATTTTTGATAATTTTGCGTTAAGCTCTAATCATATACTTCCTACTACAGTTTTTGTGTTACTCGTTACTCGGGAAAATATATGTATAAACCAATAAAGTTTCATATACTATATATCTTGAAAGTTATTTTTTAACCATCTAACTTAACCCTAAGCTAAGCCTAACATAACTTAACCCTGAGCTAAGCCTAACATAACTTAACCCTGAGCTAAGCCTAACATAACTTGACCCTGAGCTAAGTCTAACATAACTTGACCCTGAGCTAAGTCTAACATAACTTGACCCTGAGCTAAGTCTAACATAACTTGACCCTGAGCTAAGCCTAACATAACTTAACCCTAAGCTAAGCCTAACATAACTTAACCCTAACGTAACTTAACCCTAAGCTAAGCCTAACGTAACTTAACCCTAAGCTAAGCCTAACGTAACTTAACCCTAAGCTAAGCCTAACGTAACTTAACCCTATGCTAACCCTAACGTAACTTAACCCTAACGTAACTTAACCCTCAGCTAAGCCTAACATAACTTAACCCTAAGCTAAGCCTAACGTAACTGGACCCTGAGCTAAGCCTAACATAACTTGACCCTGAGCTAAGCCTAACATAACTTGACCCTGAGCTAAGCCTAACATAACTTGACCCTGAGCTAAGCCTAACATAACTTAACCCTAAGCTAAGCCTAACATAACTTAACCCTAGCACAACTTAACCCCAAGGTCCCTAACCTAGGCCTAACATAACTAAGCTAAGAATAACGTATCCGTTACCTAAGCCTAACATAACTTACCCTAAATGAACATGACATCATAATAACAATGGGATAGAACGTTGCCATCTAATCACCTTTCCTTTTAAAAATGAAAATAAAATACCATTTACCTCTTCTCTTCCTATGCTGTAAACTGAGCGGTCTGAGCGCACCGTCCGGACCAAGGGACCCTGAAGAGGCCAGAGGGACTTCGCCTAACAGCGGGCAGTTGCACCATTGCACCAATCACGAGATATACTAGCTTTGACTTTGGCGCCATTTCTTAAGCCTTAGCCTATCAAATTTCGCCGGTATACTTTTTTGGGTCCCTTTTGCACTTTAGAAACCGCGCAAAAACTCTTAGGCGCATTAATCACGACCTGATTCTCCTTTAATTACTATAAAAAAGGATAATTACGTAATTTTTTAACCAAAATCCCGATTTTAAACGGAGCGACACAAAATCGCGACTTCAGCTTCAAATGCTGAGAGAACTAATCACGTGATGCAATCGGGCCAACGAAACCTCTCGATTTCAAACTGATTTTATAACCAGCCAATTATATTTCAGGATATGAAATGTCAGATTATATACAAGTAATATAGGAAGCCGAGGCTTAGTATACACTAATGGCACCCCATGTTATTTCCCCATAGAGCTTAATACAGTCGAAGGCAGAGAGCTGCCATTACTCTATATTCAAATACATTAAGTATAGAAAAACGTCACTAAAACCACACAAATTTATTAAAATTGAGGCACGGAGCTTCTATTTACAGGGAGAGGAAACTTCATCCCCCTCTAGTACTGTAAACGCTCTTAGGAAACGTAGACACTATTTGTCCATAAAAAGGGGCACATATTTTAACCCCCCTCGGTTTTCGCTGGCAAAAAAAGGAGCCTATGTAAACAACAAAGATGGCCGCCTTCACTCGTTAGTTGAAAGGCATAAGCCTTGGTGTTTTAAAGGTTAAATTTTTAAATTTTGAATGGACTGCGATTCCAGGCTAATAGTTTGCACAAGAGGGAATGAGGAGAAATGTGTATACCAATCATCATTTAATGGCAAGGAATTGAAGTTCCACCAAGAAAATGACGTCAGACTTTGTTTACATGGGCTCGGGGTGCGCGCGAGGAGCGAAAGCGTTGCGCAGAACTGAGGTACGCTAAGGGCTAGGGGCGAAAGTCCGAGTTTCCTCTCCCTGTAAATAGAAGATCCGTGATTGAGGCAAAACAGGGCAAAAATAATATTTTTCTATCACAGACATTTATTTTTATGTGTTACGATGAATGTTACAATTCAGTATACAGTGTATAAACATATGGCATGCAAAAAATTTGTGTAAAATATACAATTACGAAAAAAAATTGAGCAAGAGCAAATACTTTTTTTCCGAGACAGTTACATGTAGTTTTTTTGTGTTTTTTTAAAGAGTTGATATAAAAACTTGGGGGAAACATTTAATCATTTTAATTACCACGGAATCCCGATTCCGTTTTAAGAGGATTTATTATAGAGATTGTAGAAGGGAAAAGGGGTTTATGGTATCAATTTATTACCAACGTAAAAATGAGTATTTTAAGAAATTCACGTGTAGATTTTTGACAACAATTTTTCATTTAAAGAGATTCAAAATAAAATAAACAATTTGTACATAGAAAAGTTACACTTAAGAGTCTTTAAAAGACGTTGATTTTTTTGTTTATTATAAAGAGTAGTGTTGTGTTGTATAAGCTAAGTAGCAAATATTACATGTTACATGAAAAAACGGTATATATATATATATATATATACGATATTAAAGAGCTACACTCATGAAAAAAAATAAAATATATATATATAAAAGAACAAACAAAAAGTTGATTTCAGCTAATTATTAAATTTTAATTCGAAATTTTGTATTTTAATTAGAAAAAATCATGACAATGTTCACGAACATTTTTATCCAAATTGTTTTAAAAAATGTTTTATCCAAATTGGGTTAAGGTTAATTGTTTCAAATTTTAAATTGGTCGTTACTCGTAGTAATTGTAATTGTAAGTGACATTTATACCATAAAAATTGTAAAAATATCTTTTCCATTTATTAGCAAAAATGTATGTTTTTGGAAGCGACCATTTGGCAAAAATGTTTCCGTTTTTCTTACCGTTTCTTTAAATTAAAATAAACCATCATTATTAATTAATTAATTAAAAATATATAACTAAATTAATTAATGAATCATCCCACCCACTCTAGGCCTATTACGTATTTAATTGATGTTTAAACCAGTGGTGTGCGAGTCCCGTTTTTTTCGGTTTCGAGCCGAGTCAGAGTATCGAAACTAATTTCTTATCGAGTATCGAGCCGAGTCTCAAAAATACTTTCGAGTATCGAGTATTGAGATAGGTCAAATTTTGGTTCTTTCGAGTAATTATCGAGTCTCAAATATTGACTTGTCGAGTATGCAATTTTATAAATTTCTTGAAAATAACGAAGATGTTCAATTATCTAACATCTAACTAGTTCAAAAAGATTGTTAGTGATCAATTAAACATTGAACGGCTGATTTTCAAAATAAATGCTCATGAACTCATCGTCTGCTATAGTTATAAGCCTCGGACTCGAGTATTTGTGAGTATTTAAGATGTTAAAAAGCTACTCGAATCTGTCTCGAGTATCTCAATGTGTTGTTATCGAACTTAACGATACTCGCACACCCCTGGTTTAAACTAATTAAGAAGAAAAATAGTAGTAATTAATAATTATAATTAAAAAATCACAACGATAAGTTCTGCAAAATGCAAAACTGGAGCACCAAAGTTAAGTTAACATCTCTTTCTCAACTAATTTGTAATTTCCCTGATAACTCCAATTTCTTCTCAATTAATAATGCAATTAAGTAATGAAGATCATATTAATTAATTAATTAATTCTCATAAAATAATTGGTTCTTTTAAGTATTTTATTGAACGTAAAAAAAGATATAAAAAAAAATACTGAAAAATAGGAAGAATTTGAATTTGAATTTCAATAAATTTTGAGCTCGTTACTTTTTTTAAGTTTGTAGAAAATTTGTTCCATCATTATTTAAGTTTGTTTTAATTAATAATACTTGTGTTTTAAATCGCTAATTATTTAATTAAAAAAAAATAGGCCTTCATATTCTAAACTTGCGAATGTGTACCTTTTCTTAAATTTATTTTTTAATACCTAAATTAATTAAACTTAAAAAAAAAGCTAAGGGGTTGTTTTTGTTTTTGTTTTTGTTTATCTTTCTTTTACGTTAATTTACTAAAATTAAAAGTATATTTAAACTTAAAACTTGAGATTACTAAAGAAAAACTGAAAAGAGGGAGGGGAGGGGGCCAATGCTGTTGGTTAATTAATTAATTAATCCTGCCTAAATGAACTATTATTTTTAAGGTTATTTTTATGTATACCATTATTTGATATGATGACAAGATTTTTACCAATTGTACCGATACTTAATTCGCTTCAACTTCAGCTGGTGGTTTAGGTTGGTCCCCTTGTTGTTGTTGTTGGTCAGTTATAACAGCGGCCGCCTTTTCTTTATCTTCAGGTTCTAATTCAGCCATTTTCTTTTCCCCGACTTCTTCCTTCTCTTTGGGTTCAGCTTCGGCTTCTTTAGTACCTTCAACATCTCCGTTAGCCGGTTTCTCTTCAGCTGGGATTAGAAAAGATAAAATACCAAAGATAATTAGCTGGGATAAGAAAAGATAAAATACCAAAGATAATTAGCTGGGATAAGAAAAGATAAAATACCAAAGATAATTAGCTGGGATAAGAAAAGATAAAATATCAAAGATAATTAGCTGGGATTAGAAAAGATAAAATACCAAAGATAATTAGCTGGGATAAGAAAAGATAAAATACCAAAGATAATTAGCTGGGATAAGAAAAAATAAAATACCAAAGATAATTAGCTGGGATAAGAAAAAATAAAATACCAAAGATAATTAGCTGGGATAAGAAAAGATAAAATACCAAAGATAATTAGCTGGGATAAGAAAAGATAAAATACCAAAGATAATTAGCTGGGATAAGAAAAGATAAAATATCAAAGATAATTAGCTGGGATTAGAAAAGATAAAATACCAAAGATAATTAGCTGGGATAAGAAAAGATAAAATACCAAAGATAATTAGCTGGGATAAGAAAAGATAAAATACCAAAGATAATTAGCTGGGATAAGAAAAGATAAAATACCAAAGATAATTAGCTGGGATAAGAAAAGATAAAATACCAAAGATAATTAGCTGGGATAAGAAAAGATAAAATATCAAAGATAATTAGCTGGGATAAGAAAAGATAAAATACCAAAGATAATTAGCTGGGATAAGAAAAGATAAAATACCAAAGATAATTAGCTGGGATAAGAAAAGATAAAATACCAAAGATAATTAGCTGGGATAAGAAAAGATAAAATACCAAAGATAATTAGCTGGGATAAGAAAAGATAAAATACCAAAGATAATTAGCTGGGATAAGAAAAGATAAAATACCAAAGATAATTAGCTGGGATAAGAAAAGATAAAATACCAAAGATAATTAGCTGGGATAAGAAAAGATAAAATACCAAAGATAATTAGCTGGGATAAGAAAAGATAAAATATCAAAGATAATGAGTCGACTCCTTCAATTTCTAAACTTAAGTTTTAATTAGTTTAATTGGGTTTTCTTACCAGTTTGTTCACCATCTTTCTTGCCTTGTTTGTATTTTTTACTCTTCTTAACAAAGCCATTGTCAATTAAACTGTATCCCGAGTCAATGATGGTTTGATTAAGCTCATGAGGGGTGATACCTAAAACATCCTTCATCTAGGATAAGTTTTAATTATAAATAAACAAAGTTAATTTCAGGTTATGTAGTCAGGGTTCATACAACTTCAGGAAAACTGATATCCTTGAGTTTGACAGGTTTTTCCCCCGTTTCTCTCCCCCCCCGAAATTACCGCGTTTCTTCCCCCGTTTCCCCCCCCCCCGAAATTACCGCGTTTCCCCCCGTTTTTCCCCCGAAATTACCGCGTTTTTCCCCAGTTTTTCCCCCGAAATTACCGCGTTTTCCCCCGAAATTACCGCGTTTTTTCCCCCGAAATTACCGCGTTTTTCCCCCCGTTTTTCTCCCGAAATTACCGCGTTTTTCCCCCCGTTTTTCCCCCGAAATTACCGCGTTTTTTCCCCCGAAATTACCGCGTTTTTTCCCCCGAAATTACCGCGTTTTTTCCCCCGAAATTACCGCGTTTTTTCCCCCGTTTTTCCCCCGAAATTACCGCGTTTTTTCCCCCGTTTTTCCCCCGAAATTACCACGTTTTTTCCCCCGAAATTACCGCGTTTTCCCCCCCCGTTTTTCCCCCGAAATTACCGCGTTTTTTCCCCCGTTTTTCCCCCGAAATTACCGCGTTTTTCCCCCGTTTTCCCCCCGAAATTACCACGTTTTCCCCCGAAATTACCGCGTTTTTTCCCCCGTTTTCCCCCCGAAATTACCGCGTTTTCCCCCCGTTTCCCCCCCGAAATTACCGCGTTTTCCCCCCGTTTCCCCCCCGAAATTACCGCGTTTTCCCCCCGTTTCCCCCCCGAAATTACCGCGTTTTCCCCCGTTTCCCCCCCGAAATTACCGCGTTTTTCCCCCCGAAATTACCGCGTTTTTCCCCCGAAATTACCGCGTTTTTCCCCCGAAATTACCGCGTTTTTTCCCCGAAATTTGCGCGTTTTTCCCTCCGTTTCCCCCCCGAAATTACCACGTAATTACCCCCGTTTTCCCCCCGAAATTACCGCGTTTTTCCCCCCGAAATTACCGCGTTTTTCCCCCCGAAATTACCGCGTTTTCCCCCCCGAAATTACCGCGTAATTACCCCCCATATTTCCCACCGAGTTTCCCAGTTTTGTATGAACCCTAGTAGTACAAGCTAGGCGGATTAGTGACAATTACCCTCTGGTTATCAAATTTATATTCTCGTCCAATCCTAGAAAGCACCAATCTAGTGGATGGATTTATCATACTATTCAACCAAACAGCAAAATAAGGAGCTGCCATGGTCGGGACACAGTAGCCTTGAGATTTAAACTCCTTGGAAAGGACAAGCGCCATGTCCTTCATCCAGATATTCTGAGTAGTAACCAAGTGACGTTTACCGGCAGCTTCGGGTAATGTCATGGCTTTGAAGTGAGCCTGAGCTACATCCCTGACGTCACAAACGCTGAAATTGACTTTGGGTATCATGGGAATAGATCTCTCTAACAAGCGTTTGATAATGTCCAGACTGGTACCAAAAGAACTGTGAAGTAATGGACCCAAGACAAGACCAGGATTGATAACAGCCAATTCAAACTTCTTGTCATCTTAAGAAGAATTATCTTAAATTACTTATCTTAGGGGGGGAGGGGAGGGGGGCGGGGCTCTTACCAGGCAGCTCTTTAACAAAATCCCACGCAAATTTCTCGGCTAGCGTTTTACTTTTGGCATAGGCATCGGCATTTGGGGTTTCCACATTGGTCCAATCTTCTTCATTGTAAATTTTACCCTCTTCGACAGTCGCATCTCCGTGAACAGCGGCTACTGAACTAGTAAGGACAACTCTCTTAACCGTTCCAGCTTGAGAACAAGCTTCAAGAACTCTTTTGGTCCCATCAACCGCGGGTTTGATTAAGTCATCTTCATGAGCGGGTGGGGCATTAGGAAAGGGGGAGGCCATGTGCATGACGTAAGTACAGTCTTTAACAGCACTATGAATTAAGTGATAAAAATTGTATATCAGTTGTAGGAAATGAAGGGTGGGGGTAAAAGCTTTGATAAGTAATAATACTAACTCATTCCAGCCTTCATCTTTAGTAAGATCAGCTTCAACAAGCTCAACAGGATATGTGGCATCAGGCACTAGTTCTTTAATGGGCCTAACTTTCTTCTCATCTTCTAAACTTCTTACTGTCCCCCTTACTTTGTAACCCTCTTCTTGTAAAAGTTTGACAACATGCATTGCTATGAAGCCAGAGGCTCCAGTGACTAGTACCACTTCAAGATTGAAAAAAAAAAAAAAAAAAATCAATACATCAGTTGTCAAGTTTTTTAACCCTCCATTATCTACTACCATGGAAAAACCCATTATCTTGATTAAATAGTGAATAACTTGAAAATCCTATCTATTCTCAAGGACACACCACGTCGTTTTTCGAATTTTAAAATGTCTTTCCTTGTAAATCAGGATTTATTTTATATTGCCATGTTGAAAATTGACCATGGACTTTAACAAACGGGAGCCATAGCGGCTTGCCGCCAATCGGACTCGCCACAGGCCACACCTGCTTTTAAGCCTAACGGGTATCTAAAAGTTGGGCCTAGGTTTGTCTAGGCTTTTGTTTGATAAAGCCGACATTCAAATAACATTTTAAAACTAACTAACAACGAATTACTCATACACAGAAGCTGAACCGAACATTTAATCAATTAATCAAACATTACTTATTTACATTAAGTATTTAATTTCCCCCAAACTAGTATAATTAAAATTACTTACACGGAGAATCTGTTGAAGACGCCATTTTCAGGTTTTTGACAGGCTCGGTATTCGGTAAAATTGCGGGAATTTGGTTTTCGGCTTCGATGTGCTCGCACTTTAATGGCTACTGGGCTATTCGACCAATGAGAGAACGCCCACTCTTTATATAGCCTCGCAGTTGCGCTTGCGCCCTTTTTTATGTAAATCACGTGAAAGAAAATATAGCGAGGAATAAAAAACGCCTTTTTTAGGAGTGGCTTTCAATGTTATCCTTGATATCTAGTGGGGTAGCTTTTGGTTCCTTTTACAGTATTCTCTATTTTCAATCACGAGACTTTTAAAGCAAGGATGATTATTCTCATGTACCCAAGATTAGAATAACATTTATAAGCCAAATACGTCACAAATCGTCCATCGCGATTTCAACTCCAACAGATTATATTCTCAAATCACGAGACTTTTAAAGCAAGGATGATTATTCTTATGTACGCAAGATTAGAATAATATTTATAGGCATATTTATAAGCCAAATGGCCCATCACAATTTCGACTCCAACAGATTATACACCATCCTAGTTTTTAGGACAAAGGTTTCCAAGGGGGGAGGATAAAGTTTTTCAGTTTTTCATTTCACAACAAGTTTACCTTACGCGAGTGCTAGGTTGGTGTTTCCCTCGGTCTGTCAAGTTAAAATAACAAAACATGAAGAAAAAGGTTTGATTAACAATTTAATTAATTAATAAGTACTTCATTTTATAATTATATAAATTACGCAAGGTCTTACTCATGGGTAAAAGTGGGTCTGGAAAGACGAGTATGAGATCCATCATCTTTGCAAATTACATAGCAAGGGATACTCGAAGATTAGGAGCTACTAGTATGAAAAAAAAATTAGTTTCACGTCAAAATTAATCACTTAAAACTAACAAATTTCATATTTAAAATCCGTAGTTGATGTTGAACATTCGCACGTAAGGTTCTTGGGAAACTTAGTCCTGAACTTATGGGACTGCGGGGGTCAAGAAGCCTTTATGGAAAGCTATTTCGCTAGCCAAAGAGATAATATCTTCCGTAATGTTGAAGTTTTGATCTACGTTTTTGATGTAGAATCGCGAGAGCTTGAAAAAGATATGCATTATTATCAATCATGTTTGGAAGCAATATTACAAAATTCTCCGGAAGCCAAAATATTTTGTTTGATTCACAAAATGGATTTGGTTCAAGAAGATCAAAGAGAAGTGGTAAGTAAATATTGATGCCAATTAATTATTAATGCGTCATATGATGCCAATTAATTATTAATGCGTCATATGATGCCAATTAATTATTAATGCGTCATATTTGATAGATAATAATTTTATCTTAGATATTCTGTGATCGTGAAGAAGAATTAAAACGTTTATCACGTCCACTTAATTGCACTTGTTTTAGAACTTCAATTTGGGATGAAACCCTTTACAAAGTGATTTGTTTAACCTTTTATCATGGATAAAGAATGCGCGTGAGGAAATTAGTTTTCACGCTATAGGATAGGCAACTCCTATCTCGAACGACAGCTTATTCTGTATATACTCTGTTACAAAGTCGGTTGTCAGCACGCGTAAGGCTAGGTCTCTATGGAACGTAGCTTTGTACGTACTGACAAGAGACAAAAAACTTCAGGATCTTCAGGATTTAAAATATCCGAGAGTTTTTTTAGCTCGAGTGCACGGACCTCTAGACCTTAGTTTCAAATACGTGTGAAATTGCATACAGCCTACTACACGTGTTTGAAACTAAGGCCTAGAGGTCCGTGCACTTGAGCTAAAAAACTCTCGGATATTTTAAATCCTGAAGATCCTGAAGTTTTTTGTCTCTTGACAGTACGTACAAAGCTACGTTACATAGGGACCTAGTTTTGCGCGTGCTGACAACCGACGTTGTAACAGAGTGTATACAGAATATTCTGTCGCTCGAGATAGGGAGTTGCCTATCCTGTAGAGTGAAAACAAATTTCCTCACGCGCATCCTTCATCCATGCTTTTATATTGTTGATTAAACCTAATTAATTTGATTAATTAATTAATTTAGGCTTGGTCTTCAATTGTGTACACTCTAGTTCCTAATGTTCAACAATTGGAAGCTAATTTACAACAATTTGCTACAATTATTGACGCGGATGAAGTTTTACTCTTTGAAAAAGCCACTTTTTTGGTAATTCCGACAAAGTAATTATCGTTATCTTAATTAAAACTAATTTTTTATTCTCTTTGATAGGTAATTTCGCATAGCCAAAGACAACCTCATAATGACATCCATCGTTTTGAGAAAGTTTCCAACATTATAAAGCAATTTAAATTAAGTTGCAGTAAATTAGCCGCTCAGTTTCAAAGTATGGAAGTTAGAAATACCAACTTTGCAGCTTATATTGATGTCTTTACTCCCAATACTTACGTTATGGTTGTCATTTCTGATCCTACAATTCGTAAGTTAACTTAATATTAATACCAGGGTTCATACAAACCTTTTTTTGGAAAACTCAGGGAAATATTATAAATAGTTGATAAAAAAACTCGGGGTAATTTGTGAGGATTGAGTAAAAACTACTCCTGTTGTTATTACTCTATATTTGGGGAAAAACATGGAAAACCAAGGGAAATATATGGGAGAAAATATAAGGAAAATATGTGGGAGAAAATATAAGGAAAATATATGGGGAAAAAACCTGGAAAACTCATGGAAATATATGGGAGAAAATCTGGAAAATTCAGGGAAATATATGGGGAAAAAACATGGGAAAACTCAGGGAAATATTTGGGAAAAAATCTGGAAATTCGGGGAAATATATGGGAAAAAACCTGGAAAAGTCATGGAAATATATAGGAAAACTCAAGGAAATATATGGGAGAAAATATAAGGAAAATATATGGGGAAAAAACCTGGAAAACTCATGGAAATATATGGGAGAAAATATAAGGAAAATATATGGGGAAAAAACCTGGAAAACTCATGGAAATATGGGGAAAAAACCTGGAAAACTCATGGAAATATATGGGAAAAAACATGGAAAAATATGGGAAAAAACATGGAAAACTCAGGGAAAAATATGGGAAAAAACATGGAAAACTCATGGAAATATATAGGAAAACTCATGGAAATAATAAGGGAAAAAACCTGGAAAACTATTAAACTAAGGAAAATATTTGGGGGGAAAAAACCTGGAAAACTCAGGGAAATTGGTTATTTAAAACTTGTATGAACCCTGAAATAATTAAAGGGACCTTAATTAACATTTTATTAATAACTAATTAAATATCATTAGCATCTGCTGCTACTTTGATTAACATTCGAAATGCTAGAAAACATTTTGAGAAACTTGAAGGAGTAAAACAGTCTCAACATTCTTTAGTTCGTTAAGAAAAAGATGACTTTATTATTATTATTTCTCTTTTCTATTATTCATTTTGATGTAATTATAATCAAATAAACACACAAATTAAAAATAGATGCTTGGTTTCATTTATTTCTTATTTCTTAAAAATTGAGCTAAAATAGGGATTTTTATTTGGTATACTTGACCCTGTTTGAATTTGGGAAATTAATTAATTAATTAATACTCGTATTTTAATAAAATTAAAAAGCAGCTTGATGCCAAAAAGCTTTTTTCCGATGTTAAAATTATTAGTTTCTTTATCACCAATGAGATTCCAATCTATTAGCCACTTCTTTTAAAAATTCAGCGTGATTAGCGTATAAATTTAAGCTGGAATTCATATCCATCCATTGAACACTGACAGCATCATCTCCGGCAGTTAATGGGAACTTTCCAACATTTTCCCCAGTTTCATCATGAAAATTTTGAACTACAGTCTCCATCCACGAATTATCAGTGTTTCTAGGATCATCTACGTATCCTTTATAAATCTAAATTGCGTTATTTACCAATTAGCGGTCTTATTCCTGATCAGCGCCACCTACCCATAGCGGCGACTTTGAGAACTACTGTAAGAGGCAAGCCAATCAGATGCCGTTAAAATCTGGTGATGTCACTGACGGGCACTCTCTCGTGGGGTCTTACCAAAAATGACATCACCAGATTTTAGCGACATCTGATTGGCTTGCCTCTTACAGTAGTTCTCAAAGTCGCCGCTATGGGTAGGTGGCGCTGATCAGGAATAAGACCGCTAATTAAATATCTGAAATCCCTTAAAAAAGAAGAAGAAACAGCGGTACCTCTTCCCCAGAATCAAAAAAAGATCCGATACTCTGATTTAAAAGCTGCTTTTCATTATCAGTTAATGATAAGCTATTGATTGCTTCCTCGCAAAATTCCCTTTTCAATGTTTCAGAAACATTTTCATTCGCATCTACCATACCCTATTTGTGTCCGAGTTAAAAGTAAAACAAAGTTAGAAAGATTTATTTTAATTAATTTCCCAAAAATTATGTCCAAATTAATAAATTACCCCTGGAATTGCCCATTCTCCATTATCTTTTCTTTTAATTGCGACAAATTGCAATATGGGTTTCTTAGATTCTGAATGATACATTTTTAAGCCTTCACTGGTTCTTTTCCATTTTGTTACAACAGGATCAGCCGCGTGGTTAGGACCCCATTTTCCTAATCTACCCCTTCCGCTAAGTCCTGTCCTTCCCATAATATTCAATGGGGCTCCGTTTATAATTTTATATGGTCCCAAGAAGCTTTTTCTATTCACTTCTCCATCAATTTCATTCCAATTGGGTTTGAATTTAGGATGACTTGGGTTTAAACAATGTTATAAGTTACTCTATTACCAAGTTATGTAAGAATACTTTTCAATAACTATGATTACTTTAATTCTGGATCCTCCCACGAATTATTAGTGACAACTGAAAATTTAGGAGGGTTATATTCCGCCCAATCTACACTCCAAGATACTTTCTCATCAGGAACAAACAGTCTCTCGATGTTTTTAAGAGAGTAAGGATAAAGAGTATTCCGACATTTTGTGTGCATTTTTTCTTAAAATGAAATTTTAATGTTTTTATGAAAGAATCACGCTTGAATTTTAGTACTTACTGTAGTTTAAGTGTCGGGCATTACCTCGAAACGGACAGGATGAAATTAGTTTAATTAAATTTAATGCTAAACTCATTAGCTTTAGCTCGTTTTTAATTTAAGAGCGTGAGCCTGTCATTTTCAAATAAGTAAACAAGCCTAGGGCGACCTATAAGCAGACGATAGCTATTTGACCTCTGAGTCACGAGGTCGAGTCTTCTCGATTGTGATTGGCGGACCTTCAGTTTCAATTTAATTTTCGGAGGGAAGCCAAATCTTCGATGAAAAACTCTTTTAATGTCAATTAACAAGTAATTTTCTAAGTATTCTATATAAAACCAATCGAACTTTTCATTTGGCCGTGTAGACAACAAAATCAACTTCAGATTGGAAATAAATGTATTCCTTGGTTTTTGGAGAGGTACATTTGTGGAAAGTGAAATGACTAAGGCTTAAGAATGGCGCCAGATTTTCGTGTTTGGGACTTTGACGTTTTTATTCACCGTATTCAACGGCATCAAGTGGATAGAAATTGCGGAGTAATTTGGGTTCGTAATTAACTTTAATTTCTTAGTTTTATTTTTTGTTTAACTTTATATATGGTTTGGAGGAATTATTTCTTCATTGTGCGTTAGTTTTTTGATAAATCAAATCTAAGTATATTGTTCTAAGTCAAGATGACATTAGTGTAGTTTTGACAGGCGCCCACTTTGAATATAAAGTCAATAGCAACCCTCAGCTTTGACCGTATTAAGCTCTATAGAGAAATAACATAGAGTGCCACTAATCTATTAGGATATTTAATTTAAATACGAAAGAAAGTTTATCTTATTTTAAGTTTTTGTCGGGGAAAATTTGCTATAACTGGGTGGAAATTTACAAAAACGTTAAGCAAATACTCTTCAATACTGGGAGATAAATTTTTCCCAATTTACATAAAAACAACACATTTCATACCATCTATATTTTCCATTGTTTGCGAAAACATATTTACTCTTTAATTAAAACGTCTTAAAATAGACCCAAATATAAATATATCTTCATTAAATACTACAATCTTTCACTAACCAACTAAAATATTGAAAGAGTGGAGACACGATTGTCTTTTGAATGTCTAAATTTCTGATAAACATCCTATTTCCGAGGAAGAGAACCCCCAAGTTCTTTGTAATCGGGCCAATAACAAATTCGGTAGTGTATACACTTTTCAAAAGATTGGAGTTTTTCCTCCCTATCGTGGTGGCTTTTGCAACCCTTTTTTTTTAATTTAACCCGCACACAATATAAAAGGGGTCCCATTAGCAATCTGTCTCTGATATGAAAAGCAAGTCAGTCTAGTTCCCCGTCCCCCTCTGGTTCCTCTTTATCTTGAAGACGTTATGGAAAAAGACCGCGTAAATGTCCCCCTTTGAGCCTCAACTGCCTTTCACATCCCTGGAAATATAATAATACAAAGTCAGACCCCTGGCCAGACTCATTTCCCATCAGTCTCCCGCGATTGTATAAGCCCTATTTTTCTAAAAAAAATATATATAAGGACCCTTTTCCACGTATTGCCTCAGGTAAAATTGTTCCTAGAAGTTGGTTGTGGAGATATCTTTCCATAGGGAAGCCAACAAGTTTAATAATATACGTATTTGGCCGCCAGGTGAAGCTCGCGCTGGAAAAAGAATTATCCAATAGACCAATCAAATCGCGTTTTACTTTCCCCGCGCTTTTCTACCACCCCGCTCCAAAACCTAGACTTCTAGAGAGAGCTAGAAGCCTAGAACAGTCAGGTAAAAACGCCAAAGTCGCCAACAGGTAATACTATTGAGTTCGTACTGCGAGAGTTTAGACGTGTGTCGAATATTCTCCGTGTTTTGATTTAACTATAATAATTTATACGCGTTTTTGCGGTTTAATTTGAGTTGAAGATATTTGATTTAAACTCCAATAACTTTCTACAAAGTTTAATTTAATAACGCTTGAGTTTATCGCGATTCCTGATTAAATTCGAATATGGTCCAGTTGAAAATAGTTCTTGAACCACCTGGTGCTTAGAATTCTCTAAAAGTTTACGGAGGTAAATCCGTCGCCCCTTCTCTTAAGAAGGAAGGTAAACGTACTTTTCTTTTAGCGCTACAGCGCGCCATAAACTCAAATACTTTTAAAATAAAAAGTTCCAATCGCGTTTGTGTCGGTGAAGAAGTATATTTTTCCAAACATGTCAGTGCCATTTTCGTTCTCAAATTCGACGGTACGTTCAAAACTTAACAAATTTTGGAATAAGCGTTCGGTAACAATTACGGAATACGATCCAACATACAAAGTTATATATCTCGGAAATGTCATAACTCCTTGGGCTAAAGGAGAAGGAGTTTGCGACAAACCCTTAGCCACGTTATGGAAAAACTATTGTTCCAACGTCAAACACGAAATGGTTATGAAAGTGACCATCACAAACTCGGGTTTAAAAGCCGTGACCAAGGAACACGGATTAACGGAGTATTGGGCGAATCGGGTGACCTATTGTATGGCCCATCCTCAGTACCCACGTCTATTTTGCTGGATATACCGACACGAGGGACGCAAAATGAAACAGGAGCTGAGATGTCACGCCGTATTATGCTCGAAAGAGGATAAAGCCAGACAGATGGCCGTATTATTGAACGCCAGAGTTACTGCCGCCCTACAAGAGTTCCGTAGAGAAAAACTAAGTCGTCAAAAGGCTAGATTATCCTTAGCCAATTCCTGTTACGAACATCCCAGTCTACCTCGACGAAAATTGTTATTAAGTACCGGGACCATCAACTTTAGACCACCGTTGGAACGCTCGAAATCCGCGCCGAAGTTAACGGTCATCGAAGAAATTGAAGAAGTGGCCGAAGAAATTTTCGACGAGGATTATTACGATTACGAGGACTTGATGACCGGTTCCGTCGCGTCGGAACAAGAAAGTTCAAATTCGGACTTGACACCCGATGACGTGGATTCGTTAAGCGATCACTACATTGCCGGCACGGAAAGTGACTATTTAGACTCTGATTCAGTCGAGGATATGCCCAATCCGCGTAGGATGAGGCATTTAAACTCCATAGATGAATCCATTGATGAAGAGGATAATGTTTCGGACGAATCTGGATATTCGGAAGAAAAAGAGTTCTCTAGGATGTAGTGGGACTAATTAACTTTAATGGTTAATTATAGAAGAAGAAGGAGGAAAAACACTAATGGTATATTTAGGAAAACTTCCTATGACCTCGCCCTTTCTCTCTAATCTTATCTTATTTGTAAATATTTAGTTTCTTTCCCCCACTCAATAAGGTCGAACCTGCCCCCCCCCAATATGATAAAATGTTCAAATTAGTTATAGCCCAATATTGAATCGCCGCTGATTTTCCCCGAATCCAAATTTCAAACAAAGAAACGAATGAATTAATAATTTATTTTTAGGAAGGGGTTATCAAAACGTAATACGAATTTACTGTGATTTTATTTACCTTGTTAGGTTTTTGAGTTCGAAATTCAATTTATATTTAATTAAAAATAAAGTTCTAATTGCGGTTTCTGTTAGGTTAGATCGTTAACCCTAAAATTAATTTCACTTTGCTTTTTAACTGAGTTCATTGTTTTGAAACTAGGTGGTTTTTTTACTGTTTGCTCAAATTATTTTAGATGTTTTAATCAAATTTATTAAACAATGAATTAAAATTATTAATACATTCAAAATTTAGACTGAAAAAAATCTTATAAAACCTTTCGAAACTTAACTTGCAAAATTACGAACCTCAATTTAATAAATTCAGCTCAAAAATCTCTTCCCCCCCCCCCTAACTAAGGCACTATTAAAATCAATATCTAACCCACTTCCACCCCCATACCCCAAAAAAATAAAACTATATAATTTCAAAATTATAGTTTTTAATGTAAATAATACTTCCAATTACCTTTTAAGTCAAGATAAAATATACAAAATAATAACTTCCCAAACCCCCAAATAAAGTCTGTTACGAAATTCCATTTTCCAACTTATCCAACTTCGTTTGAAAATAATATATCCAGTAACGACTTTCTTTTCAAACTTGGAATAATATAATCACCCTTAAAACCAAAGATATATAATTAAAAAAATAAAGGACCATAGACAAAAATGTCCTCCATGTGTATGTGTGGTGTCTGTATAAATTCAAACATCGGTTTTTATTATTTCTAAATATTAAAAGAAACATTTAACGTTAAAACTTTGCTTCTAGCAAATCTGGACTGATTTTTCTTATAGCTACGAACAGCATACATAATATATATATATATATATAACCGTAATGGTACCATTACCTATAGTACCGCCGATTTAAAAACAGGCCTTTTGCTATGCGCCATTAGAAGTTTTTTTCTTTAAAACTAAGATGTCGTAGCTCGATTAATTCCTGGCCCAAAGCTATCTTTATAAAATTCCCGAATTTCTAATTCTATAGGTCTGGTTTTTTTTACAGTATATAAGGTATATATTGTAGTGGTGACTTTGCAATAGTTTGTTGTAGTGTAACTAACGATAAAGTTCCAAAATCGTTTTTATACTTCTTTATTAGAGCATAGAGATAAATGTTTGATAGGAAATCAGTCATTGTGAAGTCATGATTAATTATTATCGGATTTTATCGACTGATATTGGTTGATTTTAATTTAATTGTCATACATGTGATACTGCAGTTTTTTTCTTTGCTAGTCAAGGCTAGTTTTTTTATTATTCAAAATTTATTGCGAGTATGATATGTTTACAGGGTTGTTTTTAACGTTTTAGTTGAATTTCTTGAGGCTCCTTTGGTTTTAATAATTGTAATTATTTTTTCCTTATTTTTATGAGTAGATTTTCCTTACTGCTATAACATTTTCATCTGTAGATATTACCAATTTTATTCTAAGCGCTGTTTTACCTCATTTCTGCCAGAGGTTTCACCTCATATCTAGTAGCAATATCACCTCACGTCTATCAATAATTTTCACTGAGAAATTTCACCTCATTTCTATTGCAATTTCACCTCATTTCTACATCTACTATAGCAATTTCGCCTCATTTCTACATCTACTATAGCAATTTCGCCTCATTTCTACATCTACTATAGCAATTTTGCCTCATTTCTACATCTACTATAGCAATTTCACCTCATTTCTACATCTACTATAGCAATTTTACCTCAATCCTATCCCCCAAAAATCTTTTGATTACAAAATTCAATCAAACATAATTTTTCTAAAAATTACTACACTACGACTACGCCAAAAACAACCCTTGAATCTAAATACTTCAAATGAAAAATTGTATGATTTTTTAATTAGGTATCTACATGACATTTAAAATAATTAAATCAATACCATTGCTTGCCAAGAATTAAATTAGCAATAGTTTTTAGGAACCGGTTTTTCTATTAAAAAAAATAAGAAAAAATTAAATCTAGTGAGGCAATGCAATATATGTCGCGTTTTAATTAAGAAAACGGTTCTATAAGACCTTCTGAAATAACGACAAAAAGAGACTCGTTTAATTATTAATAAATTGAAATGATTGCTTTGGCCCACGTCTATATTATTATAAATTGATCCAATTTTTAAATAACCCAAAAGTCCCAAATCGAGCTACGTATTCTAGATCACACACTTTTTTGAACACGAAAAAAGTGATTTATCCGCTTTAAAATAAATCTAATTATAATTAACTTTTAGATAGAAACAGTTTTTAACAATCATAAAACTTATTTCTTACTACATGAGATCATACCTTTTCCTTGTCCCAAGGTTGTCCCCTATTTAAGTTCTTTCACCATATAGGTTATATTAATTTCTAACATCTATATCCCAATGCTGCTCTAGGTGTTCTGAAAAACAACCTAGACCCAGATTTCTAGCTAGTTTTTCTTCGCATTATTACGGTATTATCTTTAAAATCCAAAATTTTCGCTGTCAAAAAACTCAAAAATCTAGTTTTCGCCCGTTTTTTTTAACTTCTTTTTCCCCACTGTACCAAATAATTTTAAAATAAAGAAATAGGTAGGTAGGTGTAAAGGGTATCTAAAATTATTAATTATATTTAATGTAATTAATTATAACTGGCCCCACCTCTTCCTTAAAAAACAGGACCTATACTAAATGTTTATTTAAATCTCCCAAAATATTGCTCAAAAAAATCAAATGAAATGAAATAAAATATATAAAGACTTTGTATAAAATTATTGTTTTTTTTTTTAATTTCTTTTTGGGGGTAAAGTATGTAATTACCTATAATGGTCTTTATTTAATAATTTCGCACCTTTTTATTGACTTTGACCGTTTTGTATAAATTTATATAGAGTTGTATATTATGTTCGGTGTGTTTTGTCAATGATATATAAAAAATATTAGAATTTCTCTGTGATATTTTCGTTTTTTAATTTATTCATATTATTTCATACAATAACACGTGTTTTCTCTATGAATTTTGCGTGGTGCTGTATATGTGCAAGTTGACGTTTGTCATAAGAACATTACATTACGTGACAGGCTTAAATTTTTAATCTACACGTACAGTATTACATACAGTCTGCGGCGAATTAAATTGTGGCGGGGTTTTTTGTTTACCATAGTGTAGGCCTAGGAACATTCTAGAAGTGCAGTAGTTGAAGTGATGTAATTGCGCTCTGAAAGTACACGGGGAAATTTTTATAAACCGCAGCAGCTGTTGTCAAATTGTCTCACTTTAAACGCGTATAAGGGTTGGTTATTTGGTAGACGCTAAGTTGAAAGTACAATGCGACCTGTCATACATTGTTGTAATAGTGGGACTTATAAGCTGGTATTTTAAAATAAAATACGTAAGGTTATGAAGGATTAAAATAAATAAGGTTTTAATTGAGCGGGTGAAAAATTCCAGCGTACTAAACGTTTTTACTTCCTTTTGGGTTAAATAAACCGAAACACCTGTATATTTAAGGTCAAAGTTCATAATAACCCCAAATTCGTGATACTCTTAGCTGAATTTCCAGTCTAACAATTTCTACTAACTTTCTTTGATTCTGTTATAACTTCGTTATCATGTACCACCTTTCCCGATCCCAATAACTCGCTCTTTCATCATTATATTAAAAGAACAAAGTATGGTATAAGCGTGGGATCCCCAAATCTCATAGTTTTATTTGCTTTCTTCTTCAAACCGCTTAATTTTCTTTATGGTCGACGCGCCATTTTATTCTTTCTTTTTTCCTTATGACGTTTATTCTTTCCCGCCCTTTTCGACACGTGTTTTAGCGGAATTAAAGAATTTGGCGCCTTTTTTAAATAGTCGGTTATTATAGGTGTACGCCCACGGCCAATGTACTCACTATAGTTGGGAGTTTTGTGATTTCTACCTACTACTTGATACTCGCTTGTTGATGGGAAGTCCCTGATTTCTATATCAGGATTGCCTGAAGAAATCAGATTTTTCTGGCGACCCAAGGTGACAAGGTCTCTCCTCCTATAGTTTTGCTCTTTCCTTACCCGTCACGTTTCCCCGGTTACCCGGCCGGGTAAAACGGATTGAAAGGGGAAATTGCAATTTTGATTATTTTGAGGAGAGTTTTTTTTATTTATTTTTGCCTTTTTGCGTACGTTAATTTCCGTTAGGTTATTCCGCGCTTTTTGGACTTTTGGTTTGTCTAATAATAGATGGCCTTTTAACACAATTCACGATCCCCGCGTCCCCGGGCAAAAGTTGACCTTTCTATAGACGCTATGGTAGGGTGCTTCGGATAATTTAATTCGAAACGAGAGAGAAAATGGAAATGTTTTTTCGTAAATTAAATTTGTTAAATTATTTTGAGTGTTTATTTCTTCTTAAGTTTTGCAAAGTCCTGAATATAGATGGTTGCAAAAATCCTACTAGTTTATAGGTTTAATTTGAACATGATTTTAACAAAATTATCCTAATCGGACGCACATTGACGTCATATTAAAATATCTCAAACAATACATATCGATATCTTTAATTCATTATCTCTTCGAGATAAAATAGACAATGAAACGGTTTATCGAACCTAATAATTAATTTTTTTTCCTTTTGCTTTTTTATATGAGAAAAATTAAGAATTTAATAATTACTTTTAAGTTCTTTAAGTTCTAATATATTAATCGCTTCCTGCGCTTTAATTTTTAAAAAGACGGAAGAGGGCACAAACAAGACAGGGGCAAAACGCGAGGCATCTTCTAGAAAAAATAAATTAATTTTCTTTTCCGTTTGAAGAAGTAGAAAGTTTATCACCTAGGTGGGCCCCCGAATTTCCCTTTCAGATAAAATATAGCCGCGTTTTGTTATTTATAAACAATACCCGTGAAGGTAGACAAATGTTTTTTATATTTCTTTAATCATACTTCTTAGCCTTGTCTTCATTACATCAATTTCGGTGTTTAATTTTAAAGAATCGCAACTAGTACACGAGAAGGTATGGAGGTTACGTATTTAAAGCGTAGAAATACGTTTAATTGTATTGCATTTATTTCGGTAGACAGAAATCGTTAAAAAGGCTGTTCAAAGATCTTCATTGATGCGTAAACAATGCATTCGAAAGTCTGACTTCTTTTTATACGCGTCAACGATTTCTTTACTTAAATACGTTCGAATTGAAACGGGTAATGAAGTAAAAGCGCTCGTGTCTGGTTATATTTTAATACTGACAGACTTCTACCTTTATTAATCATTTACTATCGAATAGATCGAAATCTTTTATTTTTTATTTGCCCCTCTGTGACTTCCGATTTGGTTTTTATATTCTCTTTTTAATAAGAAGGCCTCAAAAAGAAGGCTGATACCGAGTTGTACTAAGTCTCTTTAAAGCTAGACTGTAAGAAACAAAAGTTGATTAATATGAGACGTTTCTTATAGTGTTGAAATTTGTGGGAATATAAGAAATTTTTCAATTTTGGCGCGAAATCTGCACGTGTTTTCCAAATTCTCAATTTCAATTTAGGCCTAACACGTGCAAGTTCTTGTTAAGTCGGTAATCTCTTATAGGGTTGAAATTTCACTAGAATTGCACGTGTATCTCGAGACTTAACAAAATCCTTCAATTTTGGCGCGAGAAAAATCTGCACGTGCTTTCTCAATTTTCAATTTCAAGTTAGGCCTAACACGTGCAAGTTCTCGGAAAGTCTGTAATGGGGTAAACGCTAGCTAAATTTGAAAAGGTAATTTTTCTAGGAAAAATAACCGACGATAACTTCAGGTTCATACGCTTCTGTCTGTACCTTAGTTTATTCAATGATTATTTAGTCTCAAGCGTGGTGGCAAGTGTAGGGGAAAGAAATAAGATTTCGATTTTTCTTATTCGGATTTTCGTTTGTTCTCTCTTAGTTACGGGTCACCTACGATAATTTTTACGTTGAAAACTTGAAATGTGTTGAATTTAATTTGATTAGGTATTATAGTACACGAGGGATCGATCTTCATTGTTTAAATTAGGTCCAACCTTTGCAGGTTTTTTTGTTTTTATGACGTGATCTAAATTATAATACATTGTTTCGCAAGAAGATACTTGTTAATTAAGATGAACCCAACTTATATAATTGAAGTTTTATTTCTTTGATAAGGGATATTTATTGGATTTGTGGTTTTTGGGAATGTTATTGCGATTTCAAATAAATAATGTTGAATTAGATCAAGGTTGGGTGTATGGATTTATTGAAATGGGTCAGTTATAGCGGCGGTATTGCTTGTATTTATTATTTATGTTTTGTACAGTACAGGCTTGAAATTATGGTTGGAGTTTTATTATATAGGGGTGTTTATTTATGTTTTGTACGGGTTTAAAATTATGTTTAAAATTAAATTATTTTTTACGAGGAATTATGATGATTTAAAATCTTATATTTGAAATTTGATTTATTTAATTTATCAGAAACACCCTGTATAAAATTATTTGCCCAGCCATATTTTTCAATTTTAGGAAAATGTATTCTATTGTTATTTTAGAAACTTCAAAAACTGAAATTTCCAAAAAAATTTCCTTCACAAACATAAAAGTAGAAACCAAAATTCTACCGCTACATTTATCCCCAGTTCTTATTATTATATATACATTTTTTTTTTGTTACAAATTGAAATGTTTCGGAAATGACATAACATCATTTTCATTTTCCAAACGGAAACTCTGCGGTTTTATTTTTGGGGAAAAGAAACGCCGCTCTAAAATTTCAATCATAACAGGTATTATCTATTGTTAGAATATACAAAAAAAATTATTATTTCCCCTTGCTGCATCCTTCATTATTTCCGATTATTTTCGTAAAATCTTTTTTCGGTAAATACTGGTCGATCTAGAAAAGGGAATTTTACTAAATCATTATACACGGGCTAATATATCCGGAAACTACCGGTTATCCGTATTAATTTTTAATCCAATGATGTTATATATTCTGAGCCAATTAATTCTTGAGCCGGTTTAATGACTGACTATAAGTAGCCCTTATAACGCCTCTTTATCTTTCGAATTAAGATTTTGGCACGTACTTTTAGGTATATAGTCTATGTCCCACGAAAACTCGACGTCTCTGACGCGGAGAGTTCAATCATTTTCCTATTATATCTTTTAATAGGTTTGCATTTTAGCGAATATTAAAATCGTTATTTATAGATCATTAGTTAAATTATATTATAAATATCTTGTTAGTGAAAATATATTCATGGGAGTATGAAAGTGCATGCGGATTAATTTTCGAATTAACGTTTAGTGAAATAGGCAATAGGGATGCTGTACTTGGTTGGTTTTCGATGCCATTTGAGTTTATACAGGGTTCATAAAAACCTGGAAGTTTTTGGATGTCTCATGAGTTTATACAGGGTTCATACAAATCTGGAAAACAGGGAAAAAGCCCCCCCCCCCACAAAAAAGGGGAATTTACCCCACGATTGGGGTAAATATATTTTTTCCCAACTCTTTTCCCCAAAATGAAACTAAGAATTGTAGGCCCTTTTTCCCATAAGTACGAAAACATCTGGATGTCATTGTCTTGTTTGCTGTATCTAGTTCTTCTATATCACTTCACTCTCTCTTTAATCTAAGGGTTGAGGTCACGGGGTCAGTATCCATTCCAAGATACTGTAGGTGAGCGCTAGCGGTCGGTTATTTTTAGGAGGTTTTTGGCGTCAGTTTTTTTCTTTGAAGAAAATTGTGTCTTGATCCTGGAGCTATCTGTCTCTTAGGCTACAAACTGAGCTCCTTGGAAAATGGCTTCACGTATTCGCAATCAATATTGCAGACGTTCCCAGAAAAAAAGTCTATAGCTTTCTATAGCAACTTTTTAGCCACATCGTATATATACGATGAGGCTATTAGTTTGTCCCGCGAGCCTGTGGTGGTGATGGTGGTCGTCGTGGTAGTAGTTTTTCGCGATTCGGAATGTGGTCAGAGTTACCCAAAGAAATGGTTATGTCAGAGCTAACCGAAGAAATGGTTATTTTATGCCTTTGGCAGTATAAAATTTTTCGTTCGTCATTGAAGGGAGGGAGAGTGAACGTGAGAGAATTGTGGTGAGGTGATATTTCTCGTTCGTGTATTTTAAAAGGATGGGGATTATAATAGCATGTTTAAGCATTGCATTTAATTGTACAGGTAAGGTTAAGCTTTGTAAATTGTGGTTTACGTTTCCTCGATATATTTAAAGCTAGAGAGAGGGAGGATTTTAGTATTGCCTTAATTTAAATGTAAGGTTTAATACTCCCTTTAAAATTCCGGTCACCCGTCGACAATAAGGGTTTCACGCAATAAATCATCCCGCTCCCCGATTTTAAAATTCAAAGAAATCGAGGGGAATTTTTAAGAAGCAAAAGCAAGTAAATACCGACGTTATATATAGAATGGTGTTTATTATTAGAATTTACGTGTATTTCTCCTCAAATCGAGAAGAATTTTAAAAGAAAGTCCGAGCGGGCGAGAGTTCTAGAAGCGCGCTTTGGAAATGTTTTAGTTTCTTCTTAGCTACAAGGTATCGATGGGACTAATAGTTTTACCTGAGTAGTATTGGTAGTAGTAGTGGTAGTAGTAGTAGTATTAGTAATTTAGTAACGGGCGTTGGTGATATTTGATTCTCTTTGCCAAGCAGTCATTGAAAAATTATTCCCTCTGACCGGTATATTAGGGGATATTTCACTAGAAGTATATTTATTGTAGTAGGGATAGCGAGAGTACGTAAACGATGTGGCTTAATTATGGGCAGACCATCTTGTTTTGAAACATTGGGGCTGTTTTCGAGATATGTTAAGGAGAGTTGTGGCGGGTTTAGGTGTTCTTCTCTTTCCCAGGAGTTTAGAAGAAAGAACAGTGCAGGGTTTTAGGAACGTAAAAAATTGTCTGTACTTAAAAGTAACCTATTGCTTAGAGTCATTTCACTGTCTGCATGCCATAGATAAGAGGCCTTAACTTCTTTAGTCTTAATGGAAAGAACCTCTCTGTAATTTTTCTTTCTGTTATTAGAAAGAGCCTATAAGATAATTAATATTTCAAATTAAAACTATTCAATTATCTACAATATTGCGGCCATGTTTGCTACCTCTTTGGTTCTATGGGTAAATAGCATGGATGACGTCACACTAAGGCTTCTGAGATAGTTAGCTCTATTCCGTTTTTAATTGGGCCTGTTGCAGTCAAAATATGTCAATCGCAATCAACCAGTCATATCTGGTGATGGGTTTATCCCTTTAATACCTATTGAAATAGTTATGTATCTCGACATAACGTTGTCACGTTGTTTCGATAACCAATGCCAAAAACTTGGTAATCTATTGAAAAAAATTGACAAGATCCGACAGCCGTTTCCTTTCTCATTGTAAAATTAGAAAAATAGAAAAAAACCCAAACCTTAGATAAATAAATGTAAACGGCGAATCCATAACGTATCAATAATGATAAGAAATAATTCTTACCTATTTATGCCTGTATTTTTTTTATAATTCTCCAACCGAAATCGAATTAAATTAATTAAACTTTCTAGTTTATTATCCCTTTAACAATTATACCCGAGTCATAATCATTAATTAATGACCTTGAACTCAGGCAGTGTACTAGAGGCGACACTAGTTTAATCAATGTTAATATATTCCCAATCTGTATCTCTCAACTCTATCTGAATCTGAAGTCATAGATTATTCAAAATTATTTTCTGGGTACATTGTTCCCAGATAGTACCATTGAGATAGCACTCATCTTTTTACTTGGGTATTTGAAGGTTCAATTTAAAACTGCACCGAGAGCAAATATGGTACGCTTACGTTTCGAATAGGTTTAAATAAAGCTAGATTCCCATTAAAACTTTAGTAAGGATTTACTCTGTGTTGCGAATTTATCACGTGTTTTGGGTGTTGAGATAGGCTTTTAGGGTCGAGGCCCGATTTCACCATAGGTGGTCTCTTCTACCATCTACACAATCTTATTTAGTATTCAATTTTATTTTAACCCCCTAAAGCCATATTTTAGGCGGGTAAACTTCTTAAAAAGAAGAGTGTTGTAAGCCCCCTGTAAAGCGAAGAGGCCATTTTTTCGTTAGGCTTAATCGTAATCTTCTACCAAATGGATTGATTGGTCAGACATAACAATCTCTACTGGTTTTTTCGATTTTCAAACCCCTATGAGGACAACTGTTGATATTATATCTAGTTTTGGTTAAAGGACATTCCAATTATTGTTCTAAATTTGTCATATAAATTTTATCTGCAGGGGTTGTCATGTTTTACGTTGCGTTTAATCTTTGCGAAGTCATGATTTACGTAGCCTTTAATCTTTGCGCAATTTTTTTAATTTATCTTTTTCAATTATAATGATATTTAAATAAATTCATTGTGAAGGTTAAATTGAGCATTTCAAGGGTTATTTTAATGAATTTTATGGTTATTTAATTTTCAGCCTGGCGTATTTACAGGAAAATATGAATTTTAAATTTTTTTTTAATAAATTATAGTTGAAAATATATATTTATTAAAAAAGAAAACACGCTTTTCGTAAACATATTTATATATAAAATGTAATATAAGATAAAATTCACTTTAAAAGTTAAAACTTGCTATAAAATTTAATGAGGCTCTAAATACCAAACGGTATATTTTATAGGTAGTCAAAAAAAAGTAGATTAATTATGAACTGAATATTGTATACATTTTGATTCCAAATTGTTCTGAACAACGTATAGTGTGATGAAACTGAAAAACCCTTTTGTTTATCGTGGTCAACTTTTGTTCACCCGGCCCTGATCTACCCTCCCCTTGAATGCCCCACACTCTAGGCCTAGAACAATTCTTATAATATTAAGTCAAACATTAACCACGAACCTATTGATAAAAGAATTCGTAACTTTTATTTATTTTTTATTTTTCATTTTAAAACTTTATTATTGTTATCATCATTATTTTTTTCGTTTTCATAATTTTTGCTTTTTTCACTTCTATAACAAAGAAAGGCGCGAGTTTTTAATATTTTTTATTTTTCAAAGAAATTAAATTTTCCCGTTTTTCTTTGAAATTCCTTTTAAAAGAATCGAGTTTACAAAGTTTACATCGAAAAAAAAAATAATAATAAAAGAAATATACAGCGAGTTTGTTTTTATTCCAAGAAAACGGAAAGTTTCTTTCGGTTTATTTCATAAATATCTCTATGACTTCTTCCGTCTGACCAGCGCGTGGTCCAAATATCGTTATTTTATGCGCCCGAACATCTGTTTGTTGTTGTCGACTCGAGCAGTTGGTCAGAATGGTTGTATATATATATAGGCCTATATCTAGGACTTCATACTCATAGTATTATTTTTTGGAAACATCTGCTTGGTTTCCATATCCTTAAAGAGAAGCTGAAACTAAATTAAATTTACTTATCACTCCTGACAGACATACTCCTTGCCCATACCCCATACATCCATTTTGTAATTCAAAATTTAACAACATATTTGACTCTATAGGATGCAACGATGCATCGGCCAAGAATCGGCTTCGGCCACTTGGCCGAATAATCGAATCGGCCGATTTTTTTCGGCCGACTCTTTTTGGTTAGATCTAATCTTTTGAGCTAGTATAAAGGAACTAACAAGTTTGCCATTTAACAAATTACGTAATTTAACCAAATTCTCCGTCAGCCCCCCCTTTCAAAAACGTTACCAGTACCAGTTGCTCTCTAAGAGCGTGGCGCACATGCGCAATCGGCGCAACCGAGAGAAAAAAATCAGAGAAGTTTGTTTACGTTATTACAAAGCTACGGTAACAACGCTGAATGCTGATCTCTCTAGTCTAGTGTGAGCCTCTAACCGTATTTTCGGGTTTACCCTTTTTGAATTTCCTTCTCAACGGATCACGTGACGTCTTACTCCTAGGCTGTGCGCCGAGGTAGGTGCGCGGGAGAGCCATGGTGGCCGGCCGTTATGGTTCGCCTTCCCCTTCTATCTTTGACTCTCCTTTCGATTTGTGCGCACTGCTACTTCCCACCAAAGAGAATATACCAAGAGGAGTGGTAACTTTGTAAATAGGGACCGGGACTGATTTTGAGAAACAAGTTCCGGTTGTTCACGTGACCGTGTCGTCTACTTAAAAATTACCTTTTGTACGTCACCACCAAAAATAAGCAGCCGACATAATTTAACCAATAAAAGGCGTCGCGGCTTAGCCACTAAACAAAAACCGGATCTAGTTACTCCAAAACCGTGGCCGGGCTTTTCAAAAGCCCTGTGGAAGGATAGACTTTTTGCTCCTCTTGGTATATTCTCTTTGTTGAATTTGTTCCCACCCGTTCCACAAACAATGTCGCTCTATCACAGTCTGGATTTTATTATTGTCAGCTATCCCTCTAATGTGTTTGGTGTCATTGTCTCTAGCGTGTATTCCTGCAGTCCCTTGTTTACTTAAAGTAATAATACTTGAAGTCTTGAATGCTACTTCTTGTTTTTAAAGGATGAGAAAGGAAAGGGGTTTTTTTAGGAAATGAAACTTAAATCTCACGCTTAAAATTATTTTTTCCTATCCGGAATGCAAAGAAAGAACTAATCAAAAACAAGTTGTAGCAAAAAGAATGGACAAAATGTGTGTTGAACTAAATGAAGTAGTATCTCGGAAACAAAACCAGATAGATTATTGTCCTTAGAATTTTTTGACAAGTAGCACTCCTATTCTAATGCCTAAAACGTATAACCTTGAGGCTTCGGCCGATTAATCGGCCGAAGCCGATTTTTTAGAGACCGATGCATCGAATCGGCCGATTCCCAAAAATTACGAATCGTTGCATCCATTCTATACAAAGTTTTTGGGCTAGGTGTATTGATACCATTTAGACCAGGAGACCAGGCTCTTTAAGGGTTCATACAAACCTGGAAAACTCAAGTTACCTATATTTGTCCATATACTCCTTGCCCATACGCCATCCATTTTGTAATTCAAAATTTAACAACATCTTTGACTCTATACAAAGTTTTCGGGCTATGAGGATTAATACCATTTACACCAGGAGCCCAGGCTCCTTAAGGGTTCATAAAAACCTGGAAAACTCAAGTTTCAACCACCTGCATCGTTGATACACCGATAAAAATCGCTTTTTCCACTTTTTAAAAAAAACTTCAATGAAATCGTAGGACTACGCCTGAGTGACTTTTACAACTTCACCCGCGTCTCTGTTGTCAATATAAGAATATAATAACCAACCTTATGCTTGGTTGTACTGCACCCCCCTATCCCTTTCCCTACATAACAAGGTAGATAATTTTCTGCTGACGAGGCTCGACTCCAGTTAGCTTTATTTCTGTATATCGCGTAATGATTTCTTATATTCTTTTTGGGAGTGGCCCCAGGTAATCTCTTATTATTATTTTTTCCTGTTTTTTTAATAATAATAAGATCTGATTTTGAGAAGCAACCGCTCGCTGTAGCTACCTTTTTATAGGTTACCAAGGTTTTTAAGGCACGCTTGCTTGTCTGTATTATCACGCCGTAGAACAATGCAATCTTTATTGTTTTAAAAGGGGGATTGTTAACACGGAAGTTATATTATACTGTTATTGACGATTTCAAGCAATTTGCTTCAAGTGTTTTTGTAATGGGTTGGCCGGGGTTGGCTACGGTAATGGCAGCGTGTAGTATATCTACATAGAAACGTATGCGGTTAAATTGAACCTACTGCCACTAATGGGTATTGAAATTTAGAGTCACGTGATATTTTGAACCTATTTTATTCATAGATAAAAATTTATAAATCACAAACCAAAAAAAATATTTCAATATTTTGATAAAAGATACGCATATTTAAATTTATTCTTTATTTCCTGGTTTATGGGAAATAATTAAATTGAATAACAGTTGAAATAGTGTTTATTTAACGGTCTTACACCGTTAATAATTAAATTATTGACACCTTTTTATACCTAAAATAATTGGGAGTCAAATTGAAATATTTGGTAATTTTTTAGAAAAAAATTATTTAAAATTTTAAACTCCCAACAATAAACTTCGTTAGTTCATTAACCCCGCGCTTTGTTAACAATAACCTTAAATTACAGATTAACGGGAAGTTAATAGTTTTAGTTTTAACCTCGATTTCAAGTGAATATACACTACTAGCTAGCCACTCAACACCACACCTTAGGTTTGATCGAGTTTTTTTTGGTCAGCGGTAATTTTTATTTGGGTGGTGTTAAGTTTTGGGATAGGCCGAAGCCGTTATCTTTTGTTGTTACGTTTCATTAGTAAACAATATACACTTTGAGGGAATAAGTACTTCCTACTCATTAAGTATTTTGACCCCTGAGCTTTAATTTTATCACTTTACATTCCAAACCGTCACTACAATTTTTTTTGCCGCGTCAATAAACTAAATAATAAACAACAATAAACATTCGATATAAAAATATTTTGATCACTCCATTTAACAAATATAACGAGATGATTTTTCTATTTCTATATATATGTAGGTCTTTATGTAAATATTATATTTCGTTCTCGTTTACATCGCGTCGTCATGGCAACCGATTTAAAATTGGGGCCAATGTCTAGCATGCACGAGAGTTATTTGTAATGGTTTTCATATTTCGTCCAGACAGCATATGTTCATAAAGATATGTTTTATAAGTTTGTCACTGGTTAATGAGAGCTTGTGATGCCTGGTTAGGCGCTGTCAAAGGCTTAGTACAGACTAAATAGGAAGATGGTAGTCCTGCAAAATTAAAGGAATAGCGACGTGATTTAAAAATTATCTCAAATCTAAAGAAAACCTTACTTTTTTGAGAGTTTAAACTCTTATGATTCCAAAAATATGCTTGAATAATATTTAATTATGAGGGAAAACACAGAAAAAAAACTTTGAAAACTTGAAATTTGGGGGACAAAGGCAAATTTGCGGAGAAGATTTGTGGCGGGTTTTTCACCTTGCTACGTCATTCACGGCATCTCGCGGAAAAGCCAAGCGCGAGACTCCCGAGTTTACTAATGCGGCGCGCGCGCGAATCTGAATAAATTAGGCTTAACACTTAGGCTGAGACACTTATAGGCGTCACGTGCCAAGCGCGCGCGCCCGAGACTCCCGAGTCTACTAATGCTGCGCGCGCGCGAGCAAAGAAAATATAGAACTATCGTCTGCGCGCGAATCTGAATAAATTAGGCTTAACGCTGCGCGGCGACACTAACAGGCGCGTCACGTGAGCGACATCTAGAATGAAAATTTCTCCTTACTACGTCATCAAACGAAAGAAAATCTCAACTAGGCCTTTTCCAAACACAAAACTTTGATTGCAATTTAATAAATTTCTACGAAACCAAATACAAAAGTAAACATATCATAATAAACTAGATTTTTCAAGGATTTTTTTCGCATTTTAAGTTTGTGGGTGACGAAAATTATGTCACTAACACTTTAACCATCGAGTGTAACCAATCAATTCTCGCTTGTCGTTCTAATTGAACTAGCTCGAGCTGTAAGTCTCTCAGTAGCATTACGATCTTGTATAGGTATTGTCATACTTATGGAACATATCACTTATAAACTTATGCAGACAGGTAAATAGTTTTCTCCTTCAACCGTCTGTGTATTTTACCGTTTTATCCCGGACTTGTCGACTCTAGAGAGAGAAAGAGATCTCATTGGCCCATATAAAAAACCCAACCGACAATTTTTTCACCACGAAATCGTATTGGTGTCACAGGCAGGGTTCACGTCAATCGATTAACTGCCGCAGTTTCATTTAATCTCGAAAAATAGCCATTATAATCATACCTTGATTAATACTGCCAAAAAATAAAAAGCGCCCAAAAAAGAAATTATTTTTTTTCTTTCTATTTTAGGTGATAAGGATCTAGCACGAAATGCTTGTTTTACATAATTTATATCTCTATTATTAGCATATTTTAAAATTGACCTAGCGCTAGATCATTTTCGTGAATCAAGAAAAGTTAGGAATTTTTTGCTTTTTCTTTGGGATGATTTTATTGCAATTACGTTGCAAGTTCTTAAATAAATAAAATTTGGGATTTTTTGTTTTTAGAAATTGTGTAGGCATGTTTTGGGCACCATTTTATACGATTTACTAATGGGCATCTTTTGAAAACAAATTTGGAATTTTATAGAAATTTAAATTCATTAAGTTGCAAAGTTTAACCTTGGTTTTTCTTAAAACTCTTTCTGCGTTATTTGATGAACACGACGTAGAAGTGTAATTGGACTTTATTAAAAACACGAAATTTTTATCAAAATATTTTTCAGAATTAATAGCTTAAAGGCCGACTTCCACCGAAAAGGGTTCTTACGAACTGAAGACCGTGCATCGATTCTTAACAATAGAGCAACCGTGCCAATTTTCGAGTCCCCACTGGGGCAAAATTTGGAGGGGTTCTTACGAACTGAAAACCTTGCTATGCGGGTTCTTACGAACTGAAGATAAACAATAGAAAGTCTCTTAAATATTTCATTCCCGATTTTTACGACCCTCTGAAGGAAAATATCTATTGTATATCTTCAGTTCGTAAGAACCCCCGTATCAAGGTTTTCAGTTCGTAAGAACCCCTCAAAATTTTGTCCAGCGGGGATTCGAAAATCGGCACGGTCGCTCCATTGTTACTCTCGATGCACGGTTTTCAGTTCGTAAGAACCCTTTTCGATGGAAGTCGGCCTTTAAGGAGCTATTTTTGATTGGATATTTTTTTTTTTCAAATAGAAACTTGGAATATTCGCGTAAACAAACCCTTAAATACGATGAGTTTGCAATCAGGTTGCAATTTGCTATCAAAATTATATCTTTTATATTTTATTTTATTTTTATCCAATGGAATGTTTTTCCCTCCCATTTTCACCTAAGCGTACATAAGTTCATAAGATATATTCCTTCCATAAGTATGACACTATCTATACAAGTTCGTAATGCTACTGAGAGACTTAGAGCTCGAGCTAGTTCGAACTTCGAGAACGACAAGCGAGAATTGATTGTCTACAACTCTACACTCGGTGGTTAATTTTGAAGGACCATTCCATCTAGCTCCTATAGACCAATACGAATATTACATGCAGGGAAACAAACTTCCAGGGGCAAGCCTCTATTGTGGATAATTTCAATCATGTCAGGAGACACCGCTAGAGGCATGACCGAGTTGGCTAGCCTCTCCGATGCAGTGAGTTTGGGCTGCCTCTAGTGTTGTCTTGTGGCGACAGGGAAATTATCCAGTATGTAGGCGTGCCCCTGGAAGTTTGTTTCTCTGTAGGTAATATTCGTATTGGTCTATTTAGTCTGCATTACTAAGCCTTTGACAGCGCCTTATGCACCAGGCGTCTTCGCTTTACCTCGAATCTATGACCTACCTCACTCACATCATGACAAGCTCCAGTTTCTAAGTTACCAATGACAAAACTTATGGAATATATCTTATGAGCTTATATCACGACTATGGTAGTAGCTACCTGAACTTACTTAAATGGCGTTAGTAGGCGGACGAGTTTTCTTTCTTTTTTTTTGAGTTGTTTTTTTATATACCCCGGCCCGGCGTGACTTTTCTTTTTTGGCAGCTCGCGTACACCGGATAATAATAATATTGGAAGAAGCCATTGCCATGGGCCCGCAATGTGGGTGATTTTTGCTTTTGACCCCTTTCTATTCCGCTTTCAATTTAACTTGTACATTTCCATATTGGGCTAACTATTCTGGCGACAGGTTAACTACGAGATACTTTCTGGAGGGTTTTTTTTTTTTTTTGTTCCCTGGTTCATTTCTTTTGGGGCCCGCTATTAACTTTTTTTTTTTTTGTTATTCTTGTTTGGGGGTGAAATTTTGAAGGGCACTTTTTTTTATTCTCTTGAAGTTTTGAATGGGGGTCGATCAAGGATTAAGGTTCTTTTCTTCGTGTTTTGGTTTTACCGATTTGTAGGGGGAAAATACATTGAACCACGTGTGTTACTAATAATGGAAAGTTTCGTTTTGAAGAAGCTTTGCGGTTCTTAGAATTTAAGGGATTTGAAAGGTGTTGACTCAGGGAAAGTTGTTGGGTCCCTTGAAAGTACTGAGAATGAGTTGAAAGGCTTAGATTTAACTGGAGATACGCGTTTGAAGGGTTGATTTTTGACTAGATAGTGGACGTTAGGCTTAGTATTTGACCTTGCAGTGGTTGGAGGTGTACGTCAGGCTTAGTATTTGACCTTGCAGTGGTTGGAGGCGAGGTTTTGGAGGCTTGAGTTAAAGACCCATGATATTTTGCTGCTAAGTCCTTTGCAGCTTTGCTAGAGTTGCACTGTTGAGTGATCTTCAGGCTTTGGTTGCTCTGAGGAGTTGTCTTAAGGTTTGGGTTGTTCTGGGTAGTGGTCCCAAGGTCCAATCTTCTCAATATCTTCGAAAAATTAACCGTTTAATCTCTATTAAAATTAACTACCACAAATTCTGAAACCCCAATCGTGTGAACTTTCACCACCACCATCAAGTTCTTGCTCCAAATCAGCGCGTAAAGATCTTAATTGTTAATTGGAAACTGGGTTTTCTCAAATAATTAAGTCCAGATCTAACCTAACTAAACCTTCTCGGTACCGAGTCCTTACCTTCGTAAAGTTTTCGCAGAAATTTATTGTTGATAAGATCATTTTACAACCTTAGAAAGTACACGAGAAACTTGTTTTTATGTGGAAATTTTGCCATTTTTATATTAGATACCATAACAATACCTAGAAGGCAATCAGATAGTGAAATAAAAATTATAAAAACACAATATATACTGTCAACTCGCGTTTTAAAAAAATTAATTAATTACACTTTTTCTGGGTCATATATTACATTCGTTGCATTATACAGGGTGTTTCTGATAGGGGAATGTTCTTTAGGAAATCGATTTTGAGTTGAAAATGTAACTTCTATCTCCATTTTGTTTGCAATAAGGGACACTGTTTTCCAGTTAAGATTGCATCCAGAGTATTTTACGGATGACCCCTTAAATTTTATTAAACTGAAAGCCAATGATTTCTAATTTAATTAGGGGGTCATCCCTAAAAAACTCTTGAAAATCATAACTCAAAAACAGTGTCTCTTATGGCAAACAAAATGGAGATAGAATAACAGAACATTTTCGACTCAAAATCGATTTCCCAAATAACATCTCGCTTAATTTATGGCATGTAGACTTATCATAAACACCCTGTATTGTTTTGACCAGAAAGATTGATTATAATTGCATGATTTATCCTTGTGTGCATTTAAAGTCAACTTTAAGTAACTAAAACATTTAATTTCGAATCGTGTTTTCCTGGTATTATATTAGAAGAAAATCTCTTTAACCCCTTGCTTGATCAGCTCCACCGTCGTCAATTCAAACTTTTGTTATGATTTCTATTTTTATTTGATTTCAAATTCAAAAGTCAACCTTGAACGAAGGTCATTTCACTTTTGTCTCAAAGATTTTAATCCTTTTTTTTCTAAACCTCAAGTTTTCCTTCAATTGGTTGTTAAGTTAAAAATGCAAAAGAAAAATGTGATGTGATGGGATCCCTTAAACTGGTTTTATAATTCGACAACGACTTTGTACATTTACATTTTTTTACCTTAAGCCATCTTAAATAGAAAGTGATTAATCTGAAGTAGGTAGGAATTATGGCGACTAGACCCCTTTTTTGTGGACTCTGGTGTGCAAAATAATAAACTGGTCGCAGGACTGGTCCCACCTTAGTTTTCCTATAGATTTGCACTTAATATTCTGGTCCCAAGGACCAGTAAATTAATAAACTGATTTTGGACCAGATAATCGATACAAAATGGTGACCTTACCGCATTTTCTTTTCTGGAGAAATTTAAAAGAATTCAAGGAGAACAACATGGAAATTATATTGTAATTTAATAACTTCCGTTTAATCTAGTTAAACTCGTAATCGGCTTGTAACCTAAAGAGCTATTTTTCGTCTTTTTGCAATATTTGGGCGTATGTTGTATCGCGAAGTTTTTTGAATATTTTCGAGGTTATTTATATGTTTTGATCTTCAGACTTCAAGGAGAAGGCTCGGGGATACCGTTTTCCATTTTTTTATGGAACTTTGGGTGGTTGACGTTTATGATATCTTCTAGCTGGGGTTCGCTGTTTACCTTAGTCTTTCAGAAACTGAAGAAAGGGCCCTACTTAGGGGACATTAACGATTGATTTTAATGAATGAACATGCAATTTTCTTGTTGATCATTGATAATAATCTCTCTTAGTCTCTTGTTCTTAACGCACAAGCTGTTAAATAATTAATATCATTTTTTTCAAGGTGGTTTTTGTTATTAATTATTTCTCAATTGATTAATTGCATTTTGATTAGGTTTTGACGTATTTGGTTTTTGCGACCTTTTAATTGTCACGTTTGTTGATTGAAGTAAACCATTTTGGGCAGTTAATCCGGTTATAAATGAAATATATCAACAATAACTATTAATTAACAAATGATTAAATCAACTTTGAAGTTCAAATTACAATTAACGAAAAGGAAATCACAATTCACCAAATAAACGATGAAATTGACCTGCTCAGAGGCCCTTGAAAATTTTTGTTTATATTACAATGAAAGCCTCAATCGTTACATCCCATCCCACCACCATCTAAAATTGTAAAACCGTAAAATTTCTGGGAAGAAGCCAATTTTAAAGAATATTTCGAATCATTGCCTAAATGGGTGTTTGAAACAAAACCCCATAAGCTCAGCTGTAATGATCTGTTTTCGTCATAAGCTAAAATGTGGGCGCACTGTTTCTTAAATTGGTATGAAACCGGGCGAAGGTGCAGCCAGCGCGAGACATAAGTTGAAAGAACCCTGTATATACAAACCCCCACGTGAGCTCGTGCTAAATTTACGCGGGAAATCTGGGAACAACGTCACCAATTGCGGCGCGCGCGAGCGCGAGCTAGAAGTTGTTTATGATCCCACGTGTATAAATAAACAAAAAACAAAACGGTGTTGAAACCACTACCAAGTACCAAGCTGGCACTGAAATTATATCTAATTTCAAGGCGAGGTATTTCTTGCCTTTTTCCGTAGGTGTTTATTATCTTTCACGCTAAAGAATTTTGAAATCTCACCATTCCTTTAGGCAAGGGCTTTAAAACCGCGTCGTCAAAATGCTGACACATTTTAAAACATAACACAAGTGCTAAGGTTTACGCAAAATCATAGTTTGAAACATTTTTTTCTTTGCGGTTTTTTTTATTTTCTTCTTTTCCGGAATACCTTGAATAATTTTCTATGCACTTATTCTTTGGAAAATTCCCTTGTTGCTTTGGTATAGACTTAAGTTGTCGCCTTGGCTCTAATTCTATAATATATTCCATTACGCGTAGGTTTCTAAGGGTCTCACATTTTGATAAATTGGAAATTTGTAATTCACCGTGTGTACATGTCTTTGGGGAAGACCTTCCTGGTTTTTTACTTCAAACGTTAAATGTTTTTATTTTCTTTTATAATTAGTTTCCAATTTTAGCCTTAAGTTTGAAACGTTTGGTAGTAGTAGGTTTGATTCATTTTATAGAAAAAGGTAACAATTCTACCATATATTGCCAATAAAAATTCAAAAGTGAAATTTATTTTCAAACCTTAACGCTAATGATATATTTATTGTCATATGATCTAAGTGGAAAAAGGCGCGTACTTTTGTGACATTTTCAGTACATATAAATATATGGACCGGTATCTTAATATTATTATACCTAATACCTTATTCTTTTTAACCTAGTTTAAATCAAGTTTAATCCATTACGTAATCATTACATAATCGATCGACAAAAGCGAGTTTGAAACAAATTTCAAAGTCAAAATAAGTTAAAACTTTGGCGAATTTATCCTTTGTCGATATAAGGCCTAGACCTCTTTTTATAAGCAAAACTGATCATTACCATGCATGCACAATGTCTTTAGGCTCGCCCCCTTCTCCCTTTCCCGCTTTATTTTCCCGCCAAAATAAAGGCGGGTACCGATTTCTGGTGGCACCCTCATCTATTATTGCTTACTTTCATCATACGAAAGGTCAATGTAACTTTGGTCCATTTTAAATCGGCTTGAGCGATTGAACTTATTATTGTTATTTTAATATTATAAAAACCGGTTCAAGCTAGCTTGCTTTTACTTAGGTTATTTGTTTGTCATTAACTCTTTTGTTCACCGACATTTTACCTTATAGGTGAATATAGGTGTCATGATTGGACCTTTTTCTTATATTAAAATATTTAAAATGTTACAAGGGAATGTGAAATGAATTTTAAAATTACATAAAAATAATCGCGGTGTATACGATTTTAAATTGTAACACCCAAAATTGGAAGTAATTTGCTTAAAAACCCCAAAAGGGAATTGCCCCCACGATTCTCAACCTGTCAGTTGGAATTCTAAAGCCCAAGTATTGGATTGACAGTTTTGAATTGTAAATCCCAGAATTGAAGATTGTTTGTAAGATTAAAACCCCAAAAGGGTATTGCCCCACGACACGATTGCCACCACGAACCCTTTTTTCTTTGGCCGACCCCCAAAAGATTTAGAGACCTTTGACCTCTGAACCAGGAAAATACAGTATCTGAAAAATTCTACTTCATGTAAATAAAACTTCAGAATTTTTCCTCAAATGAATGTAACACCGCCAACTTGAAGTTCGTAATAATCCCGTATACACTTGACTTAATTCATCTCACCTTTAAATTATATAAGCTTAATTAGAATAATTATTAGGTTTAGCATAATTAAGCTAGGGTGTTTTGATTAAATCGAATGATGTAGCTAGTCAGTTTCTACGAAATAAGTTGTACGAGATGAGTCACGCGGTTGGAGTTTCGTCATATTAACAGTTTGAGCAGCTCTGAACCCCACATCAGCCCACACTAAAGGCCTATTCAGACGGTAAAACCTTTGACTCAACTAGATAGATAGGTCAAAAAGTTAAGTCAGCTAAAATTGGTCTGTTATCAATATTTAATTTGGTCGTTCAACTTCTCCAACTTCTGTTAATCTCACGACCCAACTCAAGTTGACTCAAGTAAATGAGTCAAAACGTTGTATCGTCTGAAAGGGCCTTAACTCTACCCTTTTTTCATTCGACAACTCATTAATTCCGGACGGTATCTTGTAAAGTAGTAATGCGAAATTAAACCAGATACCTATACGTAATGATACTACGAAATTCCACGTATAAGAGTTTGGTTGCACTTCTTTTGGGGGTTGGGTTCCATAATATTATAGAAAGGTTTCGACTTTTATTAACGTGGAAAACCCTTTTTGAAATTTGAACCCGCACTTGTCAAGAATGACATTTTCGCTTTATTTTTACTTGTGAATGTGACGTAATATTTTTACCGAGTTTTTCGAAAAACAAGTGACGTATGTTGCTAGACCTTATATAAGAGCTTGTTTTCAAATACACCACGCTTGATATAAAAATGTTTGCAATCGTACACCTGTTTTATCATTAAAATAGTCTCGTCAGATTTGGTTCGGTGTGATGTGGCAATGTTGTTGATATCTGATGCTTTATAACGGATTTTTCAATAAAACTCTACAAAAATGTCTTTAATGTTTGAAGGGGTTTCTGATAAGTCTACATTCCAAAAATTAAGCTGGATGTTCTTTGGGAAATCGATTTTGAGTCAAAAATGTAACTTCTATCTCCATTTTGTTTGCCACAAGTTACACTGTTTTCCAGTTAGGATTGGATGCATTATTTTACGGATGAGCCCTTAAATTTATGAAGAAACTGATTTCAAGGCAATGATTTCTATTTTAATTAAGGGGTCATCCCTAAAACACCCATCAAATCATAACTCGAAAATAGTGTCCCTAAATTAGGGCAAAATCTATTTCCCAAAGAACATCCCTCTTAATTTAACATATTTTTGGGGGTGGTAATTTAGGCCTATTTATAGACAGACATGATGGAAAAAATTATTTTGTTTATTATGGTAGGGTAGTTGGAGCTACTTTAGCTTTTCAAAATTACAGACCGTAAGATCTGAATAAAATGTGGTACATATTTGATTTATATGTGGTATTTGTGTTACTGTTACGAAGGAAGACGTCCAGGCGTTAAGTCCCCCTCTTTGCCAGTAAAATAATGAAATTCCTTCCGTCAAGAAATTAAGCCGTCATCTTAAGTAAAACATATAAAAGGTCATTTCCTCTCAAAATCACTCGGCGCGAATTAAATCCTACCTAGATTCCACGGTGTTTAAGATTTTTCAGATAGAGAATTGGCAGTAAATATGGTAGATAGTATTAGTTCCTCTTGCGAAAATTACACTAAGTGCTATTGCGATGTAATTTAGATGGTTATGAACGCGTTAGAAGCTCCATGCAGTTTTCGTTACAGCTCGGTTGAGCGAAGCGCCAAAAACACCACGCCTTTAAACAAAACAGATTAATTTCGTTTAGAAGCTCATAAATTGATGTATATCAAAATCCCAAGTAGATTTAGACTGCCATGAAATCAGGGATAGATTTAATTTTAGAAGTAGGAATGGAGAACAGAGTAATCTGGACGCGCGTCAAAGTCCCGGACACACTGCCACGGGACGGGGGGGGGCGGGTATGAAAGAAGAGGCGGGTCATAGCGACAGAGGTTAAAAAAGAAATTACGTATTTTTCGCCGTCCCCGTCAGCAACGTCGTCAAAACGTAGTTTAAGTGAGCCAATAAGATAATTTAAAATTTTCGTAACGTGTTGTAGGGAGGGCTTCTATACTGGGCTATGAAGTAAATACTAACCGTTCTCCATTCCTACTTCTAAAATTAAATCTATCCCTGATGAGATCAATAAATAATCAAGGTTTAGACCAATAACCCGTAAGAGCTCTTAGAACGCAGCCATCTTAGATTTTTCTCACAAGCTCAATCTTTTGCCAAAATATTTTAAATTGGTATTTTATTTATTACTTCTAATTATTGGCTTTAGTTTTGTGTGTGTAAAAACTTAATGTTTGATGGTTAGAGGTGGTGCCGCGTAAGAGTACGTCTCTAGTTTTAAAGTTTATTTTTGGTGCGTGATGTGTCGTCGGAATGCTGTTGGAAACAGAGCGGTGAATTGCTCGGATATGTCAGTTCTAACCTCCATATGAATCCATTGCTTACTTCGCCAATCAAGCGTGACTAAGTAGGCTAGCCCATCGTCGACATTATTTTCACTGTTTTTTTTTTAATTTATATTATTTACCCTTTTTTCGTATCTCGCAACTACAAATTTTAATAAAATACCGATAGAGGATAAAAATACTGTTTCGAGCATTTTGACAGGTCCTAATTCGAGTGGCCGCGTATTTTTACGTGTTTATTACGACGACGTAATGTACCAAAGAGGAAGTTGTAGATTGGAAATGCAGTTCATTCATTCAGAGCGCTAGAAGATATCTAACATTATACTTTTGCTGTTACGATGTGAATAAAAAATATTATGGGATAGATAACACGATGTGCCCGGTCATACTACAGTTTTGCGCCGACTCTAGTCGTTAGAATTAGTGTTATTAAATTTATTATAAGGTGGTTCCGGCTTGTGTGGAAAATTCGCGGAATATCTGAAGTATGGGGAACTTTGTTTATAACATAATGCGTCAGTTCGACACCAAAAATTGGGAAGAAAGGGTTGGGATAAAGGCGCCCAGCCACAACGAGACAGTACAATAGTTTTCCAGCCCTAAAGAGGGCAAAACGAAAAATGGAATCTTATCAAGGTGGCGCAAAATTAGTTTGACATTTGTTAAAGAAACCTAAAAAATATTGAATGTTCATTTTTTTCAGTGATTTATAACTTTACCATAGTGTAATTTACCTGTCATGTTTGATTTGGACCATAACAATCCGTAGCATATAATGTCTATTCTTTGACGACACTTACTACTTTTCGAGCAAAACAATTAAGGTTCAAGCTAAGATATTTTTTTCTTAGGTAGAACTATTTTACTTTATAGTAACGAGAAACAAGATTCCGATCATTCCATTCCCCAAAATTATAATAAATAAAATAAAATAATAATTCAAATGCATATATATTTTTAGGTTGCAGGACATAATAACGCGCGTTTTTTTTTGCCTTACGGTAAAGTTAATGATAGCCATTATTTCTAAATTACTTCAGTCTTACGTATACCCTCCTCGTTTTTACTTAAGCTCGCTTATTTTAGTCCTTAGAGAACATCTTATACATCGTTTTCAGACTAGCCTAGGAGGATTGATACCGTTTACACCAGGAGGCCAGGGTACTTGGCAGATGTGCAGACTTACCAAGTATAGCCTGGACTCCTGCAGTGTAAATGGTATCAATTCTCCTAGGTCTGAAACTATGTATATGATATAAAAACACGAGACCAAAAATATACCTTAAGGCAAACCAGTAACCGCATTTCTTTTCTTCAATACCGACTCGAGTCGCCGTAATATAATTACAGTTCAGAAGACAAAAAAAAAAAAAAAAAATGAAAGATATTCTAAACTGCCCGTCTCTCAGCTTATTATCGAAAGTGAATTCTTGATCCCGGGCTCTCCATTGTCTTAACCTGTTTTAAAGGGACACTGAAGTGTATGAATTGAGTGATACTGTAGGTCGCAAAGGCCCAGTATATAGAAGTATATAGAGTTTTTTCCAACCCAAGTACATTAGCTTTCGTTACCGATCTTGACTCGAAAATGTAATTTATATGACATTTTACCATAATGCGAAGCAAATTAGCATTAAACAGTTTACTATATTTAATTGCGTCCGAATCAAAACAAGACTCAGTCATACACGTCACGCGTGGCGTGTTTCATATTCCCTTTAAATTATTATTTTAAAACGCGATATTTTGAAGGACTTTTGCCAGGTTTTTGAACGTTTCTTTTCTTTCTTCCTATACAGCCCAGGTGTGATTCCAAAAGCTATAATCTTTTTCATTTCAAGTTTGTGTTCGTTTGTAATAGATTGAAGTGGACACGCCATACTAGAATTAATATGAAAGAAGAGAAATAAAATCGAATATCGAGAAAGTTCTTGAATAAAATGTTATAGCGAAATCGTGATCTCTTAAATGATACTCAATAATATTAAAAGTTAAGTTATTAAAATACGACGACTTAAGACGTCGTAAGTGGACAACAAAGACCCTTAAAGATATGATTTCAAACAATACGGACCAAAAAATGCTGGACTGGAAAATTTTATTGTGTTGTCAGGGATAGATTTAATTTTAGAAGTAGGAATGGAGAACGGCGGTTAGTATTTACTTCAGTTCGACTCATAGACACCCAGTATAGAGCCCCTCCCTCCAACACGTAACGAAAAGTTTAAATTATCTTATTGGCTCACGTAAAGTACGTTTTGATGACGTTGCTGACGGAGACGGCGAAAAATACGTAATTCCTTTTTACCTCTGTCGCTATGACCCCCCGCTTCTTCATTTTATACCCCCTCCGTCCCGTGGAAGGGGGTCCGGGACTTTGACGTTCGGCCAGATTATTCTGTTCTCCATTCCTACTTCTAAAATTAAATCTATCCCTGGTGTTGTCGAAAGATTCCTTTTGTTATTATATTCTTTTCACGTTTAATATGACTACAGATATTTTAATTACTCGTTATCAAAATCACAATTTAAAGATAAGTCAGAGAGATTCAAATGAAAGTTATCACGGGGCCCAGACGGAGACTTAGACATTTCGCCGTGATTTTTTACTCTAATAGCTCCATCTTGAATCTTTTAGAAAAAGATGAAAATGAAAAGAACTGAACCGAGGGCAAAAAGAGGGGTGGAGGGGGATGAATTACTTCCCAATCCCAACCTGGGCGGGATATCCCAGGTGAGAAGGCTTGGGAAATTTTTTTTTTCTTTATTTCGATGAGAGAGAGGGATTTTTGAATGAGAGAAGCAAAAAAGAAGAAGAAAGCGCTAAAATAGGTAGTACTTAATAAGAGGCCCGGACTGTTGAACAATAGACCGAATCTCACTCAATGGCCCGCCTATAAAAAAGATTGCGGTTTAAGCTTGTTTGGCTGAAGTAACTCTCTGATATAAAACTGTAAAAAAATCAAAAAGCCACCATTGGATTCATTTGGATTGGGATGAGATTTTTAGGCCACCTGCGAAGTGACGTTGGTTGGGTCTTGATCGCACTAGATATTTATTTATACTGATTTTTATGCTTTCACGCTGTATGCAAATGCGAACTCGTCTTGTTATGACCACCTCCATTCCGTTATACAAATTTTATAGTGCATTTTTCCCCTGCTAGTGTTATTATCTCGTGATGTTTTTGAAGTCTTCATTCGGATGAAAGACGTTGCTATATTTATAAGTATATTTGAAATAACCTTTGCACGCTTTGCACCTGTCCCTTACACACCCTCGCCTAGCTTGCGGGTAATGTCAAGGTACAGCGTACAATTACTATTTGGCTTCCTCTTGCCATGGGTAAAAAGAGGGTTGGACATTGGGGGGGGGGGAATGAATACGCTTGAATCTGGGATTTTTATTATTACGAAGGATTGCATTTTTTTGCGATATTTCAAAAGTCGCGGCTTCAGCTAGAACTTGCAGGTATCATTTTTAAAGAAGCCCCAGGTTCCCCAGGTTGGATTAGACCGATTTTTACTATCTGATAAGAGATAAGTCAAAAGGTTTCGATTGATTTTTATAAACCTTTCCAATCGGATAAAATAATTTTGCCCGTATTAAATTTCAACGTGATACCCTAAAGATTAAAAATAAACACTTCTTTCAAAATAAGGTAGTACCATGACTTCTGTCCTTGAAGTCAATATGTACAATTGGGATTGTGTCAAAAGTTAAAGAGTTACTGAGTTAGTTTATTGCTTTGAAAACCTTCAAAAACTTGGAAAAGAATCTTTCCTTATACCTTAATTCACTGCCATCCTTTATTTACGATAAACCCGGGAAGGGTTCGACCCGGCTACTTGTTGCGTCAGACTATACAGGGTGTTTCTGAAAAGTCCATCACAAATTAAGGGGCGTGTTTATGGGACCAAACTGAGCGGAAAGTACCAAAGAACATGGGGTGTACAACATTTTGTTACGGAGATATGGCCTTCCAAACATTCGCCCCTAAAACAAGGAAATATCCAAAAATGAGGAGTAACACTTAAGACCGACTAACCAGCTTGTTTAAAATTACTAGACAATTTCAATAGCCTTTAATCGAACAATTGATTTCTACCTTTACTAATCAGAAGCGTATAAATGAGTAGAAGTATGCCTACGGTGGTAATGTAAAATTAATCCCAAGTGACATGATGTTTCAAGATCTTCCCAGCACCAAGTAAAATGGTTCTGATTGAAGGGACTTTTATTAGCACAGCGTAAACAACGTTATTTTCAGGAATTAGTCCAAATGTCCACGGGCGGCATTACAAAAACGAGGCAGTCTTTCGAATGATACTTGGACATGTTGGAAGATCCCTGGCTTGTTCCTGTTATCTCAAACCGTAAAAAGCTACGCAAATCTTCATCATCACGGACAACACTCTTGTACGTTAGGTATGACCTTGAGAAAACCTAAAAGGACATCTCGAATGTATTTGAAAAACCCATCTCCAATTAAGGGGCGTGTTGTTTGTTTCCAACAGAGTAAACTCGCCCAGAGAACAATTACAATGCAGAGCCACGTTTCGGCGTTAATGGCCCACAAAGGTGGTCCCAAACAAAAGAACAAACTTTAATTTGTTTCGTTCAGTAAGTATTTCATGTGTCATAGATAAAACGCCATGATTAATGCACAAAGAAAATGTTATTGACAAGTTTTCGGACCGCGATGCTGAAATGTGGTGGTGCACCATCGTGCATGAACCACATTCTGTTTATTAAACCTAAGGGTACGTCTTCGAGTAGTTCTGGTAAATCGTCCCGTAAGAACTACAAGTAAGCCACACCGTTTAACCTGGGCTCTAGGAAATATGGCCCAATTAAATTGTCACCCACAATACTACACCACACGTTTAATTTTACATTACCACCGTAGGCATACTTCTACTCATTTATACGCTTCTGATTAGTAAAGGTAGAAATCAATTGTTCGATTAAAGGCTATTGAAATTGTCTAGTAATTTTAAACAAGCTGGTTAGTCGGTCTTAAGTGTTACTCCTCATTTTTGGATATTTCCTTGTTTTAGGGGCGAATGTTTGGAAGGCCATATCTCCGTAACAAAATGTTGTACACCCCATGTTCTTTGGTACTTTCCGCTCAGTTTGGTCCCATAAACACGCCCCTTAATTTGTGATGGACTTTTCAGAAACACCCTGTATAATTTCTTAAGCCATAAAAATGTATAAGTTTCTGTAAAATTTTAAAATTTAACTAAAGGGTATAAGTAAAAAGACAGAACTTGGGGTAAAAAGGGGAAATACCTAATGGCTTCTAATTATACGTCTCCGTTTATAGGACCACTTTCCACAAAAAAATACACCTTTCTTATGTAGTACAGGGTGTTTTTGATCAGTCTGCATTCCATAAATTATGGGTTTTATGTTCTTTGAGTCAAAAATGAAACTTCTATCTTCAGAAACACCCTGTATACGTAGGGATTTGTACGCCAAAAGAATATATTAAAGTAGAAAACTGTTCAAAGGAATAGTTGCAATTGCATATAAATTAATAATCAAAATTATTATATATATATTTTATAAAACGCGTGTTTTAAAAACGTGACTTTTTATTATGGTTCCTAGACACGTGCTCGCTGTCCATCAGTATCGATAAAATGTTATAAGGAAGTATTTCCAAAAATATATTTTATCCTAGACCTTGCTTCTTAACTTGACAATACACTTTTTCTTTTATTTTTTTTTTAAATATAACTTTATGTAACCCTAAATTACATGTCATTTTCAACAGTCTCACGTGTTTGGGTCTCTAGGCTTATGGCTACTTTATAGGTCTTTAAGTGTATAATTGTTTTTTTGTTTTATTAACTTGTTTACTTTTGCCAAGCGGCTGTCCTTGATGCGAACGAGACATTGGCGGCGGAATTTAGATGTATATGGAATTATTATGAATTTTATTAAACGTGTACCTGCTTGTTACATATGGGATTTTGCCTTGAAGTACTAAGTGTTCAAACTTAACAAATGTTCTGTGACCCTCAACCCCTTAATTTATGGCATACTTATCAGAAACACCCTATTTATGTCAACACCATTCCTGATTTGTACGCATTTTTGGTGCAATATTTTAAAATTATCATTTTTAGGCCCAATACGTTTAATTTAATTTTAATTGAATTTAAACATAAGTTTATAAGATATGTTCCATAAGTGTGTCACTCGTTAATGAGAGTTTGTCATGAAGTGACGTAGGCGAAACGTCATAGATTCTCGTAAAGCGACGCCTGGTGAGGCGCTGTCAAAGGCTTAGTACAGACTAAAGAGGAGGATGGACTGCAAAACCGAGTGTAGTCAATTCTCACGTCGTTCTTGAACTAGCTCTCATTAAGCCACTAGCATTACGAAGTATAGGTAGTGACATACTTATGGAACATATCTTATAAACTTATGATTTAAATAACTCACTTTTAGTTAAATAATATAAATTGTCAACGTCGACATCCGGGAACATTTTAATCAATAAGAACTCAATCTATTTTTGGAGTTTGTCCAATATTCGACGAGAAAAACATATTTAATCGTTATTGATACGGAATTATCAGTTATCCCGACTAGAAAATCAGGCTTAACCCTTTGAGTACCTTTAAAAGTAAAAAACAAAACCACGAGCTGCAATCGTGTTCTCATTTAATATCCGGCCGAGTCATAACTCTCTTATAAAATATTATGACAAGCCAAACCCGTTGACAACACCTCCGGGGCACCGGGCTTGAATTAACAGTCAAAGTCATTTATCTCTATTGTTCTTTATCTATAGAACGTTACGACGTTTTTCAGTTAAGTTTAAGCATGAAATAGGTTTCGTTATAACCAATCCCACGCTTTTGCTTTTCTTTATCTTTAATCGATTAATAGGGTTTTGGAAGCTTATAATGAAGTTCTTTAGTTTGAAATTTATTCAAGGTGTTCTATGAAGGTTTGTTAATTTGACTCAAGTACATGAGTGCAATTGTTCTTTGGGAAATAATTATTTTGAGTCGAAAATGTAATAATTATTTTGAGTCGAAAATGTATGTAAGTTCTGTGATATTTTGAGTAGCCTAAGAGCCATATCGTAAACAAGTAGTATTTTAGAGTGTTTTACAGATACTCTCTTACTTAAATTTATAAAAATATGTCTTAGTGGTGGTACAAGACTAGAAAAAGTAAAAGATAAAAGAGAAAAATGGAATGACTGAAGTAGCAGATATTAAAATGTTTCAGTTTAAAGACATGATTATTTAAAAAATATATATTTATCTTGGTTTTTTTTTTAATTTTTTTTTCACCAAAATTAATTTCCCATAAATACCCCTCCCCTTTTGTAACACCCTGCGTATAGTTTAACCTGTAACATGGACAGGTATGTCAAATACCCTGACATTTATGAATAACTCTATCTTTCAATAATCACCAAATCCTGGAATAACTCGCTTTTAAAAACGATTAGTTTATCTCGCCAACTACCGATTTAAAATAATTAACTGTTTTTTTTTTACTTTGATAACAGAAAGTTGCAGTTAGAAATTAACAGTATAAGCGATTAAGATAAAGTCACCGGGTTTTCCCCGAAAAAGAAAGAAAGAAAAATTGGAGCTTACTGATGTGATATTATAATTCAGTTCAGATTGTATATAAGCTTATAATCTTTATATCAACCTATATTATATCTTTTTTCTAAGAAAGAACCTTATTTTATTTAATCGTACCCTACGTAGTTTTAAAGAAAAAAAATAAAAAAAGATCAATCCATCATAAACGTATAATTTAACTTTCTTAAATCCCCGGCGACCTAACGCCTTCTTTGCCCAAAAAAAATCTAGGCTAGATATTTTACACTTTAATTTTATAATATTTAATATTATATGTTATAAAGTTTTAAAATTAAAAAAATGTAGGGTTTTCCAGATCTTTGAATTTGAACTTTTTTTTTCTAAAAAATTATCATTTTTAACTCTGGTTATGTATTCTGGACTTTTACTTGGTACCATTGGACAGCGAATAATTTTTGTTTCAAGTACTTTTACCGTTTCTCGTAATCATATAAATTCCTATGTAGAGTTTTCTGACGAATCTGACCTCAGTACCTTGGTCAATACTAGGCTAGGAGTATTGATACCATTTACACCAGGAAGCCATCTAGGCGCAGACAAAGTGCGCAGTACTTTAAAACCAAGTAGTCTCGCCTCCTGGTGTAAATTGTATAAATCCTCCAAGGTTGAAATTTACTATGTATAATGATGTCTTGTAAGGGGCCCAATTAGTTGTCTTTATAAGCCCTTACTTTCAGGGCCCCCTAACTTAGTTAATGGGCCCTACAAAACGCAGTTGCCTACCCTTGGCGTCGCCATCTCATAAGCAACTTTATTATATAAAATCCGGGCGAATTTTTAACGAACACAAAACTAATTAGTGCCATTAAATTTCTTTCAGATATTAAACTTAAAAATGAATAAAATATTTCATAATTATTACTTAGAATGACCTTGGAAAAAAATTAATTCTATAGTTGAATAACATTTAACAATGGGGTAAAAATTTTTTATTATTTTGATATAAGATAAAAAACACGATGATAAATTCAAGAATTTCGCGCCAAAATTATATAAATAAGAAATATAATAACCAATTTTTCTTGGACCAGACCCTAGAGTTATTTTATAAAATTACTTTTTAAGAATAACATAAAGGCCGGGAGATTCCAAGCGACAGAATTATTTTCTAAGGAAAAAAGATAAATAACTGCATCCATAAATCAAAAGATGAGCAATTTTAAATAATGTTATAAAAGGGGAAAAAAATAAGAATTGAGATTGTCAATGTGAAAATGGTATTTATTTTGTTATTTTAGAATTTGTTCATATTCGAAGTAAATGGTTGAATTAAGAGAATTCTGGGTATAGAGGATATAGGCTTATGAAAAAGGTAATAAGGTAGGGTTTCATCCTATTCACGGTCAGACCGCGAACAATTTAGCTAGACAACGGACGGAAATGACTTTAAATTTTTTCTTTTTCTTTTTGGGATGATGCTCATTGTTCGTTTTAAGACAAAAGACAACGTGACTTCACTTCATCGCAATTTATCATTAGGATGTTTTTTTATATACCTGTATTTATATACAGTAGTCATTGGCATCACGCGGACTTTAACCAAACATTTAAAGGAAAATTTAATTCTAAATGTTTTTTCTTATTTTATTTTTATTCCAAAGGGCATATTTAATAATTATAAACATTAGAATTTAAAATGTGTTTAGATATAAAAGGAATACATAGATTTTACTTGAAATCTTTATGCACCCATAGACTACATAGGGTTATGTCGAACCAAAGACATTTGACAAGGCTTACAAGTTACCAGTCCACCATAATCTTGTTTGAAGCGTCTCGGCTTTGTTGTCCACATACCCAGCAACATTAAGAAAACATAACAAGGTGGTTAAACACTAGACTCCTCCCACTTTTGTTAACTTGGAGCCTGCGCGTTAGATCTGTCTATCTGTCTATATGTAACGCATACATCGGAATGGTTACTATACCGCAATGGGGAATTTAAAAATTAATTCACATCGGGTTATGCATGGTTATCTAATGAAAGTGGATTCATTGGAATGTAACCATCTGGAAATATGTAAATACATAAGTTTCTTATTATTATTGTTCATATTCTTCAAGAAAAAGAAAGCGTATCTGGACTTATTGTTGAAAATCACTAGTCCGATTATTTATTTATGTATGTATTTATTTACTTTTCAATACTGTCCGAATTTCTACTGACCGAAAATTATAATAGTAAGCTTAATCAAGAAAGACAATCTTGCATGCGGTTTAGAACGTGAATGTTCTGGAATATCCTTGGCTCGCGTACGACAATAAAAGTCTTTTCTTACATTAATTTTGAGATAATTTCGCGGTAAAAAAAGTAATTTATGGATTCATCTCATTCATTAAAAAGTGACATATTCTTTATCTAATATAGTTACGTGACGTCAAGTACCTTAATTGCGTCAGACCTTGAAACTTTTTTTCTTTTTCTCTTCAAATGTGTTTTTGAAGGAAAAATATTGTTTTTTAACTTCCTTTAATTAATTTAAGTTGAAAAAGTAGAAAAACATCCCTTTTTTATTTCAGAAATTTATTTACTTGTTTTTAAAAGTGCTCTTGGAAAATTTTGAGTCGAAATTTTAACTTCTATCTCCATTTTGTTTGGCCTAATGGATACTGTTTTCGAGTTATGATTTTTCAGAGTGTTTTAGGGATGACCCCTTAATTAAATTATTAATTAATCATTGTCTTAATCAGTTTCTTATTTAAATTTAAGGGGTCATCCGTAAAATACTCTGGATGCAATCTTAACTCGAAAACAGTGTCTCTTAGGGCAAACAAAATGAAGATAGAAGTTACACTTTCGACTCAAAATTGACTTCCCAAAGAACATCACCCTTAATTTATGCATGTAGACTTATCAGAAACACCCTGTACCTAAAACATCAACTAAATATTGATAAATTGCCAGAAGATTATAATATATACGTCGATGCATTGCTAAAAGATTTGGTCTTGAACTTGTAACCGTGTATCTAATACCCATTGACCCCTAAAATCGGAGGTCGTTTAAAAATTGAATAATTTATAATAGGGGAAAAAGGAAAGAGTTTTTCCATGATAAAAAATGACTCTTATTGTAATCGAAATCGTCCAATGACTCTACAAAAAAAAAACGATACTCAAGTAGTTATGCCTTTAGCCGTGATTGATTACGATCTCGAAGGCAAAAAGGCACTTAGGTTAGGTGTACTTCAGTCTTTGGTGGCGCCTTGTTGTATGGGTTTTCCCTTTTCTTTTGTTCTAAACTGATTGGAGAAGAACTATACGTAATCGTCCATTTACCGATTATTCATCAAAGGCGTCGGATAGTTACGGTTGAAAACTATTACAACTTATAGAATTTTGAAGTATTTAGATGAAGTATCCCATATTTTTTTAAATCGACTATCAATTTAACCTTGATCGCTCACTTTTTGTGTATAGATTAATTTTTTTTTCAACGGCCACTTGGTTACGGGATCAAATTTGATGTTAATATTTACTAAAACTATTGTCAAACGCTATAATATTGAGGCGCGGATTGATACACAACGTTGTTCAAAGAAAGCAGTCTAGCATGGTTGGTTATAATCAATTTAAGGAATAAGTTACGTTAAAAAACCTTGTACAAGGTCGAATTGATTTAGTTTGGTTTGCTGACGAAATCGAACGTTATCGACTCTTATCCTTAAATGCCACCATTATTATTGCGATCCCGTGATTTCATTGGTTAATTATCTAATTAGGAAAGGGGGTGTGTGTTTTTGTGAACCGTGTGTTATATTTAGAGTATTAATGTGTTTTGCTTTGGTGTATATTTTCTCTTGATAATATTATGGGTTTATATGCCAATTGACCTTATTTCTACCGATTTACGTCATAACTAACAGTTATTGAATTGAATTGAAAGTGTTGTTTATTGTGCAATGAAAAATGTTTTTACACACACTAACAGTTATATTGTTATTATTATGATTCCGAGAATTGAATGATATTTATTAAGTAGCTTAGGCATATTAGATAAGCCGTTATATTCTGAGATTTAAAATTGGAATAGTTTTAAGATAATGCCAGAAATTTTGGAAAAATAATACTTTAAAGTCGTTGAACGACAATCGAAAATGTTGGAAGCAAAAACAATTAACTCTCCAAAATTAATTAACATACTTAATGAACTAGTCAATTTAAATCAAAGCTTTTTGAAAATTGCACTAAACTTGTTTTGAAAAAGTAATATCAGTGTAATTCAATTTTGACAGCCATTTTGATTTTAACTATAAAACCTCGAAATTTTTTTTAGTGATTTCATTCCAAAACACAACGATTTTCTGGAATAATCTTTGCACGTGACTTTCTGTTGGTGACAATGCACTTAAGCTATGATAAGAAGCTCACTAAAGCTTTAAACCTAAGGGCGCCAGCCAATATTCTCTTTATCTATATGATTATTGCCAAAAATTTTACTCTACACTAATGGCTAAAATGGGTTCATAGTTCATGGTTCTTAGTATCAACTCAAACTTGTACTTCACCAAAAATCAAAAAGTACATTAAAATATTTAAGTTTTCCGATAGTTACATAACCTTTAGAATTTTCAAAAGTATTTCTTAAAAGCATTCCATCTTTCACTTTCAAATTGTTTTTATGTGACGTCATATCCGTGGCTTTCCCAGTGTTTTCTTTAGACCTATATTAAAGGGAAGTCACACAGATGGGGGGCAGGGGGTTAGAATGGAAAATTTCCACGAAAGTTGGTCAAAGAACCGATCTGACTAGACACTTTATCCCATATTATTTATAGCGACTGATTGAAGATTTTTACGAGTTACAAATGACAGTGTAGAATAATACGGGGTGTGTAGCTTTCCAATGGATATTAAACGTAAGACCCGTCTTACCTTTGAGTTCGGTAACAACTCGGCGTGGAAAACAATTTTCATATAAAACCATGAAGAAAGATTTAGCTTCTATAACGGTATCGAACAAATTTGATACGGTTTCCGAAAGAGGTCTTTTATTAGACCAGGAATTTTGTTACAACACGTGCCGTTACGATTCACGTGTTTCTTTTAATTTTATGCAAGATTGTGTAGTACTGGCAGCTTCATCGCCTTGGTCCTTTAAATATACACACGAAGATAACACGCAGTGCCAATACTCCACTTAAACCAAGGAGTAAAATAGTTTTCTTAGCTATAGGAGTTGAAAATATTAAAAAGTCTAAAATAAAATACCTTTTTCATAATTTCAAAATGATTTTCTATGAAAAGGTTCTATGGCATCCCTAAAATACTCAAATGATAACTTGTTTAGTCAGACTTAAAATAGACCACAGAACCCACTGCGATTTGATCCTGATTTATTTGAGTTTGTGTGGGTTTTAAGGGTTTTAGTAGACGGATATCATTCGGGTTTAATTCAAAATTAAATTTGATATTTGATTGACGGAAATGAAATTTTTACTCAATTTTTTTACAAAAAATTATTTTTACACTATTACGTAATTAATTTATGTCAGGGCTGCGTAAACTCCGAGTTTCAGTTGTCAATCAATGTCAGTTAACGTCAGCCAATACAACAACTACTACAGAAAACTCCACTGAAAAAACTTGCCGAGCTAAAAATATATTTCAAGTTGTTAGCAATGGTGGTATTCAAATAATTTAAAATAATCTAGGCCTATTTGTGTTCTAAAAATATTATTCTCTTGAGCAATTATCTGCAATATTGATAAAACTAAGCCCCTTTTCCATTTTTCGTTATTCTATCTTGAAATTTTAAGCCCTTAGCTATCTTTTATACTTTTTTGAACTTTGTTATTCTAATAAACTTTGCTTTCTCCATATATATAAATTTAATTTAACAATTTAGGATAAGTTTTAATCCATTTTATGAGATTTTGAAACAGTTGCCAATAAAGCTATATACTTCGATGTGGTTTTTTTCGCTAGAACGGTATAAATCAATCTAATCAGATTATTAAAAAAAATACTTACCCTTTATTAGAATTATCTCATTGCTCAGATATGTCAATTTCATCACACACGTTGTTTCAACTTGCTTACGAAAGATATTGAATTATAGTCTATTTTTAGTTTTAAAATAAAGAATAGCTATCTCACGTTTGTCTATATGATGTTCAACAAAAGTATATTAACTTCGATGCAGTGTTGTTACTGTAAAGCCCTCTGTGGGTCTAGTTGGTTGAGTACTGATTCAAACTGAACTGTTAGCCTTTCTCTCCGCTATCTCTCGACTCACAAACGACCTGGCAACACTGGGGGAACGAAGAAATAAAAACCCCATAGTGGAAACTATGTATTAGGAAATCACTTGGTTGAAAAGAATGGATGTTATTCCATAAAGGTTTTTCACATTTATCTCCGTTATTTTCCAAGATGGTGGCGGATTTAAAAAATATTTTGTAGAGCCCACCTACTACTTATGAGGAACGCCCCTGAAAAATTTTAACCTTCTAGATAAAGCGGTTTGAACTAGGGGTTCATTTAAGTCCTTTAGTCAGTGTTTTGATAACTTTTGAGTTAATCTCTTTTTTATATATATATAAAACACCTGATTTACTTTTTATCTAACTTTTCTTCGCGCTTGCGTATTGAAATATATGAGAGTGAACATAAACTGTATTCACGCCAATTGAGTATGAACATTGTACTCCTTTTATTTATGTATTTCTTGCCATATCTGGGTTTTCAAACATTTTCATCTTTTGAGATTGCGATTTTTACTTAACCCGAATTACTTTTAAACTTTTATTCTTTCTTTTATTACATCCCGATTTAGCAATAGCATGGTTTGCTTTTTGAGAAAAATATTTTGTTCACGCGTATATATTTGAATTTATTTGCGAAATCAAGAGTTCAAGAACCCTAATAAGAATTTAAATTTTTAAATAAATATTTATTTTGGGCATAAAATTAGCTTTTTTTTTGGTCTGAAAGCTTAATAAAATTTAGGGGTTGTTAATATTATTTTTATTAAATACGAAACGGTTTTGGGCTAATATAATTTATTGCACCCACTGGAACCAACACATAAATGGGGTAAAAAGGGCATTAGAATATTATATTTAATGTATTTAAATTAGTTTAAAGAAAGAAAGAATTAAATGAGGAAATCAGACAACCATAAAACACCTCTAAAACCGGTGTATGTCCAGTCTAGCCCTAAAACGTTTTTAAAGTCTCCTCCCCATATAAAAGAAGTGGCGCAATTTTGCTGCTACCACGTTTTAAGAATGAATTTTTATTTTACTTTTGCAATATATATTTCTTTTATCTTGACGGGCCCGGCATCAACTTCATCGGAATCAACCTTGAGTGACCCAGATAGAGGCCGTGAAACTCTCCAATTTGATTTTCGTTTCTTTTTTATTTCGGCTTATTTTGTTATAGTTCTCTTCTCATTCTGTCTAAGAACAAAATCTGGTTATTTATTATTAAATTCCATTCCCCGCTTGCTTAGAGTCTCGATTCCCTCCCTGAATGATCCATACACTAGGCCACACACAAGAGTCTAAGAAAAACTGGCTTTTAACAATTTAAATGGAGGCTAAAATCTTGTCTAAACTACCACATAACCCTATAGTAATCTCCATAAGTATAAGTATTTTCCATTCGAGCCCAATTTTAAGAGACTCTGGCGCCATCTACGTTTAAAATATTCTTCTCTGTCATTTATGACGTCAGTGCCTAGGGAAAACGTCACAGGCTTAGCTTTGGCATTGGGCGGCCATGTTTGGTACCGCGTTGGTTCTATGGGCAAATAGCATGGGTGACGTCCCACGAACTTACGAAGGCTTCTGAGATAGCTCTATTGTGAATTCCTTTCTTAGTCGAGTTGGATTACTTACTGAATATAGAAACGAGATATCATAGTAGGCCTCCCTCCTGCGTGTTGGTGTATCTGCAAATAACAATGGTATTGTTTATACCCTTACTTATGAAGAGTATGATAGCTTTATGCTACTATTCTAAATTTGGACTCGAATTTCAAATTTGATTTAAAATACGTTTCATCTTCTCTTTATCCGAGTATAGGAAAACCAGAAACCATTGCCCGAAGTGTGTTGATTTTCTTATTTCTTACTGTACAAATTCTTTTATTTTAAACTAAACCAAATCTGCTTTGCTCTCTGCCTGGATTTTGGGGTGAAATATACTCAATGACCTACTTGAGTAGATGGGCTAATAAGTACCAGTATGTTTCGGTATTATAATTAGAAATTTTGTTCAGTTAAACCCCTTATCTTTAATTGACGTCTTCGGGTCTTTGTCTTTTAAATTTAGGTTTTGTGGCGTCAATATTATCAAATATCTTAAGCACCCCTTTTATGCCCAATCGATAAATGCGTCTTCAAAACACAACTATCAGAAGGCTGCTGTCTTAAAGTATATAAAACACACTCAAAATCGATTTCCCAAAGAACACCAACCCCTTAATTTATCAGAAACACCCTGTATGTCTGGATTAAGTCACGTTGCTTAACCAACAGTCGTGACCCCTACCTTAACAGATAAATTTAAGGTCATTCCATGTTTGTATCTATTAGGATAATATGACTCTATCTTATAAGTAGGTTAATTTGCATGTGAAAAAAGATTACCTCTTTTTATCTCCATTTTTTTTCCTCGATAAAATTCAGGTTCGTGGTCGCATCATCCTTTATGAGATATTTTATTTATCAGCATAAAAGGGTACTAACTATGAAACTGGGGAAACAGTGTTTTTCCTACGTGGTTTGAAATGTATAGAATCGTACCTTGGTCTCAGTAACAGTTATGGTAATTTACATTTAGGAGTTCTATTTCCATGCTAAAATAAACGTCCGAGATAAATTTGAATATTTGGAATTGAATTTAAAAATAACATTGAATTGAAGTAAACGCGTTACTTTGAACTAAATCCGAATGCAACGTGATTTGCAGGAAATAAAAGAAACACGTCGTGTATTTTTAGGGTCCAATATATAACAATTTCCTATTTAGCATAATTAATATTTAAAATACAAGATTAGTTACGCACGTTTTTGTCCATTTTTTTATTTAATTTTTAATTTTAACCCAGACGGAAGTCATTCGTTTATATTAACGGTATTTGAATATAAGATCTTTACACGCGACACGACAAGGAAGTCTCGAATTTTATTTTTAATTATCAACGTCCCATAAGAGCCCTAGACCGATTAATAATATTTGCATATTCCGGATTTTCGGATTTTCCGTTATACTCAAATAATTAGTATCAGGAAAACATAGAGGCGAACCGGGGAATATTGTATAAAGTTGAGACTGGGGATAAATATTCTTCGTGTCGCTTCTAATTTTTCTTGATACTATGTTTTAGAAATGTATTACATATTTTTGTAATATAATATATGCCTTTTTCGTAGAAAATTCGAACTATTAATTTTCTGAGTTATTCTTTTTACTTGGTACTTATTTAGAAAAGTGGCACCTTCAGTATTTTACCATACACGTCTATAGAGTAATAGCTAACGACTGCCATAACGAATAATAATAAATAAATTTAAGAATCGTGATAGGGTAGCTAGGTTATTCAATTTTGAAAAGGAATTCAACAAGATTTGAAAGCAAAAAAACTTGAAAAAGTTAAACGATGTGAAAATAAAAACTAAAATTTAATTTTAGGTTCTTTTAAATGGTAGGCGCGTGGTTAGGACTTGTGCGCTGTGACTTCTCGTGTAGGTCAGCAATTAAAGGGACAGTAAAACCAAAGTATCCTTGAATTTCTCTATGATAAAATTACCCCTAAAGTTCTGTTTAATAATTAATTGGTTATCTTTGAAATATTATCAATACACCAAAAATGGTTTCACTTTTCCTTTATAAAACAAAAATCAAAATCCGGCTTAAGTTTTGGTGGTTATCCGTGGTTAAAGCCGCCTCAAATCTTATTATTAATTAAGGCCTATTTTATGGGGGTACCTTTACGTTTCTCCCTAATATGAAAAAGGTAAAAATCTTTAGCCGTAGCCCTACTAAGAGAGTGACAAGCCGGAACCAAGGCCCCTCGTCATTGCAAATGCTTCATCTCAAACCTCATTAATATCAAACACATCCCCGTATTCTACTCTCACTAACATTAATCTTTGAAATATCTCTTTCTAAAACCATACTTTTGATCAATACAAAGTCATACTACAAGATTAAGCTTTCCATGCTTGTATTTAACTGCAACTTTAATGTTGACCATCCTTAACACTCCCATTCAGGAACTAGCTAAGCGTTGTAGGTATATTTTTTTAACTGATCTGAATAATAGACCTTAAAAATATATGTAGGGTAATGCATAGGGGAATCAGGTTAGATTAGTTGGCAGTATTGGATTACTACTGATAACGTTGAGTTCAGTAACGTCAAGAGTGAGTAAAACATGGAGTATGAAGTTAAATCTTTTGATAGTTTTCACTGAGGGGAAAGGAATTATTCCTCCCCCTCATTAAGATACAGACTCTAATCTCTATGCTTCCATGTAAAAAAGGGGGTAGTCAACCCACCTTCAGTATTGGGACAAGGGGGTTGATCCATTGCCGTCGGCCCGTCTCTGCTTTCTCTCTCTCTTCTTTGGATTCAAAACGCCTGAGCGCAGGCGCTGAGTAAGGCAAAGTTTTACCCCCGTGTCTTTCCCTCTTACTTACGTCGAAGAGGCTTGCTTATTCACGGATGATAGAATTGCATACTCCTGGTCGTGATTAACTCTTGTCGGTACCAATATACGAAGTTACAGTCTAAGAAAACGTTATTTCACAGTTGATTTTTATGGAAATATCTGTGATAACCAAGGTGGTTATTTTGTGAATTAGATTTTTATCGAAGATAAGATGTCGTTGGGATGGGTAGGGCGCTGAATGATGATCTATTATAGAACGCGTTCGCAACTTTATACCTCCGATATTTTAATGTTATTTTCGCTATCTTTTGAAATATAACGCCGCGCCACACCCTAGATCTTCGACCGTTTAAGGTAGAAGATTTGTAGTAATCTCAATTACGGAAAGATTTAGTGTTTTCGGAGGCCAGTTGCTTTTGCTGAGAGCCGCAGTCTTTCTTTAATAAAGCATCTAAAATACAAGTGTTAGAATGCAAGTTGAGTGAAATATATTATACAGGGTGTTTATGATAAGTCTGCATGCATAAATTAAGGAGAATGTTCTTTTTGCGATTTTTGAGTAACAAAATAAAGCATTTATGACGTTTTGCCTGAAGGGCTACTGTTTCAAAGGAAACTGTTGGAAGCAGACGATGCGGAGTCAATAACTCATATTTTGGTATTTGTTCCGTTTTGATAAAATATTCAAAAATGTGTCATCTTGTCAATCAAATATCGATAACGTTTAGAAAATAAAACAGAGTTTTCCAAGAAATGATATTCAGTTATGGGATACTTTTAATTAAATATTTTTATTATCAGTTAAAGATAGGCGCCGCGTAATAAAACATTCCACCGGTGACTAGGAAAATTGTCCCCAGTTATATACGTACTCTTAACCCTAATATCTGTACTTGCAATCGTAAAACTTGCATTCCTGAACGCTTTGAGGAAAAACGGGACGGTTACCAATAGCCTGGCTTGAAATTAAAGTTTATTAGTGACTATTAATTCACTCTTTTCAAGGAAAGGGGGAGGAATATCGCTTAAATTTAAGCAACAAGTGGAGAAAGACGTTTTAAGAGAAGTCTTTAAAATTATTTTTGCTAAATTTGTAAAATTAAAAGCTCGAAATATTAATTTTTTCATTTTTCGAACTTGTAGGGTATGTTTAGTATAGTAATCATGGTTTGACCAAGTATTTCTGGTCATTACTTAAGGGTAAGAAGCTCGAAACGCTTGTGTCTTCGCCATAAACATTGAGGTGATCTTTGACCTCAAATATCTCAGCTCAAACCCTACCCCAAAAATATGTATAGCTATCAAATATTTTTTAACACTAATCATAGTTCTCTATAATAAACCTTGAAATCTTAATTTCTAAAGGTTTAAAACCCTGATGATAATATCCCAATCAATTTAGGCAGTAATTTCTTTGATATTTTTTTTATCAAAGCACACTTGTTTCAAGGTAAGACTGAACTAAAGTTATAATATAAATACCTCTAAAAATTACCGAATTAAAAACATATACCACAGGCTTGTAATCCCACTAACAACTAAAGTTGATTTACAAAGTAGACTCCGCTTCTCAAGACAAAGTTATTTTTCTTCAAGGCCAACTAATTCTTAATCTTCTAGATTAACCTTGACCGCAATTAGATAAAATTATAGAGGTTAGTCGCCATCTATATTCTGGCTCTAAATTTAATTTCAATAAAAATAAAAATAAATAAATAAAAAATAAATTTAGAAGGAAGTTTGACTTAAAAATTTGCATAATTGTTATTGCACCTCGGTATAACAATGACAAACGTATAATTTTGTAAATTATTATTTGATTTAAGAGGAAGTCGTTTTGAATAGCAGTAATATAGTATATTAATTTAGTGAGATATTCTTAGTATATTAATTTAGTGAGATATTCTAGTCAGTTAATTAATTTCTCTACTGAAATATCTTTAACATAAATTTATTAGTATACCTTAATTAAGGGTTAACATTTGATTCCGCCGTAATTTGCATTTTATCTGAAATAGATTAGAAATCGAAAATAATGGGAAGAGCTGGAGAGAGAATATTATTTAAATCTCTAGATCGAGTTTTGATAGCTACAACTTGTTGAAGGCGCGAAATGATGTCATTAACTTCTTATCAAATAATAAATAGTCAAATTTAACTTCTTTTACATTAATTAATCCATGAACCGGTCATTGAAAAGGTTAATTAATTTAAAATTTCATCAAATATATTAACCATGAAATTTTAAAACAGCCCAAAGGGAAGAACACATTTATTGAAATGTTTTTAAGAAGCTAGAAGATTAAATAAGAAAGCCCATATCACTATAGTCTTAGGGTTGATGTTCCCTTAAATCTATATTTAGTCTGTTTACACCTTTTGACCCAAATTAAGTTTTCCCCAAACGTTTTCTAAAACTGACCATGATAAATTTTATTTTATATAAACTATACCTAGAGCTTTTTCGCTCGAGGCTTATTTCAAAACTTTAGAAAATATTCTGAACTTTTGAGAGTGTAATGTAAACCTTTAGAGATAGAAACCGCGTCAAACGGTTATTTCTACCATTTCTACGGTTAGTTTGATGGTATAAAGAGCGCGACTATATGCTTTTCTTTGCGGAATTACACAGTAAATGCCCCCAAGTTATAGGCCATGTAAGATCAACTCTTTCTTCTCTTTTCTTCGCGTGCTAGTAGACGCCCATCGTTCTTAGATGGATAAGCCTTGGTCTCCGCAAAATAAATAAATTCCAAACCATGTCGCGCTTGTAAGTTGTAACGCTTATATTACAGCGAAAACGTCGTATCTATGAACAAGATAATAAAGGGATGATGAAACGTCTGTAAATGTCCTTTGAGAAATCGATTTTGAGTCGAAAATGTAATTTTTATGACACTAATTGAGTGTTTTAGGGATGACCCCTTAAATAAATTAGAATTTATTATCTTGAAATCAGTTTCTTAATTAAATTTAAGGGGTCATCCATAAAAAACTCTGGATGCAATCTTAACTCGAAAACAGTGGCCGGTTGATAAACGACAACTTTCTATCATTCACAACCCCTTTAAGTAGTTACACCATTGCGTCTTTTATAGGATAAAGTTGACTATATTGCCACCGTTATACACAATCGTACATTATTGTGTTTACTTTCCCCCTTAAGGCTTAATAGCTTTTGATTTTTCTTGATGGAGATTTTTTTATTTTTCCTTTTCGTTTACTCCACTCCGCACGTGCTGCAAAGTATAATCTTCGTCAGAGCGCGCGAACTTTTGGCGCGCAAAATCCTTTTGTATACAGTTCGCCACGCATTCCAGGCCATGTTTGTATTCTTAGTTTAATATTATTACCCCCTTCCCCCAACCCCCTATCACGAGGATAGATAATACCAATGTACTGTGTACTTATAGACCAGGAAATAACGGAGGTATATATCGAGAAATTCTTTTATAGCTTGTTGATGATAGACTTATATCAAATAAGAAAGATGCTGTAGCTTCGTAGTTCCCGCGTGTAATGTAATGTAATGGGGTATTCGCAAGTAGAAATATTTTTGGGTGTTTAAAGAAACATTCTAGTTCCAATACATTCTGATTGAAAAACATTTCACGAGTTTATGTTATCTTTGCAGACTACTTTGTCGCGGAATTGTCTAGGTTTATGGATAGGGTTTTAACTTGTACGTCATGTGATAAATAGCCGCACTGGAGAGCTTATATGTCACGTGACAAATAGCTTGAATGCGAAAAAACTTCAGTTCATTAGAGTGTAGGGCAGAGTTTCACTTTACAATTTTTTTTGTGGGGGAAAAAAAGGTGTATAAGATTAATTTGTTTTGGGTTTTTTTTTTAATGAGTTGTTTAAATTTTAAACCGAAAAGGTTTTTATGGTTTAACCTAGATATTAAATTTTTCTGTGGGAAAAAATAAATTGCATGGTGGTGGTGTTGGTGGTATACTTGAGTTTGCATCGGCGATTTTCTTCGGCATCTTTTGAAAATTACTCTTTGGTTTGTTTTGAAGTTTCGAACCTTAGTCTATTGACGTTTTCCAGTGACTGCCAGTAATGCAACCATTCCAATTACTTGTAAATAAGAGGCCATTTCTTTCCGGTGTCAAATTTACAAAAATTCACGATATTTTGTTACTAATGGCTCTGCAATAATTACCTTTTAAAAATGGAAAAAAAAAATTCTTGAGTTGGGTGAAACTATGTTGAATGGGCGCAATGATCTTTCTATGTCTTCTGTAATAGGGGTGGAGCTAAAAATGGGAATATACTTCACCATTCTTCCCTTTATTTGAGTTAATTACAACCCTTAGGCTAAAAGAAATTTAACTTCTGTTATGACAAACAACACGGCTAAAACGATTTTAAACAAAAAACGTTAAGGAGAGTATTTAACCTCAAAATTTAAAAGCATTATTTGCTTTGAAAAGTTCATATTGACAATTTAAAGACTTCAATATTTGCCTGACTTTAACAGAGTTTAAGATCTTTGTTTGGCATTAATATTATTTACGGTTTTGATTTGAGAACTATTTTTGGTTATAAATGTTTGGTTATCAAACATTAAGTGAATGCCCATTACAATTAAACGTACTTGATTAACCTAACCTAATATATTCAGTTATCGTTTGAGAGCTATTCTTGGTTATAAACCCTAAATAGCGTCTTATCAAATGTTACGTGAATATTTATTAATTAAACTTAACACTGGCGTGGGTGAAGGCAACCGGGTTTTTCCTGGTAGACAAAAAGGGGGTTATTTTATTTTATCCTCTTTTGTATGACGTTTTTCAATTTATGTTAAAATCCGTCTAGCATCCTTAAACTTTCTTTTTAAGTCTCTTTTTCTTTTCAAAAGGCGTTGCTATATGAGTTTTTACGGTTTTTATCAAGCGGATAAAAACTGAGAGAGGATAATTTCATTTTGCGTAATGTTTTGTAAGAATAAGTCAAAGTCAAGAGCAGCACTCAGAGAAAATATATATTATCTTTTAACATCCTGTTTTCTCCCAGTCTCCCTCCAAGGCTCTAAGGAAGGTATATTTTCAGGCGCCATTTTAAAAAATGGAGGAAGGCTTATTCAAATACAAAAATCTTGGGAAATCATTCAATATTGAGTCGACAATGTAACTTCTATCTCCATTTTCTTTGAAATAAGGGACACAGTTTTCAAGTTAAGACTGGAGTATTTTTCACCTTGGTAAAGCGGTTTAGACTAGTCTTTGATTATCATTTAGTCATCGGCGATTCTTTGAAAGCTTTTAGGATTTATTAGATAACAGACAGAAAGGTAGCAAAAGTGATGATTTCTCGATAAATACACCATACCTAGTTTCAGTTTTGTGGTTTGGATTACTGCACTTAAAAATTGATTTAAGGATTAAGTTCGATTTATCGCAAACACGTCAGTTATTTGTTATCTAGAAATTTTTATAATGCTATAGATAAACAGTTATTTATTTTTATCCATTTTCTGGGAATTCAGAATCAGAATTACGTATCAGTGTTCAATAGATAGGAGTTGTATCAGAAGCAAATATAGAATATAAAGAGTGAGAATTAATTTAATTTCCCAATAGATAGATCCTTACCTTAACAATTTTACTTAGCTCAATTTTATACACTCTTGCAATTACTAATCACTTCCTTGCGTACATACATACGAACTAATTATGCACTGACACGATAAGGAGTGAGAATTAATTTCATTTTCCCAATAGGTAGATCCTTACCTTAACAATTTTACTTAGCTCAATTTTATACACTCTTGCAATTAATACGAACTAATTATGCACTACCACGATTATCCATTTATGACTCTTCCATATTAACATAGTTTATGCAACTACCATTCTTGTATATGTAACATCTGTCGAATTAATAATTCATCATACTTAATCCCTTCAATTATGAACAAATCAACAGAACAGGTGCGTTTCCGGTTTTATTCCCCCCCCCCATCACTACATCAAAAAATTACGAATTTACTACCAAGAAAAGGGATACGAAAAGGTTTAACTTATAGACTGCACCGGATATCTTGATGATACCACACCCTGCGTGACTCGATACCTGTGAAGGTAACTCGAGCAGCACGTGAACTATACTTGAAAACGGGAATCCTTAAGATTTAAACAACCCCTTAAGATAAAACTAACTTTAGAACAGAACGACAGCCAAGGCTTAATATAGTTAAAATGAAAGTTTCATTTGTACTACGTCTTTCGCTGGTCGTATCTCACAACTTATAATTATTGTCATAAGTTCATAAGATATGTTCCTTAAGTTTGTCACTGGTAACTTAGAAACTGGAGCTTGTCATGAAGTGAGTGAGGTAGGTCGTAGATTCTCGTAAAGCGAACGACGCCTGGTGAGGCGCTGTCAAAGGCTTAGTACAGACAAAATAGCAAGATGGAAGTCCTGCTAAACCGAGTTTAGTTAACTAGCTATCAGTAACTATCTCTCTAGCATTACAAAGTATAGGAAGTGTCATACTTATGGAAGGAACATATCTTATAAAAATGCTATTCCTATGGAGGAGGTTGTTTGTTTAAGTTTTGCTTAATTAGCCTAAGATGTTAGTATGGTAAGATGGGGGACAAATTGGACAATAACATACTCAAATGACATCCCCGTATCTCTAGTAGAAAAAGAGTTACGAGCCTCCAAAGTTTATTTTCATAAATCAAAAGTAACCTAATAACAATAAGTGAGACAAAAAATAAGTTGACGACGATATTGAGGTAGCCTCAAGTTTAAACTATCCTTGTATGGGGTGTAAAGAGGACTAAAACATATCCAAAGGAGATCCCCGTATCTCTAGTAGAACAAGAGTTATGAGCCTGCAAACTATAGTCTAATGCAATTCCTATAAAGGGGTTTGTTTGTTTACGTTTTGCTTAATTACTTAGCCCCTGTTTATCGTAGCCCTACGTTTTTAGTATGGTTAGATGGGGGACAAATTGCACTATAACACATCCAAAGGTCATCCCCGTATCTCTAGTAGAAACGGAGTTACGAGCCTGCAAAGTATAGCCTAAAGCTTTTCCTATGACGGGGTTTGTTTGAATACGTTTTCCTTAATTTCTCGACCCTGTTTTCTCGGTCACGAATAATAACATATCTGTAGTGTAGTGGGCAACACGACCGCCTCACACCCGGAAGGCCACAGGTTCGAAACCGCGAAGTTTTTTTTTTTTTTTTGCTTGGGATATCTGAAGACCTTTATAATTATCCGAACACTTGTGTCAAGGTGACATTATTTACATTATATAAAAACGTCTTGGTTTGGACCAAGGCCGAAAAAACAAACGATATGTGTGAGGTTTATCAATTGACTGAAGTTCAGATATTGAAATTTTTTCTAGTTATTTTTATACACTCAATCCTTAATCAATATTTAATTCAATCAACTGATTTTACTGTTAATCGACCTAGTCCCTCTAAATTAATTGAAAAAATTACATATCTACGCTTTTTCAAGAACAATTACATTTTCCGAAAACATTTTATCATGAAATTAATTATTTTGAAGGGATTTCGTGTCGATGCTCACTAACTTGTGAGCATCTTGACCGACATAGTTTTAATTGTTGCTGGCTTGACAAATTTTCAAGTTTGCACCAAAAGAAGTTTAAATCTGTTTTAAGTTGTTGATAAGACTGTCGTTTAGAGTGAATGTCGTCTACTTAAGACAAAGCAACAAAGTTTATCCTGTGTGGTAAAGGGTAAAGATCACATGAACAGAAATACTTCTCAGACTTGTTATATTCATTTCCCGCGGAAATAATATGGTTAAACACATCATTCATTACTAGTTATGCCAAGAAGGTCACATTTAACTCCGACACCCCCTCCCTTCCTCTATTTTCCCAATATATGGCATTTTATAATCACCAGTGGTTTCAGTGTATGGGTCATCTGAGCTGTCGCAACACGCTCAGCCAATATTACCATAGACTGAGTTATGACCAAGAAATTCTTAAGTACGGAAAAGGAAGTTCCAGTGCAACTTTACCATCAAAGAGGCGACAATAGAAATGTAGCATTTCGATATACGAAATTAAATGTATGAATTCGCGCAACACCCTTGTTTGGCATCCACGATCAAATATTTATATTTTCCATTCGAGTTATGCCAAAGTTCGCTTGCTTTTTTTAGACATCCAGTAGAACATTTCAAATATTCAATACTGTATCCTCAAGATGATAAATTAATTTCATGATAAAATGTTTTCGGAAAATGTAATTGTTCTTGAAAAAGCGTAGATATGTAATTTTTTCAATTAATTTAGAGGGACTAGGTCGATTAACAGTAAAATCAGTTGATTGAATTAAATATTGATTAAGGATTGAGTGTATAAAAATAACTAGAAAAAATTTCAATATCTGAACTTCAGTCAATTGATAAACCTCACACATTTCGTTTGTTTTTTCGGCCTTGGTCCAAACCAAGACGTTTTTATATATTTAGATTGGTCTTATAATTAATGGAAGATTCGATAAAAATGCACTTGATCTTCCTCTTTACCCTCCTGTTAACACCCTTGATCTGAAAGTTGGTGCGCTGGAAAGTTCAGAAGTATAACGAATTTGATTAGAATTTATGTCTTCACGATGACTAAGAAATTGGTGGCTCTATAATAATAGAGAGAGAGCACACCATATCTTGCAACGTCACGGGTCTCTATCTCTTACGTCGGTGTCATCCCCTCTACCGAGGGAGCACAGTACTCGCTCATGAAAACGCTCCACCAGTAGAGGGGTTGCACGACGGCGCTTGTTCTTTCCCTCCCTGGCCATTGCTGTGTCCCTATATGTCGTGTTAACAATACATTCTAGGTGTTCAGTTATGGCCTATAATTCAATCGCCTAAGAGATTTGTAACGGATTAGTTACCCTTCTTCAGTAATTCATATTATTGTCACGCATACCAGTTTATTTTATGTTTTTGCATATCAATTCAATTTAATTGAAAACCTTTTTTGTTTACCCCTTTAAAATATCATTTGAAATCTTGTTTACATCCATGGCTGGATTACCCCAAAAGAGCTGGTTACCCTTTGCGCGAGCCGGAACGAATGCCCTGTGTCAACCAGAACGACCCGCCACTCTTTTAACGGCAAATTAAACCAGAACCTCCTGCGACCCCTGTAAACCGAATGGAATCACGAGCTCTCTGAGTGCCAGGTGAATACGAGCTCAGACGAATACTAAGAACAACATCACCTGACCCGGCTCAAACGATGAGAGGTTTTAAGAGGAAGAAAGGTTACCAGATAGGAGATTCTAGTATTTTTACCCTCTGAGGGACCAGGCTGGTCAACGACGGATGCGCGCCTAAGACTTCGTGCCCGCTAGATCTATCTATGATAGACGTTGAACAAACTAAAGTGCCGAGAAATCTAACTCCACCACCCGAAGACCGTGCCCAGGACATTACCGTCTCATATAAACTATACGGAAACGACTTCTAAGACCGCGCCGAGAAACCCCTGTCTTCGTGGGCCAAGATTTGCCACCCAAGATAAACTATATGTGCGCAAATGGTTCGAGCAGTGCCGTCCGCGAGATTACGCTCTAAACAATTTAATCTAAAACAATGTGCGCGTAGGACCACCTACCACAAGTTCCGTAAAAGCCGGCGTCATTAACGTAACTCCCGTAAAACAAGGGTATCCAGCCATTCCCCCCTTCTATGTAATGTGTATTATAGTCATTTAACATATGATGCATAATTATCTTATCATTAATTGCGTTTTATTATTAGTATCGCGTTGCCATTAATTCTTGTTCTAAAGGGATTGTCTTAATAAATACAGTATACCAATGATGACACTCTTTAATTATTCCCCTAGACAACTTAACCAACATTAAACTAAATTCATAAACCCTTTAAAGAAAAGTCTCTCAGATCACACATGCAAGTTCCCTAAGAGAATTTACACTGGTATTGTGTTCTACAATCCTCAAGTCACGAGTCATCCCATTAAGGTTCTCCTGGACTTGGAAACATCAGAACAAACAATAAGAATAAATGGTCCGGTCTTTGAAGTGTATTGTTGCCATCAAACCTTTCTCAAGCCTTAACTTGAGCGTCAACGTCTTCATTTTGACCAAATCAGGTAGACATAAGTAAGGAGTCTAACTTTTTCTCGAGTCTTCTTCACCAGTGTCGGATTTGGAGGGAGATGTTGCAGATATTAACCGCAACACGATAATTCGCAGAAAATGCTCTGCCGCTTTTCGGGTCCCGTTTGGGGATACATCACTTCCAAAGGACTTGGGAGTTTGACTCACTTTGATGGACATCTGAACTGTGAATTAATTTCATGATAAAATGTTTTCGGAAAATGTAATTGTTCTTGAAAAAGCGTAGATATGTAATTTTTTCAATTAATTTAGAGGGACTAGGTCGATTAACAGTAAAATCAGTTGATTGAATTAAATATTGATTAAGGATTGAGTGTATAAAAATAACTAGAAAAAATTTCAATATCTGAACTTCAGTCAATTTATAAACCTCACACATATCGTTTGTTTTTTCGGCCTTGGTCCAAACCAAGACGTTTTTATATAATATCTGTCGCTTCAGTCTTAATGTAATTAAATTTTGAGTAATTATGTTTTCTTTACCGCTTATTATTATGTCCAATTACGATGGTCAAAAAATGTATCTAGGCGGACGAGATAACCACTACACTACACATACCAGGTAATACTGAGATTCCGAAGAGATCTAGCTTATTATTATGTCGAATCACGATGGTCAAAACATGTATCTACCAGGGCTCGAACCCGGGACCTTCCGCGTGTAAAGCGGACGTGATAACCACTACACAATGAATACTTGGGTATTCTGAGTTTTCGAAGAGATCTAGCTTATTATTGTGTCCAATAACGATAGTCAAGTCATGTATCTACCAGGGCTCGAACCTGGGACCTTCCGAGTGTAAAGCGGACGTGATAACCACTACACCATAGATACTTGGTTAATCTGAGTTTTCGAAGAGCTCTAGCATTATTATTATGTCCAATAACGATGGTCGAAACAAGTACTTCTGTAATTAACTAAAATTAACATACTTAGACTTATTTTTTTCTGATTAAACTAGCCGATCGCACACCCTGAATAATTAATTGTTAAATTAAGAGTATTCCGAAAAGTAACTTCGCTGTAGTTTTTCAGTTAGAGGTGGTTAAATATCACGAAAAACCCCATGTTAATCTCCATAGGAAAATTGGAAAAAGCATGTGAATTTTGCTTTAACGTTAAAGAAGAGTATCAAGTCATATCTACAAGGGCCTACCGGCCCTGTAGAATTCCCGTATCTCTGGTAGAACCAGAGTTATGAGCCTCCTGAATTTAGTGTAATGCTATACCAATGGACGGGGTTGTTTGTTTAGGTTTTGCTTAATTACTCGACCCCTAAATGTCGTAGCCCTACGTTTTTAGTATGGTTAGATGGGGGACAAATTGCACTATAACATACTCAAAGGACATCCCCGTATCTCTACTAGAACCAGAGTTACGAGCCTCCAAAGTTGGGTCTAATGCTATTCCTATGGAAGGAAATGTTTGATTACTTTTTACTTAATTACTCCGCTTGTATTCTCGGTCACCCGTAATAACATATCTGTAGTGTAGTGGGTAACACATCCGCCTCACACCCGGAAGGCCACAGGTTCGAAACCGCGAAGTTTTTTTTTTTTTGCTTGGGATATGTAAAGACCTTTATAATTATCCGAACATTTGTGTCAAGGTCACATTATTTACATCCCCGTATCTCTGGTAGAACCAGAGTTCCGAGCCTCCAAAATTTAGTTTACTTCATTTCCTATGGAGGGGTTTGTTTCTTTACGTTTTGCTTAAGTACTCGGCCCCTGTTTGTCGTAGCCCAAAGTTTTTATTATGGTTAGGTGGGGGACAAATTGGGCTATAACATACTCAAAGGACATTCCCGTATCTCTAGAAAAAAAGAGTTACGAGCCTGCAAAGTTTATTTTCAAAACTCAAAAGTAACCTCCTAACAATAAGTGAGACAAAAAATAAGTTGACGACGATATTGAGGTAGCCTCAAGTTTAAAGTATCCTTGTATGGGGAGCAAAGAGTACTATAACATTTCCAAAGGAGATCCCCTTATCTCTAATAGAACGAGAGTTATGAGCCTACAAAGTTCAGTGTTAAAATCATAAGTAATATAATAACAATAAGTAAGACGATACCATACGTTGACGAACATTTTGCTTAATATCTCGGCCCCTGTTTGTCGTAGCCCTATGTTCTTAGTATGGTTGGATGGGGGACAAATTGGACTATAACATACTCAAAGGACATCCCCCTATGTCTAGAAGAACCCGAGTTACGAGCCTCTAAATTTGGGTGTGACGCTATTTCTATAGCATGTTTTTGAATATTTCGCTTAATTTTTGGCCCCTGTTTGACGCAACCCCAAACCTTTGGTATAGTAGGATGGGGGACAAATTAGACGATAACATACTCAAAGGACATCCCCGTATCTCTACTAGAACCAGAGTTACGAGCGTCGAAAATTGGGTCAAATGCTTTTCCTATGGAGGGGTTGTTTATTTACGTTTTGCTTAATTACTTGGCCCCTGTTTGTCGTAGCCCAAAGTTTTTAGTATGGTTAGATGGGGGACAAATTTCACTATAATTTACTGAAAGGACATCGAAGTATTTCTACTAGAACCAGAGTTACGAGCCTCCAAAATTGGGTCAAACGCTTTTCCTATGGAGGGGTTGTTCGTTTACGTTTTTCTTAATTACTCGGCCCATGTTTGTCGTAGCCCTACGTTTTTAGTATGGTTAGATGGGGGACAAATTGCACTAAAACATACTCAAAGGACATCCCCGTATCTCTACTAGAACCAGAGTTACGAGCCTCCAAAGTTGGGTCTTATGCTATTCCTATGGAAGGAAATGTTTGTTTACTTTTTACTTAATTACTCGGCTTGTATTCTCGGTTACCCGTAAGAACATATCTGTAGTGTAGTGGTTAACACATCCGCCTCACTACCGGAAGGCCACAGGTTCGACACCGCGAAGTTTTCTTTTTTTTTTTTTTTTTGCTTGGGATATCTAAACACCTTTATAATTATCCGAATAGTTGTGTCAAGGTGACATTATTTACATTCCCGTATCTCTGGTAGAACCAGAGTTACGAGCCTCCAGAGTTTAGTGTAATGCTATTCCGATGGACGGGGTTGTTTGTTTAGGTTTTGCTTATTTACTCGACTACTGTTTGTCGTAGCCCTAGGTTTTTAGTATGGTTAGATGGGGGCCAAATATCACTATAACATATCCAAAGGACATCCCCGTATCTCTATTAGAACAAGAGTTACGAGCCTCCAAAATTGGGTTAAACGCATTTCCTATGGAGGGGTTGTTCGTTTACGTTTTTCTTAATTACTTGGCCCATGTTTGTCGTAGCCCTACGTTTCTAGTATGGTTAGATGGGGGACAAATTGCACTATAACATACTCAAAGGACATCCCCGTATCTCTACTAGAACCAGAGTTACGAGCCTCCAAAGTTGGGTCTAATGCTATTCCTATGGAAGGAAATGTTTTATTACTTTTTACTTAATTACTCCGCTTGTATTCTCGGTCACCCGTAACAACATATCTGTAGTGTAGTGGTTAACACATCCGCCTCACTACCGGAAGGCCACAGGTTCGACACCGCGAAGTTTTCTTTTTTTTTTGCTTGGGATATCTAAACACCTTTATAATTATCCGAATAGTTGTGTCAAGGTGACATTATTTACATTCCCGTATCTCTGGTAGAACCAGAGTTACGAGCCTCCAGAGTTTAGTGTAATGCTATTCCGATGGACGGGGTTGTTTGTTTAGGTTTTGCTTATTTACTCGACTACTGTTTGTCGTAGCCCTAGGTTTTTAGTATGGTTAGATGGGGGCCAAATATCACTATAACATATCCAAAGGACATCCCCGTATCTCTTCTAGAACCAGAGTTACGAGCCTCCAAAATTGGGTCAAACGCATTTCCTATGGAGGGGTTGTTCGTTTACGTTTTTCTTAATTACTTGGCCCATGTTTGTCGTAGCCCTACGTTTCTAGTATGGTTAGATGGGGGACAAATTGCACTATAACATACTCAAAGGACATCCCCGTATCTCTACTACAACCAGAGTTACGAGCCTCCAAAGTTGGGTCTTATGCTATTCCTATGGAAGGAAATGTTTGTTTACTTTTTACTTAATTACTCGGCTTGTATTCTCGGTTACCCGTAATAAAATATCTGTAGTGTAGTGGTTAACACATCCGCCTCACTACCGGAAGGCCACAGGTTCGACACCGCGAAGTTTTCTTTTTTTTTTTTTTTTTGCTTGGGATATCTAAACACCTTTATAATTATCCGAATAGTTGTGTCAAGGTGACATTATTTACATTCCCGTATCTCTGGTAGAACCAGAGTTACGAGCCTCCAGAGTTTAGTGTAATGCTATTCCGATGGACGGGGTTGTTTGTTTAGGTTTTGCTTATTTACTCGACTACTGTTTGTCGTAGCCCTAGGTTTTTAGTATGGTTAGATGGGGGCCAAATATCACTATAACATATCCAAAGGACATCCCCGTATCTCTATTAGAACAAGAGTTACGAGCCTCCAAAATTGGGTTAAACGCATTTCCTATGGAGGGGTTGTTCGTTTACGTTTTTCTTAATTACTTGGCCCATGTTTGTCGTAGCCCTACGTTTCTAGTATGGTTAGATGGGGGACAAATTGCACTATAACATACTCAAAGGACATCCCCGTATCTCTACTAGAACCAGAGTTACGAGCCTCCAAAGTTGGGTCTAATGCTATTCCTATGGAAGGAAATGTTTTATTACTTTTTACTTAATTACTCCGCTTGTATTCTCGGTCACCCGTAACAACATATCTGTAGTGTAGTGGTTAACACATCCGCCTCACTACCGGAAGGCCACAGGTTCGACACCGCGAAGTTTTCTTTTTTTTTTTTTGCTTGGGATATCTAAACACCTTTATAATTATCCGAATAGTTGTGTCAAGGTGACATTATTTACATTCCCGTATCTCTGGTAGAACCAGAGTTACGAGCCTCCAGAGTTTAGTGTAATGCTATTCCGATGGACGGGGTTGTTTGTTTAGGTTTTGCTTATTTACTCGACTACTGTTTGTCGTAGCCCTAGGTTTTTAGTATGGTTAGATGGGGGCCAAATACCACTATAACATATCCAAAGGACATCCCCGTATCTCTACTAGAACCAGAGTTACGAGCCTCCAAAATTGGGTCAAACGCATTTCCTATGGAGGGGTTGTTCGTTTACGTTTTTCTTAATTACTTGGCCCATGTTTGTCGTAGCCCTACGTTTTTAGTATGGTTAGATGGGGGACAAATTGCACTATAACATACTCAAAGGACATCCCCGTATGTCTACTAGAACCAGAGTTACGAGCCTCCAAAGTTGGGTCTTATGCTATTCCTATGGAAGGAAATGTTTGTTTACTTTTTACTTAATTACTCGGCTTGTATTCTCGGTTACCCGTAATAAAATATCTGTAGTGTAGTGGTTAACACATCCGCCTCACTACCGGAAGGCCACAGGTTCGACACCGCGAAGTTTTCTTTTTTTTTTTTTTTTTGCTTGGGATATCTAAACACCTTTATAATTATCCGAATAGTTGTGTCAAGGTGACATTATTTACATTCCCGTATCTCTGGTAGAACCAGAGTTACGAGCCTCCAGAGTTTAGTGTAATGCTATTCCGATGGACGGGGTTGTTTGTTTAGGTTTTGCTTATTTACTCGACTACTGTTTGTCGTAGCCCTAGGTTTTTAGTATGGTTAGATGGGGGCCAAATATCACTATAACATATCCAAAGGACATCCCCGTATCTCTATTAGAACAAGAGTTACGAGCCTCCAAAATTGGGTTAAACGCATTTCCTATGGAGGGGTTGTTCGTTTACGTTTTTCTTAATTACTTGGCCCATGTTTGTCGTAGCCCTACGTTTCTAGTATGGTTAGATGGGGGACAAATTGCACAATAACATACTCAAAGGACATCCCCGTATCTCTACTAGAACCAGAGTTACGAGCCTCCAAAGTTGGGTCTAATGCTATTCCTATGGAAGGAAATGTTTTATTACTTTTTACTTAATTACTCCGTTTGTATTCTCGGTCACCCGTAACAACATATCTGTAGTGTAGTGGTTAACACATCCGCCTGACTACCGGAAGGCCACAGGTTCGACACCGCGAAGTTTTTTTTTTTTTTGCTTGGGATATCTAAACACCTTTATAATTATCCGAATAGTTGTGTCAAGGTGACATTATTTACATTCCCGTATCTCTGGTAGAACCAGAGTTACGAGCCTCCAGAGTTTAGTGTAATGCTATTCCGAAGGACGGGGTTGTTTGTTTAGGTTTTGCTTATTTACTCGACTACTGTTTGTCGTAGCCCTAGGTTTTTAGTATGGTTAGATGGGGGCCAAATATCACTATAACATATCCAAAGGACATCCCCGTATCTCTATTAGAACAAGAGTTACGAGCCTCCAAAATTGGGTCAAACGCATTTCCTATGGAGGGGTTGTTCGTTTACGTTTTTGTTAATTACTTGGCCCATGTTTGTCGTAGCCCTACGTTTTTAGTATGGTTAGATGGGGGATAAATTGCACTATAACATACTCAAAGGACATCCCCGTATCTCTACTAGAACCAGAGTTACGAGCCTCCAAAGTTGGGTCTAATGCTATTCCTATGGAAGGAAATGTTTTATTACTTTTTACTTAATTACTCCGCTTGTATTCTCGGTCACCCGTAACAACATATCTGTAGTGTAGTGGTTAACACATCCGCCTCACTACCGGAAGGCCACAGGTTCGACACCGCGAAGTTTTCTTTTTTTTTTGCTTGGGATATCTAAACACCTTTATAATTATCCGAATAGTTGTGTCAAGGTGACATTATTTACATTCCCGTATCTCTGGTAGAACCAGAGTTACGAGCCTCCAGAGTTTAGTGTAATGCTATTCCGATGGACGGGGTTGTTTGTTTAGGTTTTGCTTATTTACTCGACTACTGTTTGTCGTAGCCCAAAGTTTTTAGTATGGTTAGATGGGGGACAAATTTCACTATAATTTACTGAAAGGACATCGAAGTATTTCTACTAGAACCAGAGTTACGAGCCTCCAAAATTGGGTCAAACGCTTTTCCTATGGAGGGGTTGTTCGTTTACGTTTTTCTTAATTACTCGGCCCATGTTTGTCGTAGCCCTACGTTTTTAGTATGGTTAGATGGGGGACAAATTGCACTATAACATACTCAAAGGACATCCCCGTATCTCTACTAGAACCAGAGTTACGAGCCTCCAAAGTTGGGTCTTATGCTATTCCTATGGAAGGAAATGTTTGTTTACTTTTTACTTAATTACTCGGCTTGTATTCTCGGTTACCCGTAACAACATATCTGTAGTGTAGTGGTTAACACATCCGCCTCACTACCGGAAGGCCACAGGTTCGACACCGCGAAGTTTTCTTTTTTTTTTTGCTTGGGATATCTAAACACCTTTATAATTATCCGAATAGTTGTGTCAAGGTGACATTATTTACATTCCCGTATCTCTGGTAGAACCAGAGTTACGAGCCTCCAGAGTTTAGTGTAATGCTATTCCGATGGACGGGGTTGTTTGTTTAGGTTTTGCTTATTTACTCGACTACTGTTTGTCGTAGCCCTAGGTTTTTAGTATGGTTAGATGGGGGCCAAATATCACTATAACATATCCAAAGGACATCCCCGTATCTCTATTAGAACAAGAGTTACGAGCCTCCAAAATTGGGTTAAACGCATTTCCTATGGAGGGGTTGTTCGTTTACGTTTTTCTTAATTACTTGGCCCATGTTTGTCGTAGCCCTACGTTTCTAGTATGGTTAGATGGGGGACAAATTGCACTATAACATACTCAAAGGACATCCCCGTATCTCTACTAGAACCAGAGTTACGAGCCTCCAAAGTTGGGTCTAATGCTATTCCTATGGAAGGAAATGTTTTATTTCTTTTTACTTAATTACTCCGCTTGTATTCTCGGTCACCCGTAACAACATATCTGTAGTGTAGTGGTTAACACATCCGCCTCACTACCGGAAGGCCACAGGTTCGACACCGCGAAGTTTTTTTTTTTTTTTGCTTGGGATATGTAAAGACCTTTATAATTATCCGAACATTTGTGTCAAGGTCACATTATTTACATCCCCGTATCTCTGGTAGAACCAGAGTTCCGAGCCTCCAAAATTTAGTTTACTTCATTTCCTATGGAGGGGTTTGTTTCTTTACGTTTTGCTTAAGTACTCGGCCCCTGTTTGTCGTAGCCCAAAGTTTTTATTATGGTTAGGTGGGGGACAAATTGGGCTATAACATACTCAAAGGACATCCCCGTATCTCTAGTAAAAAAGAGTTACGAGCCTGCAAAGTTTATTTTCAAAACTCAAAAGTAACCTCCTAACAATAAGTGAGACAAAAAATAAGTTGACGACGATATTGAGGTAGCCTCAAGTTTAAAGTATCCTTGTATGGGGAGCAAAGAGTACTATAACATTTCCAAAGGAGATCCCCTTATCTCTAATAGAACGAGAGTTATGAGCCTACAAAGTTCAGTGTTAAAATCATAAGTAATATAATAACAATAAGTAAGACGATACCATACGTTGACGAACATTTTGCTTAATATCTCGGCCCCTGTTTGTCGTAGCCCTATTTTCTTAGTATGGTTGGATGGGGGACAAATTGGACTATAACATACTCAAAGGACATCCCCTATGTCTAGAAGAACCAGAGTTACGAGCCTCTAAATTTGGGTGTGACGCTATTTCTATAGCATGTTTTTGAATATTTCGCTTAATTTTTGGCCCCTGTTTGACGCAACCCCAAACCTTTGGTATAGTAGGATGGGGGACAAATTAGACGATAACATACTCAAAGGACATCCCCGTATCTCTACTAGAACCAGAGTTACGAGCGTCGAAAATTGGGTCAAATGCTTTTCCTAAGGAGGGGTTGTTTATTTACGTTTTTCTTAATTACTTGGCCCCTGTTTGTCGTAGCCCAAAGTTTTTAGTATGGTTAGATGGGGGACAAATTTCACTATAATTTACTGAAAGGACATCGAAGTATTTCTACTAGAACCAGAGTTACGAGCCTCCAAAGTTGGGTCTAATGCTATTCCTATGGAAGGAAATGATTTATTACTTTTTACTTAATTACTCCGCTTGTATTCTCGGTCACCCGTAACAACATATCTGTAGTGTAGTGGTTAACACATCCGCCTCACTACCGGAAGGCCACAGGTTCGACACCGCGAAGTTTTCTTTTTTTTTTTTGCTTGGGATATCTAAACACCTTTATAATTATCCGAATAGTTGTGTCAAGGTGACATTATTTACATTCCCGTATCTCTGGTAGAACCAGAGTTACGAGCCTCCAGAGTTTAGTGTAATGCTATTCCGATGGACGGGGTTGTTTGTTTAGGTTTTGCTTATTTACTCGACTACTGTTTGTCGTAGCCCTAGGTTTTTAGTATGGTTAGATGGGGGCCAAATATCACTATAACATATCCAAAGGACATCCCCGTATCTCTACTAGAACCAGAGTTACGAGCCTCCAAAATTGGGTCAAACGCATTTCCTATGGAGGGGTTGTTCGTTTACGTTTTTCTTAATTACTTGGCCCATGTTTGTCGTAGCCCTACGTTTTTAGTATGGTTAGATGGGGGACAAATTGCACTATAACATACTCAAAGGACATCCCCGTATGTCTACTAGAACCAGAGTTACGAGCCTCCAAAGTTGGGTCTTATGCTATTCCTATGGAAGGAAATGTTTGTTTACTTTTTACTTAATTACTCGGCTTGTATTCTCGGTTACCCGTAATAAAATATCTGTAGTGTAGTGGTTAACACATCCGCCTCACTACCGGAAGGCCACAGGTTCGACACCGCGAAGTTTTCTTTTTTTTTTTTTTTTTTTGCTTGGGATATCTAAACACCTTTATAATTATCCGAATAGTTGTGTCAAGGTGACATTATTTACATTCCCGTATCTCTGGTAGAACCAGAGTTACGAGCCTCCAGAGTTTAGTGTAATGCTATTCCGATGGACGGGGTTGTTTGTTTAGGTTTTGCTTATTTACTCGACTACTGTTTGTCGTAGCCCTAGGTTTTTAGTATGGTTAGATGGGGGCCAAATATCACTATAACATATCCAAAGGACATCCCCGTATCTCTATTAGAACAAGAGTTACGAGCCTCCAAAATTGGGTTAAACGCATTTCCTATGGAGGGGTTGTTCGTTTACGTTTTTCTTAATTACTTGGCCCATGTTTGTCGTAGCCCTACGTTTCTAGTATGGTTAGATGGGGGACAAATTGCACTATAACATACTCAAAGGACATCCCCGTATCTCCACTAGAACCAGAGTTACGAGCCTCCAAAGTTGGGTCTAATGCTATTCCTATGGAAGGAAATGTTTTATTACTTTTTACTTAATTACTCCGCTTGTATTCTCGGTCACCCGTAACAACATATCTGTAGTGTAGTGGTTAACACATCCGCCTCACTACCGGAAGGCCACAGGTTCGACACCGCGAAGTTTTTTTTTTTTTTTTGCTTGGGATATCTAAACACCTTTATAATTATCCGAATAGTTGTGTCAAGGTGACATTATTTACATTCCCGTATCTCTGGTAGAACCAGAGTTACGAGCCTCCAGAGTTTAGTGTAATGCTATTCCGATGGACGGGGTTGTTTGTTTAGGTTTTGCTTATTTACTCGACTACTGTTTGTCGTAGCCCTAGGTTTTTAGTATGGTTAGATGGGGGCCAAATATCACTATAACATATCCAAAGGACATCCCCGTATCTCTATTAGAACAAGAGTTACGAGCCTCCAAAATTGGGTTAAACGCATTTCCTATGGAGGGGTTGTTCGTTTACGTTTTTCTTAATTACTTGGCCCATGTTTGTCGTAGCCCTACGTTTCTAGTATGGTTAGATGGGGGACAAATTGCACTATAACATACTCAAAGGACATCCCCGTATCTCCACTAGAACCAGAGTTACGAGCCTCCAAAGTTGGGTCTAATGCTATTCCTATGGAAGGAAATGTTTTATTACTTTTTACTTAATTATTCCGCTTGTATTCTCGGTCACCCGTAACAACATATCTGTAGTGTAGTGGTTAACACATCCGCCTCACTACCGAAAGGCCACAGGTTCGACACCGCGAAGTTTTTTTTTTTTTTTTTGCTTGGGATATCTAAACACCTTTATAATTATCCGAATAGTTGTGTCAAGGTGACATTATTTACATTCCCGTATCTCTGGTAGAACCAGAGTTACGAGCCTCCAGAGTTTAGTGTAATGCTATTCCGATGGACGGGGTTGTTTGTTTAGGTTTTGCTTATTTACTCGACTACTGTTTGTCGTAGCCCTAGGTTTTTAGTATGGTTAGATGGGGGCCAAATATCACTATAACATATCCAAAGGACATCCCCGTATCTCTATTAGAACAAGAGTTACGAGCCTCCAAAATTGGGTTAAACGCATTTCCTATGGAGGGGTTGTTCGTTTACGTTTTTCTTAATTACTTGGCCCATGTTTGTCGTAGCCCTACGTTTCTAGTATGGTTAGATGGGGGACAAATTGCACTATAACATACTCAAAGGACATCCCCGTATCTCCACTAGAACCAGAGTTACGAGCCTCCAAAGTTGGGTCTAATGCTATTCCTATGGAAGGAAATGTTTTATTACTTTTTACTTAATTACTCCGCTTGTATTCTCGGTCACCCGTAACAACATATCTGTAGTGTAGTGGTTAACACATCCGCCTCACTACCGGAAGGCCACAGGTTCGACACCGCGAAGTTTTTTTTTTTTTTTTGCTTGGGATATCTAAACACCTTTATAATTATCCGAATAGTTGTGTCAAGGTGACATTATTTACATTCCCGTATCTCTGGTAGAACCAGAGTTACGAGCCTCCAGAGTTTAGTGTAATGCTATTCCGATGGACGGGGTTGTTTGTTTAGGTTTTGCTTATTTACTCGACTACTGTTTGTCGTAGCCCTAGGTTTTTAGTATGGTTAGATAAGGGCCAAATAGCACTATAACATATCCAAAGGACATCCCCGTATCTCTATTAGAACAAGAGTTACGAGCCTCCAAAATTGGGTTAAACGCATTTCCTATGGAGGGGTTGTTCGTTTACGTTTTTCTTAATTACTTGGCCCATGTTTGTCGTAGCCCTACGTTTCTAGTATGGTTAGATGGGGGACAAATTGCACTATAACATACTCAAAGGACATCCCCGTATCTCTACTAGAACCAGAGTTACGAGCCTCCAAAGTTGGGTCTAATGCTATTCCTATGGAAGGAAATGTTTTATTACTTTTTACTTAATTACTCCGCTTGTATTCTCGGTCACCCGTAACAACATATCTGTAGTGTAGTGGTTAACACATCCGCCTCACTACCGGAAGGCCACAGGTTCGACACCGCGAAGTTTTCTTTTTTTTTTTTTGCTTGGGATATCTAAACACCTTTATAATTATCCGAATAGTTGTGTCAAGGTGACATTATTTACATTCCCGTATCTCTGGTAGAACCAGAGTTACGAGCCTCCAGAGTTTAGTGTAATGCTATTCCGATGGACGGGGTTGTTTGTTTAGGTTTTGCTTATTTACTCGACTACTGTTTGTCGTAGCCCTAGGTTTTTAGTATGGTTAGATGGGGGCCAAATATCACTATAACATATCCAAAGGACATCCCCGTATCTCTACTAGAACCAGAGTTACGAGCCTCCAAAATTGGGTCAAACGCATTTCCTATGGAGGGGTTGTTCGTTTACGTTTTTCTTAATTACTTGGCCCATGTTTGTCGTAGCCCTACGTTTTTAGTATGGTTAGATGGGGGACAAATTGCACTATAACATACTCAAAGGACATCCCCGTATCTCTACTAGAACCAGAGTTACGAGCCTCCAAAGTTGGGTCTTATGCTATTCCTATGGAAGGAAATGTTTGTTTACTTTTTACTTAATTACTCGGCTTGTATTCTCGGTTACCCGTAATAAAATATCTGTAGTGTAGTGGTTAACACATCCGCCTCACTACCGGAAGGCCACAGGTTCGACACCGCGAAGTTTTCTTTTTTTTTTTTTTTTTGCTTGGGATATCTAAACACCTTTATAATTATCCGAATAGTTGTGTCAAGGTGACATTATTTACATTCCCGTATCTCTGGTAGAACCAGAGTTACGAGCCTCCAGAGTTTAGTGTAATGCTATTCCGATGGACGGGGTTGTTTGTTTAGAATTTGCTTATTTACTCGACTACTGTTTGTCGTAGCCCTAGGTTTTTAGTATGGTTAGATGGGGGACAAATTGCACTATAACATACTCAAAGGACATCCCCGTATCTCTACTAGAACCAGAGTTACGAGCCTCCAAAGTTGGGTCTTATGCTATTCCTATGGAAGGAAATGTTTGTTTACTTTTTACTTAATTACTCGGCTTGTATTCTCGGTTACCCGTAATAAAATATCTGTAGTGTAGTGGTTAACACATCCGCCTCACTACCGGAAGGCCACAGGTTCGACACCGCGAAGTTTTCTTTTTTTTTTTTGCTTGGGATATCTAAACACCTTTATAATTATCCGAATAGTTGCGTCAAGGTGACATTATTTACATTCCCGTATCTCTGGTAGAACCAGAGTTACGAGCCTCCAGAGTTTAGTGTAATGCTATTCCGATGGACGGGGTTGTTTGTTTAGGTTTTGCTTATTTACTCGACTACTGTTTGTCGTAGCCCTAGGTTTTTAGTATGGTTAGATGGGGGACAAATTGCACTATAACATACTCAAAGGACATCCCCGTATCTCTACTAGAACCAGAGTTACGAGCCTCCAAAGTTGGGTCTTATGCTATTCCTATGGAAGGAAATGTTTTTTTACTTTTTACTTAATTACTCGGCTTGTATTCTCGGTTACCCGTAACAACATATCTGTAGTGTAGTGGTTAACACATCCGCCCCACTACCGGAAGGCCACAGGTTCGACACCGCGAAGTTTTCTTTTTTTTTTTTTGCTTGGGATATCTAAACACCTTTATAATTATCCGAATAGTTGTGTCAAGGTGACATTATTTACATTCCCGTATCTCTGGTAGAACCAGAGTTACGAGCCTCCAGAGTTTAGTGTAATGCTATTCCGATGGACGGGGTTGTTTGTTTAGGTTTTGCTTATTTACTCGACTACTGTTTGTCGTAGCCCTAGGTTTTTAGTATGTTTAGATGGGGGCCAAATATCACTATAACATATCCAAAGGACATCCCCGTATCTCTATTAGAACAAGAGTTACGAGCCTCCAAAATTGGGTTAAACGCATTTCCTATGGAGGGGTTGTTCGTTTACGTTCTTCTTAATTACTTGGCCCATGTTTGTCGTAGCCCTACGTTTCTAGTATGGTTAGATGGGGGACAAATTGCACTATAACATACTCAAAGGACATCCCCGTATCTCTACTAGAACCAGAGTTACGAGCCTCCAAAGTTGGGTCTAATGCTATTCCTATGGAAGGAAATGTTTTATTACTTTTTACTTAATTACTCCGCTTGTATTCTCGGTCACCCGTAACAACATATCTGTAGTGTAGTGGTTAACACATCCGCCTCACTACCGGAAGGCCACAGGTTCGACACCGCGAAGTTTTCTTTTTTTTTTTTTGCTTGGGATATCTAAACACCTTTATAATTATCCGAATAGTTGTGTCAAGGTGACATTATTTACATTCCCGTATCTCTGGTAGAACCAGAGTTACGAGCCTCCAGAGTTTAGTGTAATGCTATTCCGATGGACGGGGTTGTTTGTTTAGGTTTTGCTTATTTACTCGACTACTGTTTGTCGTAGCCCTAGGTTTTTAGTATGGTTAGATGGGGGCCAAATATCACTATAACATATCCAAAGGACATCCCCGTATCTCTACTAGAACCAGAGTTACGAGCCTCCAAAATTGGGTCAAACGCATTTCCTATGGAGGGGTTGTTCGTTTACGTTTTTCTTAATTACTTGGCCCATGTTTGTCGTAGCCCTACGTTTTTAGTATGGTTAGATGGGGGACAAATTGCACTATAACATACTCAAAGGACATCCCCGTATCTCTACTAGAACCAGAGTTACGAGCCTCCAAAGTTGGGTCTTATGCTATTCCTATGGAAGGAAATGTTTGTTTACTTTTTACTTAATTACTCGACTTGTATTCTCGGTTACCCGTAATAAAATATCTGTAGTGTAGTGGTTAACACATCCGCCTCACTACCGGAAGGCCACAGGTTCGACACCGCGAAGTTTTCTTTTTTTTTTTTTTTTTGCTTGGGATATCTAAACACCTTTATAATTATCCGAATAGTTGTGTCAAGGTGACATTATTTACATTCCCGTATCTCTGGTAGAACCAGAGTTACGAGCCTCCAGAGTTTAGTGTAATGCTATTCCGATGGACGGGGTTGTTTGTTTAGAATTTGCTTATTTACTCGACTACTGTTTGTCGTAGCCCTAGGTTTTTAGTATGGTTAGATGGGGGACAAATTGCACTATAACATACTCAAAGGACATCCCCGTATCTCTACTAGAACCAGAGTTACGAGCCTCCAAAGTTGGGTCTTATGCTATTCCTATGGAAGGAAATGTTTGTTTACTTTTTACTTAATTACTCGGCTTGTATTCTCGGTTACCCGTAATAAAATATCTGTAGTGTAGTGGTTAACACATCCGCCTCACTACCGGAAGGCCACAGGTTCGACACCGCGAAGTTTTCTTTTTTTTTTTTGCTTGGGATATCTAAACACCTTTATAATTATCCGAATAGTTGCGTCAAGGTGACATTATTTACATTCCCGTATCTCTGGTAGAACCAGAGTTACGAGCCTCCAGAGTTTAGTGTAATGCTATTCCGATGGACGGGGTTGTTTGTTTAGGTTTTGCTTATTTACTCGACTACTGTTTGTCGTAGCCCTAGGTTTTTAGTATGGTTAGATGGGGGACAAATTGCACTATAACATACTCAAAGGACATCCCCGTATCTCTACTAGAACCAGAGTTACGAGCCTCCAAAGTTGGGTCTTATGCTATTCCTATGGAAGGAAATGTTTTTTTACTTTTTACTTAATTACTCGGCTTGTATTCTCGGTTACCCGTAACAACATATCTGTAGTGTAGTGGTTAACACATCCGCCCCACTACCGGAAGGCCACAGGTTCGACACCGCGAAGTTTTCTTTTTTTTTTTTGCTTGGGATATCTAAACACCTTTATAATTATCCGAATAGTTGTGTCAAGGTGACATTATTTACATTCCCGTATCTCTGGTAGAACCAGAGTTACGAGCCTCCAGAGTTTAGTGTAATGCTATTCCGATGGACGGGGTTGTTTGTTTAGGTTTTGCTTATTTACTCGACTACTGTTTGTCGTAGCCCTAGGTTTTTAGTATGTTTAGATGGGGGCCAAATATCACTATAACATATCCAAAGGACATCCCCGTATCTCTATTAGAACAAGAGTTACGAGCCTCCAAAATTGGGTTAAACGCATTTCCTATGGAGGGGTTGTTCGTTTACGTTCTTCTTAATTACTTGGCCCATGTTTGTCGTAGCCCTACGTTTCTAGTATGGTTAGATGGGGGACAAATTGCACTATAACATACTCAAAGGACATCCACGTATCTCTACTAGAACCAGAGCTACGAGCCTCCAAAGTTGGGTCTAATGCTATTCCTATGGAAGGAAATGTTTTATTACTTTTTACTTAATTACTCCGCTTGTATTCTCGGTCACCCGTAACAACATATCTGTAGTGTAGTGGGTAACGCATCCGCCTCACACCCGGAAGGCCACAGGTTCGAAACCGCGAAGTTTTTTTTTTTTTTGCTTGGGATATGTAAAGACCTTTATAATTATCCGAACATTTGTGTCAAGGTCACATTATTTACATCCCCGTATCTCTGGTAGAACCAGAGTTCCGAGCCTCCAAAATTTAGTTTACTTCATTTCCTATGGAGGGGTTTGTTTCTTTACGTTTTGCTTAAGTACTCGGCCCCTGTTTGTCGTAGCCCAAAGTTTTTATTATGGTTAGGTGGGGGACAAATTGGGCTATAACATACTCAAAGGACATCCCCGTATCTCTAGTAAAAAAGAGTTACGAGCCTGCAAAGTTTATTTTCAAAACTCAAAAGTAACCTCCTAACAATAAGTGAGACAAAAAATAAGTTGACGACGATATTGAGGTAGCCTCAAGTTTAAAGTATCCTTGTATGGGGAGCAAAGAGTACTATAACATTTCCAAAGGAGATCCCCTTATCTCTAATAGAACGAGAGTTATGAGCCTACAAAGTTCAGTGTTAAAATCATAAGTAATATAATAACAATAAGTAAGACGATACCATACGTTGACGAACATTTTGCTTAATATCTCGGCCCCTGTTTGTCGTAGCCCTATGTTCTTAGTATGGTTGGATGGGGGACAAATTGGACTATAACATACTCAAAGGACATCCCCCTATGTCTAGAAGAACCAGAGTTACGAGCCTCTAAATTTGGGTGTGACGCTATTTCTATAGCATGTTTTTGAATATTTCGCTTAATTTTTGGCCCCTGTTTGACGCAACCCCAAACCTTTGGTATAGTAGGATGGGGGACAAATTAGACGATAACATACTCAAAGGACATCCCCGTATCTCTACTAGAACCAGAGTTACGAGCGTCGAAAATTGGGTCAAATGCTTTTCCTATGGAGGGGTTGTTTACGTTTTGCTTAATTACTTGGCCCCTGTTTGTCGTAGCCCAAAGTTTTTAGTATGGTTAGATGGGGGACAAATTTCACTATAATTTACTGAAAGGACATCGAAGTATTTCTACTAGAACCAGAGTTACGAGCCTCCAAAATTGGGTCAAACGCTTTTCCTATGGAGGGGTTGTTCGTTTACGTTTTTCTTAATTACTCGGCCCATGTTTGTCGTAGCCCTACGTTTTTAGTATGGTTAGATGGGGGACAAATTGCACTATAACATACTCAAAGGACATCCCCGTATCTCTAATAGAACCAGAGTTACGAGCCTCCAAAGTTGGGTCTTATGCTATTCCTATGGAAGGAAATGTTTGTTTACTTTTTACTTAATTACTCGGCTTGTATTCTCGGTTACCCGTAACAACATATCTGTAGTGTAGTGGTTAACACATCCGCCTCACTACCGGAAGGCCACAGGTTCGACACCGCGAAGTTTTCTTTTTTTTTTGCTTGGGATATCTAAACACCTTTATAATTATCCGAATAGTTGTGTCAAGGTGACATTATTTACATTCCCGTATCTCTGGTAGAACCAGAGTTACGAGCCTCCAGAGTTTAGTGTAATGCTATTCCGATGGACGGGGTTGTTTGTTTAGGTTTTGCTTATTTACTCGACTACTGTTTGTCGTAGCCCTAGGTTTTTAGTATGTTTAGATGGGGGCCAAATATCACTATAACATATCCAAAGGACATCCCCGTATCTCTATTAGAACAAGAGTTACGAGCCTCCAAAATTGGGTTAAACGCATTTCCTATGGAGGGGTTGTTCGTTTACGTTCTTCTTAATTACTTGGCCCATGTTTGTCGTAGCCCTACGTTTCTAGTATGGTTAGATGGGGGACAAATTGCACTATAACATACTCAAAGGACATCCTCGTATCTCTACTAGAACCAGAGCTACGAGCCTCCAAAGTTGGGTCTAATGCTATTCCTATGGAAGGAAATGTTTTATTACTTTTTACTTAATTACTCCGCTTGTATTCTCGGTCATCCGTAACAACATATCTGTAGTGTAGTGGGTAACGCATCCGCCTCACACCCGGAAGGCCACAGGTTCGAAACCGCGAAGTTTTTTTTTTTTTTTTGCTTGGGAAATGTAAAGACCTTTATAATTATCCGAACATTTGTGTCAAGGTCACATTATTTACATCCCCGTATCTCTGGTAGAACCAGAGTTCCGAGCCTCCAAAATTTAGTTTACTTCATGTCCTATGGAGGGGTTTGTTTCTTTACGTTTTGCTTAAGTACTCGGCCCCTGTTTGTCGTAGCCCAAAGTTTTTATTATGGTTAGGTGGGGGACAAATTGGGCTATAACATACTCAAAGGACATCCCCGTATCTCTAGTAAAAAAGAGTTACGAGCCTGCAAAGTTTATTTTCAAAACTCAAAAGTAACCTCCTAACAATAAGTGAGACAAAAATAAGTTGACGACGATATTGAGGTAGCCTCAAGTTTAAAGTATCCTTGTATGGGGAGCAAAGAGTACTATAACATTTCCAAAGGAGATCCCCTTATCTCTAATAGAACGAGAGTTATGAGCCTACAAAGTTCAGTGTTAAAATCATAAGTAATATAATAACAATAAGTAAGACGATACCATACGTTGACGAACATTTTGCTTAATATCTCGGCCCCTGTTTGTCGTAGCCCTATGTTCTTAGTATGGTTGGATGGGGGACAAATTGGACTATAACATACTCAAAGGACATCCCCCTATGTCTAGAAGAACCAGAGTTACGAGCCTCTAAATTTGGGTGTGACGCTATTTCTATAGCATGTTTTTGAATATTTCGCTTAATTTTTGGCCCCTGTTTGACGCAACCCCAAACCTTTGGTATAGTAGGATGGGGGACAAATTAGACGATAACATACTCAAAGGACATCCCCGTATCTCTACTAGAACCAGAGTTACGAGCGTCGAAAATTGGGTCAAATGCTTTTCCTATGGAGGGGTTGTTTATTTACGTTTTGCTTAATTACTTGGCCCCTGTTTGTCGTAGCCCAAAGTTTTTAGTATGGTTAGATGGGGGACAAATTTCACTATAATTTACTGAAAGGACATCGAAGTATTTCTACTAGAACCAGAGTTACGAGCCTCCAAAATTGGGTCAAACGCTTTTCCTATGGAGGGGTTGTTCGTTTACGTTTTTCTTAATTACTCGGCCCATGTTTGTCGTAGCCCTACGTTTTTAGTATGGTTAGATGGGGGACAAATTGCACTATAACATACTCAAAGGACATCCCCGTATCTCTAATAGAACCAGAGTTACGAGCCTCCAAAGTTGGGTCTTATGCTATTCCTATGGAAGGAAATGTTTGTTTACTTTTTACTTAATTACTCGGCTTGTATTCTCGGTTACCCGTAACAACATATCTGTAGTGTAGTGGTTAACACATCCGCCTCACTACCGGAAGGCCACAGGTTCGACACCGCGAAGTTTTCTTTTTTTTTTTTGCTTGGGATATCTAAACACCTTTATAATTATCCGAATAGTTGTGTCAAGGTGACATTATTTACATTCCCGTATCTCTGGTAGAACCAGAGTTACGAGCCTCCAGAGTTTAGTGTAATGCTATTCCGATGGACGGGGTTGTTTGTTTAGGTTTTGCTTATTTACTCGACTACTGTTTGTCGTAGCCCTAGGTTTTTAGTATGGTTAGATGGGGGACAAATTGCACTATAACATACTCAAAGGACATCCCCGTATCTCTACTAGAACCAGAGTTACGAGCCTCCAAAGTTGGGTCTTATGCTATTCCTATGGAAGGAAATGTTTTTTTACTTTTTACTTAATTACTCGGCTTGTATTCTCGGTTACCCGTAACAACATATCTGTAGTGTAGTGGTTAACACATCCGCCCCACTACCGGAAGGCCACAGGTTCGACACCGCGAAGTTTTCTTTTTTTTTTTTGCTTGGGATATCTAAACACCTTTATAATTATCCGAATAGTTGTGTCAAGGTGACATTATTTACATTCCCGTATCTCTGGTAGAACCAGAGTTACGAGCCTCCAGAGTTTAGTGTAATGCTATTCCGATGGACGGGGTTGTTTGTTTAGGTTTTGCTTATTTACTCGACTACTGTTTGTCGTAGCCCTAGGTTTTTAGTATGTTTAGATGGGGGCCAAATATCACTATAACATATCCAAAGGACATCCCCGTATCTCTATTAGAACAAGAGTTACGAGCCTCCAAAATTGGGTTAAACGCATTTCCTATGGAGGGGTTGTTCGTTTACGTTCTTCTTAATTACTTGGCCCATGTTTGTCGTAGCCCTACGTTTCTAGTATGGTTAGATGGGGGACAAATTGCACTATAACATACTCAAAGGACATCCCCGTATCTCTACTAGAACCAGAGCTACGAGCCTCCAAAGTTGGGTCTAATGCTATTCCTATGGAAGGAAATGTTTTATTACTTTTTACTTAATTACTCCGCTTGTATTCTCGGTCACCCGTAACAACATATCTGTAGTGTAGTGGGTAACGCATCCGCCTCACACTCGGAAGGCCACAGGTTCGAAACCGCGAAGTTTTTTTTTTTTTTGCTTGGGATATGTAAAGACCTTTATAATTATCCGAACATTTGTGTCAAGGTCACATTATTTACATCCCCGTATCTCTGGTAGAACCAGAGTTCCGAGCCTCCAAAATTTAGTTTACTTCATTTCCTATGGAGGGGTTTGTTTCTTTACGTTTTGCTTAAGTACTCGGCCCCTGTTTGTCGTAGCCCAAAGTTTTTATTATGGTTAGGTGGGGGACAAATTGGGCTATAACATACTCAAAGGACATCCCCGTATCTCTAGTAAAAAAGAGTTACGAGCCTGCAAAGTTTATTTTCAAAACTCAAAAGTAACCTCCTAACAATAAGTGAGACAAAAAATAAGTTGACGACGATATTGAGGTAGCCTCAAGTTTAAAGTATCCTTGTATGGGGAGCAAAGAGTACTATAACATTTCCAAAGGAGATCCCCTTATCTCTAATAGAACGAGAGTTATGAGCCTACAAAGTTCAGTGTTAAAATCATAAGTAATATAATAACAATAAGTAAGACGATACCATACGTTGACGAACATTTTGCTTAATATCTCGGCCCCTGTTTGTCGTAGCCCTATGTTCTTAGTATGGTTGGATGGGGGACAAATTGGACTATAACATACTCAAAGGACATCCCCCTATGTCTAGAAGAACCAGAGTTACGAGCCTCTAAATTTGGGTGTGACGCTATTTCTATAGCATGTTTTTGAATATTTCGCTTAATTTTTGGCCCCTGTTTGACGCAACCCCAAACCTTTGGTATAGTAGGATGGGGGACAAATTAGACGATAACATACTCAAAGGACATCCCCGTATCTCTACTAGAACCAGAGTTACGAGCGTCGAAAATTGGGTCAAATGCTTTTCCTATGGAGGGGTTGTTTATTTACGTTTTGCTTAATTACTTGGCCCCTGTTTGTCGTAGCCCAAAGTTTTTAGTATGGTTAGATGGGGGACAAATTTCACTATAATTTACTGAAAGGACATCGAAGTATTTCTACTAGAACCAGAGTTACGAGCCTCCAAAATTGGGTCAAACGCTTTTCCTATGGAGGGGTTGTTCGTTTACGTTTTTCTTAATTACTCGGCCCATGTTTGTCGTAGCCCTACGTTTTTAGTATGGTTAGATGGGGGACAAATTGCACTATAACATACTCAAAGGACATCCCCGTATCTCTAATAGAACCAGAGTTACGAGCCTCCAAAGTTGGGTCTTATGCTATTCCTATGGAAGGAAATGTTTGTTTACTTTTTACTTAATTACTCGGCTTGTATTCTCGGTTACCCGTAACAACATATCTGTAGTGTAGTGGTTAACACATCCGCCTCACTACCGGAAGGCCACAGGTTCGGCACCGCGAAGTTTTCTTTTTTTTTTTTGCTTGGGATATCTAAACACCTTTATAATTATCCGAATAGTTGTGTCAAGGTGACATTATTTACATTCCCGTATCTCTGGTAGAACCAGAGTTACGAGCCTCCAGAGCTTAGTGTAATGCTATTCCGATGGACGGGGTTGTTTGTTTAGGTTTTGCTTATTTACTCGACTACTGTTTGTCGTAGCCCTAGGTTTTTAGTATGGTTAGATGGGGGACAAATTGCACTATAACATACTCAAAGGACATCCCCGTATCTCTACTAGAACCAGAGTTACGAGCCTCCAAAGTTGGGTCTTATGCTATTCCTATGGAAGGAAATGTTTTTTTACTTTATACTTAATTACTCGGCTTGTATTCTCGGTTACCCGTAACAACATATCTGTAGTGTAGTGGTTAACACATCCGCCCCACTACCGGAAGGCCACAGGTTCGACACCGCGAAGTTTTCTTTTTTTTTTTGCTTGGGATATCTAAACACCTTTATAATTATCCGAATAGTTGTGTCAAGGTGACATTATTTACATTCCCGTATCTCTGGTAGAACCAGAGTTACGAGCCTCCAGAGTTTAGTGTAATGCTATTCCGATGGACGGGGTTGTTTGTTTAGGTTTTGCTTATTTACTCGACTACTGTTTGTCGTAGCCCTAGGTTTTTAGTATGTTTAGATGGGGGCCAAATATCACTATAACATATCCAAAGGACATCCCCGTATCTCTATTAGAACAAGAGTTACGAGCCTCCAAAATTGGGTTAAACGCATTTCCTATGGAGGGGTTGTTCGTTTACGTTCTTCTTAATTACTTGGCCCATGTTTGTCGTAGCCCTACGTTTCTAGTATGGTTAGATGGGGGACAAATTGCACTATAACATACTCAAAGGACATCCCCGTATCTCTACTAGAACCAGAGCTACGAGCCTCCAAAGTTGGGTCTAATGCTATTCCTATGGAAGGAAATGTTTTATTACTTTTTACTTAATTACTCCGCTTGTATTCTCGGTCACCCGTAATAACATATCTGTAGTGTAGTGGGTAACGCATCCGCCTCACACCCGGAAGGCCACAGGTTCGAAACCGCGAAGTTTTTTTTTTTTTTTGCTTGGGATATGTAAAGACCTTTATAATTATCCGAACATTTGTGTCAATGTCACATTATTTACATCCCCGTATCTCTGGTAGAACCAGAGTTCCGAGCCTCCAAAATTTAGTTTACTTCATTTCCTATGGAGGGGTTTGTTTCTTTACGTTTTGCTTAAGTACTCGGCCCCTGTTTGTCGTAGCCCAAAGTTTTTATTATGGTTAGGTGGGGGACAAATTGTGCTATAACATACTCAAAGGACATCCCCGTATCTCTAGTAAAAAAGAGTTACGAGCCTGCAAAGTTTATTTTCAAAACTCAAAAGTAACCTCCTAACAATAAGTGAGACAAAAAATAAGTTGACGACGATATTGAGGTAGCCTCAAGTTTAAAGTATCCTTGTATGGGGAGCAAAGAGTACTATAACATTTCCAAAGGAGATCCCCTTATCTCCAATAGAACGAGAGTTATGAGCCTACAAAGTTCAGTGTTAAAATCATAAGTAATATAATAACAATAAGTAAGACGATACCATACGTTGACGAACATTTTGCTTAATATCTCGGCCCCTGTTTGTCGTAGCCCTATGTTCTTAGTATGGTTGGATGGGGGACAAATTGGACTATAACATACTCAAAGGACATCCCCCTATGTCTAGAAGAACCAGAGTTACGAGCCTCTAAATTTGGGTGTGACGCTATTTCTATAGCATGTTTTTGAATATTTCGCTTAATTTTTGGCCCCTGTTTGACGCAACCCCAAACCTTTGGTATAGTAGGATGGGGGACAAATTAGACGATAACATACTCAAAGGACATCCCCGTATCTCTACTAGAACCAGAGTTACGAGCGTCGAAAATTGGGTCAAATGCTTTTCCTATGGAGGGGTTGTTTATTTACGTTTTGCTTAATTACTTGGCCCCTGTTTGTCGTAGCCCAAAGTTTTTAGTATGGTTAGATGGGGGACAAATTTCACTATAATTTACTGAAAGGACATCGAAGTATTTCTACTAGAACCAGAGTTACGAGCCTCCAAAATTGGGTCAAACGCTTTTCCTATGGAGGGGTTGTTCGTTTACGTTTTTCTTAATTACTCGGCCCATGTTTGTCGTAGCCCTACGTTTTTAGTATGGTTAGATGGGGGACAAATTGCACTATAACATACTCAAAGGACATCCCCGTATCTCTAATAGAACCAGAGTTACGAGCCTCCAAAGTTGGGTCTTATGCTATTCCTATGGAAGGAAATGTTTGTTTACTTTTTACTTAATTACTCGGCTTGTATTCTCGGTTACCCGTAATAACATATCTGTAGTGTAGTGGTTAACACATCCGCCTCACTACCGGAAGGCCACAGGTTCGACACCGCGAAGTTTTCTTTTTTTTTTTTTTTTGCTTGGGATATCTGAAGACCTTGTTAATTATCCGAACATTTGTGTCAAGGTGACATTATTTACATTCCCGTATCTCTGGTAGAACCAGAGTTATAAGCCTTCTGAATTTAGTGTAATGCTATTTCAATGGACGGGGTTGTTTGTTTACGTTTTGCTTAATTACTTGGCCCCTGTTTGTCGTAGCCCTACGTTCTTAGTATGTTTAGATGGGGGACAAATATCACTATAACATATCCAAAGGACATCCCCGTATCTCTAGTAGAAACAGAGTTACGAGCCTGCAAATTATAGTCTGATGCAATTCCTATGGAGGGGTTTGTTTGTTTACGTTTTGCTTAATTACCTGGCCCCTGTTTGTCGTAGCCCTACGTTTTTAGTATGGTTAGATGGGGGACAAATTGCACTATAACATTCTCAAAGGACATCCCCGTATCTCTACTAGAACCAGAGTTACAAGCCTCCAAAGTTGGGTCTAATGCTATTCCTATGGAAGGAAATGTTTGTTTACTTTTTACTTAATTACTCGGGCTTGTATTCTCGGTCACCCGTAATAACACATCTGTAGTGTAGTGGTTAACACATCCGCCTCACTCCCGGAAGGCCACAGGTTCGAAACCGCGAAGTTTTTTTTTTCGCTTGGGATATGTAAAGACCTTTATAATTATCCGAACAATTGTGTCAAGGTGACATTATTTACATTCCCGTATCTCTGGTAGAACCAGAGTTATGAGCCTCCTGAATTTAGTGTAATGCTATTCCAATGGACGGGGTTGTTTGTTTAGGTTTTGCTAAATTACTCGACCCCTGTTTGTCGTAGCCCTAGGTTTTTAGTATGGTTAGATGGGGGACAAATACCACTATAACATATCCAAAGGACATCCCCTTATCTCTAGTAGAAACAGAGTTACGAGCCTGCAAAGTATAGTCTAATGCAATTCCTATGGAGGGGTTGTTTGTTTACGTTTTGCTTAATTACTTGGCCCCTGTTTGTTCGAGCCCAAAGTTTTTAGTATGGTTAGATGGGAGACAAATTGCACTATAACTTACTCAAAGGACATCCCCGTATCTCTACTAGAACCAGAGTTACGAGCCTCCAAAATTGGGTCAAACGCATTTCCTATGGAGGGGTTGTTCGTTTACGTTTTTCTTGATTACTAGGTCCATGCTTGTCGTAGCCCTACGTTTTTCGTATGGTTAGATGGGGGACAAATTGCACTATAACATACTCAAAGGACATCCCCGTATCTCTACTAGAACCAGAGTTACGAGCCTCCAAATTTGGGTCTAATGCTATTCCTATGGAAGGAAATGTTTGATTACTTTTTACTTAATTACTCCGCTTGTATTCTCGGTCACCCGTAATAACATATCTGTAGTGTAGTGGGTAACACATCCGCCTCACACCCGGAAGGCCACAGGTTCGAAACCGCGAAGTTTTTTTTTTTTCTTGGGATATGTAAAGACCTTTATAATTATCCGAACATTTGTGTCAAGGTCACATTATTTACATCCCCGTATCTCTGGTAGAACCAGAGTTCCGAGCCTCCAAAATTTAGTTTACTTCATTTCCTATGGAGGGGTTTGTTTCTTTACGTTTTGCTTAAGTACTCGGCCCCTGTTTGTCGTAGCCCAAAGTTTTTATTATGGTTAGGTGGGGGACAAATTGGGCTATAACATACTCAAAGGACATCCCCGTATCTCTAGTAAAAAAGAGTTACGAGCCTGCAAAGTTTATTTTCAAAACTCAAAAGTAACCTCCTAACAATAAGTGAGACAAAAAATAAGTTGACGACGATATTGAGGTAGCCTCAAGTTTAAAGTATCCTTGTATGGGGAGCAAAGAGTACTATAACATTTCCAAAGGAGATCCCCTTATCTCTAATAGAACGAGAGTTATGAGCCTACAAAGTTCAGTGTTAAAATCATAAGTAATATAATAACAATAAGTAAGACGATACCATACGTTGACGAACATTTTGCTTAATATCTCGGCCCCTGTTTGTCGTAGCCCTATGTTCTTAGTATGGTTGGATGGGGGACAAATTGGACTATAACATACTCACAGGACATCCCCCTATGTCTAGAAGAACAAGAGTTACGAGCCTCTAAATTTGGGTGTGACGCCATTTCTATAGCATGTTTTTGAATATTTCGCTAAATTTTTCGGCCCCTGTTTGACGCAACCCCAAACCTTTGGTATAGTAGGATGGGGGACAAATTAGACGATAGTATACTCAAAGGACATCCCCGTATCTCTACTAGAACCAGAGTTACGAGCGTCGAAAATTGGGTCAAACGCATTTCCTATGGAGGGGTTTTTCGTTTACGTTTTTCTTAATTACTTGGCCCATGTTTGTCGTAGCCCTACGTTTTTAGTATGGTTAGATGGGGGACAAATTGCACTATAATTTACTGAAAGGACATCGAAGTATTTCTACTAGAACCAGAGTTACGAGCCTCCAAAATTGGGTCAAACGCTTTTCCTATGGAGGGGTTGTTCGTTTACGTTTTTCTTAATTACTTGGCCCCTGTTTGTCGTAGCCCTATGTTCTTAGTATGTTTAGATGGGGGACAAATATCACTATAACATATCCAAAGGACATCCCCGTATCTCTAGTAGAAACAGAGTTACGAGCCTGCAAATTATAGTCTGATGCAATTCCTATGGAGGGGTTTGTTTGTTTACGTTTTGCTTAATTACCTGGCCCCTGTTTGTCGTAGCCCTACGTTTTTAGTATGGTTAGATGGGGGACAAATTGCACTATAACATACTCAAAGGACATCCCCGTATCTCTACTAGAACCAGAGTTACGAGCCTCCAAAGTTGGGTCTAATGCTATTCCTATGGAAGGAAATGTTTGTTTACTTTTTACTTAATTACTCGGGCTTGTATTCTCGGTCACCCGTAATAACACATCTGTAGTGTAGTGGTTAACACATCCGCCTCACTCCCGGAAGGCCACAGGTTCGAAACCGCGAAGTTTTTTTTTTCGCTTGGGATATGTAAAGACCTTTATAATTATCCGAACATTTGTGTCAAGGTGACATTATTTACATTCCCGTATCTCTGGTAGAACCAGAGTTATGAGCCTCCTGAATTTAGTGTAATGCTATTCCAATGGACGGGGTTGTTTGTTTAGGTTTTGCTAAACTACTCGACCCCTGTTTTTCCTAGCCCTACGTTCTTAGTATGTTTAGATGGGGGACAAATATCACTATAACATATCCAAAGGACATCCCCGTATCTCTAGTAGAAACAGAGTTACGAGCCTGCAAATAATAGTCTAATGCAATTCCTATGGAGGGGTTTGTTTGTTTACGTTTTGCTTAATTACCTGGCCCCTGTTTGTCGTAGCCCTACGTTTTTAGTATGGTTGGATGGGGGACAAATTGCACTATAACATACTCAAAGGACATCCCCGTATCTCTACTAGAACCAGAGTTACGAGCCTCCAAAGTTGGGTCTAATGCTATTCCTATGGAAGGAAATGTTTGTTTACTTTTTACTTAATTACTCGGCCCCTGTTTGTCGTAGCCCAAAGTTTTAAGTATGGTTAGATGGGGGACAAATTACACTATAACATACTCAAAGGACATCCCCGTATCTCTACTAGAACCAGAGTTACGAGCCTCCAAAGCTGGGTCTAATGCTATTCCTATGGAAGGAAATGTTTGTTTACTTTTTACTTAATTACTCGGCCTTGTATTCTCGGTCACCCGTAATAACATATCTGTAGTGTAGTGGTTAACACATCCGCCTCACTCCCGGAAGGCCACAGGTTCGAAACCGCGAAGTTTTTTTTTTCGCTTGGGATATGTAAAGACCTTTATCCGAACATTTGTGTCATCTGACATTATTTACATTCCCGTATCTCTGGTAGAACCAGAGTTACGAGCCTCCAGAGTTTAGTGTAATGCTATTCCGATGGACGGGGTTGTTTTTTTAGGTTTTGCTTAATTACTCGACCCCTGTTTGTCGTAGCCCTACGATTTTAGTATGGTTAGATGGGGGACAAATTGCACTATAACATATCCGAAGGACATCCCCGTATCTCTAGTAGAAAAAGAGTTACGAGCCTGCAAAATTTATTTTCAAAAATCAAAAGTAACCTCCTAACAATAAGTGAGACAAAAAATAAGTTGACGACGATATTGAGGTAGCCTCAAGTTTAAAGTATCCTTGTATGGGGAGCAAAGAGTACTATAACATATCCAAAGGAGATCCCCGTATCTCTAATAGAACGAGAGTTATGAGCCTACAAAGTTCAGTGTTAAAATCATAAGTAATATAATAACAATAAGTGAGACGATACCATACGTTGACGAACATTTTGCTTAATATCTCGGCCCCTGTTTGTCGTAGCTCTATGTTCTTAGTATGGTTGGATGGGGGACAAATCGGACTATAACGTACTCAAAGGTCATCACCCCTATGTCTAGTAGAACCAGAGTTACGAGCCTCTAAAGTTGGGTGTGACGCTATTTCTATGGCATGTTTTTGAACATTTCCCTTAATTACTCGGCCCCTGTTTGACGCAACCCCTATCCTTTGGTATAGTAGGATGGGGGACAAATTCGACCATGAAATACTCAAAGGACATCCCCCTATGTCTAGTAGAACCAAAGTTACGAGCCTCTAAAGTTGGGTGTGACGCTATTTCTATGGCATGTTTTTGTATATTTCGCTTAATTTCTTAGTCCCTGTTTGAAAAAACCCCAAACCTTTGAAATAGTAGGATTGGGGACAATTTGGACGATAACATACTCAAAGGACATCCCCGTATCTCTACTAGAACCAGAGTTACGAGCCTCCAAACTTGGGTGTAATACTATTCCTAAGGAGGGGTTGTTTGTTTACGTTTTGCTTAATTACTTGGCCCCTGTTTGTCGTAGCCCAAAGTTTTTAGTATGGTTAGATGGGGGACAAATTGCACTATAACTTGCTCAAAGGACATTTCCGTATCTCTACTAGAACCAGAGTTACGAGCCTCCAAAATTGGGTCAAATGCTTTTCCTATGGAGGGGTTGTTTGTTTACGTTTTGCTTAATTATTTGGCCCCTGTTTGTCGTAGCCCAAAGTTTTTAGTATGGTTAGATGGGGGACAAATTGCACTATAACTTACTTAAAGGACATCCCCGTATCTTTACTAGAACCAGAGTTACGAGCCTCCAAAATTGGGTCAAACGCATTTCCTATGGATGGGTTGTTCGTTAAGTTTTTCTTAATTACTTGGCCCATGTTTGTCGTAGCTCTACGTTTTTAGTATGGTTAGATGGGGGACAAATTGCACTATAACATACTCAAAGGACATCGCCGTATCTCTACTAGAACCAGAGTTACGAGCCTCCAAAGTTGGGTCTAATGCTATTCCTATGGAAGGAAATGTTTGTTTACTTTTTACTTAATTACTCGGGCTTGTATTCTCGGTCACCAGTCATAACACATCTGTAGTGTAGTGGTTAACACATCCGCCTCACTCCCGGAAGGCCACAAGTTCGAAACCGCGAAGTTTTTTTTTTCGCTTGGGATATGTAAAGACCTTTATCCGAACATTCGTGTCAAGGTGACATTATTTACATTCCCGTATCTCTGGTAGAACCAGAGTTATGAGCCTCCTGAATTTAGTGTAATGCTATTCCAATGGACGGGGTTGTTTGTTTAGGTTTTGCTAAATTACTCGACCCCTGTTTGTCGTAGCCCTAGGTTTTTAGTATGGTTAGATGGGGGACAAATATCACTATAACATATCCAAAGGACATCCCCGTATCTCTAGTAGAAACAGAGTTACGAGCCTGCAAAGTATAGTCTAATGCAATTCCTATGGAGGGGTTTGTTTGAATACGTTTTCCTTAATTCGTGGACCATGTTTTCTCGGACACGAATCATAACATATCTGTAGTGTAGTGGTTAACACGCCCGCCGCACACCCGGAAGGCCACAGGTTCGAAACCGCGAAGTTTAGTGTTTTTTCTTTTTTTTTTTTTTTGCTTGGGATATCTAAAGACCTTTATAATTATCCGAACATTTGTGTCATCTGACATTATTTACATTCCCGTATCTCTGGTAGAACCAGAGTTACGAGCCTCCAGAGTTTAGTGTAATGCTATTCCGATGGACGGGGTTGTTTGTTTAGGTTTTGCTTAATTACTCGACCCCTGTTTGTCGTAGCCCTAGGTTTTTAGTATGGTTAGATGGGGGCCAAATATCACTATAACATATCCAAATGACATCCCCGTATCTCTTGTAGAAACAGAGTTACGAGCCTGCAAAGTATAGTCTAATGCTATTCCTATGGCGGGGTTTGTTTGTTTACATTTTCCTTAATTTCTCGGAATGTTTTCTCGATTAGCGATATTAACATGTCTGTAGTGTAGTGGTAACACATCCGCCTCACACTCGGAAGGCTACAGGTTCGAAACCGCGTAAGTACCGCGAAGTTTTCTTTTTTTTGTTTTTGCTTGGGATATGTAAAGACCTTTATAATTATCCGAACATTTGTGTCAAGGTGACATTATTTACATTTCCGTATGTCTGGTAGAACCAGAGTTACGAGCTTCCAAAATTTAGAGTAGTGCTATTCCTATGGAGGAGGTTGTTTGTTTAAGTTTTGCTTAATTAGCCTAAGTTGTTAGTATGGTAAGATGGGGGACAAATCGGACAATAACATACTCAAATGAAATCCCCGTATCTCTAGTAGAAACAGAGTTACGAGCCTCCAAAGTTTATTTTCATAAATCCAAAGTAACCTAATAACAATAAGTGAGACAAAAAATAAGTTCACGACGATATTGAGGTAGCCTCAAGTTTAAAGTATCCTTGTATGGGGAGTAAAGAGGACTAAAATATATCCAAAGGAGATCCCCGATTCCCCGTATCTCTAGTAGAACAAGAGTTATTATATATATATAATAGTTTTATTATTCTTAATTGAAGTTCTAAATTATTTGTGATGTCTTACGCAACTAAAACTTGTTTTTTTGTAAATTAACTTTTACTTTTTACCTAAAATTCTTTACACTGAGAATTCCGTGAGCGACTGGTTTTGATATTGAAAGATTACAATTATACCATATATATCAATAAAGGTTAAAGGTCATGGCTGCCTGATAATCAACGTTCAGCTCAATCCGTCCGTATTTTACAACTTGAACTTATTCATTCAACTTTGGTTTGGTCCAGTTATAGTTATGTATATAAGTTGTAAGAAGTATTTTAGGCGATAATAGACATTTACACCCACGTGATTTTCGGGGACTGTTTTCTGTCTGTCTGGCGTAAAATTTAAATATAATTTTAAAGATAATCCCAGAAAGGTTGGATTATTTATAAGTATTTAAATGAATTCTAAACCAACTTTAATCCTAGAATTTTACAATAAATTCAAAATATATTTTCTTTTATGTTAAGGTGTATTAACCAAAACGCCTATGATAATATGCTGTGACATTGAATTTATTAGCCATACTTTGTCGGATAAGTAAGAGACAACGAGTTAAGACTTAAAGGTTAAAACTTGTACTATACCTAAGCCTTTTTTACTTTGGGGAATTTAAGAAAAAAGAAAATAAAATAATTTTATGAATTCAGAAGTTGAATAACCTTTATAGTTTTAACTCCCGTTTTTTGAAGTTGAATCTTTTTTTAGCAACTGCTACACACTGAGCGCAGCGCCATGTTAATTATTTGGGGGTGTTATCTACTTTTAACGCTTGTCAGGTAAAAACTACAGGTTTAAAGTTCAGAAACGCCCGCGCGCCGTCGCTACATTTACTACTTCAGAATGTTTTTGTGTAAAAAAGAAATTTTTAATTTATTTTTGAAACTTTAAATGAGAGAGAGTTAGACTCGAATCGTATAATATATATTTAATGGTAATAATCCCTGGTTCAGTTCAGTTCAGATCAGATCTTTCAGTATGATGGCTTTAATGAAATATCAAACGATAATTAAGTACTTAATTATTAAAGACGATTATTCATATAATTAATACATGTGAATTTTAATTTGGTAATTTTGAAATGAAGATATCTTTCCCGTAATTATTTTTTTAATTTTAAATTAATTAAGGATTCTATAGTCTAATTAATTTACCTTTAAGAAATTACCAAATAATATTAGAAGTGCACCTTAATATTAGTGTTATTTAACCATTAGATTTAATGTAATACGGATTAAAAAAATTATTTATTCGAAATTGATATTTTTAAAATCTTTAACAAATACCCTTTCCTTCTTAGCTATGCTAATGATATACAATAATTTATGAGCATTTTTAAACCATAGAGGCTGAAAAACAACTTCTTAATATTGCATAATCCTTATTTACATTTAAATACATGTTTTATATAAAAAGTAAAAGTAGACGCGACTACTTTACAAACCAGGTATAAAATTAAATTCAATATGAAAATTACTTAGCATTTTTTTACTTTTTTTATTTAAAATATCTGCATTTATGAAAAATAACTGGCAAAAAGGTATCTTCGAGTTAGATATTCGAGCATCGTGCTTTGCTTTTTGGAAACAGGACAAACTCGTTTTAGTTTTTTAGCGTAAAAGTTGAGTAATAGGAGACCTATCTTTAAATTTTTGTTCTTGGTTCCTTCTATTAATTTTGTGTCAATTCTTCTCAGCTTTGAAAGACTAAACACGTGACCACTGTGTACGATTTCCATCATGAACATTCTGTTTTCCTATTGGTGGATTAATAGGATGAAAGCCTTATATTTGTCCTTGTACTTTAACATATTTCTTCGAAAGCTTACATGATTTGTTCATTATAGACTTCGACAATTACAAAACGATAAATCAATTAATTTTTTTTTTTTTTTGCTTAAGAATGTTGGAATAGCGTCCTTAAAAAAAGGTTACCAGACATAAATAGTTTTAAAAGATACTCAAAATTCTGTTGAATTCAACTCTTATTAATTTTCGTCTGTTCACGTGCCGAAATAAGCCTAAACTTAAACTTAAATAAAAGAAAGAAAATTAGGCTTAACCCAGTAAAAGCACGTGCGATTTTTATGGCGCCAAACTTGAAAGATAATAGGCTTAGGATTAGAGCGCATAACATGCACGTTTTATACCATAATTTGTTCATTATAGACTTCGACAATTACAAAACGATAAATCAATTAATTTTTTTTTTTGCTTAAGAATGTTGGAATAGCGTCCTTAAAAAAAGGTTACCAGACATAAATAGTTTTAAAAGATACTCAAAATTCTGTTGAATTCAACTCTTATTAATTTTCGTCTGTTCACGTGCCGAAATAAGCCTAAACTTAAACTTAAATAAAAGAAAGAAAATTAGGCTTAACCCAGTAAAAGCACGTGCGATTTTTATGGCGCCAAACTTGAAAGATAATAGGCTTAGGATTAGAGCGCATAACATGCACGTTTTATACCATAATTTCTTAAACTCTCTATTGACCTCACGTGAATTCGAAAAAACGCGCGAGAATTTGAATTATACACCTCAAGGCAATAACTTTATAGTCCATGAGCCCTTGCTAGCAATTTTTATCCCTTCTAAGCTTCTCAAAGGGTATTGATAAAAACCAGATAGACCGAGCTCATTAAGAAAAGATTTAATTGTTCTCGGAAACTAGTTCGAATTAGTATTCCGTCGCCCTTTCCATGCTAAGAAATGCCTTTTAATTCTTAATATATTCCGATAATGACATCTTTATTGTCCCAAAAAACTAGCTTATATCCGTCGTTTAAATTCCATAGGGTTATAATTAACATTGCGTAAGTTTCCCTAGCGTAGAATGCCTTAAAAACTAACTTTAAAAACCCGTTTAACATCGAATAATTAACGCATTCGCAGACTGCAAACTATGTGCCGATATGGAATATTTAGTTAAAAGATATATAATAACCCGACACAAGTTTTTCTTACGCAACTCGAATTATGTTACTTATGTTCTAACCCGCACTTGGCACCGTGTTTCTGTCAGAAGTTCAAGTATGTGTCTAAGCTGCGAGCATTTTTTTATATTAATGTATTTTTAAGACAATTTTTAATACCACCTGCCGATCCCCAATCGCGCCCGTTTTTATTTTAACGCGTCGCCTTTCTTGAATTTTAATTACGTTCAAAGTAGTTTTTTTTAATCGAACTTATATTTTGAAATTAATTATGCCATCTATAATCGTAGCGAAATATTACCTAAAATTGAGTAAGAATCTGCAGGAGACAAAATTATACCCATACGGTGTTTTTTTATGAAATCCATTAATGTTATTTAAATTTTGAATATGCAAAATATTATATATTTTATGGTCGTAAATATGTTTTTTTTAAATTAAATTTTAATTTATATAAATTTATAAATATTTATAAAGCAATAACTTAAACACTTGCAGTCGACAATATTTTTTAATAGAATATTTCAATTGATTTGCCAAATTTTCTTATCAAATTATAGAAAAGCAGTGGTTTTTTATTGAAATTGCATAGAAATTTCTCGAAAATAAACAATCTCCGAGATAAATTTAAGGAATGTTAATCTACAGTAATTCTTTCTGGGAAGAATTTGTAAAATCTAGAGTACATAGGCCTACACTCTTAATGAAATCAAAACATTACAGCGGCCCATGACCAGTGTATGTAAACACTTGAAAAGAAATTTCTTCGGAACCCCATGATGATGAAACCAATTGAACTAAAAAAAATTACAAATTTGAACTGCATCTATAATTTCTCCCATTATTTTCTCCTAGGTATACGAACGAGTTTTTGTCGGTATTTTAGGGGGAGGGAGAGAGATAGAGTTAGAGGAAATCGTGAAACTATGATAAAAGCCACAACTTAAATGTTTAAAGAACAAATAAGCGTGACTTCTTCCATTGGCGCATTCCTGGCGTGTTTTAACAGTACTTTTCCCGGTCTATAATAACTAAAATAATAGCAGCTATTCCTCTGCGCAGCTCCGTAGATCCTTTGCAAAAGGGGTGGGAGAAAATTTAGCGCCAAAAAATGTATTTCCAAATTGCCACCTACGACTTACGTAAGACCGGGTAAGACCCATAGTCGTCTCGAGAACGACAATGCGTGTTATTAGAAATAAATTAACGGAAAGTTATAGATCATTCCATTATAGACAGGGGGAAGAGCACTTTACAGGGTGTAGGGGTGAAGAGAACTTTAAAGGGGTGTAGGGGGTGAAGAGAACCTTACAGGGTGTAGGGCGTGAAGAGAACTTTACAGGATGAAGAGAAGTATATTCCATAATTTCAGGTTAAGATACTTCCGTAACCTGGGTATATTTTTAGGGAGGGACAGGTTAAGTTTTAAAAGATAATTGTGTTTATTCAGGAGACGTTTTTCACGCCGGTAGGGGGTGCTGCTCTTGAAAAAAACGACCTTTACATATTCGACCTTCGAAGATTCTCTCTCTCTTTTTTTAAATTTTTATCCCATAGCAGTTAAAGTTAAATATTTTAAAACAAGAAACGCCTTTACTTTAGTGGTTAAATTCCAAAAAAAATCCACATATACGAATTTTATGAAATTTATTTTTATTTCTTCCCAAAGTAATAATTTTATTTGATAAGATTAATGTGATATATTAACCGTAAATTAACTAAACTATTGAACAGGAATTTCGGTAAAGTTCTTAAAAGCCTTTCCAATTTCCGCCCAATATTACACTTTTTTGAGATTATTTGAGGGTTCTTTGAACTTCTTTTTTATTAAATAATAATATAATTAATGATTTTTATTCATTTAAATTGAAATGAAAAAAAAATTAATTTTAATTTGTTTCCCATCGAGATCGTGATCAGTATAATTCTACGTTTTAATTGCGCTTCAGAAATAATTTTCTAATTCCCTCCGTAAAATTTTACAGTAAACTGGGTTGGTGTAAATTAAATTTAGCTTTATTAAAAGATTTATTTAAAATATTTTTATTTTGTAAAAACTAAACAAAGTTATTTATTGTATCTTTAAAACTTTCGCTGCATTTTTTTTTTCAACTTCCTTATTTTTAATATAAAAAAATCATTTATTATTTAAAAAAGAATAAGAATCGTCGTCACAGTTGAATTAATTTTAAAAATCAAAATATATTTCCTATATCAATATTTTTTTATTTTTTTTTATTCCAGAATTTTCCCATTTCATTTTTGTAAAGAAATTTTTATATCAGTTAAGTGAAGTGAAGTGGTTTTATCTCTAGAAGTTTAAACCAGAAAAGTAACTGATTTTAGACTAAATATTTCATTATTTGAAGTAAGAACAAGAAATAACAACATTATCTTAAAATTCAGATAAATATGTTTTAGATTTGATACCAAATAGGGGTTTTTTTATTTTCCGATTGACTCATAATCCATTTAAAGAAATTAATCGATTGACTTTTAAACGCCCAACTTTTCTCCCCTAAAATAAGTCCGTATTCTAATTAATCCCACGAAATGCGAAAGGAAATCATTAAAATTACGTGGGGGTTGTAATCCTAGTTTTGCCTACGCTTATATACTTAGTCTGTAAATCTCCTGTAAGCCAGTTAGGTCATTTCCTAGCTAGGTAGGTACGAGGGGCAAACCACACACGTGAAATTAGGTGTACGAATAAAGTCTTATGAAGTACTGTACCTTGAAAATCCCTTTGAAAACCCAGCAAGTTCATTGAACACCATTTAAAAACCCATAAAATCTCTTGAACACCCTTTGTAAACCCCGACGTCCATTGAAAACCCTTGAAGTCCCTTAATAACCCTTTGAAATCCTTTTAGTCCCTTGGAAACCCATTAAAAACCCACTTAGTCCATTGGAAACCCATTAAAAACCCACTTAGTCCATTGGAAACCCATTACAAACCCACTTAGTCCATTGGAAACCCATTAAAAACCCCCTTAGTCCCTTGAAAACCCTTTGTAAACCCCATGAAGTCCCTTTGAAGTCCTCACCTGAAAATTAAATTGACGTCACTTGAAGCCTGAAATCAGGTGTGAGCTCTCCCTCGGATAGGCAACCGATGAAAGGGTCACGCTGACGCCGTTAATTCGCTTCCGTTTTACTTTGAAAATCCTCATCGCCCACCTTTATCTATTTCAGGTTAACCTGATAGCGTGTAGGTTTAGTATCCCTACCGAATCATATCATGGCATGGCATGGAATTAGATAAAAGTATCCTCTTCCGTAAATAAATTTTTAATCAAATTGATAAAAGTTTTATCACATTTTGATATCTTCATCGGGTTTGGGAAGACTATGGCAGATTTTATTGAGAAACTTTCTAAGGAGTTTTTTTCATCAAAAGTTGCTTTCCTGAATTCATAGATTACGAAATGAATTACGTCGAATTCCTTGATTTTAACTGTTGATTACTATTTTATTTTTCTAACTGATAAAATGTTTCTTTTCATGTTATTGTAAATTTATATTTTTAAGCATTTCCGGAAGTAGGATATAAATTTAAATACTTTTCTTCCGGCGTCGGAAATGAAAAGGATTCGTATGTGAAGAATAATGATTTATTATTAAGGGATAATAAAAACAGTAAAATTAATTAATCTACCTTATTTAATAGTTTTTTAAAAGTGAAATTAAGACTTAATTATTAAATTAATGATTACGCTATTTGCAATTAAATTAAATTGAATTAAATTCATAAATTCTAACCTTAATTATTAAATCAATTAGTAGAGGATAAATGTATTTATTATCATGAGTATATTAGTTTCTTTGTACGGTTATAAGCCTTTTGATAGAATTTAAAACCGATTCTTTAAAATATTTCAAACGTATAACTTCTCTATACCTCTTTTCCAATTGCTTCTGGTTTATAAAACGGTTCGTGCAGTGCAGTGAACTAAAGTCACGAGTGTAAAATGCTTTATAATCGTTTCGCTGTCGATTTTTATACCTTAACTCATCGATTAGATTCCCAAAGTCTGATTAATTTTAACCCCCACCCCCTCCTCTCCACCTTCATTTTAGTTTTAATTCTTCATCCATTAAAATGTGAGGCGCGCTTAAGAGATTTAAACTTAAGAATCATCAGAATTTAGCTTCATTGCGGGGTCGTTGCTATTTCAAAAAATAAGAAGAAAAAAATATCTTCTTGAACTTGCGTGGGATTGGGAGTTTTAAATTTTTAAACATATTTTAGAAATCTGCACGATTTCTTATTTTTAACAATATTTGGACCGCTGCATCTTGTTTGTAGGTGCTTATATTTTCTATATTATGAAGCGACAAATATTTTAACCTTGACAATTATATTTGTTTATTTGTGTAAAAATTATTCGCAGTCGGCAGGATTCGAACCTGCGCGGGGAGACCCCAACAGATTTCTAGTCTGTCGCCTTAACCACTCGGCCACGACTGCTTGCCGAATTTTCTCTTAGAGCAGTATAGGAAACTAAATCACTCGCCGTTGCTGGTTAAATAGCGGCCGCTTGCAAAGAAGCCTGCGCTTTGCATAAGAATGTTAGATTTAAATCGGTTCATTTCTTTATTATTTATATAAAAGTAATTCGCAGTCGGCAGGATTCGAACCTGCGCGGGGAGACCCCAACAGATTTCTAGTCTGTCGCCTTAACCACTCGGCCACGACTGCTTGTTATATTTGCGTAATTAAAAATAATTTGAGATTTTTAACGTTCTGAATTAATCATATTCACTATTACAATTAAATCTCATTCTCTTGGATTATGAATTAAACCGTTAATACATATCCTTTAAGAAAAATCTCTGAATACGGGCGTATGCCTCTGTGATTCAAACTTGGCGCCTTTTTTTCTTTTTTTTTTGTTGTTATTGAGTTACATAAATCCGTCGCTAGATGGCCACCTTATCCCGTAAAGATCACTATGGATCCCCCTATTTTGCTACCATCCCTCCCTCCTAACCTTAACTGAAAAGTCGTCTGCTTCTCGTCAACACGTGGATAGAGAAGTAGGCTTAAGGTTGTGAGTTGTCCCATGATTTAAAGCGTGCTTATACTATTGAAAATGCCGAAGAAAAGCAAAGTTGGAAAGCAGCGTAAAGATAAGTTTTATCATTTAGCCAAAGATGCTGGATATAGGTCTAGGGCCGCCTTTAAATTAGTACAATTAAATCGAAAATTCGAGTTTTTGCAACGCGCCCGAGTCTTAGTTGATTTATGCGCTGCTCCAGGAGGATGGCTACAAATAGCCCAACAAAATATGCCCGTTTCCAGCGTAATAATAGGTGTAGATTTGGTTCCAATTAAACCAATACCAAACGTAATTACTATTCAAGAAGATATTACCACGGGAAAATGCAGATCAGCGATTAAGAAGCATCTTAAAACATGGAAAGCTGATGTTGTACTAAATGATGGTGCTCCCAACGTAGGAAAAAGTTGGGACCATGATGCTTTTGCCCAAGCCCAACTTACATTACACGCTATGAAGCTAGCAACAGAAATTTTAATGAAAGGAGGATGGTTCGTGACTAAGGTTTTCCGTTCTAAAGATTACAATGCATTACTATGGGTCTTTAACAAACTTTTCAAGAAAGTTCACGCAACTAAACCTCAAGCTTCTAGACACGAATCTGCTGAAATTTTCGTTGTATGTCAACATTATTTAGCACCAGATAAAATTGATCCTAAATTCCTGGATCCAGCTCACGTCTTCAAAGATGTAGAACCTGAAACAAAAAAGAAGTTAAACCTCTTCAAACCCGATGGAAAAGTGAAGAAGGCCAAAGCTGAAGGTTACGCTGACGGAGATCTAACCCTTGTTCATAAAGTGCCAGCTTCAGAGTTCATCCACAGCAATAACCATTTGGAAATACTCGCAAATTGCACGGAAATCTTCATTGACGATGACAAAATCTTAAAACACCCTTTGACAAAGAATGAGATCAAGGAATGCCTCTCTGACATCAAGGTTTTGGGGAAATCAGAGCTGAAGGATCTCCTTGCGTGGAGGAAAAAGCTCAAGCAATACTTTGACAAGTTAAATTCCGGGAAAAAAGCTGTAAAGGAAGATGGAGAAGCTCAAGATGAAGAAAAATTGGAAACACCGAAGGAAATCAATGAAATTGCAGTTGATAATGAAGATGAGGATGACGATGCCAGATTAAAAGCTGAACTAAAACGAAAGAAGAAAAAGATTTTAAAAGACAAACGGAAACTACAAGCCAAGACGGAATTAAAAATGATCATTAAAGATGACGAACCAATTGCCCAAGAAGATGCCGAGTTATTCCAATTAGAGCAAATTAGAAAAAGAAATGATTTGAATTTAGTCACTGAACAAGATGCATCCGTCATCCCGGGAGAGGATGAAGATGAAAGTGATGATGATGATGACATCCATCCATCGCGTAAAAGAAAAATCACATCATATGACCGTGATGATAAATCCTTGGAATGGAACCAGTACAACACCAAACTTAGTGAGAGTGAAGATGACAGTATGGATGAAACTGGAAGTATCCAGTTATCAGAATCAGATCATGAAGATGAAGATGACGAAGGAAGTGATGCGGATGATGATGGAGAAGTTGAATTGAGTACCAGAGATGTGAATCCATTAGTTGTAGATCTTGCCGATGAACCAGATACTCATTCTAAGAGGGCGAAGATATGGTTTGATAAAGAAACCTTCGGAGACTTGGAAAGTGATGAAGATATTGAACTAGACCTCATGGCGGAAAATGAGCAAAACAAGAATGAGAAGATGGAGGAGAATAGAAAAAACGGAACTGATGAAACTAAAGATGAGGAATCTGGAGCATCGGATGAAGATGATTCTGACTCTGATGACGATACCTCATCATCAGATGAAGATGAAAAACCGGAAATCCCGCGTAAAAAACGAAAGAAAATCAAACTTGATCCTCAAGGAATGGCATTAGGAACTCTCATGGTTCGTTCCAAGAAAGCCAAACGCGACATAATTGACGCTGCTTACAACAGATACGCCTTCAATGACGAAAACCTCCCGGATTGGTTCACTCAAGATGAAGCCAAACACAACCGTCCTAATATACCAGTTAGCGCGGAAATGGTGGCTGAATACAAAGCCAGATTAAAGGAAATTAACGCCAGACCAATTAAGAAAGTGGCCGAAGCTAAGGGAAGAAAACGCAAGAGGGAATTGAAGAAATTGGAAAGAGCTAGAAAGAAGGCTGAAGCTGTAACGGAAAGCATGGATATGAGTGCCCATGAAAAGGCCCAACATATAAAGACCATCTATAAGAAGGCCTTGGCTGAAAAGAAGGATAAGAACGTCACCTACGTTTTCCCTAAGAAAGGAATTGGAAAGAAAGTCCGCAGACCTCCCGGTGTCAAGGGAAAATTCAAAGTTGTTGATAAGAGAATGAAGAAGGATGATAGAGTAAAGAAGGCACAAACAAAAGGAAAGAAATCTGTAAGGAGGAGGAAAAGGATGGGACGTTAAAATACACGAAGATCGCCACTAACTAATCTTGTAAAGAGAGTCAAAAATAAAATTTAGTTCAATTAAAACTAGTATTTATTTATTTCTTGGGTAGTGATTACATGTGCATAAAGTAAATATTAAGGCCCGCCTTGTTCCCGCTGGTTTTCCCTCTCAATTTCTTCATTAATTTTATCCCAGTTAATTTCAATCTGAAATAAAAATCCATTCATTCATTAGTTCTTTATCTAAATTAGTTTAAATTAAACTAATTAACTGTTTACCCCTTTAGAATGTTCTAAAAACTTCTTATTACTTTCCTCCATCTCAAAACGTTGCAAATATTTTTGCCTAAACGCGATAACAGTGTCTAAGTGGCATTTATTTCTTAATGCCAAATCCAAGGCTCTATATGAATAAATAAGATTAGGTTTAATTAATTCCATTAAATTTTAAGTTAAAATACCTGTCCCAATTATAGTTATGAATATTGTTTAAAATAGCTCTGAATGGCAAACCAGCTTGCAACAAGTAAGTCTCAGCGTCTCTATTATTACGACATAGAAGTGCCATTTCCGCATCTCTTAACTCACGTTGGGGCAAACTTTTTATATGTTGGATATAATAAACCTTATCCACTTCTTCTAATGCAGCGTAGGCCACTTCGGCCGTGTTTAAATCGCGAGCCGCTGTTGACATAGCGGCTAAACAACCCCATAAAGCTTCATCCTTTAATTAGATTTTATGATGAGTAACGTAACATTATACCTTAAAAGGAAAAATCGAGGACTACTGCGCCGCCATTGCTTTAGTGGCGTCTTCTAAACATTATTCTTATTCCCAGCCCTTCTCTCAGCCTGCGAGAATTCAACCAATCCCGTATGGGTTAGGGTTCTGACGCCACCACTAAAGCAATGGCGGCGCAGTAGTCCTCGTTTTTAAGACTACTGAGCCAAAGGGAAAAATAAATACGTTAACGAAACGGCACAATCTTAAGGCATCCTCCCAATGAGATGATGCAACGTAACCGTGTAAAACTGAAGCATAAGGGGAAACTGAAACGGAAACTTGAGACCCGTCAGCGCGTCTTAATGTTATATGGTTCCCAATGAAGTTAACTATCTGGGGATTTTTACCAAATTCCCTGAAATTGATGCGAACAAGTATAGTTAATTAGTGAGAGAAAGTGATCATAAACGTATGATTGAGTACCCGGCTCTTCTTTCTGTTATTGTCCTTGGTAAAAGCCCAGGATCGACAAATACAACATTGGGATAGTACCAAATGATTAGACGTCCTCCTTCTTGCAATGTTGCCAAAATATTGGCGCTATCATTCCATTGCATTGATTGCATCATGGCCCCTAATTTATACGATCTTAAAGCGGCACTCGGTTGAGGTCGAACCATAGTCAAATATAAATCGTTATTTTTATCAATGATAGACAGTTTTCTTTCATTTGGGAGTCCGCATTGATCCAATGCTACCTCTAATACCTCAGCCTATTAAGTTTATTATTAATTTAAATTAGGTTTATCATAACTTTAAGTGAAATAATTCACTTTATGCGTGTAAGGTTTGCCATCCCCCAAAATTCGCCCAGTTTGTGTATCAAACAGAAATATAACTAGAGTAGAAAGAAGATTAATTGTAGTAATTAACTAAAAGGAAAAAGTTAATGAAGATTAACCTTTTTCATCAGATTTATCTCTTATTGCGGCCGCATCGTTACTTAAACTAACTGTGTAGGTATTTAAGATATCAGGTCGCATTCCGGGCCATTTGGGTGAACTTAGAGCCTTTCCGTCATAGGAATAAAGTATAACCCCTCCACCATCGACCAATAGAAAGTATTTCTCCGCTTGCATTATAAGACTAGCATTGCCTTCTTTTAAATCAGTTATTTGCGGAGTGTTCCAGTTTCTAGTACTACATTAATTAGCGTAATTAAGTTAATAGCTCTTAATAAGTACTTAATTTTAAAAGTAATTGCGCTAACCTATATATAAAACACTGGTTTGAAGTTACAACTATCAAATGACTATAACCCAACGAAGTTTTTATAATATTGTCAGTAAAGTCTAAGCTTTCAACTACATCATTTGAAACATTTCTAACAACAATTGTTTTACGTCCCCGGACGGTTGCTTCAAAGTTTTTCCATTCTAAACGCCTAAAAATATGCACCGGCGGTTTTAATTAAATTTTATAATTATAAAAGTGATCAGTTTTTAATTAAATCACTTTTCTATCACGTGGGCAAAAACAACGTGACCATTCCCACAAGCTCCAGCAACTTGGGTTCCATCACTGGACCAAGATACGCTATAAATGCTTTGAGTTTGAGGTTTATCCAAAGAAAATGACCACTGAAGTTAAGTTTTATTGGTGTTAAAATATTATTTTTATGCCAGGAGTTATTAATTAGCGATTGCGTAAGTTCATAAGGTATGTTCCATAAGTTCGTCACTGGTCACTTAGAGCTGACGTAGGTGGAACGTCATAGATTCTCGTAAAGCAAAGACGCCAGATGAGGCGCTGTCAAAGGCTTAGGAAGATGGACCTCACCAGGCGTCGCTTTACGAGAATCTATGACGTTCCACCTACGTCAGCTCTCAGTAGCCAGTGACGAACTTATGGAACATATCTTATGAACTTATGTTATTATATACCCCAGTTTTATCGCATAGTCTTAATGTATTGAATGACCCGACGCTAAATAACTCTCCATCAGGTGACCAAGCTAAAGATGTGACGGGATAATCCATGGCGCCACTCGTATACAAAAGGCGGCCATACATATCCCAAACTTTGTATTTACAATCCTCCCCACCCGATACAATATGAGTATTATTAGGATTCCAGGCTACTTTTAGTATAAGAGCTTCGTGAGCTTTCCACTATTTTAATTCAATTTAGTTTTAATGGTGTATTTAAAAATTATATTTAATTACAAAATTAACCTGTAAAGGTTTGGAATTTGGTTGTAAAGATTTAATGACTAGATTGCTACCCAATGTGTAAAGAATTTGATCAGAGTTTGGACCCCAAGCGATGGAATATATTGGAACATCTTGAAGAATTTTTTTTATAGTTACAGATTAAATTAATCAAGTTTGATTAGTTTAATTACTGTTTGAAGAAAGGGTTGATCGTAGCATTCCGCTACGCGACCATATTTTAATTTGCCCATCTTCACCCGATGTTACTAATGCAGTTCCATCATGACTCCATCTCCCCGCCAATACAGCTCCTCTGTGAGCTTCAACACTCTTTTCTATACGACCCGCTTTACTAACTAAATGGAATTTTCCTGAATACGTGAAAATTTTAAGTAATATTAATATTTAATTGGTAAATTTTTAAATTTTGGTAGATAGGCCTCCTGGTGTAAAAGTATCAATACTCCTTGTCTGTAAACTATATATTGATAAATTGTCCATTTTTAAAACAAATCTGACCATCAGTTGAGGTTAATGCAAATAAATCGGTTCCAGATTGCTTTTTCGCGGCCCCAGCTAAACGTGGAAACCAATGTAAATCGGTTGGAAATATATCTTCGGGTAAATCCGCAACTTTGGTTGCGTCTCCAGTTTTGAGGCTCCATTGTAAAAGTTGGTGATCATCACCAGCTGAAAAAGCAACTTCGGTTGTGTACCAACCAACGCAACTTACCAAATCCTGATTTAAAATACCCAATTTTACTTTAATTTTAGTAAAAATTTCTTTAATTTAATATATTTCTGTTAAAACTTACGGTATGTTTGGCCTCTTTCGGCAAATACGTTTTAAACCGCATGGCATTTGCTATTTTAAACTTTTGTTTACATACACAAAACCGTCGTCATAGCAACAGCCTATTTTTTTAAAAAAAAATACCAAGTTTTTCGCTGATCGCAGCACTGAACGAACCAAATAGGAATAACTGCGTTTCAGTGGGATTCGGTACTCTAAGCAAGCGAACCGGTTTTCCTCTACCTTTTTGGGGGGTTGCTAGAAAGAACTGGTAGCACTGTAAAGTGACGGGACGAGTCGCACGTAGTTTAGTTTAACCTTGAAATCAACTTGACAGCTATTTATTTTAATTAAAAATTAAAATTATTTGTCTACTAGACTACCTTGATGGTGTTTTTTAACCTTCGCCAATATGTATGGCTCTTTGTGCGCCAAGTTAGGAGTCGGTATGCCTAGACATAACACGCGTTTCTTCAGTTCTAGCTAAGCCTTTGATAGTTTATTTACAAAATTTCATTGGTAAAGAGTAGAATTGTTTCGATCTAATCGAATTATAATTAAATAAAATGATGGATGAAGTGGAAGTAATCGCGGAAAAGAAGAGCAAATGGCCGAAGTCCGAACTGTCGATATTCCCTAGTTTGGTTAGATTCATAAACAGAACTGAACGTAATGTTGAAGTTCTATGGATCAATTACAAAGCAGTACCTTATTACTATAACACATTGGCCCCTAATGAGTTTCTGGACGTAAATACGTACGTTGGACATCCATGGATCTTTAAAGACGCTGAAACAGGTGACCATATGGTGGTACAAAGAAAAATAATGTACCTTCCTAAAAGACTACCAAGTACCCCAGTAAGAAGATGCGTGACCATAACCTTGCCAATATTCCCTCTTAAAACTCGTTGTTTACAAGTGTTTAAGAAAATTTTGGATAATCCTGATAAGATTAAACAACTGGAAATACCATTGTCCCTTAAACAAGAACTTGAAGAGTATTATGCCATGAAATGATAAAATTTTGGTAATACTCACCTTTTCAAAAGACTGAGAAAATACCTTGGTGTTTAATTGTAATTACTGTCAAATTAATATACATTTATGATCAAATGTTAATTTCTGTTACTGAATTTTTACAAAAGATGTACTTTTTTGCCTGGCTCATCTTTACCATTTTGTATAATTTTACAGGTTATTAAAATGTAAATAATTGGCATTATTAAACAAATTTTTTGAAAGCATTTAAATAATATAACTAAGCACAAAAGGAACAAAAAATAAACATCAAATTAGGGCAATTCTGAGCTCTTAAGGGTTGCTATTATTTTGGTTTTCAAAAAACCCGCGGTCGAAATTTCTAGTATGAAAACATAGATGGCGGTAGTGAATCAATTTTCCCCTTTTCCCGCCAAATATTTTTTTTTTTTCAAATTTCCCGCTAAAACATGGTTTCTGTTATGCAGGTTTGTCGAATATGTTTACTTCCGTTGGAATGGATTCAAGTTAACCCTTTTGATGATATTTTAAGGTAAATATATATTTTTAAACTCTATAATTGTATTTATAATTACATATAACTCTAAGACATTCTTAATGTAGAACCGTTTTAATCTAAAGTATTTAATACGGCCTAATTTACGTGTCAACCCCTTAATAGAGTATTTTGTGACGAATTACCAATCATAGGGCCTAACATTTCTTCAAAGTTGGTAGCTTTTTTTAATCTTCTAAATTGGTCGTGCATAAAACCAGGCATGTGTTTTGTTCAAGACAGAACCACCCTAAAAACGAGACCAAGCTTCCATTCTTTCTTCAACTCTTTTTTTTTTCTTTAGTCGGGCTAGGAGGACAGAGAAAGTATTTTCATATATATAAAAAAGACAAGTCCTTTGTGTTTGTGAGATAAAGAGGCTAGGGTGAAATTATTAATTTGAAATCCTCCCCTCCCCCTCTCACTCTAGAGCTCTTCTTTCGAATTTAGTCAAGCTGAAATAACCTCCTTTACAATTGGTGTAGTATTTTTTTTTTTACTTCGCGCCCTCTCTTTGCCTTCTAAAAGATGAGAGAGAGAGAAAAGGTTTTTTGGGGGGTGCTTTTTTGTCCTCTTAGAATCCCTCTCATATCTCTTAAGTTAAGTTGTTTTTTCATCTAAAGAAGCCCCTTTCTCCTTACCATTTATTTCGTTATGTAGAAAAAGGACTCGCAGAGTAATTGGGTAGAAAAGCGTCACTTTTCTTTCACTTCTCTTTAAAGGAATAGTGTTAAATGTTAACGTTGCAACTACTCGTCTCCCTCGCGATGAAATCTTTTAAAATTTACACTAATTAATCTAATTAAAGTGGTCTCTAAAATTAACCTAATTTCGTTAAAGAGATACAATTCCTTCATTCTTAAATTAAATTTTGAAATTACTCGTCTCCCTCGCGATGAAATCTTTTAAAATTTACACTAATTAATCTAATTAAATTGGTCTTTAAAATTATCCTAATTTCGTTAAAGAGGCAAAATTACTTCATGCTTAAATTAAATTAATTAGAGAAATTACATGAAAAGTACGTTATCTCCAAAACATTGGGGTAGGGGACAAGGTAACGTTAGGGCTATACCCATGGGACTAGGCCTAAAGAGTCTGTGACACTACTCCTTTAAGAGAAGCGTAAAAAATCTCAGTTTTTCTATCTCTTTATTCTCTCTCTCTCTCACTTCTTTAAACATCCAGCTGGAATTAATTTGGAAATGGGAAACCTTGCTATTTTTTTATTATATTGAAAAAAAAAGGGTTGTGATAGTAATTGAAAGGCGCGGGTCCTTTTCTTTATTTCCCCTTCTACATTTTCTCACCATCTTGTGTTAAATTTTGTTTAAATAGCGGAGATGTTTCTCACCCCCCCCCCTAGCTCTTTCTTATCAATTTAAATTTTAAACGTTCTGTAAAGGTACTTTTGATTGGTTTGAAAAGACAATTAAAAAAAGTTCCAAGTTATTTAGAAGTTAATTAACAAGTTGGGCAATCATAACTGAAATTTTACTAAGCTATATTTTTATTTATTTATTTATTTATTTATTATTACGAGGATGTTTTAAGTTTTGAAGTACGAACAAAACCTCAGATACTGTTGTTTAGGGCATAATGAAGCGGGCAATGCTTACACCTGATTTATCTATTATGTGTTAATAACATTTTTTTTCTTCTTTTCATAAGTAAGATTTTGTAATTTTTTTGGGTTTTTTAAAATAGCTTTTGGCTAATACCCTATTGTCTTTATTCTCATTATAAACTGAGTTCCCAACACAAAACAATAGCAACATTGATAAGAATTTGGTAGAGACTAAAGAGTAAAAGGATTCGGGGAAAAAAAATTGGAGAATAACATCTTAAAGACACATTGAGGGGTGACTTTGCGACGAGGTGTCGGATAATTAGACAATTTTCTAATTTCAAAATAGGATACTTAACGCTTTTGTCTATAAGATTGTCTATAAGTTTTCGACACCTCTCTCACTAGCTTTGGGCTCCTGATTTTTATAATAAGAAAAGAGAACCTAGGAGAAAAAAATGTATTACTAGAAGATAAAACCTCTTTTTTTTTGCAAAGCGTCTTGCCTTCATTTAGAGTAACAAAGAAAATCTTTTAAAGTCATTTTTGTTAAAAGTCGAGCTGCTGGCCTTTGTTATCGACGAAGAAAGGTTTTGGGAAAATTAGTATTTTTTAATATATATAAATTTATATGTATTACTTGTATCGGGATATATCAGGTTTCATATAAATTAAAATTTCAAGGCATTATGGTTATGGGAAATTATTAGTTTTCCGAAATGACTTAATCGAAAAAGTGAAAATTAATTAATTTTTATATTATTTTTAGATAAATTTTAATGAATTTTTGGGATGAATTTGAGTCGAAACTGAACAGTACTTTTTAAAGGTAAGAAAAGATTTTTTATTTGTGATTTTTGTAAATTGTTTGTATGCCTTTGGTTTTACCGTTGTTGTTATGCCAACAAATCCAACCTCTTCCGCACGATTTAAGCCCTTTGAACAGCGAGTCTCGAACCGCAATCGCAATTTAAATTACCCAATTATCTTAATTAAGAATACAATTTTACATAAATGTTCACACACCCACATAAGCCATAGAGTTAAATTCTTAATTATTTTCTTTCGTACCCTCCTAACGGTCTATTTATACTCGAATTTAAATATTCATCTACATAAAGAATCTAGCAAAAGCAAAACAAAAAAAAAAAACCCCTTTCAATCTAGCATCAAACCAACTCATTCATTAGAAGTCAAACCATACACCGCGACAATCTTGAAAATGAAAGGAAAAAGTTAATTTTGCAAAGACCAACCATAAGTTTATAAGTGATATGTTCCTTCCATAAGTATGACACTTCCTATTCTTCGTAAGGCTAGAAACTTGCTGAGAGCTAGTTCGAGGGAGAACGACGGAAGCGAGAATTAATACATAGTTTACAGGCATGGAGGAATCCTACCATTAACACAAGGAGACCAGGTGACTTAGAGCGAAAAATCGTCTGCTACTTTACGCTCTAAGTTGCCTGGTCTCCTTGTGCAAATGGTATGAATCCTCCTTGCGTCTAAACTATGTATTGACTACACTCGGTGGTTAATTTTGCAGAGGACTTCCATCTTCCTATTTATTCTGCATTACTAAGCCTTTGACAGCGCCTTATGCACCAGGCGTTTTCGCTTTAAACTGAATCTACGACCTACCTCACTCACTTCACGACAAGCCTCTCTGAGTATAACCACGGAACAAACTTATGGAACATATCTTATGAACTTATGAAAGACGCTTATTTCTGTTATTCCCTTTGGGACGGAAATTCCAAGACACGACGATGCGCAGTTTTGGTTTTCATTGAACAAAAAAAAAACCTTAAGAGAAAAGAGAAAATAGGCTCACTTCCTTTTCGTATTTCGGCGACGGGGGTTTTTGGGGTTGAAATAAAAAGGCTCGCACAAAGAGTGGTTTTTGTTCCTTCGTAAGCCCAGCACGCGCGCGCGCTCCGCGATTCGTTACGTTTTCCCCAAATGACTTTCATCTCAGTTTAAGCGCGAAGTTTTTAGTCCTCTCCCCTCTTTTTTCTTCTCCTCCTTAAGAAATGCTGCCTTCTAATTCCGTGACATAATACGTGTAGAAAAAAGGGCTGTCTTAGTTTGCTTGGACGCTCTTTTGGCAAAAGATTTAATTAATGCTTCGTTGTCTTTGAGCTGTGAAATCGGACTTTCTCTCCACGCGCTTTTAGATTTTTTCAATGTCAGAACGAAAACGGCTTAAGTTCGTTTTCTGGCGGAATGATGTCTTGTATGTTAAATTAAGTAGAGGAAGGGGGCTATTTGGTCAGTTTTCCCGGGGCCCTTACCTTCTAGGGGGCCCTGGCTACCTGTAGGAGGGGGCCCATATCGTCAGGGAATTCAGTGAAATTAGTCGTAACTCTGTATAGTAGTTAGTATTAAATTTTGACTATCGTATGTACAGGGTGTTTTTGATAAGTCTGCATGCATAAATTAAGGGGGATGTTCTTAATTAAATTTAAGGGGTTATCCGTAAAATACTCTTTACAATCTTAACTTGAAAACAGTGGCCCGAACGACGGTAAAATACAAACACGCGCGTAAACTCGATATTTCGAAGTTACTTCGTTTTGATTCTCAAGTAGTACTAAATATTTTGCCGCGTGTGGATTCCCGCCATTTTTATCTCGCGCCTTTCTCACGAATAAATAAAAACAAGAGGGTTGCAACTGCTCTAATCGGAGCTCTCTGGATAAACGCCATTTATCCTTTAAGAAGGAGAGAGAGAGAGAAACTCTCGTGCCGAAATTTTTTTGATTGATGGTTAGTTTAGCGAAAGGACAGATGGGATAGAGCGGCGGCGCTATCTGAGGAGAAGGATTATTGGGAAACGCTCCAGAAAGATTTGATTCCATTTGTCAATCTCTCATTTTTATTCGAGGCGCGCGAGCGTACGTGTGTCCCGTATTCCGTAAGTCTCAACTTGTACACGCTACAAGGGTGGTCTCCACGGCTAAAAAGGACGAGCTCTTTGAATGAATGATATTCCTCTAGATTATTTATAACTTCAAAGGGTTTCTATTTCTCTTCATTTCCTTAACTTAATCTCCTTAACCCCAAAAGTTACGCCGTAATGATCGTAAAAATATGATATTTTACTAAGCACACTGAAAATCCTAGAATACTTTCTGTTTTGAAAGAAATCTTCTTTCTTGGAAACGTGGTACCAGCCAACTATTTTAAATCTTTTTTTTTTTGAGTTGGTGGACTCGGTTTTGAAATTATAGTCATGATATTTCCTCAATAGTTTTGAGGTGTCTATTCAATTTCATACACTTTTTTGAGGTGTCTATGCAATTTCATACACTTTTTTGAGGTGTCTATGCAATTTCATACACTTTTTTGAGGTGTCTATGCAATTTCATACACTTTTTTGAGGTGTCTATGCAATTTCATACACTTTTTTGAGGTGTCTATGCAATTTCATACACTTTTTTGAGGTGTCTATGCAATTTCATACACTTTTTTGAGGTGTCTATGCAATTTCATACACTTTTTTGAGGTGTATATGCAATTTCATACACTTTTTTGAAGTGTCCATGCAATTTCATACTCCTTTTTGAAGTGTCCGTGCAATTTCATACTCCTTTTTGAAGTGTCCGTGCAATTTCATACTCCTTTTTGAAGTGTCCGTGCAATTTCATACAGTGTTTTGAGGTGTCCATGCGATTTCATACACCTTTTTGAAGTGTCCATGAAATTTCATACTCCTTTTTGAAGTGTCCATGAAATTTCATACTCCTTTTTGAAGTGTCCATGAAATTTCATACTCCTTTTTGAAGTGTCCATGAAATTTCATACTCCTTTTTGAAGTGTCCATGAAATTTCATACTCCTTTTTGAAGTGTCCATGAAATTTCATACTCCTTTTTGAAGTGTCCATGAAATTTCATACTCCTTTTTGAAGTGTCCATGAAATTTCATACTCCTTTTTGAAGTGTCCATGAAATTTCATACTCCTTTTTGAAGTGTCCGTGAAATTTCATACACTTTTTTGAGGTGTCCGTGCAATTTCATACACTTTTTTGAAGTGTCCGTGCAATTTCATACACTTTTTTGAAGTGTCCGTGCAATTTCATACACTTTTTTGAGGTGTCCATGCAATTTCATACAGTTTTTTGAAGTGTCCATGCAATTTCATACAGTTTTTTGAAGTGTCCATGCAATTTCATACAATTTGTTGTTAAATTCATGTATTTTCATACAATTTAATGAGATGTCCTGTAATGTCCATACATGCAGTTTCATACAATGTTTTGAGAAGATGTGCATGTAGTTTCTGTTTTGAGAAAGTAGCTCAAACTATAAACCATGTTCTATAAGAGCGAATGTTCCATCCAGTATTAATTAAAAATGACCATCAATTTAAAAATTGTTTGCAAATTTTACATGGGAGATTTATTATTTATGTACATTTATATTTTTATTTTATACAATACTAGATTTTCTCTTGACCCTCATACCATACTTTATAATATACATTATAATCTTTACAGTAATATTGATTTTTCTTGTAAAAAGTTTTAAGAAGAGGAAGTTTCGGTGATCATTAATCAGTCCTTCCTATGAATATATATCTCTCTCCTTTTTAATCGAAAAGACTTCAATACATTTCCTATACGTGGAATCTTCCCGCCAAATAGCTATACGCCGCCTGCAACAAGCCGCCCACTAGTCGGTTTAGAGTCGTCGAATCTTTTGAATATTTATCAAAATAACTTCAGTGCTTCCCGTATAGGGTTTTCTCTCCAAAAAAATTTGAAAATGCTTTTTAAGCGCAACTTTAAAAACTCCGTGGTTATCAAAGAAAATTGAATTGATGGCTTTTTCTTAACCATAGCAATCCGATTTCTAAATTATGAATAGAGTTAGGCCTATAGTGCAGTCGCCATATAAGACTTTTTCTAAAAACTCCGTTTTTTTTGTTGTTATATCGAATGAAAAATTGACATCGAAATGCATTGTATTTCCGTATAACGCAATGCACCCTTAATCATATTTTCTTAAAAGTTAACTTATGTGATTGGATGAAAGGGCAAAGTGTATAGTGCCAAGTATTTTAATCGGGTTTTTTTAGGTTAAAGTTGATTCTTGAATACTAAAATTAATATTTGTTGTGTGAAGAAAAATATGTATTTCGTAGTCGTGGCCTTATAGAACATTTTCCACTCAAAATCGATCTCCAAAAGGAACATCCACACTTTAATTTATCGCAACTTATCAGAAACACAACTGCTAACTAACCGTTTTTCCAAAGTATTAAGTTAAAACATTAGCGTTTAGCATTTTGCTAAAAAGGAGCAAACCACCTGCTAACGCCAATCAAGATGAATCAAAAACGACACGAAACGGAGAGAATAAACGCTCTGTAAAGAGAAAATAGAGAGAAAGAAATGAATAAGAGTATAAAAGAGAGAGAACCGATTTGCTCGACAACGTACAAAAGGTGTTTTGTAAACCACAATAAATTACTAACACCCGAGCCAAAAGGGACCCTACATTACAATTGTCAACGCACCTCGCATTGGGTGGCACCTTCTTTGTCTTATTTTATTCGCCATTCTCTTCAATTGAAGTAGATAATCGCGAAATTATCAATACCTTTCTCTCACCTACTCCCATCCCATCATTGGTCCATATCATTCTTAATTGCAATTACTTCGGTGTATTTTACTTTTGGTTCTATATGGGTCCCCGTCTTTTTATTATCCGCTTAAATTAATGAACAGTTAGTTTCTCGCATTGCCTACCACGTCGCGCGTCATGGCCTAAGCCCTCACGAATAGCGCGAACCTTTCAAAGACCATCCATTAATCTTCACAATGGAACAGGTGACACTATCACTTTTTATTACGATTGTGTACAATTGAGTCCCTGTTTGGACGGATGATAGATAATGGGTACTTATTTCTAAATATAACGATATATTGTTGCGTAAATTAATTGTAAATACTTAAGGCGCCGCAACTGATTTAGTACAAAGTAACATTAGTTTTTATTCGCGATTGAAATCTTATAGGTTGAGGAAAACTTTACACTAGTTGGTTCTGTTGAAACCCTAGCTAACTCTACGTCCACTATAGCCGGCGTGCACTCTGCAGGTGGTGGTGATATACTTATGTATACACTCGTTTCTGGCCCATTTTCCATCTCTCGGAAGTGGTGGATCATCTGTTTTTATAATGCGATTCCATCAAAGCATCCCATTCTCTAGAGATATCCTCTGTTCTTTCCTCTTCCCAAAATACTTCATTTAAAGACCATAGCCAACCATACATCCAAAGTCCATCCTATAATCTAGCTCCGTTCGCATTAGAAAAGCACGACATGGTTACGTGATCTTCGAAATGAGTGTGAGTGGCCTTCTTCTAAAGGCCTTTTCAGAGATGGGTCAAAAGGTTGATTCAGCCCAAATTGGTCATTCCACTTGTCCAACTTCCAGGGAGTGTAGATTTTTGAGTTCACCTCTTAAATATTGTTAATTTTCTCTATCTGGGTGCGGACGAAACTTTGTGGGGAAAGGAGCATCTTTTGGATCCCTTCTTCTTTTTCTCCTCCATTGTGGACTTTTACGCGTTACTTATAAACCTCTATTGTGTTTGTCGGGTTGGGAAAGACTTAGGAGAGGTTGAAACGGAAACTCCGGGACAGGCGGGCGGGCGATCCGGGACTCTTTAAAAGCGCGCCGGGCGTCGAGTCGTGGGTGACCCCGAGAGTGCGTCCTTTGCCCTTATGGCTCGCCTCGACAGGCTCGGGGTTTGCCCCTATAAGAAACGGGCAAAGGAAGGAAGTAGCCAACGCTCGAGTGGCGTCCAGCAAAGGCCTAACGCGACCCCGAAAAACTATGAGCTTTTATGAGAGGGTGAAAAAGGGTATAAAAGCCACGCCGTACGAAAAAGAAAACCCCGGCAAAGGAAAGACTATCCGCGACTATTATATAGCTTATAGTATTCCATCCCATTCTAAGTTTACTATTAAAGCCACGTTGTTTTATACCAATTAACTTTTATAGTTTGAAATATCATTCTATAGCTTTGATTACAGTTTACTTTTGGTTTTGAAATGGACTTTTTTCTCCCCCTTTCTCTTTGAATTCAAAGTTTTCATATAATCTTCATGGAACTCGATGCTTCCGGATAAAGGAAATATGGATGGCTTTTTTATCCCTTATGGTTATTTTTTATATTTTTCGCACAATACCCTTGTCTATTTGTGTTTATTTAGTCTGCATATAGTTTATTTGTTATATATAAAGAAGTTAAATATAAAAATAAGCCCAAACAAATCAACTAAAAACAACTCCGTTCTCCCAGATGAGAACAAAACCATGAATGACACTTATTTTTCATTTTCCGGGTAGTTTTCCAAAGACATAGTTCTTCCCTCTCTCTAGCGGGTTTTAGGACGGTGTTTAGAAGCGGCGTTGCTATGACGTATAAAAATCTTTCATTTCTCTCAGTCTCCTTTTTGGAAACGAAAGATAAGAAAATTGAATTCCTCTCTCTGTTCAGTTGGGCAGCCGAAAATGGGAACATTTGAAGAAACGATATACGCTCATGGACCATTTCGACGCGGTATCCGTGCCACGATTTTCCCCGCCTTTTCTAGCGTATTTATCATACTTTACCCCAGGAATGAACCAGAACTGCTCAGTCATTGTACCGAAGTTGTCTTTAGGAATTTAGGGAGGCGGTAGCTGAAGACGGAAAGGTCGGCCCCATAAACACCTTTAAAAAGAAGAGGGGCTGCTTGCTGCTATAGGAATGCGTATTTCTTTGGTAGGGCGGCTAGGGTGGGCGGACTTCGCGGTTCCTCTCGTTCTTTTTCTAAGGGAATAGAAAACCCACATAAAGAATGGCTAGCTCCTCTTTTCATTCTTCCAATGGGGATTCAGAGAAAATATGAAGTTTGCTGTCACAGTTAGACTTTAGTCAGTTATAAGAGAAAGGAGTCACGTTCGCACTGAAATTCTTAATTTAATTTAAAAAAATAATACCAAATACTTCAATCTTTATTTGAATTGTAAAGTGAAAAGGTGTATTTACCCAAAGCCAGCATTTAGGCGTTGCAATCCTAATGTATTTCCAATACACCCCTGTAGAACTGTTTATCACGCAATACACCAGTGTTCAGGATAAAGACAGCATTTAGGAGAGAGACTCTGAAAATATTATTTGTTTGCAATGAGCTTACTCTAATTAAGCGTATATCTTGAGTAGTTTACCATATGCCTGAAGAAAATAATTACTTAAATTCTCTACACATCGGAACCAAAACCGAACGGGCTTCAATTCGATGTCAAAAAGAATAGGAACAAAAAAAAAAGCTAGAAAAGTACCGACCGAGTTTCCACGAAGCCAAATGTATAGCTGTATGGTGCGAGAAACGGAAATCAAATCGGTTATAAACGTTAGACTGAGAGAAATTTCTCACTCTCTCTCTCTCTCTCAGTCGCTTCTTCCAACAATCGCCTTTGCAAGCAGAGCCCGCTTTAGGGCCTGGACAGAAAAGTAAAAAGGGATGGATACTGACGACTGACTGGATGGGGGGAAAACGAACCTATAACTGGGAGAAATGTAAGGCGGGAAAATAGGAAATAAAAGATATTTTTCTCCGGCATCATCGAGAGAAAGATGCCCCGAGGCCCCATATTCGTTTTTTGAAGGTATACAGAGACTGCGATGCGGGTATAGTTCTGGGTCCCTTTTTTTCTTCCTCCTTCCTCCTCCCTAGATCTAGCAGTCCCGGACTGGTACTCGGCAGGCAGTGTACTGTCTTTTACAATTTTTGAAGACGACCGACTAGCTCTGGTGTGTATTTTTGTTAGTTTTTCGGACCGTCAAAATGAGAGAAAAGATGAGAGGGATGGTGAAAGGGGATGGGGATGGGAAAGGAGAGAAAGATGGAAGGAAGAGGAGAGAAAAATAAACTCGGGGGTTTTTGTATTTCCGTAGTCGCAGATAAAAATATTAGGATTGAAAAGAGGGAGGGTGGTGGTGCTGGTTTAGTTGAATTGAACTGTGGTGGAAATAGGATGTAAGAACTCTGATTGCAAGTTTTCCGTGCGGTTTCCAATGCTTAGTTCAAAATATTGAAAGAATGGGGAGTAATTCCCCTTAAATTTAGTAGTACACTTCTGCTAGATAAAGGTTTATTCAATAACGTTGTTAGACTATTGAAGACTGATGTTTTACTCTACACGTGTGGGGGCCAATCAATGTTGTGGGAGCCCATGCATACCCCCTTAATTAAATATTGTAGACCCAATTCATGTTCTGGTGACCCTGGTTTGACCCTTGTAACACTTTGTCCTATAATTTATATCAGACTTATCAGAAACACCCCAGCCTGAATATCAGTGCAAAGATATGTATACTACCACCGAGGGGGTAGACACTTTGGATCTCTGTGTACACCTGAATTCAAAAGAGTTCAGCTTTGACAGTGCATTGAGTTCAAAGCTTTCGGAACTCAGAGTTCAGCTTTGACAGTACATTGAGTTCAAGACATATTGTACACCTGAGTTCTCAAGTGTCTACCCCCTCGACTACCACACTCTCCGAAATAAATTTCGTAATATTTTCAAAGTTACTACGATGTGGCCCTGGAAACATTTGAGGACACAGAGAAAGGTTTTGGTGCGGCGTACGCTACGTGTTTCTCGTTTTCTTCTTCTGTTCAAGGGAGTATCGTCCCTAAAGAACTGAGAGAGGGCGAGAGAGAGAAGGGGTGGTAAACGTGCTAGCTACATAGGATAGTGTATATACGATGAGAAGTACCTTACATCACATAGGAAAAAGAGAGACTCGGGATTCTTTATCATTATTTTCTCCCTGGACGCGCAGTCTCTTCTTATCAGTCGTTCACGCAGCCACGATTAATGTTTAACATCCTATGATCCAGTTATTTTTATATAGAAAGAGCACCAGGGAGGCTGCAGTGAGTGGAGAGAGAGAGAGAGAGAGAGAGAGAGAGAGAGAGAGAGAGAGAGAGAGAGAGAGAGAGAGAGAGAGAGAGTTCTTTTTGAAGTGTGCACGCTTGAAATGTTCTTTACATTTTTTCTTTCATCTTGGTTGGGTTTCTTTTAACTGCACGTAAGGTATTCCGTGTCGAATTTAGTCTAGGCGACGAGGAAAAGAGGTGAACTTAATTCACTTCTTCGGAAAGATATTGTTATCTAACTTAAAAATCGGCATCCTTATCTTTTGAAATTAGATTTTAGATAGGCTTAAGATTTAAGAGTTGTAAACAATTATTACACCCTTTTCATGCCTGGAGAAATTATTAATTCAAAGGTTTGTTGTCGCTCATGAGGGTTGACAGAATCTTTGTGAGTCAAGAAAGAAGGGTTAGCAGTTCAGTTTGAATCAGTACGTGACTCACAGACAGACGGTTTCAAAATTTTAATTTTAAAGCTCTCTCAGATAGTAGATAGAGGGCAGTAATTTCTTCTTGCTCGTTGCATGATGTCACCCATGAAAATTGTTGCTAGATTGCAATAAATATCTTGCAGCTTTGAAGGATAAATAAAATTTAATTAATTACGAAGTTTCATAACCCGTTTAACCCTTTGAATTATACCCAACAATAATCTCAAACTTCTGTTATACCCCGTCGGGAATTTGAGTTGAAAATCCTTAAAAATACGACCGAAAAACGTGCGTCGTAGTTAAAACTGCTTATAATTCAATGACTTTCAATTGCTTTTCTATTCCATAACGGTAGGAAATAAAGCCATCCATACATCATGCTCTAAATGATAGCATCTTAAAGCATATACGACTCCAATTTATCTCGGCTCCACAGACCATTGATTAGCCTTTGAATATTTTATTAGTATAATAGAGACATTCGCTTGGGAGTGATTTGTCATTGGATTTACAAACACTGTGTTGACGCCGGGAGGGATTAAATTCTTACCTCAGGGCAGGATTTTATCGTCTATAGGGTTAGGGTTAATATCAGGGACAGCCTACCCTATCTTGATGTAGGCCTAGTTAATACCCGCGGGTTCGATTACGTTATCTCGCTCCAATGAGGGAATGATTTCTATAATCGTGGCTAGCGCGGGAAAACAGTCGGTCACGCGTTAGAAAAAGGCGCGATTTTGCGCGGGGATGGTAAACGTGGCTAGCACGCGCTCTTCTCGTGGTCCACGAGAGCTAGATGGAATAGAGTCAAAGCGGGGGAGTCTGTAATCATGTCATATATTCCCACCTTTGATCGAATTCACTTTAGGCAGGTGGACCAACTAAAGAATCCTACCCTGCACGATTGAAGTCTTTAATTTGTGCATGAATCCATGAATGACTTAATCCGTCGCGTACTTCTGTGACTCAATTTTATTTGGGCCCTTGTTTGGAAGTACTGCCATGGTACCCATGACCCCCCAATCGAAAAAAAAAGAAAAAACCGTTTTACTCTATCCTGGTTGGGGTTTTAGCCCCCAAGACACGTTCAGGGACAGCTGCTACGTTATTGTCCATCGTTTTTATGTATTTTTACGCCTCTTAGGAGATTATATCAGGCGGATTAGGTCAAAGTTTACTAATCCTGATAGATTGTAATTTGGTTGCGTGAGACCAATCTTAATTTCCGCGGAGTTTTTATAATTTTGATGATATATTAGGTTCTGAGGTTTAAACAGTTATTTTGTTATTGTTTTTACACAATTAAATAAAACCTTTTCTTTAATTTTTCTTTAGAAAATTGGAACGGGATCGGATTGAAAATAGTTAGGTCTCAAACAGTTCATATATAATTTCAAAAACTATTAGTTCCGTCTTAAATAGTTCATCTGAATTTAATACACGCGAGTCCGCCGAATCCTCCCGCTTAAACTGGCACTCTGGCAGATGATAGTTGAAAAAACTCGAAGTGCAAAATTTTAGTGAAGAGCGAAGACAGATTCAGTTTGCGCGGGAAGCAAGTTAAAGGCGTGTTTGAACAATATCATCGTCAATGATCAGAAGTGATTGAATCAGAAGAAGAAGTAATTAAAACAAAAGAAAAAGTGATTGAAACGTAAGAAATTGAAACTGTTAAAGTTAAACCTTGGTCAGTACAACGTGGACAACGTCAACTTCGGCCGTTAAAGCGAATTTCTTCAAAACTTTTGACAATTTCTTTTTAATTATGCATACAACAGCAACAAAATTAGCCATCCCAGCACCCGTAAGTCCATTTTTTATTATACTTAACCATATTTGCTCTTTATTAAAGGTGGGGTGGCGTAGCGGTTAGCGCTTTCGCCTCGCAGCAAGAGGATCCCGGGTTCGATCCCGGACTGTGGCACCGGGTGAAAATCTGGGAACAAATCCTTCTGCGTAGAGTTTGCAAGTTCTCTCCCCGCTTGTTAAAGGAGTTTTCCTCCGTGGTCTAACCCGGTTTCTCCTTTCCATCAAAACTTGCTGAGGTTAACGGTAATAGTTAGTATAGGGCGCTGTAGGTTAGCTGTGGCATAGGGGCTAGCCACCACCCCTCTATGCATTGTAAAGGGACCCACCTGTAAATAAGCCACAGGCTTAGTGTGGAAATCCCTTCGTAGACAAAAGCTTAGATTATTATTATTATTATTATTTGCGTTTCCATCCTGTTCACGTCAGAATGATACATTGTATCTCTGTTTCATCACCCATAAAACCTAACTGGGTACATAAATCAGTTGGAAACAATATTGACTAAGCTAGGTAATAATCTAGACTCTTCAAAATATCTCATTAAATGGAAGAGATACCCTTATTTTCCTTTCGGGAGCCAATAAAATCACAACCAGGGGGAAACTTAGCTTTGGCTTAACGAAAAGGAAACTGAGGGGAAAACTGAGACCATTTTGAAAGAGAAAATTATCCCGAAAGCTTTCCAAAGTATTTCTAGGATAAACTGTATGGAAATATACCTGCTTATGCAAATGTAGTGACTCTCAAGAGAAAAGTCTGAGAACGGTTTTAGCTCCAGACTTTTCTAGCTCCAAGAATAGAGGGCTTTCGGTCATTAGTAGTAATTGATCAAGGGACCCATTCCAATGCGCGCAATAGATGAAGTCTCTTTTCTCGATTCTCTTTTTTTTTAGTTCACTATGGAAAGCTATAGCTAGCTATAGTTGAATGGTAGCTAGCTAGAATAGATTCTAAATTCGACAGAAGCACTCCACTTTATATACCGATAACTGAACTATCTAGGTGATGAGTTGGGATTTTTTTTTTGCCTTCATTCCTCTTTCATAATATAGAGGATACCCTAACCTGTTATGTTTTAAACTTTAATTAATTGTTTGGTGAGTGGGATACTCGTGTTTTAGTCTGGAAGCTGTTTAGATGCTTAACTATGACGCTGTGATTTAATACCGCAGTTGTTTGTTAGAATTACGTATATTTTATTTGTTGGGTGGAAACACATTTCAAAGTTACAACATGCAATGCAAACGTGCCTGCGAATAATAATATATATTCAACTTTTAATCTTAGTCATTTGATAAAATTAATGTCTAACCTTTTATAAAGATAAAATGATATTTTAAACCTTGGATAAAGGTGGGGAAATAACATTTTTAGACTTGATAATGCTAGGAAAATAACATTTTTAGACTTGATAATGCTAGGAAAATAACATTTTGAGACTTGATAAAGGTAGTAAATAACATTTTTAGACTTGATAATGCTGGGAAAATAACATTTTTAGACTTGATAAAGGTAGTAAATAACATTTTTAGACTTGATAAAGGTAGTTAATAACATTTTTTGACTTCATAAAGGTAGTAAATAACATTTTTAGACTTGATAAAGTTGCAAAATAACAATTTTAGACTTGATAAAGTTGCAAAATAACATTTTTAGACTTGATAAAGTTGCAAAATAACATTTTTAGACTTGATAAAGGTGGGCAAAATAACAATTTTAGACTTGATAAAGGTGGGCAAAATAACAATTTTAGACTTGATAAAGGTGGGCAAAATAACAATTTTAGACTTGATAAAGGTGGGCAAAATAACAATTTTAGACTTGATAAAGGTGGGCAAAATAACAATTTTAGACTTGATAAAGGTGGGCAAAATAACAATTTTAGACTTGATAAAGTTGCAAAATAACATTTTAAAACTTGATAAAGTTGCAAAATAACATTTTAAAACTTGATAAAGTTGCAAAATAACAATTTTAGACTTCATAAAGGTGGGCAAAATAACAATTTTAGACTTTATAAAGGTGGGCAAAATAACAATTTTAGACTTTATAAAGGTGGGCAAAATAACAATTTTAGACTTGATAAAGGTGGGCAAAATAACAATTTTAGACTTGATAAAGGTGGGCAAAATAACAATTTTAGACTTGATAAAGGTGGGCAAAAACCATTTTTAGACTTGATAAAGGTGGAAAACGAACTCATTTTGACGATCGCTGACTTGAAAGTGTCCGTTTATTTAGTAGGGGAGAAAATTGCTTCAGGTTGATAGGGCAAAAGCCCAAGCCTGGATGGAAGAGGAGTATTTTTTTTTTCGGGATGAAAGTGGGAAGAATAGCCAAGAATAGCGTATAATAGAATAGAAACGATTGACTTAAAAAATAGCGCGCAGAAAGGGATCGAACAGAAGAGTAAAAGTATAGAGCGAGAGAAAAAGAGGGTCCCGCTATTATGATCCGGAGATGCCTCGGGATTTGCAGAAAAGAAACGTAAGCGTGCGCGCCCCATTCTTCCCCGTGCCAACAGCCCCTTTTCATGGGCACAAGCAGAGCCGGACCAAGGCGTGTAAAGTCCAGATGGGATGGCTCATACCGCTTCTGCAAATTTCAAAGGCTTTCCCTTTTTATTGCAATGGTCTATTTTATTTTCCAATTTTCAGTAAAATCAGTAAAATTAATTTATTTATAGATAGTTTTCACACATGGAGGATTCACCAGGAAGCCGGGCTATCTGGAGGACAAAAGCAGACTGGTTTTTGTCCTCCAGATAGCCCGGCCTCCTGGTGTAATTGGTATGAATCCTCCATGTGTGAAAACTATCTATTTATTAATTTCGAAAGTCTGACAATATGAAGGGTTGCCTAAATAGTGCGGATTTTTTTAATGAACAATATTATTTTTGAATTACCATCTAGCCTACCATACCCTTGGACTGTTCTTTTGGTTCACTCTTTTTGGGATTCTTTCCTTCTCTCTCTTTCTCCCGATTCAATTGACAGAGAATTATGTTCCTTTTTTCAAGCTCTAGGGAGACACTGAGATGGACCACTCTCTTTTCTATCTGTTCCATTCCTTATTCTCTACTATTCAGCTAGCTGCCTTGCCTTTTGAAATACCTACCTCTTCCCGCTTGCAATGGTCTTGGATAGAAAATAGGAGAATAGATAAAAAGGTCCCTGTCTCTCTCTACCTCTCCCTCCCTCAATACTAACGGACAGTGGAGGGTGGCCAGCTTGGTAGGTGTAGTAGCTCCTCACCTACTATGCTTCTCTCTCCCCCCAAAAATTTGATTTGGCTAAAAAGGTTTTTCTGTACTTCTCCTACTATCTCATGGGTTATATTTCTATCTCTATAGCTTCCCCTCCTCCTCTATCTTTTGAAGAATCCTTTTATTTAAATTAAAACTTTCATTAAAGTTTTATCTTGGCCCCTGATCCGTATACAGGGTGTTTCTGATAAGTCTGTAAATAAATTAAGGGGGTTGATGTTGTTCTTTGGAAAATCGATTTTGAGTCGAAAATGTTCTGTACTTCTATCTCCAGCCATTTTGATTGCCCTAAGGGACACTGTTTTAGAGTTATGATTTTTAAGAGTGATTTAGGGATGACCCCTTAATTAATTAAATTAGAAATCATTGTCTTAATCAGTTTCTTGATTAAATTTAAGGGGTCATTCTCAAGGGTTATCTCAGTGAAAACGCTGAATTTCCATAAACAAACGCTAAAATAGACAGGAAAATTGAACATTTCGTCGATTTAGTAGGCATGTAGTTTTGTAAAATAGATGCTGCCTGCCTCTATTGAGATTTTTTTCTAATTTACATTTTTAAACGTATATACAGACATTTTGAAAGAAATGGCCGACCCCTTGCCTCCTTTTTTGAAAACTAAATAATCACAAAGTTAAATATGAAACTTTGAGAGAAAATCTAAATGAAATTTCATTCAGAAGAAAAAAGTTGTGACACGACATAGAAATATAAATATAGTAATACAAAATATATCTTGAGAAATATGAGGTTCCAAGAAAAAAGTATTATCACTACTAAGAAATCCTCCAGAAAAACCTCACCTTTCAAAATAACCTCAAGTTCATATAGAACTAACTTTCTGGGAAGGTTTTCTTTTTCCTCCCGTTCATCTATATCTATCCGTATATAAAAAGATAAAAACTGACTTTTTATTAAAATGCGAGAGAATTTGAATGTAAGGTAAGGTTTTTTTGGGGGGGGGGAGGGAATTTCTTTCGCGCCTTCTCAGATTACCTATAACGTTGGTTGGTTGGAGGAAGGTTGGATTGGCCCCTACAGTTCGTGCGGTTTAGGGTTTTGAAAGGCGTTTTAACAAACAAATAAAAGAGCTACCGAAAGAAGAAGCGCTTGCTAGCTCTCCCTTTCCCTTCTAGGTTGTGACGTGAACGTCTTTATAAGCTAGAGTATATACTCTTTTTCGATTGAAGCTCTGCAGACCCCCGGTTCTCTCTCTCTCTTTCTCCTAATACCTGTCAGCCAGGGTAAACCTAAGGACATTTCCATTTTCTAGCTGCTATCCTCAATCCAGCGTGCCGCCACCTCCCTTTTTCTCTGTCCAACTATATGGATATAGCTTTTATCCAAGGGTACCCCCCATGCCACCATTTTAGCCGGTTTATGCAATAGACGTTATTTTCTGTACTTAACTCAAATACAGGGTGTTAATCTCTGATGATAAGTCTGCGTGCGTAAATTAAGGGTTGATGTTCTTTTGGAAATCAATTTTGAGAGAGTCGAAAATGTAACTTCTATCTCCATTTTGTTTGTCCTAAGTTTTGAATAAGTCACTGACGGTGGTTTAGCCTAGTAGGGACTACTTATTTTGTAAATTCAAACTAAGCCGTAGACGAAAAAGAGAGAGAAGGAGAAAAAAATGCAGCTCTCCCGTTTTCTAAAAAGTTTGCGCTGGCTATTGTCAAAATCGTCAGAGGTAACCTCACTCTTCTCAGTCCCCTTTTTTGTCCGTTTCTGGATGAAATGACTTTATTTCTCTCTCTCTCACTCTCTTTCTGCTTACTCGGATGCCAAACTTTTTTCCTCACCATTTTCCTCCGCTCTTTTTTACGTAAAACGATCACTTTGAAAAGTTCTCATCAAAATCCTTAGAAATATTTCCACTTTCCCTTCTATTTGATCTACTACATTCTGCCAGAGACCATGTTACGTGTAACCGAAATTCGCAACTTGATACGCTTATTATTTATTGCCTGGTCTGTCAAATAGTAAAGCAAATAATTATTAAAAGATAACATTGACCAAGTATGATAGAAATAACCTGACTGGCCCCTTAATTTTAAACGAAATGTTTTTTTTAACACTTTTTAATGTTAACATCCTATAGAAAAAGCATTGTTTTTTGTTGGTCTGTTGACTGTCTTGAAAACTACAGCGAAGTTAAATAACCATTCGTAATATACAAGTTTAAATTATAATGTCAAAAATAACTGTTATTGGAAAACTCTGGGTAATTTTAAAAATTAATTTCTCATTTATCAAATAATACCAAGATATTTCTATGATTTTACACAAATTAACTGAAATAATATCACTTTAGCATGGGTGTATTGCGGTGAAACACTTTTACAGGGGCTCATAGAAAAAGCATGGAAACGTTTCAGCCTATAAGTCGGCTTCCTCTTTTGAAGAATTTTAATTTTTCCGAACTCTAAAATTTGAATTTATTTAAGCGTATATTAAAAAAAATAAACAGAAGTTAAAGGGATGATCACCCAAATTATTTCAACACCACGTTCAACAGAAGCTATAAGGCAAAAAGACGCCAAAATTAAAAAAAAATTCTTTTTTGATATACTTTGAATTTCTTTATATATTTACAAAAAAAAAACTAGAACAGCTTAATCTATACTCGACTTTTAAATCGCCTTTAAAACCATCCGTGATAGTCTCGCTAGACTAAAATTAAAAGGAGCACCCCCTTTTTAGGCTTTTTATATTAAAATAAAAAAAAATAATGTTTTATAAAAAAGAAGAAAAAGAAAGAAGCACTGAGGGTCTTGGAGGCGTGACGTAGTCCGTTCTTCATTAATTTCTATTCGAAACGCTTCCCACAGGCGTCTAATATTTTAAATAGGTCTTTTCTACACCTCGTTCAAAAATTTTGTTTCTGTATGAAATATGTTTTTGGGATATAAAAATTTATATAGGAGGCAACTTTTCTAAACATAACGAAGGATATTTCGCGGTGCATGGCGGGGAAAAAAAATAGCCTACAGCTCTAAGCAGGCGTATGATAGAATTAAAAATTTTGTACCATGGTGTATACTCTATCTCTCTCTCTCTAGTTATACACACAATTTTTTTTTGTACCCACACTGACAAAAACGAGCCGTGTTTGCTTTAATTTTTTTATGTACTACCTACCTACTATTCCCAGATCGTATAGCTTTTTTTTACAAATTTTATCACCCCGAAAGAATTTGTAGAGTAACCATCTTGTTAAAGGACAAGTCTCATATTGCACTTTTTAAATTTAATCCGGTATACATCAACTTCCGGTAGCGTGAAATTTTCAGGATTTTCTTTTGAAGGGGAAAGTTTAAATTCTTTCTTTTTAAATTTTTGAAAAGTTATTTCTGTAGCTTGTTTAAAAATTTGACGATTTAAATGGGACTGGCCCTTTAAGATGATAATTCAATGGTTGTTAAACTGGAGTAATGGTTAATAAGTTGGTTATAACTTAGCTTAACCGGCGTTGAAATGCATGGATTAACGCGGATGAGACGATATATAATTTTGAACGTATTGATAAAAAGTTTTAGAATTTCATATAAAAGCATTTACACTTCTGTTTGTTTGAGAGAAACCGTATGTGATAAAAAAACAGTAATTTTTTTTTAATTGGCTTGGGAATTTAAACCAGTTTTTTTTTTACCCCTGACGAACTAATACAAAAAAATATTACCCCCTCGAAACATATTTTTCATTTAAATTTTTTTCTATAGAAAAGTAAACGTGATGGTGAAACATTTTTGAAACTTTTTTTGTGTTTGAGTGGTTGGTGGTTGGGATGGGGATGAGATGCTGTAGGGGTTTATTTTTATATGTTTGTTGAGACGAATTTTTTTGGGTTGAATTAAGGTTTATTTGAATTTTCTAAGGTGCATGGTATATATGATTTTGATTTTTCTATTTTTTATTTCATGAAGAATTAATTGAAACACTTCTAAAGGGTTTTTATTACAATTTTTAGATCGTAATTATTTAGTAAACTAGAATGGGTGGCGTGTATGTATGTTTTTGGTTTTGGAGAATATGGTATATTTTCGAATTAGTAGAAAGATTTCAAAAGCTACCCTAGATACGTAATCAATCAATTGAATTGAATTTCTTGTTTTTGATAATTTTGGAAAAAAATGTTTCATGGGATTTTTTTTACGTTAACACTGTTGTTTCAAATGTAAAATACTATAGCGAAATTGTTTTGCACTCTGAAGTTACCGAGAAACACTTGTCTTTGTGCTATAAGGGTAACCTTTGACCTCAAATACCTCAGACCACACATAGAATATTTGAAATCTCACAACAGAAACGGATGTTAAATACAAATTATATTTGAATTCGAATTTATACAGCACATTTAAAACCAATCTACTGACCTCTCAACGGGAGGTCACGAATTAGCTCGAAAATTACCATAGGGGGTAAATGACTTATGGATTTTTTCAAAGACCAATTTTTATTTGATGGATCACCCAAAATCCACTAGTCAAATAAAACTACAATTTTTCCCACCATGCATCATAACTTCAAAGTTAAAATAAAAATTATTCCTAAAACACTTAACAACATAACGAAATAAAAAACTTAACTAATTCTAAAGCGGCGGGTTTAAAAACACTTTTCCCTATCGTATAAACCTTTTGAAATTAACGAATGAATAGCAATTAAACGCAATTAGTCGTTTTCTATGGATTACCGCATCCAGATCTCTTTTAAAAATTTTAATTTTTTTTTTAAATTTATAAAGAGCTGTAGACATAAAGTCGGGTAACCCATCTTTTCAATGTTTCAATCTCTCTTTTAATTCATCGTTAGTTTAAATGAATAGCAAATAAAATTCCAAAAAGAAAAAAAATGAAGTTGCGGCTTGGGATTTTTTTTCTCTTCTCACTCTTTATGTGATCTTGTATCTCTTTGATATGAAGGGATGATTTTTTTCTTTTAAATTTGACTGAGTGGGGACTGTTTTTTGTTTTACCCGATTTGAGCTTGAATTTATCTTTGAAGTAACAGAACTTTATGCGTGCCTTTGTGAGGAGTTGCGCGATATTCAAATGAAAAATGTCAAAACACTTTTATTTCTTTTAATGTAGAATTTTCACGCTCTTTTATTTTTTATTTATTTATTTATTTTTTATAATTGGAAGTTATACACTTAAATTGACAATTTCTTCGCGGAATTAAGTAGCAATAGATGGCGCCTAAATCTCAATGGCAAAAGAGATAGAGAGAGAAGGAGACATAGTTTTCATAGCTTTCTCTAAGAGGTCTAAGGGAAATTTTTCGTTGCTATGGCAACAAGGTCTCTCATCCCACGAACGGAACGGATGTTCAAGATCATGTTCTCTTCCCTCATCTGAAAGTCCTGGGGGATTATTAATTAAAAGGTGTTGAAGCGGAGAAATAGTATTCCGCGCACTTAAATCTGTTAGAAATAACTTAATTACAATTGGAATAGTTTTAGGCGACGGGACCACGAAGTAAATGGTGCATGGTCGTTACCATGACCTCCCGGGTTAGATAATTTTACTCGAAAACTAATTAACATTTCGAGATTATTTTTCAATACATTCCATATAATTTAAACGTGGCGGGTTATTTTTTATTATATATTAAGAAAAAAGTAAATTAACTCGAAATTAATGAATTATTCTATGGTATAAAAATATAAATTTACCTCCTTAAGCGCGATTTATTCCCTTATTTAATTTATTATTAAAACAATTTTTCTTTAATAACTTCGGCCTTATCCGCTTTATTTTTGCGCATCTTGAAGCATTTTATTTGGTGCTCACTTTCAATGTTAACTTTAAAACAAGAATTGAATTCCTAAATTACGCTATAGAATCTTGATAAACTTTGCCGCCAAGTGTTAATACTACAACTAAAGGAGAAGGGGGTGAAATGATATCAAAGGTATATTATAACGTCTGGTGGGCTCTAGCTATCCCTTATATAAATTCTCCCGCCAAAATGCTGGAGCGGAGCCAATGATGGGAAAGACCACAATCGCATTATTCACGCCCCGTCGCCTCTAACTATCCTCCACTTGTAAAATGACCGACCATTGGACGGAAACCCTTAAACGCCGCCGCGGCCAAACACCGTCCCAACCTGCCTGCCACTTTTCCATTTTCTCTCAACTTTCCTTCCCCCCCCCCTCCTTCATTGCTTTGATATCTACCTTTAAAGAGAAGAGCACCACCTCTCTCTCTTATCCCTGGCTTCAAACTCCGTTTAATATTAAAGTGCCAGTGACACCGTATTTTATCTTAATTTATTTTACAGCTGCCATCTGAAGAAATGCTTTGACTTTATCGAAAACCTTGGCGTAATTTTCATTTTGTTTACCTTAAATTTTACATATTCTCGATGAAATTTACTTTTTTTAATAATATCGGTATAAATGAAAAATAAAGTAACTCGCGCAATTTCGAGTATTTTTGCCAACATTTTTGAATCTAGAGGTTAACTCCATGGAAGAAATGACGTTGTTACAAGGCCTTTTATCTAATAGATAGTTTTCAGTTCACACATGGAGGATTCATACCATTTACACCAGGAGGCCGGTCTACCTGGAGGACAAAAACCCGTCTGCTTTTGTCCTCCAGGTAGCCTGGCCTTCTGGTGAAAATGGTATGAATCGTCTATGTGTTAAAACTATATACAGAAAGAAGGAATTTTCACTAAGCGAGTGTTTTAAGACAAAGTGTGTGTCAGCGCCACTTTAAGCTAAAGGAAACCACCCTCTTTACTTGTCTCCCCCCTTTTGATATAAGTTTGCCCGTGAGGCGCCGCTGGTGCCGGGACAACTCAACTGCCTTTCGCGCTCTGTTGCGCCTCCGAAGTGCTCGGAGCTAGTTGATTTCTGAATAATCTCTTTACGTCTCTCCTCTCTCCGCGCGGTCTCTCTCTCTCCCTCTTTCTCTCTCTCCTGGATCTTATACCCCAAGTACTTCCTTCCATACCATACCGTACCGTACCAACATCACCAGCTCGTGGTTTATATTGCGCGGAAAGAGCACGTGGTCGACGCTCGATAAGTAAATAAAAAAACGCGCTCGCGCGAAACCTAGCGGGAATCGCGGGAAAAACTTAACCCTTTCGTGGATCGGAATGATTTACAGTTTGCTTATACGATCGAGTATCGTGGTAGTTAATTATTAGTTTTAAGTAATTATTATTACTCCGTCATGAATCTCTCAACGCGTCATCCACATCATCCTGGTGGTCCAGGACCCAATAACAACAACCAGGACTCTCACGTCAAACGACCTATGAACGCTTTTATGGTGTGGTCCCGAGCTCAAAGACGCAAGATCGCGTTGGAAAACCCTAAAATGCATAATTCCGAAATTAGTAAACGCTTGGGAAGCGAATGGAAGCATTTAACCGAAGGAGAGAAAAGACCTTTCATCGAGGAAGCCAAGAGATTACGCGCCCTTCACATGAAAGAGCATCCTGATTACAAATACAAACCTCGAAGGAAACCCAAAAACTTGATGAAAAAGGACCGGTTCCCGTTTCCATTACCGTATATGCATATGGACTATTTAGGAATCCCTAGAAATATACCCGGTCTTTCAGTACCGGGTTTGGTACCCTATCCCGGTTTACCACCGACCCATCAATTTCACGGGCACAATCCTCATCATCAATCGGATGCCGCCCTTGTCCAGTTCGGGACCACTTTAGGGTCCATGCACTTGGCTCACGGGTTGAACCCCGATGGTTCATCTCCATCGAACTTAGATAATGAGGACGTAAAACAACGCGTTCATTCGTCTCAAAGTAATTTGAACTCTCACGTCGGACATCGGGAACTCGTGGTTTCGTCCAACAGTCCGTTTCGACTCGTTTGCACGTCCACCGTGACGTCACCGACGAGTTCGGCGTCTATAACGCCTTCGACTTTTTCTTACGGACCTTACGGAGGGGCGTCTTATCCTTACGGACACGCTTATCTGATGCCGTGCGGTTGCGGGACTGGTTACGAATGCGGGTCACATTCACCCGCGACTTCGGCGGTCAGTTCGGCGTCCGTTCTCAGTCCATTCTTGAAAGCGGTGGACGGTCTTCCTTACAGTATGGTAGCGGCGGCCGCTGCTTCAGCCGCGGCGGCAGCCGGCGTTTCGTCGGCGAGTTCTTCATCGTCTCCTCCAATATCATCATCTTCCAGTAGCGCCAATAACAATTCGCACCCCTTAGGGTTTTTGAGTAGTAACTCGGGCAACTCCGTCTCCGAGGCGAATTCCGCCGCGACCGCTCATAGAGTCTCATCTCACGCCGCGACGAACTCGTTTAATCGTGATTATTTGTTAGGTTTGTATAGTTCTTGTTTGAGTAAAAGTAAGATAGCCAATTCCGATGGACACGAGATTTAGTTTACACCCATAGTTCTATTTAGGAGTCCATATGTTCAAGCAGCCAAAATTTCTATTTTAAACACATCTTTAAACACTATCTTTAAAACCATAATATAAGTAAATTACTGCAGCTCATTTCACTTCCTTGATAATGTAGATAGATTAAACCTGAAACCTTATAAAAAAATAAATTTGAAGGTTTTTAATGGTATCTATATCCAATTAATTACTTAGAATTAAATAACTTAATTATAATATTTTTAGTCTCCATTGAACTTAAACGTGCTTGAATATGGACTTAAACGTGCTTGAATATGGACTTAAACGTGCTTGAATATGGACTTATAAACCACGTTAATTAGGGACTAATTTAATTAAATAAATTGTCCGTATCCTCCTCCATCAATTAAGATAATAATCAACCAGCCATAACTTTTAATGAACGAAAATTTTGTAATTAATTAACTGTTAATATTTATTTAATGAATTTCAGTAATTGAAAGGACAATATTTTAAACAAAACATATCTCTTCTATATAAATATACCATTTCAAATGTAACATCTTTTTTAGGTATTTATTAAATAGGAATTCTGTGAAATTTGAACTTTTTTTAATTAATGCATTTATTTTATGCTGAAAAAAAATTAAAATATAAAGCGGATTTAAATAGCTCAAGTATTCCCCCTTTAAATAGAGTATTCTAAAAGATCAGTCCTTCAATATTTAGTTCAATTCATATACTGAATTCACCGCGCTGTCTATTCAAAAATCCATCAATATTATTCAAAAGCATATATAGCGACACTTATAGTCAAGACAATATGGGGTTGAAATACAAATCCCTTCTGGATAATGTCACTGTGACAAATGAGTTAAAAGCGGGGGTGCTGCTGCTGAGGATGAAAGACTATCGTCATGAAATTATCAATTTATTTCGTGAATATTGTAAATATATATTGAACCGAATAGTTGTAAATTCGAGAAATTGTGGGGAAAAATATAATGAAAAGTTAGAAAATTATCAAACTTCTTTCTCATTGGTTAATTGAAAATCAGGCGCGAAAACTTTAGCGCTCTTTTAAATTTGGCGCTTTTAATATTTCATTATCAAATTAGATTTAATGAGAAGATCACATGAAATTTCAATTTTCTTAAACTCTATTGTACGTTAACACCATGCACACGTGTTCATATATGGTCTGAGACAATGATCAAAAATTCTCCCCATCTTTATTTCACCATAAAAATTTCTAGCCATGGTTAATAAACAGCACCGAGTTTCTATATTTAGGGCGAATTAAATATTTTTAAAATAATGAAATAATTTCTTGATATAATAAGTCTAATATTGGAACGCGTGAAAAACCATGAAACGGTTTGACAGCCCATTGCTCTCAGAACGTACTACAACACAATATAAAGAAAAGATCTATATAGCGGACCCCTTTTCACACATTTTGTTGTTTTGGGACGGGCGAAATGAGTGTTCAACCGCGAGCGATCAACGATTCAAAGACCCCTTCAGTTGCAAATATATATATATATAAAAAAAAGTGGAATGAAAACTTCGATCTATCAAAAATATAGAAACCCCCCGAGTCCCAAAAAATCTACTATTCTCAGTACACGCGCTCCAAAATATGACAGCCGTTTATTAGAATACGTCCGCTATGTTTACAAATTGCTTTTTAAGCTGCTGAATGCAGCTCTATGCGGGTTTTGGGTTTCTGCGTTATGTCTCATCTCAGTCTCTCTTTCTCTTTCACCATTTCTATCTGATAAATTTCGTATAATTTTCTAATTTTATGTAGGGATTTAGTATAATTGATGATCTAAATTTTACTACGTAATTAGTAAGCTCTCAATGAATGCAAATGATAGGTTTTTAAACTGTTAAGAAGTGGGTTAATTGTCTTTAAAAACAATTAGTTCAAGATCTACCATTTGAATTTTTGTCCATCCTAGTATATCTTAATTTTTTGATATTTATATAAGAAAACATTTCCTATTAAAATGAAATTTATCGTGAATTTGATTCAAGTGATATTAAGAAAAGCGGTTAAACGAGTTTTATTTATACTTAATTTTAAATTTCAAAGAAAATTATCGATGATTCTTACAAATTTCATAGAAAATTATCGACAATTCTTACAAATTTCATAGAAAAATATCGACAATTCTTACAAATTTCATAGTAAATTATCGATAATTCTTACAAATTTCATAAAAAATTATCGATAATTCTTACAAATTTGATAAAAAATTATCGATAATTCTTACAAATTTCATAGAAAATTATCGATAATTCTTACAAATTTCATAGAAAATTATCGATAATTCTTACAAATTTCATAAAAAATTATCGATAATTCTTACAAATTTCATAAAAATTATCGATAATTCTTACAAATTTCATTGAAAATTATTGATAATTCTTACAATTTTCATAGAAAATTATTGATAATTCTTACAATTTTAATAGAAAATTATCTTCAATTTTCCAATTACAAAAACAGGGAGCTAGAAATCGAAAGAAAGGCAATAATTTAATTAAAAGTTCTAATAATTTTAGCTACTTAAAACTAACCAAATTTTCATGCAGATTGAAACAATTTTGCCATCATAACGTTTAGCAAAATATCTACTTTTGAAAACTTGTCTCTCTCTACAGATACACCAATGAAAATTCTTGTTGTATCCCTGTGCAATTTCACCTTAACATTTTTCACCTTCTTTTTAATAATGAAATGAAATGAAATGAAAATTTGGTTTATTGTGTATAATAAAAGCTACTACAGCTCACGAGATAATACACACTTATTCTCAGAAAATATCAACCGGTATTCATAGTACATACATAACAACAAATATTTCTTAAAAATAACCGTTAAATACACTATATACAAGTCAGAGGGTATTGTCATAATTACACTATATACAATTCAGAGGGTATTGTCATAATTACATCATATACAAATCAGAGAGTATTGTCATAATTATTGACCATTGACACTGCCAATTATAAACAAGAATAAGCCAAAACTGAGGAAGAATGTTAGTCAGGTTACTTTTTTACTTTATATCTTTCAATTTTGCAGAGAAAATGTCAAATTTGTCCTGTAGGGCATTGCAGGTGTTCTGCATACGTAGTATAGGGTTTAATTTTGTTCTTGAAGGGTAAAACGTGGTAGTCCGTCTTAGGGTAGTGGGCACAAAAAAGGCAAGTTGGGATAGTAAGGTTGGTGATGCGAAAACACCATTAAGTAACCTATGGACAAATTTCACATCTTCAAGGTTCCAGATGTACTCCAAAGAATTTAAACCTAAATGTTCTAATAGGGAAGCATAAACATATTCTTGGTCTGTTAGGAAATACGTATGGCAGAATTCAATAATAATAATAATAATAATATATTATATAAATTAAATATAAATTGAATGCAAGCGCTACTATAAAAAATAATTAATGGTGCGTGCATGCATGCTTTGCTTTTCAAGTTATATTATTATTTAATAATAATACTTCAAACAAAAATCTTTTCTTTTCTACCGAAAAATCTCCCAAAAAATATGATGTAAGCTATTAAGGCTATATACTCGCTTTTTATTCGCCTTTTTATGTAGGCAACAATAAGTACGTTATTAATGAGAAACCTCCTTAAAAATTGGGGTCTATAGTCCTCTCTATTCATCAATTTAAGTGTTAAGCTAAGCGCACTAATGAATTTACGCTTTGAGTATATACCAGTTTAGTCTGCGTATTCTGACCTTAGCCATTTTTTTTACGACGATTAATTGTTCAAGAATTTTGATGCCTTGGATGAAATCTTCAAGATGAAAATAGTCAGTAGTCGGTTTAGGATAATGGGCATTTTTAGACTAGCCAATTGGAAGCTTGGGTATTTTTAGACTATCCAATGGGGAGCTTGGCCATTTTTAGACTATCTAATGGGGAGCTTGGCCATTTTTAGACTAGCCAATGGGGAGCTTGGCCATTTTTAGACTATCCAATTGGAAGCTTGACCATTTTTAGACTAGCCAATGGGGAGCTTGGCCATTTTTAGACTAGCCAATGGGGAGCTTGGCCATTTTTAGACTATCCAATTGGAAGCTTGACCATTTTTAGACTATCCAATGGGGAAGCTTGACCATTTTTAGACTATCCAATGGGGAAGCTTGACCATTTTTAGACTATCCAATGGGGAAGCTTGACCATTTTTAGACTATCCAATGGGGAAGCTTGACCATTTTTAGACTATCCAATGGGGAAGCTTGACCATTTTTAGACTATCCAATGGGGAAGCTTGACCATTTTTAGACTATCCAATGGGGAAGCTTGACCATTTTTAGACTATCCAATGGGGAAGCTTGACCATTTTTAGACTATCCAATGGGGAAGCTTGACCATTTTTAGACTATCCAATGGGGAAGCTTGACCATTTTTAGACTATCCAATGGGGAAGCTTGACCATTTTTAGACTATCCAATGGGGAAGCTTGACCATTTTTAGACTATCCAATGGGGAAGCTTGACCATTTTTAGACTATCCAATGGGGAAGCTTGACCATTTTTAGACTATCCAATGGGGAAGCTTGACCATTTTTAGACTATCCAATGGGGAAGCTTGACCATTTTTAGACTATCCAATGGGGAAGCTTGACCATTTTTAGACTATCCAATGGGGAAGCTTGACCATTTTTAGACTATCCAATGGGGAAGCTTGACCATTTTTAGACTATCCAATGGGGAAGCTTGACCATTTTTAGACTATCCAATGGGGAAGCTTGACCATTTTTAGACTATCCAATGGGGAAGCTTGACCATTTTTAGACTATCCAATGGGGAAGCTTGACCATTTTTAGACTATCCAATGGGGAAGCTTGACCATTTTTAGACTATCCAATGGGGAAGCTTGACCATTTTTAGACTATCCAATGGGGAAGCTTGACCATTTTTAGACTATCCAATGGGGAAGCTTGACCATTTTTAGACTATCCAATGGGGAAGCTTGACCATTTTTAGACTATCCAATGGGGAAGCTTGACCATTTTTAGACTATCCAATGGGGAAGCTTGACCATTTTTAGACTATCCAATGGGGAAGCTTGACCATTTTTAGACTATCCAATGGGGAAGCTTGACCATTTTTAGACTATCCAATGGGGAAGCTTGACCATTTTTAGACTATCCAATGGGGAAGCTTGACCATTTTTAGACTATCCAATGGGGAAGCTTGACCATTTTTAGACTATCCAATGGGGAAGCTTGACCATTTTTAGACTATCCAATGGGGAAGCTTGACCATTTTTAGACTATCCAATGGGGAAGCTTGACCATTTTTAGACTATCCAATGGGGAAGCTTGACCATTTTTAGACTATCCAATGGGGAAGCTTGACCATTTTTAGACTATCCAATGGGGAAGCTTGACCATTTTTAGACTATCCAATGGGGAAGCTTGACCATTTTTAGACTATCCAATGGGGAAGCTTGACCATTTTTAGACTATCCAATGGGGAAGCTTGACCATTTTTAGACTATCCAATGGGGAAGCTTGACCATTTTTAGACTATCCAATGGGGAAGCTTGACCATTTTTAGACTATCCAATGGGGAAGCTTGACCATTTTTAGACTATCCAATGGGGAAGCTTGACCATTTTTAGACTATCCAATGGGGAAGCTTGACCATTTTTAGACTATCCAATGGGGAAGCTTGACCATTTTTAGACTATCCAATGGGGAAGCTTGACCATTTTTAGACTATCCAATGGGGAAGCTTGACCATTCTTAGACTATCCAATGGGGAAGCTTGACCATTTTTAGACTATCCAATGGGGAAGCTTGACCATTTTTAGACTATCCAATGGGGAAGCTTGACCATTCTTAGACTATCCAATGGGGAAGCTTGACCATTCTTAGACTATCCAATGGGGAAGCTTGACCATTCTTAGACTATCCAATGGGGAAGCTTGACCATTCTTAGACTATCCAATGGGGAAGCTTGACCATTTTTAGACTATCCAATGGGGAAGCTTGACCATTCTTAGACTATCCAATGGGGAAGCTTGACCATTTTTAGACTATCCAATGGGGAAGCTTGACCATTCTTAGACTATCCAATGGGGAAGCTTGACCATTTTTAGACTATCCAATGGGGAAGCTTGACCATTCTTAGACTATCCAATGGGGAAGCTTGACCATTTTTAGACTATCCAATGGGGAAGCTTGACCATTTTTAGACTATCCAATGGGGAAGCTTGACCATTCTTAGACTATCCAATGGGGAAGCTTGACCATTCTTAGACTATCCAATGGGGAAGCTTGACCATTTTTAGACTATCCAATGGGGAAGCTTGACCATTCTTAGACTATCCAATGGGGAAGCTTGACCATTCTTAGACTATCCAATGGGGAAGCTTGACCATTTTTAGACTATCCAATGGGGAAGCTTGACCATTCTTAGACTATCCAATGGGGAAGCTTGACCATTCTTAGACTATCCAATGGGGAAGCTTGACCATTCTTAGACTATCCAATGGGGAAGCTTGACCATTCTTAGACTATCCAATGGGGAAGCTTGACCATTTTTAGACTATCCAATGGGGAAGCTTGACCATTTTTAGACTATCCAATGGGGAAGCTTGACCATTCTTAGACTATCCAATGGGGAAGCTTGACCATTTTTAGACTATCCAATGGGGAAGCTTGACCATTCTTAGACTATCCAATGGGGAAGCTTGACCATTTTTAGACTATCCAATGGGGAAGCTTGACCATTCTTAGACTATCCAATGGGGAAGCTTGACCATTTTTAGACTATCCAATGGGGAAGCTTGACCATTTTTAGACTATCCAATGGGGAAGCTTGACCATTTTTAGACTATCCAATGGGGAAGCTTGACCATTTTTAGACTATCCAATGGGGAAGCTTGACCATTTTTAGACTATCCAATGGGGAAGCTTGACCATTTTTAGACTATCCAATGGGGAAGCTTGACCATTTTTAGACTATCCAATGGGGAAGCTTGACCATTCTTAGACTATCCAATGGGGAAGCTTGACCATTTTTAGACTATCCAATGGGGAAGCTTGACCATTCTTAGACTATCCAATGGGGAAGCTTGACCATTCTTAGACTATCCAATGGGGAAGCTTGACCATTCTTAGACTATCCAATGGGGAAGCTTGACCATTCTTAGACTATCCAATGGGGAAGCTTGACCATTCTTAGACTATCCAATGGGGAAGCTTGACCATTCTTAGACTATCCAATGGGGAAGCTTGACCATTTTTAGACTATCCAATGGGGAAGCTTGACCATTTTTAGACTATCCAATGGGGAAGCTTGACCATTTTTAGACTATCCAATGGGGAAGCTTGACCATTTTTAGACTATCCAATGGGGAAGCTTGACCATTTTTAGACTATCCAATGGGGAAGCTTGACCATTTTTAGACTATCCAATGGGGAAGCTTGACCATTTTTAGACTATCCAATGGGGAAGCTTGACCATTTTTAGACTATCCAATGGGGAAGCTTGACCATTTTTAGACTATCCAATGGGGAAGCTTGACCATTTTTAGACTATCCAATGGGGAAGCTTGACCATTTTTAGACTATCCAATGGGGAAGCTTGACCATTTTTAGACTATCCAATGGGGAAGCTTGACCATTTTTAGACTATCCAATGGGGAAGCTTGACCATTTTTAGACTATCCAATGGGGAAGCTTGACCATTTTTAGACTATCCAATGGGGAAGCTTGACCATTTTTAGACTATCCAATGGGGAAGCTTGACCATTTTTAGACTATCCAATGGGGAAGCTTGACCATTTTTAGACTATCCAATGGGGAAGCTTGACCATTTTTAGACTATCCAATGGGGAAGCTTGACCATTTTTAGACTATCCAATGGGGAAGCTTGACCATTTTTAGACTATCCAATGGGGAAGCTTGACCATTTTTAGACTATCCAATGGGGAAGCTTGACCATTTTTAGACTATCCAATGGGGAAGCTTGACCATTTTTAGACTATCCAATGGGGAAGCTTGACCATTTTTAGACTATCCAATGGGGAAGCTTGACCATTTTTAGACTATCCAATGGGGAAGCTTGACCATTTTTAGACTATCCAATGGGGAAGCTTGACCATTTTTAGACTATCCAATGGGGAAGCTTGACCATTTTTAGACTATCCAATGGGGAAGCTTGACCATTTTTAGACTATCCAATGGGGAAGCTTGACCATTTTTAGACTATCCAATGGGGAAGCTTGACCATTTTTAGACTATCCAATGGGGAAGCTTGACCATTTTTAGACTATCCAATGGGGAAGCTTGACCATTTTTAGACTATCCAATGGGGAAGCTTGACCATTTTTAGACTATCCAATGGGGAAGCTTGACCATTTTTAGACTATCCAATGGGGAAGCTTGACCATTTTTAGACTATCCAATGGGGAAGCTTGACCATTTTTAGACTATCCAATGGGGAAGCTTGACCATTTTTAGACTATCCAATGGGGAAGCTTGACCATTTTTAGACTATCCAATGGGGAAGCTTGACCATTTTTAGACTATCCAATGGGGAAGCTTGACCATTTTTAGACTATCCAATGGGGAAGCTTGACCATTTTTAGACTATCCAATGGGGAAGCTTGACCATTTTTAGACTATCCAATGGGGAAGCTTGACCATTTTTAGACTATCCAATGGGGAAGCTTGACCATTTTTAGACTATCCAATGGGGAAGCTTGACCATTTTTAGACTATCCAATGGGGAAGCTTGACCATTTTTAGACTATCCAATGGGGAAGCTTGACCATTTTTAGACTATCCAATGGGGAAGCTTGACCATTTTTAGACTATCCAATGGGGAAGCTTGACCATTTTTAGACTATCCAATGGGGAAGCTTGACCATTTTTAGACTATCCAATGGGGAAGCTTGACCATTTTTAGACTATCCAATGGGGAAGCTTGACCATTTTTAGACTATCCAATGGGGAAGCTTGACCATTTTTAGACTATCCAATGGGGAAGCTTGACCATTTTTAGACTATCCAATGGGGAAGCTTGACCATTTTTAGACTATCCAATGGGGAAGCTTGACCATTTTTAGACTATCCAATGGGGAAGCTTGACCATTTTTAGACTATCCAATGGGGAAGCTTGACCATTTTTAGACTATCCAATGGGGAAGCTTGACCATTTTTAGACTATCCAATGGGGAAGCTTGACCATTTTTAGACTATCCAATGGGGAAGCTTGACCATTTTTAGACTATCCAATGGGGAAGCTTGACCATTTTTAGACTATCCAATGGGGAAGCTTGACCATTTTTAGACTATCCAATGGGGAAGCTTGACCATTTTTAGACTATCCAATGGGGAAGCTTGACCATTTTTAGACTATCCAATGGGGAAGCTTGACCATTTTTAGACTATCCAATGGGGAAGCTTGACCATTTTTAGACTATCCAATGGGGAAGCTTGACCATTTTTAGACTATCCAATGGGGAAGCTTGACCATTTTTAGACTATCCAATGGGGAAGCTTGACCATTTTTAGACTATCCAATGGGGAAGCTTGACCATTTTTAGACTATCCAATGGGGAAGCTTGACCATTTTTAGACTATCCAATGGGGAAGCTTGACCATTTTTAGACTATCCAATGGGGAAGCTTGACCATTTTTAGACTATCCAATGGGGAAGCTTGACCATTTTTAGACTATCCAATGGGGAAGCTTGACCATTTTTAGACTATCCAATGGGGAAGCTTGACCATTTTTAGACTATCCAATGGGGAAGCTTGACCATTTTTAGACTATCCAATGGGGAAGCTTGACCATTTTTAGACTATCCAATGGGGAAGCTTGACCATTTTTAGACTATCCAATGGGGAAGCTTGACCATTTTTAGACTATCCAATGGGGAAGCTTGACCATTTTTAGACTATCCAATGGGGAAGCTTGACCATTTTTAGACTATCCAATGGGGAAGCTTGACCATTTTTAGACTATCCAATGGGGAAGCTTGACCATTTTTAGACTATCCAATGGGGAAGCTTGACCATTTTTAGACTATCCAATGGGGAAGCTTGACCATTTTTAGACTATCCAATGGGGAAGCTTGACCATTCTTAGACTATCCAATGGGGAAGCTTGACCATTCTTAGACTATCCAATGGGGAAGCTTGACCATTTTTAGACTATCCAATGGGGAAGCTTGACCATTCTTAGACTATCCAATGGGGAAGCTTGACCATTTTTAGACTATCCAATGGGGAAGCTTGACCATTTTTAGACTATCCAATGGGGAAGCTTGACCATTCTTAGACTATCCAATGGGGAAGCTTGACCATTCTTAGACTATCCAATGGGGAAGCTTGACCATTTTTAGACTATCCAATGGGGAAGCTTGACCATTTTTAGACTATCCAATGGGGAAGCTTGACCATTCTTAGACTATCCAATGGGGAAGCTTGACCATTTTTAGACTATCCAATGGGGAAGCTTGACCATTTTTAGACTATCCAATGGGGAAGCTTGACCATTTTTAGACTATCCAATGGGGAAGCTTGACCATTTTTAGACTATCCAATGGGGAAGCTTGACCATTTTTAGACTATCCAATGGGGAAGCTTGACCATTTTTAGACTATCCAATGGGGAAGCTTGACCATTTTTAGACTATCCAATGGGGAAGCTTGACCATTTTTAGACTATCCAATGGGGAAGCTTGACCATTTTTAGACTATCCAATGGGGAAGCTTGACCATTCTTAGACTATCCAATGGGGAAGCTTGACCATTTTTAGACTATCCAATGGGGAAGCTTGACCATTTTTAGACTATCCAATGGGGAAGCTTGACCATTCTTAGACTATCCAATGGGGAAGCTTGACCATTTTTAGACTATCCAATGGGGAAGCTTGACCATTCTTAGACTATCCAATGGGGAAGCTTGACCATTTTTAGACTATCCAATGGGGAAGCTTGACCATTTTTAGACTATCCAATGGGGAAGCTTGACCATTCTTAGACTATCCAATGGGGAAGCTTGACCATTCTTAGACTATCCAATGGGGAAGCTTGACCATTCTTAGACTGTCCAATGGGGAAGCTTGACCATTCTTAGACTATCCAATGGGGAAGCTTGACCATTTTTAGACTATCCAATGGGGAAGCTTGACCATTCTTAGACTATCCAATGGGGAAGCTTGACCATTTTTAGACTATCCAATGGGGAAGCTTGACCATTCTTAGACTATCCAATGGGGAAGCTTGACCATTTTTAGACTATCCAATGGGGAAGCTTGACCATTCTTAGACTATCCAATGGGGAAGCTTGACCATTTTTAGACTATCCAATGGGGAAGCTTGACCATTCTTAGACTATCCAATGGGGAAGCTTGACCATTCTTAGACTATCCAATGGGGAAGCTTGACCATTCTTAGACTATCCAATGGGGAAGCTTGACCATTTTTAGACTATCCAATGGGGAAGCTTGACCATTCTTAGACTATCCAATGGGGAAGCTTGACCATTCTTAGACTATCCAATGGGGAAGCTTGACCATTTTTAGACTATCCAATGGGGAAGCTTGACCATTCTTAGACTATCCAATGGGGAAGCTTGACCATTCTTAGACTATCCAATGGGGAAGCTTGACCATTTTTAGACTATCCAATGGGGAAGCTTGACCATTTTTAGACTATCCAATGGGGAAGCTTGACCATTCTTAGACTATCCAATGGGGAAGCTTGACCATTTTTAGACTATCCAATGGGGAAGCTTGACCATTCTTAGACTATCCAATGGGGAAGCTTGACCATTTTTAGACTATCCAATGGGGAAGCTTGACCATTCTTAGACTATCCAATGGGGAAGCTTGACCATTTTTAGACTATCCAATGGGGAAGCTTGACCATTTTTAGACTATCCAATGGGGAAGCTTGACCATTCTTAGACTATCCAATGGGGAAGCTTGACCATTTTTAGACTATCCAATGGGGAAGCTTGACCATTTTTAGACTATCCAATGGGGAAGCTTGACCATTTTTAGACTATCCAATGGGGAAGCTTGACCATTTTTAGACTATCCAATGGGGAAGCTTGACCATTTTTAGACTATCCAATGGGGAAGCTTGACAATTTTTAGACTATCCAATGGGGAAGCTTGACCATTTTTAGACTATCCAATGGGGAAGCTTGACCATTCTTAGACTATCCAATGGGGAAGCTTGACCATTCTTAGACTATCCAATGGGGAAGCTTGACCATTTTTAGACTATCCAATGGGGAAGCTTGACCATTCTTAGACTATCCAATGGGGAAGCTTGACCATTCTTAGACTATCCAATGGGGAAGCTTGACCATTTTTAGACTATCCAATGGGGAAGCTTGACCATTTTTAGACTATCCAATGGGGAAGCTTGACCATTCTTAGACTATCCAATGGGGAAGCTTGACCATTTTTAGACTATCCAATGGGGAAGCTTGACCATTCTTAGACTATCCAATGGGGAAGCTTGACCATTTTTAGACTATCCAATGGGGAAGCTTGACCATTCTTAGACTATCCAATGGGGAAGCTTGACCATTTTTAGACTATCCAATGGGGAAGCTTGACCATTTTTAGACTATCCAATGGGGAAGCTTGACCATTCTTAGACTATCCAATGGGGAAGCTTGACCATTTTTAGACTATCCAATGGGGAAGCTTGACCATTTTTAGACTATCCAATGGGGAAGCTTGACCATTTTTAGACTATCCAATGGGGAAGCTTGACCATTTTTAGACTATCCAATGGGGAAGCTTGACCATTTTTAGACTATCCAATGGGGAAGCTTGACAATTCTTAGACTATCCAATGGGGAAGCTTGACCATTCTTAGACTATCCAATGGGGAAGCTTGACCATTCTTAGACTATCCAATGGGGAAGCTTGACCATTCTTAGACTATCCAATGGGGAAGCTTGACCATTCTTAGACTATCCAATGGGGAAGCTTGACCATTTTTAGACTATCCAATGGGGAAGCTTGACCATTCTTAGACTATCCAATGGGGAAGCTTGACCATTCTTAGACTATCCAATGGGGAAGCTTGACCATTCTTAGACTATCCAATGGGGAAGCTTGACCATTCTTAGACTATCCAATGGGGAAGCTTGACCATTCTTAGACTATCCAATGGGGAAGCTTGACCATTCTTAGACTATCCAATTGGGGGCTTGGATATATATTAGAATGCTGAATATCAGAATGCATGACTACATTCTTAAACTTAATTTCATTGAAGCCAACAATTAAGAAAAATATGACATAAAAAAACCCCAAAGCGCCTATACCCATTCTTAAATTAATGGTAAAATGGAACCATTTTTAAAGATGAGCTGCTAGCCGGTAGCAAAATTTCCAAAGAAAGAAAGAAAAAATTTGAGGTATGAATTTGAAAAGGAAGCCCATCAGTATTTCTATAAAAAGTTCTCTTCATGAATCCAGTTGAGCTATAGTAGTAACAACCACCGTAGCTTTTATGCAAAAGAAAACCGTTCTCAATTGTAATTGTCTTATATACTTCTATATATCTGTAAGTCTTCCACCCTACATTTTAGTGTCTAGAACGAGAGGTCGAACACTTGTTAAGAAAACCTTCCTATTCTTAAGCTTGTCTATGAATGAAATATAATATTACTGAGCATGCACCGACCTCTTAGTTGGTATACAATTTAAGGTTTGAAACTGGCTATAGCTCCTCTATATCTTTCTCATCACTCACCTAGCAATCCGACCTAGCTGGCTGATTATCTATTGGAGACTTTGCAATGTCTACCTTTATCTTTGCGGGGGTGGAACCCATGGGGAAGATGCTAGGTACCCGGGTGTCATTTTCTTACCTTACCTTATACCTATCCTTGTGCATTCTATCTCTTTTCTTCTAAAAGTGTAATTGAAATTTTGATGACCATTCTTATACTTGATCTTCCTCGCTTATCAGACCTCAACGCGGTTGTAGATTTTTTTTTGCGTTATTGAATAGGCTTTTGTGTTTGAACTTAAACCGCCTGCTTGTTTGAATATAATAAGGGGGTCGTGTATAAAGCTTAAGTTGTATTTGTATCGGACATATTTAGAAGAAATCATGTAAAGGACCCAGGACAGCAGTGTGGACTTCCTCGGGTTGTTATTTTCGGTTGGTGGTTACCCACATCACATCACGACTTAAATTCTTTTTTTTTTAATTGATAAGCCCTTATGGTAGACCCGTATTTATTCATTATAGGGTTATGATCTAGAAACTAGCGTGATTGCTCGTTAAGAAAAAGGACCTAGAAAAATCTTTGAATAAAAAAAAAGTATACAAGAATTTTTTTTATTTTATTTCATCCCCAAAATGTTTTATTTGGGCGGTTTGCCTTTGGTCTAAATAGGAACAACACAGTTCATCATCCATCGCGCGGCATACCCTACATGAAAAGTAAAAGAAAACAGTGTCTGGAAACTTGTATTTATTGGCCTTGCTAGGGGAGTTGAGGATCAAAATTGAGCATTCACCTTCTTAAAAAGAAGTTGAAAGAATGTTTTTTATTTTTTTTTTCTATGAAATTTCTTTTTAAAAAAAATTGTTGCGGGTCTTTTTTATCAGAGGTAGATTATAGCGAAATTATGGAATTAATCAGCAAAGCTTTTAGTTTCCCCGATAGATTCACGTACCTTTTAGTGCAGGACCTGAAAATAGTAGTTAAACAGTTGCAATTAGTGTTTGTACTTGGACTCCAACCCGGTTAGATTTTGGTACAAGGAAATTTTTTTTTGAACTGCTTCAAAAACCATCGTCTGATTCATCTTAAATAAAATGATAACAATTAAACAGAGACAAAGTTCACCATCGTCCTTGTTGCTACCGGTCTCCCTTCTCGGGATTGTAATATTAACTGAAATTGCTTAAAAAAGTATGCGATCAAAAATAAGGGTCGAAAGGTTAACATTTTCATGTAAGATACACTTTCAATTAATCAACTTCTCTTTACGCCAACTTTGGTATAGAAATGCATTTTTTCTCCGCACAATGTTTCACTATGTTTTCACGAAAATGAATAGATTTGTACCGAAACCTAGGAATATTATAAAAAACACGGTCGTTCCGGTAAGATTGGTTTGTATGGACCATTTAGGGAAATAATTAATGAATATCTGCCCCTTATTGTAAAATTTAGCCTTAACAAATCAAAAAATCTGGTGAAAAATACGCATTTTGTGTTTTATTTTATAGTTTATTGAAAAATTATTAATTTACAATTTTTACAAACGTTAAACAATGTATATAATTTAATTGTTTTGGAGGTGTAAAGGGAAAAAAATGTAATGTTTTCCCATATCGTAACTTTAATAACATTTTGGGAAAATGGGTTTTTTTCTACGTTGTGTTTTTGTAATGGTGGTTGCTATATATACATATATATGAAGAGAATTTGAAGAAAGATCAGAAAAAACCATTAGTTCTAGCTCATCAAGCAAAACGAAACTATTTATGAGTTCATAAAAGATATATAATTCTTATACACTTTTCAAATGTTTTGGGGCCAATAGTGATTGCGATTCATTTTAAGTTTCAGTGGTAAAACGCCGCGTAACAAAGGTTTTTTCAAATCCCTATTGACTTATATTGAACTATACGTAAAAGTAGATACAAAATACGCGTTCTGAATCACTTTACCGAAAACATTATCGTTCAAATACTCAGATATCGAAAGAATTATCGTTCAAATACCCGGATATCGAAAAAGTTATCTTTCAAATACTCGGATATCGAAAAAGTTATCTTTCAAATACTCAGATATCGAAAAAGTTATCGTTCAAATACTCGGATATCGAAAAAGTTATCTTTCAAATACTCGGATATCGAAAAAGTTATCGTTCAAATACTCAGACATCGAAAAAGTTATCGTTCAAATACTCAGACATAGAAAAAGTTATCGTTCAAATACTCAGACATCGAAAAAGTTATCGGTCAAGTACTCAGACATCGAAAAAGTTATCGTTCAAATACTCAGACATCGAAAAAGTTATCGTTCAAATACTCAGATTTCGAAAAGGTTATCGTTAAAATACTCAGACATCGAAAAAGTTATCGTTCAAATACTCAGACATCGAAAAAGTTATCGTTCAAATACTCAGATTTCGAAAAGGTTATCGTTAAAATACTCAGACATCGAAAAAGTTATCGTTCAAATACTCAGGTATCGGAAAGTTATCGTTCAAATACTCAGGTATCGGAAAGTTATCGTTCAAATACTCAGATATCGAAAAGGTTTTCGTGCAAATGCTTAGACATCGAAAAATGTTATCGTTCAAATACTCAGGTATCGGAAAATTTTATCGTTCAAATACTCAGGTATCGGAAAATTTTATCGTTCAAATACTCAGGTATCGAAAAGGTTTTCGTTCAAATGCTTAGACATCGAAAAATATTATCGTTCAAATACTCAGGTATCGAAAAAGTTGCAGGGTTCAACTTCAAAAATCTCAACCGGCATTTCTTGAGTTACGTTTCTTTCGTTCTCACAATCGTAATTGTTCTCAAGTTTTTTGAGTCCATTTTCTTTACTACATAGGAAACAATCCTTTCTAGCTGGCAAGTAAATATACTACCCATAGTTTATACCTTTTTTTCTTTGGCGTATTACGTTGCACTCAACGCAGGCGTAGAATAGTTTTAAAACGTTCTTTTGATTGTCCCTTTATGTCTTTTTAAAACATCCCACCTCGGGCCATTCTATCTATATACGCATTATAATGGTTCGCGTACCATGATATTAGTTTGAGCCTTTACCGTATATCAGTTCGCTTCCAAGTTGCCCCTTTCTACAATGATTCAACATTTCCTGATGAGTGATTTTTTTCTCTCTCTTTCTTTAAGTAATGCACTCTTTTATAATATTGCTTCATATTTTTTCTTGTTTTTTCATTTTCATGGTAAGTCGCGAACTATAAGCAATGTTTTTTTTATTTTTCTTACCTTTTTCTTTGGACGTTCTGAGATTGTTTTTAAAGTTTCTAGTGTGGGAAAAATAAATTTAAGGGTTGGGTTTATTTCGATTATGAAGGGTTTTAACTTTGTGTACTGTATACGTGTGTGTTCTTATATAGTTCTTAAAATTTCGGGTTTCATTTTTTTCGGTCAATGTTCTCAGAATTTTAAATTTAGTGTCGGTGATTTAGGAAATGTCGAGTAATAATTATTTTTTAAGCAATTGAATTGTTTAAACTTATCTAACATCCTTTATCGTATTTTATCAAATATCGTCGGAAAATTTGATTTACAAGTATTGTTCATCGTTTAGTATCGTTAAAACTATCGAAACTTGATCGATAGTGTTGAAAAATCGATCTTGGAAACATTTATCGTTTAGTATCGTTAAAACTATCAAAACTTGATCGATAATGTTGAAAAATCGATTTTGGAAACATTTATCGTTTAGTATCGTTAAAGCTGTCGAAACTTGATCGGTAATGTTGAATAATCGATGTTGGAAACATTATTTATCGTTTATTATCGTTATAATTATCGAAACAATCTTCCGATATCGTTGAAAACTTAACTTCGATAAATATAATTTATATAGCCGGTTGAAAAAAATAATTTAATATCGTATGAATTATAGAAACAAGTGGTTACCTTCCGGTATCGCTGAAAACACGTTTGTGTTAATTTCAGCTACCAGTAAAAAAAAATAAAATCAATTCTAAATTCAGCTCTAAATAACCCTTAATAAAAAAAAACCAAAAAAAAAAACATTGAATCATCGAATTTCTCCACAAAAACACAATAAAAATTTTGATACACATGTATAAATTCCCACATCAAAATAATCTATTGCCATTTCCCTTTTATGTGATACGTTTTTCGGAAGGACACGAATGATACCGCGATGGGGGAGAAGGGGGGATTAAAAAGTATATTCAATTCATCTATGAGAAAATAAGGCGTTTGAGTAGATCGCCTAATACATAGGCCTACCGAATATGCAACGGTATAAATTTCTAGCGTTACAAAACAGGGCATGCAGACTAGACCACACATGCAGGGAAAGATCCACCACGCCCCTTTATCTTTCATTATATTCCCTATTATCATCGTTATTATTGGATCATAGCGAAGTTATAATAGAAAGTGCGCTCCCTCCCCCCAAAGTGACACCCCCAACCAAACCAACAATCTCCGAAGCTACGAACGTGAAATTGTTTAGAAAAAAAAAATAGGTATTGGGAAAAGTAATTGTTTTCACGCCGACACAGAGAATTGAGAACATCTCGCCACTTTTTGACGCATTTTTTATTTTGTCCTACGAGCGGACACACGTCAAAGACTTTCACACGAAGGGGAATGTTGTTTTATTTATTTTTTTAAATAGGTGGTGTTGTTGTGTTGTTTATTGACGGGGTTTATGGGTGGGTTGTGGTACTGGTCCAGTTTCTCCGTTAAAATTACAGGATTAAAAATTAAATTATAGGTTTATATTGAATGTAGGAATCTCTTGTTTCTGTTTTCTATACTGTTTGGAAAGAAGTATTGTTTTCCTTATCCGGTATAAACCGTATTTCTTTGTATATTCGAAGCTATTTTGGTTTCTGTGTTTAATGCTCTAATTTTATGCCATGAATTAGTTCAATGTTTTTCATGTTAGGCCACGATACAGGGTGTTTTTGATAAATCTAGTATAAAATAAAGGGTGGGGTCTTAGGGTCAAATTGAGTGCATGTATAGTGTCAAAGAATTGAGGTATAAAATACTTAGTTACAGAGATACGGACTCTCAAACGTTGATTGACCCCTAAAAACATGGAGTTAGTAATAACACGTGTGGTCATCGTCTTTGTAATTGTTGCCTTAAGAAGTTTTCTATTGGTCAATAACAAGAGTGAGGCGCGCCAAGACGTTAAGCTCGAACTTTTGAATAACAATTTTTTAGTTTAATACAGTTTTCATTAATCCTAAAAATATCAAATAACTTTCACAACAAAAACCAGTCAAAATACCAGATATTTCCTTTTAAATCTTTCATCGCTACGAAAAAAACTCCAAAAAAAACCCACGAACTATAGACGAAAGGAACGTCGCAACGCAGACCCCTTTTTTTTCTGGCACTAAACAGTGAGACAAAATCATTCTAGCGCTTCCGGAATTAAATGCCTTTTAGTTTGATCCAATTCTTATCAAATGACATCTAACAGTAAAGCGGCGCGACATTTCTATTGGGTTCCCAAAATGGGTGTAAGCTATTACGTTTTTTCCCCACAATGCCCTGTGTCTCCTTATGGCGATTATTCCGCTAGAAATGTATTTGGGGAAGTCGATGCGGCAATAAAAAGCCAACCCATGGTATAACAACGACTCGTGCAAAATACCAGCACCACCATTAGATTAAGTTGTATTCATCCAGCCTCCTTAATGTGTATAGTGTAATGTGTATAGTCATTTCTCTTTTTGCTAATTTGACAAAAAACTGAACTGGTTGGGTTAGTTTGGTGTTGGTGGTAGCTGCAATAATAGGATGGGTTTTTTTTTTACTATCAGACTGCGAATGCCCTTTTCACAAATTACAAACGCCAATTCGGAAATGGCTAATGAGCCATTAACACCGTGGTTCCCGTCACCCATACTTTCAGGTTGCTTTTTTTTATCTGCTATGGCTTTTTAAATTAATAGGAAAAACCGTTATTTGTTAAAACGTATTTGTATTAACAGCAAGGGTTTTTTCTGTTGAAGTTCGAATCTGATATCCTTCATCATTAAAATAGAACTATTTTGAACTCATCCGTTCAAATTAACAAGACTTTGAAATTTTTCAAACTTAACTTCAGCCATAAACACTTACTTTTTTTTGGAATTTTGAAACGGGGTATAGTTTTTTTCATACTTCATTAGATGTATCAACTATTGCTTCCAAACGACCCAAGGTCAACTCAACTACCATAGGTCATAACGAATGACAGGAGTAAGTCTTCGAGCTTATATCCTTATAAATAAACGCACACTATAGTAATCCAAATATATTAGATATAAATTCTACACCTATAGGGACCAATAATTCTTACTGATGTCTATGGGATATTGTATTAAGGCGTATTTAAAAAGGCGATTTAGGCTTAAAAGAGAGAGCTGATAGACGCGAAGACAATTAATACTTGTCAGTAAACTCCGTAGTACTTACCTTGACTTTGAAGGCGTTTAACTCGCTGCCAAGTACAAATGACTGTCGGGGCGAGATTAACCACAAAAACCTGGAACTAATCGAGATAAATCTAGTGGTAAAATTTTCTCCTTTTGTGTAAGACTAGAGATTTTTCGTTTCTTGTATCATTTGATAGCTTAGGCGTTATCCGGACATCAAAAGCTATAAATATGGATTAGATAGGGCCAATTTTTTCTTTTTTTCTTTTCGTTTTTACAATTTCTTTATTAAAGCTCTATTCAATTGTGTATATATACCAAGAATGTTACAAGGACACTAAAGTTTCTCATTTTTCTTATTTTTTTTTTCATTTTTGAAATATCTTTTGTACCTTTCAAAAGATATTGCGTCAAAAAATCTTTTTACAATTTTCCTGTAAAGAGGTTTAGTGTTTTATAATGGACATGCGAGGTAAAATTAATTTTTCTCGGACTGAGTAATTTGTTACATCAAAAAAAGAAAAAAAATTAAAAATTAAAATGGAGATGGGGGATTTTTCAATTTGCATTTGACTGAATTTTAAGTTTTATTTACTTTATTTTTTTTAAACGTTACTGATAACGGCTTAGATGAACACCAATTGTAAATAAAAATGACACCTATAAACTTACAAATACCCTTTTTAAAACATTATATAAAATGTTATTTCTCTTTTGTCTTAAGACCTATTTGGGAATTTTTCAATTAAGCTAAACCTATCATTATTTTTGCCTTTTTAAAACCCGGTGATTATTTCCGCTCTACATAACCCCGTGGAACAATGTGTTTACTTTATTTACTCATTTAAACCTTCTTTAACTACGGGTACAATACCATTATACGAAAATACCACCCCTTTCAATGGTATTTTTATTAGTCTGTAAAGTGTTTTTGAGGTCGACCTGACGAAAGTTTTTCTCCGAATTTCTATATGGTGTATAGCAGTTTTAACGCCTGCTTCTGTACGTTTTTAATCTGTTGTATATCTATTAACACTCGTAATATTTGACGAAACCAGTTTTGAAACAATTCCCATTTTTCCTAGATTGATTTTTATTTTATTTTTTTTTAAATATATTTATTTCTTCAACCTTTAATGGTATTTTGAGTTTTTGACATGATTGAAATAAGCAGTGTTCGCTTTTCTACTTAGAGAAATACTTTAAAAGGGCCAAACATAAAGATTATTTTCATTAAATTGCTGTAAGAAATAATTTAATTTTTGTGTCTGGTTAATTTTTAAAATAACTAATCTTAAAAAACCTTCCATGCACTACAATTGAGACCTAATTTGTGGTCCTTAATAATGTTGAGCTATTCAGTTTTGTGTGGAAAAAACGAAGATAAGTATTCTACATTTTTTTGCTTCAAATAATTGGTGTTTTATAATCATGTCTTTTAAACTAAAACTTCAATATCTGGTGCTACAGTCAATCCATATTGTACACTACTACAGGTTTTGTTTGGCGCCATCTATTGATGCCCCAAATAGGTTTTTTCTTATTCTCCTGTTTTGAAATTATATTAGTTGCTTGTATGAATTTTATTCGCTACAAACAGAGGCGTGATTCCAATATAATTATTTTTAAAGTTTATTTTAATATTTAAAACTTAACAAACTACAATACCCGAATGGCACCGCACGAGAAACTTCAAATATACCTTACATTCCATTGAATTAAACCCAATTCTATTAAAAGACAACTTTTTATTTAAAATAAATCAGAATACAATATATACTATTATGAAAGGTATAAAGCTCTCTAACAATATTTATCTCTAAACAAAAAGCTAAAGAAAAAATAAAACACTTCTTATAAAAACAAGCTATCTCCGCTTGACTTGTCAAATCTGCCATGCGCTAGAAATTTACTGTGTAAGAAAAAAGATATCGTATATACAGTTTCTCTTTTAACCGACGCCTTTGCTACCAGATATTTCCTGATTAAATAATTACTAGTGTTGTCAACTAGACAACCAACTCTGTTTTTCTTTTTATTAATCATGATATGTTTATTTTAAACACATGTTTACTGACTTTTAAGTATATCTTAATGTGTTGAAGGATGCCATATACATATACATGTTCAATTCGTATTCATACGTGTTAATTACGGGTTTATTTAAATTATTTTTATATTAATCAACCTGGAGCGAGCGAGCGACCTTGGTCAGACCAGCGCAGAGGTATTGACCTATCCTAAATACCGATTTCTAAAGTAATACCCCCTTCTTGTACACACACAGACACACACACTTCAAAGTGAGAAAAACCTGAACTTTAGACACCTCGCATTAAAATTTTATTATTTTATTTTTTTCCCCTTATTCTATATTTCATTTTTGAAAAGAATTTTTTTTTCGGTAGCGATGATAGCACAATGGTTTGAATTGTATATATTGCGTTATACTGTATACAGTGTTATATTTTAAACAATTTTTCTCTCAGAGCAGATTTTATATATTTTTTTTCCGATACAACTAACTATTGTATACCCTTTTAAAATATTGGTTATAAAACCCGCATAGCTGATTTTCTTACACTAGGGCGTTACATCCCCCGCGCTAAACTTGTAAGAAACCGCTGTTTAAAGGTGTACTGTAACAGGGATAGATTTAATTTTAGAAGTAGGAATGGAGAACGGCGGTTAGTATTTACTTCAGTCCGACTCATAGACCACCCAGTATAGAGCCCCTAGCTCCCTCCAACACGTAACGAAAAGTTTAAATTATCTTATTGGCTGGCTTACTTAAACTACGTTTTGATGACTTTGCTGACTGGGACGGCGAAAAATAGTGACGTAATTCCATTTTACCTCTGTCGCTATGACCCCCGCCTCTTTTTTCATACCCCCTCCTCCGTCCTCGTGGAACGGGGTCCGGGACGTTGACGCGCGCCCAGATATTACTCTGTTCTCCATTCCTACTTCAAAAATTAAATCTATCCCTGACTGTAATCATGTAACTGCAATTTTTCGAAACTCAGTCTGTCTTCTTTTGCAACTTCTTCCTGTAATCAGCCTCGATATTTCTGCTCATTTTACTCTTCCGTTCTCGAACACTTCTTGCAGCATCTTTAGCATCCCTTTAATTTTAAACGGTCGGCGGTGAGAAGAAGTACTTGTAGTACAGATATTATTTTTTTAAAAGATGAAATGTGATGAGAAAGATGGAAGTATAATAGTAACGTACTCGCTTATCATGAAAAAAATGTTAAAAAAATTAAAATATTTAAAAAAGGGCTCCTGTTATTTTAGTCACGGTGCTTATTCGAGCGTGAATTCTAAAATAGGCGATTTTTAAAAATAATATTCCTTTCCTTCTATATCTATGTATCGTGTATGTGTACAGTTTTATCATTGAATATTATTGGTCCCGCGGGTACTTTGACAATACCAAAATCTTTTCAGGGAATATTTTCTTTACAAAGAAATCTATAGCTTCTTCCTCTCCATATCATTTTTTGGAGACACAACTATATAATCATCCATTTTTCGGACAATTTTTTGTCCAACACTATTGTACCAACTGCAGGGCCTCTAAAAACTTTAGTTTTTGACATTTAGGAATAATTATGGAGTGTGCATCAAGTTAGACTGTTTTTGTTGTGTGTGTGTATGTATGTTTTTTTATTCGTATATTTATAACACATATTCTTCAATTCTTATTTATTGAAAGGGTATTTTTCGTTTTTCCCCATTTTATTATTATTTTTTATCGCTTAAAAATTTATTTAATATTAATTCCGCTTATTTTGAGATTAGATCCTGGTTGTTTTTCTTTAAAATGATCATCCGGGTTTTTTCCAAAAATTGAAAAAAGTACTCGATTATGAAACACCCTGTATAATTGAAAATTTGAATCTATTTCGAAATATTTTTAAAATCATATTCACGAAGTTTTTAAAATCAGGCAATCAACCTGGCAAAGCAACATAATAATAAAAACAGGAGGCGTAATGGCGTATATATTTTGAAAAACCAATCGTGCATTGTTGCAAATTAAATTTCTTTTCAAACTGGTTTTTTTCTTTTTCAACTCGCAACGATAATCTAAATACATTACTTCGCTTTAAGCATGATACTCGCGTTGAAAGATTAATAGATAATCAAGATTCCTTTACACCGCGCGATAAATGAATTACAGCTGATTTTTGTACCGATAACCTGGCACGAAACTTTGCCAATCCATACCAGTCTTAAAATACAATACTATATAATGTCTCGTACCATAAGTACATGAGATATGCTCCATAGGTTAGTAAGAGCTTGTCATGAAGTGAGTGAGGTAGGTCATAGATTCGAGGTAAAGCGAAGACACCTGGTGAGGCGCTGTCAAAGGCTTAGTACAGACTAAATAATAATAAGATTGTAGTCCTGCAAAATTAACAGAGTGTACAAAATCAATTATCGCTTGTCGTTCTCGAACTAGCTCGAGCTGTAAGTCTCTAGATAGCATTTCGAACTGTATGTAGTGTAAAACTTATATAACATATCACTTATAAACTTATGCTCGTACTCAATATGATGAAAGAATGTATAGTAGAGAATATTACAAATTGGATGGACTTTAAAATAAATGAACCTCTACTTTTAAAATTGAGATTTCGGGGCTGAGAAATTGTTCATCCATCGATACACGATCTGTTCTGCATAACAAAAGAGATTTCTTTTGGGAGAAGACTGCCTAGGGTAGATTGGCGTTCATTATTTCAGGGCGCGGGGTGAAATGGCAAACACGCCTCGGCTCGATTCACTTAAAAAGAATTACCTCATCAATGTTCCCTTTCGACGCACATTTCAAACCCTCGTGTTCTTAGACTTCCCTAAGATTTAGCAAGGAAGAAGCTCATGGAGCTAAGACGTACGCTTCCTAGAGCCCGGGAAGGAATAGGCGGGAAACACTCCGCCTCTTCTTTCTCTTGTAAGCTTTGACTTGTCTCAATACACTTAACAAGATCATGTTTGTTTCTCCTTCTTTTCCCCATCCCCACAAGTTCCTATACTTGAAACCACGTTTTCTCCCCCATCAGTGCGGTGAATTTAGACCGTAATCTCTTTTCTCAAATGCGCTTTTAAACATTAGCAGCTTGGGTAAACCAATAAGTAATTTGGAATCAGATTGACGTGAGAAATAAGGTTCTTCTGGGAAAAAGTCCAAATGGCGCCATTGGAACAATAAAGGATATTACTACTTATTATCAGCGCTAATTGTTAACGAGCATGAAGCTGATAATAAGAAAGCTTATTTGCACACACTGGCAGTTGAAATGGAATTTTTACATGATAATACTGCAGTAATAGGTGTTTGTATAAAATGGGAGGTGCTTCTAGAGGAAATGTAACAGACGCGTCATCTTTGTGACGTTTAGCATCATGTGACGTCCCTCTCGCAAATCACGACGACGCGACTCTATCACGTGACGCATGCAGTGACGTTTAAGAGTTTCTTTTGAAAAGCTGATTAAGCCACAACGAAGCATTCAACCATTTGTTGGAACGACTAAAATACATTGAATTCTCAACATTCAACATTATCACTCATTCTTTCTCATCACCTGTAGATAAATTTCAACGTTAGATTTGAGCTATAATTTAATTTATTTTAACCCTTTTTTGTGGGATATATCTTAATAAAGTTAAACAAGCCTCAATCAATCTCGACCCACGCGCCTCCTCGAACTTTAGTAACTCGTTAGAGCTATAACAAACGCTTGCTTTCGTTGTTAATTTCTTCATCGGTTTCCTTTCCAGTGTCTTGTTCTTAAAAATTGTTAATACCTACAGTACTTAAATACAAACCCCGATTTTTTAAAAAGCTCTTTTCTCTGTTTTTGACACGAAGGTCATGACTTTTTTCTTTACCTGAGTCGCGCCGGACCCTCTCGAGACTCTAGAGTTCTCGTGATCCCAGAAGTAGATAAATGTAAAGATATCAAATTATCGTTAAGGATTAGATCTTTTAACGGCGTCGTTTCTTGCGGAACCAAAGACGTTAGTGAGGGCTTCAAAGCTTCCTGTCCAACACCAGGAAGCCATATCTTTGTTGTCCACGTCCGTCTTAAGAAAACTAAAGGTGGTCAAAGACAAGAGTCTATTTTACCCCCGTTTTTGAAAAGATACAATTAATCACTACATTTTAATCAACTTCTATTGATCCCCGTTAAGTTTTCGCCAGCTGACGTCTGTTTCGGAATTTTTTCCGTTTTTTTCAAAAATCTTCCATCCCCCTTTTTCCTGCTTTTTCTCATGGTACTGCATTAACTTGATCCATGCATTTGGGCTTTGAAAACATATTTTTTTTCTGTACAGATTCCCGCCTCCTCCATTATCTTAAAATATTTCTCTATAACATACTCTCACTGTCTTTAAGAAAATTCTTAAGAAAATACACTTAGAAATTATCTCACCTTTCTATCTACCTGTGGAAAATTTAACTTTTTTTTCTTATAATAGGTAATGTGTAAATGGAACTAAGTGTAAATGCGTTTAAGCTGATGTTAAACAAGATGTTTAAGTATATTGAAGGTTGAATTAGGGTCTGATTTTTGACTATTGTGTGAACGAATGAACATACAGGGTGTAACAAATTAAGGGGCTGATGTTCTTAGGGAAATCAATAATTTTGAGTCGAAAATGTAATTTCTATCTCCATTTTGTTTGCCACAAGGGACACTGTTTTTTGAGTCCCTTATCAGAAACACCCTGTACTTGGAGAGAGTTTTGCGTTATACTGGTTATAGATTTAAGAGGTATATCCTGATTAGTGTCAAAATGAAATAAACCCATTCCATTGTTAAGTCTTAATCACCATTGTAATGCGCACTGCCAGCTATACCTCATTCACCTCAATACCTAGATCACTCCCAGCAATAGAGTGGATAAAGATTAGGGCGTGATTCCACGACGTTACGTCGTTGAAAATTCTGACCGTTCCGTTTTTCCCAGCTCAGCTTAGTCATGTCTTTCTTTCTTTATTTTTTTCTCGCAGCTGCCAATCGTGTCCAAACCTATAATTAATAATGACGTAAAATAAGTTATGTATATAAATATATATTAAAAAGAATCGTGTTAATCGCTAATCAGGTTTTTTTTTTGGTTGGAAGCGGTCGAAAGTGACACGTTCTTCCAACGCCCCTTGTGTTTCAATACAGCCTGGATAATTCGCTTTGGTTAAAAAACGTTTATTAAAGTTTTTAAATGATAAGAATCTAAAACCCAACAGCATGCCTGCCTCGTTCTAATTCGAATAATTTTAATAACGGCTTAACCATGCAACTATAACTGGTTTATTGAAATTTAGTATAATGAGAAAAAAAATGTATATTGTCACGACCCCCGCGACTCCCCCCTTCAGCAGTGTCACGACCCCCGCGACTCCCCCCTTCAGCCGGAGAACCAAGCCCCGCCCTCATCCGAAACACGCCAACCTACGGGCCAATCAGGGAACAGCTCCTGCACGAAAGCGCGGCAATCCCCGAGCCAGGCCCTATAAAAAGGGGCTCCGGCGAAGGAAGGAACAACAGTTCCAGCCCAACCGTTCCAGACCAGCCAGCCGAACTCTCTGACCCAGCCGCAGCCGAACTCTCTGACCCAGCCGCAGCCGAACTCTCTGACCCAGCCGCAGCCGAACTCTCTGACCCAGCCGCAGCCGAACTCTCTGACCCAGCCGCAGCCGAACTCTCTGACCTAGCCGCAGCCGACGACGACCGACCCGCCGCAGCCGACGACGACCGCCCCGCCGCAGCCGACGACGACCGACCAGCCGCAGCCGACGACGACCGACCAGCCGCAGCCGACGACGACCGACTAGCCGCAGCCGACGACGACCGATCCACCTCGGCCGACAATCGACCCGCCACAATCAGCGACGACGGGGACGACACGGAAGAGTATTCCTACGAGGCTACCGGCCCCGACCTAACGCCCGCTCCCGCTTCGGATCCCGTGGCCAGTACCGGCCATACCCGTTACGCTCTCCGAGCTCGCGCTACTATAAATTACAAAGAATAACTGTATAATTCCCGTTTCCACCAATAAAGACTTATTACTCGCAAAACAGGCGTTACACTGGTGGAGGTGCGGGGCAGCATCTAACCCATCACTCTCACCCGCCACACGGGTCGCTACTACCATGGCCGCTACGCTACCCTCGTTCAAAGGACGCCCAGCTGACGACATCAAACCCTGGCTGCGTCGATTCGAGCGGATTGCCACGATAAACGAATGGCCCGCCGCGAGTTGGACCAACTACGTCGCGCTCTACTTTGAGGATACCGCGGCCCAGTTTTGGGACGACGTCCTCGATGCCCGTCCACCGGCTACCTGGGCAGCCGCCAAAGCCCTCTTACGGGGAGCATTTGAAAAAAAGGTAGACGTAGCCGGAATAGAACACGAACTGTTTCACCGCCGACAGGGCAACGAGGAATCATACCCCGTTTACAGTGCAGCAATCCTCGCGCTTTGCAGCAAACTCGGTCGGGAAGTCACCGAGGAAGAGAAAATTCGACACATAATCCGAGGGCTTCACGTAGACCTCATCGAGGGGGTCTATCGCACCGAGCCTGCATCATTGGACGATCTAGCGACCTCCGTGATTCTTATCGCCGATTCTAGACGCGCCGTCTCGCGCAGCCGTGCCGCCGCCCGCAATTCGAACGATACCGTACCCAGGCCTGATGCAACTCGAATGCTAGATTTCCGACCAAGACTGATGCCCTCGCAACCAACCTCAAACTATCCGCAACTTGCAACGGTCCCGCCCGCCCAAGAAGAACCGGGGTATCGCCGCGCCGATCGCATGCGTACGTCCGACAACCGTCCCATCTGTTTTAACTGCGAAAGACCGGGGCACGTCGCCCGCTACTGCAGGGAGACCCGGGCTATCGCTCCCGCCCCAGCGGCCTCGGGAAACGACCACGCACGGTCATAAGGGAGAGTCCGACCGTGAGCACCGAACCACCAATCTCTCCCACTTACCCACCCGCTAATTCACTGACTGTAGTACAACAGCCCGACCGAAACGCGATCACGGACCCCGCTGCCTCGGATAAACAGCTAGTGTGGGTATCGTGCCTAGTGAACAAAATTCCGACCACGGCTCTCGTCGACCCCGGGTCGGCCATCTCCGCTCTTCACGAAGACTTCGCCACCAAACTACAACTGCAATTATCTACGTGGAACCAGCCGCTCCGATCAGCGTTCGGGCACGTGGCCTTTGCGACGGGCAAGGCGGAAATCACCCTAGACCTTCTCGGGAAAACTTTCCAGCATCACACGGTCGTGATGCCACACTTACCAGCCGACATCGTCCTCGGCATCGATTGGGCTCGCCGTAACCATGTCACGCTCGACTTCGGCACACCTGAAGTCCTCAGCATCCCGAACCACGAAGTTCCAGCCCGAAGCACCCTGCCTGAAGGGCTCTCATCTTCGGATACCGCCCCCAAGTTGGCGGACTCTCCGTACAACGAAGAACCCCAGCTCCTCTCGGCGTACGTGGGATTAGCCGAGCCGATGTCTCTCGAACCATGGACCGAAGCCGTTATCCCCATCGCCCTCTCACCGGGAACCACCTTCGCCCACGGTATCCTGACGCCAAACCACGCATTACGCCAAAAGACGGGTCTCGCCGCACCAAACGCTATCGTCGAAATCTCCAACGAACGATCTCACCTCGCCATCGCCAACCTGTCTTGGCAGAACCAAGTAATCCAACCCGGTATGAAGCTGGGGAACATCGAGGAACACGCCAACCGAGACATCCTGGTCGACCCGATTAACCATATCGGTACCGACTGCAACGAAAGGCAGGAAACTTGGCGCCGCTCAACTATCTCCGACCATCTAGCCCCGGCTGACCGTCGCGACGTCGAGAAGGTTCTTAAAGACTTTAGTCACTGTTTCCAAGACGCCGACCAGCCCGTCCGAAAGTCCCGACTCCCCGCGCATCACATAAACACCGAAGGTCACCTCCCGGTCCACCTACCCCCGAATCGAACGTCATTCCCAGAACGAGATACTATTCGGGAGGAAGTAAAGAAAATGGAAGCTAATAACGTCGTTCGCCCATCACGCAGCCCCTGGTCATCTCGGGTCGTACTCGTTCGAAAGAAGGACGGAACCAACCGCTTCTGCGTCGACTTCCGCCGCTTGAATACCCTAACAAAGAAGGACGTCTACCCGCTCCCCCGCGTCGACGACGCCCTCGATCGACTACGCGGAGCCAAATTCTTTTCGACGATGGATCTCGCGTCCGGATACTGGCAAATCCCAGTCGCGCCGGAAGATCAAGAGAAAACCGCATTCAGTACTCCCGAAGGACTCTACGAGTTCACCGTAATGCCATTCGGACTCGTAAACGCCCCGGCAACATTCCAACGGACTATGGACGTCGTTCTTGCCGGCTTGAAATGGAACACGTGCCTCGTGTATCTCGACGACATCGTGGTCTTTTCCACCACGCTCTCCGAACACCTAAGCCACCTTCGCAAGGTGCTAGAGAGAATCGACGACGCAGGGTTAACCCTAAAACCGGAGAAATGTCACTTCGCCGCTCCGTCCATTAAATTTTTGGGCCACATCGTCTCGGGCGACGGAATCGCAACGGATCCTGATCTCACTCAAGCTGTCGCAAACTTCCGCCCACCAACCTCACGAAAAGAGTTGCAATCTTTCCTGGGATTGTGCTCTTACTACCGCCGATTCGTGAAGCATTTCGCTAAGATAGCACGCCCTCTGACGGAACTAACAAGCAACAAAGTACCGTTTTCATGGAACAGCAGAGAAGATAAGGCTTTCCGAACCTTGAAAGACAAACTCACGAGTCCACCAATACTGAGCCATTTCGACCCGACCCTCCCGACGGAAATTCACCCAGATGCTAGCGACAAGGGAATCGGTGCGGTATTAAGCCAGCGCGTAAATGGCGTCGAACATGTCATCGCCTACGCCAGCCGCACCCTGTCCGCGCCTGAGATCAACTACAGCACAACCGAAAAAGAATGCCTCGCTCTGGTTTGGTCCCTTGGCCGCTTCCGCCCTTACATCCACGGCCGTCCCGTTCGAATCGTCACGGATCACCACGCGCTCTGTTGGCTACGAAGCCTGAAAGACCCACATACACGCCTCGCCCGCTGGTCCCTCGACACGCAAGCCCAAGAAATGGAAATTTACCATCGCAGCGGCAAACGCCACTCGAACGCCGACTGCCTCAGCCGTTTGACCCCCGCTGAGCCGCCTGACGACCCCACGCCGACCGGTGCCTGCTGCTCACTCCTCGACCTTCCCGATGTCAGCCAAACCCAACAGGATGACCCAGCCTGGGGACCTATCATGGGGCACCTGCGGGACCCGAACTCCCCCGTTTCACCACCTATCAAACGACGAGCACAGAAATACACCCTAATCAACGGCACCCTATATCGCAAGGCGCAGCATCGCCCTCTCCTAGTAATCCCGGGTACTCTTCGGAACGATGTTTTACATGCCTGTCACGATCATCCTACCGCGGGCCACTTCGGTATTTTCCGGACCTATCGCCGCCTCCGGGACCGCTACTATTGGCCTAAATTGCGCCATACCACCCAGCACTACGTCCGTTCCTGTAAACTCTGCCAAACCAGGAAGACGCCGAATACCCGCCCTTTGGGGCTACTGCAGCCACTCCCTTGCCCGGACGAACCTTTCGCCAGATGTGGCATGGACTTTCTCGGTCCCTTCCCGAAGTCACGACTCGGCAATACATTCATAATTGTCTGCACCGACTACCTCACTAAATGGGCCGAAACCAAGGCCGTCCCAGCCGCCACTGCCGCAGAAGCAGCCACCTTCTTTGTGGAGCAAATCGTATTTCGCCACGGCGCCCCGAAGGAACTTCTAACAGACCGGGGATCCCAGTTCATGGCCGCCCTTACTCAGGAGATCCTAGCTAGGGTCGGAACCGGCCATGTCCGCACGACCGCGTATCACCCACAAACGAACGGCCTAACCGAGCGCCTGAACAAAACCCTCGCCGATACACTATCTATGTACGTTTCCGACGACCACTCCAACTGGGATGAAGCGCTGCCCAGTGCCACCTTCGCCTACAACTCCGCCATTCAGGAATCTACCCGCGATTCCCCGTTCCGTCTTCTCTATCTCCGTACCCCCGTGATACCCCTGGACCGTATCTTGCCCGTCGCTCCCGCCCCACCTCCACTCTACTCACCTCAAGACGTGCGCGCTAACGCCCGGACGAACATTGCCCTTGCTCAGGAAAAGCAAACCCAGCACTACAACCTCAGTCATCAACCGGACACCTTTTCCGCCGGCCAGTGGGTCTACATTCGCAAACCCACCCGCAAACGCGGTCGCTCGGAAAAACTCCTCCACCAACACCATGGCCCGTTCGAAATCCTTCGTCGCCTGGGCCCTGTTACCTGTCTCGTCCGTACCAAGCCGGGGGGCCGCCGCGAGGCCGAACCGATACACGTCTCTCGGATGAAGCACGCCACGGTGCGCGACGCTACCGTGGTTTCCGGAGAACCCGGGACGGGCCCCTCAAAAGGGGGGGCAGTGTCACGACCCCCGCGACTCCCCCCTTCAGCAGTGTCACGACCCCCGCGACTCCCCCCTTCAGCCGGAGAACCAAGCCCCGCCCTCATCCGAAACACGCCAACCTACGGGCCAATCAGGGAACAGCTCCTGCACGAAAGCGCGGCAATCCCCGAGCCAGGCCCTATAAAAAGGGGCTCCGGCGAAGGAAGGAACAACAGTTCCAGCCCAACCGTTCCAGACCAGCCAGCCGAACTCTCTGACCCAGCCGCAGCCGAACTCTCTGACCCAGCCGCAGCCGAACTCTCTGACCCAGCCGCAGCCGAACTCTCTGACCCAGCCGCAGCCGAACTCTCTGACCCAGCCGCAGCCGAACTCTCTGACCTAGCCGCAGCCGACGACGACCGACCCGCCGCAGCCGACGACGACCGCCCCGCCGCAGCCGACGACGACCGACCAGCCGCAGCCGACGACGACCGACCAGCCGCAGCCGACGACGACCGACTAGCCGCAGCCGACGACGACCGATCCACCTCGGCCGACAATCGACCCGCCACAATCAGCGACGACGGGGACGACACGGAAGAGTATTCCTACGAGGCTACCGGCCCCGACCTAACGCCCGCTCCCGCTTCGGATCCCGTGGCCAGTACCGGCCATACCCGTTACGCTCTCCGAGCTCGCGCTACTATAAATTACAAAGAATAACTGTATAATTCCCGTTTCCACCAATAAAGACTTATTACTCGCAAAACAGGCGTTACAATATATATAAAATAAACAATGTGGTCCTACGTTATAATGACATGGAAACCTCGAAATAATTTAAAGGTAAAATAGATTCGTTTCGATTCAAAATTGAGTCTTCTGTTTGATCAAGTTGGTTTCTAACAATACGGATTGATAACTTTGAAGCCAGATAGTGGTGAATTCAAAATTGTTTTGCTTATATTTACAATTTTACACCAATTTTTCATAGGTCTGAAATTTATCATACTAATTTATTTCGACACTAGTCTGGTGAATTGCAAATAAAATAAAATTTGGTAGCCAGATAGTGGTGAAATCTAAGTCGTTTTGCCTATATGTATACAATATTTACACCAATTTTTCATAGGTCTGAAATTTACCATACCAATTTATTTCGACACCAGTCTGGTGAATTGCAAATAAAATAAAATTTGGTAGCCAGATAGTGGTGAAATCTAAGTCGTTTTGCCTATATGTATACAATATTTACACCAATTTTTCATAGGTCTGAAATTTACCATACTAATTTATTTCGTCACCAGTCTGGCGAATTGCAAATAAAATGAAAGTTTGTTATTCCATACAGCGGTGCTGGAATTTGCCTTTAAAACACCCATATAAGAAAAATCAGAAACTGCTAATTTTGAAACCCTCGACTTAAGGATTCAAAGTGTAGCTTTTGAAAAACTTCAAGACTTTGAGTTCAAAATCTTAGCGCGCAGGTGTAATTTCATTTTATTAAGAAATTTAGAAAGAAGAAAGATAACAAGATTTTTATCTTAACTTGTAGGTTTTAAACATTGAATTATTTTTTTTGAAAATAAGCGTAGAAAAGGGGGCGGTTATGTTCTCCTCCCTCCCTTAGTAACTCAAGGCGTAAAACGAGCCCGATTTACATTTTAATTAAATTTTTGGATAAGTTAATTATATGATATTAAGTTATCAAACGCGTTGAATGGGATAACGACACTTCGTGATAAAGACGTTCCCGCAACAAACCCAAAATACAACATGTTTATATTCCCTCGACGTTTAGGCCTACAATAAAACGTAACCAAAAATTATTTGACGTTTTTTAACTTTAAGAATAACCTATAATTATCGAGTTTCATCAGAAGTTGATTAGCCATTAGTTATATAATGTTTCAGATCAATTTTCAGATTTTAGTCTCCTTAAGCATGGAGTAATTAAACAGGAGAAGAAATAAATAATATAACTGTTTCTTCACAATGAAATTACTACCAGAGAGGAGGGAAACTTGTCAGTTAATTTTTTTATGAACTCACAGGTCATTTTAATCCTTAACTTCATTTTAAATTACTTCTGCATTATTAAAAAAAATTAAAAAACACGAACGACAGGTTTAATGCGGTTTTCATATAAAATTCAAATACGCTATTAGCACTGGTAACTTTTGGCAGCGTAAACTGACCGATGGTATAAACTATTAACCGCTGATACGTCATATTTGACCATTTTTTAAGCCAATCTTTAAGATTACAGCGCCGTGATTTTAAGGCACAAAAATACAGTATATAATGCGTAAAATAGAGCCATTGAAAATTTTGACGTCAAATTTTACAGGGGATTTGGAAGGATTTTTTTTTATTATTCATTCATTCTTTCTTTTCTTCAAAGTATTCGTCACGAATTCAGGATTTTTTTTAATAACATAGAAGGATGGATGTATCTTTTTAATTTCGGTGCATGTATGAGTTGGCTGACTATATTTGTATCCGGATTATGTTGTACGCATGCAACCGGGGTCATATTTGGGTGTAATTTTCTTATTATTTTGATTGTTAGTTTTCCTAGGATTTATATTGAATTTTTAACAATTTCATATATATAAGAAAACTGTACGTCACTCATCATTCCATAAGAAAAATAACTATCCGCAATTTTAAAGGCAATAAATTCCAAGCCACGAAAAACATCCAGTTCACTTTTTGGGGTTCATACAAACCTGAAAAACTCTGGGAAATAAATAGTTGACAAAAAAAGTAAGTTTAATAAAGAGTAAGTTAGCTCTGAAGGGCTAGTTTCAACTATAACTGAAACCACTCCCGTTGTTATTACTCCATATATGGGAAAACTCAGGGAAATATATGGGAAAAACCTGGAAAACTCAGGGAAATATGTGGGGAAAAACCCTGGAAAACTCAGGGAAATATATGGGGAAAAACCCTGGAAAGCTCTAACACTTGAATGTTTTTCTATACTAGATTTATATTAACTCTGAGATGTAAATAGAAATGCAGGTGCATATTTTTCTTCGGCAAAAGAATTCCAGAAACTATTTTATTTCAATCTTTTGTATCAAAATCGAAGGCATTTCGATGTACTCGCATTTCCAGGCACCAAATACCCCATAAATTAGGATTTAAACACGCTATTAACGTCATCGACGTTAAGTTTAATGCTTGTCTTTTAACAAAAGGCACGATTGTCCCTAAAGTTATTTTATACCTTCTACCTTTTGAACGAACCAAAAAGGTGTGCCATAAAATTATTTTAATACTGTCGTTAAAATCACTTAATACTCTGATCTAGTCGCGTTTCGTGGTAAATTTAATTCACAATAGAATTATGGGAAACACTTTGAAATTTACGAGGCATTTCACTTAACGGTATTTATTAATTTTGAGTCCTTTGGACTGTAATTTCTAAAATGATCTAAATTAATTAAAGAGCTTAAAATATTGTTTTAAATTTTAAAATATATTAATTTGTGTTAGCGATGAAACAATAGATGAATCTTAACTATTAAATAATGAATCATTATTAGATAATTTAAAAAAACTTAATAATAGACGAAATTGATCCAGACCTTTGTAACGAGCTAAAAATAATTTTGATCTACTGACAAGAAATTTCCAATTGTTAATAGAGCGTTTCTTACGTACATATTTTATTCAAATGATTAATTGTTATGCATTTAATTAACGGCGTAATTGCATTTGTTTAGATAAAACCTGATTGGTTCAATTTAAATTTAATTAGATTGTAGGAAAATTAGAATCGCCCTTGAAGTTACAAACTTTGAATATAACCATTGATGCAACTAAGTTGAAATGTAAGTTCAAAGTTCAAACTCGTCTTTTTGCTCGAAGAAAGATACTCCTAGAAACGTTAGATGTTTTTCTTTCTTTTTTTAAAAAAATCGTGATGTATCGATTGCAGTCTAAGAAAGAGCTAATTTTCTTTACTTAAAAACTGGTTTCGTCACGAATATTTGATACTTTTAAAGAAAGGCCACGGATATGTATGTTATGTATTTCAATCGGCTTCTGTAATGCGTGTGGGCTTTGAAACACAAAAGGACCCGAGCAGAAATCGAGGGGTTTTGAATTTCGTGCTAAACTGGCGGTGGTGGTACTTCGTATTTCTTATACATAGTTCCAAGAAAGTATATATAATTTCGCCTGTTGCAAATCACGAAATCTATTTTAAAAGAAACGCCATTTCTATAGAAGCAAATACAACTGTTTACAGAAAAATCTTTTCATTGTGAAACTGTAAATTAATTAATGACGGTTCAACTTCAAAGGAATACTTTTTTTTACAATATTATACTGGGTTTAAAGTGAAAGTAAAATGTATAAATCTCTGCCAATTTCAATTAGGGATTATTCAAAAATTTGAATTGTTATTTCAGTCTAGAATAGGATTTTATTTGCAGGGTTACTGGCTAGCGATTCGTCTCCGTCCCAACTTTGAGAAGAATTGAACCAAACCACTTCTAATGAACCTTAGGTCAAAATGTGATAGAAGTTACATTTTCGACTCAAAATCGATTTCCCAAAGAACATCAACCCCAGTTAATTTATGCATGGAGACTTAGTAGAAACACCCTGTATATATAATTAACGTAAAAACATAATTTTTTATGCTTAAAGATTAAAAATAACAGTTTGTTCTTCACTGTGCCTTTGAAATTATACGGTTTTTCCCCTGATTTTCTTTGACAGTATTTCAAAAGGAGTTCGATAAAAATCGTGATTAAGTCTTCAAAGTATAAGAGCAATTAAATTAAGGAATTAAAATAATAGGGTATGAGTGGTATAAAATAGGTAATTTTACTACAAGAACCATTTGAAGTTATAAGAGGGAGATGGCGCGACTTTGTAGAATGGGAATGACTGTAATTATGATCGGAATCCTAGTGGCGGGTCCGCGGCACCCCGAATTAGGTCTCTGACACCCTAAATTTAATCATCGGTTTTGGCCCATAACCGCGCCAGCGTTTTGTCCTCTCTTAACTCGAAAACAGTAAAGGGACCAACTGAAGTATAACCCGTTTTTGAAGTAAGCGTGAAACCAAATGAATTAAATATGGTGGTATTTTTTAATCATTTAAAACGTGCACCGAATTACCTCAATTTTCCAGTTTGGGACGTTTATTCATGGCCCAGCTCGACGTTAGACGTTCGCGTTGGTTATCTGCAGCGTAGTAAAACCGTGGTTTGGTGTCGACTGACGCATTCCATTGGCAGATTGCTAGCTGTTAATAAAAAACGGCATTATTAAATTTTTCGCCAGTTCACACTCCCTTTAAAACTTAATTTAAAACTGCTCCCAACTCAATCGTATATATAAGAAAGCCATGCATTCAGCGTTGTAGAATTACCATTGGCCGCAATAAATTTGCACCGTTCGAATCCTTTCTCTATGACAAATGAATGGTTTGCTATTTTTACGGTAGCCGGCAATTAAGTTTTTGGAAATCGCGTTTCTGGGATCCGTGCATGGTCTCGCGCGTAATAGTCTGGGATTTTTGACACCTTGGCCGTGTAATAATCGCACGCTATAATTCCCGCCATAAATGGGCAGATGACGCCGAATTCTTCTTCAGCCCCCCCCCCATCTCGGCGATTCTTAAGACTTTTAAAGGTCGGAATAGATATTAAAGAGGCCTGACTCGGTAAGGAGATCATAATGGATGGTCTTTCTTACACACCGTAGTGTCGGTGTTTTTGCCTTTGATCCCGACACGCACTGTTGAATATCATTTTTACATCGCTTTGTTATTAGCATTGTTGCTGTATTGCATTTTTAAACTATCGCTGGCCAATATTTTCTTTTATTTTGTTTTTAATTTTATATACATTTTTTTATTTCTAGGTGTCTCAAGTTATTTCGTTATGATATGGTGTCTTCGTCTGTAATTGTACATGCGGACAAGTGTCAGGAGCTATGGGTTACGTGCGTCTAAAGGTAAGCTTAATTTTGATAATTAGGGGTGGTATTTTATGCAATAAACGAATTTTACGTTAAAAATTTAAATATTCGTAAATCCATTGGTAACTTCGAAAAATGATTTTAAAACCCATTTAAAACTTCGGAAAATGATTTTAAAACCCATTTAAAACTTCGGAAAATACTTCTATAAAAACACATTTAAAGCTTCTGAAAATACTTCTATAAAAACACATTTAAAGCTTCTGAAAATACTTCTATAAAAACACATTTAAAACTTCGGGAAATACTTCTATAAAAACACATTTAAACCTTTGTGAAATACTACTATAAAAACACATTTAAAACTTCGGGAAATACTTCTATAAAACACATTTAAAACTTCGGGAAATACTTCTATAAAACCCATTTAAAACTTCGAAAAATACTTCTAAACCCATTTAAAACTTCGAAAAATACTTCCATAAAACACATTTACAACTTCAGAAAATAGTAAAAAATTAAAAAAATCTGTGAATAATTCAATGAAAAGTAAACCCTTTGAGAATTATCCCTTTTCCCAAAACTTAAATGAAGCCATTATCCCCAACTTTCGCCCAAATATTTGACACCCTTTGGGAAAAATCGCTATACGTAAACAGTACACCCTCGCCATACAAAAGTCTGGAAAGAATAACCAGCATCGATTATCCATAAATCATAAATAAACTAGGAGAGAGAACGATAAACACATATTCATATAACCCCCCCCACACACACACACCACACCGCCCGACACATTATTACAGCTATAGTCTGTGGGGGGGGCAGAGAAACTCTCCCCAATACACAAGAGACCAGAAAGCTGGTCCAAGCTAATTTAAAGAAAAAGTATCACGTATGGTGCATGCTAGGTGTGGGTTTTAACGACTTTCATGAGTCTCAAGTTCCTTCGACTTTTGGAAAAGTACTTTCGCCAATAGTAAAATGTACTGATCCAGTGGGAAGCTTTTTTCAAAATGCACTTTTCCCCCCTGGGGGTAGAAAAATTTTCGTTCCCCTCAACGAAAGGCTTTTGGCGAAATCTAGCGGCGAAATTTTCGTCCCATAGACGCTAATGTTAAAATTGAAATTTGGAAATGTACTCTAAACAGGACAAATGTACTTTCGGTACTGAAGACTTTAAAATGTACCGAAAAAGTACAATTGTACCACTCAGAACATCCCTACTCTCAACGACTTCCAGTGTGTTCTGGGCTGGGTTGATTTGTCCCAATAAGAGCCAATGTGAATCTACGTGTGCTTGTACTTACAGACTTGGCGTTTGTTACTTGACCTTTAAATATAGTCCAAAGCATTTTCTAAATGGAATAGCGTCGCACGGACCACGTCGTGTTATTTAAGGGGAAAAATGCGGTAAAAGGTGGCTATGAAGAGATACCCCCTATTATTATCTCGGAGCTTTTCCCAACCACACCATAGTTTTACTGGAAACATCCTATTAAATTCAATGAAGGCTTTTCGCGCCAACCATCCTGCCCAGGAGGAACACCGACCGTATGCACTTTTCCCCGAATCTCCCGTTCCTCGATCGCGCCGACGCTCGGCTCTGTTTTAAAGCCAAGCCCATGGCTGTACTGGGGCTACGCCCCCTCGATATTCGGACCGGAAACTATCCGGATCCCCCCCATGTATTTTTGACGCCGTTTTTTTGGACAGCTATGGTTAATACCGTCTATTTAAATAGGTTGGTTGCATGGCGCTTTGTGAGGGCCAATTTTTTTTAAGCCCAATCTCCTTGTTTTCAAATTTGAACTTCTGAGGTATAAACAAAATAAATATCGTCTAGGGGTCATAGTTCATGAATTCTGGGATATTAATGTCCAATAAATAGTTAAAAAACAGTAACGTATGTAACTTTGAGCTATAAGGCTGTTCATCGTAAGAGGTCATAGGTCATGAATTAAGGAAATTAATACTTAAAACAAAGTCTTAACTTAACGACATGGATTATGAAATTTATAATTCTGCTACACACAAACTTAAGTATTGTAAAACAATAGGTTTTCTTTTATCAGTGTGTACCATTCTGTTTCACCAGTGTTTTTACCCCAGTTAACGTGTCTCTGTTCAGAAATTTCCTTACGTTCAATGCGAGCTTTATCCAAGCTTTGTTTGATCGGCAAAGTTTTAATTTAACCACGCTTTTTGGGTTACGTGATGTATTGTCTTAAATTTTTCTATGGCCTGCTCAGCCTCTTTTTTTGTTGTTCGGTTGTATGAAGCTTGGCGGCCCAGCAGCATCAATTCTTCTACTCGCCCTAGAGTCCAAACAAGACTTGGATCTTTTATTTCATTAAAACTATATAGGAACACAGATTAAACAATGGTTACCTGCTCCCCTTTAATTTGGTGGGGAGAAATTGCATAAATGGAAAAAAACGAAGTCTTTGATTTGTATAAGGATGTTTTTAAAGTTGTAAGAGGTGTAAATTGACTTCGAACTTTTCGCCTTTACCATTTTGTAAAATATTTACATGAACAACTGGCCCAAATTGAAGTTTATTATAACCAAAATGGAAAACCATGGTGGGTAATTGAATTGTTACTAGGCATTCCATGAAGTATTTAAAGTAAGGTTCAGTTCCACGACAAAAGATTAGCTTCGAAACAAATGTGGTAATTGTTGATACAATTTTAGTTCCGGTCCCTTCTTCATTGTCGTATATTAAATGAAAGTGAAGGTCAAAGACCATGTCCTCGTACCCTCCCATTACACGGTTGTCTGAATAGCTATAGCTGTATCCTATATAGCGTCATCAACGTTTTAGTTCTTTGTTTAAACTTTATTTGATGTTGGGGGCTCGGCCATTTTGATGACAAATGTTTTTATAATTTTCCAGCCAGCAGTCTGCATGCATGGTCTATAGTAGGCCTTGCGTAATCGTAAATAGTTTTTTTCTCTATAAAGTTTCCTTTTATTTCTGTTTTCTTGTTTTTACACGGCGTATACGCTGTGTCATCAATATCCCATTAGTGTCTCCGTCACTCTCGTGGTCCGACTTCACTATGACCATGCATCCATCTAGGACCCTGTAATATTCACTTTTTTCAAAAGGTGTAGGAGGTTTTCACCATCTGCTTATAACATAGATGATTTTTTTGTGAATCCTTCAGGTGGGATGTAGGGGTTATCTTTCCGGTTTCTGTTCTGTATTTAGAGTTGGAAGCCGCGCATCTTATTGTTTTCCTCCTTAGTATAGACAAACCCAAGTGCAATTTTTTTTATATGGTTGCATGGTTCACTGTATAGAGCCTCAGACTTTATATATGCGAGATGAGTTTTATTTATATTTATAACAAAGATACCATTGTGGCGCGTGAATGATATAGTTTTATATTTCTTTTCAAATTTTGTGTTTTTTCTTTAAAAAAAATTGGGAGTTAATTTTTTGGAGATAACTGGAAAAATTATTCTGAAAGAAATTAGCTATGGGATTATTAAGAGATTTTATGCAAATGACAATGGAATATAATTCGAAAGTTTGAACAAATTTTAACCTAAAAAATTGTTTATACAAAACACTATCGTAGAAAACGTACCTTTAGATTAAATTTCTTCTGGTAATTTTTAGAAAACCTGAAGTTTTCCACAGACAGGGTTGTTTTGGAGTAAGAATACCTTAATGAAATATTTATCTGCTAGTAGGAAAATAAACCCCTCAAGCTATACTCCCTCAAGAACTTATTTAAGACATTAGAACATTTACATTAGCATTGATGCATTAGAGAACCAGAAATAGTATAGGGCTAAAAACATGAAATCAAATCTTCCAACGTTCTCAGGTTATATGCAAGAGTTCTTGCCCCTATATCCAGTTGCAGCTCTTTTCTTATTTTCACCGAAGTAACGTGGTGTATTATGATTACATATTCTCCTCTATTAACGCGTTTATATTCCATATACCCTTCGGTCATATTTATACGAATACCTGCTCGTGAGAAAAAGGCCATTGTGATTCCACGGCTACCATGGGCTACCGTGCGAAAATACAACTAACGCCCCCACCGTTTCCAGCTATTCAAGATGAATAAGAGTTAAATCATTTTGAGAATTCATTCGCTCACATGTTAAATTTAACTACCAGACAGTGTAAATTTCTGCAGAATTTTCAGACTGGTACCAATCTAACTGGTCCATATTTCTACCCCATTTGTCTTGGCTGTGTATATTACAATCAGAAATTCATAATTTAATGAAAGAATTTGCGTCTCTCTTATCATTTCACGGGGAATTTTTTACCGCTAAATTGAAGTTGATGATTTCTGCTTTAGTTAAAATGCAAAATTGAATTGAAATTAATGTTTTGCCACTGCAGTTAACTGTGTAAGTGTTGGAAGTAGTTTCATAATATACAGTCGGAATTTGTGCTCAAAATACATTACAATTCACCTTAGTTCATTAAGATCCCAAATATTTTAGTTTTTAAGGTTTTAAATATCATAATTTTTTTCACTTTAAATTACAAAGTTAACCAAAATAAAATTCAGTTCAGTTTATTAAGATTCCATGCAGATATATTATTTTTTTTTCAAGGTTTTAAATAAGGCTTAAATTAAGGTTCCCTTGAAAAGGTAAAGGTCATACATAGGTCATTATCATAATTTATTTATTATTTTACTTTAAATTACAAACTTCATCTCCTTTTAATCTTTGATTTAACTGCCAAGTGACTCTAGTGTTACAAGTAACATTGCTGAATGTGGGCGTAATATGGCGGCAATACGAATTTTTTTCCTATACAGTAGGCCCGCAGAATGTCCGCACCCCACTCTTAACTTATGTTTTTTTTTATTTCGAATTTTCTTTTCAATAAATTTCCTCGCGATCCCCCCACGCAACTTCCCCCGTTATATTTTTGAATAGTCGTCAACTTTTGACGAGACAATACTAAAGGCATTGAATAATAATAATCATAATGAATAAAAGAAATAAAAAATACCGCGAAAAAGTCGGATAATACCTTTGCCCCGCCAATTGCATGCCGCCATGCCATGCCATGCCTTTTTCTAAAGAACTCCCAAATACCGCGCCACTTTTATATACTGGAATATAGATAATTCATTTTTTTCATATATATATATATACATATATAAGAATTTAACTTATTGTTCTGACGGTTTGTAAAATTTTTAAACGTAAAAAAATTATTTCAAATGGTTATTTTTTTTATTATTAATTTTATTTTTTCAAAATGCATCTGAAGGTGTGTAAGCTGTAAAATAATTGTAAAGGGAACATAACACATTATTCTTCTTAGTTTGATATTGAATTTACAATATGAAATACCCTGCATATAATATCCTAAGGGATAAAACTGAAATTGATGAGGATCATGATATAAAGCGTACTTGAAAATAATTTCTATAATTAATTAAAAGTCATGAGGTATAAATTCGCCCTAAAACCAACAATACATGTACACAAAATCTCAATTCGCAATATACATTCGCTTATATATTAATATATATTATACCCTTTTTCATCATTATAATCATTAAATTCACCTGGCTCATCCACAAAATTCATTCGAGAATAATTCTGAATTTGAAGAGAAAGATCGTATATATATTTAAATATAAACTATATATATCTACTCATTATATTGTCTCTTAGCACATTGCAACTAGAATTAAAAATTCCCTACCACATATTTCTTTTCCATACAAAAGTGCACGTATGCTTTGGTTTCCTAAGACATTTTTTTTTCATGAAATGTTCACCCCGAGTGCCTAGATTTCATTTATACAGATATCCTTTCTCCTTTTCTAAATCCAAACTGGTTAGATTTATTCATACAATGTGCTAACATAATACAGAAAGGGCAATTCCCAATCCTTATGTATATATAGAGAGACACTCGAACATTTCCAATTTGTATATTAAAATTCAAGTGGCCAGGGACAGTTAAAACGTATTAATATTCCGATTCATTGGATTCTATTTTAAAAATCTTCATCATACTCCGTCCGACCTTGCATCCCCCTCATCCTCATCTCCATCCTCATCTTCCACAGCCACTGTACCACAGCCCGTACCATCCCTGCACTTTAGATTCCTCATAGCCCGCGGTAAAAGCCAATAATTCTCATTTATTTCTACGGACTCTAACTATTGAAATCGAAGGGTGTTAGAGAAAGCAGGACGTTATTATATTTGAACCAAGACTAGTTCAAGCTATAAGTGAACTGCTTTTGCTTGACACCGATGAAAATGGCCTCCGGTCATGCATTCTCTCTTCTCTCAAAGCTTATACCATCTTATCTCTCTCTCTCTCTCTCTCTCTCTCTTTCTCTCTCTCTCTCTCTCTCTCTCTCTCTCTCTCTCTCTCTCTTTCTCTCTTCCTTTTAACTATAGTACAGATACGATGGTCGCGACGGTTGGGGGGCATTATTGGGGCGTCACAAACGGAGCGGCTCGGCCCCAATTTAATTATGAGATCTGAGAGGAGAGAGAGATAGAGAAATGAGAATGGTCCCATCCTATAGGGCTAACATAAACAGTTGAATCGGCCCTTATCAGAAGTGGATTAATAATCAGACGTTGTGCATGGAAGATATTTTAATATTTATCCTTTAAATATACAGGGTGTTTATGAAAAGTCTGCATTCCATAAATGAAGGGTTGATATTCTTTGGGAAATCGATTTTGAGTCGAAAATTTAACTTAGGCGAGCCACTGTTTTCCCATTTAAGATTGTATCCAGAGTATTTTACGGATGGCCCCTTAAATTTAAGTAATAAACTGATTAAGACAATGATTTCTAATTTAATTATAATATTAAACTACCATATTTGCTTATTATTTCGTAAATTTGAAACTATATCTATTCTATAATGAAAATTTCGGATTCCAAGTCTCATGCAGCTCCATTTTAAACCCAATACTCACCTGATAACTTTAGCGATAACCCACTTTTATCTTTGACTACAACTCCTCTCCGGTTCTCTTCTCCTCTTCCCATCCTCCTTATTCTATCTGTGGCGTTCGGCTTAATTACGAGATGGTGCGGGATGAAGCGCCCGAGCGATATCTCATCATTTTCGTATAACCCTTTTTGGTCGCAGGGAGCTCGCGGCGGCGACGGCAGTTTGCGAGATTCAATTCGAAGAGTCGGAGTTTGTGCAGGATGAAGGCTATCAAATACATACACCCATTCTAGAATCAACAATTGTACATACATACCGCGATAGGAAACCCAATAGAAAGAAGGGTTCAATCCTCAATGAAGGTTTTCTATATACCTGCACCAAAATTGAGATCAAATTACAGTTCAGATAGATGGATACCGAGACGTTTTTGAAGATGGCATGGCGAAAATGCGTTGTAAATATTTGTAGAACTAGGTACCATTTTTTTTATTTCAGAGAGGGGGGGGGTGAAATTTCACCATAAGTTTATAAGATATTTTCCATAAGTATTACACTTCCTATACTAGTTCGCAATGCTAGAGAATTACAGCTCGAGCTAGTTCGATGGAGAATAACGACATGCGAGAATGACCTACGTCACAAGCTCCGGCCAGTTTGTAACCAATGAAAACTTATGGAACATATCTTATTAACTTATGATTTCAACAATACCATAGCCTAAACAGTACAAACAAAATTATTCAAATCGCGTCAAACAATTGAACCTCAACGTCGCATTGCATTTTAATATAATGCACGTCAATCAAACAACTTATTGACAGGTAAATTGGATATATAAGTGGTCTGGTGTACAAACTAGCCCCATTATTAGTATACCTCCACCAATATTTATTTAGGACTCGCATTGACGGCGATTTAAAGTAACCAAGAGAAACTTTTTCTCTATTTTCCTTTTTCAATACCTCATACATTACAGCCCGTTTTTAATCTGCAGCCTCTCGCGACACCGTATTTTCCTAAAACCAGCGCTGTCATTTTAATATCCCAGGCAGTACCGCACGCTGAAAGATAAAAATTTCCACGTGCTACGTATAAGGTTTCCCCGGGCTATTAAAAAATGACTGCTCTAGAACATCTCCCTCTATTACTCTAGAATGCCCCAGTGCAGGCTAAAGGACAACCGAATTAATCTAGCTGGTTTTATCCTTATTAATAGCCGGGATATCTCGTGCTCCGGGCAGAGCGGAGCTAGCTCATTTCGTTTGTTGGGGTCGCGATTTACGACTTTTTTTGGTTGGTTGGGCTTCGAACAAGTTTATCAAGACAAAAAAAAAATGGTCCATCAAAAGCGTTAGGCTTAGCTCAAAGTACTGAATTTACTTACCAAACAACTAATAATTGAGGTGGTTAAGCCTTTTGCTAACAGTAAGGTGTGCGTGCGATGTATAGGACCAACTAAAAACTACCTTAACGCTAATTAGTTTTTTGTGTTTAATATCTGTTCCCCATTCCGGTTTAAAGGTCGATAAAATTTTTGGGTGAGATTTTTTTACGATCAATCACGTGACACACCTTTAGGGTTAATTCTAAGCGTTGATCAACCAATGGGAGACTTCCATTATCTTTCCATAAGCCTAAAATAACCTGGATCGAAATAACTTGGATAAAGAAGTTGAGATGTCAATGTAAGCCCAGAAAATCATGTTATACAGGGTGTTTCTGAAAAGTCCATCACAAATTAAGGGGCGTGTTTATGGGACCAAACTGAGCGGAAAGTACCAAAGAACATGGGGTGTACAACATTTTGTTACGGAGATATGGCCTTCCAAACATTCGCCCCTAAAACAAGGAAATATCCAAAAATGAGGAGTAACACTTAAGACCGACTAACCAGCTTGTTTAAAATTACTAGACAATTTCAATAGCCTTTAATCGAACACTTGATTTCTACCTTTACTAATCAGAAGCGTATAAATGAGTAGAAGTATGCCTACGGTGGTAATGTAAAATTAATCCCAAGTGACATGATGTTTCAAGATCTTCCCAGCACCAAGTAAAATGGTTCTGATTGAAGGGACTTTTATTAGCACAGCGTAAACAACGTTATTTTCAGGAATTAGTCCAAATGTCCACGGGCGGCATTACAAAAACGAGGCAGTCTTTCGAATGATACTTGGACATGTTGGAAGATCCCTGGCTTGTTCCTGTTATCTCAAACCGTAAAAAGCTACGCAAATCTTCATCATCACGGACAACACTCTTGTACGTTAGGTATGACCTTGAGAAAACCTAAAAGGACATCTCGAATGTATTTGAAAAACCCATCTCCAATTAAGGGGCGTGTTGTTTGTTTCCAACAGAGTAAACTCGCCCAGAGAACAATTACAATGCAGAGCCACGTTTCGGCGTTAATGGCCCACAAAGGTGGTCCCAAACAAAAGAACAAACTTTAATTTGTTTCGTTCAGTAAGTGTTTCATGTGTCATAGATAAAACGCCATGATTAATGCACAAAGAAAATGTTATTGACAAGTTTTCGGACCGCGATGCTGAAATGTGGTGGTGCACCATCGTGCATGAACCACATTCTGTTTATTAAACCTAAGGGTACGTCTTCGAGTAGTTCTGGTAAATCGTCCCGTAAGAACTACAAGTAAGCCACACCGTTTAACCTGGGCTCTAGGAAATATGGCCCAATTAAATTGTCATCCACAATACTACACCACACGTTTAAGCTGAATTGTACTTTGTGAATTCTAACGCAAGTTGCGTGTGGTTTTTTCTTAATCAGCAAACCAATTGGCGGCTGGTTGTTTTTGGATCGTCCTCGAAAATAGTGAGAACTTCGCCTATTCTTAAAAAACAGAGCACTAAAACAGAGCACTATGTTTTTTAAGAAAGGAATAAAAGAGGTTTCACGTACATGTGTTTGTTTTATTAAACTCATAATTCAACGAAGTCTGTTACAATGCCTTTCTTCACAAATGCCGAATATGCGGATATGCACCTAATGTATGGACTAGCCGAGGGGAATGCCGCTGCAGCTGTACGCTTGTATCAGGAAAGATTTCCGCAGAGGCGACTACCAAATCGACTGACGTTCGAGGCTGTGGACAGACGTTTGAGGCAAGATGGACGAATCCAACCGGCTGGACCTCAACCTAGAGCGAGAGCCATCCCAGAGGCCGTAGAAGACGAAGTTCTCACCATTTTCGAGGACGAGCCTGAATCAAGTACCCGCCAAGTTGGTCGCCGATTAGGCGTAAACCACACGCTCGTGTGGAAAATCCTCAGAAGCCACCGGTTTCATCCTTTCCATGTTCAAAAAGTTCAAGGTTTGAATCCAGCGGACTACCCACGACGCACGGCGTTTTGTCAGTGGTTTCTGGCTAAAGTAAACGATATCGATTTCCCACGGGATTTGTTGGTTACTGACGAAGCTAACTTTTCACGGGATGGTATTATTAACTTACATAATAAACATCAATGGTCCCAGCTAAACCCCCACGCAACTTGCGTTAGAAGTCACCAAGTACAGTTCAGTTTAAACGTGTGGTGTGGTATTGTGGGTGACAATTTAATTGGGCCAAATTTCCTAGAGCCCAGGTTAAACGGTGTGGCTTACTTGCAGTTCTTACGGGACGATTTACCGGAACTACTCGAAGACGTACCCTTAGGTTTGGTAAACAGAATGTGGTTCATGCACGATGGTGCACCACCACATTTCAGCATCGCGGTCCGAAATTATCTTAACGCGACCTTCCCTTTGCGGTGGTTAGGTCGAGGTGGACCTGTGGAGTGGCCTGCTCGATCACCCGATCTGAACCCTTGTGATTTCTTTCTTTGGGGCCACCTGAAAGACTTAGTTTATCAGACTGAAGTGCCCGATGTTGAAGAGCTACGTCGACGAATAATTCACGGCTGTCAAACAATTCGCGAAACTCCAGGCATTTTTCAACGTGTAAGGGAATCATTTGTAAGACGTGCTAATGTGTGCCTTAACGCGGGTGGTGGACACTTTGAACAATTTTTGTAACTAGTTGCAATTAAATGTTAAAACTTGTCAATAAATTCATTTTCTTCGTGCATTAATCATGGCGTTTTATCTATGACACATGAAACACTTACTGAACGAAACAAATTAAAGTTTGTTCTTGTTTTTGGGACCACCTTTGTGGGCCATTAACGCCGAAACGTGGCTCTGCATTGTAATTGTTCTCTGGGCGAGTTTACTCTGTTGGAAACAAACAACACGCCCCTTAATTGGAGATGGGTTTTTCAAATACATTCGAGATGTCCTTTTAGGTTTTCTCAAGGTCATACCTAACGTACAAGAGTGTTGTCCGTGATGATGAAGATTTGCGTAGCTTTTTACGGTTTGAGATAACAGGAACAAGCCAGGGATCTTCTAACATGTCCAAGTATCATTCGAAAGACTGCCTCGTTTTTGTAATGCCGCCCGTGGACATTTGGACTAATTCCTGAAAATAACGTTGTTTACGCTGTGCTAATAAAAGTCCCTTCAATCAGAACCATTTTACTTGGTGCTGGGAAGATCTTGAAACATCATGTCACTTGGGATTAATTTTACATTACCACCGTAGGCATACTTCTACTCATTTATACGCTTCTGATTAGTAAAGGTAGAAATCAATTGTTCGATTAAAGGCTATTGAAATTGTCTAGTAATTTTAAACAAGCTGGTTAGTCGGTCTTAAGTGTTACTCCTCATTTTTGGATATTTCCTTGTTTTAGGGGCGAATGTTTGGAAGGCCATATCTCCGTAACAAAATGTTGTACACCCCATGTTCTTTGGTACTTTCCGCTCAGTTTGGTCCCATAAACACGCCCCTTAATTTGTGATGGACTTTTCAGAAACACCCTGTATAATTTTGGGAAGACAATATGTGTAACATTTTTGCCAAAAAATTAATCTATTATAAAATTTTAATTTGAATATTTTAATTACAATAAATCTTAACTAGCATAAATGCCACTATCATTTGTGATACTCCATTTAATTCTCTATATGACGCAAACTTTAGCAAAGGCGTGTCTATTTACTCCTGGGCTCATAATGGATAATCAGACAGTGTCAATCTTTCTAGATCACCTTAGATCAAAGTATTGGAACTCCTCTACTTGAAAAGGCTAGCGGGAAAAAATGTGTATCTAAGAGGGGATAGTGGCCCCAACCAACCAAATCTGGGAGATTGGGTCCCAATAAAGCGGGAGCGTGGGCTTATACTATAAGGAAGGGGTGCCCTTCAAGCTACTGTAGGAATAGACACCTCAGGGCACTAAACGTAAGTCTCGAATCAAACCAGAGACCGACCGACGGACCCCCTTCAATACACAATCTTCTTTCATGGAATGATGGCTGCTGGAAACGTTACGTTGACTGAGGAGCGAAAGAAAAAAATATGGTATACCCATATTGAAAAAGTGTTTGCTCTTCTGCCAAGTGCCAAAGTGTTCCTACCGAAACGAGCACTGTCTTCTTACGAAAACTTCTTTTTAGATCCTGTCTTCGTAACTATAATGCTTATTGGAATTGTTAGGCAGTTAGAAAACCCCTTTTCCCCCTGTAAACGAACTTATCCCTGAGCTCCGGTATGTAGCGGTTGAAACGTGTCTACTGGCTGAAAGATAGTATTTCTGATATTTTTTTATTATTATTTGTTTCTGAGGTTTTTTGCAATATTCCTTACTGAAATTACTAGTTTGTAGTTGTAGGTAAGTTGCTGTATCTTTAGTAGAAGCTTTGAAATCCGCCGCCATTTTAAAAAATGGTGGACAGATAAGTTAATTTAATTTAACTTAAACGTCCTGACGTTGACATAAATTATTTTTGATCTAATTTACAATATTTTTTAATCTTCTATTTATTTTTAATCAACTTACTATTTTTAATTACATATATTTAATACGACTAAATTAAATCACTACATAAACAGATGAGATTCATTGATCTAATTAGAAATTAAATGCCGGAATATTCTTGATTTAATTATCTGAAGCCATTCGATGTTTATTCAACTATCCATCCCCATTAATAATTAATAAAATTATTTAATAAAAGGCCGCAAAAAAAGAGAGAGAAAGATTAGTCCCCGGCCGTTCCCCGCATAAAAAAATAGATCTCTGTCCCAACAAGAAGAAAAAAAATTCATTGAGATGCATGAAAATAATTGGATGAATTCTTACGTACACGCATATACTAAACTCTCCAACTGAGACAAACTATCACAGCCTCCTACCGTCATTTATTATAGTATATTATCTGAATACATTTTTCTTATTCCTTATTCCCAATTACGATTTACGAATCCTTGCCTCCGAGGTGTTTTATGCGCCGTGAGAGTTGTTAGGGTAATGGTTGCGCCAATAAACCATGCACGTCTGTATTAATTTCCCCCTAAAAATTACATATTGAAACTCTTTTTCTCTAGTAAGAAGGCGCTGTTATAAATGAATTAGTTCTTCTAATGGAGCTTCCGGCGTTCTAGAAACTCTCACAGATTATTAATAAAAGCGGGGGTGGGTGGGGGAAAGGAGTCTGAATGACTGGTCAAGATTATTATGGCCTCCATGGACAGAATAGAGTCCCATATAATATAATAACGCCGCTCGGACCTTAAAAACTGACCGCACACAGTACCTCTCCCCCTCCCAACTTGCGTTGGAGAATAAATGGTCACTCCATTACACCATTGACCGGAGCAGCCAGCTCCGATGATCTATTATCTCCCTCTATATATCTTCTATAAGATAAACCACACCCACTCACTTTATATCAAAGAACTTTGGTGGCGTCCATGGTGCGGTGCTTAGCTGACCAATGGCTCTTTATGGAGGTCAAACTGCTCCGGTCAGACAAACCTAGGGAGGATGAAATTGGATTCCCTACTACTACCCCCTCCCCCTACCCCTTGCGTTATTCTATTCTATAGAATCTTTTACAGTGGATGATGGTTAGGTTAAAGTTGTTAAAGATGAAATGGTTAAGATGATATTATGAATATTAAAATGAATTGCGAAACTTATATGAGATTACGGAAAATCTTTAAGAAAGTTAAGGCATTGGAGAATAGGCAGGAAAATACTGGAAAAAGGGGAGGAAAATGCTGGAAAATGGGGAGGAAAATGCTGTAAAATGGGGAGGAAAATGCTGGAAAATGGGGAGGAAAATACTGGAAAATGGGGAGGAAAATGCTGGAAAATGGGGAGGAAAATGCTGGAAAATGGGGAGGAAAATGCTGGAAAATGGGGAGGAAAATGCTGGAAAATGGGGAGGAAAATGCTGGAAAATGGGGTGGAAAATGCTGGAAAATAGGGTGGAAAATGCTGGAAAATTGGGAGGAAAACAGGGCGGAAAATGCTGGAAAATAGGGTGGAAAATACTGGAAAATGGGGAGGAAAATACTGGAAATGAAGTTATACGCAATTGAAAGGTGATTGGGAATTCTATGGCCGAATCATCTCATCTATAAGGAAGATGCGGTTTCAGGAAGGGGGATTATAGTAGAGGGGGGAATAGCTCGGTGATCTTAATTTGCGGCGAACCCCCCTTAATTTATGAGGTGCCGGTTATATAAGACTATCTGACGCTTTTGCGCCCATCGTATAAAGGACCAGCTTTATATTCGGTCATTTCTAGAGATTGGACGCGGCGGCCCTGCTCAGGCTATAGCCCTCCCAAACACATACACACAACTGAGGTCGTCCAATTTTAAAGCCGTCAAAAGAGCGCACCAAATTTTCCCGCCTGACCAGAATGGATTGTCACGATTATGGGACTTTCTAAAACCCCCCACGACATATTCGCGAATAGCCCGTGATTAGAATGAACCTTTCTAAGCCTAGTTTCCTAATAATGGACCAGTTAAATGCCTCTATTCAAGGGAACTATTCGCATATTCAAAACTAAACGCGTAATATCGCTTCCCGCGATGCCATTTTCAAACTTTAAGCTATTGGAACCTATTATGAAAGTATACTATACGCGCTTATAGCTTCAAATTGAATCCCCCAACTTTTATTCTAAAGCCTGGCTTCCTTAATTCCAGAGTTAAGCTTAAGCATCTTTCAGCGCTTAATTCAAAGCTTAATAAGCTAAGCGTTTAAATTAAGTTAGTCAATTAGTAACGTACTCAAGAACGGATGATTTATAAAAATGTTTGAGGTTTTACGTTGGAAAATAGGAAAAACTTTTTCTTTACAAAATGGCACAAAAAGGTTAGGGAAAACCTGGAATAGTCAGGGAATTTGACTGTGGCAAGCCTGGGAAGTGTGAATTATAAAAATCTTTACGTTATAAAGTTACTATTCTTGAAGAGTGCTGAGATACATATTTTTTTCCTGTCTTTCTTTATCAAAATACTCAAAGAAGATAGGTTTTTTACGAGAAGAAAACTAGAGTGCTATGAAATTAAGGTATATGAAAATGATAACAACTTTAACCAAAGTGTGAAAGTATAGTAAGGACTTTTTACGTTCACTTTATAGTTGTATGAGAAGGAAGGTTCCTTATTGAAAATGTTTGTGAATAAGGGCGACTCCATTACATTGCTTTTATGCGCATCGACTATTTCCACGTCGCTTTTCAGCATCATCCAAAGTTGTATTTTTTACGCGTTGTTAACCTGATTTTACAACCTCTTTCAATAAAGATAAGATGTTGCTGGAGTGCATGTATACAACCATTTTCGTTGTGTAAAGATGGTGTTCGAAAAATTTCAATTTCTTTGAAGAAAAATAACAATATAAAGAGCTACTAAATATAATCAGTATAGATTCTTGCTAGAGAGTGATACTCCAAAAGTTGAAAGTAAGTTTATAAGCACCGGTCAATTGGTTAGAATACCCTTGTCTAATCGGAAGAGTCATCTATAGAACGACACATTTATTTTAAAATTTTAAAATCCTCATTTTAAAATGGTTTATCTTATAAATATGAATAATGGTTTGTTCTCTATAGACTATTTCATTAATTCCTGAAGGGAAGCAAAGAATACAGGGGTTGGGGGAGGTAATTTTCTTGTGTTATTCCCCCTCATGCCAAGGTGGTGCACCCACCGTTAGAGGCTATCCTCCCGTGCTTCGTGTAGTGAACTATGGCTAGCTCCATCTGGCGTTGCCTCTTGGTTATCGCTAGGAATTTAGGGAAATAACTAGCTTAAGAGGGCTTATTCCGGCCTTGGGTGTTGGTTTCCCCCCAAGTAATTCATGGAATAGTCTATTGAATAGAACTGTTCAAAAAAGGGCTTGGTATTTCTTGTTAAAATAACAAAGTATTGGGTAGGACCTTTATTGGAGTGAAGCTAACACTTGAGCCGGATGAAATTTCCTCCCCTAGATTGACTAAAGGTCTCTCAGAAAGAGAAATACAGAGTAACTGCATGGCGACGTGTGCCGGTATGTTTGTAAAAGATCTCACTCTCTCTAGAAATACTAGAGAAAGTCAGCTTCCCTACAGTATTACCGTTTGTCCCTCGTTCCGAAAACCGGACGGACTTTGACGAAAAAATATTCCTCGGTTTTGTCCACGCACCCACCAAAACCATTTTCGCCTAGAGCAATTTTTATACGGAGCTATTCTACCTCGACCAAAAAGGCCTGGGAGGGTTTTTGAAGCCCGGGTAGGCTACCCAGCAAAAGAAAACATTTTAAAACGGGCCTTTTTTCCCTGACCTTTCGAGATTTATAGAGACTGTTCACGTTTTTTCAAACTTATGTATAGGACCAATGGTACCACCAACACCTTCTAGGAAACCTCCCCAAAATTCATCCAAGGGTGGTACACTGGGTTGACTGGTGAAACTTTGTCCTGGAGGGCTATTTTTTGTAAGCCTTGTTGGTCTAGAAAATCGGACTTAATATTGTAAAGGTGGTTCCTTGCTTGCTTGCTCGATCCCTTCAGGGAGTTGTGTAGTATATATACATGGTTGGCGAGTTGAATACAAATTCAAGGAAATTTATATAAGACGCGTGTTGTATGTATGTATGGACATTGTCCAATTTGATTATTGTATTTTTTTTAGTTCTTCGTCGAGGTGTATAGAATTTACTCTATAGTTTGGTCTCCCAAAGAACATTTATGCATGCAGACTTATCAGTAACACCCTGTATAAGCTAGGGTCTAAATTAATCTTCTACGCTGTTAATACACCCCAAAAAAATACCATCATACCCCAAAGATAATTTATATAATCCATACTAAAACTAGCCTCTGTCGTATACCGTAAAAGCGATAAAACTTAACGATAACAACTTTGGACGTTAACTAGAGCAACTTTCCCCTATATACACCTTTTTCAACCCCATTCTACGGCTTGAAAACCAACACCTATAGCTAAAAAAGGTGAAAAAAAATAACCCCCAACGCATAACGGTATATCCTCATGTACAATGCTATCCAAAAAAAATGTGATACTACAAAGCTTTGTTTAGCCTTTTTTATGTCACTATTAGGAAAAATGTCCCAGCAGTAGGGTGTCAGTAACCCCTCACCCAACCCCCCTAAAAAAGTGTATGGACCATAAGTTTATAAGTGATATGTTACATAAGTATTACACTAGCTATACAAGTTCGTAATGCTATCCAGAGACTTACAGCTCGAGCTATAGTTCGAGAACGACAAGCGAGAATTGATTGACTATATAGTTTAGCTATGACCTACTCCACTCACTACATGACAAGCTCCAGTTTGTAACAAATTACGAACTTATGGAGGAACATATCTTATCAACTTATGGTGGACTCCATAGACGATTTTCGGGAACATTAATCATTTTAAGGGGGTGAGAATGAAGGACAATCTAATGAAAAAAAAATGCCGCATCCATCCAAGACCAAAACGATTCCAACAACGTGTTCGCAGAATCACCACGGTTGGTTTGTGATGAAATGAGTAATTAAGATAAAGTGTATGGTAAGAGGAAAATTAACACACGCGTAAAGCCTTTGCCTTAATTCACCAGTTAGGACGGAATAAAACATTAGTTTATATACGATGAGACAATGTTAAAATAGACAAAAGTATGACAAGGTGAAAACGGTGGTTTAGAAGTTTACTAATTGAAGTACACGTATATGTTTTGCAAGCCGAACTGCGAATGGAAAATGTGACAGTTGAATTTCACGGGTCATGGAAATTGGGTAACCTTTGACCCCTTAATATATCAGGGTTACATTTAGTAGTGCAGGAACACCATTACAAGGTGAAAGTTTCAATTAAATTTAGTTTCAAACCAATGAGAGTTATAAATTTTTAAAATTAAACATCTTCATTTTATAAACTTCTACTTAAAATATTTGACAAAACTACCTACTTTAGCTTTTCCCCAAATTACCCATCTACAACCACATGGACATTACACCCCCCAAAAACTCTCTTATCAACCTTAAATAGGTTTTTTTCTCTGTCTCTTCTAAAAATGAGGGTAGGGTGTTGGAAAAACCATAAGCCTACATTGTCTACATAAAAAAGGGTATAAAAAATTGTGGGGTGAATTTTTTTTTACACACTGTCTCTCTTTAGCTACTAGGCATTACGTAGAAAGCTAAATACCGGTTACTTGCTCAAACTAATTGTCGTTTTTGGTGCAGTGTGTGTTCCAAGGATATTTTAGGTTACCTCATCCTTTTTTTAGTAGGATGTATGGGAGAGAGTTTGTGTCCTTAATAAAAGACCACGCAGATAATGAGTTAGGGAGTATGTTACGCATTAAAGAGAAGAGATAATGCTTTTTTTTTAGGAACTAGTGAAAAAAAATCTGTGGGTTCCTTCTGCTCTGTATGGTTACGATCAGTTTTTTTGGGGGTGGAGGTACCAAAATGACTAGGTATCTAAAAATGAGATCTTTATACCATTGAATTTTAAGAGAGAATATGACCGTGTGTGTTTGAGGAGGGTCTTTGTCGATGGTAATACCAAACTGCTATGATGATGAAAGAGTATCGTAGATATCCAAGATTGATGAAATATTTTTAAACCACTTTTTCTAAAAAATTCTTGTCACGTAGTATATTGTAGAGTTTTAATGAACTATGTGGAATAGAGGTAATCTAGTCAAATGAAACTTTTCCATCATTTATATTACCCTTTTATCCGTAATTATGCCAAGTTTCAGTACCAATTCTTGCATCGGAAAACTGTGTTTTTGTGCAGTTAAAAAAATAAAAATTTAAGCCAAAGCCCCTGTACGCTGGCTTCTCCCTGAGCACCGATGTGCAGCGGTTGAAACACTTCTACAGGCGCTTCTATAAAAATATTATTTTTTTTTAATTAACTAATAGTAAATTAAATTAAACTACACCCATTTCTAAATTCTACTTAAAAATTCTGAAATTTTTGAGTCCATTTAACGTCATTGTCATGCAAAAACAGCGCTTTTTATGGGCAACGGACTGAATAACTTTTCCATCTTTATTATTATAACGGGCAGAATTTCTTTTCAAAATTATTACCTTTTCTCGGGGGTGGGGGAAGGGGTCCCCATAGGAAAACTACCTTAACCTATATGAGAATATTTTTAAACCTAAAAAAATAAAAAATACGGTGGAAAAAGGGTCATTTTAAAATATAACAGCCCATGCACCGTAACGAAATATGCGCGAAAAAATATATATACCATATTTCCTATAAAAAAGGCGCGAAAAGGAGAGAGAGAGAGAGACACCCAACCAACGTAGGGGACTGTGCACACTCACTTTAGAGTAGAGTTGAGTAGAGTAGAGTAGAGTAGACCCAACTCAAACTCCATTATTAAGCAAAATAGCTTTAAAAAAAAATATAATGAAAACTTCACCTTGTTCCATTCCATCCTGCACACACACCCCATCTCTCGTTCTATATAAAATCCCGCGCCTTTTTTTAAGTTTGGCGGGAAAATGGGGTCTCAACGGGTATAGTGAGAATCTTAATAATAATGTCCCATACCCTTTTTTTTGGAAAACCAACCACCTTACCTACCACCACCACCTTTTCCCTTAAATTCCATTTTATGGCACCAAAAAAAAAAAAAGAAGAGCCTGAATTCTGCTTCTATAATACTGAAGTAAGAAGAAAGAATAAAAAACCGCGCATAAATAGTCGAGTTAGCAGTTTTTGAAGCTGTACGCTCTTTCCCCCCTTTCCTAAATAGCCCACGAGACTCTGACTCTCTTTTCTTGGAAAAAATATTCTCTCTCTCTCTCTCACTCTCTCAAAAGTTTTGATAAGATAGTCGGGAAAAGAGAAATTTTTCTACGTATTCAATTCTGGAATTCTTTACCCATTTTTTATTTTTCAGGGAAGAATTATACTATACCACCGTATGAGATGGGGTTTGAAATGGACTATTTTTTATTTTATTTTATTCTATATATTATTAATTTTTTGGGAAGGGTTTAGTTTTGGTCGGTCGGCTTCTCTTTTGCTTGGTATGGAAAAGAATGCGTATCTGTTTTTATCGAAAAAGTATTTTTGGGTTAGCTTTCCCTTATTGCTCAGTTTCTCTCTAAATAGGTATATATTTTGAATATCGTATGTACAGGGTGTTTCTAATAAGTCTAGTATTATAAATTAAGGGGATGTTCTTTGGGAAATTGATTCTGAGTCAAAAATAATGTAACTTTTGTGCTACTAAAGAATATATAACCCTCTTTAATTTAATCCAGTAGTTTGAACAAAACCTGTATAGTTATATCTGCTCCAATAGTCTATACTCTATATAGCTAAAATCCATATCCAAGGCATGTTATATATACGTAAGGTATAGTGATATACTAATATAGTTGAATATAATAAAGAAAAAAAATTCCTTTTTTTTATACATTCTAAATGGAGAGGAGTAAAGGAGGGCTACGTTATCTGCGAGTAACAGAAGACTTTTCTTTCTCGTGATCCTCTCTCCCTCTCTCTCTCTCTCTCCTGTCTCTCTTTCTCTCACTCTTCGAACGGATAGAGAATCGCCAACTTTCATTGTATACTTCTCCTCCCTTCATTGCTAAAAACGGAGGGAGCCTGTCGCTCCATAGCTGCACTGCACCTCTTTTTGCTCCTGCAGATCTGAATTTTTGTAAAGCAGTTCTGAACTACTAACGGGTATTTGAAAGAACGAAGGAGAGAACTAGAGACATCGGAGAGAGAAAAAAGAAGGAAACTGAGAAGAAACCTTTTCTATATCATCGGACGGCGGTGATGTTTTAAAGTTTTGACAAAAAATAATAAAAAAATATATAGAAGGGAAAAATTGTGAATCGAAAATATAGAGCCCAGTCAGCACATATCAAAATCGTCGGATACTTTTTAAGAATACCATGGATAAAAAAGAAGGGGATGAGGAGAGAAGAGAATGTTTGAAAGATGCATTCTTCCTTTAACACGACGGATTTTTGAGGAAGATATTTGGAAAAAGAAGAACTAGAAGAGTCGATCAAACATATAAAGAAGGGATACTACGACTTTATATAGAGAGGGATATGTTGGATAGATAGGGCTATCTATGACTGAAGTAGATTAACCCTGTAGTTATCAATATAGTGAAATAATTATATAATTTAAGTCTGTTTTAAAATCATAAAAATACAAATAGATCCTAAAGTTTCTTATAAGTCTGCATGCATAAATTAAGGGGATGTTCTTTTGAGTCGAAAATGTAACTTCTATCTCCATTTTGTTTGACCTAAGGGACACTGTTTTCAAGTTATGATTTTCAAGGGTGTTTTAGGGAAGACCCCTTAATTAAATTAGAAATCATTGAATGTTCAGTTACATAATTAAATTTAAGGGGCCATCCGTAAAATACCATGTCCAATCTTCCCTCAATCCCAAAAACGGTCAAAAATATTTCTTTCAAATTAATCTACTTCTACCTAGACTTATTCTCTTGAATCTCTGCTGCTTCCAGCTCAGGAGGGTCTATTTTTAGGCGGATTGGAATAGAATAGGGTCTCTTCTGCCGCTGCTGCTATATAGTGGATAAAGTCCAGCTTCACAAAGATAAACCGGGATATTTTATGTTCAATACAAAAACCTTTATATTATCGACTTTAAAAAAAAATCAAAATCGCCACGAAGAAGAGGAGTCCTGGATTTACAGAGAGAATATTGAATTTTTTTCTTCTACTTCCAAGGGACTATATTCTTAAAACGCCTTGTTATTATTATATTGTGAAAGAGGATTTCAAATATGGTCTATGTATGTACGTTTTCTTATATAAACCTGTTGGCATAGACCGTCCTAGGTGTAATTCAGGTTTGTAAAGATTTTTAGTGCCCAAAAACGTAAAATTAACCCCTGGTATTTAGTTTTAATTTTGGCTCATATCAGGGCTCTAAATAGTTGAAGGAAAGGTGCAGGTAACATACCTTAAAAGAAGGGCCGTTTTTATAATCACGCACTTCCACCAAACCCATGCAAAATCGATGAATTTTGGTCTTTTATATTCTAATTTCGATTATTTTTTTTTTTATTTCACTTCATCCTATTCCATTTGTTAAAACGATGGTAAACAATGATATTGTCAGTATGTCAATCGTCCCCAGTCATACACCATAGAAAGTTTCTTTCGTGTTTACTCTGTAAAATGGTGCTACGTTAAAAAACCTTTTAGATTCTCCGACAGTCCTCGCTTTGACGCCCATGGCAAAGCAACCTTTTTTTTTTTTTTACTTCTTTCCCTATTCTATGCTATATCTATACGTGAATTCGAATCTTGCTGCAGTCCTGTCAATCGGACAAGTACTATATACATATGTATATATGTGAATGGGGTTGCCATGGCTACAATATATTGGCGCAAAATTGGCCCTAACTCTATAGAGGGTTCAAATTTCCTTATATTGAAATATAGACCCTGTACATATACAAATAATTCCCAACCAAGTTCCAAATTAAGAACTGATCTTTTTCATCTTTGTCGTTAAAACATTTCAGTAAACACGTGTGCTAATTTTCTGGCGCCAAATTTGCAGTAAACACGTGGTATTTTTTTTTTCTCGCGCCAAATTTGAAATTAAAGATCGCACGTGTTTTTTTTTTTCGCGCCAAATTGGATAAAGATCGCACGTGTTTTTTTTTTTCGCGCCAAATTGGATAAAGATCGCACGTGTTTTTTTTCGCGCCAAATTGGATGGAGATCGCACATGTTTTTTTTTCGCGCCAAATTGGATAAAGATCGCACGTGTTTTTTTTTCGCGCCAAATTGGATAAAGATCGCATGTGTTTTTTTTTCGCGCCAAATAACTTTAAATTATCGAGTTTTAAACACTTTTGCGCAACAAGAACCAGAACTTAGCCAAGCTATCAAGCGACGCTAGGAACTTTGGAGAATATTATCAACTTATGACTAATCTAGTAAAAGAATCTTTATACGGATTAAAATTCTTGCGATTTAGCTCGAGCGAGAGAAGCTTTTAAAAACGGGCAAACATCGTAACTTGGCGCGCGCGCGCCCGTGTGACGTAAATGACGTTTGACGATTGACGGATCCATAAAGAGAAGAGAGAGAGAGAGAGAGGAGAAGGCTTTCGTTTCGTAATAAAAAACCCGAACGTTTTTCGAATGATTTGAAAAGATGAAAACCCGCCTTTTGTAAAAAAAAACCTTGAAGCGCCCCGATGCGAGCTTGTGCTTATCGTGATCGCTTTCATTCAATTCAATCAAGACGTCGACCACAATCACGCCTCTACTTCCTTCCTCCATTTTTTTCACCCTCTTTTTAAAGTCACGTGACTGATGTGGTCATCTTTTCGGTTGACCTCATGATGGCTCGCGCGTTTATTCATCTGTCAGGGGAGCTTTTTGACCGCGGTATATAAATTAAAAGTGAAATCACCATGCACCCACGTGACTAACCTAAGTGGGTTCCATCCATAGTTTGAATTGACGCTTTTAGATTGGGTGTTTTTTAATATAATGTTAAACCAACTTTGGGTCAGCGTTTTTGTGTATTTTTTAGACGTTATACCGTAACTTCAAAAATTTCCTTGAAGAAAGGAAGAAACTTGGCCATTTTGATGGTGTCCCGGAAAAGGATAGCACCTTAAGCTTTTAGAATATATATATATAATGCATGAATCGCTCTAAATTCTACAAATAAAACCTGACAACCTTTGTATTTTACCATCTGAAGATCTCAAAATATCCATGAATATTTTTAATACACAAAGAATATTGACTTTCTCCCATTGAATTTTATATTTGAAATTTAACATTAAGATACAGATTCTTGTAAGAAATTAATAACCTCTTCGAATACTATGTATTTTTTTGCGCTGATTCAAGCAGACTATAAATGAAAAAGGTCGATTTGAATGCCTACCAAACCCTCAGTTGGTACCAACTTAAATATTCCGTGTACGCAATGTATGAACCAATACTGTTTTAAATCCCTTAGAAGAAACTGAACGTTTACGGAACTTTAAAAGTGAAATTGTAAAGACATAGAAACGGTGGCGGTTTTTCTCTCCTATCTATACCGGAAATGGCTAGCGACATAACCTGGGCTATATCCTGCCGCCACGCGTTTCCTATATATAAAAGAGTGTATGGAATAATACGCTAGCCAGACTTATACATTCGTAGTCCCAGTTTTGTGATATAGTTATTGTTAAAAAGGATATATTTCCACACACACTCTCTCTCTCGCTCTCTCTCTCTCTGTCTCTCTCTCTCTCTCTCTCTCTCTCAGACCTATATACTCTTCCCATGAACACTAGCTGCACAGGGTTTTTCTGATATGTCTGCATGCATAAATTAAGGGTAAGGGAGACGGACGGTGTTCTTTGGGAAACCAATTTTGAGTCGAAAATGTAACTTCTATCTCCATTTTGATTGTCCTAAGGGATCGCACTGTTAAGATTGGAGTATCGGTTTCGACCCTGATAAGGGTATACGTTGTATTGAATGTAAAATAGAAGACTATAGTTTTAAATTTTCTTTCTTCCTTCCTTTTGGTCAAAAAGAGGTATAGTCTTCTTTCTCTCATTTTCTCTTGTGTCTGGACGTGAAGAATGAATATAAAGTTGTTTGTTTTCTTTCTCTCACTCTCTCTCTCTCTCTCTTTCTCTCTCTCTCTCTCTCTCTTTCTCTTTCTCTTTCTCTCTCTCTCTCTTTCTCTCTTTCTACGAAACAAGTCTCTTATAACTTTCCATAATGTCTCTTAAGGACTAACTTCTATAGATATTTTTAAACTGAACCGTTTTCCCATTATATTGCATAGTTCTGACTTTTTGGAGACTAAAGGGTTTATCTTACTTGTTTTGGTATTACAGTCTGGGAAATGGGACACACTTCCTATATGGTCCAAAGCCAGTTTATTAATTGCTTGGACCAGTTTTGAAATTCATTAAGTGGGGGTTAATTACTAATTGCAAATCTAGAGGGAAAACAATTGGGGACAAGTCCAAGGACCAGTTTATTATTTTGGGACGCAATGGATAGTAACTGGCTGGTCCCAGAGTTACTTCAATTTGGCCTGAAACTTTGATATATAAGCGATAAAGCTAAATCCCTTTTCTATAAGGTGACTTCCTGTCTTTCTGATGGCACTCTCTCTCTCTTTCTCTCAAGTGTCTTTAGTGGCCCCGGCAAGACAAACACTAGCTTTTCTAACAATAACAATTCCAAATATAGGAAAATATAATAGATGAAGCCGCCCCCTTCTCCCCTCCCTGGTCCTGTCCCCTAGTTCGAAATATAATACCACCTTTGCGCCGAGCACTATAAAATTCCAACTAACAAATTTTCCAAAAGAGATGATACTAGCCAAAAGTCGTTGAAAATTTTCTATAGAAAAATATGAATAGAAGGAAATGGAGAATGAGACAGTGTGCAGCTTTTTTGATCATCCCTTTGATTGTGTTTCTCGTAAAGGACAAGTCTAATTTCAAGATTTTACCTTATTGAACATTAGATATACCAAACAGAAATTTTGTCCCCTCAAAATGAAAATTTCAAAATCTCGCGCTACCGGATGTTAATGTCAGCTTCCTGTGACGTAAAATAAGGCTTAGGATTAGGCCCAATCTTGAGCCTAATGTTATTAGGCCCAATCTTGAGCCTAATGTTATTAGGCTCAAGTTTAGTTTGAAACTTCAAATTGTAAATTGAAGCGCGTGACTCGCTTCAGATCTCGCGCCAACCTTTTACGTAATTATTTCGGGAAATTTTGAATAATATAATTCCCGCGCATTTCAAATATCACAGTTACTTTTTTAGGTGAACGTGGTTTTTAAATTATTTCAAAAATTTCTATCTTCATGAAATCTTAACCGATTTCAACGAAGCTTGTTTTATTTTAAAGGGAAAAATGTCCCCTGCCTTATTAAATTGTATTTTATATTAGACTTGTCCTTTAATATAGAACTTCACCCTACTCTAACACCTACCTGCAAGTTAAACTATAGTGATGCAGGGTGCTGGTATAGGGGGGGGGGTTTCTGTTTGACTATGGGCAAAACTGGATAGTCCCTAAAGTGTCTGCGCGAACTTCTATCCATAGGATAATTGCAACAAGCGCTTCGCTATTTGAACAACTTTATTAAAATTCTTCTTCCCAAGGGATAAAAGTGCGGGTTACATATAGAGAGCTCAAATTTTCGGAGGGTGATGGTGTAGCTATAGTCTATTTTATTCTCTGTCACATATCAGACGGAAATTGCTCTATAGGTGTTATGTTTCGTACTGTGTTCTATATTTGAAATATCATTGGTGAATTAATATAACCATGGTAATTAGCCTATAATAATTATCTGGGAAAATTATTAATTATAATTAAATTCTCTAATTTGGACGTGAAATAAACATTAGCAACAATAAATCTATAAAAATAAATAAGTTTTTTTAAGTTTTTATGACGTTTTATTGTTTTTAAGATATATTTATATTTGTTTTAATTATTTAGTTATAATTGTATTAAAAAAAAATAAAAATTGCCTTTTCGTAAATAGTTCCTGGTGGTAGGCTTCTCCTTTTACATTGGTGTGCCGCGGGTGAAACATTTCTACAGGGGCTGATTGGAAATACATAGCCGAGTTTCATCCTAAATGTCGGCTTCACCCAATGTACTTCTGAAGCTTCATTCCAATTTCCTAAAGCCCGTGCTGCCGACTAGATTCGTAGAAACTCTCTTTTAGTACATGTAGTTGTCTGCGTAGTGGTTTTTAGTGAATGTTAGAGGCGCGGGGATAGAAACAAACGTTTGGCAGGTAAACTTAACGGCGCTCCTCGCTAGGGGTTGAGAGCAACTCTCTCTCTCTGTCGAGTTCTCCGTGGAACTAAAGTCCGCAACGCTCCCATATCTCTGATCCCTAAATTTTGACATGTTTCTCCGGATCCTGATCCCCAGAATGTATCTCTTTCCAATGGGGGGTTTATTGTTTACCTTTTTGTGGTTGCTCGTTATTGGTAAACCAATGGTCGACACCAACGTAGATCGTGGTCTACCTCTATCTATACAGAGTGGCTTAATTATTTGGGTTTTTTCTAGCTGCCTCATTTACTGAACTCAGAATGGATTGATCAAAAATGTCTTGATTAGAATCAAGTCCTAAAAAGTATCGATAAGACTGAGGTTATCACTTGACTGAAGGATCAGATATTAACTTTTCTTTTTAATTGAAACTTAAAGGCATGCTTAAGAAAAAACAACGTTCCATTACCGTTTTCCGTTGAAATAACTTATTTTACAGGTAATCAATTTCAAAAATTTACTTATCTCGGGTTTTCGGGCACAATTCCATTCCCCCAAAACATTTTATCATTACATTAATCACTTTTGAGAGAGTACGTGTATGACATTCCCTCATTTGTGCCCGGCATGCTTCGCAGTGGATACGTTTTAAAACAATGGCGGAAAATTAAGTAGGGACAGTTAGATTTTTACTCGTGGTTATGAAAAATGATGTAACGTCTAGTGTACTTCAGTCAACAGTCATACTGTTCATTCTCATAGCTCAGGACATGATTAATGCTGCTCACTATTTCTCTCTCTAGTTTCAAACAATGGTTAGAGACCATTCAGTGCCGCGGGTCGCACATGAATATATTTCAACTACAGTTTACATCAATTCTCCGTGGTCGTACTATTAGCGGGTTAAGCACTAATTTGTTCAGAACATGTCTCGAAAGTGTGCTTGTTGTAAGTTTTTAAAGCAGTGTTGCCAATGTGTGGGTAATTTCCCACATCGTGGGAGATTTAGGTTTGGTTTTAGGCTCTGTGGGGAAAAAGTAATATTTTTCCGAAATCAATGAAATGTCGGAATTTTCCTGTTCAAGGGTTAATAGTGCGAAATTTTCAAAATTTTATCCGGTTTAATAATTTCAAGCGACATTTTGAAATAAATTCGGTGATTTTAAGTTTGGCACTGAAAAAAAAAGAAAGCATATTTTGAGAATTTTAAAGCTTTATAGCATTTGTACATATTGTCAAAGCCATGCGGAGTGATATTCCATATTAAACTTAGTATGATAAAATAGTCCAGATAAATATGACTGTAAAAAAGGGGGTGTGGGAAATGCGGCAAATTTTTAAAATGGAAGTGGGAAAATCCACTTTCTAACATTAGCAACACTGATTTGAAGGTTTTGGTCATGGCTAAACAGACCGCTCATTCAGTTTTCTATTGTTTTAAAGCTTATTTTGACACGTTATCTCTCAAAAGTGATTAATGTAATGATAAAATGTTTTGGGGGAATGGAATTGTGCCCGAAAACCCGAGATAAGTAAATTTTTGAAATTGATTACCTGTAAAATAAGTTATTTCAACGGAAAACGGTAATGGAACGTTGTTTTTTCTTAAGCATGCCTTTAAGTTTCAATTAAAAAGAAAAGTTAATATCTGATCCTTCAGTCAAGTGATAACCTCAGTCTTATCGATACTTTTTAGGACTTGATTCTAATCAAGACATTTTTGATCAATATCTGCTCCTTCAGTCTTCATTTTAATTAAGATTGTTAAGAAACTGTTTTACATTTTCAAAATCTACACTAAGCAGAAACATATAAAAATGGGACCGTAACTTTTGCTCAATCAGTCATTTATTTATAATGATACTCCAAAAAATAAAAACGTAACTCATTGAAAGTTTGTATTCTTATTGTAATTAACATAATACAATTTTTTACAACCCTTTATTGAAACGCGAGGCGCTCCCCTAAAAATTCCACAAATAGGACCAAATTGACAGTTTTACACAATTTTTTAAAACGCTGATTTAGCCTATGTCTGTTTAACCTTTAGCTCAAACTTTTCATAAGCCCAATATGAAATTCGGATGTCCTTAAAACTTCTCAACGACGATCCGAGATTTTCAATTTCGAACTTTTTTGTAGCATTAACTAACGTCTGTTTGATATTAAGCTTATAAACCTTAAACACAATATAGTCAGGGCAATGCCGACTCAATTTTTAAGGGCTACCCTAAAAGTCCACAAAGGTGATCCAAGATTGTTAATAAATACGCCTAAAAAGTGCCCTCTTCAAAATATGTAGCCGGGGAAAAGAGAGCGTGATCGAGTGGGCTATGCTAGTGGGTATTTTGGTAGTAAGTAACGGGGGTTGGGACTCCAGGCATAGCCCGCTCCATCACGCACTCGACAACGCAAAGCAGCTCGTGCCAGCGTGGGAAATAAGGCGGTAACACAGGGCAAATGACGAGTTTAAAAATCGCCTGGTACAGTTCAAAAATTAAATCGGAGGGGGGGGGGGGTCAGTGGTCCACGAGACTACTAAAAAATTCAAGGGTAACCAGAGTCCACACATTAAAATTCTAATATTTTAATTATCCACTTCCTTAGCTTAGCAGACGACGTGCTCTGGCCAATGGTCACGGACCAGTTTATTTATTCCAAGTCAGGAGGGTCTCTGGTCTAATGTCCAGTTTAAAAAAATCCTTATTTCCCACCCTGACTCGCGCTATAGGGCAAGCAGCTTGCGACGTGTTGCGCGTGATCGAGTAGGCTATGGTCCGGTCAAAAGAAATCTTCAGTTCAGCCAAGAAGTTATATCAGTATCTCAGAGAGAAGATATAAGATGCCTTTGTATTCGCGCGCCATAGTCCCAGTCCCCCTTTCAAAATACAAGGGGGGACGTAAAAGGAGGCGCCGGGCTATTTCGCTCTAGTCAGTCGGAAATTTTCCTCACTCGCGTCGTCGCGCTGACGTGAGTTTTCAAGAACCAATGAGATGCTGGTTGTAATTTAGAGACGGGGATTGACTGCGGACCTACGTTAGGACTGGAAATAAAGCTGGAAATCTGGCGAATTTATATCTTCTCTCTGAGATACTGATATAACTTCTTGGTTCAGCGTTGTAAATAAGGCGGTGGCACAGGGAAAATGACCAGTTTAAAAATTAAATCGGAGGGGGAACAGTGGACCACAGGACCACTAAGGAAATTCTAGGGTAACCAGGGTCCAGACATTATCTCAACTATTTTAATTACCCACTTCTTTAGTTTAGCAAACGCCGCGCCCTGGTCAATGGTCATGGACCAGTTCATTTATTCCTGGGCAGGGGGGTCGCTGGCCCAATGTCTAGTTTTAAAAAAATCCCTATTTCCCACCCTGCTTCAGATGGAAGTCTGACTCCTGGAGCTCCTAAAGTCCAGAGATGCATATGACAAGGATTCATTTCTCATAAGCGAGAATGGCCAACTCTGTTGTGTTAGAGACAGCCTGGCAGCCTGGTATTTTTTTACTTCTAAACAGGCTGGGAAATAAGGATATTTTTTAAACTAGTCCTTTGGACCAGTGACCCCCTAGTGTCTGAAATTATTTACTGGTCTCCGGACTGGTCCCAGCCTTTGCTCTCCAATAGATTTGCAATTAATAAACTGGTCCTGAGGACCAGTAACCCCCACTTCTTGAATTAAAAAACTAGTCCAAGCAATTAATAAACTGGTTTTGGACCAGAGGAAGTGTGCTATTTCCCAGCCTGCTTCTAAAGTTCTAAGTCAGCTGGGTTTTCACCTTTAAAAGTTAATACATCCCTTTAAAAATGTTATTAAATGAATGAATCTATACGGTTGCAGTTATGTCGAAATGAGAGCAATTAAATATGTGTCTTTGATATTTAGCTCTGATAATTTCAGAAACTTAGTAAAAAGTAGTGTTATGTATTTAACCAGAATTTATTTTATTGAAATTTATTAATAATTATTTAATTAAAAAAATTGTAATACTATTTTATGTTTTAAATTTCACAAATAAAATTCAAAACAGTAAACATAGGGCAAAGGTTATATTGTATTATAAATAGCCAGTGGGATTGATTTTAGCTATATCGCAATTAGAGCTCGACATTTTCTATCCATTATCCACAAATTAGTAATTAATTTGAATGAAAATAGGTGGATATCTTTTATTAATTGGGAAATAATGCACACACTTTACATTTAAATTTTAGAAGTTGAATTTATTATTTACTTTTTGTATGTAATATTCAGCATTAATTTGACTAAGACAATTAACTAATTACCTACGAGGAATTAACTAGTATATATGTTTAAAATTATAATTTAATCGTTTCAAAACTAATATGGTTTTGAACCGGTTTTAATAATTTAGTTATTAAAATTTGTGATTATCGATTGGTCAATATTGAAAATCAACCAATGGTGGAACTAATTTTTTTAAACTCAATGAAACTGAAATATCAATGAATAATCTACTGAAAGAGGTATCAACCTATTATTTTTTTCCAAAAGAAGGTAAATAAGGATTAGATGGCCGCTTGCTGCTTCAAACAAGATTTTTAACCATGAATAGAATATTTTGTTAATTTTAGTCAAATTTAGATATTCGGTAATCGAGTTGATATGAATAAAGCCCTTTTTGCTCATGTCTATTTTTAAACTTTAATCACAGATTTCGCTTACCATTTCACAAGCATAATAAACACTACTGAAGGGCGCAAATCTATCTGTGATCAGTAATGGTGACCAATATAGCAATTTGCCCAATTAATCGGTTTGAACTTCATTTGCACATTTCTATTCGTTAATTAGAAATGTTGCGAGAAATTTGAATGGAATATAAGTAGATATCTCTTTTAGTAGATAATTTTTGATGATTCATTGAGTTAAAAAATTGGTATCAGTATTTCAATTAAGCTTTGATATCAACAGCGGTTAATTTACGATATGGGCTTATGATAATAGTCTGTTTATAAGATAAAATCGTTACATCAAGTGTCACAAGACAGTATCTACCTCCAAAATCGAGTGTTAGTAACTTTAAAACCATCTCCTCGTCACAGGATATCCGAGGGTGAATTTATTATATCATTGATAGTCTAGATAGACAAGATAATCTGACAAGGCGCAATAGCTCAGTCAAGTTTTGGCAAGGCCTAATACCGTTTTGCTTGACTGCATGGCGCGGTCAAATTCCTTTTAAAGCATAGATCATGTAGTATCCACCCTTGATTTTCATTTCGCAACACACGTTGGATTCGTAAACCTCGACGCGCACCACGATTTTCTAGAAGCATTAAAATGTGCAACAACACACTGAGCGCATACATTTTTAATAAATAACATTTCTAAATTCTCACTACAGCTGTTTTCGGGCTGAAGCGACCGAAAGACGGCGATAAATAAAAATTCTTCGGGGGGGGGGGTTGTTTCGAGGGAACGAAATTCAAATGCAAGGCGCGTCCCATCAACAAACAAAATTGAATTCGTTTTATGCAATTATAATATTGAAATTTTATACAATTAAGTAATATTTAAGAAAACAAAGCACTACTTTCAAAGTCTAAACTTTAATTAAAAGTACGACGATACGAGAAGGCGAAGTAGTAAAGGGCAACGAGAGGTAAACATTTTTTTAAACGGCAAAAATGAACGTTAAGCCAAGGCTTAGCGCAATTTCACCGCCTTAAAAAAAGTGCCTAGTTTAGAAATAGATTGTGGGACAATCAAAAGGTGGAAAATTATGAAATTAGGCTTATATTAAAGCTTGAAACCTACTTTAAATTATATTTAAAATCCATCCATGAGCAAATCCTCAAAAAATATGAAAATGGCAACGAAAAAGGACCCACTCTCAAATTTTTTTCCCCTTAAAAAAATGGCGGCCACAAACGGGGTAATTTGTCACGGCGGCAATATTAAAGCAGTCTTATCTCACTATCGATAGGCCATTTCAACCAAAAGGCATTAAGAAAAAACAATCGGATTATTAAGACGCAACTATACGTAAAAAAAGGCCAATATTGGTCTCGCTGATATTTACCAATAAAACAGCGTATCCATGCTAAAATATCGCAGATTGGGGTAGTTTTTAAAATTTAAAATTAAACATACTTAAAATTAATTTTTCTCAAAAACCTTAAAAATGGTCCTAGAAAAAGGTTTAAATTTTGATATAAAACCGTTCCCAAACGTAACAAACGAATATTTCATTTCAAAAGGGTTGCGACAAAATGGCTAAATTTGAAAAAAACTCCATGTTATTTCTATGGGAAAATTTAACTTTTTCACCAAAAGGGCTGAATCATTTTATGCAAATGAAAACCACCCTTAGCAACTTTATTTTTTATAAAATAAACTAATGAGTGGATCTTTTTGAAATTTTAACCACATATTGAGGGCCCGAATTGTAGTTCTGTGGAATTTTTTCAAAGCAGTTAATACGATACAAAAAAAGTTATAACCAATCAAAAAACCATCCTTATACATTAAAGTCGGTATGAGGTCTTATCTAAGAGAGCTATCGCTCTCCTAGAATATTTTAAATCTGAAGCAAAATACTAGGCTATACCCCAATATTAACCAATTTAAAAAAATTTAATATTACATCTTAGAAAAAATAAATTGTTTATAATATTTTTATGAAAACTCTCGCCTCCCAGTTCCCCCGCTTGAAGAAAGATTTGAACACGCGTGATAATATTAATTTTATTTATATTTTATTTTTTAAGCGGTGTTTATTTTAATTTAATACAAGCTTATCCGCTAAACGACTGTTTTAGGTTAGCACAAACAACCCATTAATTCATCGACAGTTTCACAAGTTGCTGTAACATTGTCGGTCTCGCACTTGAAATTTTTACACTGATCGTCTTCGGTGCATGGGCAATAATCAACATCAATAGAAATACCGAAAGTAATTTTTCCCCTTGTTTGATTTATTCCGTCTGGACACCCACCTCCCTTTTCTAAAAAATCAAAGACAATTATTTGTGACTTTATTTAATTTTATATTAATGAGAATAAAATCAGTGCGTTTTCTCACGTGTAAAATCCTGAATCAGAGCTTCAAGTTGGCAAATACACGAAATCAGCAGCACAGACGCCAAAATGAAGCATCGAATAGAAACGGGTCCAGTCATTATATTCTTCTTATCTAATATACCTTTCTAATACTAATGGGAAAAAATATACTTAATTTCATCTCAAAATATTAATTAAATTTGAGAGAAAAAAGGGTGGACGGCTTATTATTATTAAACTGAGGATTGTAGTATACAGGGTGTTAATAAAGGTTTTTCACAAGTGGGAGAAAGGCTCGGACGCTGATTTTGAAGAGTAAATTTTCAAACTTAACCAAACGGGAGAAGTGAATGAGTGGAAAACTTAAAAATTTACTTACCACCAAAAACGTTGTTGTCTGTTCAAACTTCAAAGACTAGAGATAAACTCTGCGGGAATGGGGCTTTTTATACTAAAAATATGTAATGGTTAATGCTGTTGCAACAACGAGAGATTCAATACACCACGCGATCCCCAAACGTAGAACAAACGTTAACAATATAATCATATATGACCGATGTTTGGATTGTTGGAAGAAAATTAAAAAAATACAGTCGTACTTTCAAAATAATATAGCTCGATTCTTTGAAAAATTCGAGGGGCTAGTCACTCCTAATAGTGTATACACGGTGTACCTTTGAACGAAGCGTAATTTTTGAAAGCTTCATCCTTTGGCAGTGCTAAAATGATTCCACGTTAACCCTTAATTGGTGCCTACGGAAATCTGAGAGTGATTAAGCCCTCGGAAACAATGGGAGTATAGGCCTAGGTTGAGGAACACTGTACTTATTAATCCTTTATATTAAAAATATATGTGTATGCTTTTGCAATAACAAAAATCCAATTAAAATCGTATCAAAAATTCTCAACGTTGGAGGTTACTCGGAGGCTGGATGTTTTCGCTGCGTATGTATATGTAATAATGGAAGAACCAGTACGCGTAAATCTTCCTATGCGTTTTAACTATCGTGGCACCAATTATGCGCGTCTACACCTTTAGATGTATTGTTTTTCGTGGCTCAAAAAGAGTAAGCTTTACTTCGTAAAACATAACGTCTCTGCATCTATATCTTTTGCTCCGAATCTGGCCAAGGTTATAGTCTAAAGGCGACTCTATTCTGTAAAGGGATACCGTAACTGTTCGCGAAGTATTTTATTAAGTACTATAGTGTTATATTTAAAAGAATCCTGAAAAATCCATTGAGACACGTGTGATTATATTTAATGGTTTTTTATTTCATGGCATTTTTGTATTTTAATATAACCCACCCCCCCCCTTTTTTTTGGAGAAAAACATAAAGGGAAACTATAATGTCTCCGAAGAATTTATTTTTTTCCCCGAGAGTTGTATTTAAAAAGTATAACTAAATTTTTATATTTAATTGAATTTAACTATGCCGAAATTAGTAACCGGCCTAATTGAGTGAAAGTCTCCCTTCCAGACGTTGTTCCGTCATTCGGGCTTACTTTAAACAAATCAGTTCCTCGTAATATCTAAAGACGAATGTTTTTGAAAATTTATTCTCCACAAATAATCCTCGCCAGAAAATATTTTCTTGGAAATAGGTGTACCGCGGGTGAAACATTTCTACAGGGGCTGATTGGAAATACATAGCCGATTTTCACCCTAAATGTCGGCTTCACCCAATGTAATTGCGAAGCTTCATTCCTAAAGCCCGTGCTACCACCTAGATTCGTAGAAACTCCCTTTTAGTACGTGTAGTTGCCTGAGTAGTGGTTTTTTGTGAATGTTAGAGAAGCGGGGATAGAAACAAACGTTTGGCAGGTAAACTTAACGGCGCTCCTCGCTAGGGGCTGAGAACAACTCTCTCTCTCTCTCTGTCGAGTTCTCCGTGAAACTAAAGTCCGCAACGCTCCCATATATCTGATCCCTAAACTTACGTGTTCCTCCGGATCCTGTTCCCTAGAATGTATCTCTTTCCAAGGGGGGTGTAAAATCCTTTGCATAAAACTTGTATTTTTATCTATTTTTTATCTATGTAAATAATTGAAACATTTGTACCCAAAAATAACCTAACCAAGAAAAAATAACCTGTATAGAAAAAAACCACCTGCAAAAATATCTCCTTCAAAATCAACAATAGCTTAAAAACCCAACATTCAATACCTTGTCAATACAAAAAAGAACAAATTGTAAAACCGAAAACCGTGAAAACACGCCCAACTAAATTCCCTCCGAGAGCAAAAAACTTTAACCCTTGACCTGACCTAACCCTAAAACGAGGAACATGCTGACCAAGGGGGAAGGAAGTTGGGGGCGGATTCATGATTTTCACGTTATCATCCAAAGAATCGATGTAAAAAAGAGTCACTTAACAACTTCGCTTCGCAACCTTAACTTAACAACTTCGCTTCAAACTCTCAACAACTGAAGCAACCCTAAACTCTGTCCCTCCCTGACACAGAGCTACCGAACCGACCAATGTAACTATAAGCATTCAAATAAACCTTTTAATTAGTTGTTTTAACTTAGTAGTTTTACTTAACAATCACGCGCTCACGATTCACACGAATTAGGAATTTAGATAACCTTTTAAAACCAACTCATTTCAATGAACAAAACTTCAGTCTAACCAAACGGATAAACGGGGATCCTTAAGAAATAAACTATTAAACCCCCCGCAAGAAATAACAGGGGGTTTATTGTTTACCTTTTTGCGGTTGCTTGTTATTGGTAACCCAATGGTCGACACCAACGTATATCGTGGTCTACCTCTATATATACAGAGTGGCTTAAATATTTGGGTTTTTTTCTAGCTGCCTGATTTACTGAACTCAGAATGAAGATTTTAAATCTAAAACAAAATACTATACCCCAACATTAACCAATTTAAAAAATATTTAATTTTTCATTCTAGAAAAAATAAATTGTTTGTAATATTTTTATGAAAGCTCTCGCCTCCCAGTTCCCCCACTTGAAAAAAGATTTGAACACGCGTGATAATATTAATTTTATTTTATTTTTTAAGCGGTGTTTATTTTAATTTAATACAAGCATAACCGCTAAACGACTGTTTTAGGTTAGCACAAACAACCCATTAATTCATCGACAGTTTCACAAGATGCTGTGGCATTTTCTTTCTTGCACTTGAAATTTTTACATTGATCGTCTTTGGTGCATGGGCAATAATCAACAGGAACATAGTTATATAGCTTTCCCCTTTTTTGATTTATTCCATCTGGACACCCGCCTCCCTCCTCTAAAAGATGAAAGACAAATTATTTTTAACGTTATTCAATTTTATATTAATGAGAAACAAATCGGGTTTTTTTTCTCACGTGTATAATCCTTAACATCCAGAGCTTCAAGTTGGCAAATGAACGAAATCAGTAGCACAGACGCCAAAATGAAGCATCGAATAGTAACGGGTCCAGTCATTATGTTCCCCTTATCTAATATACCTTTCTTTCTAAAGGAAAAAAATATACTTAATTTGATAGAAAATCAAAGCGGCCGGGTTATTAAACTGAGGATTGTTGTGTACAAGGTGTTAACAAAGATTTGTCACAAATTTGTGAAGCTCTTCCAGGCTAATTTTGGAAAATAAATTTTCAAACTTTAAAATTTGCTAGAAAGGCTTGAAGGCTGATTTTGAAGAGTAAATTTTCAAACTTAAATTGGGAGAAGGGCTCAGACGCTGATTTTGAAGAGTAAAATTTCAAACTTAAATTGGGAGAAGGGCTCAGACGCTAATTTTGAAGAGTAAATTTTCAAACTTAACCAAACGGGAGAAGTGAATGAGAAAAATTTTAAGTAAAGTTTTACTTACCACCAAAAACGTTGTTGTCTGTTCAAAGAATGAAAGACTAGTGATAAACGCTGCGGGAATGGGGCTTTTTATACTAAAAATATGTAATGGTTAATGCTGTTGCAACAACGAGAGATCCAATACACCACGCGATCCCCAGTTAAACGTAGAACAAACCTTAACAATATATATATATATATATATATATATATATATATATATATATATATATATATATATATATATATATATATATGAGTGATGTTTGGATTGTTGGAAGAAAATTAAAAAGATACAGTAGTACTTTCAAAATAATATAGCCCGATGCTTTGAAAAAATCGAGGGGCTAGTCACTCCGAGTAATCAATGTATACACGGTGTACCTTTGAAAGAAGCGTAGTTTTTGAAAGCTTTACCCTTTGACAGTGCTAAAATGATTCCAAGTTAACCCTTAATTGGTGCCTACGGAAATCTGAGAGTGATTAACCCCTCGGAAACAATGGGAGTATAGGCCTAGGTTGAGGAACACGGTACTTATTAATCCTTTATATTAAAAGTATATGTGTATGCTTTTGCAATAACAAAAATCCAATTAAAATCATATCAAATATTCTCAACGTGGGAGGTTCCTCGGAGGTTGGATGTTTTCGCTGTACACGTTACGTGAATGTATATGTAATAATGGAAGAACCAGTACTCGTAAATCTTCCTATGCGTTTTAACTTTCGTGGCACCAATTATACGGGTCTACAGCTGTAAATGTATTGTTTTTCGTAGCTCAAAAAGAGTAAGCTTTACTTCGTAAAACATAACGTCTCTGCATCTATATCTTTTGCTCCGAATCTGGCCAAGGTTATAGTCTAACGCGACTCTATTCTGTAAAGGGATACCGTAACTGTTCGCGAAGTATTTTATTAAGTACTATAGTGTTATATTTAAAAGAATCCTGAAAAATCCATTGAGACACGTGTGATTATATTTAATGGTTTTTTATTTCATGGCATTTTTGTATTTTAATATAACCCCCCCCCCCCTTTTTTTGGAGAAAAACATAAAGGGATACTATAATGTCTCCGAAGAATTTATTTTTTTTTCCCACGAGAGTTGTATTTAAAAAGTATAACTTAATTTTTATATTTAATTGAATTTAACTAAGCCGGAAATAATTAACCGGCCTAATTGTGTGAAAGTCTCCCTTCCAGACGTTGAGAGGTTGGTGTTCCGTCTTTCAGTCTTACTTTAAACAAATCAGTTCCTCGTAATATCTAAAGAAGAATTTTTGAAAATTTATTCCCTACAAATAATCTTTGCCAGAAAATATTTTCTTGGAAATAGGTGTACCGCGGGTGAAACATTTCTACAGGGGCTGATTGGAAATACATAGCCGATTTTCACCCTAAATGTCGGCTTCACCCAATGTAATTGCGAAGCTTCATTCCTAAAGCCCGTGCTACCACCTAGATTCGTAGAAACTCCCTTTTAGTACGTGTAGTTGCCTGCGTAGTGGTTTTTTTGTGAATGTTAGAGGAGCGGGCTAAAACAAAATACTATAAACTATACCAGAAGTCCATAACCCCCCTCGAAGTACTGAGATGTAACGGTTTATACTCTGGCCGTCTTCAGTGTGGAAATTTTGTTCCGACCCCCCGTTTTCCGACTAGTTTTGGGGAAATATTTTCCCCCCCTTTCAAGCCGGGCTTGGCGCCAAAAATATTTCTGAGAGGGTAGTTTTTTCACGAACGGGGTGACGTTGGGTAGTATTGTCCAATCGAAACGTTCCCTTCTCTATCGTTTCCTCTTGCCACAAAAAATGGTATAGGGGGGGGGAGTAGAATAAGGCTTGGCGGGAGAGTTCCACAAGTGCTGTTTTTTCACGTACGTAAAATCTTTAAATTTTCCATTTTTTATCAGTTTTCGGCTATTGTTACCTCTCTATTTTTTAATATATTGCTCATATTCAGAAGACTAAATTAATATTCTTCATAAAATGTTTTGATCTTAACTTAAACGATAAAAAAAGATTTTTTTGTATTTAAAAAAAAAACTACCGGGTCCCTAACCCTAATATCCACGCTAGCCTCTGCGCCGCGTTGCGTTCTGGGGAATTTCCGTTGTCATTTTTTACAACCTCTCAGACACGCCCTCTGTTCTTATAGGCTCCCTTATGTTCGGGAAATTCAAAAGCCAAAAAGAAACACCCCTTTAGAGACACTTTTTCTCTCTTGGGACCGCCACTATCGCACGGCTCTCTCAGAGGCGAGAATTTGTGTGGTGGCGCTAGCGTCGCGGTGTTTGACTGAATTGAGCCCTGAAGAGGGTATGGGGGAAAGCTTGATTTTTGTACTCCAAGTGTGATGGACTCCTGACTATACCCCTATATTATCCAGTTTAAAATGTCTTATCTTTCGTATTAGAAAAATTAAGTTATTTACGATATTTTCATGACAACAATCGTCTCCCAGTGCCCCCAATTGAAAAAAGATTTGAAAACACGTGATAATATTAATTTTATTTTATTTTTTAAGCGGTGTTTATTTAATTTAATACAAGCCACCCGCTAATCGGCTGTTTTAGGTTAGCAGTCGCAAGCTAAGTAACCTTTTACTTTGGCACAAGATGCTGTGGCAGTTTCGATCTCGCACTTGAAACCTTTACATTCTTCATCTGATACGCATCTACAAATATATGATCCTAACTGCTTAGATTCCTTTAGCCCGCTTGGACACCCGCCTCCCTTTTCTAAAAAAAACAAAGGGAAAGAAAGACGTTATTTAATTTTATGTTAATGAGAAACAAATAAGTGATTTTCATACGTGTGTAATTTTTATTTTTTGTCTTATATTGACAAAATAAGGAAATCCGCCAGAATGAAACATCGAATAGTAATGGATCCAGTCATTATACTCTCTTTATCTAAAGGGAAAAAAATACACTTAATTTTATCTGAAATAATTATTAAATTTTAGAGAAAATAAAAGTGGCAAGGTTCTTAAACTGAAAATTGTAGTATGCAGGATGTTAACAAAGATTTTTTATAAACAGGAGAAGGGCTTGGTCGCTAATTTTGAATAGTAAATTTTCAAAAACGGAGAAGGGAAATATGGAAATATTTTGAGTGAAGTTTTACGTACCACCAAATAAATTGTTGTCTGTTGAAAGACTAGTGAAAAACGCAGCTGGAATGGGCCTTTTTATACTAAAAAATATTTACCGTTTAATGCTCTTTCGTAAACGAGAGAACCAGTACATCACGCGATCCCCACTTAAACGTAGAACAAACGTTTATAATAATATAGCCTAGTGCTTTGAAACAATCGAGGGGGCTAGTCACTCCGAGTACCTTTGAACGATTCATCCTTTGAAAGCTTCACCCTTGACACTAGTGCTCAAACGATTCCACGTAACCCGTAATCGGTGCCTACGAATTCTGAGTGGGGGTTCCTTGGTGGTTGGATGTTTTGACTCTACACGTTAGTGAATGTATATGTAATATAGGAAGAACCATTACGTGTAAATCTGCCTATGCGTTTTATTTTTCGTAGCAGTAATTTTGCTCGTCTGCAGCAGCTACGCGTGTATAGCGTCGTATAGTTTTTCGTGACTCTCAAAACGAGTTAGCTTTACCTCGTGCAAGCATAGCGTCACTGCACGCCTGCACCTATATATCTTTTTTGCTCTGATTATTGTGAAGGTTAGACTTTAAACGGGACTCTATTGTGCATGAGGGTTCACGAAGTATTTTTTACGGATATTATATTTAAAAAGTACAACTAAAGATTTATATTTAATTACTCTGAAATAAGTAACCAAAATAACGTCTCCCTTCCAGACGTTGAGAGGTTGGTGTTCCGTCATTCAGGCTAACTTTAAAAAAATCAGTTCGTTTGTAATACCATGGTCGCAAAACGGCCGCGTATCAATAGAAGATGGGATCTAGAGTGTAGATTTTTTATTATCGTCGTTTAATTGGAAGACCGTCACCTAATTTTAGGCCTAATTTATATTATATATTTTTCGTCAGATATCGTGTTTTATAATCAAATTTCTAAATGAGAGAACCCCTTTTAGACCTACTTCCCCCAATTTTAGTCAGTACCGCCTTTTTCTAGTTATTGCGAAAGGCTGACGTGTTTGAATTTAAATTTCCACCTGTTAAAGTATGGGTATACTATTTTTCTGATATTATAATTCACGTAACATTTATATAAGCCCTATTTTTCATCTACTTTCGAAAAGTCTTAAATATGAAATAATTAAAAACAAACACCAGTTGATTATATTTTTAATAGGCTAGAAATGACGTCACAGTCCCGCTATTTAAATGTGAAAATGGTAACCCTCTCGTATGTGGGATTTGATTTCATCATCATTTATGTACCGTTACTGTTCTTTGGTATATCATTACGCAGGGAAAAAACGGTAAAGTAATACAGTTCCTTTGCTAAAGATCTGACCCTCTTAACAAAGATCAGCTGACCCATGTACCAAAAAACAGTTTCACTTTTCGTCAATTGGTGATGCTAAAAACGTGGACCAAAATCGGAATATTAAAATGGTGTGCTCATTTATGTAATCTAGATTTCTTGAGAATTCTGGCATCGGCCAAAACCTCTATCTAAAAAATATGTATAGGCCTAGGTCGATTTTTCTAAATGATTTTAACAAGCGTGATCATATTTATTTCATTTTATTTCATGACGTATGTTTATATATTTATAAATACAAATTATATTATTTATAATAGTTCTTACCTACACTGGCAAAACCGTGTAAATCCAAAACATTCTATTCTTGTCTTTCCATTTTTACACTTAAACCCGTTACAGTCTTCATTAGTTTTGCACGGACAGTCAATAGTTTGCCCTTTCCGTCTCTCCTTTATTTTTCCGGGACAGCCGCCTCCTTCCTCTAAAAAAGAAAGACAGTTAATAGTGAGATTATTCCATTTTATTTTAATCAGTAACGGAAACTTGCTTACGTGTATAATCTATAGCTTCAAATTGGCAAATGAACGAAATCAGTAGTACAGAAACCAGAATGAAGCATCGTATAGAAACGGACCCAGACATTATACACTCCTTATCTAAAATACCTTTATAACGGGGGGGGGATTGGTTAATTTCATCTCAAAATATATATTTTTGAGTAATAAATAGCAACTAAGGAGAGCTTTCACAAATGTTAAGGTACAAATTCATCCGAGTGTTCCTATGGGTCAGTAAACGTGATCGTACCCCGATCGACGCTATTGATTAAAAAACCTCGAATCCAAAATGATGAAAATAATTTAAGAGTAAAAGGGCCGAGAAATAATATTGTACAATAGTTATATGAAAAACCTCTTGTCTCCCGGGATTTTCGTCGATCTCCAAATAGGACCCCAAAAGTACCTTATCAACTTGCTAATATTTGGGATATAGCGTTCTGTACAAATTATGTTATTTTAGTGTATAGTTCCAATAATTTTGGGTACAATGCCGATTTTTCTATCCATTGAATTTAATCAAATATAAACTGTACCTATAAGTTTTCATTATTATTGGGCGTACCAAATTGAGTTTAAACATGGTTTAGATTATTTTATAAAACATGGACTGAGGGGAAATTTGTGAAATGCTTTCTAATTATTTTATCTATATGCTACTTTCAAATATATAAATATGACTTTTTAAGTTGAGTATCATATACTTAATTTAAAATCTTTCCAGTACTTACCGAGTTAACTGTTTCCTGTAGCTTCAGACAGCGAAGATACTTTCCCCTAGGGGTATCATGCCGTTTTATAATACCCGATAGAAAAATACCCGATTTCATAACACTTTCATTTGTCATGTTTTGACAGTGCTGACGTCGTCCATAACCAACTGAAGGTTATATATTTCCACCTGTTAAAGTATTGGTTTAATATTTATCTGATGTTTATTATTCAAATTTTTGAATTTCTAACTATAATATTTGGCCTATTTTTCATCTATTATCGAAATATCGTAAGAAAAAGTAGATGACATCAATTAGTTTTTTTTTACATTCTATCTTTAATTAACTGGATTTGGCGTCAGATATCAATTGGACATCTGTATTGGTCCGACTCCTACCATTGGAAAGGTTGCCTATCGACAATACGGGAATCAGGGTTAAATAATATGAAAGCTCGATTCTGGGATTTAAATCTTAAGATTCTTGTCTTAGCCGACATAAGTGATCTGTAAATATTTGGAAGGGGCTGTAATGGTCGCAAAATGACCGCCTTTCTTTAGAAAATGGCATCTAGTATAGGTTAATTATCGAAGTTTAATTGGAAGACGTAATTTTAGGCCTAATTTATATTATATTTTTCGTCAAATATCGTGTTTTATAATCAAATTTCAAAATGAGAGAACCCCTTTTTGACTCACTTCCCCCCAATTTTAGTCAGCACCGCCTTTTTCTAGTTATTGCGAGAGGCTGACGTGTTTGAATTTAAATTTCCACCTGTTAAAGTAAGGGTATAATATTTTCCTGATATTATAATTCACGTGATATTTATATAAGCCCTATTTTTCATCTACTTTCGAAAAATTGTCTTAAATATCAAATAATTAAAAACGAAAACCAGTTGATTATATTTTTAATAGGCTAGAAATGACGTCCCAGTCCCGCTATTTAAATATGAAAATGGTAAGCCTCTTGTATGTGGGATTTGATTACATCATCATCATTTATGTACCGTTACTGTTCTTTGGTATATCACTAGGCAAGGAAAAAAGGTGACGCTATATAGTTCCTTTGAAACAAAGATCAGCTGACCCGTGTACCAAAAAACAGTTTCACTTTTAGCCAATTGGCCATATGTCTAATCAGCGCCACTAGCGGATGGTCTGAGAACTACTCCCATAGAGACTAGGTATATTTAAGAGGGTTTGCAGAATCATAGCCAGGTGGCTCGAACGCCGCGCCATCTGACGGAAATTCTGCAAACCCGCTTAAATATACCTAGTCTCTATGGGAGTAGTTCTCAGACCATCCGCTAGTGGCGCTGATTAGACATATGGCCAATTGGTGATGCTACAAACGTGGACTAAAATCGGAATATGAAAATGGTGCGCTCATTTATGTAATCTAAATTTTTTGAGAATTCTCGCGCCGGCCAAAACCCCTATTTAAAAAATATGTATAGGCCTAGGTCGATTTTTCTAAATGATTTTAACAAGCGTGATCATATTATTTTATTTTATTTCATGACGTATGTTTATACATTTATATATGTATTTAATATAAACGAACCTGTTCCCCGTTACAATAGTTCTTACTCACAGTTGCAACGCCTGTAACATTTTATTCTTTTCTTTCCATATTTACACTTAAACCCGTTTCAGTCTTTTATTTTTTTGCACGGACAGTAAACAGTACCCAATTCACTTTTTGGTTCTATATCTCCGGGACAGCCGCCTCCCTCCTCTAAATAAGAAAGACAGTTATTAGTGAGCGGTTATTCAATTCTATATTAATCAGTAATGTAAACTTGCTAACGTGTAAAATCTACAGCTTGAAGTTGGCAAATAAACGAAATCAGCAGCACAGACGCCAGAATGAAGCATCGAATAGTAAGGGATCCAGACATTATGCTTTGGTTTTAACTGGAAAATTTGTTGTTAATTTCTTCTGAAAAGTATTAAATATTTTCTAGTTAAAATTTTCAAGGTTATTAAATTAAGAGTAGTATACAGAGTGGTGTCACAAATTTTACTATAAGCGTACCAAACAAACTTGGTCATACCATAACCCTTTATTAAAAAAATTCAGTTGACCTCGAAAAATGGAAGTTTTTTATCATAATTTATGTCAATGTGTTTAGAAAATAAGTTTAAACTAAAGAAATAGCCTAGCTAAAGCGAAATTTATTTCACAACTAGGCCTAACTTAATTTCAACGTGGCTAGGATTATTTCCTAAAACTGACTTTTATGAAGCTTTTATTTTTTTCGTAACACTCGATCGGACTCTTTTCCAACTTGGTTTTTTTTAATGTACTTTCAGATATAAATATGATAACTCCAATTTTCTATAGTTAACTAATTTCAAATAGAAAAAAAATAGAATAATTTTAACTTAATTTTCTACTTACCAACCAAATGGATTCCGCGTTTTCAAGACTATAGTGATAAACGTACACTGGGTATGAGTTTTTTTTGTACTGAAAAAGTGTACGTCTGCATACATGGTCGTACAATAATTAGAGAACCTGTGCATAAGTATAGAGCTAGGTACGTAGAACGAACGTTTTGTCTTTTACTCTATAATCAGAGTAGGACGACATTTCTCGGGAAAGTACAGATGAGTTTTGCGAAAGAATGGGAGTATGGTAAGGCTATACTACTATACGACAGTTTGAAGCTAAAAAACGTTTACATGTAAGCTCTCTTTTTCGTTAAAAATACAGAACAATATTTCTACTTAATTTTGTCCAGAAATTAATGTTGTTGTTTGTCCCGCGAACTAATGTGTTTTTTGATAATAACGAAAGATATTACCAAAAAAAAACTAACGCATGTCAAGATCCTCGCATACTTTGGTCTTAAGAAGTACATTTTTGACATTTTGATTTTATTAATTTATTTACAAACATATCAGAAACACCCTGTATACGAAACCTTCTTAATTTAGCCAAAACGTCATTCAAACTAAAGTTTTTGCCCTCAAAACCGCAATTTTTCTAAAATTATCGAAAACGGTGTGAATTCGTGATTTAAGCAGTCTTAGCCAAAATATTTGGAGGTAAAAGATATTTTGTACCTAAAAGATGTAATACAAAGAAACTTTTGTGCTCCATATCCTAAATATAGAGCGTAGTCTACGTTCATAATCTTTACTATTCTCACGGAGAATTATGGGAACAAAAAGGTTGCCTTAAGCCAAGCGAACACGAACATTAATTATAAACCCATCACCACTAAGGGTTTTTTTCCAATACATTAAGCTCTTTTATAAGCTAAGAACCTTGTTCAGGAGCTTATAAAGGACAAGTCTAATCTAATGTGAAACAAAAGTGTAGGCGTGTTTGTTTATATTTTAACTAGATCTTGACGCAAATTTCTGTTTAATTTTTACATTGGTGATCCAGTTTAATTTATTTTAGTTACATTAAGTTAATAAAAAAGGGGGCTAGGGCCGAAGTAGAGTAGAATATTTCCCCATAGAACTATCTATCCCTCATTACTTGGGTCCCATAATTAACTTTTATATAATAGATGAATTTTCTGTATTTGAATTCATGATACTTCTCCTTTAAAGAGATAAGGCAGTAGTTATAAAATGAAAAATTGTTTTTTGGTAGCCACCAATTTTTTTTCTTCTCCAATGTCAGTCTTGCGGAACATCGCTCTAACTCGGCTCCCTTCGTTACCCATTTAAACAAAGACCTATAGATTCATCCCTTCCACTTATAGAATACAATAAAGAATGCGGTATACGACCCTCTCCTATGAGGTCGAATATTATCGGATATTTGGAGCACCCCCTCTTTCCATTCATTGAAAATTCAGAGTGAGATGATCTTTATACACCTAATATCTCTCTAGTCTTTAAAAACCACTTTGTTCCTCCTTAAACCTTACTAGGCCTACGATTAAGGCGTCGATTTAGCTATAGCCTAGCTTGGCCTTGTTTAAGGCTGTTATAAGAAACTCCTTTCAGAGTTTGCATCTAAGGACGACATCTGTTGTTAAAATTGCTCCAACTAATTACACGCTTCTCTTAACACGGGTCCTTATTAAATCTCTTGTCTTTTTGCGTGATCCGATCAGGAAGCCATACATGTTTTGTATTAGGTTTGGAAATTGTATATAGCCTTAATTTCTTCAATTAAATCCAATTGAATGACTACGACCTTATTGATGTTGGTTGTTTTTATAAAATTTCTCAAGTTTGAAAAGTTAAAACTTAAATCTAAAAGAAACCATACTAATATCATGATCAAACGCCTGGGTTTGAATGCGAATATTCCACGCCATCTTTTAATGATTCAGTTAACTTTAAAAAAACCTTGGAAAAATCCCCCTGCACCAACTGTTTGTAAAAAGAAAAATAAACCACTGTATTGTTGATCAAAGCAAAGGCTTAACAATTTCAAAACAAACCGCGGTCGTGTTTTTGCGCGTTGTATTTTAACCTTTATCTTGGTACAAAACTCGACTTTTTCTATGATATCAAAGAAAAGAAAGCTTCAAATAGTACTGTAGAATGTATACAATGCTCTTTGAACTGTGTAGAACTAGTACACTATTGAATACCTAAGCTCATTTAAGTTGAATCTCCTTTCACCGATATGTCAAATTCACGTGGTCGCTCTTTAAGAACCGGGGGTTGGGAGTAGAGAGAGAGAAAGAGGAGAATCGAGATGAGGTGGGCTATAGCCTACAAATATGATGAGGGGAGCTTTTAAGGGGCTTGAGCCCCACTCTCTTTAGTACATTTGATAGATGAGATGACTGGGAATTTAGGTTTACTAATAGTAATAACATTTTTAGTGATCGAAAGTGTAGTGATGGTACGTTTTTAGTGTTTTTACTGGAGGATTAGACGACATCTTGACCCCCATAGGGTTACGTTAGGTTCAATGGTGTGGTCTTAGGGTCAGATTGAGTGGAAAGTGTCACCAGAACAACTGTCTCATCTACACTATGGGTATTCTCCAAGCTAAGGGCGGTTGTGTTTGGCGCTTGGAGACTGTATTACATGAGTTAGGGGTTTTGTAAAGTGTCACATACAGGTAACGGGAATGATTCCCCCTTCAATGTAGCTTCGGTCACTCCTAACCACTCTATAGCTAGCTAACTAGTGGATCTTTGGGGTTACGCCACCATCTCGGCACCTTTTGATCTGCTTTGCTGGGGTTTCTATGGTTTTTACGTTTTTCATTGAAAATCCCTACTGTGTTTTTCCTTTTTTTTTTTTTGAAAAAGAAAGAGTTTGGTTCCTTTGATTTTTAGTCATTAACTCAAAGGTTTCTATTTAAATATGGATTTTCCGCGAAAAAATACCTGCATGTGTTCGATTCTGCAGGGTTTTGAATTTCTACGAAACGTCTATATTAATCCATTAGCTTAAAGATAATTAAAATTTATATCAAATGTTTGTTAGAGAAACACTTTTACAGGCGCCTTTCAGTTTCTATGCCTTCGAATTATTGACCTTCTTGAAAAGTTTGAATTTAGGCTTAACGTTTTCCTTGGAAACCTTTGAAATTAGGCTTAATGTTTTCTTTCAAACATCCGGATTACAGACTTCCCAATAAAAACTTTGAAATAGGCCTACGAAATTTTAAAACCAGTGTATATATATATATAAATTTATCATATTCAGTGTTTTTGCCTTAGGCTACTATGACACAGTTGAGAGTTACTTGAACACTATGACAAATTGTTATATCAGAGTACAGGGTCTGTACACTCTCTCTCTCTTTATACTCCATTTAGAAAACGGACACTGTACATGACAAATGATAGTATTTTTCATTTTTTCGCCGTCCGGGGATAGAAATTGAATATGCACCGCGAGATAATCGAAGAAAATACTGCTTCCGTCATACATTTTTTTAAGTTTCAGATCCTCCTATATTTTAGATCAGTTTTAGATTTAAAAAAAAAAGAGAGAAGTTTATGAATGATAAAAATCGTGGTTGAGAAGATCTAGAAAACTTCAAACTATGCCAAGATATGAGTTCACAAAGAATGCATGCTTTTATTTTTTAGCTTGATGCGCAGCAGCATGCAGGGTGACAAAAGGCTGGCTTTATTGCATCCTGTCCCCGCTTTTATATTTTTTCCTCAATATTGAAAACGGTGGAATGTCATCAGTCAAAAAGAGGACTCGCTGATCAGGAGTCCTGATGCACCACGTGACTTCTCAATCATCGAAAACTATATATAAATTCGTATTAAGGAATGCCTAGGCTCAGAACGTATACGTTCGATATTGAACTGAACTGAATCCTTAGGTTAATCTTTAACGTATTTCTCTTTTGATATTACTATAACTGAATTGAATTGAATCATTTGATTCTAAAAGAACTAGACCCTTATTGAGGTGGATGGTTGAAAAAGATACGTGACAATCTGAGGTTTTCTTTTAAAAACGTTGGAGCTCGTGCTTCATTTCTAGCGCGCTCGCTTCCAAATGGTGTCAAAGAATTTCCTCAAAAGTGTTTCGCGCCATAAAGAAGGCCTCTTTTTGAACCAACTCTCTCTCTATCTCCATCCCTACTCTTCTGCTCTTTTCTTTGCGCGCAATATGTCCCCAAACATCGCGGTTTCTGTAACTATTCCGGATAGTATTGCCGTTAGAAATCATTGGAGCTTCACGCGTTTCTTCTAAGGAGTCTTCCCTCTCTCTGCTTTAAAGAAAATTTCCAGCCCTTTTCCCGGTTCCCTCCTCTGTTTCTTTTGACTTCATACGATCCCTTCATCCTTTTAAAAGTAGGCTTAGATGCTTTTCTGACTCTCTCTCTCTGTTCAAGAGTGTACTGTACATACACAGCTGGCTGACTGGGTTTTCCGACTCCCGAGAATCGCGGAAATAAGAGCGTTGAAATAACGAAGTTAGAGGCCTGCAATAATCTCGCCATCTATTGATGTCCATGGAAAAAGGTGTTTTTCAAAATGATCTATACGTTTTCTAGAGATGTATCTTTAATTTGAAAAATATGGCTGGAAGTAATTCAATGGGTCTGTTGAGAGAGGTTTGAAATGTAAGGTTTGTTACTCCTAGTGCCATATTTTAATAACTTGCTACCCACTTTGGAAAAAGTGTTATAACTCTGGTTCTATAAGAGATACATGGAAGTCCTTTGATTATGTCATACCCTTATTTATTTCCTTTCGAACGATAGTAAATACTTCAGGCCTCGAAAAACAAAAAAAAAACCAACATCTGATTCTGAAACACGTATATCGTCTTATTTACCATTTCTTAGTAAACACGTTCCTAAGCTTTTGCCAAGTAAACAATGCGAAGAGCGTATTTTACTTCACCACACTAACGACAAAAACTTAGCACCATTTTAAAACTAACTTGACCCCCGTGTAACTTAAAAAGAGGAACTTATTCAAAAATAAAAATAAAATCTCTTTCTCTAAGAGAGAGAGGGGGAAAAGTAGTTTGCGACTATACAGTCAAGTCTGAAAGAAGATCCAGAGTTTTGAGATGGTTTCCGAAATGTAAAATATGTATAAAAGAAACCGGGAGTTATCCTTCTTCGTAAAAGAAAAGCAAGGGGGTTCCTCTAGGATAAAACTCTAGATTCAAAGAAAAGAAGAAGAATAGTTTTTCGAGCTTTAAACCTTAAGGAGTAGAGAATATAAGTCGGAAGTTGGTACAATGAGAGGCTCGCCTTTCGATGTCCGCTCTTTTGGAAAGTCGGTGGCAGGCAGGCGGGCCAGCTACTTCTGCGCGACGGTGCAAGAGGTCTTCTTATATCCAAAACAGTTTTAACTTTTCTTCTATTCGGGAAGCGAAAAAGGGACACCCTTTTCAACGACTTTTTAGGAGTCTAAAAAGAACACCCGCATCATGCTTACTACGCCGCGACCTTTCAAAAAGACAGAACATCGTATACTTCAGTGTAGAAAGAAGAGAAGGATGTATACCGCCCGGTTTTTTGGTCTTGGTGGTCTTCGTCTCCGTCTTCTTCTTAAAGGGAGAGTTTCAGTACCATCTGAGATGCGTGGCAATATGTAAATCCTTGAATTTCATAAAAATTTGTGCAATGGTCTTAGTTAGAGAGAGTTAGAATGAAGATATGTTTAATTTGAAACTTCAACTATGCTAACAAGACATGAACGTTTCTTAACAATTTTCAATAATTAACTTCAAGCTGTAGGTTGCTGGTTAATTGCTCTGAATTCATCATCGTGGTTTTAGCAAGTTTTCTAAGATCTCAGCCTGATCATATCATAAACACTGAATAACCTCTTTTATACCGGAAGCTTCAGTGCTTGTAACTGTAGCCAAGAATGTATCGAAGTTAATGATGAAATTTTGACGTAATGGGTATAGGAGAAGCGCGATGCGATATATGGAGTGAGGCTTTCCCTTTAAAAAAGAGGAGAGAAAATAGTTCTAACCGGATACGGGACAACGCCGCATGGGTAATGTGCCATGATACTCGCGTCATTCCCGCTAGATCTGCCTTATTCCATCCCCATTATCCTAGCATCTTTCAGCATCTTCCTTCTCTCAGCTATCCGCTTTATGTTTCCCCTATTTTGGCGCGCTCGAATCTCGCGCGCCCCCTTTTTTTCTACCGGTTACTTCAAAGAAAAAGGAGCGCGATACTCTTAATGCCATCTTCTCTTATCCCCCAAAAATTTCCATACCGCGGATACCAAGAATATTTCGTCGTCTTGAATGTCGACTTTTCTCTTTCTGAGACGTTTTTCGAAGCGTACATACACTTACTTATAAGCGAGCGCCGACCGCCGCCTATTTTAGAATCTCTCTTTTGAACATTTCCACGTTACGCTTTCCCGCTTTTTATGCTGTTAGTTACATTCAGGGGGTATTATATTATTACGTTTCAAGATTTTCCTGGTTGAAATTACGTTTAAAAGTAATGAAATTAACGTGTCAGGACTTCTCTATAGGGAATTACGTGTTAAAAATGATGCTGTGTTTTCAAACCTCCAGTTAAACTAAAAAACTTCCGTAGCCTTGGCGTATGTGCAATGTTAAGCCTAATTTGAAAATGAAAATTGAGCAGCACGTGCGATTTTTTCACGCGCCAAACTGGAAAGATCTAAGTCCAAAACGTCAACTGTTTTCCAGTCAATTTATTTCCAAAACTCTTCATTTTATAATTAGGCCTAGACTCAATTTGCAACTAAGCTTTTGGTCAATTTTTTATTAGGCCAAAATTAAATCTAAAGAAATGACGCAATTTCCTTATAAAAAACTGTATAAAAAAAGGAGTGGAGGTCAAAGTGCAAATTGCAACTTTGAAGTAGAAATCAGCTTCGTGTCGGTCGCGTTTTAAATGTTCTTTTTTAATTAAGTCAAATAATTCCAAAAAATAAAGTCCCGGTATTTTATCTCCCAACAGATGGTAAAGTTCCTCACAATGTGGAGACAGTTGGACTTACTTCGACCTGGTAAGTCTAAAATCCTTTTGACTATATCTTTACCCTTGGCCTAGAAACGATATCTAAGCCTTGGTCTTTATTATTGACGTGATATTGATAATATTGAATGAAGGTGCAAAGTGATGATATTAATATGTATTAATGTCTAATAACTGTTGTTTGGCGGGAAATAATATTTTTCCCGCCTTTATTGTCCCATATACACCTAACCAAAATGAGAATCAATTGAATGGTGGGGGTTCTTTTTTCTCCAGTCAATATTGATTGGCAATTCCTCTTGCTCTATCATTTTGCGGTTTGCCATTATAGTTATACCGTATTATATGATCGGTGTTTTATTTTATTGAATAGAATGTTTTTAATACCTTATGTGAGGCAACGATCACATTTCTATATATATTCGAATCTCCACCCATTCCTGTTTCTTTTCAACATATTGTCCTGAGTTGGTTAATAATTCAGAGTATTATTTATTTACTTATTTATTAGTTTTATTTAGTTTTAACTATAAGAATCATTTTGAACGTTTACCAACTTTTCAAAAGGCATACCCTAATTTTAATATTTTTTAGTTATTATAGGTATAAGTATGACCAAATTTACTTCATGAAACTTAAAGATGAAAAAGGGGTTAAAATAATCACGAAGATTTTTCCAAAAAAAAAAAGAAAGAAATATAAATTTTTATCTTGAACCCTTTTAGATCACTAAAATCAAATAAAAATTTTGATTAGCACGGTGGGTCCCTTGGCTTTTATGAAAGGGTTGGAGAATGAGTGGTATAATATAAAGAATGAATCTGAATTGGTAATTGTCAGCTATTCAGGCGAGGCGTCACAATGGGATCTTGAATAACTTTGGGCCGTGTAATAATATCTCTCTATCATCCTCTTTTCTCATCCGACTGTCTGTTTTTAACTGGAAAACATTTTCATCATCCAACCATACCTTGCGCAGTTGCCTTCACTTATATTGCTAGAAATCCGAGATCTCTGTCGCTATATCGCAAAAGGGTATAACCTTCCTTGGGGTTTTAACAATGGATGGTGGAACGGATAAACCGTATTCTCATTGGACCTTCGTACATTAAGCAAAACTCATGCATACACAATGAATGGGGTTTCGACGTACCTAATAAAACCTATATTTTAAGCTCCTTTGTAATAACAAAACGTCTCTACGTCAAAACTGAAGTAAATGAGTTGAAGTTTGACATTCTAAGAACGTAATGCTTATATACGTCACGGATTCACGGTACTAATTCTTATTTAAAAATTAATTCCGATTAGTTTGTTTAATCATTTAAAAAACTGGGAATGACGTTGCTACACCTGTTGAAAGGTGTTCCAAAAAGGTGCTACAGTATGGGAAATCAATTTTTAGTCTAAAATGTTGATAATTTCAAGGCTCGTTATGATTTTGCACAAGTTTACGGGGTCTCCTACTTCTTCTAGATTAACTTCTGGTGCTTTCCATCCTTAGTTTCCCTTATTTGATGGTATAAAAAATGCTCTGTTATTGTTAAATACCGTAGGGATTTTGGGCCAAAATTGCAAATAATGGTAAAAAGAATAATTTTATTATTTTATTGTCAGCTCAGGGATTTAGGAACATTGCTTTCATTTTCCTTTATTTCTTTTGGTTTGGGGGTTAATACTGGGGATATAATTTAATTCAATTTTTGGCCCCTACGCTCTGTATTGTTTGGGATAACTCGCCTCTTTCGATCAATTTGTGTTAGTTAAATTAATTAGGCCGTATAGTTCCAAATGCTTACTAGTTTAGATCAGTTATGATAGCCATATCAATCGATATTCATGAAATACCACACCAAATTCATGATAATATTTACATATATCTCTAAACAAATCGACAGCAACTCTTATACTTTTCAAAAACTTAACTTTTTTTTTTACACGCCTACCCCAAAAATTACCATTACATTGGAAACCAAACCAAACCATCCAGCGTATAAAAATAAGGAACAGTCCCAACGTCGAAATTTTAACAAAGAACCCGTTTATCCCTTCCAAACATTGTGGTACACACTATAGAGAGCTCGGAGTTCCGTACACGCGGTACACCCTAAAGAAAGGTGTCCAAAACTCGGTTCCTTGAGCAAATACAATCCCTAGAAAGGATAGTAGGGTGCACCATCCATACTCGGTTGTCCTACGGAGTAAGGTGCGCACGAGGGTGTCAAAATAAAAGAAAAATAAATTCTCGTGCTCGATTTTTCTTTTATAAAGCGCCCCCTGTATCCCTTGAAAAGCTCGTGCACAGTTGGCGCGAAAGAGTAGCACGTTGCGCTATACTATAGTGTATAGAAAAGGCGCGGCAAAAACTATTGGAGTGTTATATACGCACATTCACAAGGGCTCGCTTGTTCCCGCTCTTTTAAATTCGGCTGGGACTCAGGCCCCAGTTTGTTCCTTATAATAGTAAAATGTATTCTTTTGAAAAAGCGCCCGCTTTACCCGCGTACAGACTGGTGTAGATTAACTCAAAGTTAACTTGCTAAACACGCTTCCCTGAAGAAGATTCGTTAAAATTTCAAGAAATTTATGGTGATGAACTTGGGTGGGATGACCAAAGTACAAGGGGCTGGTTAGATATGGATTCCTACCATTAACACAAGGAGACCAAGGGACTTAGAGCGTAAAATCGTCTGCTATTTTACGCTCAAAGTTGCCTGGTCTCCTTGTGTAAATGGTATGAATCCTCCTTGCGTCTAAACTATGTATTATCTAAATTTAAATGAATTTCAGATCAGGAGATATTGTTTGAAAAATATTATATTTTTAACTGAAAAAAATAGAAATCAGAGTTCCTCCATAATTTCTGTCTAATATTCTTCTTCAATTTCTGTGGATAGACAAGTTGGGTGAGCCACGAAAGGTTTATATGTGATTCAGAATATTCTTCAGATTCTTGAGCCCCATTTCTGTTTATTGTCACACACAATGTCCAAGGAAGGAACGAACGAACTCTTTGCCATAGCCCATGGACGCAAAAAGTTTTACTTTGCTACCGTATAGCTCCTGTTGCCTTTTAACAAAGACCTATTTTTCCGATCCCGAAGTGGAAGGGGAGGGAGATGGTGGTAAAGAAGGACATGGTTTATTCTGAAATAACAGTGACTAGGTGCTGACTTGTTTGAATTGGAAAATAGCTCGGAAAATAGTGATATATACAAGCGGTACGCGAAAAGTTCTTTGCTATTCTCTATTTTCTCCGATATCTTTACACAAAAACGTTCAAACTGATGCACGTATATCTAGCTCCTTCCTTGCCTCATGGTCATGGTTTTGTCTGGAAAATTAGCAATTCCGAAATGTATCCTCGAATATTCTATACACCAAGTGGATTGTTGCGTTGGCGAATATGTACAGGGTGTTTCTGATAAGTCTGCATGCATAAATTAAGCTGGATGTTCTTTAGGAAATAAATTTTTTGAGTCGAAAATGTTCTGTACTTCTATCACCATTTTGTTTACAATAAGGGACACTGTTTTCGAGTTGTGATTTATTTTCAAGAGTGTTTTAGGGATGACCCCTTAATTAATTAAATTAGAAATCATTGTCTTGAAATCAGTTTTTTAATTAAAATCAAGGGGTCATCCGTAAAGTACTAAGAGTTAGATGCCACGAATACTTTGTACAATTCCTTGTTCTTTCTTTATATTTACTCTTGCTGTAACTGATTCCGAATATAACAGCAAAAAAAAGTCCGGTGCAGTCTATATGATAAGGTAGGCCTATACACCGTATACTCTAAACGAGCCGACAATGTCTATATCGGACACCAGATACAATACTCCGCGTCGACTATAATGGAACACGCATTCCCCCAACCCCCAAACATCCCCCCTACCCCATCCCTGACAAACCCCAAAAATCTAAAAACGTAATCTTAACGCCTCGGTTATGTTATATCGATATATAGTATCTTTGTGGAACCATGGTCGTATATAGTATCGTTCTTTGTACCCCATATCCCAATGGCCCCCTCCCTCCCCTCGTGGTGGAGGTCGTTTTCTTTTCAGGTGTCATATCCACGTGTCTCTTTGGATCACGTTCACCCTACTCTCGTTTCCACTTCCGTTTCCTGTAGGGTAGCTTCTCGTGCCCCTCGTGTACCCCATCCCATCCCCTTGTCGTATCGCTCCATGCAGTTAGTTGCTTCGACGGCTACTATACGCGTGCTATTATACCGTTGGCGATATCTCTGGGTTTCGTTCAGTGTCCCAAATGCCCCCTCTAGTACTTTTTGGTACCTAACTGTACGAGAACGACATTCGGATCTAGTTATAGTTTTTTGTGCGGTGGTTTATTTTTTTATTTTATTTTTTTTAGATTTGTTCTTTTAATCATGTGGGTTGGACTGGACGGTTTGTATTGATTGTGTTGTGGGGTTTGACTTGAATTGTTTGGGGTTTTTTTGGTGGGGAAGATGTAGGTAAGGTGGTATTATCAGGGGGGCGTCCATGTTTTGGGTGTAATTTAATGTGTATTAGGTGGATTGATTGTAATTGTTGCAATATTGATGAATTTTAAGTAGATATTGAAAGTACTGAATTTGTAGAAAATATACTTAGTTCTTTAGTATACATTTATAACATTAAGTCTTGAAAACATTAGCTATAACCACATTTTAAGTTTCATGTGATAAACACACATAGATTAACAATAATGGTAAATATTCACTTATTGTGAATTTGGATATTTTTGTGCACGTAAAGCTTTAAATATTGTTTATTTTATCTGGAATACATAAAGCCAATAGGAAACGTCGTGCCCCCTGTTATCCCTTGTAAATTTCTAAGCGGGTTTTGTGGGCCGGGCCGCCGGGCTTGAGTATTATTCAATTACTATGTGATTTCAATGGTTTGTAAGAACACCTGGCCAGGCACGCTCGAGATAGATAGATATTATTCGCGATATAAAATTCGTCATGTCAAGCTACTAAAATCTTCGCATACGTTTAGAAATTGCTACACATTTATTCCTATAAACTGTATGCATTCCTACTAATATATATAGTGAATTTCTAGGTTTCTGCCTATAATATATCGTTAATGACGTACGTTAATTTTAATCTCCGTATTTGAAACAGACAGACAAACTTTAATAATCTTAATAGTACAAAAACATGCTAGAAATAAATAGATATATTATGAAATAAGACACGAGACGAGTCCCTACCTCGTTCTTTGCCGAGAAAATCTGTATTGCTTGGGTTAAACGTGAAGTCTCTCTTCCTTGTAGTGCCGCGGTATCTTCCGGATCATCGCGCCGTCTTCCTTTCCCTACAGTAGAAAAAGAGACTCCTTACTCCGGAGGAGAGAGATAATCGTCATCCCCTTCCCCAAATGAAAAAAAAAATAGATATAAAACCTCATTTTTTTGCCGTTCCCCGAGTCTCAGTTGGATGGCGGCACCATCCGTTCATGCGCTATTAAATCAACACCATCCCTTCCAATAAGATCCGCACCTTGCGCCGCGATGTCGTAACCGAGGTACTACAATGAATATGGGCGGGATCGCCCCCCTCGCGCCGATTTCCCAGCGACTGACAGACGTCCCCTCGACCAATTGGAAGCCTCGTTACATCTCGGGCTAGTTGGGGATTTATAAAGGGGGAAATAGGGGGGAGAGAACGAGTGAAGTGATCTATCCGTAATCACAAAATCCTCTTTTAGACTAAAACCACTCTGTCAGAGAATATCCACGCGGAAAGACGCGTCCAATTTCGCACCGATCTCTAGTAACGTTCTACTCAAATCTGACTTACTTAATTCTACGGCGCGTGACTTGACACTAATTTTCACTCAATCGGAAGTAAAGATTACCGAGATTAGTCGAGTCTCGTTCGGGACGCGTACGTTAATTATATCTTAGGAACAATTAATTATAAAAATCGGGTTCAGTAATTAAAAGTGGCTACCACGGAGGAATTTCTGCATTGCCGTTTTCTATGGGAGCGTACCTTCCCGTTCGCCGTCCCTGGAGGTAACCCTGGTTCGAATCAGGGCGGCTCGGGTCCCATGGGTACGGGGTTACCCTCGCCACCTCAACATCATCTTCACTTACCCCAAAATGTCGGAGCTTTCAGAATTGGAACCGGTCCGTCCGGAAACCCAGGCGGGATGTCCGGGAAAGCGGTTTCGGACCACGTTAAACGTCCCATGAACGCCTTTATGGTTTGGTCCCGCGGACAACGAAGGAAGATGGCCCAAGAAAATCCAAAGATGCACAATTCCGAGATAAGTAAAAGATTGGGCGCCGAATGGAAGCAATTAACCGAAGCGGAGAAGAGACCGTTTATCGATGAAGCTAAGAGACTACGCGCGTTGCATATGAAGGAACATCCCGATTACAAGTACCGTCCCAGAAGGAAACCCAAACCCATGATTAAGAAGGAGAACCCCTTTTTAAGCATGCACCATCCGAGTCATCCGTCACATTGTCTACCCATGGACTCTCTCGCGCGTTACGCTCCTCACCATCTACCTTTACCCCCGCCTCATCCGGGACACGGTGGTCATCAAGTAGTCAGTCCCATACCGACATCCATGTCCTCGAGTTCCATGACAACCTCGCCGACACACGGTGGTGTACAACAACATAACCATCGTTCCAGCTCTCCGACAAACAACCCTCCATTATCTTTGAGCCCGGCGTCACGTTGTTCTCCTAGTAGTAACAACGGAACGTCTTCACCACCCATGTCCAGCAGTCCGTTAGACAGTGAAAAGGCTATTACGGCGCGCACTTTTCCCTTGGCACCCTTACCGACGTCGTTGGGTTCACATCTAAGTGGACTTTACGGAGGACTCGATTCATTGGCGAAATTAAGAGCGGCGAACGCTGCCTCGGACTTGTTGGGGAAACCCTCAGATATGTCACCATTTTCAGGGGCAGCGGCTAGTACCTTACTGTCATCTTTGTCCCAGTCTCACGCGGCGGCTGCCGTTGCCGCGGCCGCGGCTTTTAATGGCTCTTACGGAAGTTTGATATCGTGCGGTTGTCCCCCGAGCGGCTACTTTTCCGCCGGGAATGTGAACGGATCATCCGGCGCTCCTCAGCCTCCGTCGAGCGTTTCTCCGGGATCTCAGTCTCAGCTTCACCATCATCACCACGCCGCGGCTGCCGCTGCAGCCGCCGCTGAACTTCAAAGGTCTCCCTTCGCCTATCTCTTTGTCAAACCGGAAGAGAGGTTCGCTAGACACCCCAGCCCCTTATCCTCGGCTTCCCTAGTGTAGCCGTAACTTTCTAAAAACATTAGTTAAATAAATGAAATGACTTTAAAATAACAAAACATTGGGTCATTTTTCCCGTTATTTAAATTAATATTTTAGAATTGCCCATAACTGGAAGACGTGTGATATTTGCTTTTTCGAATGAAAGTTATGTTTTGCGTTTAAATTTGGGAAAAGTTCGCAGAGTTTTAGTTTGGGACCTTTAGGTTCAATTGTTCTTTCTCACTGTCTAACCTCTCTCTTTCGTTGCGCATTTAAGTGAAATTCTACAAACTTCGTTCTCAGGTTTTCTCTTGCATTTATTCTTCGCACAATTTTACTAATTTTAATATTGCTTTTACTATCACTTTAATGTCGATTAACTTTATTAAGACAATGTTTAAGTTACGGTTAATATCACACTTCTTCTTTTTAACCACATTACTTCAAAATTATTCCTGTACTAAATTAAAATTACTTTGCTAAAATTATGTTCAACATTCCCCCATAATTTGAAAATGTTTCAAAATTTAAAAAAATTTATTTAAAAAAAGAAATAGAGACAAAACCGGTGTTTATCGTAAGAGTATTATTTATAAAAATAAATATAAATAAATGTAAATAAACAACTCCCTTCAATTAAAAAGAAAGAAAGACTGTTACACATAAAATTAGAATTTAACGGGCATTTATAATTATTTTATTGATATTGTAAATTTTAACTTTTTTCGTTTTACAATTGTTATTGATTTTTTTTTAAAAGTAATTTTATTTCGGTTATAAAAAAACTAGTCAGGTGGTTGAGTTCGAATTTATCTTCACCCCTTCCCCTCCCCCTTAATCCCATTCCCTCCGAAATGAATTATGGGGAAAACTAACTGCCAATTAAAATAGAATAAGAGTAAAGTCGTAGAGTTATGTAATGTATGTATAAAAAAGTTCCTATTGGATATAAAAACCCCAAAAAAACCAACCATGTGGTAATGAATACATAAATTTAAATTGTTCAGCGGTAGTTAAAACATGGATAACTCTACCCCCTTCCCTTCCCCCCCTTGTATACGAAACTAAAGCTCGCGCTAATACGCAATATACCAGAAGTAAATTAAATTTGAAATTATAAAAACCATTTTTAATTTATATTTGGTGCATTTAAATTTTCTCACTTGATTTTTTTTTAATTTACCCCCCCCCCCATCGAGTGAGTTTACTTTCGAGTTTTATCTACTTCTGATAGTAATTGTATAATAAAAATAAAAACCCAGGTATATATCTTGATCGTTTAACTGTTCATAGCGTATATATACATTATGTAAATAAATTGGTGTGTATATCCCCCAGCAGTAAAAGTGGTAGAGAGAAAGTATACTATGTAATATTAATTAGGAAATTTTAAATTGATGAGATAAATTGGAAAGAATTACCACGTGATGAATCGAGATAAACAAAATAAAAAATAATGATAATATGGTGACATTTACCGGAAAATATATTGTTTTATTTAACAAAAAAACTGAATATTTGTCTTTTATTTTAATTTTAAGATGGTGCTATGAAAGTGGGTTATAGTGCTTATTCGAGGCTACGAATTTAATGAGTTACTTTGCGATTGGATGGTTATGCAAATTAGGCTTAATTAGTTACTCTTTAAAGTGGATTTAATTTATTTATTAGCGGCGTTTGACTTAATTAATTTTTTATGGAAGCTTATGGGTTATTTTGAAATAAATTTACGAAACGCTTTTTCAAACTTAATTAAAAACATTTTAATCAACATTAAGGCTGGGGTTTTCGGTATTCAAGGCCGGCTTAACAATAAGGTTAATCTTGAAGATGCTGTACATCTCAGATTTAGGTTTCTATATTCTGGCATCGCGTTTAATCAAAATTTATAAAATTGAATGTGACTTATTTAGTGTCTTTGCAATGGCAAACTTAATTTTCCCCTCTCTCTGCTAGGACCAAACCAAATAAACCTCCAAAATCAGTAAAACAAATGGAACTCCAAATCATCATTTGACATATAGTCGCTTCGCGTAAATCAAAACCCAATTTTGAAAACAAAACCAACCCAGATTAAAATAATTAACCCTAACCAAAAAAATAAATAAATAAATCTCCCAAAAACCAGAAAAGTGGGCTTCCGAAAGAGTAGGGTATAGAATAATTCGTCGTGACTTGGGGGGGGGGGAGAAGGCTTTTTGTTTATATCCAGTTGTCCGAGCAGTTAAATCTCATTAGAAAAAAAGAAATAAAAATTTCACCGCCGTATTTGAAACAACTCCCATTTCTTTTGTATACACAATAAACCTGATAAACTATTGCCGCATTCAGGCTGCACAAAAGCACGAGGCGAATAGGTGTTCCTCTCTTAGTCAAAACAATTGGGGAAGCTTTTTTATATTTCACCTGAAATGAAAGTGAAAGTAAATAATGGGCAACGTTAATTCTTTTCAGAATATATATATACGGCTTTTATACTCGTGGCGACACATTTTAAATAAAAACAATACCTTTAGAGTGAAAGATAGGTGAATTACTTGAATAGAGAGGACAGAGAAAGAGAGAGTAACAACGCCTTTAAGGTTTTAAGCTCTTCGTCCATACCTCATTGTCAGTATGTCCTATTGTATTTTTTAATTTTTCGTACACCCCTATATATATGTATATATGTCTTTTGTTTTATATATATATGTGTGTGTATACAGGGTGTTTCTGATAACTGTATGCATTCTATAAATTAAGGGGGATGTTCATTTGGAAATCGGTTAACTGTCTTCTATCTCAATTTTGTTTGCCCTAAGGGATACTGTTTTCGAGTTAAGATTTTCAAGGGTGTTTTAGGGATGACCCCTTAATTAAATTATAAATCATTGTCTTAATCAGTTTCTTAATTAAATTTAAGGGGCCATCCGTAAAATACTCTGGATGCAATCTTAACTCGTCAACAGTGTCCCTTGTGGCAAACAAAATGGCGATAGAAGTACAGAACATTTTCGACTCAAAATTGATCTCCCAAAAAAACATAAACACCTTAATTTATGCACACAGACTTATCAGAAACACCCTGTATATATAGATACACACACAGAAAGCGAAAGTCCAAATAGTAGTCGCTTCTATAGCTTGAAAGCAAAGCGGTTTTGGGCGCGACATTATTAATTATTGTCGTATACTCGCTTCCCCGTGACACTTCCGACCCCCTTCACTCCCAATTTCCGCACACCCTATTCCGATTTAAAAGGAGAGCGTCGAGAGATCGTAGACTAATTAACGCCAGCCACCAAACAACGCGGTTGTTTCCCCTTAATTGTATCTACAAAATAATTCTGTTCATATTGTTTCAATCTTTCAGCACTTACAGACCTAATTAACCTCGTATATTTGAACTGAAACAGTTGACCGTGAAATTCCATGTTCAACAACGGGGCTGGAAACATAAGGGAGGCTGTACACGCGCTCCTTGGTGTCCTGGTGTCTTGATTTAAGGGTGTTGAAAAATGTAACTGTCCTGGTGATATTTATTTAGTCTATGTAGAGAGCAACTAAAGGCAAACTCATCTCTCTCTCTTTCTCTCTCTCTCTCAGCCCTTTCTCTTTTATTTTTAAGTACAACCTTTGGTATAGTGGGAGGGTTACGAAATCGGATCCTTCTCATTAATTTGTCTCGGCTTAAGCGCTCAAATCTATTTTCATTTTGGCAAATCTTCAATGGGACCTTGCGCCTACCATATATACAGATACTACCTTACTTGACAGCGTTATCAAAGGTGTACGAACACCTTATTTTATCTCTTTTTAAATACCAAAGTAACTTGGGTCGACGCAGTCTCTTTGACACTCGGGCAGCGTGCGCCAGCAACACTTTGTGTTCTACGTCTTTGAAGGGAGGGGGTTTCACCTCTTCTGTGTATAGTCATTGTTTCTGTAAGCTTTATAGGTGAGAATAAGGGTTTTCCGGCAAAAGGGGGGAGGGGGGCACGTAAAAGGAGGGGGGGACAGTATCTTTTCTCTTTCTTTTGTACTTTTAATGATCGTCAACATCAATAGGATCATTTCTCAGTGTCTGAAGCTTTACAGTTGGAACGCCTCCTCGTTTTGCCTCCTCGCTTTTAATTCTTTCTGATTAGGTCTCTTTTTTTGCAAGGTCTTCTCATTTAAAGTGTTGACATTCGCAAGAAAGCATTAGCTAAATTGTAATGACTGCATGGAGGTGTCAGTTTTGTAGCTTTAATTGCTCGCTTGTAACAATTAAATGTAAATGTTCTGTTTTGAAGTAGTTGTGGATGAAAAAAGGCTGCAGGAATCCCGGCATACTTCTTCCATCATTTCTTATGGGATGAAATTGCCGGTCACTCAAGGTGTTATACCTTACTGGTCAAATATATGAGTATCTCTTTCTGTGCATGTCCCTACCAATAGAGTAAGGAGGAAAAGAGAATGAGATAAAATATCGAACGGGTAGCAAGCAATTCTATTGTGTCAGCTTTTTCTCTGGATTGTATTCCAGTTCGTAGTTTGCACCATTCACGATGGTATGGCGTAGGGTTACTACGGTATAATTTTCAAGTAGTTCTATAGTAAACTTGGCTAGGGTATGATCCATCTTCTCTCGGGCGCGGTACGGAGTTTTAAATCAGTTTACAATAGGGCATAGGGTGTCCCTATTACATTTTCTTCTGTTCGTACGTCCCCTTTTCGGTCAGACGGATATAGAGGCGCGAATTTTTTTTCTTTTTTTGTTGCACGTGGTGTTATCTGAAAGCGCGGGAAGAGTAGGGACTAGGAAGGCGCTAGGTTTGGGTGCCCCATAGATATAAAAAATATAGTTTTAGTTCTCAATATGTGATTGATATATTTGCAGGTATAACTGCAGCTTGGTTTTGAATTCTGGTTATCGTTCAGTTTAAATCAGTACAGTTGTAGACAATAGAACCAGACGATACTGCTTAGTGACAGTTTTAGTGGATTTTGGCTCGCTATTCCCATTGTAGGTGCAAGTTCAACCTCTCCAATTAGATAGCGCTGCATTTTTGCATTTACACTAAATTCTTAAGCCCCAAATTAATATATTTATATATCTATGAGGTTTTCGGGATAAAAAATACTCGGCACAAAAGAGGCGCGCAAAAATACGCGCGTTTCACAATGATATCTTCTATTTGGCGTGCAATATAAGAACGTTTTACGTGTCGTGATAAAAAGCCATCCACCAGGATGCGTGGACCTTCGGAATATAGCGGAGAAAACGCCACCAAAGAGGATATAAAGAAGAGGAGTGGAACTGATGCCGTTTTATCGAGTTCTCTCTTTGAACGCTTCTCTTTGCGTCCTCTTATTGGTTTTAAAATATGGTGAACAACTAGGTTGTTTCTACTCCTATTATTTATACCCTCTATGAAGCGAGAAAGGAAACACCTTTTATTTTCCTTCTTTTTGGTGCCCTTTATTCCAGCGGGCAGTCTATTGAGGCGACCATTGTCCATCTAGAAATAAAACTCTTTCTTTCTCTCTCTCCCTCTGTGTTCGGTCGTAGATCAGCCGGCAGGCATTTATATATATTTTTTGTTAGTTTGTAACAAATAAAGGGGAAGACACCTACGCCTAACCATTTATTTCATACGATGCTGAAAGGCGTTGACGTTACACAAATACGGTCCAAAATTGACCCACCTCAGGTTAAAAGTAAAATAATGGCCTTAATATTTTAAACCTTTCATTACTCGTTAAGCTGGGAAGAAAATGCTAACTGTTATTCATTCCTATACTTCCTTTAAATATATCAAGAAGCGATATTTAGTTTACTAGGGAGAAGGTTTAAGATGCCTAAGTATTCTACGCCATAGTCCCAGTACTACCCCTTTCAAAATACAAGGGAGGCCGGGATATTTTCTTTCAAGAACCAATGAGATGCTGGCTGGTTGTAATTTAGAGGCGGATATTAACTCCGGACCTACTATACGTTTGGACTGGAGATAAAGCTAGATTATATATGTGGCGGATTTAGACCTTCTCCCTAGTAAACTAGATATCACTTCTTGATATATAAAATCCTCCTTTCTTCAAAAAATATATAATACCAGCCCAAGAAAGTGTTTAGCTTTTCTTTTGCAAACTCTAGTATCAGGTCTTATTTATTCCGGTATTGTTGAATCTATCGAAGGCCCCAAAAATACACTTGAAAGTTTTTACTCGTAACAATAATGTCCCTGCTGTATCACCACTACCAACACCACCAAGTCCCAACCGACTCTTATCTATCTTGGAAAGCATTTAGGGAAAGATTTAACAATCGCTTCTCTATTTTGATATACCGTATGGGACTTAAAGAAGGAGATAGATCGGTTAGAAAAAGAGTATTGCTTTGATCGCGCCAAGAGATATAGGAAACCAACCCTCTTTTTCGCGCGTTTTTCTCTCCAAGGAGTTATAGTTCTCTTCTGTTATACTAATTGAACTCCGTGGCTATATTGATAAAAGCCCGCCATCAAAAACGAACGGTAGCTATATTGTTATTTCCCGCCACTTTTGGATGGTTGCACGTGAGACGAAGTAATTCTTACCTTGTATTTTTCTTTTCAAAGATTATAAGATGAGATAAATATATATTTATATATACCGAAGTTTATCTGTTTTCTGAGATCTTGCAGTTAGTGAGTGAGGTCGTGTCTCGGATATATAGGTTTACACTGTGTTTTGGGTTTTGTTGGTATTCTTTGTTGGTGGTGGTGTTGGGAATATGAATAGGGAGGGTATTAGAAGAAATATATAAACTATTTCTTGATATAATGTCTACGGAGTAACGAGGGGCTAATCACCAAATGCGTATTACGTGTAATTTATTTCAGTAAACTGCAGATAAGTGTATAGGGGTTTTAACTACAAAAATTCGAGGGTTTCTGTAATTTGGAATAGATGGTCCAGAAAAATAGGGGTATTTCTGTAATTTGGAATAGATGGTCCAGAAAAATAGGGGTATTTCTGTAATTTGGAATAGATGGTCCAAAAAAATGGGGGATTTCTGTAATTTGGAATATATGGTCTACAAAAATAGGAGTATTTCTGTAATTTGGAATAGATGGTCCAGAAAAGGAGTATTTCTGTAATTTGGAATAGATGGTCCAGAAAAGTAGGGGGATTTCTGTAATTTGGAATAGATGGCCCAGAAAAATAGGGGGAGTTCTGTAACTTGGAGTAGATGGTCCACTAAAATAGGGGGATTTCTGTAACTTTGACCAGATGGCCCAGAAAAATATGGGGATTTCTGTGATTTGGAATGGAGGGTGCACCAAAATGGGAAGAACTCATCTGAAATGTATTTATTTTGCAATCAATTGATATAATATTCATACCTTTCGTCACAAATTGAAACGTGGAAACAATTATGTTTACCCAAACTTAATTAGGTTATTACACTATAGGTATTCAGCTTATCTATAGGCAAAACCTGGTTGGTGCGGCATTATAAAATGAAATAATTTTTTATTATCGAACAAGGAGAAGGGGGGAGAGCGATAACTAATAAACGGGGCACTCCTTTTAATAAATGTTATCGCGGGAGCCGGGCACTCGAAACGAAGAATAGGACGGTGCGAAGAGAAACTTCAAAGAAATCTAAGAAACAATGGGCATGTGACCTTTTGTTACTGAGAAAAAAACTATATCTACCTGTCTATCTTACAGACTTCTGCTTTGATGCGCCTGCGCTAATCTTTTTCTACTTCTGAAAGAGAACCGCGCGCCCATCTCAAGACGATTTCGGCATTTTCTTTCAGAAACAGATGACAAAAGAAAAGAAGAAAAAAAAAATACACCTGAAAGAATAGCGCCCGGATTTTAAGGAAACACTTGAAATCGGTAGCTCACTCCTCCATATCCCCTCTCCTTATTCAATCTCTTCCCTCCACAGTTTATCCATCGCTCTAATCTTGACATTTTATATCCACTCCTTACAAAGAGATGGTGAAATAACTTCAGCTAATTATCCCAACTGTACAAAGTCATTTTGACGATTCAGCTCCCGTATTTCGTAATTTCATAAAGGCCCATTCATACTAAAATCTTAGGCTCACGCCTCGGGGAAGTCGCTTAAATGCTAGACACGTGTCAACGGCAACGTAAATGATTCGCGGGTTCAGTTTGAAATTTTTATTTTCAATTTCTTCTGGAAGTACTTATCGACTATCGAGATGGCGCCACATCTTTAGCGCCTTTTTTTCAGCCATAGTTCACTCGATCATGCCTTAATGACGCGTGATCGAGTGAGCTATATACTCTTTAGCAGACGATATACGAAAAGTTTTAGGATCCTAGCCGCGGTTATTTGTCATTTTGGATTCAGCTATTTTAGTATTCATAAGAAAAGTCTTGGTTCAAAAATCACTATATACGCGACGCGATTCCTTTTAAGTCGTCTGCTCTAAGGTCTGAACAGAGAAATGAACGTACCAAACAAAGTTAACGAGGCGACCGACGGGAACGTAAGATTTTACTCTAGGCCTAGTCGGAATTTCTGAAAGGGCCTTAACACTTGAGAACGTATGAACAGCCCTGTTTGGTTTTGGTAAGTTCATATATGTTTTGTTGAAAGTTTGGCATGTTGGGGGAGCTGTAAGGAAGAACATGACGGGATCACGACCCTGTGAAAATGTATATCTTTAAACTTTCGTGATATTTCGTTCGTCTTAAATTACGTGATTAGCAGCGTTGATTAATTTTGAATTAGTTCATCAAATAGGAGCTAGTTAATTTCATATTTCCTTTAACATCTGTAAGCGCGGCATTTATGTCATATTTCTTATCTATTAACTAGATTATATCATAAATGAAAGATGTAGATCCCACGAACAATCTGTGGGGGTGATCGACGCTTGCTTTTTTTTCCCATTCTTCTTTTATTATAATTCGGCAATCATTGCATTGCATTGCCGTTTCCTTGTTTATAAATTATCTCTGGAGTACCTTTTGCGTGATAAGCCTTGTCGCTCGTCTCGCTGATTTTGTCATAAATTTCAAAAGATTGATAGAGAAAGAGAGAGGGAAAGAGACTGCTGAGAGGCCTCCGCATTTTGTATCTACTTATCCGTGCCATTTCAAAGACAATGACAATGAGCCCCCTTCGTTTATTTGATTTCATTATCAAATGACGCCGTTGTATCAATGAACTTTGATTTATTGAGTTCACCTTAAAGCTACTTGATACTTTAAATAGAATTCTTGAAATGCTACAAATCGTACAATCCTAAATATAACGATGGATCATCATTAACTTAAGTAAAGTTAAGATTACAAATGTGTAGAACTAGGACGTCCAAATGACATCCGAATGGCGTGAAGCTATTACAACAAACCCTCAACAAGAGCCATAAAACTTATCTCATTAGCGGAGATGGCATATACACAACAAAAATCCATAGATTATACAAAACGTGAGACGCTTGACGCATTGTTACTTGACCACTTTTCCCTAGCTAGCCGAAGCGTTATCCCCAAACTAAAGCAGATAAGAAGGTGTTAGGGTCTTCTGTCCTCATGCAGTTGTATTCATTCCTCTTTCTCATTCCTTCTGAAGAGCGACCAAGAAGGGGACGTGTTTTTGTCCAGGGAAGGTCACATCATGTTAGGTAGTAGTAGTAGAAGGTGCGGAACTATCTTTCAGCTCAGCTAGAGCAGGGCGCCAACCATTGTGCGTTCAGGGACCAAGCGGGATACACACTGATAAGAGTATCCACTTTTTGGACACGGAGGGTCTTTTAATGTCGGAAGGAATTAGGGCCATTACATTGTTAGGCGACATATACTTCTTCTAGACTTTATCTATCTATGGAAAGAGTCGACAGACCTAAAGGTTAAAGGGTATTTCATAACCCCTTTTTTTCCTTCTTCTTGCATCGTTCTAGGACTTGCTATCTTTTGGGTTGTTTTTTTCTTTTTTACCAAAAGCATTGGTGCTTGTATTATTTTTCTTGTAACAAGGGTTAATGATAGTTGGTTATGTTTACTTTAGTTACGATGATAAGTTTGATAATCGAGATTTCGGTAAATTTATGGGTTTTTTTTCTTTAAATCAATGAGTGAGTCTCCCCTCGAATGGTATTTATTAATCTTTGTATTTAAAATGAAATCACGGAGCATTACGAAAATACATTTTTTCATAATAAGATTTATAATTAAGGTTTGTTAAAAAAAATCAGTTTTTAATTTTAACAATCGCAACCAATTTCTAATAATCCTATCTCACCTAGATTAAAATAAAAATATACAGGGTGTTTCTGATAAGTGTATTTTAGATAGAAGTTACATTTTCGACTCAAAATCGGTTTCCCAATGAACATCCCCCTTAATTTAGTTACAGACTTATCAGAAACACCCTTTACAAATAAGAAAATACATTTATCATTAAAAAAAAACACTTCAACACGCGGGAATCTTCAATAATAACAATCAACAATAATCGTTCAATTATATTAAAAGAAACGTGTATTACAACAAACGTATATAAATAGAGCGATATATTGAAGTTGAAATCCTCCAATGGCAGGCAATAATACAATGGACAGTTACACAAAAACCTACATAAAAACGTAAAATAAATATATAAAAGGAGCCCAAACCACCGCGCGCTGTAAGACTCGACAATGTTTAAAAAGAAAATATAAAAACATCCATAATCTGACAATATAACTCGTTAACTGGAGCGGAACAAAAGGCTTTTTGCTTGTCGATATTCTCACCCAATGAGAGACATAAGCCATACATACACTTCGTCTGTTTTCATTTCTATTGTGCTAAAACGATTCTCTGCAGCGTTTTAACGCTACAACTCGATCATAGCGAAGCTTACTCGCTATTTCTTCGATAAAATTTCGCGAGGAACCCTTCTTTCAGCAATTTCCACGATCCAAATATCTAAAATAGTCAAACTGAAAACGTTTTGTTTTTATATCGATATACTTTGGTTTTATCAGGGATAGATTTAATTTTAGAAGTAGGAATGGAGAACAGAGTTATCTGGGCGCGTGTCATAGTCCCGGACCCCCTTCCACGGGAAAGGGGGGGGGGTATGAAAGAAGAGGCGGGAGGTCATAGCGACAGAGGTAAAAAGAATTACGTATTTTTCGCCGTCCCCGTCAGCAACGTCATCAAAACGTAGTATAAGTGAGCCAATGAGATAATTTAAACTCTTCGTTACGTGTTGGAGGGAGGGGCTCTATACTGGACTCTTTCTAACCGTTCTCCATTCCTGCTTCTAAAATTAAATCTATCCCTGGTTTTATGTGAAGAAAATGCCAGACAAAACCTCCAAATTCAATAAGATACCGGAAAAAATCACTATATTTTAAAAACTCGATATTAAAACGAATCGTACTTGGCTATTTCCATCGTAAGCATTGATCTGTCAGTCAGTCTTAATCAAACACGTGGTCCACGCGCTGTTGTACAAGTTATTGAAGTTACCCCGTTGTTTTCGCAACACCTGTTAAGTTGAGGATTTTTTTTTATTATTTTATTTATTTTGGAATGGCGTTAAGGACGTTCCTATCCTTTTATTTCGGAATATATCATTTAGACAAAAAGGACAAGAAATTACCGACGACAATGACGTAAAGCATGTTGTTCGAGTGTCATATTCAAATTTGTATTTTATTTGCCCAAACGCCAATTTGCATAAAAAATGATAAATATCACCATTGTTATACAAAATTTTGATAGCTTATTTTACTTTGAATTATAAGAACAAAAATATGGTGATACTCAGAAGTAAGATACTCTATTTATATAGAATTAAATAAAATACTGATTCTTAAATTCTTGTAAATTGGCAATTTTAAAATTTGAATTCGTAATTTAAAAAATCTTGGCTAGATGTGTTGATTAAAAGCCTATTTGTTTGTAAAACAATGCAAAAGCAGAAATATGTAGACCAAACTGCTTGCGGATGTGTTGAAAACATTTAGCGAAAAGATAACATTGCGCAAGTGCAGATTGAATACACCATTTTGCATAAGTCCTGCGTTTTTTCATTCTATTTCAATGACGAATTGCATTCCATACCAATTTCATTGCCCATCCCTTGCAATTGAATGATCTGCAAGAGGTTTTCGCGCCTTCGTATGCAACGGTTCCATGTCTGCCCCCACCAGATTTCATTACAATTCTGAACTTTTCGAGCGTATTCAAAACGTTGGTATTCAGAAATTCAAATCAATTGGAAAATTTATTAAATTAAAAATTAAAAAATCAATTCGATTTCTATGCGCGGCGTGTAAATTTATATTTAAATAATAAGCGATGAATTCTTCAAGTGTAATACAACGTTACAAACGAAATAAAAGCGGGAATTTTTTTCTAGACGGATGTTTAAAGGGAGGCTGTATGAATGAAATATTTTGTATATATTTTTTTTTAATATAAAATCATGATATTGAAATTAAGGTTTATAACTGGAAATTTTTTAGATACCAAATTTTTACTGTACTTTATTGTACCTTTGCTCTTATGAGCAGCTAGAATAGGACTTGAAACACGCCTAAATTTCTCAAAAAGATTAGTTTAATTAGTTCCTTTGCCGTGACAAATCTAGTTACTGGAAACGTTTTATTTTGTTTAGAATTAGAGTTATTTTAGTATACCTTTGAATAGAACACTTTAAAGGTTGGAACCTCGAAAGGAGAGAGAGAAAGAGAGAGAGGAGATTTATTCGGCATCCGAAAACGTATCTAGAGGCACTTACAAAGTAAATTCATTTTAGACACACACACACTAAAGGTGGCCTGTTATTCCCCCATGCACGCGATCCATTGAAATGTAAAAAACCTGTTATGAGTTGAAGCAAAAGAGGATAGAAAAGAAAGGGATCTGAACTTTGCACAAAAAGATGAAGCAGCCAAAGTAGTGGCAGTAGAGATGCCTGCCTGCCTGCCAGAGCTCGAAGCGAGCGGCCTTTCATCGGCTTCTCTTGTTCGAGGTTTTTGGGTAATGGAAAGACCCTAAGTAGCTTCTTTTTCTTACCGCCGAACGGCGCTGGCTACCAGCGTTTTTATCATCGTTTCTTTTGTGCGTAAGATTCCCTATAGGGCTAGAAGAAAAGGTGAGCGGGCCAACAAGTAGATTAGATGGTAACCTCCAACTACATCTCTCTTTTCAAAATTCAAATCTGCACTTTGACATAAAACAACCTGAGTATGTGCGAGAACCCTGAGAACATACAGCGCATGCGCGAGACGTGATTATGCCATTTAAAGACCCAAATTTTGAGTGTATCAGCTCAATAGTACCATTAAACCCTTATTTGCGCTAAACAGCATACAGAGGGCGTTAGTTAACGCGAGATATTCCATGGCCATACCCATCCAATAGCAGACGATTCTTCAATCTGGTAATGGTATAGAGAGCTTTCAGATGAGATAGTAGTACGTCACACCCTCCCAAGTCTTACCGCTGTTCTGGTAGCCATATTGTTGGTGGTTTCAGCTTCATTCCTGCTTTAAACCCACCACCAATATGGCAGCGTAAATTATGTCACGAGACTCAGCTCCTCCTCCAACTGAAAGCTCTCTATTCTATTTCTATGTCAAGCGCAGTTGAACAGGCTAATGTCTAGTAATCTCTAGCGGACAATTCGATTAAGTGAATTAAAGATAGCTTTTAAGATCTCGTGGGAAAATAAATGAAGTGAAATACGTGCTTCAAATTAAGACAAAAATGGTCTAAACAGTTTGAACATCAACCATCTCTCCTAGGTAACACCGTGTTTAGGGAGAGAGAGAATGGAAGTTAGCTAGTCCCAAGTTAGCCATTGTAATTGTTATTAAATTTTGATTCTGTTGAAAAGCCCGAGCTGCAGCTTTTGTGGAAAGCAGGGGGACGATTGTTTGAGCATTCAGGGTTACAAAAACGAAGAAGGTAGCTATAGCTTTTATAGCGCTATTTATTAAAAAGAAGTAAATTTTCTCTCTCTCTCTCTCTACAGCCATTCTTTTTTACGTTAACGTAATTCGGGCTTTAGCAATCGAATTTTCTTTTCGGGGGTTTTTTTCTTTCTTTTATTATTTTAAAAGAAAATGATGTGGTAAAAGCTATGGCGCGTTTGTGAGAATTCGGATTTGTAAATTGAATTTTTTTAAACAAAGAACTTAATTGCGAGAAGAGGGTGTTTTTCTGCTGGCTGCTAAATTATTATTTCGAATTGAATCGAACTTTCACCCCCTAATACAACATCTTTACAATAAACTATTGGGTCAGTAACTGTCCTTGAAATCTTGTCTGAAAATAAACTTGAAGAAATGTTGTTAATGTTGAATTAGAAGTTACTCGGAAAAAGGGGGGGGGAGTTGAAGTTGTTAATAAAATCATGAAACTGGTTAGTTTAAATTATTGAACAGTTTGAAAACCTTGCTTGTAACTTTTACATCTGATATTTAAGTTAATTTTGACCTACTTCCACGTATTCTATGGACTCGTTTGTTTATTTTGAAGTTATTTAATATTTTTAACTTTAAAAATAAATAATAAATGACAAATTTTAAACAATTTATATCAAAACTTGTCACAATTTATTATTTAACATAATTTTCTAGTACGAAATTACGCTGCAAATAGCATCCGTGAAAACGAGAATACAATATTCAAATATAACACAAAACGAGTCAGTTTAAAATTAGTTAGGGCAACGCCACGAAAATAATAAACACTTTTTTTAACATATCTTTATATTCTTTCCTTTATATTAGAACCGGCACTAAAATTACTTAATAAAAAAATAAAAATAAAATTGAAATAAAAATCTCGTGCACGATTTTAAGTTCATTTAAAATTTAAGTCCCGACGCCCCGTGCCACCTGGGAGAAAATATGTAGATGGAGCGGTGAAAATGATGACGAGCGACCTGCGGCAATGAAAGTCTCCCTCGCGCACGCTCCTACCCCCTACCCTTCGGAAGAGAAGAGGTGATTGTCAAGTGCTCCCGCTTAGCGCCATGTATGAGAGCTAGCTTCTATTTTTAAAATACAGAGGGCGTACTGTACGACCCTACCTAAACACTGGGCATGCTGGGAGGACTTCGTTGCCGTATAGATGGGGGTACAGACCGCAACGTTATAGGCTAGGTATGGAGGTTGCGGCTCCTTCCGTCTCACTCCTCCAAGGCGCCACCAAATAGAAAAGAAATAAGATTATTTTTTGCGCTTATCTCCCAGTTCTACAGTATAACCAGAGTGAATTACCTGTATTCTCTTGATCGTGGACGACCCAATGTGAAAAGAAAATGTAGGAACGTCCGTAAAAGAAGTCCTTATTATTTAATAGACTTTCAAATAAATAGCTCATGCAGGGGCAGCTCCGAGAAAAGAGCAATTATGATTTTTCTTTAAAAAAAATATATTTTTTTATTCTATAGTCGGAAAAGACGCGTTTCTCTTCCTCCCTCTCTCCCATTTTAAAGTTTACGCGTATATACAGAGATATTTGAAGAAATGGTTGACAAATTAATAGGTGGTATGATGTAAAGGGGCTAGAGAAATTTTCTCCCCCGGTTTCTTAACTTTAACCACGCTTCAGAGATTGCGGATTTAAAACTGAATCGAATAGACAGAACTACCAAGCAATTTCAGTCTGTTGTTGTTGTTGTTGTTGTTGTAGATAGCGGTTAAATTGCACACGTCGCAAATGACTGGCAATACTTGCTTGTCCTCGCACTAATTTTATCTTGAACCGTGAAGAAAAATAGGCTAACTAAACCATTTATATTAAATAACTATGATACAATACAAGGAGCGTATAAACCTCGGTTGCCGGTATTCTTTACTCTTTATTGAATAGGTAGTAATAGGCGAGGCGAGTCAAGCGCCGCCGTCAGATTCATCTTCTGCTCAGTCGTCTGCTAGAAAGTATAAACACAAGTCCACCAGCCTATTCACGAGGAATTCTATAAAGCGAGATAAAGTATTTCATTATTGCCCCTTGAATATCCCGAGAGCCACCTTTTCTTTTATAATAAAAACATATCTGGCTAGCTGCTTCTTGAGTATCTTCTTTTCATTTGCCGAATGACCTCTAGCTAGCTTTACATTCTTACCATATTTTCCCCACAATCTTTTCTATTTTTATAAAAGAATTAATCCTCGACTGTAGGGTGCATTTTTCATTACATTCGGTGTATATTAAAGCGAAGCCTTGCGCTGGCGTTTGAATAATATGAAATGTTAAACCATTACAAGTTAAAATATTAAATTAAATGATTATTTTTTTATATATAAATGTATAAATTCTAAAACACGTATGGTTATGGTGTATAGTTTTAATATTAGAAACAATTCTACTATGACCTTTTTTATCTTTAAATAAAAGAGAGGTCCAAGCTTACCATAAATCATGCACGTGACTTTGGTTACGTCGAAATGGTTTCAAATTTATAATACCTCTGAAGGTGCCAAAACACTTATGAAAAGGGCTCCGATATACAGGGTGAAACAGATCGAACTAACCCATAATTTTGAGTAGAATATTGAAGTATTTCTGCAACGAGTACAACAAACAACATTATTCTCCGTCTGATCTGTTTCACCCTGTACACGTAAAACCTAATTAATAAAGAAAATTATTTTCCCCGAACCAAAATAAAACGCGCCCATCATCATTACACCACCACACGTTGGTTGGCGTTATAGTATTATATACGTCCCATATTACGTGACCATCATAAAAGGAATTGAAAATAATGAAAGGTCCGCGGGCTGCTCGCGGACGGTGTCGCCCCAAAATTCGTGAAGGCCCATTAAAAGGCGCGAGAGAGAGGGGGGGCTTAAGAGAAGAACGTGCGCGAATAGTTTTAACTCTGATATTCTCTCTATTACAACAAGGAGATCGCGAGAGAGACACACATAAAGTGTGCTATAGTGTGCTGTAATATGAAAGAAGTGGATTTATATATTCCTCGACCTGATATTGAGAGGGAAGACATAAGGACTAGCTGAGACAGAACAAAGAGGGTGTTGACTCGACGATTTCTGATTACACCTGGAATTGTCTCGCGCGCCATTCAAAGAATCAGGAGATGCGCGCCCCATAATACCCATTCCCGCCTAAAAAAGAGACCCTTTCTTTAGATGGAAACGCATTCCACTATGAATTTTTACCATCTTCTCCCGAATTTATTTCCCATTTTATCGTTCTGATTTCCCAGACTATCGGTCCACGCTGTTTGAGTTTGTTTATTCCACTCGCAGCTTTGTTTTTCACTACTCTATTTAGTAACATTCTGAATCGTTTAACTTGCAAAACATGATTAGGAGTAATTTAATGTTCAAATTCCACTCGCAGTTTTGTTAGTAACATTCTGAATCGTTTAACTTCCAAAACATGATAAGGTGTAACCGATCAATGTTCAACAGTTCGTAACAAGAACTTTTTTACTTGTATGAAGAGATTGTTAAAGATTGAACAACATTCAAGGGACAATTAACTCAATCCTTCTCGCTATGGCTTTAGTCTCTTATATGATTATGATTTAGAAAATAAGGTATATTACGGCCGTCGCCTGACTGGGGTGAACAAAGACGGGACGTTTTGATTGTATACTGGTGAAATGATTATAATATGGGGTGCTAACTTGCTTGGTGTGGGAGAAATGACCCTCCGGAGTCCGTACACACTTAACCTTTATTTTTATTACGGGTATATAACTATTATGATATTGTGGCCACAAAGAATTTTTGAAAGAATGTGCGTGCACGAACTGGCTCGTGTCTTATGCACGATTTTATCTCCTTTCTGGAATCTACGACCATACATTCCGATATAATGTCCTTAAATTTAAACACTTTCGTGATATGGTTAGGCCTATTTTAACGATTTATATTAGGCCTAATTGAGTGAGATAATGTTTTAATAATGTTGTATCCTATTTAATTCTGATCACGTGTATTCAAAATAATTTTAAGAATTCGTTACGTCACTGTCCCTTTACTAATTTAAAGCAAATGGCAGGCGCCGATCACGCGTCACCAGCGGGTAGACTTCCAATTTATAAAGAACATAACATATCCACGAAAGATATCAAGCGTAAGGTTGTATAGTTTTGTATCGCAATCCATCTTAAAACGAACAAAAGAGCCGCGCCGCGCTCGCGCCATTTTAAGAATTAGCCTTGTTTCAAGACCACCCGCCAACTTATTACAAAAATCACAATCTCGTCTATTACGTGTATTGTAAGTTCATAAGGTATGTTCCGTGATAAGTTTGTCACTGGTAACTTAGAAACTGGAGCTTGTAATTTTGAAGTGAGTGAGGTAGGCCCAGGGTGGGAAATAAGGATTTTTTTTAAAACTGGACATTGGGCCAGCGACCCCCCTGGTCTGAAATAAATAAACTGGTCCATGACCATTGACCAGGGCGCGTCGTCTGCTAAACTAAAGAAGTGGATAATTAAAATAGCTGAGATAATGTCTGGACTCTGGCTACCCTTGAATTTTATTAGTGGTCAAGTGAACCACTGACTCCCCCCCCCCTCCGATTTAATTTTTAAACTGGTCATTTGCCCTGTGCCACCGCCTTATTTCCCACGCTGGGTAGGTCATAGATTCTCGTAAAGCGACGCCTGGTGCATAAGGCGCTGTCAAAGGCTTAGTAATGCAGACTAAATATGAAGATGGAATGATCCTGCAAAATTAACCACCGAGTGTAGACAATAAATTCTCGCTTCCGTCGTTCTCCTTCGCGAACTATAGCTCGAGCTGTAAGTCTCTCAGTAGCATTACGAACTTGTATAGGTAGTGTCATTCATACTTATCATGTAACATATCTCATAAACTTATGCTGTAGATCCATCCATCGAACATATCGGTCAATTTTGCTTTCCCCTCAAGAGATCCCTAGCTGCATGTCTAGTTCAATCTATGTAAGAGATTTCCATCGAAAACAACGGGATATTGAGAATTTGTAGGGTAGTTCTTCTTCATGCAGTGTCACGAAGGCCTAAGTTGGTCTATTGTATTTAGTCATGTCCTTTTCAGGCTTTGAAAGGCGCCGGTAACGAGGAAAAATCCCGAGGGCTCCTTGTTGCCAGTACGGCAGGCCAGGGAAGAGGATTTTTAGTTGGACAATATGGACTTCCCGTTGAGTTTGATATCGAAATAAAACTATATCTTTTCAGTGGTGAAATGAATCACTGTGCTGCGTGGTCTATAGATTTTAACAGTTTTGTCTGGTTAGAAGTTAATATTTTGAAGTAAATCAAGTTCATACATAATATCCGTGCAATTTACGTGCAAAGGTGGGAGGGACCATCTACTCCACAGTATATTATTCTCTCTGATATCACCAAGAAGTTTAATTAACCGTCTAAGATTATCCATCTTGCACGTGAACTCGATTAAGTTTAATTTTGGTATTTATTTATTTATTTTTGTGGTTGTTTTTCTTAAAATTCAATTCCTATAACTTCTTTATTTTTCAAAATAAAGCAACGCAAAATATTATAAAAATATTTCAAAATGAAAAATAAAGAGGAAAAATAAGATTATGGGAATTCATGCCCGATAACTTTTCCATTGAATTTCATATTTCTGGAAAAATAGCTCACAACTTCATTCTTAAAAATATAAAAAAAAAATAACATCAAATTTGAAAAGGAACTTTGAAAAAGAATGTTGAACTTTTTAAGGAGAATGATGATTACGTTTGTTGCTTTCAAACTTTGAGACTTTTATTAGAGTTTTATTAACAATATTAACATGCCACTATAAACTAAGCAAAGGCTTGTTGTTTTGTTATTTAAAAGATTGAAAATTTTATGGAAGGAGATAAATTTTGGCTACGTATTTTAAAACGTACATCATAATGATTCTTTTGAAAAATATTTCCTTTTTTACCCCAAGAAAAAAAAAATGATGCATCAATACAATTTAATTTCTATAAAGATTACCCGCTGATGGAGTTACCAAAGAAGTTATTTGTTTATTTAACACATTTATTATAACACTTTTCAAACCAAATCAAATTAGAAAAAATACTTTTCTAGATGGTTGATTTTTATAGTGTATTTATGAATTAATGAAATATTACTAAAATTAGCGCTTATTTTTTATGTTACGGTTAATAATAGGAATTATAATATTAATTAGGCTATTTTAAAGTGACAGTGAAATGTTTCATTTATTATACGAAACGTCTTACCCCTTAACGATTAAAGGTAGCTCGAAAGAATTTTCTAAAAATACGACAATAAAGCAGACGACTTTAACTTCAGTTCAAAGGTCACTGGCACGCGCGCGGGACCAGCTGCTTCGTTTTCCTTTTTTCCTGCTAACGAGTACCAACCGGTTATAATGAAGAAGGCTGAAACGCGTAAACCTTGTTAACGATCAGGACACCACACCGTCTCCTTGATATAATAAGAACAAACCCCAACGACAACTTAAAGGTAACGCTTTACTTTTATACTATCACTGGACAGTTATCCTTATTGGATGGTACCACGTTAGGGTGTCGTTTTCAAGGGGTGTAGACAATCATCCCCGGTAGTCCAGGACAACTGGACACAAAACACAAAAGCTCACTGTTTTTTATATATAGACGATACGGTATACTGAAAGCGCTGGCCAGTGTCCTCGTCCACCTCCCTCCCGCCTTAGGCCTTGGCTTCTCGCGATGGCGGTAGAACCTAAGGGATAGGTACTGGGTTTAACCGCGCAAACGGGAACCCGAAGATAGTTGTACCATGGATGATGTACGCTTAGACACCGTGTATAGGAACTACGAACAAAGTAATTCTTTCAAATAACGAAAGACCATGGTCTAAGCAACTCCATGGTATTTCAGTGTTTATACTCCTAGGTTCTAGATGCACGGAGAGGTTTAGGGATGGCAAGGGGGTAAATCCTATGGTACAATTGACGGCTAGCCTAACAACAAAGTCCGATTCTCTATTGAAGCCTCCGGCCAATAAAGAGAAAATCGTCCAAGGCGGATAATACCCACGGTCCGTTCGAAATTTGGCCAGTTTGTCCGAATTCTCCCCCCTCCAATCCCCACACCCTATGCTACTCTAGTCCGGTGTTGTGTCTCCTTTTTCGGAAATCCACGCAATTCGGGTGGATCTAAAGCCCAAAGTTTCGTCTCCTATCCTTCTTTCCGGCTTGGATATTGTTAATAGTATTTTTTATTTCGTTCCACGAAGATATTTTCACTTAAGGTTTCTGATTAAATTGGCTACCTAACAGTAAAGCTGATTAAAAGAACTTTCTTTAGAAGTACAATTTTTTTAGTCTGTTGCTATCGCCAGCTCGTTGTTAAGGGAAACTAGAAATTGTCTATTTTTTTTATTTTCATTTGGACATTGTCCAGACGTAGGCGGAATTATTTTTTTTCCTGCTAGCTTTAGTACTAAAGTTATATAACTGTTAATAAGAAGTTTAATCTTTATAACTTCGTATAATTGATTGGTATACTTATTGAAGGGGTTTATTGGACAGATTACGAAGCCAAGATGATTTTGAGGACACTTTTAGTCGGTGTACAAATTGGTATACTTATGTAAGACAGTTAATTATCATTTTTCGCTATACCCTTAATTACTACGATGGTGGTTATGACATCTACCCTCAATTAGGTGATTGAATTTTCTTGAAGATTCTCAAATTTCGACCCAATGCCAGATATATATTACATTTAAATCAAATCAGAACATTATGCATCATAATATCCGTCATTTAAACCAACCGATATTAACAATCGGTTCCAATATTAATAAATTGGACGTTTAAACCTCAATATATATTGTATTTCCGTTTACATATCCTGAACGCGAGGTATTATAATTTTGACTCGTATATACCTTGAGCTATAGCTCGGGATTTGCGATCTGAAACTGGGGTCCCGTTACCATTGTATCTCAGTGGCGCGAATAATCCCCTTAGATCTCCAAGAGAGACCGATTCTGTTCCTTCAGAAGACGTTTTTAGTCCCATATATAGAATGGGGATGAGTTTTGGCGGGAACCTATGATACATTCACGTGGGGGTATTGGTCCATACAAGCGACTCGGAGCTCTTGGTCATTGTAAGCTAGACTAGAATGTGCCCGGACAATAGTGGACAATAGCCTAAGCCTAGATTCTTAGTCAATCCAGGATCGTGGATCTATATGCTGTGTTAGTAGATAGCTTTGAGCCTCGTGTATTGCATCTTTTGAGTTGACAAAAGTGTCTCTCGCAATACACCTCGTATTGGACACTGTCCATGATTGGCTTTCGAGGTTTCAGTCCAGTTATACCAGTATTGATTTATAGGTGAAAGACTACGTATATAGATTTTTATGACCAAAAAAAATTAGACTTCAGTTTCTACATCTGCTCCTGGTTTCTATAACAACAAAATTTTTTTAAATCTATAAATTTTTTTAATACACTTAATTAAATAAAAAATATTCTTTTAACTAAAAAGTTCACTCTGCGTTTTGAAAACATCGGGAACAGTCGAAAATTTTGACTTAAAATTGGCCATAATTTAAATTAATCGTAAGTAAATTACTAACTAATATTATTAAATATTTAAATACGTAGCATATCCTCTGTTTGCGTAATATCTTCACCATGTACTTTACAACGTAACACTTAAATTTAACTATCCCTTGTTTAGTATAAGGACTAAGAAGACTATAAAACAAGACAATAAATTAAAAATCGCTAATAAATTAATTAGTAATCTACCCTCCTAGCTTTTAATAAGGTAGTATAGTGAGTCCTTTCATACTTGAATAAGTGCGTGGAAAATTATCCCTTACAGCGGGGGCCACGTGCGATGCATTCTAATATAAAGCGCGCCTTTTAATAGCGACGCAGGTTGGTTGGTGGGCTGGTTAAGAGCGTGATTCCACGTAATTAAAAGAGTCAAGTCTCCCCCCCCCCTTATTCACGCGATGCTTTCCTTAGATCCCTATTTATCCTCATCAACTAGTGTTCGCTTAGATAGACTTAATGGATAGAAAACGACTAACAAGTCGCGTCGTTTAACATAAAGGCGCTCGCGAGGTTTGACAACCGTATAAGAATTAACAAAGTGACTCGTCAATCAATTAAACCTAAATGAACAAAGATATTTTTATGGACCTTTGAAGCTAAGGTTACTAACTTACGTCGTCTGCTAGTTACTAAGTCTTTACAGGTAACACTTGTTACAAAGTTGATTTTAAAATTATATACCTTTCATAATAGGGAAAGACACGGGGGGTAAAACTCTGCCCTCCATCTCGCTTTATGGCGCCTGCGCACTAGTCTATTTGTATCATGAGAGTGCATGCGCAGAGATGGATGGAAATGTATCAACCCCCTTGTATGTATGTCCCGATACCTAGGGTTACCACCTTTTTTAACTTCAAAAAGGTCCTTTGCCAACGACATATAAACACCAATACGAGACATGGTGTACGTGGCTACTCAAGAAGTTTGACGCGGCTGTGCCTTTACCCGTATTCACTATATAGCACGGTATACTTCGATATATATACACTCTTACATACTCCATTTTCATTAGCGCTAGGTGTCGCTTAATTATGAACGAACGAGGGGCTTTTATATCAACTCCTTTTTGCTCGTGAACCCTTCTCTCCTGTCTCGAGGTTATTATAGCCCTGCGCGTTAATGAGGAATTCTGCTCCTTGAAGCTTTAATTAATGATCTCATTTAGAATAGAAGACTGTGTCTGCAGTATTATACCAGGATTCCGTATAGAGCCCCGTTTTGCATAATGGCGCGCGACACTTCTGTCTCTCTCTTATACTTTGAGCTCCTTTAGTTAGTGTATTTAGAATTAAATCGACTACCACAACTACTTCGTATGATTTTATCAAATTGTTTTACTACCTGGTAAATTAGTTTTAAATTATTTTAAAATGAAACGGTGTTGTATCTTGAAGTTTTACCACCTGATTTCTAGAAATTCTTAAAAAGTAGCCCATTCTCGCTTCGTAATAATTTACCAAGCGCAATACTCCTACGGAACTTATTTAAAAACTTACAAGTATGGATGTTATCAATAGCGAGGATGTCAACGGATCGAAATTTAAAAAAGTCACTGTCGCGAAAGTTTTTATAACGTTCCTCGTGCCCCTTTTAAGAGGTGTAGGTACTTGAAGCAAAATATTATTCAAGAACCTTTTTGGGTGTAAATTCACTTTGACTTGGTATTTTCTGGTTCTCACTATTTCTCAGGGTTTTATTCACACGATGTCCTTGTCCTGTGTAGATAGGCCCTATAGCGTTTTGCGTACTACAGCGGATTTCAGATAACGACTGGTGAAAGCTTGCCTATTGCTTTTCAATAGAATAGAAAGTGTCTATTGTGCTATGCCATCCAGTATGGACGCCCTAGTGAACGCGTTTCACTCCATCTCTCGTACAATGCCCCTGTAATGAAGCCCACTATTCGGATATACGCGACTAACAGGGTTGCTGGAGGAACTCTATAGTGGTAGCGGCCTCGTGCTCCGTTGTACACCCTTCAATTCCAATAAGGAGGAGGGGGGTTGGACTATCGAATCGAAACGTATCGTTTCGAATAGGATGAACCCCTTTATGCACCCTCCCTACCCATAGTTTGGTTTGGCATTGCGACTTTATGGAGATTGATCAAGATTGAGACCTGTTTTGGCGGCTACAATATAGACTGTTCCCGTAATTTCAGATGAGAAGCAAACGCCACGGAGACCACGGGGTAGGTCACCTTCTTGGGCTATTTCCCTCCTGCCAAGAAACAACCAGCCTGGGCTAATTTTAATTAACCGCCCTTTGTACTAGCCGCAACATGGTATGCTGTCAACCATAATCTCATAAACGACACATTCGGGTTTATAAGTTCTAAAACACAAACGCTAAATCCTGGGCAAAATCTAGCGCTTTATAGGTATTATAAATTAATTCTGCAAAATTCCACTCGTGGGAAGGTAGATTTAGCTGTAGCTACTACTTGCAGTATATCTAAAAAAAATTTCACCCCATACTTCATTCAATCTCGCCTCTCCCTCTCTCACACACACACATACTTGGGCGCTATGGTGAGGGTGTTTGGCACCACTTGAAATTGAGTTGGGGGGTGTGATCGCGCCCCGCGGGTTTCCTAGCTCGGGGAACGAAAAGTTCCGCCAATTTCCGAACGTATGCTCTTTGGAGTGGCTCTCTTCACTATCTAGAATATTGTAGTAGAGTTGGGGGACACAGGGTCGGTGATAATACCGATGTCGCTGAACACTTCCCGGGATAAACAAGAAAGACCCTAGTAGCTCTTTACCGACCGACGCCAGCTCCCGCTTCGGTCCTGGTCCAAGTGTGGCACGCATGCGTTACTATATGACACATCAATTCCTTTTGGTTCGTGTTTCTATAACCGTGAAAAATTAATGAAGTAGGCAGATTTATTTAGTTGATATTGTGGTGTATATGTTAGGGTCTGATTGTGCGTGGCCTTGAAAAGTTAATCCGCATGCCCAAGTTAAGGCTTTATTTCGTTATGGGGTCCCGTACTGGCTTTTCAGCGGTGCAGAACCCTTATTAATATACTACTTAACAAATTTATTATTATTTTAAACCAAAATAATCTTTTTAGTGTTGCACTGTGATGTCTGGTTCCCTCACACCTTGACCATAGCGTTAGTTAGTTCCATGCCTTGACCATATTGGCTCGTGAAACCTTGTAATTCATATAGATAAGTTTGTTTATTTTGACGCCCTTTTAACTCGATTTTCGTTTCATTCCGAGGGTAAAAAAGAGAGAGATGAATTGGTTTTTAAAACTGAACAACTTTTATTTATTTTCTATTGAAGCGCTAAAATAATTCTCAATGGGACCTATATACAAAAATACATCTACGGTGCCGTCCCTAGTGCGCACTTTTCTACACCGTTTTCCACGAATGGAGGACGTCTACCCCGTTTGAATCTTAATCTTAGTTCGATTTGAAACCTTCCGTAGATTTAGCGACGTGTAAATCAAGTCGATTGTACTCCTTGTCTGGATACAAGAGAGGGTGTCCCTGACGCTGCTGTAACATCACGCCTATGTACTCCCTGATTAAAATATACAATTTCTATTCACTACCGGCTCTTTTCAGATGGGCCTTGGTCTTCTCTTTTTTCTCTCACCCCTCTCCAGGGTTTTGGGACTCTTTGTGAGCCTCTGAAAACGGAGCTTTGAGACTTGGACGCCTTAATTTGAGAAGTTTTGGTTCCCCTAGTTGCTCCTTGATATCTTAAATGTAGCTAAGAATAATTAGGCTTAACTCAAACTACTATATTTTCTTAAACAGCAAACTTGTTTTGTTCTTGCGTGTCCTGATGCACAAAATTTCGAATAGCTCTCAATTTATTTCTATAAGAGAAAAATACTGATTTCTAAGTGTTGTATGACGTCTGCCGCGGTTATTTCCTCCACGTTTGAGCTTTGAAAGGAAGCCGAGAGAGTATAGTGTAGGCGCGGGTTGGGGTATCCAGCCAGCCAGCGAGCTAGGCCTTCTCTCGGCTATAAACACTCGTGAATGGTTTTCAATTTTACATCAGACAATGGTCAAATCAGGCTGAATAGGATGGTATATAGTGGGGAAGGGAAGTTGGCGTTGATCTCGTTACACTACCCCTAATAATAAACGTCGATTTTGCTCTTCAATAGGAGAAGAGGGGGTATCAGGAGTAAACGCGAGAGAGGAGACGTAGCTCGAGAGAGAGAGAGAGAGAGAGAGAGAAATTCGCTATTTTGTCCTATCTCGAAGTTTTGTACATACGTGTTACGTATGTGGTAACTCCAGCAATCGTGGCTCTCAAATTTATAGCGATACACAGTAATGTGAAGACAAACGACCGGCATTCAACTAATTTTAGTCCCCCCCCTTTAATTAAATACTTTAATTAATGTATGCAAATACGGTGATGATAGCGAAACGAACATTTTCCGGAATTTGCATTCCATCTTTGTAAACAAATATTTTTACAACAGTGCAAGTTTTATTTCTAACCTAAACACAAAATCCCTTCAAAGAGAAGTTTTCACGCTTTTCCCAAAGCTCGAAATTGTTTAACTCTTTAAATGTTGCGGAAAACATAACTTAGAACTCTAATAAAGAAACAAATTTATGAATTATATTAGTTATTCGGGTCTAAGTGAGTTAGGACATTATTGCTTTCAAATTATCCTGTGTGTGTCGAGGATAGCTTTTCGTTCTCCGTATTCTTTTCAACGTGGCACCCTTCGCGCGCTCGACAAAAGGGGCTTCTTCCCAACTCGACACTTTGTCCCGCGATTCTATTCCCATCTCTCTTTCGCGCTCTCTTTTCGCGCCTTTCTCGCGTAGTCTCGCGCTCTAGGAGGATGAGCACGCGTGGGGCTCTTTGTGTCCCACGCGCGCGCGCACGGGTTGAGTTCGAATTCGATATTTTTATTAAACTTATTATAGGCCTAGGATCCGTTTTTGTCAAGTATTTTCTGAAGGGTCTGGTTGTCCATGGGAACCGTTTTGATATACGGGTCTTGACCCAAAATTGAAGAGTGTTTGGGATCAGTAGACGAAAATAGAAAGGATCACGTTGAAAGTGAAGTTGAACACCAGTACATTTTGTCTAATTTCCTTGATTGTTGCGAGTTTTAACCTTTGATTAGGCCTAACACATTGTTTGAATTTAGTTTTAACCTTTGATTAGGCCTAACGCATCGTCTGCATTTACTTTTAAAGTTTGATTAGGCCTAATGCATCGTCTGCTTTTAGTTTTATCCTTTGATTAGGCCTAACGCATCGTCCGCATTTACTTTTATCCTTTGATTAGGCTTAAGACATCGTCTGCATTTACTTTTAAAGTTTGATTAGGGTTAACACATTTGCGAAGGAAGGGAAAACATCGTAATCCGAACTAAACCTAATACGATTTTCCCCTCATCGAATTTTGACAATTAGTTTATGTAAATTTTCCTTGAGGATTCACCAACTCAACCAAAATACGATGACGTTATAATACTCCGTTCCATTCTTCTCTTCATCAGAATAGAAAAATAGAAAAAAACTGTAAAAAGACTACGGGGATTTGAAGCGTAGCCCCAAATCCCAAATTAACAAAATTGAAATAATAGCTTCGAGTTATGAAGCCTAGTTAATTAGTTTTTGATTTTTTTTTCTTTAATGAAATGGCCAATGCTCTCGGGGAAGAGAAAATCCCCTTTTGTAAGTGGACCTTAATTAGAAAAGCGTATAAATTACCTTAGCACTTAATAAATTTTAAATTGAAAGTGAATTACGTCATCTTGATTAAGATGTATTGAAGTTTTCTTTTAAAAGCTAAATAATTATTTTAAAATTAAGAAATTAATTATTGAGATTCGCTTCAATGCACCAATCTGAATCAAATTACCGTATCACAGTATCTTCGCAAAGGATCATTAACTAAACCATTTAAAACTCAAACGGTAAAAATTCAATTGTAAACAACTTAATCAAGCTACGGTTTTGTTTCATCCTCTCTTTTAAACATTAAACAACCTTGGTAAGGCCATTCCTTTTAAAAATAGTAAGAAACAAGTTAAAATACTAGTAAAAAATTTGTGTTTAGTAGATTTGATGAGAGAGTTTCAGTTCAAAATGAGATGAAGGGGAACAAGACGAGTGGGAGAGAGAGAAACGGGGTGCACACACGTAACACAAAGGCGAAAAAAAATTTCTCCTTCTAGCCGGATGCTTTTATTGAAAACTGTTTTATCCCTATTAGAGAATAAGAGAATTTTTGTGAGCAAAAGCCTCGTCTATTCTTTACTAACACCCTCTACGCGTTTGTAGTGGTCCAGGGACTCCCATTATAAATGGAAACTTGCCCGAACCGGGGGCCCCGCCAGCCCCAGCCCCCATCCATACAACGTACCCGTTGGATTGGAAATGTTACTCAAAAGCGGCGGCAGACACAATAGAAGAATCCCCAAAAAACCGGGAGCAAAGAGACTACCTCCTATCCCCCTAATACGTTCCAAAACCAACCATGAGTTTAGATAATTATACCTTGAATATTCCTCTACTTAAACATGGATAGATTTAATTTTAGAAGTAGGGATGGAGAACGGTATTTACTTCAGTCCGACTCATAGCCCACCCAGTATAGAGCCCCTAGCTCCCTCCAACACGTAACGAAAAGTTTAAATTATCTTATTGGCTCACTTAAACTACGTTTTGATGACGTTGCTGACGGGGACGGCGAAAAATACGTAATTCCTTTTTACCTTTGTCGCTATGACCCCTCGCCTATTCTTTCATCCCCCCCCGTCCCGTGGAAGGGGGTCCGGGACTTAAAGGCGCGCGCCCAGATATTACTCTCTTCTCCATTCCTACTTCTAAAAATTAAATCTATCCCTGTTCAAAGTACTTAGATAATTTTAAGAGTTTGCAGTTTTTAACATAAGAAGTTTTAACCATATTCTTGTACGTATTGCGAGAATCATTGCACCATCGAAATAAAAGAGATTCCACTAGCGAAAGAATAGAAAAACCCGGGGGAAGGGAGGGATCTGGCTGAATCGGACGAGAAAAAAAGGGAGAAAAAATTATTCCACTATGGTAGATCCATTGGAGAAATGATGCCCGACCGTGTATGGGACGCCTTGAGCTTGCTTGCACGCGCCCCCATAGTAATACTTCTGACGTTGTGTAACACGCGCTTTCGGGGCACCCAGTGCACCCTGACACCCTCCTGTTTCAAACCCCGGGTTGCCCTCACTTTACTCTTTTCAAGTGGAGAGGCGTCTACCGATGAAATTGCCTATACGCCAGCCATTGACAATTATGGAAAATAGAGAGGCCCACTACATTTACTGGGGGTGCATGCATGACGATGTGGAGATATCTTCCGTATAGACCGTTCTATTAATTCCTGAAGTGAAGCACAAACACCATATCACCTTCATGGGTTATGTCACCTTATTCACCTCCCCTCCAGTATGTTGGTTTATCTGTAAGTTATTAATGAAATGGTCTATTAGAGCTTGGAATAAGCTTTTAGAGGTTTTTTTTAGTACATGGGAATTTTTGCCTCACGTTGATAGTCTGTATGTAAAAAGAGTTCAAAGCTCAGCAAAGCTAAGAAGGTCAGGGAAAAGTCAAAGTGTTTTGGAGTCGTGGTTAAATGGTCAGTGGAGAAGTTCAAGAATTTAAAAATAGGTTTAAAAATGTTTTAAGAAGTATCGAGGAATATGTAAATTAAAATTTAATTGATCACTTTTAATAGCGTAAAATATTTTAAATAATATTAAAGGTTATTTACCTGATTTTATTAAACCTTAAACTGGATTATAATAGCCAATTGAATTCGTAAATAAGTGTGAGAAAGGCTCGAGCAAAAACAACTTATTATACACGCTCCATTTCATTTCATTTTGATTAAACTCGATCGCTAAATTAAAGCCAAATGCATGCTATAATAGTATTTTAAAAATTCTATCGAATTAAAAAGGCATTAAGATCACGTGCAACAAGTATAAATAAAACTTGTGTGGTAATAACAACACGAGGATCCCAATTGAACTATAGCGATAATGTCTTTTTAGCCATATCGTAGTATACGATAGGCTCTTAGTTTGACCCGAGCCGTCGTAGTAGTAGTAGTAGTAGTAGTAGTAGTAGTAGTGGCCGGGGTTGTCGCTTCGTTATCGTCAGATTTTAGCTTAAAAGGAACTTTATATTACCACAACCCACCCATAGGGGTTACTGGGCTCGGTTAGAGATTTAATTTTAATTAAAATTTTTTTGAGATCGCAGCCGGGATTCGAACCCGGGTCCCTCACGCAGAAGACGGACATTCTACCATTGAGCTATAGAGACTCGATAGAAACCCCGAGTTTTTTATTATTTATTCTTATCTCTAAAATGTCGGGGTGGTGTGGGGTGGGGTACCTCTTAATCTGTGGGGTCGGAAACTTTTGAATTTTTATCTGTGGGGTCGGATACTTATGAATTTGTATGTTTGGGGTTTTTATATTTATTTTCTTTTTATGTATGTGCTAATTAAATAGATAACGATTTTCCCCGTTTCGTTCTCGTTCGGTAGCTATCGTCATTTATGTTATGTTTGACTGGAACGTTTTGGCGGTTAATTCAAATGTGGGTTTAGATAGAGCTAACATAGTGTTAAATGAGCGTTATGCGTTTGATCATTTTAGCATTGCTAAAGGTAATTCGAGGGGATAATCACTAAATTGCGTAATCACTATAACTAAACTTTCTCTTTCAAAAGTTTCTGGGCATAAGTCCTTGTTAGAAATTTATAAGATGCGATAAGTGTGCATCGGCATAAGTCTATGTTGTAAACTCATCGAGGGGATTATCACTAAAAACTATCTGTTCTTCGATTCGCCGGAATATTAGAATTACAGCATAAGTAAATTTATACGGTTATAATTTAATCACTGTTTAGAGTAGGGAATCGAGGGGCTATTCACTCTGATTTTATGCACGGTAAATCATTTAAGCATTGAAAAAGATAGCGCTATTCACTCATTAGGGTAAGGTATAGAGGGGTTATCCACTCATTAGGGTAGGGTATAGAGGGGCTATTCACTCGTACGATATGGCTACTATTACGAGCCCTTGGGCCGTCTTGTTAAATAGGCTATAGTAAACAGAAATAAACCTACGTAATCTCGAATCACATAAAGCTTGCCTCGAAATTGAAGGGTTTAATATACGCTATATCATAAGGCTATCATACTCTACATAAGTATTGCTCGAAAGGATAAAGATGTAACTAAGAGGAAAAGACACGGGGTAAAACTTCCTTTGAACAATGCCAATACGATAATCTGCCCCAACGGCAGACCCATACTTATGTAGTATAAGGTTCTATATTTGCTTATCCTAGCATGAAAAAAGAGGTGTTGACCACTCTATTCAATATGAATATGAATAGTAAAATTCATATTTTTTTGGATTATAATTTTATGTAGTATATGATGTCTTATTTTTTACACTATAGCTAATGATCTGAGAAATTTAAAAAAAATATATAACTTTATAAAAATAGTGATTGTATATTATAGTTAATAGGTTTTTTAAAAAATAATTTTTTTAAGGGGTCACTTAACATTGAGGTTCAATATGACCGTGAGAATGGTTCGAAATAACTATATTTTGTGAAATATTTTCCGGTATATTTCATAATATAAATTTATAATTCATTTTAAATATTAATTTATGGTAAAATAATTGTTTAAAAGTTGTAAGCAATTGAGGGCGGAACCTTGTAATTGGGGCTGTACTTATAGGCGTAACAACTTTAAAGGGCATGGATTTAAAATAATTTAAAGTAAATACGTTAATTTTCCTAGCTTTTTAAAATTATTTTAATCCAAATAAATTCATTTACTGTTTATTCCGGACTTAAAATTGATTTATGGTTTTATATTTACCCCATGTTCCTCAATGGCGGAACATTTATGAACTCTGTAAGGTTACATGTCTGTGGTCTGAAAATAGCTATAATATTTAGGTCTCTTAAACCTATTACTTGCCTTTTTTGCCGCCATAGTCTATCAAAAAGAAAAAAACGTTGTCGGAAAACGGTTTTTGGTAGTCCGTCGTTTTAACAATGGTAATGATTTTCTAACGGACATCATTTCGTCCTTTGTTGCCCGGGATCTCTTTTTAGAATAGAAACTCCGGCGTTTGTTGTATAATGTTAATGTGTCATTTCGATCGGAGGTTGCGTTGAATCGTGTCCTCCCTGTTGCTACGGTTTCGAGTTTAAACCTTGTCACAGTAGAGCTGGGCGTAGTAGACGTCCTAGATCGAAATGGTCCATGCCTGGTAGCCTAGCCATCAGTCTATAAGAATCTGAAAGCCCCTGTAAGCGGCCCGTGAAAGCAAGCGTACGAAATGACTGCCGTGAGCACGCGAGAGCCAAAAAAACCCATGAAAAACATGTAAAACAAGATGTCAAGTTAGATAGTATGATCTTTGAGCTACAAAATACTGAACTTCTAAATTTTTGAAGTTGCTATTGCCAAGTTAGCCTCGAGCCCGTCGCTTGCACCGCAGTAGGAAGCTAAAGGGCTAATGAAAGTTATTTCGAAAGGGTTCAAAGGATAATGAAACATTCCGAGTTATGCTCCAAACTACGTGACTCCCCGATGAGATATTCACAACAGTCCCAAAAACAGGGGGCGCTCTAAAAAAACCTCGCCAGCCAACCTACCAGCCTGCTTTTGATTCGCGTTTCACGCGCATATTCATACACACAACGCTGTCTGAATGTTACCATTCAAGATGAAAAGGGCCGACGTTTTTTCTTCTCCTTCTCCTTCATTGTCTACCAAGAAGGCCCCCATTCAGATTTTTTTCTGCTTTGGCGCGTTTTAGCCCTGGCGAACGCCGTTTTTTTTACTCCAATTGTATTCCTCTAGATGGCGCTATTAACAGAAGCGGTGTATGTCTGTCTTCCCCCATTTTCTCCCAGTCTATATTGACGCATTCTTTTATGTAGAATTGCAGCTTTTGTGATAAATACAAAAGAAAAACGCAATTTTTAGGTTCTTTTTTATCATCTTTTATCCTTACATAAGAAATTTTTCTCGCGTATCTCGAGATATCACGAGTTTATGGAATTTACTCGTGAATTTTGAACACGGTAGATGTCGCGTTTGAGTGAGCTAAAAAAGTTCGTCACGTGACATTGCCCAATCACTACTCCATTAAATAGTAACACTACTACTTCGAAATATAGTTCTTGACAGAAACGACTCCCAAGTGGCATATTTTCTCTTTTTAATTGGATTTATACGTTTTTCTACTTTTAAATATTCTTTCTAAAGTTAAAAAGATTCATGTCGATTTATAGAAATGAACTGGGGAAACGGGGCTTGGCATAAAAAATCCCATTTATTAAGCTTAGGCCTAGAATAAGAAGAGTGAAGAAAAAGGGGTTTTTCTTCTGTTTAATATTGTCTGTTTTCATTTCTTATTGTATTGTGTGTACAACGCGCGAAACTTAAATGTACAGAATGTGGGGAGAGAATGTAAAGAAAAAGAAATTCACCAGTTTTTCTCTCGCTTTGAAGTCTTTTTGGTTTGAATCTTTTTTCTATTCATTGCCGGTATGCATAAACAAATGTTTAATGTATGGAATGTTTTATTGGTAATTTTCTTTTCATAAAAACTCTGGAGTATTACAAATTTATCATGTACGAGTATACACTCACTACCAAACAGATTGCTAAAAACGAAGGGAACAAAAAATAAAGGGTGGTTGTAACATTTTGTGCAATAATAACTTTGAGAAATTTGTAAGAAATTCCCTGGGGACTAGAATTTTATTGAATTATGATTAAATTAATGATGATATTATGAATTTTTTAATGCTATTTTCCATAGAGTTATTTTATCGTTGTGATATTGAAAGTTTACAAACCTTCCATGGTGGGACAAACAGTGTTGGACTTTGTAGATTATGAATGTGCAACATATGGCAAATGGGTCGTAGTAAATTTTTGGTTGGTCCCAAAAATCTGACCTAAAACGAGAGTGGATGCGACAATAGTGTTCTGTTTCGTCCGCGGAAATATCGTTTAAATTCGTCACAGGTCCAGAATTTTTCTTTGTTGTCCATTTTGAATAGAAGAGGTGTTTGTTATGTGGGAGAAACGAGAATATCTCTCAATTCTTTTTTTTTTCTCTTATCCTGATAAATTATAGAATACATCTCGCCGAAGCAACAACAAAGGCGTCCCCAAAAACTTTGAATACAAAAGAATAAACGAATAGAAAAGAATGGAATGGCCGAAAAGGTCCCCTAAATAACACCTTTCTATCCAATTCCAAAATAAAACGTTCACTCTCTCTCTCTTTCTCTCTATTATATAGGCCTATATCTGTATTTTATTTTCCTAGCATATCCGCCTTAAGTATATTCGCGTCGTTGACATTGATGAAGTCTAATTCGCACTAAATATGACGACTTCTTTTTATGTTTTACAGAATAATTGTAACATACGCCGGATTATCAATATGTCAAATCAAGAATCGCACCTGTAACCAAACCCGTCTATGGAGTATTGATATCATTTTCTACTGAGCATGACATTAACGAAGGTGAGAACGTAAAAATTTTGATAAAATAGATGAAAAATAGACCTTCTTCTAAGTGAAAATTGAGGAAAAGTTCACATGTAGTTCAATTGTGCCTTTTGAATCAAGAGTATGACATTAACCAAGGTGAGAACATAAAAATTTTGATAAATAGATGAAAAATAGACTTCTAAGTGAAAATTGAGATATCAAGAGTATTATGCCTAGATATAAGTTTAATTTTTGGGATTAATGCGAACGTATTCACAAACGTATGTACGCGATACGTTAGCGACATTAAAGGCGTCTCGTCTTTATTCTAACAATATGGTTTCTATTGTGTCTACGCTTCGGACAATAGGAAACCCCTATATGCTGGTGGAGGAGTAAGGGGGGTATGGCAAACCTTTTTTTTTGTGTATATCAGCACTCGGACTTTATTATCTCGGCCACAGCTCGATGGCATAATGGTGAAGAAAAAAAATATTCTCGCTTCCCCCCTTGTAGAAAGTTCTCAGTTCCGTCGCTCAATTTGTTCTGTTTGTTTGGCGCTCCGATAGATGGGTGGATAACAGGGTGTGGGTGTCGGGAAAAACAATGGTGTTGGGCCGGACGCGGGCGGCATGTGACGTCGCGCGCGCCGAGCTAAAGAATAGGTTTTTGGCGCCGCCAAACAATGGAAATCCGAACTATAGAAATTGGACTACTATCTTATTCTCTCTCTACTGTTCTGACGCCTACACAAAGTATTATAACTTCCCCCCCCCTATCCCTCTCTTTCACTCTCTCTCTCTGTCCGTCATGGATGGTGTCGTATGACTGTAAGTGAAAGTGACGCTGCTGTGGACTTGGTTAGCTAGCTAGCTAGGAGCAGGGCAACTTTCGTATAGATAGAAGAATGGATTGTTGGCTTGGTCTATATTGTTCGGATTATCATATTGTCTTTCCGTGGTGATTGAAGCCTGTATTGTCTGTCATATCACCCAGTATGTAGGACGTTAACTACATCGCATAGATTCACCGCCAAGACTAGTTAGGAGACGCGACAAAATGGATAACTATAATGAATAACTATTAAACTTTACTTCAGTTCGACTCGTAACCCAATGAAGAGCTCCACCCATTTAAGACTTAACTAAATATTTAAAATAACTTATTGGTTCTACGTTTCTGACGGAGATAGATGGCGCCTTAAAGACCCGCCTCATATTTTCTACCCCCGCTTCGTGCAAGCGGGTTTCGTTATCTGTCGTTCATTCCCGTTTCTGTAAAATAGATACGTTCCTGACCAATATTTTTAAAGAAACAAAATATGTTCCTGAAACAAGTTAGATTTTTGGCAGTCAAATTCGGAAAGTAATTAAAAGCCGATGAATTAAACCCTTGTCACGCGAATATTAAATCAAAAAGCATCGAATTATATAAAGTTTTAACAATCAGAGACAATGGAAACATAAAAATTCTACGGATACCTGGTTAAATAAACGTTTCTATATAACTTTTTTTATTAGGAAAGGCGTTACGTTAAACAGTTAGTACAAATATCCCTATGAATGAAAAATGGAAAGTATTTAGCATTATGCCTCATGAAACAAACTAAATACGATATAGCCTAAATGATTTAATGGCTTCTTCTCACGATATACGTTTGAAACAATAGTTGAAAACCCACGTAGAACAACGTTAACCCTCGCTGTTTACGTTTGTTTTGAAGGCAAAACGTCGCTTTCTTTTCATGCTGTACAAATTATATATAAACTAAATAAACAGCTGAAATTAAACGAGGTTAAAAGTTAACGCATTCTGAAGTGTTGCGTTAATAGCGTCACCAGATGTCGCTTTGGCGCAATTAACTTTTAAATATGCGCTAATGTGTAGTAAGCTTAAAACACAGAGATAATTGGTTACAGGCTTAAAAGGAACCGAAACTCCTATAAAGAAAAGCATTTATTTCCCTTAAGAATCTGTTAATTCTAAGGTTACAAAAATCATTATTCAAGTTGAAACTTTCGGTAGCGATCTATATATGAATGATTTAATTACTTATTCGTTCATGGGGCAGTTTATAAAGCTTAGATGAAGTTGGAATAGGGGTTAAGAGTGCATGTGCGGGGGAAGGGGGGGAGACCGACCCTCCGGAACAGATCGGACACGATGCAAAGTCAACGGAGCGAAATATTTCAATAATCTTTGGAGCGCGTTGTTGCCGATTTTACAGCACCCTATTTTCATCCCGGGTCCCTTCTCTTCTCATCTCTTTTGGGCGCGTTTTCCCCGTCAAATGTCCACTGGTTCGCATCAATCGTTTCATCATTTTCATCATCTAGCCTGCTGGGGATGGATGCTTGGAAGCGTTCCTTTTTTACAAAACTTTCAGGAGAGCTTATGAGTATATAAACTTTCATTCAGTTACAGGCTTACAGCAACGGTTTAAAAGCAGAGTTTAAAACGGGGAAACCATGAAGGGACAACTTATTTCCGTGCCCAAAATTGAAGGGCCCCCGTTCTCCATGTAGGAAGAGGGGAAGGGGAGTTTACAATGCCTATAATGGCTTACGGTTTTGGCGTTGGTACTCAATAAAGCGAATTGAGCGTTTCATTTCGCTTTGACGAACATAGAGGACGCTTTTGGCGCTTTTCTAGACGCGCGCAATCTTTCGCGCCAAATTTTCCCATTTAGCTTTTCCAATCACGATGTTCGTTCGTTGCTTACTGCGATAAAACCCCCGGGAAGAAAACGATGGTGACGACCAAAAGTTGACAATTCCAATAAATGAAAACCCCTCTAGCGATGTTATCACAGTTAGCTTTACTAACACGGTGCTGTTGGGAAAAGGTAGCTTAACTTAGTTTGCCGGGTTTTCTGGAATTAAATACGCTTCAATAGTCAGTAATGAAAATACATTGACGTAAAAGTCACTACTACTACAACTACTACTTCTTCTGTAGTTCCTCAGTTTTGTAGAGTCCCTGACTTTAGGGGCTACCTCATTGAACCCTTTGAAGTTTGTTTTCAACGAGTAGGGACATGAACCCCCCCCCCTCTCAAATGAAAAAACGAATCAGTATCTGTGTAAAGGAAAATTTAAATTTATATTTCTGATGTCTATGTCTGTATAAAACCCAATATAAAAAATTTACCAAATGTGAGAATTGTATTGATGTTTTCCCAGTTGGGGATATTTACTAAAGGTGTGTAATTATTGTCATCCAAATAGAACCTTACAATATTTTGAACAAGTTTGTCTTCTTTATGAAATGTCCCTTTTGCGGGCGGGGCTATCTTGGGGATATCTGGTCGTTGTCCATTTGATTTATATCTTACAAAGTTTGAAAGATCCTAAAGGTCAAACTGTATGAAAGAGCAACGAAAGAGAAAAGTCGAAAAGGGAGAGCATTTCTGACCATGATACAAGGATGTATTTTTTTTTTTTTTAGTGTTGGATGGACCCCAAGATATCTTCTCTGGTTTCCACTCCATTTTGTCCACTTTTGATCTTTTGTCCGATATGTCCGTTTCTTAGAAAACTCCGTACATCCTGCCGAGTTGTTAAGAAGTATCAATCTGGTTGGTTCTTTGGGAGTAAGTACAAGTGATGACGCGAGTCATAACATAGTGTGTTCGAAAATATTATACAGGGGTATATTTTTTAACACTGCCATCTTTATTTTTAAAGCATATTTTCTTGACCCCTCTTGTGACCTATGACCCTACGCATTAAGTAAAATCGGATAGGGAAAAAAAACTTCGAAGTTAGAAGAAAAATAAAATAACAAGTTAAGTTTTTAATAATCAATTTAATAGCAAAATTATTATAATTAATTGAATTCTTATTAATCACTCTGCAATTTTCACAAAATCAATCAAATCAATCAAGCTAAGGTAACCCTTTTCTGATTTCTTAACAATGCCTCATTGTCATTGTCAGTAAAACCGCTCCCACTTGTGGTTGTTGTTGCATTCTTAGAAAACTTCTCGTAACTATATATGTTAAAAAGAAAAAAACACACCATATAACTATGTAGCATGCAGATCCGGATATTGTAGAATTGGAAATATATATAAAATCCTGTTAGCCATGCCGCAAAAAAAAACCATATATATTTTTTTTCTTTTAAATCTTTAAAACTTAACTCTACGTGACTTGGCTTCAATTGTTTCAGTTACATGATTGACGTCGGTAAAATACCTGCATCTTAGCCCTGTTCGGCGCAGCTCGCCTTGTTAAACAAAAGCTCAACTGGTGGGATGGGTGATCGGGTCAGATGCCACAGTGAAGGATATACCTTAAGACACCTAACTACCCGAATATCCACCATTAGTTGATGCAACTTATATCGCCTTTTAAGAATTTGATCTTTTCTATTTTGTGTTGGGGAATTTTTTTTCCAAAAAAGATAAAAGAATTTACTCTCCCCACTTTGATTCATTGATCGTGTAGTTGAGATCATTGGTAAAATCATAAGTTTATAAGTGATATGTTCTATAAGTATGACGCTACCTATACATCGTAATGTTAGAGAGTTAGTTCGAGAACGACAAGCGAGAATTGAAGTCCTATACTCGGTTAGTTTTACAGTCCAACTTATGATAAAATGAATAGTATTTCTTTTTTCACTATTTCCTTTAGCCAGATTAAATAATTGATTACCTTTTTTCTTTATCACTGGTTCGTTCGCACTAGAGGTGAACTTTTAATCACGATGACTGCAAATCAACCCCCAATTTAACTACACCTAACCTAAACTAACAACTTACAGTGGTTTTAAAGCTTAGGTATAGGCCTACAGAAACGCAAAAACTCTCTCGATTTGCGAGCTGGTGTAACCTTCTCGATTTGCCAATTGACCGTGTTAATAATTGATTATGGTTAAACAGTCGGGCATCGAGTTTCTCCTTAGCTCAACGGGATATCGTCTTTTTACCTATACGAGTGTATAATAATGCCAAAGACACGTTCGTCTGTATGGTGTTGGTGGTGAAGGAACCCATTGCGAAAAAACGCCCTATAGCCGCGAAAAAACCTGAGTCTATTCATCGGAAGACGATTTATGACTGTGGCTAGTCACTTGATTATTAATTTTGAAAAAAAGAAATTCTTTTATTTGGAACCATAAAGAATAATGGAAAGGGTGCGAAATGAAATATGGTTCTAAGGGGATTCATAGAAAAACACAATGACACTCGATTTCACCACCCAAGCGATTCTCTTCTTTGGAGGTATACCGCTATATACGCGTTTAACCTCGACGAGGGGCTCGTCACTCCTCTGAATCCGTCCCCAACAACATTCCTTTGACATTATATTCTAAGTACATAACCCCTTGGAACGGAATATGACAATAAATTCAAAATTCATTTCGTTATTCTGAAGATATATAAGATATAAGAAATATGTTTATAATTTGTTAGGAAATCCTTAATTTTTACTTTAAATTGAGATTTTGGGGCATTTCTATATCATTTTCAATATAATCAAGATCTTCGTAAGTTTAGCTTGCTTGAGATTAAAAATCAAGGGAAAAAATTGGTTCTCGAAAATACAATCCTCAATGATTAAACGATTTTTTCAGCGAATCGAATCTAACCTACACCGCGCCCCAAACTTGATATCTTATAAGCTGTTTTATATTTGTTACAATTTTTAAATCCCCATCATGATAAAAATTCGAACACAATCATCTTAAATCATTAGGCACCCCGTAGACAATTCGCTCATTCGGAGGTATATGTTCACACGTGATAAATAGTAAAACACATTACTTACATTTTCTGATAACGAACTCGTTCTTTGGGTGACACTGAAGGCTTGGTTTCTTCTAATGCTTTTCTCAAATGAACCATTTTGATTTGGGTTGAACTGACACCGGATTTTCGACGCGTTTTAACGTGACCTTCGCTTATATGGGTGCCAAACATGTTCTCCACCAATACAGTAACCTTTATAATTAAATAATGAAACCAATCTAATGTATAGGCAGGTTTATGAAGTAATTTTTCGCCGTTCAACTTTTTAAAATGAGATGAGAACAAATATTGTGGAAATACCTCGTCACTTATTTTTTGTTTCTGCTCACTGCTAAGTTCTTTGGGACCTTCCTTGATTGAAGGAAAGTAAACGAAATTGTCCTGTATTTTATTACTAGTTGCGTCATCAACTAAAAACCAAAAATAAATAAGAAAATAATGAGATAAACCTTACTAAATTAATTTAATAAATCAATTACTCGATTCCAATCTTTTATCCAAATTTTCATTAAGAGCATCAACATGGGCGGTGTATAATAAAGCTTGTAAATCAGCTCCACTGAAATAATCCGTTTCTTCGGCTAAAACCTTTAAATCGACGTCGGGGTCAAGATTCAAATGTCGACTTAAGGCCTTAAGTATCGCTTCTCTGTCAGCCTTTGAAATAAAATTAAAAAAAAAATAAATAAATGTTTAAAATCAATTTGAACGCCCCAATTTCGTTCCTAACTTTTCCTGATATCTCAAAAAGATTTAAAGGTTTAACCTCGATTAAACAATGTCTACTTAAAAAGATCTAAAACAGATGGATGCCTATAACCTCGTGATCTATAACCTAATCAATTTTAAACTAAATCCTTCGAAAATTGTCCAAAATCACACGATGTAATTTTAAAGAGAATGTGAAACGATTTTTTAGTAATATCATAACGCTTTAATAGCCCCCCCCCCCCATTCTTGGGTTATTTCCCAAGCGCCAGGAAGCACCGCTAGAGGCAGTGCGATTCGGCTAGCCTTCCACTGCTCCATTTGGCGTTTCCCTGGGTTAGTGCCTAGGAAATAACCCGCTGTGTACGTTGGTTGGTACATTCTAACTTTTGCTTTTACCATTACTTTAAAAGGTTGTAAAACAGTTACAATTCAAACTAGCTAATCCAGTCTCTATAATAGGGGATTAAAATCTGTAGAATTCAGTATTCTTTTTTTTTTTTTTAGATCCGCTAAAGGAAATTCTGGCGCTAGATCGAAAAAGTTCGCACCCCTGATTTATTGTCCAGAATTTTGTGGAGTCTCCGTGGGAAAAAAAACTCGTCGTCACCGCAGCTTTGGCAAAGGGGGTTCATGTTTGACAAAGACAAGAGGGCATATACGGATTAAAAGGTTGTATAAGAGTTGACGGCTGGCGGGTTTTGTTCAATTTGATTTATGACTGGTGACAAATCTACCTTTGAAAATAGTGTGTAATGATTTTCTAATTCCTTTCTATACTTTTTTTCTTTTTTCAAGTAAACGACAATGGGGATGATGTTCCGAGCAGTTTTCTTGTGTTAGGCGTCGACTTACCTTAACGATAACTTCGAGACGGCATATATAAATGGTATGTTAAAAGATACGGGGAAATATTCTATCTCCATTTTGACCTAATGTTTTTGAGTTATGATTTTCAAGAGTGTTTTAGCGATGACCCCTTAATTAAATTAGAAATCATTGTCTTAATCAGTTTCTTGATTAAATTTAAGGGGTCACCCCTAAAATACTCTGGATGCAATCTTAACTCCCCGAAAACGGTGTCCCTTGTGGCATACAAAATGGAGATAGAAGTACAGAACATTTTCGACTCAAAATTGATTTCCCAAAGAACAATCCCCTTAATTTAAGGGAAACTTCTAAGAAACACTCAGTACATAAAGATATTCAATACCACAATTACACGGAAAATTACAATTTACACCATGTTACGAACTTCCAGCACGAGAAAAGGTATTAGAATATCAACATACCACATTTCTTCTATACACGCGGTATTATAGTATACATTAACAGTACCCGAATGAAATACGTGGTACCACACGCACGCGGTACCATTCAAAAAGCATGCGCCTTAAATTTTGACTGACATTTGAAATGAAAATTGTTAATCTCACATTTCAATCGTGCGCGTAACTTCTATCCTATAGTTGTCAGTTGAGACTCGCGTACTAGAGAAGGCAACGTTAACAAAAAAAAATGCTCCCGAGGAAGCGTGCATTGTGTAAAGGCCTATTTACCATGCCATTTACCAAAACCCAGCCGAAAAGGCAATATACTACAGCCTGCAAACCTTTATATCAATTCAATTTCAGCTGAAGATACGCTCCTGTAAGTTTAACATTTTCGACGTTAAAAAGGGGGGTAGGGAACCCTTAGTATCGGGACATACATTACCATCCGTCTCTGCGCAGTCTCATGACACAATAAACCTACAGCGCAGCCGCGAAAAAGCGAAATGGAAGGCAGTACGTACTGTGTTTTGCCATAGTTTCATCTCGAAATGTGTGGTCTATTTTCGCCTCGTTTTCGCACTTGCTCTCAGTAAGATATGGTAAGTGTCACACTTAGAGAATGCATCTCATAAGCTTATGGTTTCAGTCATAGATAAGTAGGAGGGGTGGGTTAACAATTAAGATTTTCTCTATATAATTTAACAAAGAATGTGTACCGTATATCAAACGATTCAGTTCAGGCAACGTTAGGTTGAACTATGGTAGGAGCTATAGCCTTTAAGTTGGGCGGGAACGTCTCTCTCCCTCCTCTTTTCTCCTATTATCTCCGTTTATGCGAATTTCGAATCGTGGTGTATATACATACATAGGCAAGGCCTAACTCTTGGAATAATGTCAGCCGGACAGTGTTCTCAGTGTGTCTGTGGCTTCACTGATAAGGGTATTAAAATCTTTTGAAGGCTTTCTCCGACACTTTAGAAGAGAGAGACTATACATACAGTCTCTCTCTATCGCTCTCTTGTATTATATCTGAGTATACAGGGTGTTTCTGATAAGTTTGCATGCATAAATTAAGGGGTTTATGTTCTTTGGAAAAATCTCCATTTTGTTTGCCACAAGGGACACTGTTTTTGAGTTACGATTTTCAAGAGTGTTTTAGGGGATGACCCCTTAATTAAATTAGAAATAATTGTTAATTAAATTTAAGGGGTCATTCGTAAAATATTATGGACAACCCGAACTTCAAAATGTCACTCAATATCGCACAAAGAACATCCCCCCCCTTAATTTATGCATGCAGATTTATCATAAACACCCTGTATACTAAAATTCAAGGGGGCGCGCTTGGCTATTTGGCCTTCCACAACTGTCAGATAGCAAACTATCCACGTATATACGCGTAACTGACGCCTTAACCTTTGGGGAAATTCTATTGGTTTGGCTCCGTTCTCATTTATATATATTTAAGTTGGCTCTTTTCTTTCGGCCTGTGAAAGTTTTTTTCGAATCATCAATAACTTCGGTGTGACGCGCCAAATTTCAACGGATTCGATTGAAATTTTGTACAATGGTTCATTATCTATAAAAGTTAAAGTCCTACCAAACCAAGACTCAACACAACCGTCGTGTACTTTCAAGCTTTCTTTACACCTACACCGCAGCGTCCCATTTGCTATATTTAATCAGACGTCATAATTGCGATTCGTCGTTATTAAAAAATAGCTTATGCATTGAAGCGTTTAAGTCCCGCTATTTTCTTCTATCTATATAACGTCCATGTAGCTATTTGGGGGGAGTATGGGGGTAGACAAAACTTGATCCTGGCATAATAGGCATCAACCCAAGAGGATCAGCAAAGGCTAAAAGTGGGCCGTGACTCAAATAGCATTAAATTTGCATCTCAAACGTTCAAGGAGGATTATGCCACGATAGAAAAGGGAAGCCGATAAAGACGGGACACGGTGTGTGTGTGGGGGGGGGTGAAGATATAAGCCCGTATCCCCCCCCCCCAGTGGTTTTTCACAAATTTGACGTTATGCCTTTATTTTTTCCACCAGCTCAAACCACCACCACTAAAGTAAGTAACAATTTCTCGGGCCCTATACATGCGATGCGAGTTTTTAAGTCACTGAAAAAGAAGCTTAAGTTTTTCCCCTATTTTAAATAGGAGAGTAAGCTGCACTAGGACGTGTTCGCACTTAAGGTAGAAGTGTGTTACAAAAATCGCGAAGAGGTTTAGAACTTAGAATTATTTGAGTAGTGGAAAAACTTGATAGGTTTTGGTAAACGAACTAGAGAGGCTTCTATGAACGATTTGAGTGAAAAATCTTCTCTGACATTTTTCTCTAAGGGACACAGTTTACAAGTTATGAATAGTGTGTTTTAGGGATGACCCCTTATTTAAATTAGCATCATCTTTTAGTTTCTTAAATAAATTTGAGGAGTCACACACCCTAAGGACAAAATATCATAGAACGTTTTTCAATCAAATTCGTCCATAGAACCCATAGTACTTCGGACGTACCACCATTTTAGAAGACTATTCATTACTGGATAATAATTCATAACCTCACGTTATGGATGTTTTCTACTAAGATGTATCTCGTTCTCATAGTGCGAATGAAACCCTAGGTGTCTGGCACCTTAACCACATGCACCAACCTTTGTTGAATCATTTTCTCACCCCCCCCATCTGACTTTTTTTGTGTAACCCATCAAGAAACAATGCAAAGAGGATTTTCCAGCTCATTTCTTTTTCTTATACAAAGTTACAATGTAAATGCTTGACAGCTTTGTTGTACCCATTATGTTGCCTACGAAATTGAAGTTTTTAAAAGGGAAGGCAAAACTAAGAAAGTCTAATATCATAGCGATTAAAATTAAGATTATAGTAATCAAGTTATAAAACAACAGGAAAAACATAGCGCCACTTTTATTGCGTTTTTTTTAAAAAAAGCAGATACGTCAAAGTGAAAAGTGAAATAGAAAAAAAATCCGCCAAATTTCTACACCCAATGATAGATTTATGGTGTTAAGTTACCTTATTTTCCCATCCCAAATCCCACAGACTTTTATCCTCTATACAAGGTCTAACTCGTATAAAAACGTGACAAGCTGTCACACTTACCTCATCATGACAAAAGATTATCCCCATCCCCTTGATGGCTACCGACTACCGTCTCCCCCGAAATTTGGTTTCTAATAACCTAATACCATTTCATTCCCATCATAGAAATATCAACCTTCACAACTTTAGTTACTGGCCAAGGCTTAACTAATATTAATAAATAAAAGTTAGTTTGATTTACCGTATCGGGCATTGGACAGTTGACTCTCTTATCCAAGCGTCCTGGACGCAATAAGGCAGGGTCAATTAAATCCGGACGACTGGTTGCTGCTAAAACGAATACTCCTGAAAAATTTGGCGGGAAAAATATATTCGGTTAGGCTTAGTGTGTTAATGGTCTGCAGGTTATTTTAGTAATATTGATAAGATTTGTAGTGCTGGTACCTTGTAACGCTTCAACTCCATCCATTTGAGTTAGAAGTTGGTTTACAACACGATCTGTTACTCCCGTACTATCGTGACCTCTCCTGTAAGGTCAAGTTAGGGTTACATTAATGGGTATTTATGTTAGTAATTATTTATAGCGTTTATGAGTTTCAATGAACTTTAATTAGTGTTAATAATAGTTTTTCGTACCTTGGTGCGATCGCATCGAACTCATCGAAAAAAATTACACATGGTTTGGCACTTTGAGCCCTTAAAAGTAAATAATTAAATAAAAAAAAATATTTAGAAAATACAAAAGAAATAACAGGAAAGCCAACATTTAGGCGCCCGAGACCCCATGTTAAACCTATGGCCCCTGTAGAAATGTTTAACCCGCAATGAATGAATGAATGAATGAATCTTTATTTGCCTTCTATGGAGATCCCTTTTGAAACAGGGAGGAGCCACTACTGGCTCGCAAGCAATTGGTACATACCTTTTTTTTTTTTTGGAGCATTAGAAAGGTAAGATTTACAAGATTAAATAAAATTAAATATACAATATGAATATATACAATGATAATGAAGCAATACATTTTGTGTTTTGTTTTTACTTCCAACGGAGTGAGAGGGGGCGCAACACACTAGCAAAATGGGGGAAGGAAACTGTTATTATTTTTTGGGTAATGTTTTTGAACGGCGTTGACTCCAGAGGGTAAGAATCATTTTGGTAATTAAAATGTCTGAGAAGAATACGTGGGGATCAATGTAACCTAGACGTATCTCGAGGGTTGAAGCCCGAGTAGAATATGCTACACGAACCGAGGCAAAATCAGGGCATACCATGACTATATGATGCACATCTTCAACCGTATTTGGACAACCAGGGCAAGAAGGGTCCCCTCCAAATATTGTCGAAATTCGACCAGTCGTAGGGAGGGACCCAGTCCGAGCTTGGAAAAGCAAGTGACTGCCTTTGTCGTTGGAGTAAAATGATTCTAGGCAATACACCAATGTCCAGGGAGAAGCTACCGTATAGAAAATCCCCCTAAATTGAAACTTAAAATACAAACTCACCTAGTAAAAACCTCTCTAACCGCTTGTTCACTTGCACCAATATATTTCGACAGCAATTCTGGACCCTATTTATTAATTAGTTTAATTATTTAAAGCCATATTATTAATTAATGAGCAATAAAATAGGAATAAATTAAATTAAAAAAAAGAGAGGAATAGGCAAGTTATCAATCTTTTTTTTTTAAATGAAAACAATGGGAAGCGTTTTTGGGCTTGGAGAGGAAAGGCTACGGGCTACCACCACCACTGCGGCGGTGATGGTAGCCTGGTAGGAGGGTATACGCTAGAAAAGAGCCGTTTAGAACAAAGGCGACATTCTTGAATAGGGTAGGGGGACACTAAACAGAGGAGGAGTGTACGCTGGACAATAATGGTCTCTTAGCTTCATTTATTCTATTCTGGCGACAGACCCCTCCAAGGGAGTGTTTGTCCGGTGATAGCCCAAAGACAAAAGACTTAAGAGAACGGGGTACGTAAGCCTTGTTTCTGGACTCGCCCGTGCCTCATTAGAACTTGATAGAGCTCTCTCTCTCTCTCTCTCTCTCTGATGGCATTCTGTTTTATGCGCCCATAGTAACGTAATTACATTGAAGGCTTCGGGTTTAACAATATCATACTTAAATACGCGATTGTACGGAATTACCTTCATTAAATGGGTCTTGTCGGATATAGGATTTAGGGATAGAAAACGCACGGGGAATTTGGATTAAGCTTTATTTCCCTCTAGCGTATGTATCACTTCATCTTAGAATATTTGTATTATACCTTAAATTCTGTTTCGTCTGCAAATTAGCCTAGGTTTCAGAATATATCACCTGTCTGTTTTGGATGCGTTTTGAATTGAATAGAGGCAGGTAATAGACCAAACTATATATTTTGCCTGCTACCACTTTCAGAGGTGTTTTATCAGGACTACTTTAACATGCAATGTATTGTTTATTAATCCGCAATAGCTTTCTCTGTTTTGTAAACAATATTATAGTTTTCAGACTCTGAGGTTTGATGATGCCATTTACAATGCAGGAGGCGAGGTTACTTGTTAGTTGTTACTTCACTTTGTAACTGGCCTCCTGGTGTAACTGGTATCAATAACCCTTGTCTGAAAACTATGCATATCCTTCTATCCGTGTTTAAATTAATATTGCAGTCTTAATTAAGTATGATCATAGTACAAGCTATCTTGGTTGACTTAACGATTTACTATAAGTCAACTAACCATGCAATTGAAACCAGTTTTCCTTTTTAAAAGCGATGAATTCTTACCTTAATACTGATGAAATTGAGTTGACACTGACTGGCAACAACACTGGCAAGCAAGGTCTTTCCGGTTCCCGGTGCCCCGTACAATAGAAGACCCGATTGAGGTCTTAAAGGGCACGTAGAGAAGAGTTTCGGATACTTTGTGATGTAGCAAAGAGAGAGAAAGAGACGAAAATTAAAGAGGGATGGCCCCTGCACCGTATAGTGAGTGACTCCATCCATTCCATTCCACCCACAAATCTCTTGTCTTCGCCCGAATAGCTTCCCTCCCCCCCCGCGCCCAAAAGGGGTTAAAGCGGAAAGGACTTATTAAAACACAGAGACTTTAATGAGCTGAAAAGAGGGATTTTAACGGGGGATGCTCTAAACGAAAAGCTATTCGAATGCTAATTTGTTCGCTAAGCTTTTCGGTCCTTTGTCGCATCTCTACGCCCGTTTTAATATCTTTCTCATTAGATGTAGTTTAACTCGAAAGTTATCAATATTTTCAATTATTATAAACAAGAGTTCCAAGTTATTTTTGAACTTTAGCCATAAATATGGGACCTATTTTTTTACCGCAATACCTATTTTCCTTGTTGCAATAATAACCCCGTAATGCCTAAGTCTGGGTATATTGTAGGGCTTATAGTAACGGCATTGTTAATGAAAAAATTAAACAAGACTACTGCGCCAGAATAACTTAAACCTAGTTCAAGTTATCTTTGAACTTTGCCATAAATATAGGGCATGTTTTTCTATACCGCGCGCGCCTTTCTTGGTGCAATAATAACCCCATAATTCCTAAGTCTGGGTCTATCCTAGGGCTTATAGTATTGTTAATGAAAAAATTAAAGAGACTACCGCGACAGAATAACTTAAACCTCAAATTAATATACTTTTTCTCTTACTCTTTTCTTTTAATATACGAATTTGCGGTCTTAGAATGTCAGAGAATTGTTATTGGAAACCCCAATTTTTAATTGAGAGATTTATAGCGTTTAGTCATTTGCAAGATTGGAAGTAATATGGTATGGTTAGGGGGCCAACGTCAAATATTTGGTCTCCTCGCTCAATCGAAAACTCAACCAAGAAGCGCGAAGAGTAAATTAAAAGAGACTTTGATAATGAAGAGCAAACCCAAAATCTTTCCTTTCACTACGACCCAAATTTAAATTAAAATATCACTATTCTAAAGAAGAATTAAATCCAAATCAAACCCAACCCAAAGCCAAAGTCTATTTGTTTCAAGTTTACTCGGGTTTTGTACCCAAGACGTATTGTATTCCTGTTTTGCGAAGACATTGTGTTTAACATACCTTTAAAGGCCAAGTTAATGTTTGTTCCAGTATTTTTTTGGCTTGACTTAGTCCTCCCACATCGTTCCAATCTTTGAGCGATTCATTGTGCAGTTTTACACCGTGTAGGCTGTATGGTGTAAAATCGGTTAAGGCCTTATCAAAATCCGAATCTAGAAGCATTATTCCGTCCGTTTCCTCTTTCTCAAGTTCCGTGTCTAATTTTGAAAAATTACCTTAATTTTTCCGGTCGTTTTTAACGAAATAACCTAAGCCTTGGTCGTAATATTATAGACCAAGTACACTTAAGCCTCTAAAGTACAATTAAAACACTATTTTTATATTTTATCTGTTTAAAATTTCGTTAATGCGTATTATTTTATTGAGACCAAGGCTTAAAAATGGGCCTAATTTTATTTACCGTAAACACGTTCGGCATGAAAATGTATAGCTCTATCCACAACGGTTTCCAAATCTCGCGTGACGTAACCTTCCGTTTTGGAAGCGATTTTAGCCAATCCGGGGCCTTCCACGCAACGAATGGAGATTGTGGTTTTATTCAAAATTATCGCTTTTAGAATTTCCTCGCGTTGCGCCTGTCAATAAAATAACCAGCCAGCCAGCCGTAATGGTTATGCGTAAATATTTTCCACCATCTCCGTTCGTGAAAAGTAAAAAACAAAAAGATAATCTTACGAGATTTGGGGCGGTTATTTCGAAAATGTTATTGAAAACATGTCGACCTCTAGTATCGGATAGTAAGGGGTGTAATGAATCGGTGGATTTGGCTGTAGCTAAGATGGTAATGCGAACGTTGCTATCGCGAAAATAACGCAAAACGGACAGCAAAGCTGCAAATGCGAGAAATTAAATCTTATTTAATTGCGTATTAATTCATATTAAAACCCAATTGACTAAATAAACAAAGGCTTGTAAGGAGGGGTTGGATACCTACATTGTGTAAGAAATTTGAGACAAATTAAAGACTGGTTTAAAATTTCAAACGTAATTGCCCATAGAAAGTATTAAAGCACAGAATTTCAAGAGATGTCCGACCCCTTGCTTATACTAAATCATTAGAACATTTTAAAAAGTAACAAGTTCTGGTCAAACAACTTCCAAATTTTCAAAGATTTATCCCATCCCAAAAATCATTGGTTGATAAAAAAATATAGGTTGGTGCATATATGAACTCACTGGCAGCAACTTTAGCGAAATACAGGGAATCGGGACTGGCTTCTTGCTCTGGCGAAGAGACTCTACTAGCAGCCGTTTCCAAATCTTCCAATAAAACAATAGAGGGCTGACGATGGGCGGCTTCCCAAAAGGCGCCACCCCAAATTTTCTTGATGGAATCAGCTCGTTTCCCTATAGGAGGGGCAGACATACCATTGTTTTATTGGAAAAGGCCGTGGCAACGTTATTAACATAATCATAGCTCGGATATACCTCTTAGCTGTTTGCAGTCTATAATTTGGGTATAAACTCTGTATTTCGAGTCTTGTAACTCGCGACAGATTGATTTGGCTAAAGTGGATTTTCCCACACCTTTGGGACCGCATAGCAAGGTAGTATTGAATTGCGGGTACTCGCTTAATTGCTTTGATAATGTAGTTAAACCCAAACTGAACGTCAGAAACTGTACTAAATCATTTCCAACAGTTTCTACTCCTCTATTTAAATTTGAAATTATGAATTTAACACTCGTTTCGTTAAGTTTCTTAAACTATATCTATTAGCATAGGTTTATAAGATGTGTTTTCCATAAGTATGACACTAACTATACTTCGTAATTATGCTAGAAACAGCTCGAGCTAGTTCAATTAGAACGACAAGCGAGAATTGAAGTCCTGCACTTGGTGTTAATTTTGCAGGATTTCCATCTATACCTATTTAGTCTGCATTACTAAGCCTTTGACAGCGCCTCACCAGGCGTCGCTTTACCTCTAATCTATGACCTACCTCCCTCACTTCATGACAAGGTCCAGTTTCTAAGTTACCAGCAAGAAGTGATGTCTAGTTTATTAGGGAGAAGGTATAAATTCGCCACATTTCCAGCTTTATCTTCAGCCCAAACGTAGGTCCGGAGTTAATCCCCGCCTCTAAATTACGTATTTTCCGACTGAGGAGAGGCGCGAAATAGCCCGGCCTCCTTTTACGTCCCCCCTTGTATTTTGAAAGGGGGACTGGGACTATGGCGTGCGAATACTTAGGCATCTTATACCTTCTCCCTAGTAAACTAGATATCGCTTCTTGTTACCAGTGATAAACTTATGGAGGAACCTATCTTATGAACTTATGCTATATTAGAAAGAACAATTGTCTTTACCCCAAAGTAATTAGTTTTCGGCCATAAGCTTGCGGGTCCAAATCAAGTAAAGTTTTAAAAGGTACCCTAACATCGTATGGTTTATAAATGGGCGATATTTTATCTCCAATTTCAATATTGACACCGTGAGCGGTGTTATGGGTTAAATAATAATAAGGTTCACAAGTTTCGTTAACCTCATTGTTAGCTGGTATTAGTATGAAATCGTGTTTTCCTAATTGAAGTTAATTAACATATTAAACTGAATTCGTTTAAGGCTTTTAAATCTTATTCGAACCTTTCTCTAAATTTAATTGAACCAAAGTGCCTTTTGATACTAAAATCGGACCATCTAAGGTGTTTGATTTAATCCATGATTTGAATTTTTGGATTGTGTTCGATTCTTCCGAATTAGGCTTAGATTTCAAGTAAGTGTTAACGTTTACGCAACCGCAAAATAAAAATTAAATTGGCTTACCAATGACATCAGCGGTCGCATTTTCAACACTGTTAAACACGAATGTTCGTAATTTAAACTTTTAATCACGATACTCGATGTTATTTCAAGGCCTAATTGCCTTCGTAACCCGTCATTTAACGCCGCGTATCCAGGTATTAATCCCCCTTGGTTTAACAATTCGAAATTGAGCAATCGTACTTGAACAATAGCCGTTTCAAAATCGCATTCGTCCTTATTGGCTGCACTCGAATTTGCATCGTCATCTTTCGAAACCGTTTTAGAATTGCCTCCTAAGCCTAACGGTTTTTTGCTAGAACTTTCCGATTTTTCGTAAGGCGATAACACCTTTTTAATCGATGCCACGAAACTGCGATTGTTTATTTGATCTCGAAAACTTAATGGAATATCGATATCGTTGAGGTAAAGAACTGACGATATATCGTTTGGATAATCGAACGCGTCTGTGACTGAAGTAACGCGAAAAACTTTCTCGACATCGCGTTGAATTTGAATTATATCCGGTTTTGATGATGCGAAATTCGCAATTTGATTTGCATCGTACGGGTTAGCGTTGCTTTCGGGATCGTCGTAACCTACGCTGCGTTTTATCGTTTTAAATATTGACGATAAAAAACCGGTATTTTGATTATCGATATCGTTATCGGAGCGATTTTCGTCGGTGTTTTTCGATTTACTACTAGAATGAACCGAATTAGAGGGTACTATATGGATTTCTGTTCCGCGATTAAGAATTAATGGTGCAGTATTAGGTTCGGTATCGCCTATTTATTAAAGGAAAACAAAGCGTTAGGCCTCGGTTTAAAATATATGCTAAGCCTAATTTGTACTATTCGCTTATGCTCGTTCGTAACTTAAACTTACCGACATTTACAAAAACGCAAACGGATTTGTTGACCCATATAGGGAAGGTCAAGTTACTCCAAATAATTTTAATTTGATTCATTAATTCTGATTCTATTTTCGACGCGTTCAAATTCTAATTTTGATGAAAGAGTATTAATTCTTCAAATAAGCCTAACTTCCGATTCCCTTGAAAAACTTTTATTACCACTATTTCCCAATCGTCCATAGACGCGGGCTCTAAATAAGCCTTTTCGCATGATGAAAAAGTCGCGGTTTTATCATAACGTACGCAAACCTTAACATTATCCAAATTAATTTAATTTTTAAAAGTTTTTAAAAATTTTGCTTACATCATCGCCATCTTTTAAGCCTAATTTGACACCAAAAACGCCATTTAATTCAATTTCCTGCTCATTATTAGTCGTTTCACCAGCCCACGTTAAACACGATTTTAAATTTGAACCGTATATAATTTCAAAGTGAAGTGGAGGCTTTAAGTAATTAGCGCAAATTTTAATTATCAATTAACTACCTGCCCTGAATAATTAACTCGAATACTTACATCTCCAGTTATTCCCCATTGTTTAGGAATTTTAAGAAAACAATGTTTATCGTTTATAAACTTTACAGTAGCTCCTGTTGCAAACTGCATTATTGTAAGTAATTCAAATCGCAAATATAGTCCTTAAAATCAATATTAACGATTAGAATACTCCTAAAATCTAAAACAATTCAAATATGGCGCCACTATGCGGGAGTAACGCGAAATATAAAAAGCGGTGGTAAATTTAGATTTCCCGCGCAAAGATTTTCCGGGAAATTTCTATTTCTTAGCAACTTTAAGAATTTCCCGGTTAAAAAAATGAGAGAGGAAAACCGGAGGGGGGGGGGTAAATTTCTTTAGCACTTCCAAGCGCCTAGTGCTAGATTCATTAGCAGTATTATGACGTCATTCAGCGTCTAGGGTTCGAAACCTAGAATTTTAAGCCCTCCCGTTTTCCTCTATTTGGAAGCTTCCGCCTTGAAAATGGCGACCGTAACCGTAGCGTTGAAAGATGAAATAGATGGTGAATGGTATTCGTTTCTGTTAAGTCATGAAGAAGAAACGAGACTCTCGCAAGGTGAGACAAGTATTTGTTTATTAAAATTCGTATTAGGCTTACCGTATTGAATTTGTTCTTAGTAGCAACTTTAAATTTCTTAGTTAGGCTAGCGAACAGCGGTTTTCAGCTTGAGGGGAGAAGGTACGACGCGCTTATCAATGGCGCCCTAGCTCATATTCTCTAAGCCGCTTTGTAATTCTTTTTTGTCAGAAACCGGCTTTTAAATAAATAAATTTTGAAATAAAACAAGGAAAATTTTGTTTCTTTTATTATTTGAGGGGGGTGTATAAATCCTACCCGAAATTATAACGTTCATTTCAAATATGTGTCAAATTATTAATATTTAAATTGGCGCGAAATTCAAAAACTGTCATACTGAAGCTGAAACTTGATTTCAGACCCCGATTTTGCCTCGCTGCTTCTTAACAGCGTTAAAAAGAACAAATCCAACACACCATCTACATCAGAAGCAAATGGCGCTCCCATTATTAGCACAATATCAACTTTGCCTTCTACTTCTCAAAATTCCATTCCTCAGGAAATGGACATCATATCTGAAGTTCCAGGTACTTAAGCCTACTTGTTATTAGGCCTAACTTAGGGTTATGAATACAATGGGCGGAATTTCATTCTTTAGGTCTATTTAAGCATAGCCCACTCGATCACGCGCGTCACGACGCAAGCTGCGTCGTGACGCGCGTGATCGAGTGGGCTATGATTTAAGCAAAGGTGTTCACCTATTTATTATAAAATTCAAATGTCCTACACCTAACCTAATCAGATGATGATAATGAAGAAAAATTCACGTGGAGTTACCAGTCTGTCTTGACCTTAATGTCATTGTTCAAACAATACAAGGACAAATTTGAAAGTCCCGAAATGAAAAAGAAAAATGTTTGGAAAGAAATATCTAAAAAGATGCAAGAGCAAGGCTACATCATTTCGCCTGAACAATGTGATAAAAAGTGGCGGAACTTAAGATGTACATACAAAGGAATACTTGTTAAAAAGAGCCTGAACCCTTCACACAAAAAAACTTGGGAATTTTTCAATGAAATGCATGATATTTGTCAAGAAGACCCTAATCTTAATGAAGCCACTAACCCTTTGACTGGAACGCCATTGGGCTATGGTTCCAAACTCCTGAACACCACAACAGTACCATCCTTACCCTTGTATCAACTAGTGCAGAGTGGCCCTGGAACGTCCATTTTAAAACGGACCACTCTAGCGGCGGAAAGTAACAACTCAAATGTGCCCTCCTCTAAAAAACGCAAAACGGCCATTTTGACTTCGGGACAGGGCGCTACTGAACATAGTGAAGTTGTGGTATTATCTGAACCAAGGCCTAACAGTGAACCTCAATGGGTCACGGCTTTTAGGTTAGAAATGCGCAGAGACAATGAGAGGAACCTTGCCGAAATGAAGGCGATGCATAATGAAAGCCTTAAGCTACTCAAAGAAAGGAATGATATTCTGAAAACATTGGTGACATTGTTAGACCCTGCCAATAACAACAACAAGGAGCAGACCTAGATTACTCTGAAAATTTGTTCAATCATTTTTAATATAAATAAAGTCATATTTTTCATGTACCATTAAATTAAATTCATCCTAGCTTAGGATGATGTAAATAAATTTTCGTACACTAAAATAATAATGTCGTTTTAATATTTGTTTTTATTGAAACATCGAGTGTAAAAGGCTTACTATACTTCCTATACTCTTATGTTCCTCCATTTTCTTGTAGAAATTTTAGGTATTTTCTGATTGGATGAAAGTGGCAATGGTATGACGTAATACACAAATTAAATTCATCAGTTTAGGATGATGTAAATAAATTTTCGTACACTATAATGTCGTTTTAATATTTGTTTTTATTGAAACATCGAGTGTTAAAAGGCTTACTATACTTCCTATACTCTTATATTCCTCCATGGTCTTGTAGAAATCTTAGGTATTTTCTGATTGAATGAAAGTGGCAATGGTATGACGTAATACACAAAAGCCCGCCAATATAAAAAAAATGGCGTCACGTGGATTCTTTATTGACAGTTCGGTTATTTGAATTTTTTAAATGTTTCCTAATCTATTGAGTAAATTAGTTATTATTCGGTTATAGGCCTTAGTTGATCTTAATTTTTTAGTGTCTAATCGCGCTTAACTGCTGAGTTAATTATTATTTAAAGGCTTTGGTTTTAAGAATTGCTTGTCATTAAGAGTTGAACTTGCAAACCTAGATTGAATAATGGAAGAGTTCTTGCAGTCAAAAGAAGAACTTGTGAAGAAGTTTAATTCGGAATTAATTAAAGTAGCGCGATTTATGGACGAACTTAAGCCTTCAGTTGATAAAGTAAATGACAAATTACCCTTAAATGAAGTTGGAGGAGCTTCATGTTCGGAGGACCCAAAGATTCTTATTGCCAATTTTAACAAGAATCTACGTGAAATGATTGATATTGCCAAGAACATAGCTACATCTGCTGAGGAACGAACCAATAATTACAAGAAATTGGCGGCGGAATTGAAACTTGAAGCGGATATTCTTCAGAAGAATGTTAGTGAACTAGAGTCAAAGTTCGGTATTAATCCTACAGACGCAGCAGCAAGTTCTGAAGTTAATGTTCAGCAGGATGTAGCTATCAAGAATGAAGTCGGAATTGATGAGCCTGCGCCTAAAATTGAAACTGAAGCCCAGTATCCTGCTAATGAGGAAATGGATAAGCCTAATGAAACTGCAGAGACCCCAGTCAAAGAAGCAGCTCCTAAAACTCCCCCATGTTACGAAGAAAAATTGTTTGACACTATTGCGACTCCCGAAACCCCAAAGCTTACATCAAATATGGAGGAGGTTCAGAAGTTGTTGGGTGCAATGGCTAATGCAAATAATACAGAATCAAAATTAACTACTCCGGTAAAACCACCAAACCCAATTCAGAATCAGGGTTTTCAGACTCCGGAAATATTTATGGGAAGGGCCCAGGGCACTAAGGGTTTATTTGGTATAACTGAAACAAAAACTCCTGAAACACCCGAATATACATCTAATTTTGCAGAATATCTTAAGAATTTAAAGTAATCATTTTTATTTTTATTTTTTTATTGTTTGTAAACTTTTTTTATTGCTTTTTTTTATTGTTTGTAAAAAAATTTATTTGGTTTTGAATTAAATAAAAATTGTATAAAATGAAATATTGTTAAAAGCGCCATAATTTAATCAAATTTCTATTAACACATTAAAATGAAGCGAAAGTATTATTAACAAATAAGCCTATCTGGAAAAATTATAAACAAGTTGAATATTAAAAAAAACACTTCCTAGCTTATTTCTAGTCTTGTTTAATTTCTTTTTTTTTTCGTATGGTTCAGTGCACTGCACTACTACAATCGGTTTCGTAATGTACTAACTCTTACGGTCTAACTGCGCTATTGCACTGAACGCATATCGCTCAGTCAGTCTTCGTTCCTCGTCGTTTTGTTTATTATTAGACGGTACGGTTTGGTTTGTTGACTTTCATTGTTTTTACTTCTTAATTCTTCAATGATTAGTTCGGTTTCCATAATCTCGGATGTTATTTTATCCTGAATTACTAACTTAAAGTAAGTTCTAAATTATAAGCATATACTAACTGAAGTAAAATTAACGGAACGGTGCGTTCGTAACCCTTGGCTAATCCCATGCCTTAATGGCCAAGGCTTAAAGTGACAGGGCGTTTTTTTTTAACTGGTATTCAGCAAACTGACAACTGTCAATCATTAAATCAAAGTCAGCACGAATACAGGGCTTCCGATAATATCTATTTATGGCTCCTCCACCGTTTGCAATGCATAGTCCACCTCCACCACCGGGGTTACTTTTTCCCAACATGTTTCCGCCATTACCACCCCCACCTCCACCACCACCAAATTATTTGCTACGCAATTTGAGAAACAATGGATTTGGTAATATGATGATTATTATTTTTAGCAGCTGAATCAATAGTATAAAGTTATATTTAAAAATATTTTAAGCTTTCCCAGTTTTACCACGAATCCCTCGCGCCCAGCATAGTTGCAGACCTAAAAAGATTATCAACATCTGTGACCCTCAAACTGGTCAAGATATAACTGAAGAGATTTTAAGTTCCGTGAATAAAAAGAATGCCCCGGATAAGAGTTATCCCTTGAAGAAAGTCAGTCCTCCATTTCGCCCTCATAGAAGACCCCCTTTACCAGTGTCCAGTCCTTTGCCCATACCTTTGGGTTTCATCCGCAAGACACCACCACCACCACCACTTATCATGAAGTGTGTACCCGATCCGGAATTTTTGTGGCCAGAAGATGATATTCGTTGGCGTAATCCTAATGGGTTGAGTCCCTTCTTTGGGAGTTGCTCTTGGCCTCCAAACTCCGCTAATTTGCCAGATGAAGATGGTGCCATCCGAGAACCTCGTAAAAGATATCAGTCTGTCTCTGTTAATAAAAGTAAGTAAAAATCATGGTTACTCGGATGTTAAATCAACATTACAGGGTTCGTACACGACCTGGAAAACCTGGAAAAGTCAGAGAAGTTGAAAATGGGCCTAAAATGTCAGGGAAAAGTCAGGGAAATTAAAAATGGGCCTAAAATGTCAGGGAAGTTGAAAATGGGCCTAAAATGTCAGGGAAAAGTCAGGGAAGTTGGATATGGGCCTAAAATGTCAGGGAAAAGTCAGGGAAATTAAAAATGGGCCTAAAATGTCAGGGAAAAGTCAGGGAAGTTGAAAATGGGCCTAAAATGTCAGGGAAATTAAAAATGGACCTTAAAAGTCAGGGAAATGTCAGGGAAGTTGAAAATGGGCCTAAAATGTCAGGGAAAAGTCAGGGAAGTTGAAAATGGGCCTAAAATGTCAGGGAAATTAAAAATGGACCTTAAAAGTCAGGGAAGTTGAAAATGGGCCTAAAATGTCAGGGAAAAGTCAGGGAAGTTGAAAATGGGCCTAAAATGTCAGGGAAATTAAAAATGGACCTTAAAAGTCAGGGAAATGTCAGGGAAGTTGAAAATGGGCCTAAAATGTCAGGGAAAAGTCAGGGAAGTTGAAAATGGGCCTAAAATGTCAGGGAAATTAAAAATGGACCTTAAAAGTCAGGGAAATGTCAGGGAAGTTGAAAATGGGCCTAAAATGTCAGGGAAAAGTCAGGGAAGTTGAAAATGGGCCTAAAATGTCAGGGAAATGTCAGGGAAATTAAAAATGGACCTTAAAAGTCAGGGAAATGTCAGGGAAGTTGAAAATGGGCCTAAAATGTCAGGGAAAAGTCAGGGAAGTTGAAAATGGGCCTAAAATGTCAGGGAAATTAAAAATGGACCTTAAAAGTCAGGGAAATGTCAGGGAAAAATTTATTGGAGGGAAATTTAAAGTCTGGATAACAGTAGGGTGACCTTCTGAGACTTGAGCAGAGCACCAAATTTGCTTCGCTCGCTCTAGTTATTTACAACAATAATTCGTGCAAAAATGACTCTAGTGAATTTAGATTGGTTTTCATATATGTTCGCCATGTACATTATTGAAAATGGTCAGGGGAAATTTGTGGAATTTTGTCAGGGAAAACCTGGAAAAGTCAGCTAGGAATTTCATTCCAAAAATTTTGTACAAACCCTGCATTAATTTAAATAATTTATTGTTGTTTCCATACAGAAAACATCGTGAACTATAACAGAGACGTACTTCTCTCTTTACGTTATCATCCTTTGGCTTTGGAGAAACCAGCTGGTCTTCCTGATCTGGATGTTATTAAGAAGGAAGTTAAGCAGCCAGAAAAAACCTCCGAGAAGGTTTGTGACAATGGAGCTCAAACTGTCGTGGCTCGATCGGCATTCAAGTCTCAATCAAAAAATGCTATTGGCTTCAAAAAGGGATATTCAAATCATAAATTGAAACCATCAACGCTAAAAAAGGATAATATCAGCGGTGAAGAGATGAAATCCAAGGTGAGAGAAAGTTTCTTGTACCTGTCCTTTATGGCTCCCACCAGGTCCCTAAAAGTCCCTAAAGTCCCTATTTTCCTACAAGGTCCTTAATCTACCCTAAAATTGGTATTCGGTCCTTAAATCACCCTATTTTTATAAACCTCAGAAAAAGTATAAGGGTGACCTGAAAATGTCTTGTCTGAGATTTGACCAGAGCCCCAAATTTGCGGAGCTCGCTTCGCTCGCTCCGGTTATTTATGATTTACTTAATGTTAAATTTAAACAAATTAATTGGCTAATTTTTATAACAATAACAACTTTTGCAAAAATTATTCGACTGAATTTAGACTGGTTTTCATATATGTTTGTCATGTACGTTATTGCAAATGGTCAGAGAAATTTGTTCAAGTTAGTCAGCGAAAACCTGGAAAAGTCAGGGAATTTCATTCCAAAACTTTTGTACGAACCCTGTAAAGGGCCCAAATTCTAGTTCAGTGGATTTTTTAAAAAACAGTAAACATGATACGAAAATAGTTACTTCTAATCAAAAAAACCTTCCTTATTCATTAGAGCCAGTATCAAGTCTTACCTACCGCTCCCTTAGAATAAGAATATAAACAAAAGAAAGTCAGAAATAATATCATATTTTGTCGAAAAAATAGAAAAGAGTAATAGGTTCCTAACTGTTTGTGATATTTTCACAGAATAGATATCATTTGGTTTTACCAGTGGTCCTTTTTTGGTTCCTACTTTTAGAATTTAGGTCCCTATTTTACCCTATTTTTATCGTGAAAAGTCCCTTTTTCCCCTATTTATTTTTGAGGTTTTGGTGGGAGCCCTGTTTATTATTTAATTCAAAACTTAATTTAATGTAAAAACATTTAGGCTTTGAAGTCACCCGTTACTTTAGATAGAGGAGATGGTAAAGAAGTTGGGGAAGTTAACAATCTCATTGAAAAAATTTCTAATTTAGCTATTGGTTAAGCGCAAAAACAAAAAAACAAAAGATCTCCGTAGCTTTCTTCTTTCTTTTGGTGAAAATTTAAAATTTAAATTTTCTGAATTAAGCTCAAAAGATAATTAGAGAAAAAAGTACTAATACCAAAACAAACGTATAAAAATTCTCACTTAAATATTTATTACATTATATACTCATATTAATATATATATGTTGTGTTCGTTTTTACTTCCTTAAAAGCATTTAGGAAAGTTAATTGTGTTTGAACTTTTTGTTTTCGAGGTTTTTGTGTCACTCTTATAAAAATTTACGTTGTTGTTGTTGTTGTTTTCATAATCCTTTGTTCAAAAAAGTTAACAAACACTCAAAGCCAAACCTTTAGTTCCTCTATATTATTATAATAATAATATTATAAAAGAAATACTTATACATACAAAACAAAACAAGGAAAGGAAAACAACTTAAAACTAAGCCTTCCTAGTATTAAAAAATATAAAAAGGAAAAAAAATCCTTCTATTAGATTTAAGAAGAAAAAGGAAAAGTGTTTAAAGGATTTAGTTTCTCTGTTTAACGGGTTCAAATTCTTTTAAAACCCCCAAATATATCTTATTTTCTGTGATATATATGTATATATATACAAGAAGAAGATAATTTTCTACATTTAGTGCCAACATTTGTAAAAGTACTCCTATATTTTTTTTAAATGTTGAAAGGAAATAAAAATTCTTCGCTTGAAATCTCTATTTCTATTTCCAAGTGTTAACTTATTTTAGGCCAAGGCCTAGTTTCCAGCGGCATTTGTTAGGAAAGCACGTGGCGTAGGAAACTCCTTTTAAATCGCCCGCGAATTGCTCTGATTGGCTAATATGGATTTCACGTGACGCGATCGTCTGAATGATGAAACAATCATTTTTCTCTTCGCTTCGAATGTTCTCGTCGGAAATTTTCAAATAATCAAGATAAACCTAGGAAAATCAAGTTAAATATCATGGTAATTATTAATTTTAAGTTCAATATTAGTTATTAATGTAGTCGTAATCTAATTTCGTAGTAATGTATCTGGTTTTTTCGTTAAGCCTTGGCCATTTTAATGCTTGGATTTAACTTTATTTTAATTTAACCAGACTTCGGGAGTCATTATCGCTGGGTTGGCGCTTGCCGCTGTTGGATTCACCGGAAGGTACATTGCAAAATCATCGAGAATATTATCCGAAACGCTTCAACAACAATTAAAGTCTTTACCTAATGCTGCGGTAATTATAAAATTTCCTCCTCATTACCCTACCCTAAAAATTTAATTTTCTCACGAAATCTATAATTACGTGTAGAGTTTTGCTAATAGTAAATATTACAAAGGAGGTTTTGATCCCAAAATGACGAAAAGGGAAGCGTCTTTAATTTTAGGTGTTAGGTAAAACAATTTTGAATTTTTAAATAGGGACTTGACACTACTATAGAGTAATGGCAGTACTAGGTATGCAAACGTCATCATACCCTTCAATCTCTTAGCTAAGTGTCATCCCCCCCTACCAGGCGCGTACAGTATCCCCTCTTACAAAAGCGCGCCTAGAGGGAGGGATACACAGTCTACTCCCCCCTCTAAGGACACTACTCTATGGTCAAGCTACCTTCCACTAGTGCTAAATAACATACCAGGAGGAGGGGCTTATCTAGCTTTCATTCTGTTAAAAAAAACATACCATAATGGCGCTGGGGGCGGAGTTAAGCTTGAATTGCCAAGTCCCTATTATTTGTAATTAGAATTTGGGGTTTGAATTAATTTAAGAAGTTTCTTTTAATGATTAGCCCATCTGCTAGTAAATTGAAAATTAAGGAAGCCCATAGAAGAATTATGATACTTAATCATCCTGATAAAGGTTAGAACTTTTTTTTTAACAATTAATTAGTCCAAAAGTTGAATTGGAAATCTCAAACCATGGAATAATTATTAAACCTATTTTTAAAAAAAAAAAAATATAGCTAATCATGAATCTAAATAACTATGAATATACAGCTCTATCATATGCCCCTTCTATCCTGTCGATTTGGTTTGGGTGTTACCCTCCTAGCTTTGACGCGTTTTGCGTAGCTCTAATAGCCAATCACGAGACAAGAGGAAGTGACGTTTCGAATTTACACACCCCCGGACTCCCCCTCCCTTCCCCCGCTCCTAACACTAGCAGACACGTGACTGATGTCTCCTTTCGCTAAGCCCCGCCCAAACCTTATCGAGAGGTTAGACAGCCTAACGCAGCTGTATATTCATGATTCATGATCTAATTACTTCCCATCAAGGATGAAAAGGGGAGAGAAATCGGTGGGCTAACTGAGGCACAACTCAGGTTGGGTGGGACGCCAAAATATGGGGGAGAAATAGTCGGGTTAGAGATAGACCAATCACAATTGAGTCCGACTATTCCTCCCCCTTTTTTTGGAGTCCCACCCAACCTGAGGTATGCCATAGTTAGCGCTCTGATTTCTCGTAGATTAATCCTCGTTTCCCATGATTGAGTTTTATCATATTTCCCTTAAAGGGAGGGTGAAGTAGAAAATCAAGTGATTTTTTATCGATTCTTCTACTAATTATAAGACCAATCTGCATAGTGAAACATTCAGGAAATTTTAAAATTCAAATTAGGTTCAGATTTTTAAGGGTAATATTAAAAAAGGACTGGCGACCAATCGCGTAACGCCCTGCCTTTTTATTAACAAAATTCTCGTTGCACGCTCCATGTCTCGCGCCACGATCGTCACGTCGCGCGCGAATTTTATCAAATCTGGTGATAAATTTCATTCAACACGGAACGTGCCACGAGAATTTTGTTAAGAGGAAGGCAGGGCGTTACGCGATTGGTCGGCAGTCCTTGTTTATTATTACCCTTAATATCTGAACCTAATTTGAATTTTAAAATCATTCGGAATCTGTATTTCCTGAATGTTTCACTATGCAGACTGTTCTTATAATTAATAGAAGAATCGATAAAAAATCACTTGATTTTCCACTTCACCCTCCCTTTAATCAACTTATGGATGGCAATAAATAATTTCTCTGATAATTTTATTTCTCATTGAAATTAGGTGGTTCACCGTATATTGCCTCTAAAATCAATGAAGCGAAAGATTTATTAGAAAGTAACAAACCTGGAAATTAAAAATACTGAAATTTATAGTTTTTATTGAAAATTATTCATGTAATTCTTAATTAAAATAAAGACAAATATTTAAGAAAAATAAGCTTTAATCAATCAACATAGTTATTTATTTTATTTTTATATACTATATGGAATGCTAATAAACAAACACGCGACGCATTACAATATATTTGAAGAATAAAAAACGTAATGTAATATAATATAATACTCTCTAGTAGAAAAATATACAAGAAAAATAATTCTCGCGTAGTTTTAGGCCAAATTAATTAATTTAATTTAAATTAATTCCCATTTATTTTTTTTAATGTTGAGATTGTTGGGCAACTTCTTCCAAGAGACTATCTAACGTATCACCTTTAATTTCTACGAATCTTTTTCGTTTGCGACTAAAATAATAAATATCTCCCGTATAAATATCAAACCAAAGCGCGTGTAAATGCAAATTTCCTTTCTCTATTCTAGGACGTAAAAATTCGTAGGACGCCACGTTTTGAAGCTGTTGTAAACAGTTCACCTGAGATGGGTATTTTAAGCAAAATTATTGGTTAGATTTAAGTTAAGTTTTAGTAATTAATTAGTTTCCCTTAATTAACCTGAGATAGTTTATCCTCAATCGCGAATTTATTATCAGGATCAATGTAGGCCACGAATCTTTTATTTGGCATTTCCGCTTCAAAATGTAAAGGTTTATCGTAACCATTTTTTTCCAAATCACGAAAATGGTCTAAAGAAGTTGACCCGTGTCGTCGCATCCACGCTTGTAAAGGTCCCAATTCTTTAATTGGTCTATCATCGTCTTTAATTTTGTATAGTGTATTAATTGCCTTAAATGTAATTAATTAATTGAATTTAACTTAATGAAGAGACGTAGTTCGTTCCTTTTACAGGTGTTAAATAAAATTTAACCTTGCAATCAGAATGTCCACAAATGACTACGTGACTAACGTCATTGGTTACGCAGCCCAATTCAAGCACAGCTGGCTCCGTTGTGGCCTGATGCGCGTCATATAAGCAAGAATGAGGAACTAAATTGCCAGCGCTACGAACAATCAACATATCTCCTACGCAAGTTTGCGTGAATCTGGTAGGTAACATGCGACTGTCCACGCAAGTAAAAAATACCGCTGTTGGCTATGTATTAAATATGAATTACGTTTTTAATTTTATGAAGAAAAAAAAGGGAGACGACGCGGCAATTGGAAATGGACCAATTAAAAATCTTACGTAAGTTTTTTAATTTGTCCATGGATTGGCTTACTGTTGGATGATCTTGTACTCGTCGAAATTGCGCAACCATTTCTGATCTTTGAGTTATTCGGTATTTTATAATACCCCTAAGAACCTTTTCAAATCCCAGAGGCATAACTTAACTAACTTAAATTAGGGATAGGTGTACACTATTGTTTACTCTTAAAGCGGCTAATTCATAGCCCACTCGATCACGCGCAACACGACGCAAGCTATAGAAGCTCTTCAAAGAATTCCATTTACATTCATAAGCACGACTTTTGTTTTGAAGAAAATTTAAAGGAACCCAAAATTAAAATTAAGTTCTACGGGAGGAGGTAGCTTTTTTGGCGAGATCCTTTGTGTTATTCAACCAAATGACCTGAAATTTTAATGGGACGTGTGTTTTGACGTGCTTTATTATACTAAAAAGGATTCAAGCTTCTAGAACGGATAGGTTTTTTTTCATAAAAATAATTTTTCAAAGTCAAAATGGTGGCTTCAGTGCTAAAACTGCATCAGGGATAGATTTAATTTAATTTTAGAAGCAGGAATGGAGAACGGTTAGTATTTACTTCAGTCCGACTCATAGCCCAGTATAGAGCCCCTCCATCCAATACGAGGGGTCCGACATTGGAAATTCTAAGCCGATTAAAATATGTTAATAATAGAACTTTTCTTATTAATTTCAGTACCTGGAATCAACGCTCAGAAGTTACGCGTTTATAAAAATATTTTCATTATGAATCTTTTTAATAAAATCTAATGTATCAATGGAATGTATTTCAAAATAAAAACTTGCATTAATATTTATAAAATATTATTTGATAGAATTAATTCTATTTATAAGCTTACTAATTATATAAGCAGAATTATATATATTACTTATTTTGGAAAAAATAACATCGGAACATTTGGAAAAAGGTTACTAAACCGAATCACATACGCGATAAATGGTTCCCTCATTTTTAATAAATCCAAATGTATCATATGGAATATATTTCGAAATAAAATATTGCATTAATATATAAGTCTGCGTGATAAATTTACTTTTACTTGTAAGCCTACTAATTATAGTTAATGGCTAAGGTATAGAAACTTGATTCATACCCTCTGAATTAGAGTGTGCTTTCTCAACATAGAAGAGTCGAATATGTTGACACGACACACTCTTTATAAACAGTCTGAATAAATGACTTTAACCAATGAAAAATTTGAATACAGTTTCAAAGTTAAAATGAATGATTTTATTCCAAGTGCATTGGACTGAAGCCACGCAACACGGCACAAAGTAATGGTCAACCTATGACGTCAGGTCACGTGACCCATGACGTCAAGTGACGTAAACTCATGACGTCAAGTGACGTAACTCATGACGTCAAGTGACGTAACTCATGACGTCAAGTGACGTGACCCATGACGCCAAGTGACGTGACCCATGACGTCAAGTGACGTGACCCATGACGTCAAGTGACGTGACTCATGACGTCAAGTGACGTGACCCATGACGTCAAGTGACGTGACTCATGACGTCAAGTGACGTGACCCATGACGTCAAGTGACGCGACCTATGACGTCAAGTGACGTGACCCATGACGTCAAGTGACGTGACTCATGACGTCAAGTGACGTGACCCATGACGTCAAGTGACGCGACCTATGACGTCAAGTGACGCGACCCATGACGTCATAGGTCACGTGACTTGACGTCAGGTCACGTGACCTATGACGTCAAGTCACGTGGCCTATGATGTCAAGTGACGTGACCTATGACGTCAAGTGGCGTGACGACGTCACAGAGGTAATTGACTTGTGGCGTCACGATAATGTTAATAATAGGTAATGATTATCCATTTATTTAGGCCTAGCGTTCATTCATTAATATAGGCCTAGCGTTCATAATTAATATAGGCCTAGCGGTGTTCAGCTATTTGGATTTCGCGCCTAGGACACGGCCCATCCGAGTCCGCGAATCGGCGCTTTTAGCGCCCCACGACGTTGGAAATTTACTTCCTAGTTAGAAGCCGCACAACGCGTTCATTCTTTGCCTGCTGGAAGCTGCGGAGGAAGGTCGCTTCGGAAAATCTCTCTTGCTCAGTTGACGTTGGAAATTACAAGCCAGCCGGGTCATTCTTAGCCTGGAAGCTGTGGAGGAAGATCGCTTGGGAAAATCTTTCCCGCTTAGCTGCTCGTGATACCGGCTTTTGAGGTCGATTCTTGATCGTTCCGCCATTTCACTGATCGTTTTTCCCGAGGAAGCAAGCTGAATCCGAAGCTCTTCAACAAACTTGGCGGCCATTGCTTCGCCTCGTGGTGCTTTAACAGTCCGTAAGCCTAACCTTTACAATAATCCAAACTCATCTAGCTCCCCTTTAATTATTTCTTTTATTTCAAGTATTTAAATTAATTAGGTAGTGTTAAATGTTAGTGAATTTTATTTATTTATTAAAAATCAAGTACCATAAATAAAATTTTACAACGAGATGTTGGACAAGAGAGAATCCCTTAATTAATATAGGGGCTCTTATTTAAAGATATTAAACGGGTACGTAATTAATTTAGAGAATTTGCGACAGATTTTCGGAAATAAAGCCCTGCCGAGATAATTTTAAGACACGAGGTTACCCTAAGCCTAAGTTTAAGCCTTGTCCAATTTAAACCCTAGTTATTTACGGGGTCTGTCCGTGGGAATAGTTTTAAAATAAAAGCAGGTTTCCTAAGATTAGTCAAGGGGGTATTTTAAATTAATTTAGAGATAAAGCGACAAATTTTCGAAAATCAAGTCCCGAAGAGATAATTTTAAGACACGAGGTTGCGCTAACCTAAGCCTAAGTTAAGCCTTGTCCCAAGGTTTTTTTATTTATCGGTTCTGTGGGAGTTAGTTTAGGGTATGTTTTAAATTATTTTTAAGTTACGTAATTTAATTTATAATAAATGGTAGATTTTTTCGAAAATTAGTTTAGGGAATGCTTTAAATTAATTGGGTAATAAAAGGGTACATAAATTATTTTACAATGGTTTTTCTAAAATTATTTTGGGAAATAATTAGTTAGCCAGATTATTTAATTAAGGTTGGAAATCGCGGTAATCAAGCCTTTCTTTAATTCGGGGTAATTGGTCGCCTGTTTTGGTAGCGTGTTTTTTAATTTAGAACACGATTTTCTTAAATTATTTAAATATAAGAGATTATTTCGTTCTGCCCAAAAATAGGCAATAGTTTAAGATTTGTTATTAATGTTTTAATTTATAGATGCGGCTGATATTCTCTGATTTTTCCGTTGCTTGTCATTCCGAGACTTATCATTGCCGATGACTTCCGCTGTTCTGGACTTGCTATGTATCATTCCTGATGACACGCTTCGTTGGATTCACGTTACATGATGTCTTCTGGACTTGCTATGTATCATTCCTGATGACACGCTTCGTTGGATTCACGTTACATGATGTCTTCTGGACTTGCTATGTATCATTCCTGATGACACGCTTCGTTGGATTCACGTTACATGATGTCTTCTGGACTTGCTCTTTCTCTCAGCCCTGACTTAAAGATATGGAGGAAATCATCGAAGCTAGAAGAGACAAATACATCTTTTTTACTTGCAAATTTTTCATGTAACCACTTAACTTAATTTTTTTGCTTGCAAATTTTATTTGTAACTACTTATTATTTTTTTTGCGTTCAATCTTTAACTTACAGACCTCTTTAATATTTTTTGTGTTCGAAATTTTTGTAAACACTTTGGTTTTTTTTTTATTATTGAATAAATTTTGCCTTAAACCTCGTTCTTTCTTTTCTTGAATTTGTTAAAATACTAGACTTGGTTTTAATTTTTTAAATTCAGGACTTAGGGGGATTTTTTTGACCCCTATTTTAAGCTTTTTACTTAAAAATCCAGTAAAATACATATTAAAACAATTTTTTTTCCAAAAAAAATTTTTTTTATGAAAAATTTATTAAAAAATAAATTTTTTTTTAAAAAAACAATAAAAAAAGCATAAAAAAAGGTCAAAAAAAACGTTATAAGTAAATCGATTGATTTTTTTGAACCGAGTCTAATATCGAAACTTTTTATTGACCACAAGTTACCAGGCCTAACATCAGGCCTGCGGGCCCAATTTAAATTTAACAAGTCCCTGTTCAACTCGGGAATCATTAAATTTAAACTAAGGCCCGCTGTGGAGCCCCCAAAACAAGGAAACTTCGTCCTTAGCATGGGATTTCCAATGAAAGTCCACTTGCAGACGTCCACTTCTTCCTGCGCAAGAAAAATTCGAATTAATATTTGGAAAAAAGGCTCATGAATGATTTAAAATTAATTACCTTAATATGAAAATCCACTTGAGTATTTTCGGCACTTGAGTATGTTCGGGCATAAAACAAATAACTATTATTTTACATAAATGGCAAACGCGTGACATTAAATTAAATACCTTGTAGGGGAAGAAAAATAATACCATAAAAAGCTAAGCCTTGCCTAAAACCCGCTTAAAATCGTGACTACTTTTAAAGGACAAAGCGTATAAGCAACCTTCTACCTTAAAATTAAATCAGAAATTTATTTATATCCTACAAAACTCCCTCGAGTTGCCAAACGCTTTTCCCCTAAAAATATTTATAATTAAAACCATAAACTAGATACCGCAAAGGGAATCTCACCCTTGAAATCCTGATTACGTTCATTATTCTTAAAAGGGAAGGCTAGGACCAGTTTTCACCTATTTCATAATTAAGCATTTTATTCATGTCCTGGCTAAAAAAAATCCCTAAGAACAGGACACAAGCGCTTTCCCTTCTAAAAATAAATATAATAATAAACTAAATACCCTAATAATTGCCTCAAATTAACACGCTGTCAAAATAAGTTTTTTTTTCCTAATGAGATTCCCTTTCAACGGATAAAATCAAAGTGTAGACCTGAATTAAGAATGGAATTGTCCTATTAATATTGCTATATTTACTATTAATAAGATTTAATTATTGCACTAAGGGCCTAAAATATTTCACACGTTGCCTAAAATGTTTACCACGCTGTATAAATAGCTTTCGTAAAGAGATTCAGTTTCAAAGAGATAAAATCAAAGTGTAGACCTGAATTAAGAATGGGTTCATTGACCTGATCTATATTGCTTGCCATTTTGTAAAATAATAGTTATTGATTCTGGAATCCAACATAAATCGCTCCTTTGGAAACGGATGATAGCTAAAATAAAATAAATTCGAACAAATACTTATCATCTTAAATAGCAATTTCACTTTCAAATAAATAATTCAACCAGGGATAGATTTAATTTTAGAAGCAGGAATGGAGAACGGTTAGTATTTACTTCAGTCCGACTCATAGCCCAGTATAGAGCCCCTCCCTCCAACACGTAACGAAAAGTTTAAATTATCTTATTCAGGGTTGCCACGGAATTTTCAGAACCAAATTCCCTGACTTTTCCAGGTTTTCCCTGACGTTTTTCTGAGATATTCCCTGACCTTTTTAATCCGATAGTGTAAATGTTTACAGCACGTTCTAAGTGCTTATAATTAAATGAACTCTCTACATTAAGTTTTCCAATATGCTTGTTGCACCAAAATGATTTAAGAAACATTTAAACTATAAATAACAGTCTAAGAGACTTTTTATAGAGCATTTACTTTATAAAAACAATTCTAGACATTTTTAAGGATAGCTCTAGAGTTTTCTCTCTCTGTCGCTATGACCCGCCTCTTTTATATCCCCGTTCCGTGGAAGGGGATCCGGGACTTTGACGCGCGCTCACATTACTCTGTTCTCCATTCCTACTTCTAAAATGAAATATATCCCTGATTTAACATAACTAGATTTAGGGACCATCTTTAAATATTTATCAATTAACAGGATTCGTACAAAATTTTTGAATGAAATTCCTTTACTTTTCCAAACTCGGCAAATTCAACTGACTAAACTCGGCAAATTCCCCTGACTAAACTCGGCAAATTCCCCTGACTAAACTCGGAAAATTCCCCTGACTAAACTCGGCAAATTTCCCTGACTAAAGTCCACTAATTTCCCTGACTAAAGCCCACAAAGTTCCCTGAATGAAGTCCACTAATTTCCCTGACTAAAGCCCACAAAGTTCCCTGAATGAAGTCCACTAATTTTCCTGACTAAAGTCCACAAATTTCCCTGACTAAAGCCCACAAAGTTCCCTGAATGAAGTCCACTAATTTCCCTGACTAAAGCCCACAAAGTTCCCTGAATGAAGTCCACTAATTTTCCTGACTAAAGTCCACAAATTTCCCTGACTAAAGCCCACAAATTTCCCTGACCATTTTCAATTACCCAGACTTTTTAAGGTTTTGTACGAACCCTGATTAAGTGCATAAATAATCACTTTGAATTACGTAAACCCACTAAAAAGATTGAATAGCTAAACCTGGAATAAATTCATGGTAGAGTTAACCGGAACGTGTAACCAAGACGAATCAAAAATTTATTAAGATTAATTTAAAATATTTGAACTAAGTATGACATGTTGGTCATGAATACGGTTCACTTGAAGGGTCAGTTAGCAATAACTTAAGTTAATTAAAACTATTCAGATTGATCTTTCAAAAATTTTCTACCAGAGTTGAACAAGCTAAGTGGCTTAAAATGAAACAGCAATACCTTACAATAACTTACGAATAAATAAATCAAGTAATCTTAAATGAATGGTCAGTTTACGATAAATTTCCGCAATTTAAAAATTGCATACTTAATCTATCACGCATTTCAGCCACAAACTATGAATCTGAAAGGTAAATCTGAATGTTTTCCCTTAAAAATCGCGGAACAGAAAATTTACACCCAGCTTATTGAAATTAACCTTACATTTGCCAAAACGAAGGCCAAGATTGAAGCCAATCATTAAAGCCAAAGTTTAACACTCAAAATACCGCAACATCCAATACTGCCAAGATAATTTCATTACGTTTCCACCCCAAGGCGGTAATCCGTACCCCTTAATTAATAAACTTGTACCCCTTATACTCTTGATTTTGACAAAATTTAGAGTTTAAAAGTACTTACCAACAAATAAGCCTTGGCTGTTATGACACCTAAGCCTAATCTCGTTGACGCAATTTACGAACCCAGGGTTTAGCTTGATTTGCGCAGATTTTCATTGCCTATTTTAAATTTAAATTAATAAACAAGCATTTTCACCTAAAATAGGATCAAAAATTATGATAAAAACCTTAATAAATTGCCAAATCCGGGTTATTTTAGCCAGCGTTACCCACAGTCGTGAAATCTCCAACTGCCCTTAAGGTGACGTGTCAAAATTTCTGACGGCCCACTCGATCACGCGCTCATCGCGAGCCAATTTTTGCGTGCGTGATCCTGAAATGAGTGCGCTATGACTTTGTCTATTCGCCCATGCAGTGTAGTAAGGCTATGCCAATATAGAGTGCTGTCAGAAGCGCCAGTGTGACGTCACCCATGCTGTTTTCCCATAAAGAAAAAACGGTAACTGTCATGGCCGCCATTGCTTAAGGCAGACTTGTGACGTTTAACCTTGGATCTGACGTCACAACTGACAGCACTCTATAGAGCAGTATTTCATGAGTCACAAATATATTTAAGGCAATTTAATGAGTTTCCGTTTTTGCTCATTAAAAACTAGAGATGGGCCGATACCGATGCCATATCGGTATCGGTACCGATATTTGGCTTTAACCGATATATCGGTATCGGTTATAAATGAACCGATATTTCTACCCGATATTTTTTAAAGAAAATAAATACTTATGTTAAGATTAGGTGGCCCAAACTCTGAGACAGCACAGTTTTTCATCTATTTTTGGATAACGTAACTAATGTCCAAAATGGGTTTGTCGTATGATAAGTCAGTTTTATAGTTTCAAGTACCGAAATTGGATCGAAAATCATCTATAGAGATGGGCCGATACCGATACCATATCGGTATCGGTTTGATATCGGTTTAATCGAAGGATCGGGTAAAATATCGGTATCGGTACGTATCGGTTTCCGAAGTATCGGATCACATCGGTATCGGTTTAAACTGGTATCGGCCCATCTCTATTAAAAACTACTTCACGGAAATACAGCTTGTCACCATGGAGCAGTATTCAAGCAGCCAAAAATACCTTTAATCGGTATTTTTGTATCCTTTAATAATTCTCCATTTTAATAGGAACTTTCGTTATCACTTCAATAAAACTTATATATCTTCTTCAATGAATTTTAATAGATAAATATTTCCGAGTAGTTTTAGTGTAGTGCCACCATAGAGCAATATTCTAAGAGTCATAAATGTATTGAAGGCAATGTACGTTTTATTTGTAGTTATAACGAAAGTTCCTTTTATTTTGCAATTGAGAACGGTAAACCTTTTTCCCTCAAGACCATTGACGTTTCAATTGGTTTTTTCCATTAAGAAGTTGTGACTCATGAAATAGCCTTACTACACTGCATGGGCGAATTCAGTGATGCCAGGTGGGAAAAATGGAATTTCCCTTTCTAACCCTTAAAATTTCCCTTTTTGGAGCAAAATTTCCCTAGTTCAGGGTTGCCAGATTTTGCGCATAGAAAATGTTAGAATTATAGCTTGACAACTGTTTTTGCTTGGATTTTTGGCGATGTATTTTCGTAACGATTACAATGGGTCAGTTATTTAGCAGACGACTTTCGGTAATTCTATGTTTGGAAATTACTAAAAACAGTAGCAGGGTTGCCATCTAATAAGAATCCAACGTAATTAATAGGTCAATTTGATGAAGTTGTTTAATTTTCTATGTTGAGATTGTAGGTTTTGAATAAAATATTTCTTCCCATGGAATTTCCCTAGATTTAGCAAATTTTTGGTGGAATTTCCCTTTTCCCTTTTTACCGTTTTTAGGAGTCAAAATTTCCCAGATATGGGAAATTTCCCTCAATCTGGCATCACTGGGGCGAATAGACAAAGTCATAGCGCACTCATTTCAGGATCACGCACGCAAAAATTGGCTCGCGATGAGCGCGTGATCGAGTGGGCCGTCAGAAATTTTGACACGTCACCTTAAGGGCAGTTGGAGATTTCACGACTGTGGGTAACGCTGGCTAAAATAACCCGGATTTGGCAATTTATTAAGGTTTTTATCATAATTTTTGATCCTATTTTAGGTGAAAATGCTTGTTTATTAATTTAAATTTAAAATAGGCAATGAAAATCTGCGCAAATCAAGCTAAACCCTGGGTTCGTAAATTGCGTCAACGAGATTAGGCTTAGGTGTCATAACAGCCAAGGCTTATTTGTTGGTAAGTACTTTTAAACTCTAAATTTTGTCAAAATCAAGAGTATAAGGGGTACAAGTTTATTAATTAAGGGGTACGGATTACCGCCTTGGGGTGGAAACGTAATGAAATTATCTTGGCAGTATTGGATGTTGCGGTATTTTGAGTGTTAAACTTTGGCTTTAATGATTGGCTTCAATCTTGGCCTTCGTTTTGGCAAATGTAAGGTTAATTTCAATAAGCTGGGTGTAAATTTTCTGTTCCGCGATTTTTAAGGGAAAACATTCAGATTTACCTTTCAGATTCATAGTTTGTGGCTGAAATGCGTGATAGATTAAGTATGCAATTTTTAAATTGCGGAAATTTATCGTAAACTGACCATTCATTTAAGATTACTTGATTTATTTATTCGTAAGTTATTGTAAGGTATTGCTGTTTCATTTTAAGCCACTTAGCTTGTTCAACTCTGGTAGAAAATTTTTGAAAGATCAATCTGAATAGTTTTAATTAACTTAAGTTATTGCTAACTGACCCTTCAAGTGAACCGTATTCATGACCAACATGTCATACTTAGTTCAAATATTTTAAATTAATCTTAATAAATTTTTGATTCGTCTTGGTTACACGTTCCGGTTAACTCTACCATGAATTTATTCCAGGTTTAGCTATTCAATCTTTTTAGTGGGTTTACGTAATTCAAAGTGATTATTTATGCACTTAATCAGGGTTCGTACAAAACCTTAAAAAGTCTGGGTAATTGAAAATGGTCAGGGAAATTTGTGGGCTTTAGTCAGGGAAATTTGTGGACTTTAGTCAGGAAAATTAGTGGACTTCATTCAGGGAACTTTGTGGGCTTTAGTCAGGGAAATTAGTGGACTTCATTCAGGGAACTTTGTGGGCTTTAGTCAGGGAAATTAGTGGACTTTAGTCAGGGAAATTTGCCGAGTTTAGTCAGGGGAATTTTCCGAGTTTAGTCAGGGGAATTTGCCGAGTTTAGTCAGGGGAATTTGCCGAGTTTAGTCAGTTGAATTTGCCGAGTTTGGAAAAGTAAAGGAATTTCATTCAAAAATTTTGTACGAATCCTGTTAATTGATAAATATTTAAAGATGGTCCCTAAATCTAGTTATGTTAAATCAGGGATATATTTCATTTTAGAAGTAGGAATGGAGAACAGAGTAATGTGAGCGCGCGTCAAAGTCCCGGATCCCCTTCCACGGAACGGGGATATAAAAGAGGCGGGTCATAGCGACAGAGAGAGAAAACTCTAGAGCTATCCTTAAAAATTGTTTTTATAAAGTAAATGCTCTATAAAAAGTCTCTTAGACTGTTATTTATAGTTTAAATGTTTCTTAAATCATTTTGGTGCAACAAGCATATTGGAAAACTTAATGTAGAGAGTTCATTTAATTATAAGCACTTAGAACGTGCTGTAAACATTTACACTATCGGATTAAAAAGGTCAGGGAATATCTCAGAAAAACGTCAGGGAAAACCTGGAAAAGTCAGGGAATTTGGTTCTGAAAATTCCGTGGCAACCCTGAATAAGATAATTTAAACTTTTCGTTACGTGTTGGAGGGAGGGGCTCTATACTGGGCTATGAGTCGGACTGAAGTAAATACTAACCGTTCTCCATTCCTGCTTCTAAAATTAAATCTATCCCTGGTTGAATTATTTATTTGAAAGTGAAATTGCTATTTAAGATGATAAGTATTTGTTCGAATTTATTTTATTTTAGCTATCATCCGTTTCCAAAGGAGCGATTTATGTTGGATTCCAGAATCAATAACTATTATTTTACAAAATGGCAAGCAATATAGATCAGGTCAATGAACCCATTCTTAATTCAGGTCTACACTTTGATTTTATCTCTTTGAAACTGAATCTCTTTACGAAAGCTATTTATACAGCGTGGTAAACATTTTAGGCAACGTGTGAAATATTTTAGGCCCTTAGTGCAATAATTAAATCTTATTAATAGTAAATATAGCAATATTAATAGGACAATTCCATTCTTAATTCAGGTCTACACTTTGATTTTATCCGTTGAAAGGGAATCTCATTAGGAAAAAAACTTATTTTGACAGCGTGTTAATTTGAGGCAATTATTAGGGTATTTAGTTTATTATTATATTTATTTTTAGAAGGGAAAGCGCTTGTGTCCTGTTCTTAGGGATTTTTTTAGCCAGGACATGAATAAAATGCTTAATTATGAAATAGGTGAAAACTGGTCCTAGCCTTCCCTTTTAAGAATAATGAACGTAATCAGGATTTCAAGGGTGAGATTCCCTTTGCGGTATCTAGTTTATGGTTTTAATTATAAATATTTTTAGGGGAAAAGCGTTTGGCAACTCGAGGGAGTTTTGTAGGATATAAATAAATTTCTGATTTAATTTTAAGGTAGAAGGTTGCTTATACGCTTTGTCCTTTAAAAGTAGTCACGATTTTAAGCGGGTTTTAGGCAAGGCTTAGCTTTTTATGGTATTATTTTTCTTCCCCTACAAGGTATTTAATTTAATGTCACGCGTTTGCCATTTATGTAAAATAATAGTTATTTGTTTTATGCCCGAACATACTCAAGTGCCGAAAATACTCAAGTGGATTTTCATATTAAGGTAATTAATTTTAAATCATTCATGAGCCTTTTTTCCAAATATTAATTCGAATTTTTCTTGCGCAGGAAGAAGTGGACGTCTGCAAGTGGACTTTCATTGGAAATCCCATGCTAAGGACGAAGTTTCCTTGTTTTGGGGGCTCCACAGCGGGCCTTAGTTTAAATTTAATGATTCCCGAGTTGAACAGGGACTTGTTAAATTTAAATTGGGCCCGCAGGCCTGATGTTAGGCCTGGTAACTTGTGGTCAATAAAAAGTTTCGATATTAGACTCGGTTCAAAAAAATCAATCGATTTACTTATAACGTTTTTTTGACCTTTTTTATGCTTTTTTTATTGTTTTTTTAAAAAAAATTTATTTTTTAATAAATTTTTCATAAAAAAAATTTTTTTTGGAAAAAAAATTGTTTTAATATGTATTTTACTGGATTTTTAAGTAAAAAGCTTAAAAAAGGGGTCAAAAAATCCCCCTAAGTCCTGAATTTAAAAAATTAAAACCAAGTCTAGTATTTTAACAAATTCAAGAAAAGAAAGAACGAGGTTTAAGGCAAAATTTATTCAATAATAAAAAAAAAAACCAAAGTGTTTACAAAAATTTCGAACACAAAAAATATTAAAGAGGTCTGTAAGTTAAAGATTTAACGCAAAAAAAATAATAAGTAGTTACAAATAAAATTTGCAAGCAAAAAAATTAAGTTAAGTGGTTACATGAAAAATTTGCAAGTAAAAAAGATGTATTTGTCTCTTCTAGCTTCGATGATTTCCTCCATATCTTTAAGTCAGGGCTGAGAGAAAGAGCAAGTCCAGAAGACACCATGTAACGTGAATCCAACGAAGCGTGTCATCAGGAATGATACATAGCAAGTCCAGAAGACATCATGTAACGTGAATCCAACGAAGCGTGTCATCAGGAATGATACATAGCAAGTCCAGAAGACATCATGTAACGTGAATCCAACGAAGCGTGTCATCAGGAATGATACATAGCAAGTCCAGAACAGCGGAAGTCATCGGCAATGATAAGTCTCGGAATGACAAGCAACGGAAAAATCAAAGAATATCAGCCGCATCTATAAATTAAAACATTAATAACAAATCTTAAACTATTGCCTATTTTTGGGCAGAACGAAATAATCTCTTATATTTAAATAATTTAAGAAAATCGTGTTCTAAATTAAAAAACACGCTACCAAAACAGGCGACCAATTACCCCGAATTAAAGAAAGGCTTGATTACCGCGATTTCCAACCTTAATTAAATAATCTGGCTAACTAATTATTTCCCAAAATAATTTTAGAAAAACCATTTTAAAATAATTTATGTACCCTTTTATTACCCAATTAATTTAAAGCATTCCCTAAACTAATTTTCGAAAAAATCTACCATTTATTATAAATTAAATTACGTAACTTAAAAATAATTTAAAACATACCCTAAACTAACTCCCACAGAACCGATAAATAAAAAAACCTTGGGACAAGGCTTAACTTAGGCTTAGGTTAGCGCAACCTCGTGTCTTAAAATTATCTCTTCGGGACTTGATTTTCGAAAATTTGTCGCTTTATCTCTAAATTAATTTAAAATACCCCCTTGGCTAATCTTAGGAAACCTGCTTTTATTTTAAAACTATTCCCACGGACAGACCCCGTAAATAACTAGGGTTTAAATTGGACAAGGCTTAAACTTAGGCTTAGGGTAACCTCGTGTCTTAAAATTATCTCGGCAGGGCTTTATTTCCGAAAATCTGTCGCAAATTCTCTAAATTAATTACGTACCCGTTTAATATCTTTAAATAAGAGCCCCTATACTAATTAAGGGATTCTCTCTTGTCCAACATCTCGTTGTAAAATTTTATTTATGGTACTTGATTTTTAATAAATAAATAAAATTCACTAACATTTAACACTACCTAATTAATTTAAATACTTGAAATAAAAGAAATAATTAAAGGGGAGCTAGATGAGTTTGGATTATTGTAAAGGTTAGGCTTACGGACTGTTAAAGCACCACGAGGCGAAGCAATGGCCGCCAAGTTTGTTGAAGAGCTTCGGATTCAGCTTGCTTCCTCGGGAAAAACGATCAGTGAAATGGCGGAACGATCAAGAATCGACCTCAAAAGCCGGTATCACGAGCAGCTAAGCGGGAAAGATTTTCCCAAGCGATCTTCCTCCACAGCTTCCAGGCTAAGAATGACCCGGCTGGCTTGTAATTTCCAACGTCAACTGAGCAAGAGAGATTTTCCGAAGCGACCTTCCTCCGCAGCTTCCAGCAGGCAAAGAATGAACGCGTTGTGCGGCTTCTAACTAGGAAGTAAATTTCCAACGTCGTGGGGCGCTAAAAGCGCCGATTCGCGGACTCGGATGGGCCGTGTCCTAGGCGCGAAATCCAAATAGCTGAACACCGCTAGGCCTATATTAATTATGAACGCTAGGCCTATATTAATGAATGAACGCTAGGCCTAAATAAATGGATAATCATTACCTATTATTAACATTATCGTGACGCCACAAGTCAATTACCTCTGTGACGTCGTCACGCCACTTGACGTCATAGGTCACGTCACTTGACATCATAGGCCACGTGACTTGACGTCATAGGTCACGTGACCTGACGTCAAGTCACGTGACCTATGACGTCATGGGTCGCGTCACTTGACGTCATAGGTCGCGTCACTTGACGTCATGGGTCACGTCACTTGACGTCATGAGTCACGTCACTTGACGTCATGAGTCACGTCACTTGACGTCATGGGTCGCGTCACTTGACGTCATGGGTCGCGTCACTTGACGTCATGGGTCACGTCACTTGACGTCATGAGTCACGTCACTTGACGTCATGGGTCACGTCACTTGACGTCATGAGTCACGTCACTTGACGTCATGGGTCACGTCACTTGACGTCATGGGTCACGTCACTTGGCGTCATGGGTCACGTCACTTGACGTCATGAGTTACGTCACTTGACGTCATGAGTTACGTCACTTGACGTCATGGATCACGTGACCTGACGTCATAGGTTGACCATTACTTTGTGCCGTGTTGCGTGGCTTCAGTCCAATGCACTTGGAATAAAATCATTCATTTTAACTTTGAAACTGTATTCAAATTTTTCATTGGTTAAAGTCATTTATTCAGACTGTTTATAAAGAGTGTGTCGTGTCAACATATTCGACTCTTCTATGTTGAGAAAGCACACTCTAATTCAGAGGGTATGAATCAAGTTTCTATACCTTAGCCATTAACTATAATTAGTAGGCTTACAAGGAAAAGTAAATTTATCACGCAGACTTATATATTAATGCAGTATTTTATTTCGAAATATATTCCATTTGATACATTTGGATTTATTAAAAATGAGGGAACCATTTATCGCGTATGTGATTCGGTTTAGTAACCTTTTTCCAAATGTTCCGATTTTATTTTTTCCAAAATAAGTAATATATATACCTAATTCTGCTTATATAATTAGTAAGCTTATAAATAGAATTAATTCTATCAAATAATATTTTATAAATATTAATGCAAGTTTTTATTTTGAAATACATTCCATTGATACATTAGATTTTATTAAAAAGATTAATAATGAAAATATTTTTATAAACGCGTAACTTCTGAGCGTTGATTCCAGGTACTGAAAATAATAAGAAAATTTCTATTATTAACAAATTTTAATCGGCTTAGAATTTCCAATGTCGGACCCTTCGTATTGGATGGAGGGGCTCTATACTGGACTATGAGTCGGACTGAAGTAAATACTAACCGTTCTCCATTCCTGCTTCTAAAATTAAATTAAATCTATCCCTGTTTTTCCAGGCTAATACCCTATGAGCATTGCGGTGGAAAACGAGGTTGTTAGGATGGAAAACAAGGGTATTTGGGTGGGAAAACGTAGCATCAGGAGGGGGGTTATAAGGTACTCCATTATGCTTTCGCGTCCAGGTAGGAAGTGCGTAAAGTCACTCAGGCCAGAATACGTAAGTGTTTAGCTCCTCGGTGACACAATAAATAACATCAATCAATGTCGCTATTAAATTATTTATTGTTTGACATTTACACGAATTCCAGTACGCTTCTAGCGATATTAATTTATTTATTTATACAATTGCCCATAGAGCCATCTGAGTGGCTTAAGTATGAGCAGAAATAATATTAGGCGTTTGCTATGAGAGTTGAAAGATTATTTTTTAACGAAAACAATTAAGTTAAAAGTGGTTGTAGGGGCGAGAAGGCAAGTAAGGTGAACAAACGATCTAAAAACTAAGGTAAGGTAAAGACTTGAAATAATCAGACAGTTTACGTCGAAATTGGGAAAGAATTCCAGTAGTCAATGACGGCAGTAGTAAAATGAGTTTGGCGATAAGAAGATATAGCCCTAGGCTTAAATAGTTTATGAGAATGACCACGGGTACGAGTGTTTGAATTACGGGTGAAGAAGTTTGAGAAGTCGGAGGCAAGGTGACCATGAATTAGGTCATGAACGAGGCACAGATTATTCATTTTGAGGCGGATGGGGACAGGGTCAATACGCAGCACCGAGAGCCTTTGCGGGGCTGGGCGATTGCAGAGTTGATTGGGGGAGCTTGGAGTATGCATTTTGAGCCAATTGTAATGTGTGAAGGTCGGTAGAGAGGTGAGGTGACCAAATAGGGGAGCAAAAATCGAATATAGGGAGAACAAGGGAAGAATAGAGAGTTTGTATTAGGGGTAGGGAGCGAAAGTGAATGTCGCGTATCATACCCGTGACGCTTCGCACACGTTTAGCTACTTTCGAGCAATATTATAGAAAAGAATAGAAAATATTTATTGTGCTTGTCAACAGAATCATGCAAGAGAGACTATACTAATAATAGTATAGTTGATTTTTACGGCCAAGGTGGAGAATCTTACATTTCGCAATATTAAATGTTAGCCCGTGGACAACTGCTTCGAGGTCGCGTTGGAGGGCTGCGCTGTCAGCCGAGTCATGGATAAGATGGTAGAGTTTCGCATCGTCAGCAAGAGCTTGCAATAACTGAAGGCATAGAGTTAATAAGCACATTGAAAAGTTATGGCCCTATTAAATATGGAGCCCTGAGGGGCCCCCTTTTCAATGCATTGCCAATCAGTTGTTATTCCGTGAAGAACTACGCGCTGCTTGCGGCCAGTGATGTAATGGGAAAGCCATTTGAGGGCACCGCCTGCGACACCAGCATCATAGAGGGCCGAGAGGAGGGCGCTATGGGGAATGGAATCGAAAGTCTTGCTAAAATCAAGATAAAGAACGTCAAGCCATTGCGTTCAATCGTTAGTGGCGTGGAGCAGGTTCGTTAAGCACGAGCGAAGAGGAAGGAAACCATGCTGGGCTTGTGAGAAGAAATTGTTTGGTAGAAACGTAGCTGTTCATGCACAAGACTCTCACAAAGTTTAGATACCTGATTGAGAATGCTTACGGGACGATAATTAGACGAGCCCTTTTTGTGAATTGGTGTTAAATTAGCCTCCTCCCATATGGCAGGGACAGTGCGCGACCTAAAGGAATGAGAGATGAGGAGATAAATCGGCAAGGTTAAAATTGGGGCAGGAGATTTTAAGAGGTAGGGGTGGAGACCATCAGAACCCGGGGATTTGTTAACATTTAAATAGGACAGAAGGCTTTTAAGATCGGCAGGGGCACAAGTGAATTGGCTAAGAGTTAGTGGCGGTATAACGGCGGGGATGGTGGGAGCAGAGAATGGAGGGGTTGGATTGGTGAGTCGAACAGAGACATTGAGCAACGAGGCGCTCTCAGTGATTGTAGATGTAAGGGAACCATCAGGATATTTAAGTTGAATAATTTTATAGTGGCATTTGCTGCTCCGTTAATGGTAGAGTAGAAGGCCCTGGGGTTAGTACGTATAAGAGAGACAAGAGAACGCTCGTGACGCCGCTGAGTGTTTCTGTAGTGAGTCGTGTGAGCGTTTTCTGGCTTTATTATAGTCAAGACGAAGGCGAGCTAAGGTAAATAGTAGACTTGCCCGAGTCCGGTCAGCAAGAGGCAATGTAGGATAAGGTTTGGTAAGGGGGGAAAATAAGCGCACGCCCGAGCGCGGTAGAGCGTGGAAGGCAGAATAGTTTAAATCAGGGTCACCTTGGCAGAGTACTAAGGAGCAATCAACAGAAAGAAATCTGTTGAACGAGGCGTAGTCGGTTTTGAAAAAATTTGGCTTTGGGACATGTATGGGCTCGGAGGCTGAGAGGGCAACATTAAACAGAAGGGTACCGTGGTCACTCGTACCTACTGGAGGTAGTAATGTGGGAGTGTGTGCTACATTAGGGTCAGTAACTAAAATTAGATCCAGGGAATTGTCAGTACAATGGGCACCACCATCACGCGTAGGAAAATCGACTATTTGCGTCAAAGATGAGTGCAGGGCGGTATCACAGACCAGTTTGCTCGCCCGAAACGCACCAGGCTACAGGTACAGAGGTAGTCCTGTCAATGCGTGGGTATAGTTACTTACTACTTATGGTTATCACAGAATGCAGTTAATGTGGTGAGGAACATAACCTGCAGGGAATCGTGGTTATTATAAGTCACATTAGGCGAGCAGTAGAAGAAATCAATAAATTACGAAATCAAATAGGAAATCCCGAAATCTTTTAATTCAAAATTCACAAAGTTTAAAAATTCCAAAATAAAATTGCAAAGAAGACAACTGGTAAAACGTAATACAGAAGAAACTGCAACAATTTCTTTCTCCCGCTTTTTCTAAACTGCGAGTGCAAGGCTTCCTGTAATAATAAAAAATTAATATTACCAAATGGGGATATTAATTATTACCGGAACAATATAATACTTCTCTTCGAGAGAAGTGTACCACAAAACGGGGTAAGTGTAACGTCATTCTTCCCAACTTCGGAACATTTGGAGCAAGGTTACTAAATCGAATCACATACGCGATAAATAGTTCCCTCATCATTAGTCTATATGCGTTACACTATTTGGCAAGACGCACTTGTGGATTATTGTCTCACCCCAAGACTAGGTTAGGGAGTTGATTGCTGAGGCTTTAGTACCAAACAGTTATAGAATTCACCTTACGGCGCGATGCCCATCTGTAGTTTGATGAGCGGGACAACAAACAAAAAGGGTGAGCCTGGGAAGAATGACGTTACGTAACTAATGTATTAAGATGATACAGAGTGGCATCCTTCTATTATCCCCTTCTGTTATTACTTAAAGCCACGAATCATAGGCCTGAAGAACCGGCCACTTTTCCCCCATTTCATAAACTTGAACCATAGTTTCTTAAAACTCTCATTAATACTCGGCGTGATAAAGTTCATTTAGACTGACCCAACCACCTTGGTTAGCGATCCAATTAGCGAGGCGTCTATCCACTATGAGAGCCATACCATCCACTAGGCTTATGACGAATTCGGGGCGCCCAAGTCGTACGCAGTCCATAGCCAAGGCACCGGCAACGGCAAAGAGAGCAATAACGCGCCCCCAATTCACATCCTGATGAAATAGTTCCCCGGCCACTGAATGTAGAAGGTTTTGCGCCGCCTCTTCGCTGGATATGGTCTATGGTAGGTACGGAGTAAAATATAAATCAAAACAGCTAATAAATAACTCTATCAAATAGGCTTACTTTCCAACCAACATTGCTAGTGACGCTTCTAAAAAGTTTAGGGTGAGTTCTTTCCAGCTCCGTTCCCAAACGACGCAAATGAGAAGAAACACTGTTCAAACTGGGGCTTTTATCGGCAACGCTACTTGGTCCGAATATAGCCGACAGATTAGTGACGCTTCGTAGCCGCTGCAGGTTCAGTTTCTTGCACGAGATACCAGACAAGGCTCTAACTTTGTACCGAATATACCGTCCACAGAGTGTCCTCGATTGAGCCACGATGACGTCGTGAGAAGGATGTCGATTCCATCCAAAAGTGCTGGTAAAAACGTGCCCCACCTGCAGATCGTAAAATTAGGTGAGAATATACACGAAGAAATAGAATACCTTACCTGACTAATTTTCCTCATGGTAGAATCGGTATGACTTTCCCTGGCTTTCTCAGCCGCAGCGGCGTACATTGCTAACGAAGGATCTTGCAACAAACCGGAAGTACTCAACTTCCTGGGCGGTGGTATTAATGAACCGGAACTTTTCCTGGGAACAGTCTGCGTAGCCCGATGAGCGGTTGGACTGGGTGGACATTGCCCAATGGCCGGACTGACCCGTCCATTTTGCAAACTCACTCCGCCACTGGTTGCCGTATTGGCGTTAACCAAGGGAGGCGAGAGTTCCGTCGTGGTTGGCGTGTTTGGTTTACTCCTGACGGGACTCGGGTGCAGTTGGTTCGTGACAGCGGGCAAAAATACGTCGTCGGTGTCATCGAAATTGATAGGACGAACCGTTAGGGCTAGCGACAAATGTTGAGCGAGTTTCGGAGGTGACAACACGTTCCCGCTGTTGCGTGAAGACATGGTTTACTTTCTAATATCACCTCGGCCCGACACGCACCTTATCCGTAATCTACGGTATTTTTACGGGTTCATTAGACAATAAAGATAACTTTCTACAGATAATGGCCGAGGTCTATTACGCCTTCAAGTGAGTGATGAGAGACTAATAGAGGCGAATAGATAAGAGTTCTGTGACAAAAACAATACATCGTGTTATAATTGTTGACGTTTGATATAAAAATATGGATTTTTTTCTGACTGGTTTGGATTATTCATACTAATATAATATTATCAAAGTTAAATTAACGCTTATCTTAATGCCATCCAGAATTAATCTAGATGTTTTTCGAACCACCATAGAGCAAGATTCAAGCAGATCTAGCTGCAAATAATGCACTTTATGGAACTTTCATTATCACTCCGATAAAAATTACCCCATCACAAAATTTATCTATACATCGATTACTGATTACGCGCAATCATATTATCACTGTCAAATTAAGTTCTACTTTAAAATATTGCTCGTAATCATTGAAGTATATTCAAAGTATCGTTTAAAACGTGAAGTTCGTTTTAAAAGTACTCTTATTTCATTTAAATATTAATTGAAAATGACTATGACGCATAATTTAGTTTAAGTTAATTTAACGAAAGCAACATACCAGAATATCAAATCACTAACTCGTTACAATCCCATCCATCCAAGTTTACTGAGAAAATCACGAACACTTTTCTTAATTCTATTATAACTTTAAACAGGAAACCCGGCTCATCTTCGTTGACGGTCTTACCGAGGCCGGTGGTTAACTTCGATCAAATGAATTCGATGGCCTGTAAAAAAGTTACCAAGAAAAAATAAAACTTCAAAAAAAAAAAAAAAAAAAAAAAATCCGAACGGAGTTGAACTGCGGTAAAAAAGAAAGAAATTTATTTCAATATTATCAGTTTTTAATGATTTTTTAATAACATACTTTAGGTATTACGAAAAATAAAAAAGGATTATTAAAAAACATTACGGAAGCTACACGCCACGCGTTAAGAGGTCGATACTCGTGGTTTTGTTGATCTAGTGAGAATAATTTAATGCAGTCAGCGATTTAGGCTGGTGGGAGGGGTCCTCCAAGAAAAACCCCCTTAGCTATTAAATCAATTTATTACTTCTTTTTTCGATTTCTATAAAGGAAAATGACACCCTTGATTTATTTCTGTTTGATTTTATAGGGTGTATAATATAAGTAATAGTACAAATTGAAACTAAGTGTTTATATACAATATTAAAGAGGATATTAACAATTTCTTTCCTGGAGTTAGGCCTCTAATAGTATCAGGTGATGCGTTTTTACCCTTTCCCGCTTAAGACTATACATAAACACGCACATTCAATATTTTACTCTCTCTCTTTTAATAAAAGACATAAAATTCCAGGTTATTTTATTCTCTCTTTTAATGAATGACATAAAATCCCAGGTTGGTCCTTTCCTTTAAGACCAAATCCTTGACAGATCTCTAACACTGTTCCGCGACTTTCAGCCAATCAAGAGTGTATAAACTGTGAAAGTTGACGTTAAAAATCAGAAATAAATTAACCAAGAAATGATGAGAATTCTTATACATATTATCTGAAAGGAAAATGTCTCAAACTTTCAGGCTAATCTACTGTAGAACTTGTTGAACAGAACCTTACTCGATGACATAATGAAACTGTTTGTTCTATAAACGATGAAATAAAAAAACTAACTTAAGGCCAACTGATGTTTATTTTAAATAAGCTTTTGATTATTTAAGGAGGTTACTATTTATAGTAGACCTTAGACTACTATCACAAGTATATAATTACGCGTTAAAAGTCTGTAGTTGCGTATTTTCCAACACCAAATATTTATCTTAACAGGAATACATAATAGCTAAGAGCTGGTCCTAAGTATTAAGAAACTTTCAAAATAGTTTCCCGGGAGTTCATTAGCGAAACAAAACAAAATAAATTTTCAACGCTAATTAGCATTGGCTGCTGTACGTAATTAAAATTTCGGTAGTGGTCTGTAATGGGGGCAAAAAATAATTGGAGATAAAACATACATACTTATTCACTTCTCTCTTTGCAAAACATGGCTTGGCCTAGAGTAAGTAACCTGATCCTTAGCTGCGAGCCAATAAAAATTCGTTCATACTTTATTTGGGGAAACGCAACTGATGTAAAGAGATATTCATTAAAGAGAAGGCATGCAAGAATTATTTCATTTTCACCCGAGAATGTCCACTCAAAAGTATCAAAAACCTATATCACCCTTAAAACAACTGATCTTCTTATTATGCAACTTACACTTTGATATTCGCTGACAAAATGTTGGATTGTCACGCGTTAAATGAAGCAACTCAAGTTACAACTATCTAACTAAAATTGATACTGCAGCCGAGGCTAAAATGTTTTTAAAAATAATGTAGACGTAATAAACATCTGTATAGAAACGCATATAAGTCAATGGGAAAAATAGCGGATGCGTCAATGAGCGAGTGAGTTAAAGCTTCGAAGAGAAAAGACGGTCTACATTGCAGTAATGAATATCCACCACGTTACAACTTGGATACTAATTGCATTATCGCTATGTTTAATCTGTAATGGACAGATGATTTATCGTGGGAAATGTCCCAAGCCTCCTCTACAACCTTCGTTTAATATTGAAAAGGTAACATTTTAGTGTTGGTTTCATTTTTGATTGAGTTACAATCTTTTTCAATAGTATATGGGTACTTGGTACGAGATAGGCAGGACTTACGCCTTTTTTGAACTGGGGAAACGTTGTATCTACGCCGATTACACGTTAATGGAACATGGATTTATGGTTGGTATAGTCAATCACGCAACTAACTACTGGTAAGTTAGATTTAATCTTATTCCCTCGAGTGATTTTTTCGAACCCAAGCCTAATTCTTTTATTAACCCTCTAGGGACCATAAAACTAGTGTTGCTGGTAAAGGTATGGTGGATCCTCATAGACCAGGTCGATTAATGGTTAAAATAGGAAAATGTAAGTTTATAAACACAAAGATAATTTATTGTTATTTTTTATTATTATTTTGCTTTTTACAATGTTAGTATAATAAATTTCCGCGCGATGTTAGGCGTTAGTTGTTGTTAGTGACATAAAATAATAGATTAATTTACATACTTATTCGCGACCAATGACACGCTTAACGGTGTCCTTAAGGTCATCCCAAAGGGTTCCCAAATCTTCTTTGTAGGGGCGGAAGAACTCCAAGGCTTCACGGGCGGCTTCCTTGGTCAAAGTCTTGCTGTTTTCCAAGGTCTGGGGTGTAAAAAATAAGATTAGGTTAGCGTGTGCAATTGGATGGGTTAATAGTATCGCGCATATACCTGTTTGGCAATGATCTTAAGTTGTTCAGCACGGTCCTTGGCTTTCTCAACACCTTCCCTGACGGTTTGTTTCAACCAATCGGCGAATTTGGCGGCCTTCTCCTTGAGTTGAACTCCGAGTCCACGGAGGTATTCCTTGATGGATTCCCAAGTACTGATGATAGAGTAGTCAGCGGAACCACCTGGAAGGAGTCTGCGGATGAGCCCTCTCAAGGCTTCGATTCCCTTCTCCTTAACCAAGTCGATCAAAAGGTTGGCGACCTGTTTTGGAAAAAAAGAGTTGTAAACATCCATTCACTAACGGTTGCCATCATTTAAGACTTACCAAACTGTCTCCGAAGAGTTTCCTCAAGTACTCGGTAATAGCTTCAACGTTGACCTTCTCGGCAATCTTGTTCTTAACCTTCTCCAAAATGGCGCGGATGTCAATTTGTCCGATCAAGGCACTGAAGATGTCTCTCAAGCTACGTTTTCCGAGTCCGATCTTCTCCAAAAGTTGTCGGAGCCAATCCTTGGCCTTTTCCTTGATTTTTTCAGCCAAGTCCTTAGCCTTGGAACCAGCGTCCAATCCGATTTCCTTGATCTTTTGGGTGACTTCCTTAGCCTTCTCGATAAGTTCGTTCTTGACTTCGCGACCATGGTCGACAGCGTCACGGATCTTGTTCAAGATTTGGTCCAAAGTTTCTCGGAGGGTTTTGCCAAGTTCGGTTTTGATGTCGTCTTCGATTCTGAATGTAAATCGGGTGGTGTTTGGGTTATTAAAGAGATTACGGGAACGTATATAGAGATATGGGGTACTAACTCGTCGGCTTCTTCAGCGTATTCGGCTCCCAAAACACTCCTTAGAGAAGGGGCGTTCTCCATACCCAAGATGAAGTCGTCGACAACATCGTTGGAGGTCTTCTCCAAGACTGAAATTTAAAAAAGATTGTGTTGAGGAACTTAGGCCTAATTCTCTCTCACACATAAGCTCATAAAACCTCATTTAAAGCTACTTAGATTTAAGTAATTAGGATATAACTCACCATCGACAAACGACGCCGAGGCGAAGCCAATCAAGAAGAAAAGGGCAAAGTACTTCATCCTAAAATTCAATTAAGAAAGTAATTAGCTATAGAACAAGTATTTTCCTTACAAGTCCCAATTAGTTGCTTACATGTTTTCGAATGAAGAACTCGAATTGTGTTGAGTTCAGAATTCCTCCATCTTTATATACAGTCCATTAGACCTTGGTTTATGGTTCCAACTACTTTACCATATCTCAAAGCGTGTGAAAATTTCATATCTTTTAACTTGTGCTCGAGCTCACTTTTACTAAAGATCCTTATAGGTTTCCGGATCCGAAAAAGTTGTCTCATCATCATTTAACCTCGATATTTTACAATCTAACTTATTAATCTAATCACAATTAAAGGCAACATGTTTTTATTTTCTCACATGGTACAAATGATATCAAGGTTCCTCCTTTGTTTGTTCATTGGGAGAGAAATAGCGTAGTAAAAGGTGGGAAAGACTAAAAGAGGGTTGAAGTTGTAACAAGAAATATCATTAACCCACCCACGCAAGGCTTTCGGTGTATTGCATCAAAAAGACCAGATTAAATAGTTTCAACGTATAAAAAAATTTCCTTTGTCATTTATCAAGCTCCATTTTGGTCTAATTACAACGTTTTGTCAACCGATTACGAGAACTACGCCTTGGTTTGGTCGTGTAGTAACTTAGCCTGGATTTTGCATACAGGTAATGAGTTAATTAAATTAACCGCGATAGTTTTAAATTAATTAGTATTAAATTAATTTCAGAGATTTTATGGGTTTTGGCGAGGGAACAAACACTAACAGCTAAAAGCTGGAACGAAATAAACCATTACATAAAACAGAATAATATTAGAACACTTGGTTTCAGAATGACTAAGCAAATAAAATGCGAATTTGACTTTTACTCCTAGAAATGTTTTAGAATTATATATATATATATATATATATATATATATTTTATTTTGTAAATTAAAGAATATGGGCTTTCTAATAACACCAAAGATTTCAATAAATACGTTTAAATTGGTGTTATGTATTTAAATTATTTAGAACCTATAAAGAAGTTGGAATTTTGGTCACCAAAGACGACTCTAGACGATTCTGAGTCTCTGAGAAGCTTTTGAACTATTCTAATAGACCATTCTATAAATTACTTGCAAAGAAACCAACGCACATAAGTGGAAGGTCGCCCTCTTAGTTATTTACCTGGCGCCAACCAAGAGGTAACTTCAGACGGAGGAGCCCGAGTTCACTACACGCGGAGTGAGGCTACAAGGTGACCTCCTCGTCCCTGTTGCATTTGCTTCTCTGTTGGAATTAATGTAATAGTCTATAACAACGTAAACTTTGAATGGGTGTTCCATTTCCAAAATAGAAAAATAGTTTTTCTATTCGGAAATGTAACAATAAAAGTTTTCCGGTGGTCTAAACAGTCTAAACGGCACGTTTTTATAAGAATTTCCTTTCTTTCGTCCTCAAAAGAAGTAAAATAAATTGAATCAGCAACGCGAAAGGCGCAAAGGAAAAAAAAAGTTTCAAAGCTAAACTACATGTCAAGTCAAAATAAATGAAAAACACTCATGTAAAATTCATAAAGCGCTTTCCAGTTCTAGAAAAGAAATATTTTCTATCGTCTAGTTTCCAAAATGTACACCTAAATATGAAAACGCCATCAGGTATTACAGAAACGTGGACAAAGGAAAATGTTTTTACCGCAAGATGTTTTTTATATCAATTTTCTGCCCCCTTCCCCCCCCCCAAAGAAAACAACACTTCGTAAACTATTTGTTTTGTGATTGAGGTTTAGAGACTTTGAGGTAAAAAAATATATTGATTATTTTGATCTATTTTATGTCTAAGGAGAAACAGGACTCGTTTTCGTGTAATAAATTCCAGTTTTCAGTATATTTTAAATGAAACTATTCCTTTTACACATATCATTTACCTATCCATCATAATTTTCAACATAGCCTCAATTTTTAAGTGTTAAACAAGCTAATAAACTCCAACTTTCAACTTTAGCTCGCGTTTTGTAGCTTTGCATTTTTTTCCTGAGCTAACGCGAGGTTTGGCGCAATTTTACAAGCGCATGCGCTACGCGACGCTTCAAAACGCGCGCTAATGTGTTGCAGTAAGCTTTAGTGATTGGCCCCTCGATAAGACATCGTGAGGTAAATAGATTGGACAGTCCTAAATTTCGATATAATTTGAACACGTGGATGATTGATAATGTTTTTTGCGGTTTTCGAAATGCAATTATTTACCAATTATCCAACCATAAAGGTTTTTATAGGTGGGCAGTTAATATTGAATATATTGAAATAAAACGTTGCCCCCGTATAGGATTAATCTCACGTGTTTTCAAACCCACAAAGAAAGGGAGACGTAGGGTAAAAGTTTTTATTAAATTTAAAGGTATTTCATTATAATTTATCGTGACATATCCGGAATTATATGGTTTTTGATATATATATAGAAGTGAAAAATATATTTATAATATCGAATATACCATATGTAATTAACGGTAAATGTAAATTATCACAGTTATAATTAGAAGTATCGTTAAGATCAGAACGAATGTCGTACTTCGGGTGTGATCCGAGCATTGTTGAAAATGGTTTAAAAGTGCCACCTGAAATATAAATAATTTTAATTTGATTATTTCCGTGAACTTTTGGAAACAAAAGATCTTTGAAAAACACATAAATTTGGTTCATATCAGTCCACAAGTACGAAATTTTCAAACTTTCTCATCGCTAAATTTTGAAATTTTCAAACTTTCTCATTACCGAAGTTTGAAATTTTCAAACTTCCTTATTTATGGACCGATTTTGACATTGTTAGTGTTATTTTAAAGCTCTAAACAAGCTCTATACGAATCTGTAATCAGACCCCCAAAATGTACTTCATTTGAGGCAGTAAGTACCATCGAAAACATTACCCAAGAAGTATAGTATTTTCCAATCGCGTTAAGCAAAGCCTAACCTAAGATTAACGAACGTTTCAAAGTTACTTCTTGGGATCACGTGGCTAATGACCCGAAAATAGTATCAATAATAAATGATATCCAGAGCGAATTGGCTGGCGTTTTGGTCCTACTGTATATTCGAGACACGTTTTACAAGCACCAGTACGTAATGATTCTTGAGATAGCGAATTAGTAGGCCTATGTCGTCTGCCAACAGAATGCGCGTGGAGTTCAATAATATGGTGGGATGATCTCTGCCAGCCCCTTTGATTATATATACTATAAGTCAAAGCAATTTTCTTCAAGATAATAGACTACGACATATATGGAAAAAATCGGAAATGACTTTCTGCAAATGTCAAATTACATCCTACCCAGACGTCCCACTCTGAAAGAACAATACATAAAAAGCTACCTTATACTTATTTCCACGACATTAAGCACCTTAGACTCGTACTTTTCTTCCATATTGATTATTCTGCCTGAAAAATATGCCTTGGGTTTTCTTATCTCAGAAGCATTGGGTCGAAAAACAATTGGAATTCTTTTGCTCAGATGGATTGTTCTCTTAACGGAAGCCTAGACCTTATTTATGACCAAGGGAGATTTTCAAGGCAGTAATAGCCTTGTATCTACTGTAATCACTGGTTGAAACATATTATGATGAATGTGGGATGAACTGGAGTATTAATGAAAAATTATAGGAGGGTCTCTCATGGGTATAAAGCATTTTTACATAAAAAAATACCAGATACCGGGTTCTAACTATATACAGGGTGTTTCTCTGAACATTCCCAGGTCTTGCTGGGAATTAGGACTTGTAGAGAGAGTGTATTCGAGATTTTAACAAAACACCCTGTATCATGGGTGCTTTTTTTATTAAGTATTTTGGTAGCTTCTCTTTATCTAATAGGGCGTATTTCTCAAGGAAAATTAGATTGCGTTACAAACTTGAAGGTATTAAATCGTTGAAAACGAGGCGAGTCTATTTCAAATAGACAGTAAAACCTTTTCCCTTTCTTTTCGAATTAGCATCATTTTAAAACCTTTTCAAAAATCTAAGTAGCGTTTCATTATCCCTTTCATTTTAAGCAAGCGGTTTCTGACTTTAGTATTTTCTTGTTAAGATAAGATAGGGATTGCAGATTGAAAAGCGTTTTAGGGAAAATTTGGGCCCCTAAAAAGGTATTTTACTCTGAATTACTAACCTCTAGAGGGTTTAAGAAATTGACCCGAAAATCTGTAGCACCCTAGACTTTAATTCTGTTAAATAAAATTTCATAGGAACTTGTAGGCCTAATTTAAAAAAGCAGAAGCCTACAGTTCTTTCCTAGAGTTAAGCCTAATTTTAAAATGAGAGTTGAAAAGCACGTGCTGTGTACATTTTTCTCTCGCCAAACTTGAAAGATATCTAGTTACCATAGATACGTAAGATTTTCGTAGACATTTCTTAAACTCTCTAGGCCTAATGTAAGTTTTGAAGAAAGAAGAAAATATTAGTACCTCATTTTGGTACTGTACCTCTTAACAGGGAATATAAAATTCAATTTATCACTCTTTCAAAACTTCAGCTGGCACGAGGCGAGAGAGGCCGAGCGAGGCGTGATTCAATCTCGACCCGTTAAGGATAAAAACTGGGTAGAAAAATATTTCGAAACTAAAAATTTCGGTTCTTTGATAGAAATTTAATTTTTGATAAAGTTCATAGGGTTGGACTTTTTTTTTGTTGAAGAACCCTCAATATTTTTTATTAAATATATATAGTTTCAAAATTGATCCCCCCTCACGTTAAATCCTTTCATCTTCTTTTGGAAATACCGGATTTTACCAAGGTATTCAGTGTTGCTATGGCAATAGAAAAATTTCTCTCGAGTTATAGGTATAAAGGGATTTCAGTTTTCAATGAGAGAGACATTTTAAAAGCGAAAAATCCCCTTATTTTTAAAAGGACTAGATTTGTAGGGATTCCGTGGTAGCAAACATACTTCACGAAAATTGAAAAACCCCAAAGATATAAGCTTAAATGTTTGACAAGTTTTTCAAGTTGAATATCAGTACCAAAAGCCCATAAAAAATTCACTTCCGGTGAAGTGGTAGGTTAGGTCATTTCCACATTCATAATAAACTCATAAATATTAATCTTACGTACCCAACCTCCTTGAGCGGCGATCCAACCAGCTAAATTCCGATCAACAACTTTCCCCACACATTCCACAAGACACAGGACCAACTCGGGTCTTCCTAGCCTGACGCAATCCAACGCCAAAGCTCCAGCAATTGCGAAAAGTGCTACAACACGTCCCCAATTGACCTCTGACCTAAATAACTCTCTGGCGACGGAATGAAACAGATTCTGAACCGAAGTTTCGTTTGGAAGAGACTGTAAACACAAAGAAAAATATCAATTAAAAATCCGCGAAGGGCAGTCAAAACTTTTACCCCCACTTTAATTAAAATTTTCGGAAGAAGAGAAGTGAAATAAAACAGAAGTTTTCAAAGTAATTGTGGGTTCGGAAGACATGAAAGTGCGTAAACCCCATATTTGCCCATGGACGCCATTTTGAGGGTATAATCGACAATTTAACTACGATATACCTAATTACCTGAACTCCAACATTTGACGTGACGCTTTGAAACAATTTGGGATGTCTTCGTTCCAATTCCAAGCCAAGTTGACGGATTTCCGCACCAACTGCGGTTAAGGCTGCTGATGACGATGACGCGACATTAGCGACGCTTTTAAGCCTTTGTAAGCCTAATTTCTTTCCGGCAACCGCGCATGATCGTAGTCGAGTTCGAATGTAACGGCCACAAAGAGTTTTTGATTGGTCCACTATGTCCTGTTGCGAAGTGTGTTGAGTACGCCACACCAGGCGACGGGTCACGGCGTGACCTACCTTTGAGGGGTTAAAACAAATTTTCAAACCTCTTTGTCGAAAAATAACAAGTTGGGAAAACCAAAATATTACCTCTCCGAGTCAAGAGGTCTACTACTACAAACTTATTTACCTAGATATGGAATTATTTCACTTTTTTGAAGTAAAAATTTACGAAATATTGAAGCAGTATTCCAAACAAAGCGAACAGTAAAGTAGACGACATTTTACATCCAATAAGGATAAATCTTGGACACATGGAAATCAGTCAATGGGGAAAAGAACAGGAAATGAAGTCTACGCTTCAGCTGTTTACCCTATATTATGATAGCTACATTCACAACTGGTTTGCAGTGTAAACACTATCGTCTCGTCTCACCTCAACAATATTCTTAGTTTGCCAACATGAATGTTAACGTTAAATAACACCAAAGCTAAATTGTACCTAGACGCACTAATAGTTAATGCGCACCATAAAGAGAATAATAAGTCAGTAGCTACTACCCGTTTACCATTAGCCCTTTAACTAATCTAATTGCCACCATGATCTTTTCCTCTATTATAAAATCTTAACCTGATTATTTAAGAGTGTATTAAACTTTCGGCTCACTCTGAACCGTTAATGTCTCTTCATTTCAGACACGAAAATCAAAGCCAAAAGTTTACTTCACCTCAGGCCTCAATTATTTACAATTTGTTTCACTAAGCCTATTGCGGATAATACTTGTTATACCCGCCGGAGTCTAGGTCTTAGATTTCTTCATGAAGTCACTAAACCAAGGATTATTCTATATACAGATGTAGTATAGCTTAAGTAATATATAAACAGCCATTTCAAATAACAATATTAAAACAAATCTTTGGAATATCAAAATGAAACAGAGCTTTAAAGCTACAAAAGTACTAAATGCATCATAATTACGAAAAATACTTCCACATATTCACTTTATATTATGGAAAAAGGGAATATTAAGGTTCTGTATGATTTCTTAACACATCAACACAAGGCTAACTGCTAACGCGACGCACTAGTGTAACAATGGACGGACACACACAGACAAAAACATAAGCTGCTTTTTAACTCTTTCCGTATTAATTTTGAGTTGAGAAACAAGATTATCTTAAATATTAAAATAAATATAATTAATATTAAATATTTTCTTCGTCAGTTGTTTGCCTTATTGAGCGTTACATCGTTTTGATAAAGAACAATTAAACATTCTTGAGAGACTTGACTAATATTGGCGTTTGAAATGAAGCATACGCCGGTTGCTTCGCCTTATTCAAATAGGTAGTATATAAAGGATTCGAATCGCAGCTGTAGATAAGAACATCGCAATTGCGTGAACCTTGGAGGAAGACCCCTCCATTGGAAGGCTAGACGTTTCTCGTAACCCTAGCCGATCGCCGCGTATGTCTTAACCTTAAGGATGATGGTGGTGTTAGAAGCCAGGTATACAGACTGGTGTCCATGTGGGATGGACAAAAACAAAGACCAGAAGATGGTGGTGTTAGAAGCCAGGTGTACAGACTGGTGTCCATGTGGGATGGACAAAAACAAAGACCAGAAGATGGTGGTGTTATAAGCCAGGTGTACAGACTGGTGTCCATGTGGGATGGATAAAAACAAAGACCAGAAGATGGTGATGTTAGAAGCCAGGTGTACAGACTGGTGTCCATGTGGGATGGACAAAAACAAAAACCAGAAGATGGTGGTGTTAGAAGCCAGGTGTACAGACTGGTGTCCTTGTGGAATGGACAAAGACGAGAAGGTGGTGGTGTTTAGAAGCCAGTAAGTACAGACTGGTGTCCATGTGGAATGGGCGAAAGACTAGAAGATGGTGGTGTTTAGAAGCTAGAAATTTCAGACTGGTGTCCATGTGGGGTGGACAAATGAACAGAGTTGTTAGACAGGCAATGGAGTAATAGCCTGTAAGTGGAATACAATTTCCGGGACTGTAAATGCGGTCTGGAAATTGAATACACGTTTGCTCCGATCTGCAAACTGCGAACGCGGTCACGTGGGTGTAACAACAGACAGACAGACAGACAGACAGACACGTCGAATTTAGAACCTCTCCGTGACATACGTCACTCGGAGAGGTAAAAACATCGAAGAAAATAGAACTTTATATAAAACTGCAAGAAAATATCCGACGCATGTGTAATACCTCCGTTTGTGTATTTAGGGTAGTTAATAAAGTATACATACATTCCCTAGAGCCGGTACACTAGTACCTGCCTTATATTGACTTAAAAGATAAAGGTATACTAAAGGTACAGAGAAATACTTGAAGATAATTAGTTAAAAGGTTCAGACGTTTATTTTTGAGGCTAATAATTATGTATAATATTTATCGGTATTCATATTTTTATCTACTAATTAAAAAAGTAGGATTAAACAAGCCTAATTACTTTATTAGAAAGGTTTATAAAAGTAATCGTGTTTGTATTTCATCTTTCCTTTCAAGCGCAAGCGAGAGAGAGAGAGATGTTTCTCTGCAAAGCTTCCAAGAACCTCGTTAGAATTTGCACGTGGGGAGATAAATTAAGAATTAAAAGCTAGTTATACATCTACGCTTGTTCGATTCGTTTGTACGACATTCATTGGACTAGTAGCGAATAGAAAGGACTTAAATTGGGCTTCGCTATCTTTCAAGGGTTTGTTATTTTAACTAGCAGAAATTCCCTTCCTATCTAATCGAAGGCACCAAATCAAAGACGATAATAAAGAGCTTGTTTTAAATAGAAATGAAATAAATTTGAATTTAAATTCAAATTAATTCATTTTTCTTTCTTTTAAATCGGAGTTCATTAAATAATTTCGTTATTTTTTAACTAAGGATTAAGTTTCGGGAATTCGACAAATTCTTTCTGATAATAATCTAAAAATTTAATTTAATGTAAATTTAATTGGATTTTTTTTTTCGAATTTATTTTTTAGGTAGATGTAGTTTTAATATGGAAATTATATTGGTTTGAGATACATGGATATGAAAGCCCCATTTACAAGTATCTAAATTGATGACACTCGAGTTTTTGAGTGGTTTTTAGAATAGTTAATCCAGGAGTTCATAATAACCCCCCTTCGGGGGGGAAGTATGAAACTGGCCATAGAGCTAATGGTAAAAATCGCGAACAACAAGATTCTGTCGTTGCGCATAGAAAGGATTAGCCTGTTTATGGACATACAACCTTACAGTATATCGTAGTGGTATCTATGCTCCTTGGTTTTCGTTTCAAAACTTCCGTTGGCTGGGATCCCCGTCGAAAAGAAAAATGGCGATATGGTGGACGTAGAAACACGTTGCAATTCTTTTATTAAAGATACTGCGAATAAATTTGTCCAAACCGTTTTAATTTAACCACGGAATTCTCACTCACACATATCACAACAAAACATCATTGACGATCGTTTAAATGTTTTGTAGAAAACTAGAAACCCGGACTAAAAGCCAACTTCTTAGCCAAGGCTAAATTTACACCGTTCCGACAGAAGCAGACGTGAGCCATTTTCGCTCCCAAAATCACAAGATAAAAATAGTGCTAAACCGGAAGTATGTAAGTTCATGCGCGTGGGCGCTAAAAATGGGGTAACTATTTCTTTGGGAGTTAAACGGTGTATGAATCCGCTGAGCTTTACGGCGAAACTTTGTTGTTACGGGCTTTTTAACCAGTTTCGTACTTCGGGTTATTATGAACTCCTGGTTAATCTAATGCGATATGAAGTTTCATTTACATAAAAAAATATCACTAGGTCTACGTGTCATTTCAACTTAAGCTGAAAATCTATCGTGTAAAAATGGTTTTTGACAACCCCACAAAATAAATAATAAATGTAAGACATGAAAAAGGTCAATTATTCACCTGACTAAACTTTTTCCTCTTGGATAAGGCGGCTTGAGCTTCGACGGCCGCTGTGTAACACGATAAGGAATGTCCGGCGTTGATATTAATACTGGCCATGCTACTTTTTCTGGTCAGCATAGAATGTCCTCCTCCTCCACCACCCACCGAATGACTACCACCGACACCCGCGCCGGAACTTCCGTTTCCATTTCCGCTTCCGTTCAAATCGGACTTGGCCAAGACACCACCACCACCTCCTATGATGGTCTTGGCGTGTTGCAAGACGCTTCGACGCGTCTTGACCGAGTCCGGCGTGTTTCCGGCGGGGAGCACCATGGCGCAACCACCTCCGCCGACGTCCGTGCAGCCTGAAGACTGATCTTCACTGCCGAACAGGAAGAGCGAATTGCTTCCCCGAACTGCACTCTGAATGACTGGAGATTCCTCCTCTTCCGAGGATAGTGATAGCATCGATGGATGTTTGTGCTATAGAGCGCCACTCTGTGTGTGGTTCGCTTTTAGCAAAGACCTCTAATACTTCAGAACCTTTTTTTCTTCTCTTTTCTTAATCTCGGTATGATTTCTTATTTTCTTTAGACCTAATCCATATCTCTATAAGACTCCAATTCAGAAGTTCAATATTTGAGGTAACCCTAACTCGTTCTTGTTTCTTTTATTTTAGTTCTTAATAGAATTCTGATAGTAAAGAATCAGTTTAGTCTAGGCCATCGACATTTTGAGAGAATTCACAACCTTGTTATCAGTTACCCCTCAAAATGGCAACAGTTCCAACTGCAACCTTCTGGACCTGTCGCAACACTAACGTTTTTACCTGGTTTTAAGTTGATAGCTATTGGCAACCTTGGAACCACCTAGGAAAGGGTTCAGATAGAACGTTTTCCCCTGGGTTAGCTCAACTATGGAATGAGTAGAATTTAACGTAGAAAGAAAAGGTTTGTTAGGAGAAAATTTGCCCCTTTTAAGGTTACAATAAAGAGCATCAATACTGGTACGAGGATAAGGGTAAATTCAAATAACCATGATGATATTTTCGAAAGAGGTTATTTTCTCCCTTCATAAACATTTTACATTAGCTAATGAACCTCTGTTTCCAGCTATATACGCATCATGGAAGCGGCACTATCTCGGAATGTAATTTCGTTTGGATTGATTTACTAGTTCAAAGCTCCTAGCTTTCAAGCTTTCAAGACCTTTGGAGTTTTCGCGTCTTGAAAGGGAAGATTATCTGGAGATTATTAAAGGCGGGCATGCTGCGCTCCGCCAACTCAACAGGTAGATTAGAGAAAGGGCGAACTCCTTAGAAGCCAAATTTTATCGAGGGGCGTCGTAAAACGTCATTTACGTCTTCTTAGTCTTACCTGGTTTTAACGATTAGTCTTTAAACGCAATTAAATTTTATTGGCTAGTTTAATCCTTAAGGATTTAAGAGAGGTTTTTAAAAACCAGCGAAGTTTTTAGAGGTGGTAGGGTTAAGCTTCACTATTCTTGCACCATGTTTAACAGATGTTAGGGGGATTTCACGCGGACTGTTTGTTAACAAAGGAATGTACAATCATAATCAAAAATATTTAATTTACTATGTTATTACGAGTATTTTAGCACACCTACGATTTGAAATAAACTTCTTATCGAAGTTTATCTAGTTGAAATATTAGCACAATATAATAAAGACCTACACACCCAAGATAATCCCATCTTTTCAAGCTGCAAAATCCACATCACATCACACCATATTCTAACAAAAGCAAACTTTAAAATTTATACGAGCTGGTTGGTGGTATCTTCCTCTAAACAAATATTTATCTTGTATGCATACGAAATCCCAACGGCCCAACACACCTGCCGCAGGAATGTTGACAGATACGACGTTCGTCAATAGATCAAACGGGAAGGTATAGTTCAATCCCTTAAACAGTGACAAGTATCCTTGACTGTTGACTTAACATTAAACTATAGAACCGTTATTACCTGTCACCAGTTGCCAAGGGTTACAGAGTTTAAATCAACACTGACGTCTATAGTAAACTTTTTCCTGAACAGGGAGGCTATTCAGGATTTCAGGTACCGTTAGACTGGTGGAGACACGTTGACTGTGTACCCAGTCTTTATAAAGGAGCTATTGGGAACACTACCGCTCAATATAAATAGGGTTTTAATTTATTCCGGGGCATCGTTCGAATGGATTTAAGCTTTAGGAAAAGCTGCTTAGTAGCCCAGATTTGCTCGAGCTTAGGGTTAGGAAAATTTATATGAACTTAGGCCTTGTACGTGCTTAAGTATGTTTATTCTGTTAAGTTTCTATTGTGTTATGTTTATAATAGTTCTTTGTTCTTCCGTTTTCTCTACATACGTGGGACTTTTTTTTCTAGCTAGCTCTTGTAAAGATGGGAATACTTTCACTACAATTTATGAACTTCAGTAAAGGCGCTGTAAGATAAAGGTACTTCAAATTTTTTTAGCTCGGTTTTAATTTCTCTTGGGAGTAATATCTTCGTGTTTTTTCTACAAAATTTTTATGACTTTTCTTTTTTGCCAGAGTTTATTATGAAAAGCAGTGATGCGGTTGAAATTAGGCTTAGCGCTTAAAGAAAATCAAATTATACATGATTTTAAGATGAGACCAAAATAGTGCATGGAACAAAGGCTTAAAACTTTGTATAACTTCCTAAATATACGTTTTGAAATTCAACTTAGTTGTAAAAATATGTGAAAGAGATAAAACACCCTATAAAATATCCTGTTGATCCCAAAAACACGGAACCATTTGTCACAAAGTATTTAGATACCCCCATTTTGTTTTTCATAAACCTCATAAATCAAAAGTCTGGAGAAAAGTTTATATAAGATTCTTCAAGACTGGATAATAAGTGTTTTGAATTTTCCCTTGGTACTAAAACAGAAATTGTTTAAAAGCGAAATATTGCGTTCCATAACTTCAAAATAATATACTTCCAACAAGAAATCTGTGATTTATGATAAAATATTCCGTTTAGAAGTATTCCATTACAAGAAATTGAAACATTAAAGATGTAAAATGTTAGGCCTAAAAACTGTATTAGATTTATGAACAGCCCCCATTACCATAATATAATATTCTTTACTACTTTTTCGACTCGATTACAGTTTTGCAATTTGCTTAATATAATCCAGTGCGTTAAGCCTAGCGCAAAAAAAAACCCCCATTCCTTGGGGGCATTTTCTGATGGGTTTACTAAACTCAACTATGAGTTGGGGGTTCAAACCACATCAAGAAGAACGTATTAGTAGAATTTTTAACCCTAACTTCGCCTCCAGTCATGTTTCCCCCGGAAATTGGATGATTTTATGTCTCTTACAATGCCTAACGATAATCCAGCCTTCCGTAACCATGGTTACCAATGTTCTCCAACCTTTAAGCACTCTCTACCTCTCTCGATCTCGCGCGCTCTCTCTCGCTTTGCATTTCTGTGAAAAGCGTTGCTCTTGAGCTTCTTCAAAGGGAGGATGAAACGTTACAATTCAAAGACTATAATTTTCAATGCACTCAGAGCTTCCAAATGTTAATAATTTAAATTAATAGGTATTACTCAGTTTACTTAAATAGCGTTTCATACTGTAATTGATTTAAAATAGAGCTTTAACTATTTAGAGACGGTTTTCTGAAAGATGTTAGTTATAAGTTCACTGCTACTTTAAGAGCTCTGAAAATTCTCTTTTAAAATAAGATTCCACGCACGCTTTCAACTGTAAATTACATAATCAAATAAAAGTTCGCCGAGAAAGAAGCGATTTATCACGAAAATGAATACAAATTAAGCAGAGAAAGGGACCTTAAAGAGGGATTATAGCTAAACCTCCATTAATCTTTGTTAATTCCTCTTCGGAGTCCACGTCTCAGGGAAAGTTTTCGCACCGAAACGTTTCCCTACAAGGTGGCGCGACATAATTAGACCGTCTCTCAATCGTAATTAAAGAGATTAATACGCTGTTATTATTAACTGTATATCATCTTCCATTCTCAATTAAACGTACTTTTTCATTAAGTAAATATAAAGAGATTAAAAGGAGATTAGGCTTAGTATCGATCGGTGTCATTGTAGATGGCGACATGCTTTTTGAGATAACATTTGGAGACAGGAGTCTTTGGGCGGGAAAATTAATGAGGCAGATACGCTCGCGAGTCGCGACAAATTAAATTCTTCAGGATTCGCTTACAGTACAGAAGATTGATTATTGTTAATAACGAAACTTAATTGTGTTTACGATGAAAGTGGCAGACTTTATTGATTATTCTTAGGATGTGTTGGCTGGGTAAATAGAAATACTAACTGGACTGGAGTTGGCTATATGCAAGGTAGGCCTTGGCTTGTTTTAAGCTTTATTAGGCCTAAATCGAATTCTGCTAACTGCATCTTCATATAAAGTTGTAAAATAACGGAAATTGGGTATAACACAACCCTAAATAAGACCTAACACGCTAACCTATAAAATTGTTTAAAGTTACGAAGTAAATCCTCAACCAATCGTTAAACGAAATCATTAAGCGGCGCAATTTAGAAAATGAACAACATATCCGATCAATACTTCTTCATTCAGTGTATGTTTAGTTTTAAAGGGAGGTGGGGCTAGGAACTAAATTGGAATCGTTCATTTCCTTGATCGCTAAAAAAGTGAACCTCTTTGGCAAGTCAGGAAATTAAAGTCGGTAGACCGGAAAGAAGCTTTAAAAAGTACATTAACGGCTTTCGTTTCGGACCCTAAGCCCGAGCTAACGGGTCTGGGAAAACTAACGAAGGAACCACGAGGGAACAAAGGGGGTATACTGGCTAAGAGGCTCGTTAAAAAGCTCTTTTACTAATGTCTCGCACCATTACTGTCAACACGTTCGGCTCGTTTACATTGATTAGGACTTGGGCAGAGAGGGACAGCCATTGGGACGCACCAGGGGAGCAGGTACTGGCGTCTTGCCTTCCATATACCCCTCCCCCCCCTCCCGAAACACAGGCAAGGCAAGTGGTAAATATAGACAATAGATGAAATGAAACGTTCTTAATGTCCTAGTCTCAGCATACCTACTATACTTCTCCAAAATCTCAAAGCACTACCTGTCCAGACGAATTAGGCTTAACTGGGATGTAGTACTATACTATAGGATGGGACATAAGTACTCTTGCAGTGACTATACACTTACCGTACTGTCTTTATTTACTAAGAGGTTTCGATTTACATGGTTCACGCGCCAATCCTAAAACAAAAGGCGCAGCGCGATAAAGACCTATAGCTTGCTCCATCTCAAACCATGGGAGACAAAATAAGCTTGGCAATGAATCATCAAGGCAGCCTCGGTCCTCCTGCTTCTACTGGTAACTGGAGTTTGGTACAGTCGAATTAAGGTTCCGTTCGATATTTCCAAACACACAGAAGCAGTAGTAGAGTCTTATCTAATCGAAATTTTTGTCAATCAACCGTAACGGACTATATAACTACGTCCGTTTCTGATCGCTGTAAATTTAGAATCAAGGCTAATGGATAGAGTTTGTTAGACTCTTGTGTATAAACATTTCAGTATATACAATCGTTACGCTTAAGGGTATCAAATTAATTAACCGATTCATGTATGTATATATATATAATTAGGAATCATGGTTTATCCGGCCTGTTAAATCAATCGGAAGTACGTAGGTTTTTTTAATCAAGATTCACGCTAAGCTAAATGTTTCAAATCTTGATTAGTGCACGATTTCCTTATATTATTAAACGGAAATTTTTATAAAAAGGGAAGTGCATGCTGTGTCTTGGTGGTAGAACCTGTAACACTTTCAAAGTACAGTAATAACCTAACCACAAAACGTGAATAATTTATAATCAGGTGGAAATTGCAGCGCCTGCAACGCTATTTCACTTAAACTTTGTTCTCATAGACTTATCACAGCTTACAGCTTTATTTTTAGTAACATTTCCACCTCAAAAGGTTCTGATATTTTATTGAGATTAAAAAATATCAATAAATATCGGGATAATTTTGAAAAATGTTTTCTCGTAATTTGGCAGTAAATTATTCGGTGTGAGATAAACTAAGGCAACAACAACAATTTTACCATTGTTGGGGTGTATTGTATATTTCAGTTAATTTCACTGTTTGAGCTACTGTAGCCCTAGCAAATTAAGTCTGTAAATATAGTTTATTGACCGTCATAACGGCGCCGGTCGTCAACGTACCAACGAATGATCACTTTCTGTGTGGCCGTTAGTCAAAATGATTCGAACTTATAACTTATTTGAAGGACACAATAGATAGCAACCAAAAGAAAAAAAAATCCATTCCCCATAAAAATAAAAAATTAATAACAATAATTCAGTGAAAACCTATTTCTTATTTTATCACTTGAGGCGTACAAAATTCGAAAAAAAAAAAAACAAGGTCAAAGTTGTCAGTTTTTGGAAGCCAACTATAACTTTTATTTTCGAAATATTTTAATACTGTTTCTACTTTCTATCTATCTTTCCTGGAGAGGTTAGAAAACTCTCAGCCTTGCTAGGCTACTACAAGTCCCTACAATGAAGGACATAGTTTAAGAGAAAGAAAAACATGCTAGGGGATAATTTCATCGGCTAGTATGAGGAAAATTTACAAGGGATGCTAAGACTATTTTAATTAATTTATTATAATACTTTATTATATATAGGAGGAAAGCCTCTACGACACGAGGAGTGAGGTCTATGAAAAATATATGCCTGAGGCGATACAAGTTTTGGGAGCGTAAAAGTTTATTTTTTCTTTCTTTACTTTTAGAACCATAAAATGTTATTATTTTAGGAAGTTTATAATATTAATTTTTTTACGAGATATAGGCCTAGGCATATCGGTTCTGCGTCCTTGGGGTGTTTTTACTGAAATGTAATGGATTTTTCGGTTTCCAGGATTCGCGGACAACAAAACATTCAAATATCGCATTCTTTTAAAAAGGATTCCAAAAGGACCAAAATCATTCGAGCGGCTAAAGCAATCTTTGCGCATTTGATTTTATTTGGGAAAAACTTTGAATAAATATTGATTTAACTCCGAGAAACTAAAATTTCGTCTTTTAAGCGACTTTTTCGTTTTTCCCCATGCTAAACTCAATTGGTTTTGAGTTAAAAATGGTGCTGTGCAAGCAGAATTCTATAGAAAAGGGGTACTCTGTGATGTATTTCAATTCGGTAACATTACAGAGGTTAATAAATCGACCCAAAATCGGTTAGGAAAACATTAGGCGCGAAATAATCCACGTGAAACTTATAGATCTTTCAGAATTTGGCGCGAAAAAAAAACTCCACGCGCTTAAATTCCAATTTCAAATTAGGCTTAACAATCATTCATTCATTTATTATGATTTTGAAATCCCGGTTGATACACGATGCCAGACTTTATCAAAACAATTTGATTTCATACGCACAAACACTAGTCTGATCAAGGGCACTTATTTGCCAAAAATAAATCCCTTCCAAATAATCCCCCAATAAGATAAGAAACCAGAATAACAGAATGATCTAGAACCATATTACATTGGTCAAAATAAATCACCTGAGGTACACAAGCACACACATGTTAGGTGATCTCTTATTTGAGACCTGTTTAAGCCTAAGGTAAAAAAAAAAATATTGTTGTCTGAAACAAGTCTAGAGATGGATCAAGAGGGGCTCACCACACTTAGATCCTATTCCCGACTTCGGAACAATCAATTCCATAAATAGTTCAGTACAATTTTAGGCAAGTATGAAGAGGTTTGTTTTAGGGGTGTATTTGGAGTAATCATCCCCTCGGATCAATTCAAACCCTACCCTACAGTTAAGCGCTCAGTCGTAAACCAACCATAGTTTGATTGCAAAGCTTTACCACGACTCAGGTAAATTTCTCCTGATTCTAGCTCAAACCAAAATAAGGTAAAAGAGAAGTAAGGTGCATGGAAAGCTGCACAGCTGCTGTGAAGTTTAGATAAAAGGTACGTTTTCCTCCGGCTTCGAACGCGTGCAGTTCAATCCTCGATCCCAAAAGGGGGCGTACTTTTCCCGCTTTATCGACCACGTGCCAAAGAGGGTAAAGCGAGCCAAGCTTCTAGTTGCGGACGACGGGCTTTACGTTGGCTAGTTTTAGTTTAAGGAAAGGTAGTAATAGTCAGAATAGAGACGCGCGCCGCGACGCACGGTTGGAGCAGACTCCAGTGTTTGTTCCCTTTTCAAGTTGAAGTTTGCGCGATCGGGTCTTTTGTTACCGTCACGAAAAAAGTCTAAGGCACTCGAAGAATCTTTAAGTAGAGTCTACGAAGACCCAGGGTGCAAAAATGTTTCATCACATACTTTGAAACAAGTTTTCAAAAACTTGCGGAGATAAAAAAAAACCTAAAGAAATCCGGTGGTAGACCCCGCCGGCTATAAAATTTTCTAAAAGATCCTCATCTTCAATCTATCCCAATTTATTTTTTCAACGAGCCATCTTCTCTCCCTTTATCGTCTCGAAAAATGACGACATTGCAAACTTATTCCAATTGCAACGGAAGGTCTTCGTCGGAGACATTGATAGTGCATTCGAGAAAGTTAAGTCTACCACCGTTAACGCGTCCTAGGTTGTCTCTGTCGAGTTACACGGAAAGCACCTTGGGTCAACACAGTCCAGGAGCAACCAGTAACGGTAGTTCATCGCCACAATTATTCTTGCAACAGACTAGAAAATTTAGCCAACTCGTGGCCGAAAAGATTCCGCGAACATGGAGAGTCGGAGGAAGTGTCGGAGATGCTTTCATGCATCAGGAGGTTGTGGACCAGGTAAGCTTTTACTTTTTGAAATTTGTTTGTAAATAATTAAACAGTTTCAAGAACGCAAAGTCGAAGTCCGGGGTTGAGGTTAAAAAAGTTGGTTAAAATTTAAATTGTTGAGTCGAGCTGATGGAAAACAGGCGATAGTGAAATTATAATTTTAACCAACATATTTTAATCTGTTCCTCTGAACGTAGCTCAATTTCTTCTATACCTATTGTCCCACAGGCGAAGAATTTGTGCGGACGATATTTAAGGACAAAACTACGTTCCTGCGCCGCAGCCAATAAGAAACTTGGTTTGCAAAGGTTAAGAAGCGTCAGTCGTTTAACGTCATCAAATCATCAAACTACAGTGTGCGCGGTAGGGGTGCAACTTAAACTATTGTGTCAACAACTAGAACGTGCCCATCCTAAATTGTATCATAGCGTTTTAGGCAACGTTGGACTCTGTAGTCTATCAAGCCCCGGTTCGGTTGATAATTTACTGCAAACGTTAGCGCGAGAGTTGTTTAGAAATGATATTACGTGGGGTAGGATTGTGGCACTGTTTGCCGTGACGGGAGCCCTAGCGTCCGACTGCGTCAGAGTGGGACATCCAGAGTACGTCCTAACTTTAGTCGAGAGTCTAGGGACATTCGTGGACAGGGATTTGGCCACTTGGATAACGCAACAAGGTGGATGGGTAAGTAACGTTTAGAGACGTAATTTGTGTTTATTTAGGTAATAGGGTTTTAGGGATTATTATGATAATGATGGAACAGTACCCTTTTATCCTAATTGCATTTCGATCTCCCTCTACGACGCCACGGTTTTCGATAAGCTAATTAGGAGGGCTAATTAGTACGAAGCTTTGGGTGAATCTTTTAACTATTATTTAAGGTTAAGAGTGTCTGGAATACGTCAATAGTTAATTGGAAAAGGGTTTGCGAAACGTATAAACTCGAACTCGCAGAATCGGAATCAATTCACTTAGCCTAAACGAGAAAACTTAAAACGTATCACTTCACTCTCCCTTTGAAAGCCCCACAGGCCAACATCTTACGCATTAAGAGAGTTTATTAGGTTACACCGCACCTAACGACATTTCTGTATAAAAATTATAGAGTCCAACAAAAGCTATTAAACTTGAAAGTTGCAAACACGCTCTTAAAAAAACAAGACACCATTTAAATTTTTAATCTCATTTTCACGCATTTCTCTAGAGGGAAGGCCGCCTTGACAAAATAACTTTTTGACAATTTAATGAGTACTGGGAGTCCAACTTCTTTAATTTAGAACTAAAGTTCAAAAACTAGTACGTGACTTGAGAGAATTTTAAACCTCAATCCCACGAAAAGTCGTTTTAAAATCTTTATCTCGCGTTGCTCAACAACAAATAACTAAAATAGAAAAATCCCTAGAGAGATGCGAGAAAAATAAATAAAACTGATCTTATATGCAAATTTTGTAAGACGATTCCGCAAAAACGTTATTTTAAATACCGTGTCTAAACTTTCAAATTTCTCTCCATAGGATTTATCGTAAGTTTATAAGATATGTTCCCCATAAGTATGACACTACCTATACAAGTTAGCAATGCAAGAGACTTACAGCTCGAGCTAGTTCGCGAACCACACTCGGATAATTTTGTAATACTTCCATCTAGTTCCTATTTAGTCTGTACAAAGCCTTTGACAGCGCCTCCCTCACCAGGAGTCGCTTTACCTCGAATCTATGACCTACCTCATTCACTTCATGACAAGCTCCAGTTTCTAAGTTACCAGTGACAAACTTATGGAACATATCTTATGAACTTGAGATTTATCTTACGTCGGAAGTTTCAAGTTTGGGGAAGATTTTATAATCTCAAAATCCAGCAAAATCAGGATTACGTGAGATTAAGGGGGTTTTTGGAAAATGCTAATGCGACGGCCGTTGCGACAACGTGTTTTAGATCCTCTATTTGAAATTCAATGCATTAGGAGGAGGAAATTACTAACATTATTAGGCTTGAAACAAGAGGAAACTAACTACAAAGCCAGTTTTAATGTGTATAGTAATAGTAGTTGTAGTTGTTTCATCTCTTTGAACGGATGGAGAGCCAATAATGATTGGGAATAATTAAATTACCGTAATTAGTGTTAAAGAATCGATGCTAGAGACTTCAATCAAAGGGAATATAACCTGTTATTTAGGTATGACAACAATAAAGTCTCTATATAGAAAGACAAGCATCAAAGGCACCCACTTTTAGGCCGCCATTTTTAAAGATGGCCACGGATTGGGAAAAAAAATATTTTTGTGTGAATAGGACTTAATTGTAAGGTCCCTGCAAAATTTCAGCCTTCCAGCTAAAGCGGTTTGGACTGGGCGTTCATTCAGTTATAACTTAACCTTCATGGCTAGTTTCTGAATAAGGTTACATTCCCTTTAATTTAAATGGGAGGTAAGTTTCTCCTGGAATTGAATTGATTTGAAGCTTCAGGCTAATTTAATAAATGAACCTGTCAATCAATGAATTTACCAATTTCCTATTAAAACCAGTTAAGTGTTCGATCAGATGTTTTACGTAGAAATATATTTCCCCATAATTCTCGCCATGGTTTTCACATTCTCTTTAAGAACAATTACTGTCTCCAAAAAATTCACTTATCAAAGGGGTAGCCATTCATCCTTTATTATGAAAGAGAAAACGATTTATATATTGTTCTTTTACTTTTGTTGGAGTTTTTCGACATAAAAGGGGAAACGCTGTTAATAGTCTTTTAGATCATTTACACTCCGTTGGGCCTCTCTCACTTTTGGGTCACTGGAAACGTTTTTATTTGCTTGACCGAGTTATACCTGCTTTCGTTGTGGACCTCCTCTTCCCTCCCCCTCTCCCCTTTCAGAATAAAAATAATAAAGTCCTTTTTAAGGACTTCCAAGTCAAAGAGAAATTAAGTTTCTTTTCAGTTCTTTCTTGATATTTTTAACCTTTGAATCAATATTGGTAAAAATCCTATTTTTAGACAAATATTGTTTTTTATTGAGTTGTTCCAAACGCAAGTAGACTCATAAATTCGTAAAGGAAATTGATTAGGGTCAGGTGATACTCGTAATTAAATTGGATTCATTTTTGGTTTATTTTCAATAACTGTTCATAATTTTCAAAAATAAAAAAGCCTATCCTGATTAACAGAAGATGAAGTTTTAGCATATTTTTGGTTTTGGTGAGTAGCCCTTGATTAAACCATATGTTTACAATAAATGCCACGTGATAAGTATGAAATTACCTATACTTCGTAACGCTAGAGACTTACAGCTCGAGCTAGTCCGAAAACAAGCGAGAATTTAAGTCCTACACTCGGTTTTGCAGGACCATTCCATCTAGTTCCTATTTAGTCTGTACTAAGCCTTTGATAGCGCCTCCCTCACCAGGTGTCTTCGCTTTACTTCGAATCTATGACCTACCTCACTCACTTCAATTCCAGCTCTCAATAACCAGTGGCAAACTTATGGAACATATCTTATGATCTAACTATATATTCATCCATATTTGAAGAACACTACCGAAAATAAACCTAAAACTTTTCACAACTAGTCATAGATTGATTACCCTACCCAATCCTCAGAAATATCTATCATAAGAGTTGATCTGAATTACGTTTTCGTGCGCTCAAAGATATATCACCGGTGTTTCTTCTTTGTAGAAAAACAAACCACAAAAGTTTCGATTCAAACTTTAAAAGTTATTAGAAATAAACCACTGGTCACGTTTTAAAACCTAATGGTTATATTCATGAAGAAACACTCAGTTTAAATAATCATGAGTGCATGCCACTTATATTATATTTGCTTATTTTCCATTGTGAAAGTCCGGCATAAAAGCCATACATCATTTTAAATCTATATTATTCGAAAAATTTCCGATTAGTATCCTACATTGTTGCGTATTCAACCAGAATGGAAATTGTAGAATATAAATTTCAAAAATTCCTAATTTTTCCGCTGGAAAAGAAATATTTGATAATCTGACCTACATAAAGCCACCGTCGCCGCGTACTTTTGATTTGGTAATGTTAAAGGGTTAAGATTAATTTATTAAAATAAAAAAAATTCGATAGGTATATCGAATCCCGATACAGTATATTCGCTTATCAAAATTGTCCCCAATTTTATTTGGAATTTTCATGAATTTTTTAATATAATAATAATAGAACCGGCCTTTTAAGGTTCAATCGCATCAATATATCTCTAATCAAAAATTTATAGATTTTTCTTTACCCTCCGATATTGTTTCTCAAGCAGACGACGTGTTTATGTTGCTAAGCCTATTTTTAAAATCTCCAATAATCTTAAAGAAACGTTAATAAACCGCGTGTTTTTGGTTTTGAGCAATATTTATGAGATTTAGGCCCAAACAAACCTCCCAATTCTATTGAAAGTACAATACAAAATAAAGGTCTCTGGAGTCCGCAGACACTCCTAAAATCTGAGTGACGGGGACCAGAAGAAAATATTTCTTCTGCGGGGACCCATTCTTTTGGGTGAACAAAAGCTGACTGTCTTTTTAAATTAAATTTTTCAGCCATTCTTTTAGGCGCCTTTTTCATCTCTTAAATATAAAAGTTGTCATTTCTTTTTAGGTAATAAATTGTGTATAAGGAAAGAATTAAGATTGGCATCCGCCCTTGTAAGCTCAAACAAAAAGAAAAGAAAGCTTCTATAGCGGCCCCAAATTAAAACGGCAGCGTATACTAACATAAAGCGCGCGCGCGCTAATTAAGTTTTATTAAAGTTAGGGACCTATTAAATTAGGAGGGCACAAAACTATGATAAATTAGTAACGTGTTTGAATAAACAAGTCGGCCGCACCTGTTCAGTTTAGTTCTAATGAGCTTTCTTACGGGGGGGGGGGGCATTGAAGCATTTTTTACGGGTTGGGAATTTAAAGGGGCAATAAACTATCATTCTCTAATAGACCTAGCCTAGATCGTTTTCGCTGTTTCTCTCTCTCTCGGTTTTAACTTGTCAGGCCCTCTGTGAGCTAAGTTAGTCAAGTACTGATCTTGGATCACAAACTGCCTGTGGCAAACACTGAGGTGACAACGACAGATTGAAAGCGTCGTGTCATTAAACCTTTACGCATATACAATCCCTTTAATATAATGTATCTAAAAACGAAACAGGTGTACAAGTTTCTAACCATTAAGCTTTCAAAGCATACGCTTTTGGGAGAACTAACTGAAATAGGCCTAAGGCCTACTACACTAGAGACTCAAATGACGTAGCATTACTAGCATACCTTTATAATGTAGTTAAATATTTTTCCTCCCTAGGTAATTTAGTGAGAGAGAGAGGAAAAATGATTGCCCCAACTTGCGTTCTGACGTCATTCGAAACGAAAATGGCTCTATCATAAAAATATATAGATATGTTTTTTCTTCAGTGGCCAAACCTTAAATATATTTCCGCAAAACCTTCAAAAAGGTTTTTTTATTTTTTTTTTTACAAACGTTACTTGATGCGAAGAAAAACGGTTTTTCCTTAAAATCCCTATAGACCTTAGTGAGTTAGGATTGAAGTAACAAGATGACCAATGTGTTAATGGTCACGCAAAAACTAGCTACATCGTAGAACTCAAAATACATTTCCCATACAACCCACTGCACTTCTACTTCCAACCATCTTTCTTGGAAAAACACCCTGTACATGAACTAAGACGCAAACCCGTTCGATTTCGGCCCCCAAAATCATCTGCAGAACCGAAAATCATCTGCTGGAGGGAAGAAAGAATTCCTGGGGCTTATAAATCAAAAAAGCGTGAAACAACTTTCGCCCCCGTGTCAATTTTGCTATTCTTCCGGAATGAACCATATATGTAGCGTGCGTGCAGTTTCGAATAAGCACTTTCAAACTGCTTTCAAATGATAATAGAAGTATTTCACATTTGAAAAATTTGCACTGTGTGCATAGCTAAGCCTAAAAGAATACAGAAGGTCATAGGTCAAGGCATTCAATGGATGGATATTGAGTGTGTCCAATTGAGTTTGGGAAGAATTTTGCCTTTAGGGAATTCTTATTCAAACAGAAATACGTCCATTTCCAAAAATTGCAAATTACCCTTGATTATATTGAAAATTGGGGTAAAGTTTGTCGAATTTCCAATGTCAATCGATATCGAATAGAAAATAAACAAAAAGATTTGAAAGTAGCTGGTGTATGTGTGTGTGAAAAGAGATTTCATCCGAAGATCGGATTGAACTGTCAGATAAAGGTTTCCTTTTTCTATCTTTACCCCTTTTTCCCTTTCGACTACATTATCATTTCAACTAGTTTCAACTCTTTAAAGCTTCTCATACAGTTTTTTCCCTGATTTTATTTGAAAAAGGAGAGAGAGTGTGTAGTACTAAAGATATATTTTTTTGATCGAATTTCGTACCAAAAATAGGCTTAGATTAAATCAATATAGGCCCTATATAAAAAAGCCCAAAGCTTTCTATCCGAACTTAAAAAGTTCTAATGACCTACCATTTTTCTTCGGGACTGGTAACGGGTGTGGGTAGAAAAACGAACACCAGTAGCTACAGCTAGGCCTAACCGTATGGTTTTTTGGATATTGATTATTTTCGTTCAAAAAATAAGGGAGAATAAAACTCGCTACAGTGTTGCCTGATTGATTATTTATTTATTTATGAGAGTTTGGTCAAAGTTCAGTTTAAACCAGTTGCAACAGAAAAATAATGGTTAGTGTGCAGACAAGTGTTGCTTGTCATTTGGGACAATAAAACTCGCTACAGTGTTGCCCGATTTATTATTTATGAGAGTTTGATCAAAGTTCAGTTTAAACCAGTTCCAACAGTAAAATCAGTGTGTAGACAAGTGTTGCCTGTCATTTGGGAGTCCCTTTAGTACAAACGTAACATTTCTTGGTTCTTTAACTTCTTTCTCTTAAAGCTCAAAGGTTCGGGTAACAGTACAGTCTCTCTTTAAAGTGTCTGTCACACGCTAAATAAATAATCTTAGACCCGGCCATGAATGAAGATATCACCGTCACTTTAACCAATAAAAACAAGACTCCATTCTATCCCCTATTGTTATGGCAGTCACAAAGCACGGAAAGTATCGTAACAAGGTTTGATGACCATTGCCGAGGATCGTATCTCTTGGACACTCGAGTGTTTTTCTGCCCCAAAAGTACTAAAGTGGCAATATAGAGAGAGAGAGAGAGAGAAAATAAAGGACCTCCTAGCTCTTGTTACGTCTAACCAAGCTTGAATCCTTGACGATTTTTGTCGTTATAAAAATACCATAAAATTGGGTAAGGGGCGCTTGGGGGGAAGGGTGTATATCCTGGTGGGGCTCTGTTTCTCATTACAGATACGGGGCACGTGCCCCCTAAGGAGAAAACGGAAAGAAACTTCGATCGAAACAGCCCATGCAACACCGACATCATCCTCTCCTCTGCAGTATCGATTTTGCTCCAAATAAAACTTGGGGTATACTTCACTATAGTTCTTTGGGCTCTTGGGCACCCCTCACTTATTCCCAGCCCAAGGTTCGCGCCACTCAACCCAGCCCATCCCTTTTTCTGATTAAGTCTATATAAACAGAAAAAGGCATATACACCTATTCACTGCCTCAAAGGGCTTTTAGACAGGTGAAAGAATACAAAAAAAATATCATTATAATAGGAAACAAGATGGATCGAAACATGTAACAAAGACATTGTTTGCATACTACCGCTGTAAAGGCAAAAAGTGCCTAACCATTTCTTTTAAAAACTCAATACGATTACTAGTTACGTTTGCAACAATTATATTTGCATCGGGAAGTATATAAAATGTTTCATATTCCCTTACTTAAAAACACGTAACTCGAAACAATTTTTGGATAGGGGACAGTGGTTTTGCTTGGGGTTAATTTTTAAGTTAACTTAGACTTTCTCTATAAGAAAAAAAAAATTAATTGCGAACGAGTTAAATCGCACCAAACTCGTTTAATTTATTCAATTTTAAATGGGCGCTTATTATTTACGCTTTCGCCTCAAATTTATTTAAAAAAAAAGGTTTATTTTTTATTTTTTTGGGGGGAAATCCTGTTAAGGGCTATTTTTGATTTTACTATAAGATAAATAATAGGCATAAATTATTTACAGAACGTGATGGTGACGCACGAGCGCTTTTGGGGGTTTAAATAACCCTAATTTAAAAATATATTCTGTTTGAAAGTTCCATAAATAATATTAATATTACCCATGTTTGATTTTTATATATTATATTAAATAAAGAAAGCTGTTCAAAGTTTTCCTTTCAAAACAAATAATTTTTCACTCGTCAATAATTAACTTCACCAAGGTCAATATTTTAAAATATTTTTACCTCAGTTAGACTTAGCTACTAAATAAGAGGGTAATTGAAGTTTGTTTCCCAACCTTTTAAAGGGAATATAAACACCCTGTATTTCAATAACTGTAAAGTGGCACTAAAGTTACGTTAACAAAGAAATGTAAACGTAACCAGTGTTAACTCACCAACCTATTGTTTCAATTTACTTCACACTCCCTTTAAATAGCAAATTATACCCGCCAAAATTTCCACCCCACGAGATGGTTTCCCAACCCTTTAAAGGAAATATAAACACCCTGTATTTAAATAACTGTAAAGTGGCACTATGTTTACGTTAACAAAGGAATGTAAACGTAACTAGTGTTAACTTACCAACCTATTGTTTCAATTTAATTCACACTCCCTTTAAATAGCAAATTATACCCGCCAAAATTTCCATCCACCCCACGTGATTACTTTCCTAGTGAATTTTCCTTATTAATTAAATACCTTTAATAAATCTAATTATTTTATTTTTTCTCTCTCTCTTATCTATTTGAACAGGTGGTTTTGTTATCTCAATGCAACAGGACAACGTGGGATTGGACAAGCGTTTTTATCCTGTTAGTGGCACTATCCTTCCCGGTTATAATAATTAGTTTAGTATGGAAGCATACCACGTAAAGTAATTAATGAAAAATTTAATTAATCAATCAAAAGAAGAAGAAGAAAAAAAAATCTAGTATTTTGTTTTGTCAATCAATCTTAAAAGTTCCTTATTACGTTTTTCGTTGCCGATATTTTTAATTAACTTTATAATATAAACAACAACGAAGAAGGAAAAATATTCTATGCAATGTGTTAAGCTTAATAATTATGATTAAGTTTCGAAATAAATAATTATCTTCGAAGAAATTACGAATCGATGTTTTACGATTGTAATCCGAACCCTTTTTCTAACCCTAAAATGATGTCCCAACAACAGAAGTAACGTGAACTGACTAAAAGTATGGAATAAGGCTTAAGTAACGTTAAGCCTTGGCGCAAAAAAAAAGGCTCACAAAGTTGCAACAGGGATAGATTTAATTTTAATAGTAGGAATGGAGAACAGAGTAATCTGGGCGGGCGTCAAAGTTCCGGACCCCCTTCCACGGGAGGGAGGGGTATGAAAGAAGAGGCGGGTCATAGCGGCAGCGGTAAAAGGAATTACGTATTTTTAGCGTCCCCGTCAGAAATGTCATCAATACGTAGTTTAAGTGAGCCAATAAGATAATTTAAACTTTTCGTTACGTGTTGGAGGGAGGGGCTCTATACTAGGACTGAAGTAAATACTAACCGTTCTTCATTCCTACTTCCAAAATTAAATCTATCCCTGGTTGCAATCAAAACCAAAACCCCGACTCATCTGACATTAAACTTAATTCGTGGAAGACAAGGCTTAACTTAGGCCTTTGCGAGTCTTACCCCGTAGTAAAGTGAAATAAAGTAGCCATTTACGAATAATATTTGAACAAATATGCATGACGTTTCTGATATGCAAAAGCCAGCCACAAGAAACTAAACTAACCATTCATACTTTTAGTTTGTCCACCAACACTTCCGACCTTACCTTTTACCAATGCCAAAAAAAAAACAAAATGTTAACTGCAATCCCAAAAAAACTACGTCAACTATAAGATTATTTTGTAAAAATATATAATAAAAAAACGTATACAAACTTTACGTCAGTTGAAAAAATGCTTATTTCATTTAATTATATCGGAAAAAAAAAGAAATAAGTGTTTTCTTATTTACAACACTCAATAAAATTAGTGAAATGTTTTAGTTTTAGTTTCGCATTTAACAAGAAAAAAAAATATAGTAAATTGGGGTGAAGAGAAAGGGGGGGGTTAGAGAAAGAAAATTGGGTGAATAGGGTAATTAAACGAACGGTCTTACTTTATGGGGTTAATCAAAATCTTATTTTAATTAATACTACCCGGGTCGGTCGGTTCTCAAGTGAAAAAAAAAGGCATTTCACAATTTATACATATATATATACCTATTCCCTCCGATTAATTTTAATTACTTACTTTTATCTTTTAATATTAAAAAGTAAAAACTAACCCCCCCCCCCCTTTTATTGAGAAAAATTCGTGTCGACTAGAAATTTTTTTTTTCTTTACACTTTTTATTTTATTTTAATTGTTTAGTTGTAATTATCGCGATTAGGATATAGGAGAAAATGCTAATTTGAAAAATTTTAGTTCTATGGCCAAATCAATTAATTAATTTATTAATTAAAATAAATTAATTTGCTTTTACTCAGTCCTGACGTCATTTTAAATATTTAATTAGGAGGAGATCGAATTTTTTTATTTAAATATAAAATTAACTTAATTAAGTATAATTAAATAACTTTAGAAGTATATTAACTTGAAGTTTAAAAGTATCCCTAGCCTGTGATTGTTAATTATAATTAACAAAAATGCTTCAAATAGCACTGCAATGCAAACTTTGCAAAGTGTACTAGGATACTTTTAACTTCATATTATGTACTTCGGGTTTACTACAAGGCCTAAGTCAAGAAGGTATGCATGTATTTATGAAGGCAATAACAACAGATTAACTAACAAAAACAGAGCATAAATAAAGGGATATTTGTATGTATTAAACTTGAGGGGGTGATATTTAATAATTAATTAATTAATTAAACTATAGTTAAGTGTTACCGGTACTCGTGGGTCTCTTTTTTAAAACACTATAGCTATAATATTTTGTAAATTATTTGTTACGATTCAAGCCTTATATACTAAATGTTGCGCTTGCTTTTTATGTCAACTTTCGTTTTGCAAAAAAAGTATATTTTCAATTGTTTTCACCCCAAAAAATTGAAGTATTTAAGGATCTAAACTTTAATTTACATTTTCCGTTAACAGGAAAATTTATATTTGCAAAAAAATAATAATAATAATAAAAAAAAAGGAAATTTTATCACGAAAGGCTGAAAAATATGGCCCCCTAATTCTTCAAAAAAGTAGGCCTGAATTAGTTGTTCTATATAAAAAAGGTGGTTTCCCTTTTTTTTTTTTTTTCATTTTACGTGTCACAAATTATATTATAACTGCACTTAATCCACTTTAACTACGCTGTATATTTTACGTACGAACCAGAAACAGGCGAAGAAGCCAACGGTTCCTTTAAAGACAAATTGGGAATATTCCTATTACTTGCTTTCCAAATTAAGAACTAATTTTGTTTTAAAAAGCACACCAGACCAAATACTGAAGCTAATTATTTTTGTGATAGTGGCGGGATTAAAAAAGGGCGCCAAAATAGTGCGGGGATTAAAAAAGCGCGCCAAAATAGTGCGGGGATTAAAAAAGCGCGCCAAAATAGTGTGGGAATTAAAAAGGGCGCCAAAATAGTGTGGGGATTGAAAAAGGGCGCCAAAATAGTGTGGGGATTGAAAAAGGGCGCCAAAATAGTGTGGGAATTAAAAAGGGCGCCAAAATAGTGTGGGAATTAAAAAGGGCGCCAAAATAGTGTGGGAATTAAAAAGGGCGCCAAAATAGTGTGGGGATTGAAAAAGGGCGCCAAAATAGTGTGGGGATTGAAAAAGGGCGCCAAAATAGTGTGGGGATTGAAAAAGGGCGCCAAAATAGTGTGGGGATTGAAAAAGGGCGCCAAAATAGTGCTGGGATTGAAAAAGGGCGCCAAAATAGTGCGGGGATTAAAAAAGGGCGCCAAAATAGTGCTGGGATTGAAAAAGGGCGCCAAAATAGTGCTGGGATTGAAAAAGGGCGCCAAAATAGTGCTGGGATTGAAAAAGGGCGCCAAAATAGTGCGGGAATTAAAAATGGGCGCCAAAATAGTGCGGGAATTAAAAAAGGGCGCCAAAATAGTGCGGGAATTAAAAAAGGGCGCCAAAATAGTGCGGGAATTAAAAAAGGGCGCCAAAATAGTGCGGGAATTAAAAAAGGGCGCCAAAATAGTGCGGGAATTAAAAAGGGCGCCAAAATAGTGTGGGGTTATTAAAAAAAGGCGCCAAAATCAGTGCCAGGCTTAAAAAAAGCGCCAAAATAGTGAGAGGCTTAAAAAAAGCGCCAAAATAGTGAGAGGCTTTAAAAACTGGCGCCCAATAGTGAGGGGTTAAATAAAAATGCTGCAAAAATCCTAGGCTCAAAAATGCGCCATAGTGAAAGGCTTAAAACTGATCCCATAGTATTAAGCCTAAAGATTGCGCAACATAATCACCCCCAAAATAAATAAAGGTACTTTAAAATGAAACCATAGCCAAGCAAGCCTTGGGAGATTTTAGCCACGTGGCACAAATGCAAAAAAATGAACAAGGCTTAAATAATAAAAGAAGGTCCTACCAGTTAGAAGAAAGAAGAGGAACACCATGATGAAAGTGTAGCCAAAGTATAAAAACGTCGAAGTTGCGCCACTGATGTGTAATTTAGTGAAAAAGTAATGCACACAATAGATGAACAGGTAGAATGCTGTAAATCCACTCGTCAAGAAGGAACGCCACCACCAATGGTAATCCTATTCAAACAAACAGTTTCTTTCTTTATTAGAAAACAACATTTGATTATCACTTCCAATGGCCATAATGTTGTACATAAATGCTAAGACCAAAATCAACCGAAACTAAAACTAACAATCAAAGATAAAATTGTAAGCCTTGGTTCAAGTTGCTAAGCCTACCGGAGCCTACTCTCAAAAACAAAGATAAGCCTTGGTTTGAACTGAAGGAAATGATATAACGATTTCAATTATAATAATCTTAATAATTAATTAAAGTTAATTTTACTTAGATTTAATTTTAATTTAAACAACTTAAGCCTAATTTTTACCGAGAAAAGCAAACAAAAAAAAAAAACAAAGAACATAAGGTTTTCTTACCTCCGCACAAAGATGAAAATAGCACAGAAGGATGGTGGTTTCAGAACAGGTGATGACCAAAATGGTGAACACCAGAAACAAGAATCCAAACATGTAGTACATTTGGTTCGACCTGATGGGCAAACATTTCAACCAACCTCATTAGGCCTAACTAAAATTTATCTATTAAAAGGCTCAATTCTTGGTCCCAAAAACCACGTGACAGTTCAAAATTCCCGGTTTCTAACCCTAATCCCCAGAGTTCTGGGCCACTAGAAGTCGACTTATAATAACAATGGCGCGAAATAAAAAAATTCCCTTCCACAAGATGACGCTAAATACAAAATGGGCGCGAAATCCCAAAATTCCCCCACTAGATGTCGCCACATGTCATATAAAATAACCGGGGGGGGGGGGAAATACCGATTACGGAAATGTAATAAACTTATAATAATAAAAACTAGATGTCGCCACATGCCATATAAAATGAGCGCAAAATTTCAAAATTCCCGCCCATTAGATGTCGCCACGTGTCATATAAAATGAGCGCGACTGCTCGAGATTCCAAAATTTCCACCCACTAGATGTCGCCACATGCCATATAAAATTAGCGGGAAATTCGAAAATTCCCGCCCAATAGATGTCGCCACGTGTCATATCAAATAAGCGCTAAATTTGAACGTTGAATTAAAGTTTAAACTTACCAAATGCTATTGAGAATGAAGAAAAGCTGGATAAAGATACAACCAAAGGGTAAAATTCCGCCCATAATGATGCCAGGAATTGGTTGAGTGTAAATAGATTGGTCAGGAATTTGACGGGGGATTTGATTAGTTCTAACTGGATGTTCAATCACCTTTAAAAACAAAAATAATTTATGATTATTATTCAATAATTTTGATAATAATTAATTAATGAATTAATGAATAATATAAGATATAAATTAATTTACCCTCTTTTTAAATCCAAAATAGGCTCCAACAAAAGTTAATGGCAATGATATGCCAAACCAGAGTGAGAGGAGAGCCAAGAGAGTGGTAAAGGGAATTGCCGCTGAGCTGTCTTTGGCCCATAATAGGATGTTTAGGACAAAAAACAGACAAAATACGATGCTAAAAAGAATGACAAATAAAATTAAAAATTATTAAAATCATTTTAGCCTATTTTTCATTAATTAATGGGTTCAAAGGTTACTGGACTCTTTTTTAACTTACCTAGGGCAGAATAAAGCTGTCAAAAGAACATTGCACTTCCACTTTTCACCGCCAAAACCTTAAAAATAAAATAAATTAAATAATTAATTAATAAAAAAATTATAATAATTAAAAAATTAAATAATTAATTAATAAAAAAATTATAATAATTAAAAAATTAATTAATTAATAAAAAATATTATAATAATTAAAAAATTAAATAATTAATTAATAAAAAAAATTATAATAATTAAAAAATTAAATAATTAATTAATAAAAAAATTATAATAATTAAAAAATTAAATAATTAATTAATAAAAAAAATTATAATAATTAAAAAATAGGGGTGTGCGGGTAGTGATTTTTCCATTTCGAATCGGGTTCGGGTAATCAAAAATATTGTTATCGGGTATCAGGGCGGGTACCCGAATTTTTGTCGGGTATTCGGGTAATTAGGCTTAGCCGAAAAATGGTTGTCGGGTAATAGTCGGGTATTAAAAGTTAGACGAATAGTTATCAGGGGTGGGTACCCAAAATGTTTTGCCTGGTATTAGGGTAATTAGGCTTAAATAAATACATATTTCCTTCAAAAATTCCCTTTAGTACACTATTCTTACAGTTATATCTCAATCCTGGGTTATTCAATGTATGATCTTTCTTAATTTCTTTCTTTTTGATGCTTTCTTTAACTTCTGGTTCCGCTTTCACCTTCTTAACCCTTAGTCTTATTTCAACACAGAATACTGGCAATGGGATGATATAGGTGTGTCGCGCTGCGTGCGGTGATTCTAGTCTGTCTCAGAAAGAAACTACCACAGAACGCATACCTTATGTGAACTAAATTTCACCTTGAAACAGTGTTTCATGGAATTTCGTCATTCTTAAAATTTCAAAGGGTGGTCCCCTTTCACTTCATATTCCTATTTTTCTACCCGCGAATAACCCGACAACCAGTTTCAGCTTGTCACGAGTAATGGGGGGGGGATTATTTTTACTACCCGAGTAGTTTCGAATAGTTGGAAAATTCATTTTCGGGTATCGGGGCGGGTACCCGACCCGATACCCGAACGGGTAATCTTCGGGTATCGGGTACCCGCACACCCCTATTAAAAAATTAAATAATTAATAAAAAAATTATAATAATTAAAAAATTAAATAATTAATAAAAAAATTATAATAATTAAAAAATTAAATAATTAATTAATAAAAAAAAATTATAATAATTAAAAAATTAAATAATTAATTAATAAAAAAAATTATAATAATTAAAAAATTAAATAATTAATTAATAAAAAATAAATTATAATAATTAAAAAATTAAATAATTAATTAATAAAAAAATTATAATAATTAAAAAATTAAATAATTAATTAATAAAAAAATTATAATAATTAAAAAATTAAAATATACTTTTATATATGCGGGCTGAAACATATCCTGCAGGTGTTCCCAGACAAACATAAAGTACCATAGCACATGTCATTAATGCACCACGATTTGCTGGTGACAAAAATCCAAGACAAGCAAAAACTAAAAAAAAAAAAAAAAAGATTAAATTACAATTATTAATATTAATATTCTTAATTCAAACATTATAATTAATTAATATAATTTAAACTTACAGAGAGTAATGACAGTCATGAATAAAACTTGAGATCCACTTCCTAACAAAACTGAAAGTATCATTCCCTTTCTAGGTGGACGGAAAACATCTCCATGGACTAATTTCCATCCAAATTCTTCTTGGGCATCATCCCCGGTATCAATTTGATTATAACGGGCAATATCCTTGTGAAGTGTACGTAGCAGAATCATAGCAACCATTCCAGTTAAGAACAAGACAATTACCAGAGAGTTTAAAATACTAAAAAAAGAATTAGTTTATTTTTATTAATTTAATAATTTTAATTTTCAATTAAAAATTCCTATAAAACTAATTAAAAACTTACCTAAACCATTGAATATTTGTATGAGGCATTGAATCCAATATATAATCCCACCGAGAGGACCATTTAACTCTATTGTCCTCTTCAAAATTGATAGAATAAGTGTATGTTATATTTAAAGTCTTCATATCAGCGGGGAATTTCTCGGGGATTTCCATCGGAGCTTGTTTAACATTGCAAGAATTCAAATTTGTGGGATCAGTTTTTAAACTGTAAGGAGCGACTTTAACAGCCACTATTCTTCCACCAGATTCCCCAAAATATTGACCCCAAGTTTCATCTTTTCCACTGTGATAAACCACATTGATGTGAATGTGGTTGAAAATGTAATAAGTTTCTGGTTTTTTATACGCAGGCTTTAGAAACAATGTTATGAATGTTAAATTTCATCATATATATTGTTTTAAATGGCAATAAACTTACACTTATTGCGCAAGCATCCTTTTGAATGCCTGCAACATTAACATAACATCCCATAGGGAATCCGGGAACGCAATATTTGCCATTTAAGACATTTTCGCTCACAGGGTAACACCAAGTTACGGGCATATTATCAACAATCCAATGATGTTGATAATTTCTTAACATGCCTTTTTTAAGAGTGTTTAACTTTTCAACATGATCTTTTACTGAGAGATCATAGTTTTTTGTGCATAAAACTTTGCATTGTTCATTTTTAAGGAAACTGATCTATTTTTTTTTTTTTAACAAAAGATGTTAATGTTAAGACTGATATTTTTCATAATAAAATTTTAAATAAGGTTTCAAACCTTATATGCTGAAGGTCTAATACGTTCCCCAAATACAACCTGACCCAAATTTTCAACTGGTGAATCATTTTCATTTGAAGGTAGACAAAAATCAAAGCTAACATAATAAAACATATAATACTTAGATATGGTTAATTAATTTTAAGTGATAAGCATGGTTTATGTATTAAAGATACATTAATATCTAATAAGAATGCCCATTTTAAACTACATTAATATCTAATAAGAATGTAGAAACCTAGGTATTTTACCCCACATTTAAACTATGGTTAATTTTAATGTGATAAGTCTGGTTTATGTTTTAAATATACATTAATATCTATTAATAATGTAGAAACCTAGGTATTTTACCCCATTTTAAACTATGGTTAATTTTAATTTAAACTATGGTTAATTTTAATGTGATAAGCCTGATTTATGTATTAAATATACATTAATATCTAATAAGAATGTAGAAACCTAGGTATTTTACCCCATTTTAAACTATGGTTAATTTTAATTTAAACTATGGTTAATTTTAATGTGATAAGTCTGGTTTATGTATTAAATATACATTAATATCTAATAATAATATAGAAACCTAGGTATTTTACCCCATGTTAAACTAAAAACATTATCATAATACTATAAAATGTCAACAAAACGAAATATAAAAAAACTTAGTACTTACTGATGGTATTCAAATGGTAGAACACTTTCTTCAGAATCCAACTTGTTTACGTACAATAAAACGTCAGACTGTCAATTTAGATAATAAAACGAGGTTATTATACACAGAATTGTCATAATATAATACATTTACAGAGATTTATAACTAGTGAAACGGCCGCCACTTTTTTACAGAATTACAGAATGTGCCTACAAGTGCCCTCAGTATGAAAACTACTATAGCAGAAGTTTTATAGAAAAAGACTTATATTTAAGTTAATTACCGGTGAAACTGGTTCAAATTGCATATATATAATAACTAAACTATGATCTATATTATAAACCATTTTAAAACTTAATTCCGAACTAATTTACTTGAATTTAAGGGTGACTACAACTTACTATTTTACAGAAAATGCTTATATTTAAGTTAATTACGGGTCAAATTAATTCAAATTTACTATACATAATCAGAAACGTGTTTGGTTTAATATACACTACTTAAATAGTTAATAACTAGCTATTATCTCACTTAAATTCGGGGTGTCTACAACACACTATTTTACAGAAAATGCTTATATTTAAGTTAATTACGGGTCAAATTAATTCAAATTTACTATACATAATCAGAAACGTGTTTGGTTTAATATACACTACTTAAATAGTTAATAACTAGCTATTTTCTCACTTAAATTCAGGGTGTCTACAACACACTATTTTACAGAAAATGAATTATTTTATTTAATTACGGGTCAAATTAATTCAAATTTACTATACATAATCAGAAACGTGTTTGGTTTAATATACACTACTGAAATAGATAATAACTAGCTATTATCTCACTTAAATTCAGGGTGTCTACAACACACTATTTTACAGATTCATGGGTGCCTCCAAATATACTATTTTACAGAAAATGCTTATATTTAAGTTAATTACCAATCAAATTATTTCAAATTACCTACATCTACTAAGAATATTACGCTCTATAATATAAACGCGTTTAAAAATTTATTTCTACCAAATATACTTAAATTTAAGGGTGCTTACAGATTTTGTACTCGGGAAAAGATGACTTACAGGAGGCACTATTTTACAGAAAATGCTTATATTTAAGTTAATTACGGGTCAAATTAATTCAAATTTACTATACATAATCAGAAACGTGTTTGGTTTAATATACACTACTTAAATAGTTAATAACTAGCTATTATCTCACTTAAATTCGGGGTGTCTACAACACACTATTTTACAGAAAATGCGTATATTTAAGTTAATTACGGGTCAAATTATTTCAAATTTGCTATACATAATCAGAAACGTGTTTGGTTTAATATACACTACTTAAATAGTTAATAACTAGCTATTTTCTCACTTAAATTCAGGGTGCCTACAACACATTATTTTACAGATTCGTGGGTGCCTCCAAATATACTATTTTACAGAAAATGCGATTATTTAAGTTAATTACGAGTAGCAATCATACTTAAACTGAGGAAGGCAACAAGACTTTCGTAATCTTGTCTACTGGGGTAAGAATTTTACCAAAATGTGAATATTTATTTATTTAATATTTAAGTTAATTAAGTATGAAATTAAATCCAACTTGGATTATAATGCTATTTGAGTGTGATGTTCAAATTAAACACTATAAAAAGTAAATTGTGCCAATTAAACTTACGGTAAGGGTGCCTTCAAAATATTGCTAAAGGAAAACCACGGCCACAGCGGTTTGAACTGTCCAAAATGCTTTTATTTAACATAACTATTAAAGTAATGAAATTTAATTTGTTAATGTGTCATATGAATGTGGTGCTCAATTTAAACGCAATTTAATGTTAATTGCGAGCAATTATTCTCAAATATAAGTTGCCTACAACTTACATAATACAATTTTACATAACCTGGGTGCCTACGAGACACAATTTTACCTAAACGCTATCATTTAACTTAATTTTGGATGGAATTCGATCTAAGTTGGTACATATACATTTGAGATTGCGCTGATTAATTTAAACGCGACTTAAAATTAATTCTGAGCAATTATTTTCAAATAAATGGTGCCTACAACTTTTGAATTTTACATAACCTGCGTGCCTACAAGACACTATTTTACCAAAACGCTTTCATTTCACTTAATTTGGATGGAATTCAATCTAAGTTGGTACATATACATTTATGATTGCGCTGATTAATTTAAACGCGATTTAAAGTTAATTCTGAGCAATTATTCTCAAATATAAGTGGCCTACAAATTTTGAATTTTACATAACCTGGGTGTCTACAACTTTTGAATTTTACATAACCTGGGTGCCTACAAGACACTATTTTATCAGAACGCTTTCATTTAACTTAATTTTGGATGGAATTCAATCTAAGTTGGTACATATATATTTCAGATTGCGATGATTAATTTAAAGGCAACACAGTTTCTCGATGCAACTACCCTTTTTGAAACACTCTGTATAAATTAACGTAATAATTTTTGTAAGTTTTGTTAATGGTTTTGATGTTATTTTATCAATTTAAAACAACAGCACTCTTCCGTTTTGAACTATTAAATTATTAAATAACAAAAGAATTAACACAACAGTTATCCAGGAAAAAATTGGTGTGATGGGTTATATTGGAGAAATTTGATCACATTAAAATTTATTAAATATGACGCAAAGCAATAGGACTAGGGCGCTTACTAGACCCAAAAGCTATCATCTGTGTGGGCTAATTATTTTTGGATTACATGATATGGGGTATACAAGTTTCTAGTACCCCTAGCACGTGACGTGATTTATTAATGGCCCCTCGACAACTATGCGTTTTACAAGTTACGAGTCTAAGAAGGAAAGGCGCGGGGTAAAACTCTGCCTTCCATCTCGCTTTTTAGCCCCACCGCTGTGGGTGTTTTGGATCTGAGAGTGCACAAACACAGCACTAGAGCAACTCTCTTGTATCTCCGGATACTTAGGGTTGCCTACCCCCTTTTCCCGTCGAAAGGGTGTATTGTCTATCGCGCTTTGTAAAACGCATAGTTGTCGAGGGGCCTTTAATAAATCACGTCACGTGCTAGGGGTACTAGTAACTTGTATACCCCATATCATGTAATCCAAAAATAATTAGCCCACACAGATGATAGCTTTTGGGTCTAGTAAGCGCCCTAGTCCTATTGTTTTGCGTCATATTTAATAAATTTTAATGTGATCAAATTTCCTGTAAAATAGTATATTTGGAGGCACCCATGAATCTGTAAAATAGTGTGTTGTAGACACCCTGAATTTAAGTGAGATAATAGCTAGTTATTAACTATTTAAGTAGTGTATATTAAACCAAACACGTTTCTGATTATGTATAGTAAATTTGAATTAATTTGACCCGTAATTAACTTAAATAATCGCATTTTCTGTAAAATAGTGCCTCCTGTAAGTCATCTTTTCCCGAGTACAAAATCTGTATGCACCCTTAAATTTAAGTATATTTCATAGAAATTAATTTTTAAACGCGTTTATATTATAGAGCGTAATATTCTTAGTAGATGTAGGTAATTTGAATTAATTTGACCCGTAATTAACTTAAATTTAAGCATTTTCTGTAAAATAGTGCCTCCTGTAAGTCATCTTTTCCCGAGTACAAAATCTGTAAGCACCCTTAAATTTAAGTATATTTGGTAGAAATAAATTTTTAAACGCGTTTATATTATAGAGCGTAATATTCTTAGTAGATGTAGGTAATTTGAATTAATTTGATCGGTAATTAACTTAAATATAAGCATTTTCTGTAAAATAGTATATTTGGAGGCACCCATGAATCTGTAAAATAGTGTGTTGTAGACACCCCGAATTTAAGTGAGAAAATAGCTAGTTATTAACTATTTAAGTAGTGTATATTAAACCAAACACGTTTCTGATTATGTATAGTAAATTTGAATTAATTTGACCCGTAATTAACTTAAATAATTCATTTTCTGTAAAATAGTGTGTTGTAGACACCCTGAATTTAAGTGAGAAAATAGCTAGTTATTAACTATTTAAGTAGTGTATATTAAACCAAACACGTTTCTGATTATGTATAGTAAATTTGAATTAATTTGACCCGTAATTAACTCAAATATAAGCATTTTCTGTAAAATAGTAAGTTGTAGTCACCCTTAAATTCAAGTAAATTAGTTCGGAATTAAGTTTTAAAATGGTTTATAATATAGATCATAGTTTACTTATTATATATATGCAATTTTGAACCAGTTTCACCGGTAATTAACTTAAATATAAGTCTTTTTCTATAAAACTACTGCTATAGTAGTTTTCCTACTGAGGGCACTTGTAGGCACTTTCTGTAATTCTGTAAAAAAGTGGCGGCCTAGTGAAACCGTGTACGGTGAACAAACGAAATAAAAAAGCAGTCAAAACTAATTTTTTGGGAACCCAACTTACCCAAGTCGGTAGACCTAAGCCTACTTCACATTCAAAAACATACAAAAAATTTTCAGAAGCCGAGGCTTAAGAATAGAATCGTCATCACACACACACAGCAACTCACCTTGCATCCTTGAGTTACTTTTGACTCGACACAAAAATTAACTGGCGCCAAACCAGGTAAATAAAAGGCGTAACTACAACTTAAAAGTGTTAAAATAATAACAAGATTGTTCGTTAAGCCGCGGTTAATCATTTTCAATTAATTATTCCAAGTTTCGAAACCAAATTTGCGGCGACACGTCGTCCACCGTCGTACACTCCGACACTCGTGAGAATGACGTAAAATCTGCGAAAATCCGAGATGGCAGTCCAAAAGTTCGTTCAGGGGCGTGTACAAAATAATTCGGTAGGTTACCGGTTCAATAATAAACACTGAATTTGGGATCTAGCAGATTTTTAGATACCTTGCACTGAACGCAGCGAGGTGTAGTAGCGTTCTCTTGTTGATTTTGACGGGCGTTTCTGTACCAATTTCATTTTCATTCAAGTTTGTTGTAGGACATTAGGCGCAATTGTAGAAGTTTTCTACAACAGTATTAAAATCGAAGATGATACTGAAAATAAAAGTTACCTTTTTTTTCCCTTCAGTTTAAAAAAATAAATTAGAATAAATACGTTAATAAAACCACTGTTTTATTAATAATATTTAAAACAAAATCTGCATAAACTACATTTCAGAATTATGAAAAAAACCAAAAAAAAAAAAAATACATATTTTCAAGAAATTTTTACAGAGTTGATGGGCCTCATTTTGATGATATTATTTTTATTATTTAACAATATTGAAATTTTATACAAAAATTTAAAATTGATTGTATTAATTATCTGTTTTATGTAATAGACATTAATTAAAAACTAATTACATAGATTTTTTTTTACATAGCTAGGCCAACATTTAAGCCTACTATCAAATAATTTAAAGGGTTTTCTTTTCTCTTAAGACGTGCAGTTCCATCCATCTTATATTAAAAGCTTCAATATATTTTTTTTTTCTTTTTTTTGCACATTTTCAGGAGGAAGGTTTTAATTATTAATTAACGAAAGCCTACTTAACTCTCATTAAGTAAAATGCTGGTTGCAATATTAATATCATTATTTGAATTCCTCAAAGCCCTAACTACATTTTGCCTATCAAAACCCATCTCAACAAGAGTTTGAACCTGTTCTTCGGGGATCGGAGTAGATTCACTCTCAATGTTGTTGCCATTAACATTTTCATTAACTAATTAAATCAAATTAAATTAATTAATCCCCTAGTTGTAAAAGAAATAAAAGAAAAGAAAAAAGTGATTAAAAATTAAACGATACCAGTTTCTTCCGTGTTTGGATGATTATTTCTCCGTCTAAAATTAAAAGCATTCTCCCAAGCTTCTCTATTACGTAAATCTCCCATAAAACTGTTTCCTCTATTCACTCCAGCAGCAGGAACTAACCGCTCAGCGTAACCTTGAGCCATATGCATCCTCTGCAATTTAAACAGCGTTCAAAGTTACATCCTAACGTTGCAAAATTGTAATGTATACCTGTTGACTAGCTCTGTCTCTAGCCTCTCTAGCTCTCGAAAGCCAAGCTTGTTGCTCCAAAATCTCCATTTGTTGTTGCCTCTGAATATCAAGAGTGGCTCCCATGGGTACAATTCCTTCTTGAGGAGGGGAAGACTGCGTAATCCACCCTAAGGTAGCATCGGCAAATTTGGCCACAAATGATGGAAACCTAATAAAATCTCGAACTCTACAAAAGTTCCATCTGCAGATTATTCCGGCTAATAAGCAGCAGAATCCAGATAACATAGATTCGCGACTAGCACTGATCATCTGAAGACCCAAGAGGTACGTTAATGTTTTCCCTGTTACCGGGAAAACACCCATTATGTGGGTTTGGGCCACTCTTGGAATGTCCAAGAAATAGTTTATAAATAATGGAAAGACTATTCCAAACCTGTATAAATTTAATTTAACCAAAATTAAATATTATTTACACCTAAACACTTGTTAAAGGGAGGGTGAAGTGGAAAATCAAGTGATTTTTTATCGATTCTTCTACTAATTATAAGACCAGTCTGCATAGTGAAACATTCAGGAAATACCAGCTCCGAATGATTTTAAAATTATTTCAAATTAGGTTCAGATTTAAAGGATAATTTTAAACAAGGACTTCCGACCAATCACGTAACGCCCTGCCTTTTTATTAACAAAATTCTCGTGGCACGTTCCATGTTGAATGAAATTTTGTGCGAGATTTGATAAAATTAGGCGCGCTATATGACAATCGTGGCGCGAGACATGGAACGTGCCACGAGAATTTTGTTAACAAAAAGGCAGGGCGTTACGTGATTGGTCGGAGGGGCTTATTTAAAATTATCCTTAAAATCTGAACCTAATTTGAACTAATTTTAAAATCATTCGGAGTTTGTATTTCCTGAATGTTTCACTATGCAGAATGGTCTTAAAATTGGTAGAAGAATCCATAAAAAATCACTTGATTTTCTACTTCACCCTCCCTTTAAAAGTAACACTTACGGTCCTGTTGGAAGTTGCACGATATTTATGTCAATTTGCCTCAAAAAGTAAACAGCTGTTAACTCAAGCATTGTGCTAACTGTGCAAGCAGCTAATAGGTATGACTAGAATGTAATAGTTAATTAGTTTTCTTGGTTTTTATACACATAATCACAGCTAATTAACCTACAGCAAATTTCAAAGACCCAAACCGTCTTTCAAATATTCTGAAGTAATAGATAAGCAAGCATCCGCATACTAAATCTTTTGTGTCAAGAAATGTGGCTTTGGATGTAATGACTCTCCATATCTTTGTATGACAGCGCAACGAATATTATGCCGTAATTTCGCAGAAAACAACATTGAAAGAAGTTGTGACTTACCTCAAATTTGTTGTAAATATCAGGTATGTTATAAACAACATAATGTTTAGCGTGAGCCCATAATGGTACATTTAAGGCACAAGATGTAAGAAACATGCAGCCTAAAATGCCTTTAGAAACAGGAGCTTTATCTATAAATACAAAATAACTAATAAGCTCATAATTTTAACTTGTGACTGATAAATAATGACAATGAAGTTTAGTGAATAAACTTATATTAAGACATTAGACAATGGAAAATGACCAAGGCTTAGCAATAATTTCCAAAATAGACAAATATAACGTTACTTACAAAAGCCTGTTGTGCTGTACTGTGACAAAATTGCAGCCATTGTTCTTTAAAATTAACACGTTAATGAAAATCGTTAAAAATTTACTAAATATTAATTAAACTGCAAATGATGATAGCTGCAATCCGACATTATAATCAGTTTACAATTTACTTCTGACGTCATCATGAAAGGCGCTGAACATCAGCGCTCATTCATCTGTCAAAATTACCCGCGAATTTCAAAAGACACGTGCGTTATATGGAAGCACATGGCTAGTTTGTAGCTATGTTTTAGCGTTAACCAAACTAAAAATAGAAAAGGTTATATTTCAGAGCATAATCAGATAAATTTGATTAAAATTAGCTGAGATAGACAAAAATTAATTCATCTATTAATAAATAGGCTGATCATTATATTTCCTGCATAATTAATAAAATATTTATACAACTAAACGAATTTTTGGCTTCATAAGCATTTAAGAAACACTCTTCATAATGTGATTTCCGTACAAGTATATTCTATTGCCTTAATTCAAAACGCGTTGTATACGACTAGGCGTAGGTAGGTAGGTGTATACTTGATAACTGGAAAACCACCTGCTAAAACGACACCCAAACTATGTGTTGTGTGATGAAGTTATTTTAGTCCTGATTTTGAGCTCTAGACCTACAATGAACTCAGGTAGACCTCTATTTCGTTTTATATTTAGTTAATTGAATATAATAATAATATAATTCATTCCTATAGCGATTTTAAGTTGCAAATCAAAATTTATAACCATGGGAGGACGGTATTATTTATACGTGGAAGGTTTGGCTTCAATGAGCATGCAGTTTGTTAAATTTTAACCAGAATCTAACAAAAGATTATTGTTGTATTTAGAAAGCAATAAAGGTTTCACGACAGTTAAAATTAAAAGAGTTAAAGTTATCACTGAAGCGGAAACTCCCATATCCGTTTCCTTAAATAGAATGGAAGGAAGCGCGGAAGATGCGCAAGATATAATTTTAAAACCACTGGAAAAATACGCACAAATATTTATACTTAAATTGAATATTAATAGTGATCAAGTCATTAAGGTTACTTATACTTCACTGGCTTTGACTTTTCTTAAACTGACGTCCAAATTTTGAAACGTAAAACTAACCGTAAAACAATTTGGCCCAAGACACAATATTTTTTTATCAAAACAAAATGGTCAAAACCATAATAAAAGATTTTACATTCTGAAAATTTCCGAACTTTTTTTTCTAGATGCAGGAGGTTTCTTTAAAGTTAATTGTGGGATTTAATTATAATAAAGGAGAGGAGTGCGTAAATATGGAATTAACTCACGCCCTTCCCAAGTTAAGGATACGTAGACCTTCATTCTCACTTCTGGCTGTTCCAAAAAGCCAGGAGCCATTATACGCGGGGGAAAGGCAAGTTATTTGAGGTTCTATTGTTAATTTCTTTCGGGTAAATATTGATTACCGCGATATATAACATTTAATTCGTGTTTTCTACACTTCAGATTCGAGATAATTTATAAACTAATTAATCATTTACACGAATTTTGCGTCAGCTTAGAATGGAAACCAGAATTATTAAATTATGGAGAAGCTCAAAAATACTCGGACGTAATTTGTCATCAACCCAGGACCATGGTTTACCAATGTAAACCAGGTATGGTAACTTCCATCAGCGTACCATTTACTATTTTAACCCAAAGTGCTATAGAGGTTTGAAAATTTTGATAATTCAGATTCTAAAGAGTTTTGTATCTATTAATTCTTAAAGTTAAATTTTAATTCCAGTTAGTATCGCCAATTAAAGCAACACTGCAATATTTAGAAACCAAAACTAAACCCATGATGATGAAATCAAAATTTAAGAGGATAAGCAGTTCAAGATCTACCGGAAGTTTGCCATTAATTATTTATGAAGATAATAATTTAGATAAAGAAATTCAAATGGGAGAATCAAATGATTATAAAAATAAAACCATAACTAAAACTTACTCTTGCGTTAGCTCTGTCAAATTAACCATGGGGAAACTGTGTGAAAATTCTTTACAAGTTTACACATTGAATCCTAGAACTGGTTTATAATAAAATGTACTTTTATGTTGCAGTTTAAATAAAAGACAACTTTATTTTGAAATTATAAAACTGTGAACTAAATTTTTATTTGCAATTCAAAGTAATTCTAAAAAACATTTTGAACATTTTTTTTACACAAAATCATGACTTATTCAAAGATATAATTAATAATTCCACATTGCTAATAATAATAACATAAAATGATTAAAATAATTCATATAATTTAAATACGTCTATTTTAAAGTCAGGATTTTTTTTTTTCCAAAGTAATTAACATAATTCTTGACCTAAAAGAAATAATAATAATTCCCTAACTAACTTTTTCCCAATCCTTCACGTATTTTATGCCACCACATCATAACGGGTTCTCTATTTTTCCATAATAATTCTTGACCATAGAAACCATAACCACTGTAAAGATTCAAGTATTTTCTTGAGCTCATTAGTCAGAGTTCCTTAAAAGGAGGGTGAAGTAGAAAATCAAGTGATTTTTTAACGATTTTTCTACTAATTATAAGACCAGTCTGCATAGTGAAACATTCAGGAAATACCAGCTCCGAATGATTTTAAAATTCAAATTAGGTTCAGATTTTAAGGATAATTTTAAGGAAGGACTGCCGACCAATCGCGTAACGTCCTGCCTTTTTGTTAACAAAATTCTCGTGGCACGTTCCGTGTTGAATGAAATTTATCACGAGATTTGATAAAATTCGCGCGCCACGTGATAATCATGGCGCAAGACATGGAGCATGCGTGCCACGAGAAATATGTTAGTAAAAAGGCAGGGCGTTACGCGATTGGTCGGCATGCAGTCCTTGTTTAAAATTATCCTTAAAATCTGAACCTAATTTGAATTTTAAAATCATTCGGAGCTGGTATTTCCTGAATGTATCACTATGCATGCAGACTGGTCTTATAATTAGTAGAAGAATCGATAAAAAATTACTTGATTTTCTACTTCACCCTCCCTTTAATTAACTAAAATTATTTTAAATTTTCATTTAAAATTAAATAATACTAACATTCCAAATAAGGCTCCCCCTAAATGAGCAGCGTGATCAAAAATACGCCATCCTAGAGCTAAACCCGCAACATCTAGGCCCATTACAGCCATTATAGCCTAAAATATTTTAATTAGGACATTTAAAGGGATAGTATCACGCAAAACTCAATGGGACAAAAAAAATTAAAAAAATTTACATATCCTGCAGGAAAGGTAAAAAATGGTAAGAAAACTATGGCAATTTGAGCATCAGGAAATTTGAAACATATTGGAGCTAAGATAGCAAATAATGCTCCACTCTGAACAAGTATAAAAAATTCTGTTAAAAAGATATTCAAGATTTATATCTACATAACCAAAACCGGATTTATGGGATAAGAACATCGGATCGTAGCTTTAGCCTCTAGTACCATCCTGGCATACTTTATTGAGAAACTTCGTCTGCTTATATATTGACTCCACCCACAAATTCGATCTCTAGAACTAGCTATATACAGAATTTGTGGGTGGAGTCAAAATATAAGCAGACGAAGTTTCTCAATAAAGTATGCGAGGATGGGGAGTGAATTCGCTAACTCCGACGTTCTTATTCCATAAATCCGTTTTTGACATAACATTATCTTACAGCTCCTAAAGATGGTGTTAATCTTTTAGTTGCTATTTTGTGTACGTAACTTACAAATGACGAAACAACTCCTTTAAATTAATAAATAATATACCTTTCAATATTTAAAAAAACATTGAAAAATATTGTACCAACTAACCTGCACTCAAATAAACACCTAGAAATTGTTCTTTACCGAACAATTTACCAGCTATGTTTGAGAAACTAAATAAAACATACATATTTGCCGCTAAATGGAACAGTGAAAAGTGACTAAATGTTGAAAGCAGCATTGGTAAACATACTGCTTCTATAAAATTAGTATAAATTATTAGTATACTATAAATCTTCTATAACCCAAAAAATATTTACTAACTAGAGGACGGATTAGATGTGAAGTATTTAATCATGAAAGGGGTTAAACTCTTGACCCTCCACATTCCAAATACAACAACATTAATGAAGATTATTCCCACGGATAATTGTTGACCATCAGATAAACTATTCCACCAGGCATTCAACTATAAACAGCCACACCGTACCGTAAGTTGTGGTATACCAAGAAATGTTTTATATTTTTTCAAAGTATCGATACCCTCCTAAGCCTAGATCAAATTTAATCCTCACATGTCTCCTTAATTCACTTTGTTTAAAGGCTGGCTGCTTTTTCCACATTCCCCCGAGTTTGCTTTCTCTTAAATGCCTGATAGCGTCAGATCTCATTTGTTCATATTGCCATACTGTGCATCCGACAAAGCTAGCACCACAAACCTTAATGGCAATTATTAAACAATTTATCATCCCCCATATGGACTTAAAACCATTAAATCCAATCAAAACCTACCCCCACTGTGAATAAAAATGGCCTCAGAAGTTTCCTAAAGTTACCAGGTTCATTAGAAACTGCCTGAACTGGGGATAAACCAAAACGGTTGGGCCTTTTTGAGACTGAAGATGGGTCATTATTGGTTTTAAACCATCTAATAATCTTTCCCCTAGACGCTCTGAGATTTATATTTGAGAACTCGAGTAGTTTTTTAAGCTGACATGTTTGATTTGTTAACGTGGAATACCTAAAGTTGAGAAAATAAATGTTACGATTACGAAACACATGGGGTACTAAGGAGAAGCCAAAATCAACCAAGGCTTAAGAATTTCATAAAATATATTGGACCCAATCCGTAATTTAAGTTTGATACTATTATTAAACACAAATAGCGATAATTTAAATTTGTTTTACCTTGCGTAATTCCCTTTAACAGATTTAGAATAATTATTAGTAACTGCGCGAAAATAACACGATGTTAACAAGGCTGATGTCATTTTGAAAAGTGAATGAACTTTAGTTTAACTTAGTCTAAGCAGACGACAAAACATGTACCACGTGCTGTTAATTGCGCCAAAAGTGCCGTGGCCGGCCACCGTGACCCTTATATGCCATGTGACATTGACCAGAAGTGGTGGTTCGTGACTACCCGCGAAAATTAAACTAGTAAAAATGTCTTTAAATATTATTTTTAAACGTATAAACGCTTTAAAAAACTTACAATTATTAAAATATGCAAAACCAAAGCTATTTAAACCACCAATAATCACGCGGAATAATTATGTAGCCTTTAATAATTGGCCTGATGATATAAATGCTACCCAAATAGAAAAAGATAAAAGCACGGATTTTGAAAAAATAAGTGAAATTGCCAAGCTTTTAAAATGCTCAAATATCATAGCTATGAAGCTTATTGCAAAAAACAAAAAGCTTTTAAGAAAAAGACACAATTTGTTAGCGAAGGATACCAAATTCTTGACAGATCATTTGGATCTTACAGATATAATTACAAACCCTAAAGTTCTAACATTAAGTCCAGGTTATATTGATCAACATTACTACATACTACAAGAAGTGGGTTTAAGGAATATCAAAGCGTCAAGTTTAATCCTGTAATTAGTATATTAATTTTCCCAAACTAAACTAAACCATTTCAAGCTCAATCTTTAAGTTTATTTTTTCCCCCCAGGTTTTATCAAATCATGAGCAAAAATGTTGAGGAACTAAAAAGAATGGAATTGATCCAGTTAAATGTGGATCCTTTAGAAAATATGCTTAGAATTTTGGGAAATGATTCGGAACTGTGTTCACAAATAAAATACAATCTAAGCTTCCTAAGTGATGATCACCAAAGTATATCAGTTCATACTTTGCGTCATGTCATAGTTTGTACCTATTTGGGTTTCAAACTCGGTATCACGATTGAAGAAGTTATGAAAAGGTTCAGCACTTACTCATCAGTCAAGAATAGATCTCTTTCAAATCTTACACAAATTTTTAATATTCTTGAAAATAACGGCTATCCCATGGAAAAGGTGAAAAAAAAATATATTTAAATCTCGTTAAGCCTATTTTATAAGCGCCATCTAGCGATATTTCTATTTTAAGCCTATTTTTAAAGCGCCATCTAGCGATATTTCTATTTTAAGCCTAATTTTAAATGCGCCATCTAGCGATATTTCTATTTTAAGCCTATTTTTAAAGCGCCATCTAACGATATTTCTATTTTAAGCCTATTTTTAAAGCGCCATCTAGCGATATTTCTATTTTAAGCCTAATTTCATAAGCGCCATCTAGCGATATTTCTATTTTAAGCCTATTTTTAAAGCGCCATCTAGCGATATTTCTATTTTAAGCCTAATTTTAAAGCGCCATCTAGCGATATTTCTATTTTAAGGCCAATTTTAAAGCGCCATCTAGCGATATTTCTATTTTAAGCCTATTTCCGAAGAAATTTTAAATATACAATTAAAAACCACTAAATAATTATCATTTCAGCTAACGAATAACATCTTTATCTTGAGTGGCGACCCTAAAAACATAACGGAACTCATGAAATTAGGTTTATACAAAGGAATAGACTTTAAATCCCTAATTTTCAAAAATGCATACTTATTCATATGTAAATCTCAAAACATGTTATTTAACGCGGAACTAATGTTTCAAAATGGATTTACCGCGGAACAAATCATGGATTGCCCTAGAATATTAGGCCTAAGTCCCGAAACTATTGTCAAACGTTTAAAAGACCTTCACCAAATCCCTGAATTGGGAGTAATGAGATTCCACCCTAAATTTATCCACTTAATAAACTCCTACAACACCGCGATTGAACGTTTAGAAAACTTAAAATCTGAAGGTTTTTCTACATTCTCAATAAGCTGCTTAGTTTCGTCTGAAAATAACTTTAAAGCTAAAAAACAATATGGTAGCGATACTAATACCGGAAGTGAAATGGTTTACTATCTTTCACACTTTTTTAACAAATCAAATGAGGAAATTAAGAAACAATTGTCAAAACATCCGAGAAGTAGAAAGCATCGTAATGCTGTAAATATGGAAACAAACTGCAAGTTTTTACTAAACTCGGGTGTCACCAAAGAGCAGCTATGGAACAGTTTACCCGTTATTTTCTACTCTGAAAAATTGGTTGCTGAAATTTTCACCAACATTGAAAGATACGTAGAATTAGAACCCTTTGAAGAATGGCGCAAACATCCGCTTCTGTTAGATTTAGTTATTTATTATATTGAAAAACGTAGCGGATTTAACGGAGATGGTGCCTTAAGACTTCATTAATAAAAGGTTGTTTCTATTTAGGCTTAAGTTTTGGTTCTTAAATAGCCAGGAAGCCTATTTAGGCTCATCCCAAATTTTGGGCTTAAAGGGAGGGTGAAGTGGAAAATCAAGTAATTTTTTATCGATTCTTCTACTAATTATAAGACCAGTCTGCATATAGTGAAACATTCAGGAAATACAGACTCCGAATGATTTTAAAATTCAAATTAGGTTCAGATTTTAAGGATAATTTTAAAGAAGGACCTCCGACCAATCGCGTAATGCCTTGCCTTTTTATTAACAAAATTCTCGTGACACGCATGCTCCATGTTGAATGAAATTTATCACGAGATTTGATAGAATTCGCGCGCGACGTGACAATCGTGGCGCGAGACATGGAGCATGCGTGCCACGAGAATTTTGTTAATAAAAAGGCAGGGCGGTACGTGATTGGTCGGCAGTCCTTGTTTAAAATTATCCTTAAAATCTGAACCTAATTTGAATTTTAAAATCATTCGGAGCTGGTATTTCCTGAATGTTTCACTATGCAGACTGGTCTTATAATTAGTAGAAGAATCGATAAAAAAATCACTTCATTTTCTACTTCACCCTCCCTTTAATAGCCTATTACCTGATGAATACTATTTAAGCCCAAACTTTGGGCCTAAATCGCCAGTATCTTAATTAAAAAAAAATCAATTTTTCGCTTTGGACAATTGAATTTATTGTAAAGACATCGTGTAAAATTATTTAAAGAAACGAACTAAATTTTGTACAAAAATTACAAACAATTAAAAAACTAAACTAAAATAACACAAACAAATGAATTAATTAAAAATAAATGAAAATAAATAATTAAAATTAAAATCACGGCGTTTCTTTTAACTCTTCTTCGTGTTTCAGAAAAGACATAAGAGACTCGGACATGACAGTCTGATTGGTCATTGGGACATGATGAGTGCCTGTCATATTTGAAACTGTGATTTCGGGACCAATTAGGGTTAAATTGACCGCCATTAAATCGTCTTCATCCTAATTAATGGAAATGCAACAGAGTAATTTAATTTACTAATTTCTTTGTTAAGTTGCTGAAAAAAGTAAAAAAACACCCCAACTTACCACCCAATTGTTCCTTGCAGCATCTTGTTCTTTAACGGGAGTTGACTGACATTTAGCTCTTTGTAAATCAAATTCATCCAAACTAAAAGAAAAATTAAATAAAATAAAATTAACTCAAATTTAAGTTAACAGATTTACAATACAACTAATTAATTAATTAATACAAACTTAGGACTGAAATTTGATAGTCTAGACGCGGTATTTGAAGCCACGCCTGACTTGGGCTTATAATTTTGTTTCAATAAATCTCCCCATCTTGTTTGAACTTCATTTGACGCGGTAGATGTTGATTTAGTAGAATTTGTGTTTGAAATTAATGGTTCGGGTGTAGATCTATAAAAATTAAATTAAATATTGAAAGTTCAGGGTTCGTACGAAATTTTTACATTGAAAATCCCTGACTTTTCCAGGATATCCCTGACCAAATTTTAGCAATATCCCTGACCATTTTAAGGTGTTAACCAGAGCCCACTTCATCATTCACACCTGGCTCATATTAAGCATTGCTCGAAGCAATCATGGTTTGATATACAAAACGAAATCCCTAACATATCCCTGACTTTTTAGGAAAATGTTTTAAATCCCTGACTTATCCCTGACTTTTTCCCCTATTTTCCATATCCCTGACTTATCCAGGTTTTCCAGGTTATCCAGGTTCCGTACAAACCCTGAAGTTAGTTAAAAAAAAACCCCAAAAAACCCCAAGGAAAATTAATATTTATTATTTACCTTGCTGCTGATTTGGAATCTTCTAAAGAAAGATGTTTAAAGAATCCACCCGATTTGGGTGCAATCAAAAAGGGTCCTGAGGCGGTGGCTAAAGGTGACTGGTCTTCATAACCCTTTTTTGGAAATATCAGCTCCCTTGAACAGTTAATTGAAGTTTGAGGCGTATCCACTTCAGGGATGGTACTAAGTTCGTGCGGTTCATTTTCCTCATCAACCCAATGTGGATAACTAACAGGTGGTTTTGCCCTACAATATTTATTTAGATTTTTAAAAAATTAATTAAATTAATTAATTAATGCTTTTATAAGTTAAGCCTTAAGCTAAGTTTTAATTTTAATTTTAATTTTAACCTTATGCAATCCTCTAAATTATGTCCAGTTGGTAATATGGCCAAAATTTCCCTTAAATCATCTATGGTTTCAATTGGTACATCAAACTCGCCACTCTTTAACTTTCCAGTCAAAAACTTATGTTGAATGTAAGTTGGAATTTTGAAATCGGAAGTTAAAGATTGAGGGAGGGTTTTTGTTTTGGAATCACTAAAACTGCTGCCAAAAAAGAATTAGAATTAAAAATAATTAGCATTAGTTGAAACTAAAAGATAAGAGAAGAAAAGAAAAGAAAATCAATTACGACAACCTCTTAATTGAACTTGAACTTTTGCTTGATTGACTAGATTCGGTACTGGTTGGTTCTTCCGAATAATAATTTGGCTCCTTAGTTTGAATTGTTAATTCTCCATCAACTTCGTCATCCGTCACTTCCTTATTGGTTTCAAGTTGTTTCTCTTCATCTTTCATTTCAGGGAAAATTCTATGACGAACTGCTTTCTTCATCTTCCTTCCTCTAAATTCCTCCAAGTAAGTTTTAGGGTCAGAAACTGTAATTTCCTTGAAGAACCTTTCAGGACGTTTAAATTCAAATTTGAAAGTCGTTCTGGGATCATCCCCGATATATTTGTCCAAAACTTTCTTGATTTGAGTGGATAATACGCTTGACCCAATTGTAGAAGAAGATGTAGTTGTAGATGTAGTTGTGCCGCTTGAAATTTGTTCCTGCTTATTTTGTCGCGTTTTTGCCTTAGTTTCATTCGTTTTTTCTTGGGTTTCAACAGTCGTTGTTGGTCTTGAACCAATTGTAGAAGAAGATGAAGTTGTAGATGTAGTTGTGCCGCTTGAAATTTGTTCCTCCTTATTTTGTCGCGTTTTTGCCTTAATTTCATTCGTTTTTTCTCGGGTTTCAACAGTCGTTTTTGGTGTTGAAGAAGCGATACTCGAAGTACCAACTGTTGTAGGAGATATTTGAACATTTGGAGTAACTAAGGCCTTTGTTGAAGTTCCGGGAGACGTTATTATTATTTCTGGGGTATTAGACGTTGATTGAGAGATATTTGAAGAACCAATAGTAGTAGAAGAAGAAGATGAAATTGATTCTGGATTTGGAGTGGGTGATGAGCTTTCAGGATTAATTTTTCTATTTGAAACATATTTTGGGGATGCAAAGAATTTCTTTGTCTTGGCTTGACGAATTAAATGTCGCTCGTATTTTTGCAACATTGAATGAGTTAAGGGATTATTGGTAGTGTCTAATTCATGTGGTAGAGACGCAGCAAATGAGCTTGAGGAAGAGCTTAAAGATGATTCTGGCATAAGCTTTTCGGGTGTTTGAGTCCCTACTGTCGCTGTATGTTTAGTATTACCTAAATTAATTAATAATAATTATAAATTTAATTAGTTATAAATAAAATTACGCGGGAAATAATCATTTAACACACAATCTATTCTTGTCGGAGTGATCTTAAGAGTTTCATCCTGCTGCTGCTGCTGCTGATCTGGAGGAGGTATGGCAGGTTGTAAGGTAACGTTCATTCCATTTTGAATAGTTGTATCATCATTTAGATAAAGCCCACTATCAAAATGACCACTGTGATGCTGTGGTCCCATCCACTCATTTCCATAGCTTCCAAAGTTTTGAAAGTCAAGAGTAGTTTCATTAAACTTTCCCTTCTTTGGTTTTCTTCGGGTAACAAAACTGTCAGCATCACTAATAAAGCCAAGGCCTACTATGATTTAAAATTTAGAATGTTAAATTTCATGTTTTAGAAATTAATAATTTTAATTGGGCTTACAATTAATGCCTAGTTCTTCAACAGCTTTTTCAGAAGCCTCCTCACGATTCTTATCTTCTAAATTATTTATTTCTAATGTTTTCTGATTTTTTTTAACTTGGGGCAATGATTCTTGAATTAGTTTCTGTTGCTGTTTTTGTCTATCGGCTCTATAAGCTTTTTCTAAATCTTCAACAACTTCATTATGGCACTAAATTAGGATTAACTCATTAGATTAATTAACCAAAATTAACTATTAAAACTAATTATATTCCTAACATTTAGAATCTGTTCCTTTTCAAGAGCTTGATTGAACCTTTCCCAATTTTTATCATCGATTGCATCAACCCTTTTCCTCCTTGTTTCTTTGGATATTGTTTCTAAACTCTGGGCTTTTAAAGCTTCAACTCTGGCATCTGATTGTTGAGATATTGGTTCCCTAATGCTTTCAAAATACCGCCTCTTTTCAGGTTTTGAAGATGGTTGAAATTCTACGTAAAGTAATAATTAATTTCCTTCTCAGATATTACCCAAAATGCATTTTAATCTTACTATCTAACAAAAGTGGGGCGGGTTCTTTAGAAGGTGGAGGTAATGAAGCTATAAAACCCGCTCGCTCTCGTTCAACTCTTAAAGCAGCCATTCTTGCATTCAATAATTTTTGGGAATCAGATGCTTCAGTATATTGTTTCTGCCTAAGTACTTGCTCAGCGTGTTTGCCACGTTGCTCAGCTCTGGTTCTATTAGATGTTAAAGCCAATATCTTCTCCTGCTGCCTCTGAATCTGCACAAACTATAAAGTAAGCCCACATCCTAATACTCCACATAATCCTATATTAACCTCATCTAGTTTGGCTTTTTGATGTTGCCTTAATGCTTCTAAGTTTGTACCAAAATCTGTCTTGGCCTTCGAGACTATAACTTGATTATTTTCCTTATTCCCACAGTTAATTTCATCAATCTAAATTATATTCAATAACAACATAACACCTGATCAATAAAATGCAAGAGGGTCTAACCAAGGCTTAGCAATCATACCTCCGAATCCTTTGTTTTCTTCTTTGTTAAAATCACGCCGATGTTTTGAGCCATTTCGTAAACAGATAAACTAAATTTTTAAACTAAAACTATTCAATTACACTAATATAAAAACAAACTCAAAAACTTCACGAAATATTATTAAAAGTCCGGTATAATTAGACTTTCAAAAACGGGCGGTCACACAAAAAGGCGGTGCTGACTAGAGTCCCGGACTACCGCGCTGAAAACGTTTATACTTGATACGTCGAAACTCGAAAGACCAACTACCCTTACTAACTACTAGCTTCATAAAAGAAACCTCGGTTCTTTGTATATGCAATGATCACGTGACATATTTGGACCAATGATAGAGCGAAGTGAAAGTAGGTCATAAATTTGAACAACACGTTACACCCGTCTGCTACTACTAGGCCTACTGGGAAATGCCGCTAATAGAGGCGTTTTCCTTTGGGTCCTCGCGGAGCGCTCCAATGGAGGAATAAAACCAGGAGATCCTATTCTTCAAAAACAGTCTTTAACGAAGCTGGAAACTACTACTACAATTTTTATTGCTCCTTGGGAACGCTCCGCGAGGACCCAAAGGAAAACGCTATCAATCTGTAAGGTGAAAAATAAAAAATAAACTCAAACGTATTTAACTTCATTACCTTTCAGAAGATAACAAATTCGATCTAACGAATAAAAAAACTAAGTACAATGAGACAATTAAAAGGAAAGGTGAAAGAAACACGCAAAGAAAAAAGACAGAGAAAGGAAGATAATGTAAAAAATAAACAGTTGTTTTTTAGATTTGCTCTACCAATATTAGCCATAATTATCGGCATCTTAATAACTTATATTTACATAAATACTAGACCTAAAAATGTCCAATAAATAAGCGAAATTCCAAAGCTGTAAAGATTCCAAAAATAATAAAAAAATACCTATATTTTTTATATAAATTCTTTATTAAAGAAAAACAATGCTCAAAAATTTGTATTACATGTTGTTGTTTTTTTTTTTTTATCTTTATGAGCTCACAATGGCTTCTTTCCAATAAACCACTATTACCACCAGGCTGTTTTGTGTCTTTTTTTTTTTTTTTTGCTAAAAGCTACTGAAACATGTAACAAATAGGCAAATTATTTACAAATGGTAACAGGTGTGTTATTTTTTTTAACATTCCTTCCAAATTTTTTAACTTCCCACCTGAAAAATTTTTTAAGTTTTTTTTTTTTTTTGAACTTTCAAATTCAAAATATTTCAATTCAAAATAAAATAAAATGGGTGCAGTTATTGAAAATTTTTTAAATGTACTATTTGATTTTTTTTTATCTAAAATATTTGACGAAATAATTTTTTTTTTTTTTGTATTTTTAAAAAATGAACTTTTAAATTGTTTTTATCTGGTTATCTCTACACAATGTTGGTTGTTTTTTTAAAATGCCAGGGTTATTTATTTTATGTGCTATACAGTTTTTTTTTGTTTTTTAGGGACTAGGTTAATGTTTATTTGTTTTATTTTTTTTTGTTGTAAATATATGGTTTTGGTCCTTTTTTTTTTAGTGTCAAAATATTACAAGGGGGCGTATACGTTATTTGCATAAGTTTATTTTTTTCAATAGTCTCACGGAGTTTTGAAAAGTTTATCATCTTTGTCAAAAAGTTCAAAACTAAAAGGGTTTCCTGGAGCAAAGAGGTAGTTAAAAATAATTAAGGAAAGAGATGCTTTTTTTTAACTAATTTGTTATTTTCAAATGGAATGGATGTTTATTTATTTATTTTTTTTTTTTAGCTTTTGGCAAAATTTTAAACTCGATTTTTTTTTTTGCAAAACGTTTTTTTTTTTTTTTTAAGATTTTGTTGTTATTTTTTCTTTTTTGTTTTATATGTGACCACTATGCAAAAACATTTTATTATTATTTTTATTGGTTTCTGGTAACGTTTTTTTCTTGTCAAATTTTAAAATTAAATTGGTTTAGGCACTTAGTGGTCACTAAAAATATCACTGACCAAGTACAACTGGCAAAAAATGTGTTTTGGTTGTTTCTTTTAAGTTCTTAAATCTAATTTACAATAAAATGTAGGACTGCGTGATAATGGGGGGATCATAGTGTTTCTATATTTTCTTATTCCCAAGGCCAAGGCCAAAGGAATTTTCTAAAATGATCACGTGATCAGAAGTGGCCAGCTACAGATTCCCAACACTTAAGCCTTGTCAAACTAAAGAACTGTATGTCATCAACTTTGTAATCACGTGATCACCTTTTGGCCCGCTGCGGTTAGCGTTAGGTATTCCTTAACACTTAAGCCTTTGTCATTTGTCAAATTAATAACTTAGTTAATAGTTAATGGCTATTGATCACGTTGGCCAGCTGCAGATTCCGCAACACTTAAGCCTTGCCAAACTAAAGAACATGTGTCAACAACTTTGTAATCACGTGATCACCCTTTGGCCCACAGTGGTTAGGGATTCCGCAACACTTAAACCTTTGTCATTTGTCAAACTAAAGAACTTATGTCAACAACTTTGTGATCACCCTTTGGCTGGCAGTGGTTAGGGTTATGGATTCTGCAACACTTAAGCCTTTGTCATTTGTCAAACTAAAGAACTTACATTAACCCCTAGTAATCACGTGATCACCACTCACCCGCCGTTTTTCCCACATAATAAAGAATTGCGGCTAGGGATTCCTAAACACTTAGGCCTTGTCAAACTCTATATAAGCAAAGGCTTAGAAATAAATCAGCCTAAATAATAATAATAATAGGCCTAATTATCACACAGTCCTAAATTAAAATAAAATGGACAATTAACCTAATTATTTCGAGTTACAATTATTTAACGAAATAAAGTGATAATGAATAAAATGATTGCGATTGAATTTTTTTTTTTTTTTTTTCAAAGTTTTAAACAAGTTAAAATAAAAACTGTTATTTACAAATTTCTTCTACGTGAAGGGGGGGGGGCGGGGCTATTAGTTAGAACGTAACGTAACTATAAACGACATAGCTAAAGCAATATATAGTATAGTCATTACTATAATAATTAAAATTTAATTAATTAACTAAATAGAAATAGTAGACAACATTAAACTTGTCTAGAAGGAAAAGTTATTAATTAAATATTGCAATTAAAGATCTAAACATTAAAGCAAAATTAATAATTATATAACCAAAACTAATGGAAATTTTAAAAACCGGTAAAGTTCATCAGTGTGGCATGTGAGGATTAATTAATTAGCAATCACAGAAATTTTTAATTAATCTAAGATAGTTAAAAAATACTAATTAATTTTAAATATGCAAAATATAATTCCGTTGCGTTAAATTCAAAAATTATTTTAAGCTCATAAGCAAAAAGGCTTAGTAAATAATGAAAGGAGATTTGCTAATTAGTTAGTTAATTAATTAATTACTGCACGCAAAATTAGACATAACATAAATTCATGGAAGATTTATATGTTTTTTGGTTTTTAATTTTTCCCCCCAAAAAAATATGAGTAAACAAAAAAAAAAAAAAAAAAAAACAACAGTGCAGGGGAAGAATATTCAAAAATTAAAATTAATTAATTAACATCTAAATTATTTAAACCCCCATTCCTGGTAAAAAAATTTATTTAATGATTATTAAGATGTTTTTTGAAATTGAGAACCATAACTAATCTTAATACTTAACAAAACAAAAAAGAAAAAAAAACCAAGGAGGGAGAGAAAGAAACAGAGAGAGAAAAAGAACAAAAAACAAATTGTGCAGATTTACTCTTCACCACTGGATGCTCCTGGCTCGGAATCGCTATCAGAATAATCATCATCAGATTCGCTGCTTGATTCAGCACGAGAATGCGAGGAGGATCCAACACTAGATTGTCTGGAGTAGTGAGCTGAATCTGGATCACCCTCCATGCTACTAGAAGTACCGCGAGGTCTGAAGAAAAATTGCACCCATTTAAACTAAGACTAACATTTAAACAAGACTAATCATTTTGCAATACTCCGCAAGTGGTTTTCCAATGTGCTAAAGGGGTACTTAAGGCTATGCAGTGCCTCTTATCATACAAATTAACACAATCAAAAATAAACCCTTGAAGTCATAAATTTCACAATTTCCTTTGCCAAACACTATAAAGTTACAAAGAGCAACAGTTTAGGCCTGCCCAATTAAATACCCCCCTGGGATACAGTGACCACAACATTATAAGATGCCATTTCTAGTTTAGCATAGATTTTTTTTTATCTTTGGTAAATCGTAAATTAATAAATTTAACAATTTCTTTTGCCAAAAAACTAAATCCATCAAGATACTGGTCAATTGAAGGCGTTCCCGATGTCTATGGACAGTTCCCAAGCAACCCCCACCACGTCTAATGGGCCCCCAGTGAGTTAAGTCTTTCAATACATGTATATGAATACAATAACTGGTTCTGAAGTCAGGGACAATATATATACCAAAAACGGATTTATGGGATAAGAACGTCGGATCATAGCTTTAGCCTCTAGTACCATCCTCGCATACTTTATTGAGAAACTTCGTCTGCTTATATTTTGACTCCACCCACAAATTCGATCTCTAGAAGTAGCTATATACAGAATTTGTGGGTGGAGTCAAAATATAAGCAGACGAAGTTTCTCAATGAAGTATGCGAGGATGGGGAGTGAATTCGCTAACTCCGACGTTCTTATCCCATAAATCCGTTTTCGTATATACTTATAAGAGACTAGAAAACACTGCAAATTTTTCATTTCCAATGAGTTTAAAAATGATAAATTTGATGCTTAACTATGGGAAAACTTCCCAAACTAAGTAATAAAAAATATAGGATATTATAGGACCTTTCATGAAATTATAGGATATTATAGGACCTTTCATGAAATTATAGGATATTATAGGACCTTTCATGAAATTATAGGATATTATAGGACCTTTCATGAAATTATAGGATTTTATAAGATATTATAGGACCTTTCACGAAATTATAGAATGTAGGACAGGATCAAAATTATAGGATTTTATAGGTTATTATAGGACCACATTACCTTTCTGGTCTGGCAGCGGCACTAAGGGTCATTCCAGGTGGAAGATCACCACCTCCATTGGCCATTTCTACATAAAAAAAAACACCAAATAAAAATAGCTTAACACCACAACCACAAATGGGTGTTACTGTTTCTAGAGAAAATATTCAATTGAAAGAAATCCTTACGTATAACATAAGGTTCTAAGGCTTTTGGCACCATTTTCCTAGCTTTTTCTAAGTTTTCAGGCGTACACGTTCCTTTGTCTAAATCAAAGGCCAAACCCATTCTCTTTAATACTTCTATATCATCGTGAATTTCGAATGTGTTGTCAAATGTAAACAGGTACTCTGATCTAAAATTATCGGAAATTGGTTTAAAACTTTAAATATCTTTAATAAAAAATCATTTTCAAGGTGGCGTACTTGTCACTGGAAATGCTGCAATCAATCACAGTGCTTTTATTTGTATTAACAATGATGTATGGCAGTTGAATGGCTGAGTTAGGCGAGGGTTCACTCTGTCTTTCCAGAGTTTTATTTCTTTCGACCAAATTTTTGAAGGCAATTTGCTATTAAAATAACAAAGCTTAAAAACTCGCGACTCCTTCAAAATTAGTCTAAAAGTAATGAACTTAAATACTTGTAGAATTAGATCGTGTAACTGTTGATTCTTCAACCTTAACCTCTCCAAACGTTTGGACTTTTCAATCTAAGTAATTTTAAATTTGTTTAATCCTTAAGTCCTCCGAGGAATGGGGTTAAAGTTCAAACCACGTACTTCTAAATTCTGGCATTCCTGAGCGGAATTAGTTGGCAAACCCAACCATTTAATTTCTTTTTTCTCTTTTGAGATTATATTCATCGCCATTAAGACGTTTAGAGCATCGTAAACTCTCCTCCTGATATTCTTCTGATCATAAGCCTAAACAAAAACCCCCACGCGTTAACCTATAACCTTACAAAAAAGGCGTAGGTCAAAACCCTAACCTGGTCACAACTGGAAGCTCCGGCTCTATGAGACTGTAAGGTAAACTCGGCCACTAATTCGTCAGCGACTTCATTATACGAAGTCGTTCCCTTCTTTTGTACCTTTTCGCAAACTTTCATGGAAAAATGCCTCAAACCTTTACCTCCACCTTTGTCAGCGTTGTTGGCGGAACTACCACTACCCCCGACATTTCCACTCAGACCACTAATGTTTCTACGACTTCTTTTACTGCAATGCAAATGCAGCGGGACATAAGGGTTTTAAGAAACCAGAAGATGGGGGGGGGGGGGCTTTGAGAAGTTGTTAAGTAATAACTCACGGGTCATTATAATCCTCAAGTTCGAGGGTTCGTTTACCACTCAAAGAGGTTTGGTCTGAGTAAGCCGTTTTAGGGCTAGAACCAATTGCGTGCCCACCAACTGAAGGCAATGTGGCGGCTCTTTGTTGGCTGTTTAATATCTAAAAGTTCTCCGAAAGTTAGAATACTAAGGGGACGTTTATATAATCAGGTTGGACATTGTTGGGTCTTTATGTCTATGATCATGGGTCAGGGTCAAAGTTAAGGGTCTCTTGACCCGTACAGCGTTAAAAAATGTCCAACCATTACAATGTGTTGTTAAGAAACTAAAGCTAACCATGGGCGTATTTTGTAGGTGAACTGTCTTGGGTAAAATAGTAGGTTCGGTTTTAAATGGCGACATTTTCGTTGGTGTAGCCACAGCTGTTGTGGCAGTCCCCGCGGGATTAGCAATTGGAACTGCTATAAATTGCGTGGTCCCCATACCTAAAAATGAAACCCAAAAATATTTCTAGACACCAGACGTTACAACAAAGCCTAGCGCGACTTAACTTAACCTATAATGACACGGAGGTCATCATGATCATTTAATACTTTATATAAAAAAACACTGCTATCTACACGAGAGGAACACTGAAAAGTATAGCAGAAGGCTAAAGAGGTATAGTCTATCATTACATTAGAGAGCCTTCTACATGGTCCAATGCTCGCTATTCCCTCAGGCCACGCATTTTTTCTCCCCTTCAGGTGATTTAAAAATTCTAGGGGTAGTACCCTACCCTTGTATAAAAATCTATCTACACCACCCCATTTCCTGGCTAGCTTACAGTACAACGTATAGTAATTGGAAGAAAGATAAAAAAAAACGCGATAAGTCATTAAACTAAAAGTTTAATTTTACCATAAACCCCCTAATTAGCCCCTTTTGATGAGTGCAAGGTGCTTGCAAAGAATTTAATTGATTTTATGACGTTTGGACCAAAATTTGATAGTCTTTTTAGATTTAATAAAGTTTTTTAATGGTTGCTACATATATTGACGATGTTATCAAACCTTTTAGGTTTAATTTGCAAGCAGCGTAACAACCCTGTTTCCTATATCAAGTTTCAGGAAACTTAAAAATATTAAATTTAAGGTAGGTGTATTTGTGGCTGGCGTGTGACGAAATTTTTTCAAGCATAAAACTCCTATTTGTGCCAAATGTTTCATAGGTAATTGAAGTTCAAAAATCAATCATGAACAAACACTAAACAACATTAATTTTCACTTGATATAAGTTTAAAATAAAACAAAGTTGATTTAAAATGTTCCTACACTTCTAGAAAACTCAAAACGTTACTATACAAATCAATTTTCCAACCCAAAAAGAAATTTACATATTTTATGTATTAGATTACAGAGAGATAACTTTTCTGGATTCGCATCCCCCTCACGTTGATAAAAAACAAGACTTAAAGCCCAGAACAAATTCAGCATTGGACCCTGTCAGCCAGAATGTTATCAGATGTACATAAATTAGAGTAAAACATTCCCTCCCACCCCCCCCCCTCTTGTCTGCCATGTTTAGAAATGAACTTATATTCTCTTCAATCATGTGACACGTATTTCTAGTGAGTCGTGGATAGGTGCAAGTTGACCTTTGAACTCGTGATGTTACGCGAGACAAAGCCGCAGCGGTAGACCTAGTCTCTAGTATATCCCCCTTTTTAAAGTTATGGTGAAAATCGACCGGTTTTAGGGCCCCCTTTCATGCATCTGCCATAGTCTGTTTGAGGAAACTGGAGAAACGTTGTGCATGATACCACAATAATTATCAACGTTTTTAATATCCACGAAAAACACGCGATTTAGGGAATTTTCGCGTCTAATGTATATTTTTATAACAAGGCAGATAGCAGCGTGCCAATTTTTCCATGACGTAAGGGATAATACACCCCCTTTCTTCAAAGCTAAAAGCGACGTAGAATATTTTATCGGGTGGGGTAACGCCTCCCACACATTCGTGCTGGATAGAAAAACGCGCCAAAATGCTCTCGTCCAATAAAAAACCCCTAAAAAAAAGCGCGCCAAATGGAACAGTCCGAGTCTATGGAAAAAGCGCGTGAGAAATCGGTGTATACGTACTACACACTGAAGGCACGAAAAGTAAAGTTTAAAAGGGGGAAAATATATATATAGGGAAACCAGCGCGAAATTCGCGGCCGATCCTGATTCCGAGCTCTGAATGAACGAAGCGCGCGCGGCTTGGCGCCAATTTTATGGCGGGAAATCCAAGAAAAAGATGATTCGCGCTCTCTTTTTGGGCGGGAAAATCTGGCGCGCTTAGCCTGTTGCCTGTAGCAACGGAGGCGAAAACTTGGCGCGTAAAATTTTCGCCATGCCAAAATTGTTTTTAGCCCTTATACCAAAATCGATTCTAGTGTGCCCCTTACACATGAAAAATAATGCAAATCTAACAAAGTTGTTAGATATAAAAGCAAACAATGCAATAATAATCACCCATAAGGGAATTCACTCTGTTTCCGCCCAGTTTCCTCACTTAATTTAGGCGGGAAATCAACGCGAGGTAGTCAAGGAAACCCCTCAAAAACTCCTACAAAATTTATGAGGCATAAAACTGATAAAAATCATAAAAGAATGTCTGTTTAAATCCCAAAAAATTTGGATACTTTTTACTTTGAACCATCAGAAAAAAAAAGGCGGGAACTCAAGAGCGAGCAACATACATTTCATACTATTTGCACCCCCCCCCCCTTTTTCTTACTCCGGGAGGTTTTTTTTTTAAGTTGAGGAAGGGGGGGGGGATGAAACACAGTATGGCAGGGGGCCCCCAGGGCATAATTATATTAAAAAAAGAACTTATTAAATGAGATTTTGATAGAACTCTTTTTCCCAGAAATAGAAATTATGATAGAATTCGATTTCCATTAAGAGTACAGGTTATAAACGTACTGACATTTACAGTAGATGTACATTAAACCTTCTACCTTCTTCAATAAACATTTAAATTAAATGCTAATCTAATTTTGTACAGTATGGACGCCTTATTTACAAAGTAAATTAGTTTCTAGAGCGAGCCTAACATTCATACACCTATCTTAAACCAAAAACCAACATGATAAGAGTACTATGATAATGTACATTTCTTTTGCATGTCTAAATCTGACCTTGGATCCTAAAATTCTGCAAGCCTTAGGGCACATAGACATAGTTTTTAATTTAAAAAGGAAAATATGATCTATATTACGTAACTACATTGAAGCTACATCCTACTCTTACCTAATGAATAAAAGCGGTAAAGATTGGGTAATAAGACTTACCACCACCTTTCTGCAGACCACCAACAGCTTTGAACATGATGTTTCCTTTAGCATCCCGATAAACACCCTTCATAAAGACAAAATAATAAACAATTCATGATATAAACAAGACTGATTTGATTAATGTTATACAGTGTCAGGTAAGATTAATTTATGGTCAAGTTTAAGATAAGTAACTTTACTTAGGACTTACATCTGCAGTTTTGTAGTAACGAAGTACTTGAGCATTGGCATCCGTTTTTGAGCCACTAGGTGAAGCTACAGCTATCACCGCATTTCCTGGTGTAGTACCCAATTTAATCCCTTTAACGTTGGCCATATTCTTTCTCAGTTTCTATTATCAAATGAATGGGAAGCGGAGAAAACTAAATTTATTTCATATTCAAATCACATGAAACATCTTGACCATAGTTTAAACAATTTCTGGACCATTAATATAAAGTTAATAACATTATGACTCATCTGAGTTACAATAATTTAGCCAGTTTAAAATTAAAATAATATAAAAGTTGTATTTCTTTAAGATACTCCGTGTAGAGTAGTTAATGGCAATGCTAACTTAGGTTAATTTGGCCTACTACATCTACTACGATAAACCAATAGGTTACCGCTACAAATTAATAGATATTTTCAAAATTATGTATTATTTGCAATCGCATAAATTTGCCATAATAACACTTCATAAACAAAGGATTGATGCATTTACTTGGCTTCAGGTTAGGGTAAACACCTAACTTAATTTCAGTTTAAAATTGCACACTTAAGTCTAACATCTCAAGTTCATAAAAATGATTTTAATATAACCTATTATAATTAATTTAATTTTAAAAAACTGAGCTACTAGCAAGTGGCAAACAATTTTTCCTCCCCCACGTTGGTATTTCACTACTTTTTCTGCCTTACTTACTTACCCCAAATGTTAGGCTTAGGACAACGTGCTTATTACACTTTTAGATATCGTAATTTCAGCAGAAAATTTCCTTTTGATTAAGCAAACTTTCTAAACAACCTAAATCTAATAATGGCCTTCAATTAGGGTAAATAATACGCGATTTGTTTGTGACATTGAGTTGGGGAACGCGAAAAAAGAGAGGGCCGAAATGGTAGCCCTCGAAATCACGTTGTTCTAAGCTTTCTAGGTACCACATTAGTTGTGACCCGATTACAAAAGCGAGGTATTAGTTAAGCCTAATGATTATCAGGGAGATTACTTAGATTAAACGGGTGATTAGGGTGCGTAATTATCAAACAATTAGGCCTAAAATTTAAACGGAATAAATGAAATAACTCACCCTTTCGGAGGCAAGTTTTCCTCAGCACATCCTAACACCTTCCAATTCCTATGCAAAAATGGCCGCACAGCGTCTAAATTTTGCACAACACTGAATTTTGAATCGCGACTTACGGTTTTTACCAAGACCGAGGCTTAAAATTTTGGTTTTAAAATTTTAACTGGAACTTTAATTATTCACCGGGATTAATATAATTAATTAATATTTACAAATTACGGTCTTAAATCGTGATAATCATCGGCCCGTCTTCTTACCGACGTCGTCCTGTTTTGAAAACGCACTTGGCGCTGGGATAACCTACTAGAACGATGATTGGTTAACGAGAAACACGTGAAAGTGGCGCATGCTCAGTTTGAAATTATCGACCAATCAGATGGCTTTACTACAATACGGTTCCATTCATAAAAGCTGGAAACCCTCGTGCTCGTATTTTTGAATTTTTGGCACATTTTCTTTATTGTTAAGCCTATTTACAAGTTCGATAAATTTTTGTTTTTTCGCTATTTCCAAGCAAAATAATCAACATTTTTGATTAATTAACATTAGATTACAATTAAAACACGAGGTTTCACTTAAGATGAAACTTTTTTTTTTACTTTGGTGCAGTTTTATCACACAAAAATAACATTCATATATTCTATTATTCAAAAGAAAAAAAAATTAAGATGATAATTAAAAGTTGATAACAAATTTACAACTTTGGTTTATATTTATTATTTAAAGGCTGGAAATTTTATTAATTAAAAATTTGGGACTTAAAGTTTGACGATTATTTGCAATAAATTGCTTTAAATTTTGAGTTTGACCTTTATCTAAATAATTGTGTAGATGTAAAAGGGTAAAGAGAGTGGCGTCACGGAGATCTCCTCCAACTAGAATAAATTATAGAAAAAATTGTTTCTCCACATCATGCTTAAATTATAAATTCATATTTAATTAAATTAAATTAAATTAAATATAACTTACCTTTTTCCTCTGATAAGATTTTGAATAAGGCCTTAATTACACCAAAAAGTTCTCCGTTTTTTGGATTGTTATTCTTAATTAGCAGTCCTAAAAATAAATGATATAATTAAACAGAATAATTAATATAATTAAACAGAATAATTAATATAATTAAACAGAATAATTAATATAATTAAACAGAATAATTAATATAATTAAACAGAATAATTAACATAATTAAACATAATAAGTAATATAATAAAAAATAATATAATTAAACAGAATAATTAATATAATAAAAAATAATTAATATAATTAAACAGAATAATTAATATAATAAAAATTAATTAATATAATTAAACAGAATAATTAATATAATAAAAAATAATATAATTAAACAGAATAATTAATATAATAAAAAATAATATAATTAAACAGAATAATTAATATAATAAAAATTAATTAATATAATTAAACAGAATAATTAATATAATAAAAAAATAATATAATTAAACAGAATAATTAATATAATAAAAAATAATTAATATAACTAAACAGAATAATTAATATAATAAAAAATAATTAATATAATTAAACAGAATAATTAATATAATTAAACAGAATAATTAATATAATTAAACAGAATAATTAATATAATTAAACAGAATAATTAATATAATAAAAAATAATAATTTATATAATTGAGAAATAAGTTCAAATAATAATACAATAAAAAAGTAAATAATACAATTAAAAATTAATTAATATAATTTAAAAAATAATACAATAAAAAAGTAAATAATACAATTAAAAATTAATTAATGTAATTAAAAAAGTAATTAACCAATAAAATTAAATTTATTTTAAACTCACCAAGAAGCTGAACTAAATAAGTTAGACTCTTCACTCTCACATCAGATTGTTCCAAAATCGGTAATAACTGTCTTTTAACTAAATATCTAATAGTCCAATCCCACTTTTTATAAGACGCCAATAGCTCCAAACCCAAATTGGCTCCTGCCAACTCATCATCAGTTGCTAAAAAATTAAATTAAAATTAATCGGCACCACCACCACCATAATCTTATAAGATAAGTTCCTTCCATAAGTATGACTTTGTAATGCTATTCACTTCGTGACAATCTCTCACAAACTTATGGAGGAACATATCTTATGAGCTTATGGTATCAGAAATCGAAATTACCATTAGGTTCTGCATATACATGAACCAAATCTTTCATAATCCCCGTGACATCGCATTGATTCTCCTTATTTACTTTAAAACAACTCATAATGGCCATTCCCGCTTTCCTCTTCATTTTCCCGCTTTGACTGTTCCATTGCGTCATAATAATTTTCATAAAAGTTGTCATAGTTAAGTCAGTTTCCTCGACGGGAGTCAGAACTTGGGGCCAAGAGATAGCCACATTTCCCGTAATGAAAACAGCGATACTTGGCCGATCTTTTAACATATTAAAACATAACATCCTTGGAAAATGTATATCTTCATCTTGACGACAAATTAATGTTAAAATTCGAGTGATTTCTCCGAGACCATTAATGTATTTGTTATGAGCCTTGAATAAATAAGAATTTGAACATTCCTTGAATTCGTTTATCAAATTCTTAAACGTGTCAATCTTCTGTTGTAAATGGAACAATATGGCCACTAAACTATTCTCGTAACCAGTTGGGAATACCGCTTTGTGACATCCAGTGAAAGGGTTTAATCTTAAATTTATCGATGAAAAGATTATAGCCGATATTAGTGACCAACTCGAAGTAATGATGGCTGGATTTTTAAATTTATTTAAAACTCCTTGCACGGTCTTTTCTTTCGTGTCCTCATCCTCAATTTTGTCAACTCGCTTTAAGTCATTCAAAATGTCTTCAACGTATTTACATTTAACCAAAGGTGTTTGAAAAATGTTCCAAAATTGTCCGGTTAATTTCATTTCGTCATTTAGTTCTTCCCTTAAACATTGTTTCTTGGAATTGGGAACTGAACTTGGCTCTGAGTTCAGTTTTCGCTTCAGTGTTGTTACTTTTGTCTGTGGAATGATTGTACCGACTTTTTTGGTCATCAACATTGGTGTCGCATTAGCATTTTTGCTAGAATTGAGGTGGCTAATTCGTTTATTAACCAATGTGGGTACTTGTGAAATGGGTATTTCTGGTTCCAATAAAGTGGTGGATGACTTAACAAGCTTTGATTGAGGTCTGGTCAAATTTCTTGGTTCAGAAACGATGTCGTCATGGCGTAAGGTATTTGGATGAACGAAAGATGGTTCTTCAATTTGATTTGTAGGATTTGAAGTAACAGTACTAGTACTGTCCGTTGAAACACTCCTTGCCTTTACAAATGTCCTAGTTAATGGAGATATTGCATGTGTTTTTCCTCGTAGTTGAGATGATTTGAAGCCACTTGGCTTGTCCACGGGTTTTCGCGGATTTATGAAGTTATTATTGCAGGGCAGAAACTTTGGAGGGTTCTTGGGTACCGTGCTACTTTTAAGTAATGACGATTTACCGCCTTTCTTAGATTCTTTTCCTGTTTTATTTCCATGAGAAACTTCTTGGTCGTCACTGGTAGGTTCGTCACTTCCCTTTTTATCCGATCTTGATGAACCGCGGACGCTAAACGGTGTTGAATTTAACGTAGCGTGTTTGGAAGATGACGAATCAAAGGTACTGTCATAGCAAGAATCTTTAAACGGTGGTGACGCAACCCTTTTTCGTTTTGTTTCAGATACATTTTTAGGTGGACTACTTAGTGGTTGATGACTTCCGGGTCCAAAATTTAACGTAAACTCGTTTGAAATTGTATCAATCTCAAAATGAAGATTTTTTATCGCTTTATTCGTATCTGGTAATCGAATACTAATACTGTAGTTTCCAGTATCAGAGTTATGACTGAAGTTTGCTTTTAATTTTGAGTTAAATCCTGATGTTTGAGACGGGTTACCAGGATTTGAAGAAGAAGGAATACAATCTAATTGGTCCTCATTCTGAGAACTATGATTAGTGTAACGCGAATCTGAGTCTTTGGAACAGTGTTGAGTTTGTTGTAATTGTAATTGTCTTTGATTTGATGTTGATGGTAAAGTATTTAAAGTTGAAGGTTTGTCCTTGGTTGAATTGTTTGTATCTGTACTTCTCTTCACTCTCTCTACAACTGGTCCTGAATTGGGAAGAGGCCTTAATTCGTCCAAAACAGTTGTATTTGAAAGTAGTTCCGAGTCAAATCCTTCAGATTCTTGGTGCTGAAATGGTCTTGGTGGTACCGAAGTCATCTCCTCATCATCATTATCGGAATCAGATCCAAAGAGTTCATTAATCTCATTTGGAGAAACGATGTTTAATTGATCGTTAATTACATTTTCTTCCGTCATCATACTGTCAAAGAACGATTCGGTTGGAGATAATGAGGGAGAAGGTGGTAAAGGTGATAATGGTCTCTCAAAAATCGAACTCAAACTAAGTCTATTTGTCATTCGTCTAACTCTTCGTAAAGTAGTTTTAATTTCGTCATCTGATTTGTTCACCTTATTGACAGTTACTGACTCTTCAATAAAAACTGAATCAGTTGATTCGGAAACATTCAACTGTTGTCCTTTCTCATTTTGACTAGAAAGTTGATGGTTACCAGTTTCTACAGACGTCGACGATGACGCTTTGACGTAATTAACATCCAATTCGTAGTGTTCTTGCGCATTAGAACACGCAGTTGTGATCAAATACTTAACGACTTCACTGACTTCAACATCTCTGCGCAAACTATTTTCATCCGATTTATCATTGCCATCAACTTTGTCTTGTCTTTCACAATTGTCTTTGTCAACCTTGTTCCCAATATTTTGAAGCTCAATTTGAGTTTCACAGAGATTCAACTGATTGTCACCATCTACTTTGTCACATCCATTTTTCAAGTCACCACATTCGTCTTCATGAAGCTTATCACGCTTGTCTTCATGAAGATCAATTGGAAGTTCATCACACTCGTCTTCATGAAGATCAATTGGAAGTTCATCACGCTCATCTTCATGAAGATCAATTGGAAGTTCATCACGCTCGTCTTCATGAAGATCAATTTGAAGTTCATCACACTTGTCTTCACGAAGATCATTAACAAGTTCTTGAGTTTCAACTTGAACTTCCTCAATTTTATCATCTTCAACTTGAACTTTCTCCTTAATTTCATCACTGAACACTCTGACTTCATCTAATTTACACTGAGCCAAAACTTTCAATGAAGCGACACTAAAGTTCATCTGAACATCAATATTAGGTACATTGGGATCAACTGCGAATAGGACATCATCATCATCTCCCCCCGATGTGACCATCAAATCATTTTTATCCGAACTAATTCCATCTTGAACTGAATCAATCGGCACAAGATTCAAAACATGTTCAGTGTTATTATCATCATTGTCATTGTGTGACGTATTTCCAACTGTAACGGAATCGCAGATACCATTGTCCAAAATAACTGGTGGAGGGGAAGGATACTTAATGATAGTAGGTGAAGAATTGGGACTAATCATGGCCGGTTGTTGCTCCATTTTCTTCATGGGACTAGACATAACTTTCCGGCGTTTAGCAGGGGACAATGATAACAAAGAATAAGAATGATGATCCAAACATGGACTACTTTGTTTTTTCGCCATCATCGTTTCTTTTCGTTTTATGGGGGATATTTTAATAGGCGATTTATGTAAAGGTTTATCCTTAACGGGTTGCGTAGTAATTATATTTTTCTCTGTTTTCTCATCATCAGATGACAATAAAAGTTCATCTACACGGGATGACGTATCTCCTTGTAAAAGTTTTTCCAATTTGGACGCGTCATCGTTATCGTTATCATTATCATTATCATCTTCATTGTCACTTTGTAGTACTAAAAGAAACTTAATTCTTATAGCGCTTCATTTAAAGTTTGAAATTAAATTAAGCTTAAGCTTAAGCTTGAAGAGCGAGCTTACAATTTAATTCAGTTTCAATTGCATCGTGAGGTTTAGAGTAACTCAGGATTTTTCTGTATGTATTAATCTGTCGTGTCTCCGCTTTGCTAAGTTTACCTAACAATAATATTATAATATATGTGTATTCTAATTAAGCAATTATAATCGTAATCGTTTTAATTAATTAATATACCAGTTATTCCAACTTTATCTTCAATTTGGACTAAAACTTTCTAAAAGTTATTTTAAAAATTAGCCTTAAAGTTATTTCCAAAATGCTAAAAGAATATATAATAATATTTTACCAAACACGAAGTATATGATTTTTTCAAATTTGATAATTTACGTTGAGCAGCTTTAAGCTCAGTCATTAATTTAGTATTTTGCGCTGAAATTCAGGACAAAACAGAAAAAAAACCAAAAAAAAAACTTTATGTTATTTTTCAAGTCTACTGCCTTCAGAAGTGAGATGAGACTAGAAGTACTGAGCTAACCAAATTCTTCACTCGGCGAAAGTGAATATTCTTGATAACACACGAACGGTTGGCCCTCTGGTGGCGGTTTCAGAATTTCCCTTCCAAAACGTGAGACGCTCGCGGTGGTAGACGGCCGAACTAGATTCAAGGAACCACGACCGTGTTCGGCCGTTTTAGGTTGAGGGGAAGGGGGTAGGAAATGTTTTTGGAACTCGACCAACTTTTTTCTCTGTAGTGTAGGCGCGATTGAAGCGGCGTAAAATCCTCAAATTTGTTCACTAGTGCTAGGATCTACTACCAATGCTAGAGCCCTTCACTTCTAGTCTCATCTCACTTCTGCTGCCTTACATCAAAATCAGTCACCACTTTATTTTTATAGTGTTCTTAAAGATAAGATAACACCCCCTGATAACGGGACACGATCCCTCAATTTTTATATTTCGATTCCACATAACTAACTGGGATTACATATCGTAATTGAATGAAACAGTGCAGTGTTTTCTCTTTTAATTACACAGTTTTTAAGATCGACTAAACAATAAATATTTCACCTATTTTAATTTTTAACAAAAGAAATGAAGCGTTTTGTTCATTTCTCCGTTATTTTTATATTAATTGTTGTAACAAAGTGTTATGACGGAATTTTACGAGAACAAAATCGCGATTTGAGCAATTTTTTTGATCAGGAAGCTGAGCGTATTATCAAGAGCAACAATTTAAGAGTAATTCAAAAGCGCAGCAATGAAAAAGTCAGTAAATCCGATATTTACGAAGGTAGCGGTGATTATTCAAACAACATAGCTATTAAACCACGGAAAAATTTGAAGGGATATGTAAAAGAAAGTTTCTACAACGCGGATAATGACTTACACTTTGAGAATGACAATGACAATGAAAATAACGATCACATTGACATTATTAGTTCCCAACCTCCTCCTTCTCCTTCTCCTTCATCTTCACCCGAATTTTCAACCACAACATTAAAGGAAAAGTTCAGGTAACATAACTGATTATACCTTAAACAGGGTTCATACAACTTTTGGACAAAACAAATTTCCCTGAGATTTCCAGTTCCAGGTTTTCCCCCACATACTTCCCTGAGATTTCCAGGTTTTCCCCCATATACTTCTCTGAGATTTCCAGGTTTTTCCTCATATACTTCCCTGAGATTTCCAGGTTTTTCCCCATATACTTCCCTGATATTACCAGGTTTTTCCCATATATGGAGGTAATGTTAACGAAGGAGGGGTGGGGGCAAATAGGACTATTACATACTCAAAGGACATCCCCGTATCTCTAATGTAACCATAGTTATGAGCCCCCAAAGTTTAGTGTAATGTTAATCCTATGGAGGGTTGGAGGGTATGTTCACGAACATTTTACTTAATTACTCAGCCCCTGATTGACGCAAATTTCCCTGAATTTTACTAAAAATTCTAAATTTCCCTAAGTTTTCCCTGACGTTTTTGTCAATTATTTATTTCCCTGATTTTTCCAGGTTTGTATGAACCCTGTTAACAGAACGGCATTCTTCTGAATATAAAAGGAAAAATATTATAAAACAAAAAATAAATTATCTTTCATTACAAATGATAATTAGCTTTTAATTAGGCTTAAAAACTATCAAGGACTACTGCCTCGCTATCCGCCATTGCTTTAGTGGTGTCTGCTAGCCAGAACCCCTTATCCTTATGGGATTGGTTGAATCATCACAGGCTAAGAGAGGTAAGGGGTTCTGGGTAGCAGACGCCACTAAACCAATGGCGTCTGCTAGCCAGAACCCCGGCCTTATCCCTATGGGATTGGTTGAATCCTCACAGGCTAAGAGAGGTAAGGGGTTCTGGGTAGCAGACGCCACTAAACCAATGGCGGATGGTACAGTAGTCCTTGATAGTTTTTAAGCCTAATTAAATGCTAATTATCATTTGTAATAAGAGATAATTCATTTTCATTTTAAATATTTAATTCCTTATATATTTAGAAAAAGGGTGGCCGTTCTTTTAATTAAGGTATAACGTTATGTAACCTGAACTTTTCCTTTTAAGTTCTACCACATCAACAAAATTTGAAGAAATCACAACAACAACAACAACAACAACAACTGCAACTTCAACTTCAACCCAAACTAAACCAAGCAGTACTTTTAAACCAAGCTCTATTTCAAGCAGTAAAACAACTGAAACAACAACTTCAAAACCTTCCGATTGCGTAAAAGAAACTTGTGATTTAATATGGGCAAATTTTTCAGCAATAATTGAACCAAAACATATCACAACTCTTGAAAACACCGACTACCAACTTGAATGTGCTCTAAGAAATGACGAAACTAAAAACGTAACACTACCTGATGGCAGCAAAATATTTTGGACCGTAAATCTTAATCTTAATCTTAATGAAGATAATGAAAATTTTGATTCTTATTACCCAATTCCCGATAAATTAATGCCAAAGTACAGTGGGACGGAAAATGAAATTGTATCGTTTAAAAACGCAACGGAATTTAACGCAGGGGCTTATTTATGCCTTATTTTATTACCAGATAAATGTTGTGAAAAGAAAAAGATAACTTTGGTTAGAATTTATAAAAAACCCGATTACGCTTTGCATTTAATTATAACAGGGGCAATTTGCGGGGTGCAATTGATAGCTTGCATACCTTTTGCGCTTTATACTAGAAGGAGAATGTACGCGCATCATCAATTAGCTATTGCAGAGCCCGATGACGAACAAAAACTAATAGTTTAAAAATAAATGTCATGAACATCGGTGGAAATATTTTTTGTACTTACATTTTGATCTATCCAATTGTTTCCCTTTTTTCTTTCTAAATAAAACACATTACTCGTTAAAATATAGTAATAAAATTAACTAAATATTAACTTACATATCAGATTTAAGAGATAGAAGGCCTTTATATTCTTCAGTTTCAGCCTCTTTATTTTTAGCTAACTCTTTAAATTGTTCGGTAATTACCGTTGTTGCTTTAAGTTCATCTTCCAACTCTTTAATTCGATTGTCTTGGTCATTATTACGCGTTTTATATTCTTCTAACGCCTTAATTAGGATATTCACGTATTTTAAAAATTAATTATAAAATAAAAACAATTTAATTTACCTTTTTTGCTGGTAATAATTCTTCAAGAACTTGTTTTAATTCTCTTTCATATGTTGTACAATCAGTTTCTAGTCTTCTTTTTAAAAGCTTTAACTGGTTACACTGTGTATTTAAGTTAAGGCTAGAATAATATAATACACAAACTAATTCTTTTTAATTTAAAACTAATTAATTAAAAGGATATCAGTTTCTTTTTCATGAAATTTCTTTAGAACTAAACTGCAAATTAAGATAATGGTTTTAGACATTAGCAAATGTTTTTCACTAAATATTATAAAATATATGAAACTTACTCGTTCGATACGATCTTGCTCTTCAATGTCGTCCAATCAACCTACAAAAATAATAAGAAAATATTGAAATATAATTTAAAAACCACGATCATGTGCTCAGTGCACATGATTTTCCTTTAAAGCATGTCGCGTTAAGCCTTGCCTAAAACACCCTTAAATGTAATTTTAACGAATGACACATCATTTAGCTTACCCTTCGCGTTTCCGGGATGTTAAGGGGTAAGAAATCCGAACTTTCCATACTTATATTTCTCTGAAATACATGGTAAAAGTTAATTACAATGATTAACACTAAGACAGGACACAGGACGAAGCCATTTTGAAACCTTGAAAATAATTACGAAATCGGCCGTAGCCGGCGTAGCAGACGCTCTTATGGCTCAGTTCACTTCAGTTTTACTATGAGTTATTTCCTTTACATACTGGAATATATTTTAAAAAAGCGGCAACACAGCAACAGGTTTTAAAATTTTTATTATAAATGGCGGGACATTCAAGGTATTAAGTTCGGCATGGTTTGTTTTGGGGGATTTAAAAAGTGCTGATTGAAGGAGTTAACTTTTTAAAAGTTTGATAGAGGGAATGTTTTAAATTACAGATGATATTTAGTAGTTGTTAGAGACCTAACGTCGTTTCTTTTGTTGTTCGAAAAATATGAAATCCTGAAACAACATAACATCACCTGTAAGTACAGCCTTTCTTATTTACAAACCACGTTGAAACTTACAATAAGAAACAAAGCCCCTAATAGGGTAGCTTTTTGGCTTACATCTATAAGGAGATAATTTGAAAACATTTAGGGTTATAAATATTGGATAATAACGATTGAACACGTACCAATGTCAACTGGAAAGGTTAATCCAAAATTATCAGCATTTGTCACCATTTCTTGCGCGAAACCACCCCATTGTTTGGTGATCTTACCAACTTCGTTTATGCCGTTTTTGCATAAGATCTAACACGCAACAAACATGAATCAACGCGTTAGAACTATTTTATACAATTACACCTACTTGAAAGTCAATGTCCGAGCAACACTCGCAATGACAGCAAGATCCTTTGATCAAGAGAACCGGTTCCATGTCCTTGTCAAGGATGGTAAAATGTCCCGCGTTACAACAACCCCCTCTTTGCAGAACTTTACCAATAATTGTCCCGGGTGGACTGCTCACTTCTACTTCCTAATTATAACCATGAACAAGTACTTTATTAGGCTTAAGTGTTCGTTATTATAATGCAAACCTGAAGGCAGCAACTACATCCAAAGCAACATGGACACTTGAATGGTCTATGTATGTGCATAACTTCCAGACCAAAATTGTCTAGTATTTTCATCTCGAAAGACCTGGCGCTACCGCAACACATACTAGGTCGGCAGTCCAACTCTGAAAACCAAAGTAAAACCGGTGCAAATTTGAAGGGCAGTGACAATAAATAGCAAATCCTTACCTTCAACCGCGTAAAACACCTTTTGACCCAAGCTAGAATTTGGAAAAGTTATTGTACTGATGAAATAATTTTAATTATAATTAATGAATATTGAAGAGCAAAGTGCACGTTGCACAATGGCGTTCAAAATGACATCGACTTTGAATGACATGCGCTCCAATATTATCGATAAAATTAAACCGATTAAAATTACTTATTGGTAATAACGTATTTATTAGCAGCGTCATATCCAGATAGAACCTCGAGTATCTCGATTTGTTGCTTGACTAACAACTGATCAACATTTGACAAATACTGTACAGCGGGCGGGAAAACGCCGGAAGCGACGTGTTGTCCAACCCAACTGACGTGGTGATTATTATTAGGCCCTAAATTGCGCGAGAAAATTAACTTTAATCAAATTGGTTTTTCCGGTCTGCGAGAATCAGTCCTCATTAAATCGTAACTGACCCTTGACATTTAACGTAGACGCGTTGCCGTACATACCGGTGGGATATTGATTGTCTTGCGGCGGATACGCGTTCAAAGCAACTGGTTGTCCCGTAACCACCGGTTCCACACTGTTATACATGCTTTCCTATCCAGATAAATGACCGTCTTCCGAAACAGGACTTAAAAACGACTCCATTTTGAATTTTAAATAATGAAACTGACAGCAAATTAGGTTGAAGAGCAGACCATTAGTAATTCCTCACACGGTTCCCCGAGCCCGAAAACCTACTGATTTAACCGTTGCGCGAGCACGCCACGAACTAGAAACGTGTCGGTCGGTAACTAAGTACCTTCGACCATTTCCCACGTACTTTGCAGAGTCGGAAACGAACGTAGGTACCGCTACGTAAAAGTCCGCTTCCTCAGGGACAGAAAACCCTTCACTTATTAAGTATTTTATTCATGACCTCATTTACTAAAACGAAATTCCCTTTAACTTTCCTGGCACGCTTAGTTTCACTGGTAATCTACTTAAACGCAATGGGGTGAGAGCTTTTCCCTTTAACTATCATTGGTTAAAACTACTTGCATATCTAGCGAAATTGAACCAATATTGCGGAAGCTGTACATACATACATCTGGCATGCTTGCTGTAATATAACCAATAGGGAGCCAACAACTGGCTAGGGGGTAGAGATAGTTTGACGTCACGCAGCCCCTCTCTGGTTGGCATTTTTGCGCTTAGAATACTGTTTCCAACCGTTAGGGGGATGAAACTCCAGTAAGAGATAGAAGGGTGTGACGTTTCAGGGTCAGAACTGTTAGCTCCCTAGAAAGTCACTTCCCCGCCTTTACCAACATTGTTTCCTACACATTTCATAACGCGTGTCTTTGGAATTAGGGCAACCCTTAAATCCCGCCTTCAAGTCATGACTTTCAAAGGTTATCAGGCGTTACCTAATAAATTTAACCAACCAGTGGTAGTCAATACGCGTGCCAAAGTATTTAGAAGCAACAGGAGCGACCTAACACGTCGTTATTTTACCATTCTTTTACGATATCTGCATATTTCTTTCAAGCCTTCAGGCTTAGTATATCAACTTGGAAAAACAAGCGTTCGTTTTACATCGATTTCCATAAGACCCTACCCCGGATCCATAAAACCTCTGATAAAACTGTTTGTAGTCGTCACGCGATAATGTCTTCTTGTTTCGCGTCATTGCGTGTTGAATGGTCACTCCTCCTCAAGGTTTCAAATCATTAGGATGTTTTATATGCATAGGTTGTGATAACAATAATCAAGAATTTAAATATTGAGAAATAGAAGACTTTTATTATGTAAAGAAAGTTGTACAAGACTTAACAAATATATATATATGTACTATACGATATACAGTCTAAACTACAAAAGGTTTACAATAAGTGTATAGGAAAGTTTTTTCTTCTTCTCATTTCTCTCAGTTCTTTTATAAGTGATTGTTAACTCTTTCGAAGAACATAAAGTCCTGGTACGGATAAAGATAAAGTGTTTTAGTGTTAAAGGAAAATACATTATGATAAGGATTACAACTTACAATTAAGAACAGAGCACCAATTAGCGTGGCTTTCATGGTTATGTCTGTGCGGATTGTATAAGGAGTTTCACATTTGGAGAAGTGAAGTTATACGAATTGAGAACAAAATTCTTAATTACCTATGTCTTCGGGAAACGTTATGCCAAAATTATCAGCGTCAGTTAGGGCTTCTTTAAAAAACCCCGCCCATTGTTTGCGAATTGTCCCGTGTTCATTTATGCCGTTACGACATAAAACCTTTAGGGAAAATTTAGGACTTATCGTAGACTTTTATCGTGGTGTGTCATCTTTCAAGATCAACAGGTGTCAACTAACTTACTTGATATTCAGTATCCTGGAAAAAGCTACAATGACAACAAGGTCCTTTTATGGTAAATTGCTTTTTGCCATCGTAATCTTGCACTTCAAAATTGGCCGGTTCGCAAAAGGTACCAGCTTGAACTACGCGACCTATGACGGTTCCCGGTGGGGCACTGACTTCCAATTTCTGCGTGTAGAAAAAGAAGCTGTAATTGGTAACGAGATAAAAGGGTTAAAGTCGTCGTGTTAAGTATACGTACTTGCGGCCACCATGGCAAGCAGTAACACGGACACGCCATGGGTCTATTAAGGTGAATGACTTCAGTTCCCTGATAGTCTAGGATCTTAATATCAAATGGTCTACCCGGACCACAGCAGGCTCTAGTACACCAATCAGTTTCTGAATTCGGCGAAAAGTCATCAATTTAATACAGTGTTAATGTTGAAGGTTGTTTAATTACCCTCGACGGCAAAGTAGACCCTATTCCCGGACTTGCTGGAGATAATGTACTTGTTGTTACTTTCAAAACCAGTCAAGGCTTCCATCATTTCGACATTTTGCTTAACGAGTAACTGATCCAACTCGATTAAGTATTCCAAACCAGGAGGACAACTTTGAATCTCGTCCGCGGCATTCCAGTTGGATCCTTTGGGAATCGAGGGTAAATACCCACCAGTTCCACTGCACAAGTCTTAATAAAAACGTATTTGGATTGAGACCATTCAGAGACCGACAAAATGTGTAAAAAAGTAGGCCAAAATCGACCGAAACAAAATGTTTCAATTTTGGTTCGATTTTGACGTCGTAACTGATTCCATTTTGTAGACTCAATTCAAAGTCGTCACTCAAATACTTACTGCCAACCATGGGCGATGGTCTAACACGAGGTTGAACCGTTACGATACTCATATCACAGTGTACGCTTTAACAATGTCTACACTAAGCTATGTTACAAATAAAATCTGAACACAAGATTTCCCTAAAGCTTTCCGCGTCATTTATGTTAGCGTTCTGATTTTTATTACGTTAGCTAATGGTGTCTGTTTACCAAATGAACATTCGCTAGCTTGTCAACTTCTTCACTGTCAGACGAAAAACACAAGCACGCGTTGTAAACCGCAACAGTTCTTCTCACCGTTGCTGGTATCGAATCGTTATTATAAAGTTGAAAAACGCGATGCAGCACGGCATTGTTTACCGGTTTACGAAAATCGATATTGGGTGGAAGCTTTTATTTCTAAAGTTTTCCCATTAGTTTTATAACGAATCATAGACCATTTCATATATTACACGCAGAAAAACGAACACACAATGCGCTCTTACCAAGAAGCACCGCGAGTTGGCTAGCCTCCCGCTGTATGTTTTTTTCGAAATGGTCTATACTGCCTTGAATCTATGCCCCAGCTCCACTACATCTAACGATTTTAGGCGTTATCAAATTCTGAAAATGGTTCGGTTAAGTTTATAGTCAACATTTCAAAATTACTTTGTACTGTGACAGAACAACGCCAATAACATAAATGGGCGTGGTTTAAATGCACGCACGCGACTTCCTTATATGAATATTGGTAGAACTCAAAAAAGAAAACAAATTATTGCCGAACAGTCGCTAAACGCCCTTAGTAAAATGTAAACATATTCAAGGGGATTATGAGTAAACTCAACTGCTTTGTTGGAGGGTAACCTTTTTTTGTATGGCATGATGTGATGACAATTTCACGTTAAAACATTTTTATTTTTTCTTTACACGATACAAATATAAAATTATAAATTTACATGTACGAAAAATTATAGTTATACAAGATTAAAGTTTCGGGGAACAATTTCGTTAAAACGTATAAAAGGGCTTTTAAATTTTGGCCCCAGACTTCAAAAATATAATAATAATACGGAAAACTAGTCTTTTTTTAGGCACCTGTAATATCCTTTTCATTTGGTTCAATTTTAAAATTACGAGAGGGCACCCAAGACACCTCCAAGTATTCCTTCTTGACTTGTTTCAAAGAACATAAAGTCCTTTGGAAATTAAAAGAGTGTGTTAACCATTATTCCGCGCACGTGTATCGAGTTTCTTTAGCCCTAAAATTAGGCTTAACTCTATTGATACTCTTACGACCTAAGCCTAATTTTCTTTTAATACTTCGGAAGCTCAAAGACAGCTAAGTGTAGTTAAGCCTAATTTTAGGGTTAAGAGCAATAGTAAAGCGATTAAAGGTGTCCATACTATTAAAAATAAGGCCCCCATCAAAGTGGCTTTCATGGAAACGTCTAGGTCAAGTGGAAAAGTAATACCAAAGTGGTCCGCGTCAGTAAAAGCCTCTTTCAACAAACCAGTCCATTGCTTTCTAATCGATCCAATCTCCGTCACTCCATCTCTACCATAAACCTAAAACCCAAAACCTCATTTTGTTTAAAATACAGATACAAATAAACCTATTCCTGGATTCCATCATCATCTACCACCAACCTTAAAAACTACATCAGCACAACATCTGCACTGAATACAAGGCCCAATGATTTTAAAAATATCTTCGCCGGCCGCGTTTCTAACTGTGAAGTAGGGTTTGCAAAAACTCATGTCTTGATGGACAGAACCAATGACATTGCCTGGTGGCGCAGATATCTCGAGTTCCTACAAAGGTCAAGGGTTAAGTAGGTTTGGGTTCCTTGAAAACCAGAGGTTACGGATGTCGATGACATATAGGTCAGAAGGCCAAACAAAGTTAGGTACCTGTCTGAAACAACAGCACCAACAGCATTGACAACGATATGGGCGATAAAAGTGCATGACTTCATTGCCACCGTTATCAAGGATTTTCATATCAAAGCATCGGACGGGTCCACAACAGTTTCTTGTGCAGCAATCGGAATCTATATGATCAGATAGTTGTAGGGACAGGTAGGGCAGAACTAGACCTAACATAGCTGCGAATAAAACATACCTTCTGCAGCGTAGTACACTTTCTGCCCCATGCTATAATAAATTTGTGTTTTTTTTTAAACGTGCGACTTTTATGCGCGTGAAACTAATTTAGGCCTAAGTATCATGTGTAATTATGTTCAAGTTCCTACAAAGGGTTTCTTGAAAATCAGATATTATGGGTGTCAAGGTCATAGGCCAAACATCCAAGGTCAGAAGGTCAAACATAGGAAGAAATGTTAATAATGTTCACCTATTCATAATGGCGTATTTATTAGCCGTCTCGAAACCAATTAACATTTCGAGAACCTCAACTTTCTGTTTGACCAGTAACTGATCAACCGCTGTCAAGTATTCCAATCCAGGCGGACAGTTAACGGGTACCATAGGTGGTGCGACATTACCTTAAATTTAAAAGGAAAAAATATTTTATCATTTCGTAAGAGTTCAACAAAAACAATTAGATATTACAACTAAAATTATTCTGACATTTCTAATTTTAAGATACGGTTTAACAACACTCAATAAAATGAATCGAGAATGCATACAGCCAATTGGAATGAACCAATGAGATGCTGGTTGTAATTTAGAGGCGGCGGGGATTAACTCCGGACCTACGTTTGGACTGGAGATAAAGCTGGAAATGTGGCGAATTTATTCCTTACCCCCAATAAACTAGATATCACTTCTTGTCGAGACCTATAAGTTCGTCATACATAAAATCCGCCTAGATACAATGATTCATTCCCATTGGTTGTATGGATCCTCGATTGAAGGTAAAATTTTGAAGATAAGACATTGGTAGGCCTACTTTTCCCTGATTACAACAAGAGAATCCCAAGCTATAGGGCTTCTACTTTCCAGGATTAAATTTGGTAGATAAAAACCTTTTTCTTTGTTTGAACAGTTTTGTTATCTTAGCGAGGTTACGTGAAAATGGCGTCTATTATCAAAATGCAAGAAATAGTCAACTTAGGGGCGGAAATAGCCAACGTTCCTTATCCGGTATCGTACATAAATGATAAAACTTCGTTATTACAAAACATTGGAAATAAATTATATAGGCTTAAAATTTTAGGATATAGTGCAGCGGTACTAAGAAGTACGTTGTAACGTTGGGAAATTCCAATTTATTTTATATCTCGTATATGGCATAATTTCCAGGCAATAATAATGGCAGTTGGGTTGTACCGAAACGTGGGACTTAGTACACGTCTGCCACTACCCTATCTGTAATATCGTGACGAGTCAACACACGTGTTAAGTTAGGCTTAGTGATATATTGCACCATAGAAAAGGCGAAGGACAGTGTGAACTATTTCGATTATTGAATCTGGGTTTTCAATTCATAACCCGATTCCATGAGATATTGGTCTAGATAAATGTTTAACCGAAATTCCCACGAGTTTCTTTGAATAACTTTCTTTCAAATTAACTAATACTTCCATAACCTTTGACCTTTAATATTATCTTATCTGACTTATGTCCCATCCCTCGAGTGTGGCACATAACCCAAACCCGCCTGTCAAAAATTTGCTTGAGATTTTTCAACAGCTAAACCAAAATGTTTCTCGTTACCCATGGATGGCATGTTTTAATCTATATCCCTTATGTAGCCTACGATACTTTGGGTGTTGAGGTACCGGTACATTGTATGGATGGTACACACTTAACTTTGGGTGGTGATGCGTGCTGGTTTACACTCTTCAAAGAGAACCAGTTTTGAATCTACTGTTCCTAAGTTCTCTAGCGATGTAATTTCTATTATATCAAGTCTTTCTCATTTGACACATTCGAATAAATTTTTTTTTCATAAAGCTGGCCAAAGAAACTTACTTTCCTTTACAAGGCGCACGAAGTATCTCTTTTATAAACGTAACCTTGGGTTTTATGAGGTATTCTAAGTCTAGGGTTCTTGCTGGGAAACCTTTTTTGAAGGAGGATTGCAATAATAATAAACTTGGGACGTCTTAGCAAAAAAGGCTACGGGCTATTAGCTAAGAAACTGCTTTTAACCAAGCTATAAATATCAGCAGGGTTGATTCTACAAAATGTCAAAGTTCACGCTCATGCGTTGTAATTAAGATTAATTAACTTAAATGATAGGATAATTAATTTAACTAAATAATAAATATGGATATGAATGAGGTGAAAGGATATCCAGACCGGGCGAAAAGGGGTTGGTTCATATCATGCAACTTTTGGTAAACCAATATCCCATCCAATTTCCCCACGTGTAGGACCACCTAAAGCCCGCCTATCTTCAAGTAGAAGGTGTGGTTTTTTTTCCCTCAAAATTTTATTTCATTTTATTCCGGTAAAATACCGTCTCGGCATCAAAAATTCAAAACGCTCGGCTTCGAAATTTCATTAAGACCCCAGCATTTACAATTTTCATGGTCTTACATTGAAAATTTTAAACTTTCCTTTGGGAATATTACTTACAATTAAATAAAATTAACTTTCCTAATTGCGTAAACAACACCCCACTTTGAAATCAACTTAAACAAGACACACAAACATCTCCCTCAAAAGAAATGAAGTAAAAATCATATTTACCACCGGGATAACCCGGTCCTGCGAACCCCACACCAGGTTGGGTGGTAATTGTAGTTGACATGGCACAGTTGAAGAATTAATGTCAACTTAAAAGCTAAAACTGAATCAACAACGGACGTAACCGTAGCTCGATTGATTAAAAACTAAATTACGACGAAATTCGTATTGTTCCTTATTTTGAAATCACTACCAGGAGGAAGGAGGAAAACGAGGATGTCTTTGGAGGAGAAAAATCAATGCTTTGGAAGAGCACACAGACTCCTCTATACGAAGGGAGTACTGAAACGGATGGAAACTGCTGGGACTAAGCAACGCTGCTGCGAAGCATGCTGGTTTATTTTTTCTCTTTCTCCTCCTCCTAGCGTGTGTCCTTGAAACTACAGTCCCCGTGATAGATTCGCGAGACGCCCCTTCGTTATCCGAAGCAGTTCCAAGCTTTTGTACAGTACCAACATCCAAAGTCCTCCTGGACCCAAGGTTTACCCTGGTTTTACCATTATGGGGTTAGAGATAACGAGAGGTTGGTCACTCGTTCCATGGGGTCACTCTTAAAAAAAGGGGGTATGGGGCTGATAAACTCTCGTCTACGGGCTCTCCCATAACACAAAAAACCTAAAGCGAGGTGGAAGGTAAAGTTTTATTCACGTACCATTCCCTCATAGTCCTAAAAATGGCCTAATTCAATGCTTTAGTGTTTTAAAAGACCTAGTAACATCAGAAGGGGATAATAGAAGAAGGATGACACTCTGTATCCTCTTAATGCTTTAGTTTTGTAACGTCATTCTTCCCAGGCTCACCCCTTTTATTTTGCTTTCCCGCTTATCAAACTACAAACGGGCATCGCACCGTAAGGTGAATTTTATAATTGTTTGGCATTAAATCCCCAGCAATCATCCCACAAACCTCGTCATGACGTGGGACAGAAATGCACGAGCGCGTCTTGCCAAATATTTAAACGCTAATAGAGTAATGATGAGGGAACTATTTATCGTGTATGTGATTCGGATTAGTAACCTTGCTCTAAATGTTCCGATGTTGGGAAGAATGACGTTACACTTACCCCGCTTTGTGGTACACTTCTCTCGAAGAGAAGTATTATATACTTCTGGTAACATCTAATTTTGGCTGTATACCCCAAATACGCCTAAAAATCAAATCCTTTGTAGTCCGGAACGGTTTTTTACAGGGTGTCTAGTGCATTATGGGTAGGTTTTTCCCTCCTATTGGCTAGATTCATGTTAAATACGACCTAATATACCCCATAGATGTCTCTCCATCGCTGACACAAATTTCATCCCCCATTTTAATACCTTCTTGTTTCATTTCTATCTCAACCTTAGTATTTCACTTAGAGATTCGTCGTGGTACTCAAAAGAGTGTTGAGCCCCTCGGAGAGATTTGAAGTGCCGTATCGCAAATACATCTGGGAGATTGGGATGGGCACTAAATCTTTAGTCAATTTTACCTGTCACTAGATAAGCCAGATAAGCGAATGTCTTCAGGTGTCGAAAGTGTTTCCAAGTAAGATTGACGTCACCAGCGTGTTACGGGGAATTTTGGTCTATTTTCAATGGCCACGGGAGGAAAGTGGGTGTGTTGAAACTCTGAACTTTGATGCTGCATAGTTTGACACATCCTTCAATGGCCAGGCCGCTCTTTCACGACAAGTTGACAAAAGGGCCGTGAAAATGGAGAATTCACAATAGATAGGGAGGGTCAGGCAATTCCTGGTATCCATAAGCGTTGCACACAGTCACAGTAGCTACGAAAAGAAAATGAACCACCACGACTGGTACCGGATTTTTATCAGGGAAAGGGTTTTAATTTAGGGAATTTACTACCACTATTTTTAGAAGTTGAATAGAACTACGCTTTTCAAAAGATGAGGGGACGAAAGTGTTATTTGCTTGACCAGCCCATACACCTAAGTCCCTTTTGTATGAAGCCATATCTAGCATCTTTGTCATCCAAATACCAATCAGGGTTCTATCTTAAGCAAACAAGGTGGTCAAACACCCAATTACTTTACCCCCTGACTTTTGAAAAGGGCTCTTTAGAGCGAAATTGATGGTAAAGGGAAGATAACCTGTTAAGAAACTGGAACTTTTTTACCACCTATGACTTTGATGCGGTGTTATTCCTTTTGCAGCTCTAGTAGAGGTCTCTATCCACTGCAATTATTGATGCGTTTCAGTAGCCCTTTAATTTTGATAATTAAAAGCATTCAATTATAATACGACAACGGTATATTATAAAATTATCCGCATAATTATATTTTGTCGTAAATTTTTCGATGCAAAATTGTTTTGTATCTCAGAACAGTTTTCTGTCATTTATTTTGTTTTTATGTATAGTTTTACAGTTTTATTTTATTTTTTATTCAGTTTAATTTTAATATAGTGGAGTCCCTTTGTTTTTTGTTTTTGTTTATTTTATAGACAAAACTATTTCATATTTAATTCATTGTAATTTACGAAAAAAACAAAAGAAAAAAGGCGTATAAAAAACATGGTGTTTGTTTTTTAGTTTGAACTAATCCACCGGATTTCAAATTTTAAACAATCCCAATATTTAAAAAAATTATAATATATAACATTAAGAAAAAAAATTGGAATATTGTTTTCTACGAAAAAAAAAAAAAAAAAAAAAATTACCGATAATTTATTAAAAAAAGGCCAATTTCTATTTGAAATTAATTTAAACCTTTTTTTAGCTTACTAATTACTTTAATGCGATTAAAATTAATTAATTAATTATATTCATCACCGTGTCTGGGGGGAGAAAAGGGGGAATGATTTTTGAAATTAATTATAATTATAATAATAATAATAATAATAATAAAAAATCACTAATAAACAAAATATTTACGAGAAATGGCACATGATATTAACATGGATTTGGTGATAATTTTTTCTTATAAGGTCCAAAAAAAATTATTATAATAATCCTAAAAAAAAAAAAAATGTCTTATATACCCTAAATTATCAAAATATAAATTTTTATTCCAATGAATAAAAGAAATGAATTTATTTCTTTATTTCCAAAAAATGGAATTGAATTAACACCTAAATATTAATTAAAAAAAATAGTACCTTCACCCCCATACTAATTAAAGAAAACAAAAAAAAAAATTAAGCGTTTTATAATAATAAACTATGGTTGCCTGTACATTATTAATGCAATGCAATGCAATTGTAAATTTTATTTACAAAATCCTGTGAAATAGAAACTTTGGCCTTTTTTATTTTAAATTGGGGGGGGGGGAATAATAATTATTTATTTAATTAATTATTAATGAAAGAAATTAAATTTAATTTAAAGGGAAGAGAAAGAAATAAAGAAAGAAAGTGTAATGCCTATTTGTTTTTTTCTACCTTCAAGTTTATAAACATCGACAAGGCATTTTTATATATATACAAATCAGAGAAGAAGTTTTAAGAATTGATTTTACTGAATTAGATATAATTATTTAATAAAATAAAAAAGGGGTTCGTTTTAATTTTAAAATAATATAAAACAGTACTTAGTATTTAGAAGAGACCAAAAACTGCCAATGTAGTTAATTCCCTTGTTGTATTTCTTCATCTGTAGTTTGTAGTTTTAAATGTTGGTATAGTATTTTATACCGTCGTAGTCTTTGTGGTTTATTTTCCCTATATTTTCTAAATTTATATTTTAGTTTATTTATTTATTTATTTTTTCTTTCTTACAAAATATAATTCAAGCCGTTTTCTTTATTTCATTTTAAATTTCTTATTCTTCTCAAAAAATTTTAGTGTGGCCTGGTATATTTAGTATATGTCTTTTTTCTTATAATTATTAAGTCAAAAAAAAAAAAAAGTAAAATTTGAGAAAAAGTTTTCGTTAATTTTTTTTAGCTATAGTACGTACGATGTTTTGGTTTTTTGCATTTCATTTTTTTAATTCCTCCCCAGTTTAAATTTCGTTTGTTTGTCGTATTTTTTCATCTTCAAACTTTTGCAACTAACAACATAGCCAACCATTTTTCTCGTCGCCAAAAACTTTTCGCGCACCAACTGGCCCATCCATAAGTAGTTTCGCAGTGATCCAAGTTTAAATATAAAATCACCAACCGTAGTTTAGTTTTCAAAATATCCAACTTTGTCGTAAAAGGTTCCTTTTTTTCCAATTATTATATTTCAACAACGAGGCCCTAAGAATAGTACCAATACTTTTCATCTTGTGAAAAAAATACTATAGGCACATTTTTTCATAATTTTTTTAGCAGCATTTTTAAATTACGATAAAACTTTTCCAAGGAAAAATAGACATCTTTTTTTCCCGTCCAAATGTTAACGCCTAATATTAAAAATAAAACTGTTGATTTAAAAAACAATTAATTGAGTCGAAAGTTGTATTGATTCAAAGAACGTCGGTCGAAACTCGAAAACAAAACGAAGCGATAGGTATATTTTTTAATTAAGGCCTAGTCTCAAGACGTTTGTTGTTGTTGAGAATTTTGTTGCTGTTCCGAAGGCTGTTGTTGTTGTTGTTGTTGTTGAATGTTATGTTGTTGTTGCGAAACGAGTTGTATTTGTTGTCCGTGAAAGTGTTGTTGTTGTTGAGTGGCGGGACTGGTTGGCTGTGGTGGTAGTTGTTGGTGTTGAGAAGTTTGTACGGCGGCGGCGGCGTTGGCGCCAGTGGCCGAGATATTTAATGCACCCCAGAGGGTGCCTGCCAGTCAGGTTTGAAGTTGGAGGCTCGAAAAGGGCTGTTGGGGCTGGTGTTGGTGTTGGTGGCTGTTGACGGGGTGTTCAGGCTGCTGCTGGCCGCCACCTGGGAGTTGGGACTGGCCCCGAGATTGGTCAGCTGGGTGGGGTTGTTGCTGGTGTTGGGTCCCTGTTGAGGTTGTTGTCCCGGGCCCCCTTGATTGCTGTTGCGCGGCCCCACCGCCTGTTGGTTGTTGGGGTTGTTGTTGGAGGTGGACGATTGGAGGGCCAAGGCCGCCCGTCCGTGCCGGCCCCCCGGCGTGCTTGGCGACACTGGAATTATGATTATTCAGGTGACGAGAGGTGCATTTATGTCGTTTGAGATCTCGTTCCTCGACGAAGCGTTTACCGCAGACGCCGCAGGCGAAGGGTTTTTCGCCAGAGTGCATTTTTATATGGCGCGTCAACTTATCCCTGCGGTAGAATGCTTTACCGCAGGCTAGGCACGCGTACGGTTTCTCACCTGTATGGATGCGCCGATGGCGAGTCAACTTGTCCTTGCGGTAGAAGCCCCGTCCGCAGAAGTCGCACGGGTAGGGCCGTTCTCCGGTGTGGATCATGGAATGTCGCGTCAAGTGGTTCTTCTGCGAGAAGCTCTTGCCGCAGACGTCGCAGTGGAAGGGCTTATCGCCCGTGTGGGTCCGCATGTGATCCAGGAGTTTGCAGCGATAGCTAAAGCCGCTGCCGCAGATATCGCACGAGCAAGACTTCTCGCCGTGGGCCGCGCGAACGTGGATGCGCACTCGTTCCGACGAGGCGAATAATTTGCCGCAAATATCGCAGGGCACCGTCTTCTCGCCCTTGGTGTGCGCCGACAAATGCGCTTGCAACTCCGAAGCCGCCTTAAACGGGACTTTGCAAGAAGGACACGGCCAAAGCTTGTCCTTGGCGTCTTCCTTTTGCTCGACTACCGTCCCTTGAGCGAGTTTACCGGTATCGATACCCGGAAAGGCGGACGGTACCGAGCTTCCCAATAAGTTGCGGCTAGCGGCGAAATCGTTGGCAGCAGCCTGAGCTTTCACTCCACCCCTGTTTTGGACTTTCGGCTTTTGGTCCTCCTGGTGCTGGAGGGGTGGTGGCGGCGGAGGGGTCGCGCCAGTGTTGGCGTGGAAATTGGCGAGGTGAGAACGAGGGTCGAATCCTAAACGCCGAGAAGAGCAAAAATCCGGCAACGACAACCATCCATTAACCGAATACCCACTCCTCCTTAACACTTAATACTTATCAACCCAACGGATACGTCAACCACAGAGTGGTCTTCGCACCCAGCGAGATAGCATTCGACAGCGAAAACAACCGCCTTAAAGGGGCCAACAAGGTCCCCTTTAACCAACCAACCATCGAAGACCCACACCAATAAAGCAACCTTAGCACCAAAGCACTTGGCGCTCAACCTCATGCCAATATCCATCATTTTTCGGTATCATTCTGAAACCCACGATTTTCGGAACAATTTTTAACACACCCGAGGTTTTGGCCACCTTCTTAAAAACTCCAACAACGTAAAAATCACGACAAAAACACAAGAGTAGGACCACTAATGGGCCGTAAAACAAACTGAACCGGGAGAGATGGTTTGTGTGGTAAAATGTTTGTTAAAATCGTGCGTTCAAAATGTTACGCAAATAAATACAAAGCAGTAAAAATAGTAAACGTGCAGAAGTGAGATTAAACTTGAGAGAAGTGACGGAACAGAAGAAAAAATATACGATTTAAATAATTGGACATAACTATATAAATAAAACCATAAAAGCTAAATTAAATTACCCCGTCCCTTAATAATTATAACTCGATTTTTAATTGGCTGCGGCCAGAATTCCACTTTTAAGCACGAAAAATTGGTATTTATATTTATTTATTTATTTAATTCCCTACGCGATCAGTATTTCAAGGGATCATTGAATTTTCATTTTTAAATTCAATTAAAAAAAATTCTAATTTAGGCTAAAGAATAATGATTCAATAATTCAAATTATATATCGCAATAAGAGAAATGAAAGGAAAAATATGATGAATAAATGTAAAAATTTTGTAGTTAGAAACAAAATTGAGAGTTTTCCACCTACCAGTTGCTCCCTGTAACATATACAGGTAGTCGTATTTTTCAGTATTAGCTGCTCGTACCGCGTAGTATTCGTGAATTTCCATGAGTACAGGGGTTTATTATAAGGTCCAGACCAATATAACAAAAAAACCAAAAAACAGAACAAAAAGTCAATGCTTAGAATGCAATCTGGCTGCAGCCCCGCGACCTCAAAAATTTTGAAACTTTTTTTTCTTTTTTATTTCACTTTCATTTCATTATCCCTTTGCTTTTTCTTAAAATAAATATTGTGAGATTTCATTCTTATTTTTATTTTTATTTGTGGGTTGAAATTTTAACGGTAGGCCCTAATATAAATTTCTGAAATTGAAGTAATATATTGGGGATACGTATTGTTCATGAAAAGCATGGTTTTCTCCAACGAAGATGAATTTAAAATTTTAATTTCAAATTAAATCCTATACATAGCTTTCAGACTAGGAGGACAGATACCATTTATATCAGGAGGCGAGGCTACTTGATGGACAAAGGGCATCACGAAGAAGCCTCACCTCCTGCAATGTAAATGGTATCAATACTCCTAGCCAGAAAACGATGTATTGAAATAATTGTGCGCCCATATTATTTTTGGCTTTTTTAATAGCCTTGACGTAGAAAATCGTTTCTGAACAGTATTAAATTTAATAAGAGCTTCGATTAAAACCAAATAGGTCAAAATTGGACCCTTAGTAACAACGGTATCGAGAACTGTATGACGTCATACTGAAATTAGACTTAACGGAGCGTATCTATATTCTATAGATATCGTGCGGATAGAAGTGTTGCCAGACATTTTTTGTGACGTGTGCTATCTACAACAACAGAGTGTAAAGCTTGTATTTTTATCCTGTTCAGTTCAGTAATTATCATTCAGTTCCAAACCCTAATACAATAGATGCTCTAATAATAAAATACTGGCAACCCTGCAGAAGCGCGCGCGGTTTAAAGTGAAGAAATGGGGAAGTAAATTTCTCTCGAATCTTTAATGCACACTATGTATTATTTATAGATAAATTATGGTATAATTAAAGCTCTTATTCAAACCTAACTCTGTTCAAAAACCAATTTTCTAGCAAGACTAAACATTACTTAGACCAAACGAAAACTCTCTCCCCCCCCCCTTGAATAATTAACTTTAATTTCGATAACAAACCGATATAATTTTCCGCAATTTCCTCCATGCTATGACGATATTGCACTATTGATTAGTACAGTATAAAATATGACATGACAAAATGATTTTTGAATTGCCTGAAAAAGTACAGAAGTACAAGCCACTAAATATTGTAGTCCAAGGTTGGTAAAAACTAAAAATCGCGGGGAAAAGCTGTCATGACATTTGTGCGTACGGAGTTTTGCTATAAACCCGACCCAATACCTGTGCCAGTGCCAGCCAGAACGTTTACTAACAAAAATTATGAAACTGTAGGCCTACATGTCCTTGATATTTAATTTATGTTATTAAGTGACAGTTTAAACCGAAACATTGTCCGGCTTCAGAATATCATTAGTCATTTTAAGATTGAATTAGTAAGGGACTTAAATAAGGCGTGGATATGACTAAAAACTGATCATAATATGAATATGACGTTGAAGTAATTAGAATTAGGCTTAGCAAACTCCTCTTCCGTCGAATCGCTCATTAAACTTCAAAAATTAGGCTTAGCAAACTCCTTGTCCAGAGAGTCGCTCAGTTAACTTCAAAAATTAGGCTTAGCAAACTCCTTGTCCAGAGAGTCGCTCAGTTAACTTCAAAAATTAGGCTTAGCAAACTCCTTGTCCAGAGAGTCGCTCAGTTAACTTCAAAAATTAGGCTTAGCAAACTCCTTGTCCAGAGAGTCGCTCAGTTAACTTCAAAAATTAGGCTTAGCAAACTCCTTGTCCAGAGAGTCGCTCAGTTAACTTCAAAAATTAGACTTAGCAAACTCCTTGTCCAGAGAGTCGCTCAGTTAACTTCAAAAATTAGGCTTAGCAAACTCCTTGTCCAGAGAGTCGCTCAGTTAACTTCAAAAATTAGGCTTAGCAAACTCCTTGTCCAGAGAGTCGCTCAGTTAACTTCAAAAATTAGACTTAGCAAACTCCTTGTCCAGAGAGTCGCTCAGTTAACTTCAAAAATTAGGCTTAGCAAACTCCTTGTCCAGAGAGTCGCTCAGTTAACTTCAAAAATTAGGCTTAGCAAACTCCTTGTCCAGAGAGTCGCTCAGTTAACTTCAAAAATTAGGCTTAGCAAACTCTTTGTCAAGAGAGTCGCTCAGTTAACTTCAAAAATTAGGCTTAGCAAACTCCTTGTCAATAGTCGCTCAGTTAACTTCAAAAATTAGGCTTAGCAAACTCCTTGTCAATAGTCGCTCAGTTAACTTCAAAAATTAGGCTTAGCAAACTCCTTGTCAATAGTCGCTCAGTTAACTTCAAAAATTAGGCTTAGCAAACTCCTTGTAAAGAGATTCGCTCAGTTAACTTCAAAAATTAGGCATAGCAAACTCCTTATCAAGAGAGTCGCTCAGTTAACTTCAAAAATTAGGCTTAGCAAACTCCTTGTCAAGAGAGACCGTCAGTTAACTTCACGTATCATAATGACGAGCCGTAACTTATTCCTGATTCGAAATAAGGCTTAGCAACAGAATTCCTGACTGACTATGCCAGACATGACAATAAACATAAGGCAGACTTTAGATTGGCAGTCAATTACATCACGTTTTCATACTAATTTCATAGGGGCACTAAATCATATTTTTGCCTTACACTATCCCTTTAATGTACAGGTATTTTCCGATAAGTCTACAAAATCAATTAACGCTAGAGTGAGCAGCGTTCGCTTATCGGGGCCTATCGGTTCGTGGAAAAAACCTAGAGATCGTAAAAAAATACCACGTCACTAGACAGTGTTAGGAAAGTTACTATAAAGAAAACGCACTTCGTGTCTACGCCATACATGTCCATAAATTTAAGACAATGCCCCGCACGCGATCCATTGTATATTTTGTCTCATTTTCTGTGAACCCAGCCGACAAAGGCCTAACTTGGCCATATTCTATAATGTCTATGACATAAAGGGGGAGGAAACATACGGGCGAGTACAATGAAACTACGAAAAACCCAAAATGGCGGCCTACGTTGGTTATTGCGAGGGGGAAAAAAGAAACCGAGTTAGGCTTAAAAGAATGACATCTTTTTCGTGGCTTTTTGGTTATCTCATCGTTCTTTAAAATGCATTTTTTCGACAGATATCGTATTTGCCAGCGATATTTGCCAATTTTTAACAGAGAGATAACTTCCACTAGCTTGTTTATTTTACAATTACCACCAATAAACTTGTTCAAAATGAAAATTTTCCATTTTTTTCCCAAAAATTCAAATATATATAAAAGTTGAAAAATTATAAAATGCAGTCACAACAAATGCGTGCTACTCTTGTTTTAATATTTATTAATTAGTAAAAAAAATAATAATAAACTTAATATTATTAATAGAAACAAACTGACAACAAATAAAAACCATGCTTAAAAATTGACTAGAACTATTTAAAACTGGGACACATTTAATTTTTGTACTTTCTTTAAAAGTTGTTGATTTTAGCGAGTAAAATATCGCATTGTTGAGGTCCTAAACATCATTTTTAATCGTTTTTTTTTGGTCGTTGACGGACTTGGATGTTTTGCCCGTAAGCCGACTCTGCCCCTGAACTCCTTTGTTCGCGAAAACCTAGTGTTTGATCGTATTTCGCCGTAATTACGGGTAAAATTCTATATTAATCGCGATTCCGATTAATTGAGATTAAAAATTAGGAGCGTATTTCGGAAGCCGTCGCTCTGATAAGCGAAAAATCTGACAATGGGTAGTCAGTTTTTGGGGTAAAATTTGGGCTGTAAGGGGGGCTTCCTTGCCGAGCCCCTTTATGGCAAGCTGCGCGTAGCGTTTCTTACGGGCGCAAAAGGGAAGCAGGGGAGAGAGAATTTTCGCGGGGCCGCGGCCGAGCACTCTACGGCGGGGAAAGGTTTCCAAGCTTTTACGGCCAACGGGGAAAACCAACATGGCTACCCCCTCGAACGTGGAAACGTCGGAATCGGGGAGTCCTAGGCGCACGTTCGGTCCGCGAAAGCGGCGGGAAATGGGGGAGCGCAACGAGGGAAGGATAAGCGTGTCACCCGCCCTGGAAGATCCCCGCTCGAAAGTCGCGAACGAGACGGCGGCCACCGAAAATTCGGCTTGCCAATCTCGCGGCGTACGCTAAGCTTAATTCTAGGCTAAAATTAAATAATAATTAAAACTTTTATCATACCGGGAAAGGCTGCCGGAAATACGAAAGCCGGAGTACAAACGACTTGCTCGGGTGTAGAGGCCATTTTTACTTTCTCACCGAGGATCCATGGACGTAAAGACGATGATAAGCGACATCTATCCAGGGTTAAAAATCCACCAATGGAATGCTAGAGTCCCAGCGTGGCTCTCGAGCTGGCAGTCTCGTTCGCGCGCTCTTATATTTTCTATATCTTTCGAGCAAAAATATCTTTTATCTCAACGCGAGCCTGAGATTTCGATTTACATTGAAAACACACTGTCGTTAATTCGGATTTAGGCTTAACGCGGGGGAAAAATTAAAAACCAAAACACTGACGGTGGGGTAGGGTACACGCGCGATGGAAGTCCCTTCTACGAAGCTTTCTCGGGCGGCGGAAGCCGATTTTCCCCGAGGTCAAAAGTGGGCGGGAAACTGAAGGGAACGGGCCAGTCCACTGCTTACATTCCCCCTCTCTCAAGCGCGCCTTCCAACTTTGTTTGAGACAAACCGAAACACACTTTTTCCGCGGGACGGTTTGGCGGGAAATATCTACAACAAACTCATACTGACACTGACCGACGCGTTAAGCCTAACTTTTTAAGAACTTAAAAAACACTTGACGGACAAAACATTTTCAACGTTTTCGACCACTGACGCTTGCTTTAAACTTTTTCCAATATAACTAAGCGTTTCCATGGGGATTTTCCTACAGAGGCAGATAGAAAAGGCAAAAGAAAAACTCGATTTCTACGGCGAAAGCCAGCGATTGGTTTCCCTCCTTTCTACCCCTCTTTTGAACACTGGCTACCCCCCTTATAATTCACAGTGGGCTATGCTCGGCATAGGGGGTCGCGATAATAAAAAAAAAACCATGTAGGGAAGGAAGGAGGGAAAGAAAGAAGTCTACGGACTACTCGAGCGAGATTTTCTGCAGATGTTTCTAGGCCTATTTTCCTTGGAATCTTGATAAAAAGTTTTTGTGTTTGTTCGTATATTAGTAGGCCTTGGCCAAGCCCCTTTTTGTCCAAACTTTTGGACAATTCACGAGACTATTTAAATTTGACACGCTTTATATAGAGGTATTAATACGGACAAAGCGATTTGACTTGGTGACAAAAATCTTAAAACAGGTTTCTAGTGTACATTTTTTCTTCCTTATTTCAAACTTTCTGTCTAGTCAAGGAGAGCCTTCTAGCGGCATTCTAATTTGACCAAGGCTTATATGAACTGTCAACATTTGATTAATGGAAAGAGAACCCATAAAAATGCGCTTGAACTAAATAAATCACACTTTACTGTGCAATAACGAAGCCATAAAATGTAATACAATGCAACTATCATAAAACCTAACCCTAAATCTAACTTTTCAAACGAAAGCGCGCGAAAATTTCAAATTCCCAGCAACTACCTAAGCCTAATTATATTTTTCAGCGGCGAAACGGATCTTCAAAAAACTAATTTCACAAAGAATAAAATATCATAAAAAATATCACTGAAGTATAAATAAAAATAGAACATAGACATTTCCTGTGTCCCTATTATTAAACTATCATTTTTTTCAAAACCAAAATAACAAAGAGGAAAAGGGAGGGCAATGAAATAGGCCTAAACCATCTGATTAAAAAAATCAAAAGAAAAAGAGACCATAGACCCGAAGTCGGTGAACTGAAACTGGGTAGAGGAGGAGCGGAGGGAGAAAGTTTAGATTAATCCGGGTACTACTTTTAATTTCGGATAGTGACATTTAGTTTTATTTTTCCCCTCCCAATATTCCTAATGAAATTAAAAATTAAAAGTTTTTTAAAAACCCCTCTTTTTGTTTCAAACGTCATAAAAACAAAAGTTTTAGAAAGTTTTATTTTAAAGGACGAGTCTCACAGTCTTAAAAGCTCCTAAGACTAAGTTTTAAAAATAAAAATCTAGAAGTAGAAATTTCTAAAGATACAGAGTGATGTCACATATGCTATTTCCCATCTGAAAACTTGAAATAGGGACTTGGCAATTCGGGCTTAACTCCGCCCCCAGCGCCATTATGGTATGTTTTTTTTAACAGAATGAAAGCTATATAAGCCCCTCCTCCTGGTATGTTTTTTAGCACTAGTGGAAGGTAGCCTGACGTTGCATGACGTAGTACTGCCAAGTCCCTATTAGCTAGGTTACCAATGAAAATTGTTATCTCTAGCAATCCACTCTGACGTCAAAATTGATTAAAAAAAATAACTCTTTTCCATATCCATTACCTAATCAAGGTTTATAAACAAAGATGACATGGCATGGACACTTGTTCTTTAAATAAAAATGTGTTCAGCAGAGCTCAATTTTTGAGGGGGTTAAAATGTAACTCGTCATTTCTACGTGACGTGGAGGTTTCTGGGAGCCGCAAATTTACAAACCCCACCACCGTCGAAGCCACCACCAAGAATTACCACTCCCATCCCCAAAAATTCCTACAGTCTCCACTACGAGGCTTGATCTTCCTCCCAATCCCAAAGACCTTTCTCTCCCAAAATCACTCGCTCGATTCTCCCAGAGGCGAGCGGTTGTTAAGTAAGATTTTCTCCGTTGCTAAGGTCTTCCAATCCAACATTTTAACAATACCAAAATGCAGAATCCAGCTATGATTATCACCTCTATATTTGGCTTAGCATTCTTAGCATTGTGTCAAGTAAGTCAATAATTAAATTCTTAATTAAAAGAAGCGTTAATTAATTTTGATTTCAATTCTAAAAGGCTAAGAGCGAGGCCGTCACCCATAAAGTGACGTTTACCATCAGCTCCGATGGTAAAGATCTAGGCAACATTGTTATTGGTCTATTTGGAAAAACAACACCTAAAACTGTCGAGAATTTCTACACGTTCGCCGGAACTGGATTCAATAATTACAAATATCAAGGATCCATATTTCATCGCGTAATTAAGGATTTCATGATTCAAGGTTTGTATATTGTCTTAATATGATCTTTCCCTGGCTTCTCTTAGACTTAGAGACGGGCCTAATGATACTGTAGAGGTACCCCAACCTCTTAATCTATTGCCTAACCAATCACTAGTAGATTATTGAAGGTTTAAACCCAAACCCAGCTTTGATTAGTAGTTTCCCTCGGTTTAGAATGCATCTGGTGTAGATTAACACTTACTTCCGGTGCTTAGAACTTCCCACGCCTTTCAATGTGGGTTCCTCTAAAGTGATATGTCTAATCTAAACATTCTACAATCTTGACGTGGGTTAAAAACCTTGTCTGGGCGAATGAGAATGATTCCTCTATCTTTCCCTCTGCTGTTGAGGCACTTTTGCCTTTGCAATGCATGCCGGTTAAAACTGTAAGACCTTATAAGGGGGTCCCGTTAGGGGTGGGTGTACTATGGACTATATCAAAATGCCTTTCGTATATTTTTAAGTAATTAGATATGGTTGGAATAAAAAATAAAAAATACGTTTTGAGTTTATAATATTTTCTTGATCTCAAATGCGCATTGAAATATGATACTTAGACTTTTCTGGATTGAGGTTTTTTTAATATTGGCAGGTTAAGTTGGTATTGGGGGATGGGGCGACTTGTGTTCTATAATCTAGTTTTTTTTTAATATTGGCAGGTTAAGTTGGTATTGGGCGACTTGTGTTCTATAATCTAGTTTTTTTTTAATATTGGCAGGTTAAGTTGGTATTGGATGATGGGGCGACTTGTGTTCTATAATCTAGTTCTTTTTTAATATTGGCAGGTTAAGTTGGTATTGGGTGATGGGGCGACTTGTCTTCTATAATCTAGTTCTTTTTTAATATTGGCAGGTTAAGTTGGTATTGGGTGATGGGGCGACTTACGTTCTATAATCTAGTTTTTTTTAATATTGGCAGGTTAAGTTGGTATTGGGTGATGGGGCGACTTACGTTCTATAATCTTAGTTAGTCTTAGGGTGGTTTCTGAATTAGATCATTTCTTTATGTTAATTTATGCCTCTTTTTAGTTTTAATTGGTTTCAAATGGGGGGGGGGTTACGAAGAAAACGTTAACGAATTAGTGGTTAATGCTAATTAATTATAATTTTGATATTAACAGGAGGAGATATCACAGCTACTGATGGTTCAGGTGGAACCTCAATTTGGGGGACTCAATATTTCCCAGATGAAAATTTTATCAATAAACACACGGGACCTGGTTTAATCAGCATGGCTAATGCTGGCAAAGACACAAATGGTTCCCAATTCTTTATAACTACCGTAGCTACACCCTGGTTAGACGGGCATCACGTAGTTTTTGGTAAAGTCATTGAAGGTATGGATGTAGTCAAAGCTATCGAAGCCAGTCAAACTACCGATAAGGATAAGCCAGTCAAAGATATCGTTATATCAAAAAGTTCAGCCGAGAAATTGAAAATACCTATTGAAGTTACTCTTTAAATTAATTAAAATTTTTGGGGTGATATTTTTTTACACTTAAAATAAAATAAAATGCTTTAAATATTTGTAAGACCAAAAGAGTTAGGCCATTTGTAATTTTTTGTACTTTTGTTGATGTTAATTGTTGTTGTATTTTTTTTGACCAATTGTTAAACATTTGTTTTTTGAAATAGAAAAATGAAAATAACCTTATTTATATTGAGATCTGAGTCATTATTAAATTTAATATGTAAACTTATTTTTTTCTACTTTCTGTATATTTTTAATTAATACTTTTTCTAGTTTAATGTAATTAAATCTACTTCCCATGGCAACTAACCATTATCACCAAAGTCCATTTTAACTAACTACTAGTCTTAAGTAGATTTTAAATCCATAACCTAATGTATTTTATAAAGTTTAGAAAAATTTGTAATAATTAATTAGTCGTGGAGCTTGTAAAATCTCAATATCTCAATTAAATGGTTACCTATTTTTCTCCAAAGTACAATAAAACAATTGTGATAAAATTTCTTAGCCTTTTTTTTTCACTTCCGAAGTTCCGACTTACCCACCCAGTTTAGACACGTTTTACAGTCTTAGAAGGAACCAGAACGTCCAGAATTCCAAAGTCCAATAAAAACCGGTTTTTTTTACATACAATTTGTTCTACATTTAAATTGAATCAAAAATATTATAATAAAAAACAATCCCAAAAGCCAAAACTAAACTATAAATCGTGTAAAAATAAAATTTAAGCCTAAATGATCGTAATATTTTCATAGATGGCAGTAGTTACAAGGTTTTCTACAAAGGGCGGGAAAAAGAGGCGGGAATTTTAATATTCATCCTGAGTATATGAGCCAGGTAAAACAACTTTCTTCCAATTCCAATCATTCGCTCGACGTTCTTAGACGCGAGCGGTCGTTAATTTAAACTTTCTTCGTAGTTAATTGTTTTAAATTCAACATTTAAATCTCGACAATGTTGAATCCAAGAATCATTTGCGCCTGTATTTTTACTATAACAATTTTTGGATTGTGTCAAGTAAGTCCTTGGTTAATTTCTTACTTAAATCTAACATTAAGGTTAATTTTTTGTTAACTCCCAGGCTAAGACTGAGACGGTTACGCATAAAGTGTACTTCACCATAAGTTCAAATGGTCAAGAATTAGGCAACGTTGTTCTGGGTCTTTTTGGTAAAACGACACCAAGGACTGCCGAAAATTTCTTCGCTTTTGCCGGAAATGGATACAAAGGTTTAAAATACGAAGGAACCAAATTTCATCGCGTAATAAAGAAATTCATGATTCAAGGTTTGTGTATTTTTTTTCTATAAAAACTAATTAACTTGGGTAGTGGCAGCTCCTACGCTTGACTATATTAGGTTCTATAGGAAGTTAACATGGGGTGTCAACTCCCCAATTGATCAAGGTCCGTCTGTTTTTTCCCCCGCAGTTAGTAAGCCTTGGTTTTAAATATTTAAGCCTTCTAAAGCAAACGTACTTTAGCTTAATTACACATTTAAACATATGTTTAAACTCAGTTTTACCTGAAATCGTCATTTGAACATCGTTACAGTTAGGAAATTCAAACTTGGTTATTTTTAGATTAATTATTGTAGTGTAGACGTCTTTAACCATCTATCTAACAAAATTTGTCATTTCAACAATTCATCGGTGTTGATAAAATTCAAACCATATTTTTTTCAACAATAAACCCCCCCCCCCCCCACAAGTTAACCTTTGAAATTAAACCTAATCTGAAAGTCAAAATTTTGTACAAGTTTTTCAAGTTTCTAGATACAGTTCCTGGTTTCAACAGAGGGGTTTTTGACCAGGATAATTACCGCCTATACCCTTGAGCGACTTCGAAGCGACTAAAATTGAAAGTTATCATTGAAAAACCGGTTTATTGGTGGCTTCCAAGACGCTCAAAGATTAATTTATAATATCTAAAGGGTTAAAAACTTAAAACGCTGATACGTTAAGTTTAATAATAAAACTGGTTTATTTAAATTTCTTAAAAGGAGGCAATGTCGATGGTAGAGGAGGTACATCTATCTACGGAACCCGATATTTCGATGACGAAAACTTTATCAACAAACACACAATCCCTGGATTACTTAGCATGGCCAATGCCGGTAAGTACTTACTTGTGTATCATTTTCTTTTAAGCTTAAATATTAATATATGTACCTTTTCAGGCAAGGACACAAATGGTTCCCAATTCTTTATTACAACTGTTCCTACACCATGGTTAGATGACCGTCACGTTGTCTTTGGTAAAGTGCTGGAAGGCATGGAAGTTGTCAAAGCCGTCGAAGCCACTCAAACAGGAAGCGGAGACAAACCAGTCAATGACATAGTCATATCCAGAAGCTCAGCTGAAAAATTGCAAAATCCAATTGAAGTTACTCTTTAAGATATTTAATTAAAATAATTATGGAGTGATATTATTGTACAGAAAATTGCAAATAAACATTCCTAGAGAGTTAATATTGATTAATTTAATATCGCAGTCTAATTTTAATTCATGTAAGGACCACTAGATGGACATAGTATAGCTAAGAGATAAGAGAAAGTCCGGGAGAATTTGGCGGGAAACTTAATTTTCTTAGGATATACGTTCCAACTTTCTCAAGATTGATGCCGTTAAAGAAATCCCTCAAAATGGCGGAGATATTTAAAGATTCTATAAATAGGACTGTGGAATCCCCCAGTTTGACCCTTACCCTAGGATAGCAATGAGGTTTAATCAAGTTAAACACTTAGAGACGGTTATAGCATTCCCACAGTTGGTCCATTACTCCATTAGGCGATACGCCACATTATAGGAAATTAGGTTTTATATTGTTTTGGCGGGTTCTTTATTGTATTAAGAATTTGCAGGCTGCATCTCACGTTTCGAAAGACAACGGCTACAGTAATTTAGAAACGTACATTCAACCTAATTTATTATTCCATTCGCAGAAACGAAAACTAGGCCTAGCGAAGACAAAAATAAGATTTCGAGTCTTCTCTCTCTTCACAAGGTCCCCTTTTTGTTTTGGTTTCGATGGACTTTAGGCTTAGGTTTCGGTGGCGCCAACCTCTATTTTACCTATTTATGTCTTGAGAGAGGGAGAGAAACGTGATGCCGAGGCTATTTTAAGGCAGTCGCATGCGCCAATTTGCCAAAAAGACGGTCAAAACAAAGGACCAAATTGTCTTCTCGGGTTGCCCATTAAGAATAGCTGACCCCTTGTTCTCCCAATGTTTACTAACGAATAATAACAGCCAACAAAAGATAGCCAAGGGGTTCAGCACTTCACAAATTAGCATTTCTTATATAGATAGAGCTTTTGAATATTACAAGTAATCCGTTTAGTACAGAGAGAGTGTACACCAAATAGGCCGAGTGAATGGCCTCTCGAAGAGGCTCGAAGCGTACGCCAGAAATCTTCATTGATGAATTTGAAACTTTGTTGAAATAGGGTCCATGGAATATGGTTTAGTGGAACGTCATATAGTAAGTTCTACATAATTTTTTGTCACCCTAAACATTTGCCAAACACATGTGGATTTTTCTTCTTCTTTTTTATATATTCCATCTATCACATGATTCGTAGGCCGCCGCCGGAAGCGTGGTTTTTCAAGTTTTAGAAACCATCTCCCTGCTCCCCCTAGGCTTCTGTCTTAAGTGCTCACCCACTCTTCCTTTTAATAATGTAACTTCCGTTTCGTACCAAGTTCACTTTCGCTGTGGCTTCAACATGACTCGAGACCCTCCTTCCCCTAAACCTATTACTTAAGAGATTCTTAAAAAAAATATATGTTTCCCCATAAAGAAGGCAGATAATATTAGGCCTTGGTACACTTTAAACTTGATACTAATGGTTTATACAACACTATCAGATCAGTTTGAATTACTGATAAAGTTGAATATGGGACCAAGTAATATAAAGTGAGGCTGAAGACATATCTATTGATGTACATACGTAGTTTGCAATAATGCATTAAAGTTCTGAGAAAACAGTATTTAAGCCTAATTCGTTTAACCTTTGACCCGATGTTAAGCCTAATTCAAGCATTAAAGTTCTGACAAAACAATATTTAAGTCTAATTCGTTTAACCTTTGACCTGATGTTAAGCCTAATTCAAGCATTAAAGTTCTGACAAAAACAATATTTAAGCCTAATTCGTTTAACCTTTGACCTGATACTAAGCCTAATTCAAGCAACATTAAGATTCTGACAAAACAGTATTTAAGCCTAAGTCGTTTAACTTTTGACCTTGTAATGCTAAGCCTAATCTTTCTCTCTGTATCTTAAGCCTATTTTACGAGTTTAGGCTTCACTCTCACTTTAATTTTAAAAAGTTATGTCTGGCGCGCGCGATTCCTGCCACTTGCGGAGCTCGGAGTGGATGGCCAACTGTTTTTGTATTATCTGACGCGCGGTTTGACTTATTTGACCTCCATCCGTTTTCCGCTTCGGATCGGATAACTTTCCTTTTTTCGGAGGATAGAGAGAGAGACAGGATCGGAGCATCTTCATCCGGCGCGTTGACTTCGCTCCCCCCAATCTTAATCCGCGGGACCCCTACTGTTCCAATGATTTTTTTTGTGTTCTGTATAAAAAATTATCTAAAAGGAGAAAAGCCTACGTACGTACAGCTTAGCTTCCAGATATTGTTTCAGTCCTTGAGATTCTAGTGGTTAGAAGTGTTGCTTTCTTTACAAGAGCTTCTTGTCTTAACGAATAGGTTAAATTTAGGTCAAGGTGCAATTTATATATATAAGAAACCTAATTCTTCTTCAGATCATAGTTCCCTGACTTTCCATTTCCATGTAAGATATTTTCCCTAACCAAGTTTATTTTTGATTCTACTAATTTCTATTGGTATTTTAATTAATTACCTAATTACTTAAATTATTATTAATATACAAGTTTTATCTCCAAATATTCCAATAATAACTCGTATCCTTTGTCTGATATACAGGAAACAAAATTGACATTTATATATAAATGTATATAAAAAAGCCTAAAAAATAAATCGGAAACCGAAGTCATGTATGAATATACCTGTGGTTTAGGTTTTTTCGAAATATGGAAGACAGTTGAGACACCACCGGATATCAAACTAGCGGAAACGAATATGATAGGTCCTATTTTTTTCGCCCCTATATATATTTCACCAGGAATTTTCATATCCAAAAGAAAGACTAGATTACCGCCTACCATCTCTAACTGCGCAGCAAACCTAACTTGAAACAAACCACCAAAGTCATAAGCCTATTTTGCACGGTACCCGTAAGTTAACTCGCGAATACTGAGAACTCCAGTGTCTGGAAATAGAACACATCCATGTAACTAAGAGGGAAAGACAAGAGGGGTGTAGAATTTTGCCTCCTATCCCACTTTTGGCGCCTGCGCTGTAGGCTAAGGGGATGATGTGAGTGAGAGAGAGAAGGCAATGGATTCACCCCCTTGTATCTCTTGAGGGTTGCCTATCCCCCTCTTTACAACACAAGAGAAAATTCAGCATAAGCCTGCTTTTCTATATTGATGTTAAACTTATGAAAATAGACTTATGGCCAAGATAAAAACTTCCAGAGCTGGAAATATCTCTCCTTTGAATGAACAAATAGAAGAAAAAAAATATACATTCTCGCAACATTCTTCTGTAGGATATTCTCCGTTTATCAACTTAGAAACAATGTAGGCAAAGGCAGGGAAATGAGATAAAGGGTTATAATTTGGGATTAGAAAAACGTGTACGGTTAGCTTCGAAGACGTTAGGTCTATTTAATGGCGTAACTTTACAAAATAGATTATATATAAATCGGAACCTAGGGAAGCGAAAAAAGATCCGGAATTCCCCAGTCCATCTATTGGATATAATAGAAACGATCTGAAAGCTGAAAAGGTTATAGAGTTGGAGGGAAGGTCCGAGTGCACGCCAATGGTCACTCCGCTAAAGGAAAGACAGATCGTGAAAAGTGATAAGGGAGAAGGAAAAAAAAAACGAATTTCCGGTTTAAATGACCCTATGACCTTTAACATTTATTTTATAGAACGGTTTTAAGCCTAAAATTACTTAGTTTTGACAGCTCATTGGTAAATGGTAGGAAAGAGATTTGAAAATTTCAAGGTTTAAACATGAAAGGTCTTATGTTTGGAGCGTACAAGTTTTTCTTAAACTATCCAATCAAACTAATCGATGACGGAACTAAGAAGGTATCGGCCCTATAAATAAAAGTTTGGATATTGCACTTGGGCCTTGGCGACGTGTCTAAAGCGCAAGGAGCATTATATCGTCTGGCACGTAACTAAATCACGGTATTTTCCGTTGAAAACAACAGATTATTTAGAAGATGGGTGATGGTGTTGATTGTAACCACGTGGACGCGCGTGGTATGTCTTGTTTATAAACTCTCGAATAACAGAGAGCCATAGCGCAAAATCCCCCCCCTCCCCTTGATTCTCAATTGTTTATTTCGGTCAATTGGCTTGAGCAGAAGCTTAGCGAAAACAAGAACTATCCGGGCCCGCGACAGTTTATCTTGGTCACATTAGTGTTACCATTTTGGATGCTCGGTATGCTCGGGAGAATCTTTGGTCATAGCTAGACGCGGTGATATCTTGCTTATCTCTTTGCCACCTTTGGTCAGCTTGTCATCGAGTTTACCGTGACGAGGAAAATATCCTATTTGCACATTCGTCACTTGGCGTTTATGTTTAGTACGGATTTGAAAGATTTTTGAGATTTATATAACTTGGAAATCCACAGAATTTTAAAAGGGATTTCAAACTGACTGTTCAACCTAAGGAATTTCTGAAAATCCAAGAATACTAAAATATTATTTACCTCCCTAACTTGGGCAATTCAATTGAAGTTCATATTTCCAGAATTCGCTCAAGACAAAACATTAAAAACTGGTACAAATTAAAATAATTATAATCTTATCTTATCTAATTAGCCAAGCTTCCTGAGATAATTTTGGTCCACTTATCTAATCCGAACTAACACCAAAATCGGAAATAAACACTAACAAATAATCTAAAACATTCTGTTTTCAGTTTGGGGTGGCCTAGGCTATAGGCTACGACGCCGAGATGAAGAAAGCTTCGAATTAAAAGAACACGAGGATAACATAATCGGTGCGGACGGTCGCATGCCATGAAAATGTTACATAAAGTAAACAACCATACCATGTCGGCTCCCATCTTTTTACTTTTATAAACAATTGGAACCCAAATGAGAAATTGGTCAGAGAGCTAGCAAGCTTTCTTTGGCTATGTCGTACGCCAGCCAATTTTGTCTACATGTTCTTTTCATTGACTTAAGGCCGGGTTTTTTTCTTGGTATTTTTGTTTATGCTTCCAATGAAGCAGCAGTTCTGTTGGCGGTGGTTTACAGTAGAGTTGCGTTGCATTTTGGCATTTTTTTTTATTAATAGGGCTAAGCGGATCATTAAAAATAAGTTTATTAGATGTACGTGGGTGGTTTCTCTCTAGTTTACATTAACTTACCCCCCCCCCCAGGGTTTTAAATTAATTTTCGTCTATCTAAACTTTAGATATAAAAATCTAGGATTATTTCCTAATTAATGATCAAAGATGATTAATATTTTTTTGGCAGATTTTAATAATTTTAAGGAAAAAATTATTTAAAAGCTATTGCATTCTGTGTTTAGAATTAATAATAAAATTTTGAAAAATTAGGACTAAAGAAAAGTAGAATATTGGATGGTTTTTTTTTGAATTTTAGGTAAACATATTTGTGATATTTGCATAATAAGTTTATTAAATTAAAAATATCCATGATCAAGGCAAAATTTCTGCATTTGCTGAATGTTTTTATTTTGTTTTTAAGCAATTATTGTTCGTTTTAATCTAAATTAACCGAATTTTAAGTCAAAATAATTCAATCTTTCCTGCCCGTTTTTGTAGGAAAAGATACCCAAAAATAAGTCCGCGTTACAATCTAAGTAGGTCACGAGGCCCTAAAAGTAATTATCTGTTGTTCACAGTTATACACTTGAAAAGGTAAGCAATTCCAGTAAAAATAGATCTCCCATAATGCTTGTTCTCCTCACAAACAGTCTTCGGAAGAAAACCTGGATGGATATATCTTTTTTTAATACAGACGCCGCTAGACAAAACAACTGAGGCCAAGAGGGTGGGTAATAAATACGCTCCTACCAAGATGGTACCGTACCGTTTGAAATCCACAGTTCAATGCGTTAAAAACAGATGCAACGAAGATACCGGGTTGTGTAAAACTGCGTGTTACCCTCCCCGAAACCCAAAAATAGCTTTCAAAGTGGTCTCAACTGACGAATATAAGCGTGCAGAGACTTCAATGTGGTTAAGCCTAATGTTAGGCTTAAATCAGAAACAACAGGCGTATTGGGGCCTAAACACAATGTTGATTTGAAGCAATGGGGCGATGAATTTAGGCTTAATACAACCAGAGAAATTGTGTGTTCAAACAACACGAATTAAGCCTTTGCTAATTCAAAACATTTCAATTATGACGTAAGGGGTTTGAATCCTTCACACAAACACATGTGTGAAAAATTAGGCTTAACCATGAGGAATACCACCCTTCCTACAACGATTTCAAACTTTACTACAGGTATTAATCTAACATATTAAGTTATTTCTAAAAGAAGCGTACGCCACCTCATTGGGACAGCTGGGAACGCACTCGCGAAGTATCTTTTCAGCATTGCACATCCCAAGAGGTACAAAAAGCAAGTGCGCACCTCCACCTCAATTTTTCGTTCTTTTACTTTTCTCGGGCCGTACATGGCTCCGTATTTGACGGGGCATAGGTTAGGGGGTTCTAAACACTAAAATTGGCAACACGTGCGTCTAGAAAATCAAAAGAAGAAAGTCTGAAGGCGCGCGCCACAGTATCCCCCCTTTTGTACTAAAAATATCGTCTACCCAACGCTACGAGAGCGGGGGCAGAGTGTGCGGTACTGGCTCGGTTCAGTTGGGTGCACTTTACACCGTGATGGCGCATATTTGCTGTAAAAGAGCGGGCGCACGAGCCGACACAGCTTGGAGTGCAGCAGTCTATACAACTCGGACACGCGTCTCGCGCTCTTTCTTTTTCCTATGATCTTATATACTCCATCTTCTTGTACTCGACCCCCTACTCCTCCTTCTCCTTCCCCCAAACGTCTTTCTCTGGCTTCTTCCACGCTTAAACACACCATCCTTGCCACCCTTTTGAACCATCTTTGCATCTTTTTTTTTTAACGACGGGGGTCGTGCCTTAAGGGATTTCAACGATTGGGGTATGTTCCCATCCCATCCCATCCCATGGTGTACAATTTATTACAAATCTTACAAAGAAGCTTATCTATTGATGTCACTATACCCAATATAATGATTGGCGTGTGACACAATGCAATCTTATCTAAAAGTTTGAAAAAAAATCGGACTTTACGATTGTGTTAGAAAAGTTTATTTGTTTCAATTCTAGCAAATCCTAAATTGCAACTATAACTTTAAGTGGAATTTTTAAGGATTGCAACTCAGCAACGTTAAGGCAAAACTTTCATCTCGAGGATGTACATTATTATCCCAGTGCAGTGATTAAAATAAAAGTTTTAAATTTGTAAGAAATTTAATGACATTACCCTAATAAAAATTCCTATTTTAACTCCCGCATTCTTAAACAGAAATTAACAGTATCTTTCATTCACTGTAGTTTAATTGAGAGAAAATAACTTTGCTAAATTCTCTCCGAACACAGACAGACAGAGATAAGTTCATTAAAGTTCATTGTAAACGGTCCCTCACTCTTCTTTGGAGCGTGGTTGAAAAGCCACCCGGTTTCAAAACTAGCTAGATTTAGTTCCACGGATCTTCGCCAAAGCGAGCGCGCGCGTTGCCCATAGTTTTCTCTACTAGGCCATCCATACCGCATCCGATCCGATGACGGATGCAGACCATGCAAGATCTTCTCCACTCTCTCCCATCCTCCTGCTCCTCAGCTTCCTCCCCCGCTTCTCCCGCGCAAGTTCAGCCCATTAGAACGCGTCTTGCTCTACAGCTCTACGTTCCCTACACACCGGTGGCGCGCGTGCTAGAGGTATAAATATAGAATTCCCAATGACTTCTTCCTTTACCAAGTATTTCCTCCCCACTCATGTTGGTGGAATTATTTCACAACCATCCAGCAAACAACCCCCACCTAAGATACAGTATACATTCTTTCTTATACACTCTCTCGTGGCACTGTTCCTATTCGTTAACCTCAGGATGGAAGACAATTACAGTCCCATGGGACATTGCGCGGGGAATGGAGTTTTACTGTTTACAAGACAACTGGGACTTGTATGGCTGGAAATACATAGATACGAAGGGGCAGAACGTCCATAGAAAAGTCATTTGTCTTTTGTATATAAGGGGCATTCTTTTATTGTCTCCGAAAAAAAATTTGGTTCCATCGTTAGACTTAACGAGAGACGGATGGAACTAATAATTATACCTGTAAAGGTCATAAGGTCAAGTAGAGAGAGGGACAACGTGAAGTGAAGCGCTTATAGTAAGACTTGATTATTTTGAAAATAATTTTTACGTTAGATAAAAAGTAAAGTTATTTTTTAATAAATATTTCGCTACAAAAAAGTGTTGACAATCAAACCATTTCCCCTAACAATGCTTTATAATTGCGAAATCCCTAACAATTTCTTCAGTAAATCATACAACGGACACAAGAACTTCAACAATAACCACTCTGCCATGCCATATCCCTCTTTGTCGCTTGAATATCCCTAGAACAATATAAAACTATAGCCACCGTTTCATCTTTTCCGCTAGGAACAAGGCTTAAACGTTGGCTGTAGGGGCATATAGCAGAGTGTTAGGGGAAGGCCCCATTGGTTGGTTATCATACGTAATACTTTAGATAAGTTCCAGCTACTAAACGGTCATATCCCATTACAAAAAAACTTATCGTGAAACAATATGGGTGAGGAAATAAGTTCAAACTTTATAGAGTACATCCCATGGTAAGGAGAAATTACAAGCCTGGGATATGAGGCTAGTTTCCGAAATGCTTATGGAAATCCCAAGGTTAAAACGGGACCATAGTTAATACGTAACCACATTTAAGACACGTTCTCTTGAATTTAACTCTTGAAGTTTAAATTTCTCAAATTTGTTAAGACTAATTTAAATTTGAAACGCCGTGCTGGTGCAATTGATCAAGGGAAGCGCAAGGTTAGTTTCTTAAATATGAACAAGGCCTAAAATTTAAAGACGTTATAACTTGGCCACGCGCTACTATCCACCAGCGAAGCACCAACCATCACATCCACCGAGTTTGCCCGCGCCGAGACATAACAAGACCAGCTGGGTCTAAATATACCCCTGGACCCATCGAGCAAAAAGAAAAATCCCTATATACATAGCTTCAACATCGTCGTCATAAGCCGGCACACGAGCGAGAGAAGTTTTTATACACAAAAACTTGGAACCTCCTTCATTCCCCCTTACCAAGTACTCGGTGCACCATACACCCCTTACCCTTAGAGCTCCGAAAATTTCGGCAGCACCCCGTGCAAGAAGAAGACGAAAAAAAAGGACCAAGACATCCTGCCTCCTAGAATCATTCCTTCATCTCCATCCTTCTCTAGACTAAGAAGAAGATCAAGAAACACATACATTCGACAAGCGAACACCGACCAAGATGACACGAAAATTTATACCGTACGCGACGGCCCTCAATTAAAAACGAAACTTAATTAACTTTAATTTAAATATTATATTTTTTATACCGGTGTATTTAATTATTACATTTATATTACAATCATTCCGAAGTTTTTGAAACTTTAAAATATTAATTTTCAAGAGATTAAAACTTTTCCCCTCGCAAACATTTCGCAACAACAACGGAATCAAGCAACTAAGAAGATATTTTTAAAACAGCTGTCGTCTTTAGAGTGTGCGGGGGTTAAAAATTTAAAAGTATTCTCGTATCAACATTCGCAGTTGGGGATTTTTAACGTGGAGTGAACATTTTACCACCAAAGTAAAGTGGCTTGCGCTTTAGATTTGGTAATAACGTAACGTGTTGTTAGTAATTGTATCGTCATCAAGGAAGTTACCCCCAACTAAGAAAGAAACATTCGCTATCAACACCACCTTGTGTGTTTGAGAGTTTGAACTCATTTGATATTGAATAAACATTGACTCAAGAAGTGTTTAAAGTATTACTGGAGTGGTGGTGTTTGGAACATTGTAATTAACAATGCCGCGTGCCTTTTTAATTACTAATAAGCGGTACCACGCTGCTGTCAGTGATGGACAACAGAATACAGAAAGTAGAGGTGAGTTTTTGTAATTTTCTTTAATTTAATTTAATTAAGCTAGTTTATTTTTAAGTTAGAATGTATGTTGTTTATTTTATAAGAATGAAGTTTGTATATGGCAATAGATACTGATAATTCGGGGTTAAACCAAGTATTTTCCTATTTAATATTTGACTACTGATAAGTTTTCCATGTGGTAGCTTTTAGCCTTTTACTGTAAGTCTAGATGTATGGCAAGATAACGCAGTCCATAATACAATGTAGTACATATCCTAATCTTGATCGATAAGAAATAGCTAGAGAAGCAAACGTGTTGAATATATAATTAAGTACTTGGCAACGCAACTGTTTAAGAAAACTAAAATCGACAAAAAGGTCTTCCCGAAATATATTGGAAAAAGATTAGGCATAAAATATGGGTTTCGAACGTTATAATAGAGAGAAAAATAGTAATAAACTGCGCGTGAATATTAAGACTTTAACTGCGAAAACCTCATACCTTATGAAAATCGTAACAAAAGATATGGAATAAAATTAGAAATCAATATTTACGAGCTTTTAAAAACAGCTTAACCAAGTAATATTTACGTTCCCTTCCCAACAGAAACGAGCCCGGAACGTCGCGTTCAAACAGCCGAGGAACCCTCTTACAACAACTTCCCCTTCGATCTACGACGTACTTCGGTTACGGATGCAGTTACTTCCGGTCAACACCAACAACACTACCGACACTTATCGCCACATTCGGCTTCCTTTTCTGACGTAGCGGCGGCTGAAGCTCTCTTAGCTCTACTTCCTGCCAGTCCCAGATCTCCAGCCAACCTCAGCCGGGGTGTGTCTCCGGTTAGCAGAGATTCCAGCAGTTCAAACTACACCCGAGCTCAAGATTTGTCTCTTCCACACTCCCCCGCCTCGTCGTGTTACTCGGGCTCGGATCTGGACCAAGTACGATCGGACAACGATACTCGCGACGACGTCATCCTGGTACATCACCGAAACAATCGATACGCCAATGAACAATACGAACCGTTAGGCCTAACCGTCAAAGCCTTCCGTCAACCCGAATCCGTTTCCATCGCCGCGGTACTTCAACGCGTCATAACACCCAAGGGTTTGTCTCAAACACGCCAACAACCTCAGGAAGACATTCTGGAACAAGGCCATTCGTGTCCGGAATGCGGTAAACGTTACAGCACTAGCAGTAACTTGGCCAGACATCGCCAAACCCATAGAAGCGTCGAGGACCGTCGGGCAGCGAGACAATGCCCTCACTGCGACAAAGTTTACGTATCCATGCCAGCTTACAGTATGCACGTCAGAACGCACGGACAAGGTTGCAGGTGTCCTTACTGCGGCAAGTGTTTCTCGAGACCTTGGTTACTTCAGGGACATATCAGAACCCATACCGGAGAAAAACCCTTCACTTGCCCAATTTGTTCCAAGGCCTTCGCTGATAAGAGCAACTTGAGAGCCCACATCCAAACTCATTCTTCGACGAAACCATTCGTTTGCGGACGCTGCGGCAAGGCCTTCGCCTTGAAGAGTTACTTGTACAAACACGAGGAATCATCCTGCATGAGATTGCAGTCCAAAATTGGTTTGGAACACGATGGCAGTAATAGCTCCACAAACTCCCAACAGTCCAAAATTTTGGTTGAGGGTCAATACGCTTAGAAAACGATAGATGACAACTGTCACAGTTGATGGGTATATTTGGAAACCAATCAAACTACAAATATTACATATCCCGGTTCGAAATATAGTCAGGGGTCTATGTCAAAAATTTGACAGAATTGCTAAGCCTAACGCGATTTTTTTATAATGAAAAAAATATATATTTTTTTTTCAACTACAAGCGTTGTTTTCTAAGAGAAACTTTCATACATAACATAATTAGATCATTCCTTACAAAATCACAAATATTTGATTGCTTTTTTCCGAAATACGAGGAAGCAAATTATGACACATTCAAGTTACGGTTATTTTTGATATATTTACACAGATAAAAAAATAAATCTAATATATTCTTATAGAAAAAAAATGTCAGTAAAACTTTATGAAAACCCTCTAACAGTAAGACGAAAAACTATTTCAAAATACAGGATATAAATAGCGTTAGAAAACTTTCTTAAAAATAAAGTGTTTAAGATGATGTGGTCAGATTACGCGGAGTTAAGATATTTTTCGTTAGGCCTAACTCATCCCCCCAAAACCCTCCTCTCTAGAAAAGTTAGATAGAAACTATACGTTTCTAAAAATAAAACCTAAAAAATGTGTAACTATAAGTCACGTGACTCAGGGGTTTCAAGTGACGTAAATTATCACGACAAAAAAAAATAATAAGAAAAAAAAGCTCAAATTGTGTGTTTTTTTAAAACTTCAGAAATGGGATGAATTTTTTTTCCATAATTTTTTATATGTATAACTAAGGATGTGTGGATATGAAAGTCAATTTTTTAAAATTTTCTATAAACTTATTTGTAACCTTATTTAATTTTTTTTTAATTTGAATATAGATGTAAAATAGATAATATTAATCGTGGCCATTTAAGTTATAATTATAGTTTAGTGTTTCTTTGTAGTTAGAGATTATTTTATAATATAATTATCGTCGTAGAATCTTTTTATACTTAATTGGATGAAAAAAAATTAAATTAATTAATTATTGGGGGAAATTAAAACTAGTCCGTTTATTTATTTTTTATTTATTGCCATTTTTTATTATTACGACCGATTATTTATTTAATATTAAATGTGTTTTTATGTTTTTATACTTAATTTTTACACCAACGAAATTTTGAATGAAAATAAAGAGATTTTCTGGTATGATTTGGTATATTTTTTAACCTATACAAAAAACGTGGTTTTATTTCCTTACTAGTCATTAAATTTTACTTATTTTGTAACAAGAATTGTAATCCCTTTGTGAATGGAGAAATCCCCCCAAAAATACGTAAAAAAAACAGTTTCCTAATTCCTCTACAATCCCAAAGATGAATTCTGTATTTTTTCCCCTTCAATTCGTTGACTTTTAGGCTTAGTATTCACTCTAAGGGAAGTTAGCCACCAAATCCCAAAAATGGAATTCATTTTTACAAATAGATTGAAGAAAAAGTCAAAAATATTTCGAAATTTCGAAAGAAGTATTTACAATTTCGATTTAAATTTAAAGATATCGCGAGTTATTGGGTTGGTTGGTTTACAACTTTCAAGTCCAAGGCTTAAAACACTCTGGTAAATTTCAAGGTTACGTTCCTTAAAACTAGGGTTAACGTAGTCTGAAATAGGCTTAGGTTTATGATCATCTATTATAATTCAGTATTCCTCATCAGTTAGGCCTTGGCTCGTTAGGCTTAGCTACTGTATTTCATGATGAGGACAAAACCTAACCACAAACGTCTTGAAATAAAGACGTCACGCAAAAACAAAGAAAATAAAACCCTATTGACACAAAGAAGCCTTACACACATACATTCACAAGTATATACATACATACATCTCTCTTTCACGCTCTGGTAAAAAGTTTTAAGTAAAAAGTAAAGTTTAGCTTCTCTCCTGAAGAATGAGAGCCAAGAGCGTGTTTGTGGCATGCCCATCTTCCTACACTAGAAATACTCAACTTCATTCATCTCACTGCCAAAAGCACTTATCTTCCGTTCTCTCCTAACTCGAGTTACTTGACTATGATTTCAAAAATGATTCTATCGAGGCTCTCTCCCCCGCGAGCGTGGATATGCTCTGGAGGAATCTGGCCTAAAGGGATCTAAAGAAGCCAAAAATAGACACTTTTCTTAAAGTAGTCGGACACTTCCACTGCCCTGAATCTTAACAGCTTGCTATTATAAATTAGCAAAAACGAAGTATCCAACCCTTAACGAAGAAAGCTGAAGATCACTTCGAAACATTCCAGAGTTTCCTATCTTACCATCGGTTGGTGAAATGGTAGAAACAGAAAACAGGATGTTGTGTTTCGTAACCAACCAAAGATTCCGAATCCCTCACCTAGGCCTTGGTTAGCTAAGCTTAGGTGTAAAGGTTTTTGGTAAACGAATTTAGCCTTTGAAAATGCGTCGTATAAACCTTGATAAAAAAAATTGAATTAGGCTTAGCTACAGTTTATTTATTATAAAATATTTATATTGATAATAAAATATGCATTTTCAAAAGTGTAAACATGAAAAATACACATCTCTTTTTAATGTAAATATTGAAGGTAAAAACGTCAAAAGGAAAATATTTCGAAGGAATATTCCAAATTCTCTATTTGAAAAACAAAAGCTTGTCTGCTCTGGATTTTTGAGAGCAAAGCAGACAAGACTCGTCTTGCTTTTACAACCCCAATCTATCACAAATTCATTTCTAAAACACTACTACAGAGATTCTGAGAGATAGATATATATTGACCTTTTTTATATCTAAGGTTAAATTGTCGGATTAGAAACTTTATCGACGGAGAGAGAGGAAAAAAATATAAAAACATGACCGAGCCGCTGTTGGAACTTTGATAGCCTGAGTAAAAAGGATTTCTTTCTGGATCCAGGTTGCCAGATCGAAAAAATAAACAAGGCGTACCGGGACTGTATGATTCCAGATATAGTAACCCCTGTCAACAAACTACAATAAAACGCTAAGTCTTTTAAACATGCAACAGGGAAAAGATTGCAACCTGATTCATGATGTGTTATGTTAGGCTTAGTTATATTTAAATTCAGATTAGGCTTAGGTTAGATTAGTTTCAGATTCAGGTTAGGCTTAGGTTAGATTAGTTTCAGATTCAGGTTAGGCTTAGGTTAGTTTCAGATTCAGGTTAGTCTTAGGCTTAGGTAATTAGTTTCAGATTCAGGTTAGTCGTTAGGTTAGGTAATTAGTTTCAGATTCAGGTTAGTCGTTAGGTTAGGTAATTAGTTTCAGATTCAGGTTAGTCGTTAGGTTAAGTTAGTTTCAGATTCAGGTTAGTCGTTAGGTTAAGTTAGTTTCAGATTCAGGTTAGTCTTAGGCTTAGGTTAGTTTCAGATTCAGGTTAGGTTTGGCTTAGGTTAGTTTCAGATTCAGGTTAGGTTTGGCTTAGGTTAGTTTCAGATTCAGGCTAGGCTAGGCTAGGCTAGGCTAAGGTTAGTTTCAGTTAAGGCTAGGCTAGGCTTAGGTTTGATTCAGTTGGGGGGGGGGGGCTCAGGTGTCCGTTTTCTAGCGAAATCTCTGCCTACAATCTATACAATCCGAGTCGCTAAACCTAAATTAAATCATTCGTAAATTCGAACTTTTCCCATTTACTGTACCTAAGCCTTTTTCAACTAAAAGGTTATTGACCCAATGATATTTTAGAATGGTTAGTCTATTCTTTCTCTTTCAAACCCTAAATTTTACGAGTTTCAACTAACAATGTAGCGTAATTTTGTCACTAACGAAAAAGACTATGGACTACCAACAACAAAAATGACTCGACGAGTGGAAAACATCCGAAATGGCGGTCGTATAGACGAAAATAATAAAGAACAACAAGAAATTATCTTTTGAAACCTTACAGCACAACCCAATTTATGTTATTTTTTCTTCAAAGAACGAAAAAAGGCAAGCAACAACCAAACCCCAACGAAAGGAAAAAAAAATGGCAAAAATTTCCTAAAAAGACATAAAGGACATGGGGTTGAAGTTAATACCAAAAGTATATTATATAACGCGGAAGTAAATATGTCTCAAAGTAATGTTCCTTAACACCTTAAGAAAATTTCAATAGGTCTACAAGAAATTATGGTTTACTTCAACGAAAATACTTCTGGTGGCGAAGATCTACATCTACACTCCACTATATTTTTTTGGGGATTCTCCCTTTTTTCATTTGCAGCTAAAATAAATTAAAAGAAAATAAGATAAGACACCGACGATATACTATCAAGAGTATATAAAAAAGAGTGTATATTTTCCATCCTCGAATACGCTATGCTATAACCCTTTAAGGAGGATTGAGGCGAGGAACATAATGTTTATCTACTCCTGATATAGATACTACACAACACAGAGAAGGGATAAAGCTCTAGGGAACAGTTTTTACCGTCAAAGTTTACTACGACGCTAACAACTCATCTTAAACTATACTTTAAGGCTAGAGAGATCCCTACCATGAACCATATACAACATATCCTCTATCGTCCCAAAGGTGGCCACGGTTTCATTTTTTGGTCTAGAGAGAGGAATGACTACTCCAGATAAAACAGATTTTTTTCTTCTTTACTTTACTTTTTCTATATTGTAAGATTTCTTTTTTACTTTGTAAGGATTCGTTGGGGTTCTGAAAAGTCTGATTGGTCAATTTTTCTCTAGTTGAGGAAAAAATTATTTCTATGACTTTTAATGATATTTTTCTCTTAAAGGGTGGATGGGGGATGAAGTTTTTAATTGCATTTACGCTCCAAAAATTACAAATTAAAGATTTATAATATAATTAGTAATAAATTAGTTTGGCTTCACTTGAATTATTTGAGTAAAATTCGGTATTACTTCAGGTCTCTTTCCACCAATAATACCTTTCATCCAGAGCTACAGGTACAATACGTTTGTTTAGTTAAAGGGATAGAATCAAGGATTTCCGACTAGTACAAGATGAGGGCAGTTTTAGGTTAAAAAATGTGCCTAAAATTATGTGTGCCAAAAAAAAAATCGAATTAAACCGTTTAAAATTAAGAAAAGTACGTTAGATATTTTGAAATTCAAACTAGCCGCGAATACCACCCAACTTGTTTTGTTACCCTAGTGACGTTGCTAACGTCCACTGATTCATTGGTTGTTTGGAAATAGGAGTATATAGGTAGCTCTAGATCACTGTATAGTAGCTTTTCTCCTTCACTGGGGAAGCGGCGCATATTCGAGAAGACATTTGTAAACATAATTCTGATTTATCATGTTTATTATCCTTTGTTTCCTTAACTCTTGGTTACGTTGTAGAGTTGGGATGATAGAGATTTGTCAAAATAGTTACGGGTAATGGCCAAAACACCTCATTTTTGCGCTATTTTGGCAAAGGCTTAGCTTCCATGAAAAATACTAATTTGGCGAAAATGCAAAATGCACAATAGTATGAAAACTACTTTTAGGTGTAAATCTACTATATTTCCGTGTGTGAGGAGGCTAGCGGGGTAATGTAGGTGGTTCGCTCGTGTTTTTGCCGAACGACTGTAGAGGGAGCAGTGATGGGAGCGGCGCCGAAAACTAATTCTTTTAAACATTAATTAAAAATAGTTAAGTTATTAAAACTATCAATATATATATATTTTTGAAAACGTAATTTTAGGTTCTATCTGATTTAAAAAAATGAAAGCTTTTCGTTTGTAGTCAAAAGATTGATTCTATCCCTTTAAGTCACATGGCAAACAGACACCTTAAAACAACACCATCACTCTTCTATTAAACCTAGTTTATTTTAAAACAACGCGTAACTTGGAAGGTCTATTTTATGTTAATAAGCAAGAACCAACCAAGTCTTCAGATTCTAAGTACTTCATAATCCGGGTGTCTTGAGAGTAGCGACATCTACTCTACATCGTTCAAACATCAAAAACTAAAGAAAACACGTTCGTAAGACAAGAGAGAAACCTCGGAGAGAAGAGACAGAGAGAGAAAGAGAGTGAAGTCTCGTATAAGAGAGAGAGAGAGAAGTTGAAAGCTAATTTCATCCTTTTTGACCAAGACAAACCCAAGCAACGAACCAACCACCACCCTTCCTAAAACCCTCCCTACAATCCATTAGTGTTTAGAGCTTCCAGCGATATAACCTTCTCACCCTGCTCTAAAGTACACTCCACACCTCGTACCATCCTGTACCTCAAAGAAACGTTGCAGAGTTCTCCTCTTACAAGGAAAGAGATAGGACAGAGAGAGAGAAAGAGAGAAGATGCAAGAAAGGATTAAAAAAGAACATCCGAGCTTTGAAGCTTTAAAGGAAGACATGTCATCGTTTCTGGCGCTGTATACTTCGCGCTGTGTGTTCCTGAAAAGTTCAGAGAACATATAGCAGCACCGCATAAAGTCTCGGTTGGTTAAGCTTGTATCTACCAAAAACCCAATCTCTTTTTAAAGAAAGTTCTTCAGGCGCGAATCTAACAGTTGTACAACGACGACTTGTTAAGTTTGAAGCGTAACTTAATGATGTACAGGATGCGCAATGTGTGGTTGAACTTGGAAGAAAGGTTAAGATGTCGGACATTAGCTATTTACGTTTGAATTTATCCCTAATTATACCTGCATACCCAAACACGTAACGCTTCTTGTAGCAGACGATTTTTAAAACTTTTTATACTCCCTTTAAGGACCCTGGGGAAAAAAAAGGCGGTTAAAGGTAATAGGATTCCTTGGGGGATAGCTCCAACAACAAACAGCTCATTACACCCAAAATTTGAAGGGCCAAGGCTTGCCATTCCCTGGTAGCACGTACAAGGTGAGTCTTAGAAGGGAGTACTGTATTTCTTTCAAATCTCCAAATTTTTCTAGCATTGGTACTGTACTAAAAATCAAGGTTCCTCAAGGGAGAAAGTTACAAGTGCGCTACCCCTCGTGACTCATGGTCTCAAGTTAACTTGGCGAACTCTGGGTTGAACTCAACTGCGAGAAAAGATGGAAGGAAAAACGGGAAAACGCGAGGAAGCGAAATTAATTTAAAAGAATAAGAGAAATGGGAAGAAAAAT